>NC_081554.1:196946280-198347290 GCF_963082655.1 Stomoxys calcitrans | reverse complement strand
AAAGAATGGTATAGTTAAAAACGTTTAAGTGTTAATATTATCTTATGCAAGGCAACCAAACTACGCAGATCTAGTATCCTTTCAAAATCTACCTTGTAAAATTGATAAGCTAGGAGTGACACGCCGCTGGAACGTTTTACATTTCATACAAATGTGGCAATGTCGTTTGCAAGTACTTTTAATTTTTTCCATAATGACAGTAAGCATATAATTCTCTTCAGTAAAATATTTTTGGCAGGAGCTTACCTCCGATAATGTATCTAACTGACTGTGGTACAAAGTTTTGTACATGCTATACAGTCCTCAACATACAACGTAATCTTGGCCTACAATGATATTTATATGTCATTTCCAAAGAATAGTCAAATAGAATACCTAGGTTCCTAGCGGAGTTCACGAATTCAACAACGCTATCATTCAAAATAAGGCTTGGAAGAGATGAAGTATCCAGGTTATTCTTTGATATTCCTATGCATCTTGTTTTAGATGGGTTGAGTGTAAAGCCATTCCCAGAAACCTATTTGTAAATGGCCCTCAGACTGACATTAAAGTCTTTTTTCGACAACATTTTCTTTAAAATCTATATTTCCACAAAATAAATGTAGAGGCGAATGTTAAATAGGACAATTAATATGCCATGATACTGTGGGCCAATCAGACGGACGGAAATGATACACTAGGCACTAATGAGTGTCCCCAGTCCAGAAACGCGTCCATGCCCGATTGTCTGATAGCTGGCAATTTATTTTCTTCAATTCATAAAAACAATCACTTCTTCCTAACACACATGCTCTTGGTCATTTAAGTTGGACTAACGCAAGAAATTCTTATTCTTAAAAAATATTAAGAAAATTTTTGTTTTGTCTTAAAAATTGAACCCCACTTCAACCAAAAGTTTTTAATGATCCTAATTTTTTTACTAAACTTCATTGCATTGAATCTTTGAAGTTATTTTAAGTAACTTAGAATTTACTTTTTCTCCACTCGATTTATTTATTTTGTTCATCTTGGCAACCTTTAATGTATTCCATGCAAAAGGGCCAAAAAATTTACTCAAATGGATAAAGAGCGGCCATGTTGACAAAATTTCCAACTCGCCTTCTCATTAATCTATGCACTTTTACCTTTCTTGCGACGTCATTAAATCACTTGCACAGCATCATCTTAAGAAGGCGGTAAGGACTTACCTTATTATATATATTAAAAATTTTAACTTTTAGTTGAGGCTTATATGAACTTTTCTACTGAAGACTATTTTACACTTTTAAAATTAAGTTGTATGGCAACTCTATTGAAATCGTTAAAGTGTTCAACTACCGGCAGGCAATAGAAACGAACACGAACTGATCGCCACACAACCGACAAGAGGGGGCAAACAAAACAGCTGTTTTTATTGCTGTGTGTGTTACACCCATGACGCAGCAACAACAGACAACAAGAGCCCGGCTGACAAACAAGTTATAAACATTTTACGCACGCTCCTCAATTAGTTTTCAGTTTTCAACCAACTGTTGACAATCGAACAGTGCCTTAGCGCCTTGACGGATAGAAAGAAACGGTTGCGATACAGAACAAAATGCACAGAGTCGATCATCTGGTCAGAGAAACCCGCCAAGTTACGCGTTTTAACTTCAAAATTATTGCTAATAAAAACTGAAATCTCATGGATTTTCTCACAAACAAATGAAGGCAATTATCTTTTGCGGTTTTAGCGCATTATACACAACAAGTCAGTCTTAAGTAGCCCTCAGCGAACCAACCTCCTTGTGTTGCTCGCTCCCTCCCCGGTCAATCTTAATTAAATAATCTGTTGTTTTCCTACGGTTTTCAATTCGCGATTCAACGAATACTTGTGGTTTTCCAGCAGAGCAACAAACGATTTACTTGGGCCAACGCCTCCCGACCCTACTTACACAACTTAGCTTGACAGCACATCTGGAGACTATTTTGTGTGTGAAGTGAAGTGAAATTATGAAATATGCAAAATATGTATCGGCAGGCAGGGAAGGATGGTTGGATGAGTTCATTCATTCGGCTGCGAATTTTGCTCGCTTATGATTGCTAAAAATAGTTGCTCACACTCCAATTGTCTCAGAAATTGCGGATCGGATCGTGCTCACGAAGCCATAAATCATTAGAAACGAAAATTGTCTTTAATTATTCTATTAACAATTGCTCGCAAGAGCGAGAAAAACACAAGCAAGCCATACGTCGTTGGCTTAATTGAAAGTTATCCACATTTGCCTTTGCATTTGCTGCGTTTGCGTCGTGCCTGCTGCCATATGGTATGGATGAATGGAATCAGACCTCATGATTTTCAAGTGTTTTGGTTGTGTTTCTCAAGTGTTTCAATGGATGCGTGTATGAAGCTTTCGTGTGTAAGCTGAGAGCCAATGCGAAATATTGTTTGAAAATAGAAGAAAAGTGCTAAAAGTCCCTGACACAACAAGAAAAGTGTTTTAAGAATCAAGTGGCGGCGGTGTTGTGTTTTTGTGAACTCGCTGCAAATATTTCAAAATTGGGTCGAGTGTTCCAGGCCCAAAAATAAGGTAAATAAATAGGCCATATTTTTTTAATTATTTTTAATAAATTATATTGAAGATCAGAAGATGCTGTGACAAATTGCATGTTTTGATATAGAACAGAAAGCTCAAAGTATATCTGGATATCATTCAGTTAGAAAGGATGGATAAAAAAATTACACAAAAAATTAAATAACATTCATACAGACTTTAATATTGAATCGAGTTTTTCCACTAATTTCTTATAATTGAGTCGGCACCCATGTACCGATCTGCAGGAATTAAAATTACAAAAGTTTTTGTTTCCTTATCAATTGTCACCGGTATTCACAAAATTCAATATGAAATAGGTTTATTTGCCAGATTTTCTTTACAGAACTGTCAAATAAACCTTTTTTAAGGCTTTATTAAGTTTTGTGAATAAGGCCGTGTATCTTTAACCATTGTATTTTAATTACCTTTAATGTTAACTTGCTTCAAGTAAAAATTACCCTACAAAATTTACTTTCATTGCAATGAAACAGATGTTACTTGGCCATACATACTCTTAGCTCATTCATGGGCACATTTTGTCATTACCATTCAGCAGAACGCATCCTCTTTATGTATTTTATGTTCTTTAAACTAATTTACGCCTAATGATAACAACAATGGCAATAAGTTATTGAGGCAAGAGAGGCACATTTGTCAACTTCAACACCTAAACAAGGCCGTCAAAACAGAAAGCAGCCACAACAACAACATCAAACAGCAACCTCCGATACAATTCTTCGCACACACTCATTCCTCGTCATTCATTCAACACTAGGCCCTGAAGCATACACCGTGAGTGAACATAGGTTTTGACTTCGTCACCAAACAATAGTGTGTAAAAGAAGAGACAAATTATTCGTCCTTTGTTTTTGTTTTTGTTTCCTTCCCATCTTTGAGATAAAGGCGAAAACAACAGAAGAAGAAAAAGCAAAATAAATGGCAAGCGAACTGAACCAGCAAAGCCAAGCCGGTAAAGAAAACAATTGGCAAAAGTCATACACGCCCTAAAGCCACACACAAAAAAAAATGACAATAAAGATAATGATAATAAGGATAACATCCTACATGGCGACTTATGTTCCATAGATGTAACAGACCAAAGAAATACTTACACACAGCCTACACTAACATACACACACACATGATTGCTCTGCCTGTAAAAGTCATTCGACAACAGCAAAAAATAACAATAAATAGACAGCAAGGAAATAAGTTAGGTTGATAGAGAGTGAGAGGAAGGAAGGACCTTATGTTTTTGCCATTATGTTCATAGTTAGTTCCCTTACAATGCCCTAGTCATATTCAGCATTTGACTTTTATTTTTGTTTTTTGACCTTTCGCCGACTTTTGTTTGTTTATCAACCATAATCTAAATGTGGCAACGCTTCCTCTTACCCTTAATGCTAATACCTCTTGGCTCTTTCGAATAACCTTCTCAGGCCACGAAACACGGACCTTTGTACCATCTGCAGGTTATTATTTATTTATGAAAGACGTTTTATTAAAAATTCCTCTTTGTCCCAAAGAAGTTTGAAAGTTAGCAAACAATTGAAGAAAAATGTATGTAAACACAAAGTGTACATACCTACCGCAGCGCATTTCCTTATTTACTTTATCCTTTTGAAAAGTATCTGATTTCCTTTCAATATTTCTCTCCTATCAAAAATTCATTGAATAGTTAACACCGCACTTTAGTTTTATTGAACATTTCACGCACTTGCCTGTCTTTGTTAGGATTTTGTCATTCATAATTTAATTAACATAATTTCAACATAATTTGTCTCACCCTATTGCGCTCTTTCTTTGGGTAGTTGAAGTCGCACTCTCTGCTTTTCATTTATTCACCATTATCATCACTTCACCATATCCATACCAAATTCAGTTATGTGTAATAATAACGGTTTAATTTACGAGGGAGTCTAGTTTCTATCTATTATAGGAGGGAGAGACAGAGAGAGCAAAAGAGACTTCTTTGGTGGTTGAGAAAAGTTGTTGTCCATTTGTTTATTATTAATAAATATAATTGTATGATTGCTGTTGTTGTTATGGTAGTGGTGGTCAATGATGTTGTCACACCATGACTATGATTATTAGAATGTGACAGCTGTCAATTAATACAACAACTTATGAATGCTGAGATGTTAACACAACAATAGATAATAGTTAACTACATGTGTAAGTGCCACGGGTGGTCTATGCAAAGGGAAAATATACTACGCTTGTTAACTGAGCACACCTTCAATCGAATAAAAGTGGCCTAAAAAGCAAAAGAAGAGTGAGAACAAAATTGAGTTATCAATTACAAAACAAATCTTAAGCATACGACTATACTCATAGACTTTTAAGCATTAAAAAAAGAAACTTGTTACTGTTGTAGAAAAATATTTATCTAATAAATATAATTTTAAAATTTGTCCTGAATGACAAAACGAAACAATAACTTTTTTGTTCTTATTCTTAAAAAACTTATCCAACATTATTCCCAAGGGACATTGCAAGTCATGTGGTCCCTTAGGTCCCAAAAGGTCATACCATTCATAACTGTCAGTGAGTTGCACAATAAAAGGTCTCAGAAATCATGAACTGTCTACACAGAAAAAAATTTAAATTGGTTTCAATCATGATCCAAATAATTTTTTTTATTGAAACTATATAAATCACGAAAATGATAATATCACAGTTTTTGAAAAAGGTGATGTTCGAGTATAAAAATGATTGCAAATTGTTGAAATTTCCATCTAATTTTTTAATTGATCTCATTAAAAAAATTATAGAAATTTTCACTTAGTTTTTAAATTGACCCAATTAAAAAAATTATTGAAATTTTCGTAACATCCAATTAATTTTTAATTGGATCAATTAAAAATGTAATTGAAAATATGCAAATGTTATATTGAAAATTTTCCGAAAGCTCGCTTAATAGGGCACACTCTCGATTTCGATGCAACTTGGTTCACATATGTAAAATTCCTGGAACCCGAATTTAAGGTTTATGTTTGGGTCCATAATCACTCCTTAGAAACAAAAACCCTCCGGGGTTTTTGCAAAAATTTAACGGAAAATATTTTTTCCCGAATTACGAATGAAAGAGTGGCGAGACAGTAACTTTATGAATTACATGGTTTGTGGAAGTAAACTCAACATAAAAACGTTGGTCTAGAAAACTTTATAATTAGATCGATGCTAACGAAGCCGTTGTGCAATTAACATGCATATTTTGATCAAAATAAGATAAGAATTGCGCCTAGGAAAATAAAAAAGTAGTCCCATGACTCTTTGTTGGGGAGTTGTATCTTCTATATAAGGAAATTATTTATCAAAATTTTGAGCGGCTAGACTTTTTGAAAAACCTCGGCGGATCTTTTCCGATGGTTTATTAAACAATCCGTATCAGATTTCGAGTAGATATGTTCAAGCTGTAATAACTACGGTTGATAATATTATTGCAAATTACCCAAATTCTGAAGAACAAAAATATGGAAGCTAATCTACATCTGAACCGATTTCGACTAAACTTCTTAGATATTGTAGTAGTCGTCGAGGAAAAAAAATTGTTTGTAAGATTGGTCAATGAATGCGCTAGCAGTGGCTCTGAAGTGAAAATCGGGAGAAATACATATATGCCAGCTATATGTAAATGTGAAGCGATTTCTATGAAAATCATCAGTATTACTAAGAGTCATAATAAAATCCTTCCCGCCAAATTTCGAGAGAATGGGTTAACTAATGAGCACTTTATTGCAATATTTCTCAAATCGGACGAACATATGTATGGGAGCTATATCCAAATCTGAACCGAATTTGGCCAATTTTTAATAGGCTTCGTCTCTACCCCAAAAAAATGTATGTGCCAAATTTTAAGACGATCGGATTATCATGGACAGATGGACAGTCAGACGGGCATAGCTAAATCGAATCTGAAAGTGATTCGTATTCGGTATACTAATACCGAACAATACTTTTGTGTTGTTAGTAAATACTGAAATGGGAAAATAGTCAAAGACTCAATCAGTACTGATGTGGATAAAAGCGTAGAGTCTGCTTTGTAAGCAGAAGGTTGGGACAAAAGGTAAAATTTTATTTAATTTATAATTGCAACGTTTCATATTAAATTTATATTCTTCACAATATCTGAGCAATTGATAGCGGAGACAGGCGGATATAAATGTGTTGAGCAATTAAGTCAACACATCTTAATGGGATGCTCCGGAGTGTTTGGAAAAGGCGATTTTTTCAATAATTTTACATTTCATTTTCGATGCTCTTTAGTTCATATTTTACCTGTAGGAAGTTGTAAGGGACTAATACTATGTATAAACAATTTCGTAGCAATAAAGAAATTGTTGAATTGTTGTTGTTGTCGCTACGAGCATATTATTCTTTAGTGCCATAGGAAGTTCAATATTTTCAAATTTCAACATTTTTTGAGTGTAGATTAATATAGACCCCATCCTATGGTGGTGAATATAAAAATTGTTGCTTGTGGGCATTAAAGATCTGTCATTATTATTAAAGCCATTAATATCACAACGCGTGAAGTGGCGTACATATAAAATTTCCTATAACTTCTACAACAAATGCTTACTGCGCCATAACAATGGAATATCTTCCCGACGATTGTTAACAATACTAATTAAGGCGTCCACTTTTCACCCATGCTAAAAGCAATTTTTTTTTTTATTGCCAACGTTTGTTTACATTTCTATTAACAAGTCTCGAATAAACATTTAGTGTCAATTGCCACAATTTGGCGGCATTTCAATGTTTGAAAACACAATTTGGTCAATAATAAAAATCATAAATATGGTCAAAAGTTTTTTCATTTCAAAGAATACCAAATAGGCAGGGCCAGATAATAGCAAATCAAGGCAAAGGCCTCAATTAAAATAACTTTTCTATGTTTAGCACCATGGACAGAGACTAGGCTTACTAAAATGAGGCCAGAAAAGTTAAGGCCCAACAAGGAAATCTCCAACGAATAACAAAATATACACAGCCCTCACTCACTCAAGTTAGGCTGGTAGATAAAAATGGTCAAAAAGTTGGCTAAAACCAACGAAATTGAGGAGAAATTTAATATTAGCAAGGCCATAAAGAAAAACAGCAAAGCAAAAATAGAATTTCACAAATTATGAGGTAAACGGCAAAGGCCGACTTAGTGGGGTAGGAGGGGGAAATGGCCCGGAATATATTATCTTTGTTATTATTATCCATGGATATGGGGAAGGCAAACAAAGCATAGGCAAGAGCCTCTCTGGGAACCACTAAACTATGGAAACACGTGAGCTGCGAAATCTTCCACACAAAAATGCTTTGGGGAATTGAAATCATGAACGCAGAGATGAACATGGACTCACATAACATGTCTGTCTGCATGTTTGGCTGTGATGATATCTTTGAGATAATTATTGATTTATGTGTAGCAAATAAAACTATTAGCGTTTGTTGAAAAGCTTGTCTTGTGTTGTGTTGTGGGCTGTGAGTTGAACCATCGCAAAAATACTCCAAGGAAACGGATTTAAAGATAGATTAATGTGCGTGTGTGTGTGTTATTTTCTTCATTGAGTGAGATCATTAAATTAATTCAAGGTTTGCAAATACAAAAAACAAAGATTATTGCGCGGTTTTTACTAAGCTTCATGTTATATGTTGCATAAACCCCAAGCTTTTGAGAACAACAAATCTAGAACGATTGTGTCATTTGTGAAGGTGATGGCGATGGTGATGGCTTTGCCCTGGTTTTTGTCACTTTTTTTTTTTTTGTTTAATTGGAAACACTAAACTAATTAAAGTCTCTAGAGAACAGTTCATGAACCGTGGAAAATTGGCAATTGAATTCTATCTCCGTCGACATTGTCTGCACGAATTCGTGCTTATCGTTTGCAAATATGACGTGATGTTGTCTGATAGATATGATAAAAAAATCGGTTTGCTCTGTCATGCAAAAAAAAAAAAACTAGCTAATATAACAAACAAATAGAAATAAAATATTAAAGTAAATATTAATTATTTTTTAGTATCGTTCGCAAATGATTATATAAGGTAAATAGATTTATTAGTTTTTTAAAAATTTTAAAAGTCCAAAATTTGTTTAGGCTCCTTAAGATAAGTTGGCAATCCGGAACAGGTTCACCTATACAATTTTTATTGTAATCCATTTTAAGGAACAGGGGGAAACTCCGTACATGTCAAGCTCAATGATAGGGGATAGTCGAGTCCCCACGGCGCACTATGGCAAAAACACTTTGGCTGCTCTAAACTTTTGGTCCTCAGGGTATTTTCTTTTACTTTGCTAATATTTTTTTTTTTGCTTGAGAACAGATAAAGCTACAATGAAAACCAAAACAAAAAAATTTACGCAGTTTTGGTTTTTTTGTGAAAAAATTTTTCATATTTGTTGTTGTATACCCATCACCGTAGGATGGGGGTTTACGTATCGAGTCATTCCGTTTGCAACACCTCGAAATATTGATCTGCAGCCCTATAAGGTCTATATATTATTGATCGTCTTGATATTCTAAGTCGATATAGCCATGTCCTTCCGACTGTCCATCTGACTGCCGGAATTACAATAGAGGTCGCACGAATGAAACTAGCCACCTGAAACTTTGTAATGATACTTCTTATTGATGTAGGTCATTTGAGATTGCAAATGGACCATATCGTTTCAGATTTGGATGTAGCCCCCGTATAAACCGATCCATCTATTTGACTTTTTGAGCCTCTAAAGGGCGCAATTATTATCCGATTTGGATAATAATTGCCTCCAATCTTTGAATCGGTGAACTGAATCGGTCCTTAACCTGATGTAGCTCCTACATAAACCGGTCTCCCGATTGAACTTAATGAAACCCTAGAGGGCTCAATTCTTATCCGATTGGGCTGAAATTTTTCGAATTTCTTCCCAAAAAAATGCAATATCTCGATCGCAAATGAATAATACTTCAAATAAAAATAGCAAGACAACGTAGTAATTTACAAAAAAATTTCCAGCTCGAGTTCCCTTTAATCCCGGAAGATCCAATCCATAGAAGCTATATTATTTTTTTTTTTTTTGCTTTTTCATTTTGACCTCAATTTTTTTTTACAACATTTGACAAAAGGTCACAAATAAAGTCTACATACCAATATATATAAATAAAACATTTATTTCACAAAATTGACCAAATGCGCACCGGCTGAAACATATGTTGTGTCTTACAGCTGTTCTACTGGACCAAACCAATCAGTGCAGAATTGGTATTTAAGGTCAGTGGAATGTTAGTGATTCACTGAGATAACATTTTTTCGATATTTAATAAGTTGACAAATGAGTTTTGAGGCGCTAGATCGGCCATTTCGCCCAGAGTTCGGCACCTTTTTTGAGAGAAGCTTTAACATGGCATAGTACCTCGGATTTCAAATTCGCCAGTAGTAGGAGGGTGTAACCACAGCTGAATTTTTTTTCTGATGTTCTCGACAGGATTCAAACGCAGGCGTTTAGCCTCACACCTCTGCGCTACGATGGGCCCTAGTTTCAAACACTCATAGATAAAAGACGTTGCAAAATCATGCTCCAATGGTGCCATTATGATATACAGCAGCTGTTGAAAATATTGTCAACAT
Source organism: Stomoxys calcitrans (assembly GCF_963082655.1). NCBI lineage: Eukaryota > Metazoa > Arthropoda > Insecta > Diptera > Muscidae > Stomoxys > Stomoxys calcitrans. The sequence goes on along the minus strand of NC_081554.1, from coordinate 198,337,130 downwards.
GTGGGGATGGTTTTGTGAAAGAGCGTTGTTGATTTAGTGCACTGACCGTAATGAAAATAGAATAGAGATATCTTAGTCATTCTTTTTGAATATTGCAAATAAAAGTGTCCTTAAAAAACCCACAATAAATTCTGCCCGATTTTTTTTAAATCCCCAAAATACCCTTTTCAAGCAAAGATGTTTTCAAAATGGGCATTTTTTAATAAATTTGCTGTGGAGGCTACAAATATTGTCATGTGCAAAAACCTTTTTGCATTAGTTTAGGGGACATATGGAGTAAAAAAAATATATGCCCCATTGGAGGATCTAGACTTTGGAAATTTTGAACTCGAAGGGTTTTTCCAATTTTTGAATAAAAATTTCCTGTTTTGATGTACATATAGCACCCTTTCAAGTTGAATTATCTTGTCACTTAAAACGCATCTTCAATATGTACTCTTCACCAACAAAAAAGAAAATAAAGTAATGAAGCAAGTTTTTCAATAAAGACTAATCAATGAAAATACTTTTCTTTGACCAAAAAATGGAAAAAAAAAAAAACTTTTTCACCTTTTTTACTTCCATACTGTATAACATTTAACTGAATAACAATATATGGACACTTTTGCAGTAAGGTCATTGTAATTTTTGTCATAATTCCAAATCATGCATAAAAATGAAAATCGAGCCACAAATGCCATCGCAAATTACAAAATACGAAGCTGATCTCGGTCAAAATGCATAAAAAATTAAAGTCGAATATCTCAGAAACTAGTGGAGTTTCTGAGACATTTTTTGAAAAAAGAAATGAAAAATGTGAAAATCAGACCATAAATGAAGATTTGGCAGCCCAAACAATTTTTCGTAACACCGAGGTAAAATTTTGCACACAATCTCGTTAACACCTCAGCTGTAACCATTTCAAAGAGATACCTCTACCCGTTCTCACATGGCAATATTTTTACTATTTTTTTCGATTTTCTTCCACTGTACGTTTTCAAAATATAAACGGCAGTAAACAGTTTCGTTTTGTACACAAAAAACTGTTTTTCATTTGTGAACATTTGTGGTTGAACTTATAACATCTGTGTGTTGATTCACTTTTATGAACCAAAATGTAGTCAAAATCGTTGGAAGTTAGGAAAATGAGTTTTGGGAACAGTGTGCCTTAGTTAAAGCGGCAAAATAGCCTAAGAAGTAGAAGCGCCTTTAAATGCTAAGTTTTTTTAGTTTTCAAATAAAATTGTATGCAATATAGGCAATATGGTAATCAAATTAAAGGAAATTTTGCGTGAAACTCGATTATGAAGAACAGTAAGTAGAACTGCATCCCAGTGTTTGGGGAAGAGGCTTTCAACGATTAGAGCCCTATGAGAAGAATTTTTAGAAATCACGAAAAGGCTTTTTAACATACTAGCATAAAATTATTCACCTCCAGCAAAAAACTTAAATCCATTCTCCACAAACTTTATTTTGACTTAAAAACCTTTTCGTTTATTTTTCAAAAAAGGGAGTTAAAATTGCCTGGAAGACCCTGGATTGACTCAAACAAATGTTTTCCAACATATTCGTGTTCGTGTCACTCTCTCTCACTCTCACGCTTTCTGTGCATACATAATCTGCATATTGTACTTCGAAAAATCTTGAAAAGATCAACATAAAAGTGTTAAAACAGACATTTTATGCAAATCTGTTTTTCATCTAACATTCAGATGTCAAGACTTGATTGTGGTACACAAATTGGTCAAAATTTGACTTTTATTAATAAATTTTTCGAAATTTGATATCCTACAAAAATTTTAGAAAAGTTGGCTTCAATTCAAATTTTTATTAGCATTTTGATAAAATTACAATTTTGTCGAAATTGTCGAAGTTATCCGAAATATTCAGTTCAACGTAGTTCGTATAAGTGAAATTAATTTTTAGCTATGCGATATAAGCCTGAGATCAAACGAATTTTCAAGTTAAGTTACAAATAGGTGTGAAATAACTTTAGTTGGAAAAGAGGAATGCTTAGTAAAACGCTTTAAAAGTCTGATACAATCATAAGCAATACATCGAAATACGTTTTTGCGAATTATATTGATGACTAGAATTTTAAACTTTCAGAAAATTTCCCACAGAAATAACTTTTCCACTTGTGCGATTTCAGATTCATATAAAAACGGAATTTGGGAAGTAAAAACTTTTTCAGCTTGGCGGCATTTTCATTTAAGCGATTTTTCAAAACGTGTCATGGAGTAATTAATCTTCTGATTTATATACTCGGAGGCCACTGTAGCGCAGAGGTTGGAATGTCCGCCTAAGACGCCGAAAGTCTGGGTTTAAATTCAGGCGAGAACATCAGAAAAATTTCCAGCGGTGGTTATCCCCCTACAAATGCTGGCGTCATTTGTGAGGTATCCTGCCAAGTTAAAATTTCTCCACCAAGTGGTACCCCTTTTTTATTTACTTGACTTCTCCGCTTGGTCTTTTCTTGCTAACCTTGAAAGGCATTGTTGTAAATTGAAATGACTTTTTTTATATTTGTTCATGTATTTTGTACTCTTCGGGAAATCACTTCAACGCAGTCATTTATTTTCACTGTCTTGATTTTATGATCTTATGAAAAAATTGCACGCACTTTTAAACCATCAAATCAACTATTTTAGTATGTATGCCATAAAGCACACACATTAGTGCGCATTAATTATACGTTAGAGTGGACCGATAGATTTCATATAAGAAAATCATGTAGTCATTAGCGGCGAGAATGAAATTCAAGGACAAAATTGAGTATGTACACTTGAAATCTACATTAAGCAATAACGGGCATACTTCCTTATATCATTGATTGCTGACCGATTCAAATTTATGTGCGAAAGATAGATAAGGGATATTTAGTCGTTATAACCGATTGTCGTTTACAGCGATATCATTGATGGCATATCGTCAGTATAAATAAAAGGACGTCTTAAGTGAGATCGGCTGCACGTAATGCTTTTCAATGACGAAAAAATATATTTTTGTTTTAAATTCCCACTACACCCTAATGTTAGTAACATTAAACTTTAAATGTCCTTAATACTCAACATGCGCAGGCTATGCTCGAAAATAAAATAAACAACATTGTGTGGCAGTAGTCTCAGATGCATATCAAGGCACATACGTAGTCAAACCCAACACCTACCTATCTTCCTGCCGCTTCTGCCCAGAGCGTCTGCTGTTGTGTTCCGCCTTTAAATAAATTCTTCTCTTAAATGCAATTTAATTTAACACTCGCATGTGTACTACAACAAGTTAACGTATGTCAAATGGATGTACAACGCCGCAGCACCACGACAAGACAAAAAAGAACAAAAAAAACCAAGACTCCACTTGATTAAAATTGACAGCTTCAGACATGCGTTAAATGTACTGACATGGCGACTTCTCTAAACACCATATGTAACAGCATTAAAAAAACATTCATAGCACCTAAAGTCAAAAAGTCGAAACGAAAAACAAAAGCGAAGGCATGAAAATTGAAAAAAGCTCAACTTTTTTAGAAGACTTCTAAAATTTCCGCCGCTTTAATTGAAAAAAAATCGCATTAATAAAATTAAATAAAATTTCAAGGTTAATGGGGGGGAAATTTGTAAAAATCTCTAAAAAACGGCCTACTCACCTCATGCCCCTTCCAACTTTCTCACATTGTCGTTTTATGCAAATCAATGAGGCATAAAAATCATGGAGCCGGCGTTTAGTTATCCATGATTGAATGGCTGAGCGACTGTGTTGCCACTTACAGGCGTAAGTCGTAGCACCAAACAAGCCAGCCAGCCTAAGCACTTCACTATCTATCGGCATTTCTATGGAGCCCCCAAACCAACACCACTTTTAATCATTCGCGTGCTCCACCATTCATCGTTCATCGTTCATCGTACAGCGGTTCATTCATAAGCGAATAAATGAGCCATTAAAAATATTCCAACACCAAAACGTTTTCCGTTGTCCGTTGCCTCTTTCGTTTACCAAAAACGAAAATTAATTTGACACAATTTAAAATTTAACGCCACCAAAGCCTAAAAACGCAGGAAAAGAAATACTCGCTCCAACGCGGGTGACACACGACAGCGAGAGTGAGTGAGTTTGTTGCCTGTTTGTTGTGGCTTAGGCTTTAACGCACTATTAAATTTAATTTCTTATTAAATTTTCATTAGACATCATCATCATCTTCAGGCAAGGCGCACTCATCTCCAGTTATCAGCGGCGTCAAAAGCCTTAAGACCTATACCAAATTCCTGTTCTTAGGCCGTACAACAAAGGCAGACAGACACAGATACAACAAAACAGACAGACACAGATACAACAAAAACCAAACGGCGTCTCTACGCCATCTCTCTTGTAGCTTATCTAGGAAATGAAACGGCTGAAGCAAGGCTTCTTATTGCTGCTTGGCAGCCTATGAAAATGCAAGAGATGCTCATCTAACGTCTTGAGCAGTTAGTTGGGAGTTTTTGGTTAAGTGCCTTGGATTTGTGTTGACAAGCAAGTTGGCGTCAGTGGTTAACCGATTTTTCCGTGACTGTGCCAGTGGTGGGGGCCTATAGTCATCATCCACCAGCAAATGTCGCCTTTATTGTCTTTGCGGATTTTCCACTAAATTTTCTTTAATTTTGCCTGCTTAAGTTTTGAATGGGAAAACTCGCTCTGTCATTGTCTATGGCTTAAGATACAAATTGCGAGTTCGTTGCCATTTTATCGCCAGAGTTAAATTGCCCCCCTTTGAACGAGCGACAAATAAGGCAAACATTATTACTGGGGAAAAAATGGAATTTTCAATTCGTGGAAAATGTTAACCGTGGCCATTTTCATACTACGATTTCAAACAGACAATTTGTTGAAAATGTGAATTACCAAAAATTATATCACAGCCATTTAAGTTTTATGACTTTGAGTCGACAAATAACATACAAATGTAATTGTAGTTCAAATGGAGACATGGATGATTGGGGTTTCCACATCAAACGTATAAGTGCTTTTGGCCATTTAAGAAGGTAACTAAATAAAAGTCGATTTTCATTAGTTTTTTTTTTAATGTTTTATTTTAATGAAACTATTGTAAAAAACCAACTTCGAAGAAAATTTCTGCAAAATCTTAATTTTGAGAACGTTTTTAAGAAAATCACAAATTTCGACAACATTCTTTTTTATATGAATAAAATTGCGGTAAAATTTTCAATGAAAATCAAATTATGCAAATTTCTAAGGTCTATCGATGAAAGAATGAAAATCAAGTCTTGAAAAAAATTTTTGGATAGTGGGAGCTGACTTTTACTGGTTAGTACGGCTGGCAGAAACGCCGCCGACTTTTGACAGAAGGGCCTGATTGACTATCTACAAATTTTTTTTTTCACTTGACATCATAGCCGGCCACTGTCCACACTAAATGGACTATTCCCTTTGGCCTAATATAGTCATTCCGTTTGCACCACCTTGAAATATATATCTGCGACCCTCTTAATGGTCTAGACATTCTGAGTTGATCTAGATACCAGTATGTCCGTCCATCCTTTTATCTTTTCAACCGTGTCGAAGTGGGAGGAGATTGCGATTCGAAAAAAAAAATAGAAATAGAGACATCTCAATATTTTTTTCTGAGTTTTTCAGATAAAAGTGTCCTTAAAAAACCAAAAATAAATTCTGCCCGAATTTTTTTAAAAAATCCCCAAAATACCCTTTTTGGGCAGAGATGGTTTCAAAATCGTCGTTTTTTAGTGAATTTGCTATGGAGGCTACAAGGGCCTTGACATTTTGCATACGATCTCGCTAGCACTCAGATCTAACCACTCCAACTAGTTTTTTTTTCGATGTTCTCCCACGTACTTTGTTTTCTATCAACTAACACGCAGGGGATGTCCCCTATGAATGCAGTGCATTGCGTTGGCGAATGGAATTAGGAATTAAAGGGGGGAAAAGGATGTAGTGTTTATTGACATTTGTCTTAAATTTCTGGATGTCATAGCGGGTGGGAAAAACATTAGCCAGAAGTCGATTCCACATACGAACGGTTCGGGCGAAATAAGAATTCTCTCTATAATACATTGTCCGGTCAGCTGGCCAATCACAATCATAACTAACGGGTTTGAGTTCCTGGAATGTCTAGCATACCTAACATACATCCTTACATCAGGAATAAGAAGACTAATATCAGACGAACACACACCATGAAAGTATCGATAGAACAGCGCCAAACAACCCACATTGCGACGATGTTCAAGGAAGGCAATAGAGAACCCATCTATAACGACTCGTATAGTGCGATCTCTGAGAAAGCTCGAAATAAATCGAACGAAGACATTGCCGACACCAAATGCGACAAGCTTTGATAGTAGTGCACCGTGCCAGACCCTATTAAATGCCTTGGAGATATCCAAAGCCACAACGTTATTCTCACCAAACTGGTGGATTTAGCGACTCCAACGTTCCGACAGAAATGCCATGAGGTCGCCCGTAGAGCGATTTCTGCGGAATCCACATTGTTGGTCGCTTACAAGGCCATTGGACTCTAAATACCTCACTAGATGGTGATTAACCATGCGTACATAACCTTCAAGAGAGCGAAGCATATCGCAATTTGCCGGTAATTCACAGTGTTGTTCACCTCACCCTTCTTAGGTATTAGCTGAACTTTCGCAACCTTCCGACCCGCACGGTAGGCAAGGTTGAAAATGTTGCGTAATTGACGAGCAAGAATCAAAGAACACTTGCGCAAGACAAGTGTTGTTACGTCATCCGGGTCCGGGGATTTTTTTACGTCTACATTCTAACTCGTGGAGTTAGAGTTCGAAAAAATATCTGGAGCATGACGCCAGATACATTTTCGATTAAGGGGAGTGGTTGATTGCTATCCGGCAGGGAAGAGTTCCCTCTAAATATATCAGCCAACAGGTTAGTCTGATCCACCGGGTCCGTGAAAGTTTGATCATCCTTAACAAGTGTTGGGATAGATGACGAACTACCCTTTACACTTTTCACGAACGACCAAAAACTCTTACTTCCTCGTGATTTTTTTAGATATATCTACAATTGTTCCGAATATAGTCCAGATCGATCCTACTTTGGGTGTATGTCCCTTAAAAACGCATCCCCGATTTGTGTCATTTTTGCTCTGGAACCCACATTTTTGTTCCAATTTGGCATACGACATTTTCTCGGCATTAAAAATGTATGTTCGGCATTAAAAATGTATGTATGAATCAATCAATACTTCGATGACGAAATAGAGAAGGTTGTAAAAGTGAAAAGTTGTCAACTTTGACAGCCTGTATCGCACCCTATTTTTAAAATGTGGACCTACAGCAGTAACTTTCCTGAAAACTTATGTCCTCCTCTACAAATGGCTGGAACATTTTGTACCGCTTAGATCAACAGATAACAAATTGTAGACTTATTTTCAATTTGTTTTTGCCATTTGGTCCACTGTGCCACACGTTGTTATGGCAAATTTACACCGGCATTATTATTGTTAATATGCAATTCATTGCAATGAATAACACAAGGAAATTACATCTATCCAGTACAACATAACTCTGGATAGGTGTCCGGTGCAATCTTATGTGGAACATACGCTTTCAAGATCGTCATAATGAGATTCAATGTTGTACGATAATTTTTTTTTAACGTTTGTTGTGGGTAATTTCGAAATGTTGGCTTTTCGACCCCCATATTTTTTCAATTAATTTTTATTTATAATTAATGCCATTATTCCCGGAAGCCAAAATCTATTCTAAGCAATCAACGCATCCGATTTTGCTTCTATAAAACAAAGTATTTCTAAATGTGGTTACCTCTAACAAGAAGTGATTTAAATGGCATTTAAATGGGCATCTCAAATTACTAACCGAAAATCTCCTTCTAATCATGCAACAAATTTGTGTTCGTTTTGTTAAACAGATCACATTATCTTTTCTTAACCGAAAAGCTCATAAAAATCACTTTATGAGAAAAAAAGCCACACCAAATCACCACAAAAACTCGTAAAATATACATCAAAAATATAAGCCGCCAACAGCAGTTTGGAGGTGCTCACCTAAAAAAAAAAAAAAAAAACCAAAAATTTTTGGTTTCAAAAATACATCAAAATTAAAGGTTTTTGAACTGTAACATAATAGCAGATCGACATACGAGCACATATCTACATAAGGTAGCCCGCCAAACAGCCAGCAAGTCATTCATTCGTACAATTTTCTTTGCCAGCGACCCATTCATCCATTCAAGCAAAGCGTTTAAGTCTCACCAGACAGCACTCAGCCAAAAAAGCTGAAAAAGTCTTTAAAGAAAACCCAGCCATAAACTGACCAAGGTCCAAGAGCCAGACACTCATATGACTCATATGAGCCCATAGCCATAGGTCCTGCACTTTGTTCATTCAATAAGTAAAGTACCAAAATGCAACATGTTTCACCTGGTGGATGTCCGCATGTTGTTACAATAGTTGGCGGTTACTGGTGGAACCCTGACAAGGTCACTTGGTTAAATATTGATGGAGTAAATACTCGTTTTGTGGTTTTCTTGGTTTTCTTAAAGAAACTCCTTAGCAAAGACCACTAAAGCATCAACTCATTGTGCAACTCAGAGTTATTGATTTTTAATCTTATTTTGAATTTCGGGCTAAATTCTTTTGTGGTCAACCCAAAGGCCGCCGCCCCACTTCTCTTTCTATAAACTCTTTGTAGAGGACAAGCGAAATGTTTTGTTTAAGTTTTACAAAGCAATCAAAAGGAATTCAAGAACTTAATTGAGGCCAGTCCATAAAAAAGGTGTCACATAAACAACCAAAAAGCAAAACACTGACCAGAATCCAACATCCATTCCGCATTCAGCACATCATCAGCCACTGGGCCACCAGCCGAGAGGACGAGCATTGGCTTTTGGTGTGAGAAAAGAAAAAGACCCCACAGGACGATGTGTTTGATCCCTCAGTCGGGACTCCACCACCGCTTCCCCCTTATGCTCCAAAAAAAACTTTTTGTTTTCTGGCAATGGTGTGAAAAAAGGAGAACCCTTAACGGAAATGGACGAAGTTGCAAATTAACGCCATTGTGTTTATATTGAACGCCTGTGAAGCGTTATTCGTTTGGGCGCTTGAAGCTCATGTTCAGAAGTGATGGAGTGAGCCGTTTCTTTGTTATGTTTAAGCGATGGTTATCGTTTCGGAAGGGTTTCTTTTTTATTTGATATCAAAAAAAAATTGATTTCAATATTTAAACGATGTTTTTATGGGTAAACAATTACCACAAAAATGTGTATGAGAACTTTTGGAAAAGAAATATGAGAGCCAAACTCGTTCTGTGGCAACTGTGGGAATTTTTTTTTATATAAGCCAAGGATAAACTGTAATTGATAAGCTTCGTGTCATTGTTTAATATTTAAGCCATAACAAAAAGTTTTCATTAACACATAAATTGAATATATTTTGCACAGGGGAATAATAAACATGTAAAAGTGTGCTAAGTTCGGCCAGGCCGAATCTTATATACCCTCCACCATGGATCACATTTGTCAAGTTCTTTGAATGAGTTTTTCAATATATATATATATATATATATATATATATATATATATATATATATATACATATATATGAGCTACATCAAGTTATTAACCGATATTAACCGTACTTGCTTTGGCTGTTAGAAGTTGTAGAATAATACTACCTCCAATATATATCAGGTTATCAACTGATTTAGACCATACTTAGCACTGTTGTTGATAGCCATACCAAAACGGCATATGCAAAATTTAGATAAGAATTACGCCCTCTAGAAGCCCAAGAAGATCATTGTTTGTTGATATATTCCGGATAGACTAAAAAAAGGATGAACCGATTTTTTTGATATTTTCACATATGACGCAGAATGGTCCCGTGGTGAAAATAGGGAACTTAATTTCATATTATATTAAGGCCACCATAGCGCAGAGGTTAGCATGTCCGCCTATGACGCTAAACGCCTCGGTTCGAATTCTGGTGAGACCATTAAACAAGTTTTCAGCGGTGTTTTTCCTCTCCTAATGCTGGCAACATTTGTGAGGTATTATGCCATGTAAAACTTCTCTCAAAAGAGGTGTCGCACTGCGGTACGCCGTCCGGACTCGGCTATAAAAAGGAGGCCCCTTATCATTGAGCTTAAACTTGAATCGGACTGCACTCATTGATATGTGAGAAGAGTGCTCCTGTTCCTTAGTGGTATGTTCATGGGCGAAATTGCATTTGCATTTTTAATTAAAAAAATTATTGCAGATCACATTAGCGTGATCTGCAATTTCACATTAGCGTGAAGAGGCCGTTCGGCGTGCCGCAGTTCGACACCTCTTTGGACAGAAGTTTTACATGGCATAGTACCTCACAAATGTTACCAGCATTAGGATGCGAAAACCACCGCTGAAAATTTTGTTGATGGTCTCGCCAGGATTCGAACCCAGGCGTTCAACATCATAGGCGGACATGCTAACCACTGCGCTACGGTGATCTCCGTAAAAAGTGAAGTAAAATACAGAAATTTTCTATGAAAACCAAAAGTTAAAAAAAAAATTAAGAGAATTAGATTTTAATAATTTTTTTTTTATAAAAATTTGATTATGAAACCTTTCTCTATAAAAATAAAATTTTGGAGAAATTTTTGAATGACAATGATTATGTAACTAGGGGAAGGCCTCATCCAAACTGAGTGGAAATGTAAGATTTTTATAATATTTTTAATGAAAATAAAACTTGAAAAATTTTTCTATAAAATAAGAGTTTAGACCAAATTTTCTATGAAAATAGGATTTTAACAACATTTTTCTTAAACAAATTTTCGCAAAAAATTATTTGAATGTAACAGAGGGGAACGTCCCAAGCCAAAGCCGCCCACCGGACATTTAGACCGTTCGGTATAATTTGGAACTCTATTGGACGCTATTTGGGAAGAGAGTTTCTATTCGTCAATATCCAAATATTGACAAAATAATCCGAGTATCCAAAACAATCAAGTACAAAATGCCCGAGCTGAGTCCCACACTCAAAAACTCCTCCCCTTGTGGGCTAAACGCTAATACGAAACATAAATAAATGGTGCTTAGGTGTAAGGTGTAATGTGGAGGCACGGCCGTCTCTTTAGCTAAACAATTAATATTTTGCTCAAAAATTCTAGCAGATAACTACAGCAAAAGATATTTGGAAGTATAGAATAAAAAAAAATAAACAATTTTAAAATATTGGAAAAAATCGTATCTCACAAACAGCTCCACCTAAGAGTGGTGCATATTTAGGATGTCTGTCTGGATGTCAGAACATTTGGGCATTTGATGCAAGTATAACATGTAAGCGTTTCCCACAACAATAAGACGTTCATCCTTGCAGCTTGACTATTGGCCATCCTTACAGGCTTTATACCTCTCTCAGATTTCTATTTTAAGTCCCTTTTCATAATTTTTAGATTTTTTATTTTGGCACATCGTGGTTACGCGTGTGTAACCACGATTTGCTTGTTTGCAAATGTATAGCAAAAAGTCCTTACATGGGTGGTACATGGCCAAAAACAAAAGGAACATTTGTTCCATTTTTAAAATTTTACTAGAGGCATGAAAAATTTATTATTCATGACTTTCATACATGCGCGGTACATGCCATAGGAAATTGAAGTTACCTTTCATGTGGTGTGTGGCGCCTAGTCGCTTTCAATTTTAGCTCCTCGTACATTTTTGACAATTAATTAGGCTGAGCAACAAAGCAGCCAAAAAGCTTTTCATTCACGTACTACATCTGCTTATCCAACCGCCCATGCCAGCCAGCAACGAATGGTTGATTCACTCACCTTAAATGTGGGGGCTGGTTGGTTGGCTCTTGGGTTGTTTGGTGGATGTGACGTCTCCGAAAATGAAATATCTTTGCCACCCAAGAACTAAACCTGGTACAAGCAACAACAATAACATTCATACACCCGCGGAGTTAGTTGATCACTTTAGTCGTTTTTTTTTTTTTGTTTTGCGTAAAAACAAATTGAGGCTCGTAACTCCATGGAGAACGACAGACGCACAGCGGGCGTTGAAAAATCAGCAAATAAACAAAAAACGACAGCGTTTATGCCAAACCAGAAGATGAAAGCAACAGCCAACAACCTGGCAAGCTAAGCCAGCCAACCACACCAAACAGCAACACACCTATAAAGATGTCTAATTAGGCCGTTTGTTGCTGTTTAAAAATTCAAATTCACAAAACACCGCGAAAACGACAAAATGTTGGCCACAATTCCCCCCATGCAATGGCACATGTGTAATGTACATTTTGGGCGAAACTTTACGATTAAATTCCCTGCTTTTGATAACCACTTTACTCTGTCATAAGTGGCAACTCTACAACTTGGAGTGACAGAAGAGGAAGGAGAAAAGTTGATAGACAACGTGAAAAAATCGATAAATGATATCATTTCCATTTTGATCCCCTATGCACATTTTTAGCACATAACAGAAATTTGAGGTAGAGAATTTGCAACTTCCTTTTTTCTTGCTGACTTTCGTGAGGTAAAGACAAGCCTTAAGTAAAATAAGTGCCAAAATATCTAAGTCTCGGTGGAAACTCGTGAATTCGTATTTAATTAAGGCAATCCTTGTCTAGAAATTGTTTTAAGCATCATTTAAATTTTTTTAAGTCGTCATAGAAGGTAATGATGTGAATATTGTGATAAAAGTGATTTTTGTTAAATAATTTATTCTTGTTTAGACTCAAGGAAGAAATCTTCACCTAACCCCGAATATTTTAAGAGAATTACTGTGAATTTGCCGAAAAGGCTTTGAAAGTGCGTTTATTGGAGCTAATTGGTTGAAATTGTATTAAACCCCCCCCCCCCGGCACTAACACGTTTTCACGTGGTTTAACTGAAGAGATAACCTCTACTTTGGTTATGTCGGGGGTGAAACGTGTGGCGAGAAGACAAGCTTCATTTTTAAACAGGCATAAATTGCATTCATTAATCAAGCCGTGTCCTTGAGGCATACATTTTTTCATCGAAGTCGCAACCGTGAGGACCAATTAGTAGAGAAGTGTTCATAACTACACCATCATCTCTGTCCAAAATTAATACCAACAACCCCAATTTGCACCATTCCCATCCAGAAAGATCGTAATTTCTCCAGTCAATAGTCGAGCATATAAATAGTATCATCACACTGGTTCATTTGCACCAAAAACTCCAATAGACTCGTTTATGGCTATCCCCAACAAACTGCGACTAGCACAGTCAATTTCATGCCAGACTTAAGGCGAACCATACAATTGTCTCCTTGTCCGTCAGCTTAAAAATGGTTTTATACTTATAATCAATTGGTACTCTATCATCAGTAAGAAGACGTCAAACATAAAACAAGAAGAGAAAATCTAGTTAAGTAGAATGTAATCCTTATAATTTAAGTTCAATTTTCTTTAAATTTTTTTTTTTTTTTTTTCCAAATTAATTTTCTATAGGATAATCGTAATTTAATTGTAAACATTTTTTTTTGAAAGATACAAAAAAAATGTAGACGTATTTAGGGTCCACCCTAGTATGCTTCCACGTACGCATATTATAGATATGAATGGAGCAAAGCTAAAATCAAAATTTTGAATGAAACAATAGAATCATCATTATCACCCAATAACTTCTTCATCAACAATAGCACAACATCCTTAGCACAAAACCAGCTTCCACTAACGACGAACTTCTTCGAGGCCTCAAGAACTTCAACGTAAAAAGTAAGTGGTGAGTACACTGGAATAAGAGAATTATTTTTGTTTTTGCTCTTTACCCGTATGTAATTATCATTATCACTCTCATTCATTGCTATGTTCCATGAATGACAGAATCTATCAATGAAAGTTATTGTTGGATAGAATTTGCAAAAAAAAAAAAAAAAACACAAAACGTAAATTTTGTAGTATTTTGTTTCCATTCTTCTCTGACTGCATTCATACATTAGGGTGACATTAAAATATGTAATTTCAAGAATTCTGTTCTGCCTAATTTAAACTAAATAAATCTCAACAACTAATTTTTATCACATTTAAATATTAAATTCTAAAGAAAAAAAAAAATAAGGAAAATTTTGTAATAGAATTTAGCGTGATAGAGTTATTGTAAGGAATAATGGTGTCTTGAATTCTATATTTTGTTAGTATTAAAACCATGAATTACTAAGAAAATTTCCAAGTGTTTTCATGATGTGGTAAGGCCAGCATAGGAGCAATAGGTAATGGGGTCCTGTAGAAATTCGGCCCAAACAGGACCAAGGAAAGGGAGGGTTGAGAGGTGAAATATCTCGCAAGATCTGAGATATGGTGATCATAAGGAAAACGGATATTCATTTACCGGCAATAGTTAATAAATCGTGGGACATCCAGACCTTTCCGAATTATAGTTAGAAATAGGGAGTCTACAATAAATTCTGTAGTCCTGGGGTTTTGTTAGGAGGAGGACACGAACCCCCCCACCCGACTGAAGTTAGCTTACAAAGGCTCCCGCAGTCCTTTTCCAACAAGACTAAGAGGTAATGTCAGCTTACCCCTAGCAACCAAGAAGTAAATTGTCCATGTCATCTGGATCTGGGTATATATTTAAGTTGCTATGCCAAATTGAGGCGAAGGAACATTATAGAAATGGCGCCCAACGTGGGGCACGAAGTGTACGAGGATAATTTTTGTACATTTACGGCCTATTTTTTTTTATGCTTGTAAGATTAGATTTCAAGAAACGAGTTGGAACTGAGGATTTCGTAGTTAGAGTTAGACTTTGGAATACATTTGAGGACTTTTCTGGACTTTCAACTATTTGACGTCTAGGGAACGAATAGGTTGACCGATTAGTAACCTTTAATGACTTTCTTTAGCTAATTTCTGATTGCCAGTTTTCGTCTGATTTGTTTTATAGTGTCTGGGAAATTAAATATTACATTTTTTTTGCTTAGTTACTGGTACTTCACGTTTAAATGGGATATACATTATGTCGCTGTTTGCACTTAATGTCCAGTAGGCGTAAAGCGGGACGATGTAGATAGAACAAGCGTTCCAGGTCCGGTTTGCTTTAATTATGTTAACATTTACTTTGACCAACACTTCCATAGCCCTGCTTGTTTTTTTTTTTCAGATGGTATTTAGTTTTCCTTACCTATCCTACTGTGCCACCACTGAGTATGAAAACACTTACATATATGAATTGGTTCGTCTAGATTTTTTTTTTTTGTTTTTTTTTTAATCCTAGTAGATTTATTTTTTTTTTTTCTTTTGACTAAAGATGAACATGTCTTTAATGAGGTCACCTGAACCGCCTGCATCTGCAGTTTCATTATGTTCAATGTGCAAGGAACCTATGCTCGAAGATCAAGATTGTTTATTTATTTCCCAATGCACTCATTCATTTCATCGTGGTTGCATTGAGAATTTTCTTTCAAATGCTTCTGAATGTCCAACATGTAAAAGACCCTGTGATCTTTCGGAATTACGTAATTTGAATACACAGAATGATAATATTCAAGCGTCTTTTAATGACGCAATAGATTCAAGAAATAACGCTCAGCCAAATCAAAGAGCAAATAATAATTATCGTGGAAGGGGGCGTGGTGCGGTTCCCAAACATTATAACACCAGGAGCGCGGCGAAGAATTTGCTTGTGGACTTTGGTCAACAACTCCCTGTTGGTGCTTTAGATACTACTAATGGTCAGGCAAAAGGGAATATGACCCCGAATCATAACGCTTTAGAGAAAGACTTCAATCAGAATAGGAATACTCCCCAACGTAGACCACCCGAGAGGAATAATATAATTGATTATGGTAGAATCAGTCAAATGATAGAATCAAGTGTTTCAAGAATGCTTCGAAATCTTAATATCGGTTATACTATGAACAGTCAGATTAGGCCCGATGATAATTACGCTTTTCAGGGGCGGCCAAATGGCGTTAATAGCCACAATAATGATGTGAATGGCAGAAATGGTGCTTCTGGTTTCAATGGTAATAGTACACTTGGAACAGACAAAATTACCTCTATTATTAGGAATTGGAATTTACAATTCGATGGGTCACCTCAGGGATTAGATGTTGAGGAATTTATATACAGGGTGACGTCTTTGACGTCTGATAACTTTGATAATGATTTTTCTGCCATGTGCAGGAATTTACACATTCTCTTGACAGGTAAAGCTAGGGAATGGTTTTGGCGCTACAGAAAGCAGGTACCGTGTATTGTCTGGGAGGATTTCTGTACGGCATTACGCTATCAATATAAAGACTTTAAATCTGATTCGGATATTCTGGAGGAACTTCGTGGTAGGAAACAGAAGCCTGGGGAAAATTTTGAGTCCTTTTATGACTCAGTTTCCATGATTTTAGATCGTTTGTCTACGCCTATTTCAGATACGGAATTGATAGAAGTCATTAAGAGAAATTTGCGCCCTGAAATCAGGCATGAGCTGCTATATGTCCCGATATTTTCTATAGCTCATTTAAGGAAGCTAATTAAAATGAGAGAGAATTTGTTTAGCGATGAAAGTTGTCGAAGACAGATGGCTATTAGGAACACAAATCTTCAATTTCCAAGACGTAACGTAGCTGAGGTCGAATGTCCCATCTTAGACTGTGATGTTGCTGATCAATCGGCAGTATATGCTCTCAGTACTGCCACGGCTGTACCCAAATGCTGGAATTGTGAGGAGCCAGGTCATCTATGGGTTGATTGCCTCAAAGATAGATCTGTATTTTGTTATGGATGCGGTGCCAGGAACACGTATAAGCCAAATTGTGAGAGATGTGCGAAGATGAAGTTGCATCCTCACAAGAATTTATCACAACAAAACGTTTCAAAAAACTATTAAAGGATAACAGTAGTGGTGCTAACACTACTGAAATTGATTCCGAATTGATGATAGATTCAGACCATTTGAAGCCCTTAGGAGGCCATGTTACAATTTTGAAAAGGTCTAATTCGGAGTATAGAGATTTACCTACATCTGTCCTTTTTCCCTTACGTCCATACCATCAACGATGGGCAGATTATCTGCAGAGAAGGAAAAATATTTTTGAAGTCTCAGCACTTTCGGCGAATTCTCTTAAGAGACAAAGGAGGTCTACCATTCGTCTGCGGGATTACTATAGGCGGAGAAAGTTTTGTTCTAAATACGTGATTTCAAGTATTATCAATGACCCACAGGACCAAAGGCTTTATGCGAGAGTTAACTTTCTGGATTTTGTGGAACAGGGGTTGCTAGACACTGGGGCAAACGTGAGTTGTTTGGGTTCGGATTTGGCAGATCAGGATTTCTCATCTTATAGGGAATATCACGGTATTAAGTCTTCCGTTAGGACCGCGGATGGGAAACACCAGAAGGTGATGGGTTACCTGGATGTGGATATTGCATTTAGGAATCAGTCCAGGAGACTTCGGATACTAGTCGTACCCTCTTTAAGTCAACGCTTGATATTAGGTTTGGACTTTTGGAAGGCTTTTAACCTGGCCCCAGATATTTTTGAATCTATTACAGTAAAAGGTCCGTCCGATAATAAAAATGAAATTATTTCAAAACTGTCCGCTTGTGAGTCCGATATTCCATCCGTTAATACTCACGGCAATGCGTCTAAATTGTCGGCTTTTGAGTCCGATGTTCAGTCCGATTGTTGTGAAAATAAAGAATCGTCCGATTTAATCAATGGAAATTATTCATTAACACCCATGCAACATCAACAGCTAGAAGCAGTAAAAGCTTTATTCCCAGACTTTGAGAAACAAGGTCTTGGCAGAACAAGTCTAATTAAACACGATATTGACGTTGGTAATGCTAAACCCGTCAAACAAAGATTCTATCCCGTTTCCCCCGCTGTGGAGGAACTCATGTACAAGGAAATCGATAGAATGTTAGCGCTTGGTGTTATTGAACCGTCCGTTTCGTCATGGAGTTCCCCCATGCGACTGGTTTTAAAACCAAACAAAGTCCGTTTGTGTTTAGACGCCAGAAAACTAAACGCCGTCACCAAAAAAGATGCGTATCCACTTCCTAGTATTGAAGGGATTTTCGCTCGTCTTCCAAAGGCCAACATAATGTCAAAGCTTGACTTGAAGGATGCATTTTGGCAGATTGGCTTGTCCGATGAGGCAAAGGCACTTACGGCGTTCACAGTCCCGGGCAGACCGTTGTATCAGTTCGTGGTAATGCCATTCGGACTGTGCAACGCCCCACAGACAATGTGTCGCCTCATGGACGAGCTAATCCCGCCCGATCTGAAAAGATGCGTATTTGGGTATTTGGACGACCTCATAATTGTTTCGGAAGATTTTCCTACCCACTTAGCAGTTCTTGTTCGAATTTCTGCAGAATTCCGTAGAGCAAATTTGACATTGAATGTCTCTAAGAGTAAATTTTGCGTGACGGAAGTAAAGTACTTGGGATACGTGATTGGACACGGCGGTCTTAAAACAGACCCTGATAAAATAGCATCGATACTTTCATGGCCAGTTCCGAAGAACCTTAAACAGGTCAGGGGTTTCCTTGGCTTATCGGGCTGGTATCGTCGTTTCATCGACAACTTTTCTTCGAAAGTATTCCCAATTACTGAACTTCTTTCCTCGAAGAAGAAATTTGTTTGGACCGAGGAGGCTGATGAGGCTTTTAATACTATAAAACATCTCCTCACCACCGCTCCTGTTTTGATTAACCCTGACTTCTCCAGGAAATTTTATATCCATTGCGATGCTAGCGATTATGGCATCGGCGCTGTTTTAGTTCAGCTGGATGAAAACGGTCACGAAAGGCCCGTCGCATATATGTCTAAAAAGCTAAATTCCGCACAGCGGAATTATAGCGTAACAGAGAGGGAGTGCTTAGCTGCGGTGGAGGCAGTGAAGAGATTTCGATGTTATGTCGAGTTACAGGAGTTCGAGATTATAACCGATCATTCAAGTTTAGTATGGCTGATGAGGCAGCAAGACCTGACGGGCCGCCTCGCAAGATGGGTATTTAAGTTACAAGGATATTCTTTCACCTTTAGCCACAGAAAAGGAAGCGACAATATTGTCCCTGACGCACTGTCACGGATCCACTGTGAGGAGGTTTCAGGCTTAGAGCATTTGGAACCTGAGGTTGATTTGAACTCACCTCATTTTTTTGACTCGGATTATAGATCTCTGAAGGATAAGATATCGGCGAATGCATCGCAATATCCCGACGTTAAGATTGTGGATCACTACGTCTACACAAGGACTGACCATTATACGGGTGATAGTGAGCAGGAGGCAAGGGCTTGGAAGCTGTGGATTCCAGAACAGCTACGAAATAACATAATCACTAGATTTCACGACTCGGCTATCGCTTGTCATGGCGGCATGTTTAAAACTCTGGAACTTATAAGGAGGCACTTCTTTTGGCCAAATATGGTGAAGGATGTGAGGGATTATATACGATCGTGCGAGGTTTGCAAATGCACGAAGTCGCCGAACCAGATAATGAGACCGGAAATGGGAAAGGCATCGATATCCTATCGACCATTTCAACGAATCTATGTTGATATATTGGGTCCATACCCACGAAGCAGAAATGGTAATATAGGTCTATTAATTGTGTTAGATCACTTAACAAAATTTCACTGGTTGTGTCCCCTAAGAAAATTTACGACTTCAGTTATTCAGGATTATCTATTAAGGCAAATTTTCCACGTATATGGGGTACCCGAAATTTTGATAAGTGATAACGGCTCGCAATTCAAGTCGAATGAGTTCAATGCCTTCTTAACATCTCGTGGAATTACCCATACGTATACTGCTTTATATTCACCCCAGTCAAACTCTTCAGAGCGCGTGAATCGCTCTATAATTGCTGGCATTCGAACGTTTTTGAAGAAGGATCACCGGATGTGGGACGAGAATTTAAGCCTTATAAGTTGTGCACTTAGAAATTCGGTGCACCAGGCTACGAAATATTCCCCATATCATGCACTTTTCGGATTTAACATGGTTACACACGGAACATCTTACCAACTTCTACGGCAATTAGATTTGTTGAATGAGCCCTCTGCAATCCTGTCAAGAGACGATGACTTGGCTTTGATTCGTAACAATTTACGAAGACATATATCTGAGGCATACAAACGGAACCAGACCCAATATAACTTAAGAGCACGTCCAATATCCTTCGAAATTGGCCAGGAAGTTTATCGCAGAAACTTTGCGCAGAGCTCTGCAGAAAAAGCATTTAATGCTAAATTGTCACCTCTATTTATTAAGTCTAAGGTTAAGGATAAAGTGGGTCAGAACTATTATATCCTTGAGGATATGAATGGAAAGACGGCGGGTACCTTTCATGCAAAAGATATTCGTCCTTAGAATTGTATTTCTTCGTATGGGGATATGTCTCCGATTAATATTACGTCCTATAAGGACAATATTACTCGGTTTGTAATGTACATTTTGGGCGAAACTTTACGATTAAATTCCCTGCTTTTGATAACCACTTTACTCTGTCATAAGTGGCAACTCTACAACTTGGAGTGACAGAAGAGGAAGGAGAAAAGTTGATAGACAACGTGAAAAAATCGATAAATGATATCATTTCCATTTTGATCCCCTATGCACATTTTTAGCACATAACAGAAATTTGAGGTAGAGAATTTGCAACTTCCTTTTTTCTTGCTGACTTTCGTGAGGTAAAGACAAGCCTTAAGTAAAATAAGTGCCAAAATATCTAAGTCTCGGTGGAAACTCGTGAATTCGTATTTAATTAAGGCAATCCTTGTCTAGAAATTGTTTTAAGCATCATTTAAATTTTTTTAAGTCGTCATAGAAGGTAATGATGTGAATATTGTGATAAAAGTGATTTTTGTTAAATAATTTATTCTTGTTTAGACTCAAGGAAGAAATCTTCACCTAACCCCGAATATTTTAAGAGAATTACTGTGAATTTGCCGAAAAGGCTTTGAAAGTGCGTTTATTGGAGCTAATTGGTTGAAATTGTATTAAACCCCCCCCCCCCCCCCCGGCACTAACACGTTTTCACGTGGTTTAACTGAAGAGATAACCTCTACTTTGGTTATGTCGGGGGTGAAACGTGTGGCGAGAAGACAAGCTTCATTTTTAAACAGGCATAAATTGCATTCATTAATCAAGCCGTGTACTTGAGGCATACATTTTTTCATCGAAGTCGCAACCGTGAGGACCAATTAGTAGAGAAGTGTTCATAACTACACCATCATCTCTGTCCAAAATTAATACCAACAACCCCAATTTGCACCATTCCCATCCAGAAAGATCGTAATTTCTCCAGTCAATAGTCGAGCATATAAATAGTATCATCACACTGGTTCATTTGCACCAAAAACTCCAATAGACTCGTTTATGGCTATCCCCAACAAACTGCGACTAGCACAGTCAATTTCATGCCAGACTTAAGGCGAACCATACAATTGTCTCCTTGTCCGTCAGCTTAAAAATGGTTTTATACTTATAATCAATTGGTACTCTATCATCAGTAAGAAGACGTCAAACATAAAACAAGAAGAGAAAATCTAGTTAAGTAGAATGTAATCCTTATAATTTAAGTTCAATTTTCTTTAAATTTTTTTTTTTTTTTTTTTTCCAAATTAATTTTCTATAGGATAATCGTAATTTAATTGTAAACATTTTTTTTTGAAAGATACAAAAAAAATGTAGACGTATTTAGGGTCCACCCTAGTATGCTTCCACGTACGCATATTATAGATATGAATGGAGCAAAGCTAAAATCAAAATTTTGAATGAAACAATAGAATCATCATTATCACCCAATAACTTCTTCATCAACAATAGCACAACATCCTTAGCACAAAACCAGCTTCCACTAACGACGAACTTCTTCGAGGCCTCAAGAACTTCAACGTAAAAAGTAAGTGGTGAGTACACTGGAATAAGAGAATTATTTTTGTTTTTGCTCTTTACCCGTATGTAATTATCATTATCACTCTCATTCATTGCTATGTTCCATGAATGACAGAATCTATCAATGAAAGTTATTGTTGGATAGAATTTGCAAAAAAAAAAAAAAAACACAAAACGTAAATTTTGTAGTATTTTGTTTCCATTCTTCTCTGACTGCATTCATACATTAGGGTGACATTAAAATATGTAATTTCAAGAATTCTGTTCTGCCTAATTTAAACTAAATAAATCTCAACAACTAATTTTTATCACATTTAAATATTAAATTCTAAAGAAAAAAAAAAATAAGGAAAATTTTGTAATAGAATTTAGCGTGATAGAGTTATTGTAAGGAATAATGGTGTCTTGAATTCTATATTTTGTTAGTATTAAAACCATGAATTACTAAGAAAATTTCCAAGTGTTTTCATGATGTGGTAAGGCCAGCATAGGAGCAATAGGTAATGGGGTCCTGTAGAAATTCGGCCCAAACAGGACCAAGGAAAGGGAGGGTTGAGAGGTGAAATATCTCGCAAGATCTGAGATATGGTGATCATAAGGAAAACGGATATTCATTTACCGGCAATAGTTAATAAATCGTGGGACATCCAGACCTTTCCGAATTATAGTTAGAAATAGGGAGTCTACAATAAATTCTGTAGTCCTGGGGTTTTGTTAGGAGGAGGACACGAACCCCCCCACCCGACTGAAGTTAGCTTACAAAGGCTCCCGCAGTCCTTTTCCAACAAGACTAAGAGGTAATGTCAGCTTACCCCTAGCAACCAAGAAGTAAATTGTCCATGTCATCTGGATCTGGGTATATATTTAAGTTGCTATGCCAAATTGAGGCGAAGGAACATTATACATGTTTGGCAGCTCTTTAAGTATCCCCATTGGTCTCATACTCGCTTGTGGATGAACCAACTCCTCCTAGGCATGGCTATTGCTAGGGAGGCAGACTGCCAGTCAGTTAGTCCAGTTGTCGAATTCGCTCAAGTGAACTCACATGAATTACGCTGGGTTACGTTGTTAAACAAATATTTCCGCTTTTATTTTATTCCATTTCATTCCATTCGTTTCAATTTCGTACATTGCTACACTTAATGGATGGATGTTGTTGCTCGTAAAGAGTATTTGTTGCTACTACTGCTGCTGTCATCATTTCGCTGCTCATCGCCGGCAATATGCCAGTGGGGATCAGCCAGTGCGAGGGCGGCTTTATTTAGTTTCGGTGGTCATTGCCCACATTCGTGTTTTTTTATTGTTTTCACTCATACAAATTTCCAAGAAAAATTTGCACAATTCATCCACACTTGGAGACGGACGGACGGATCTATGATATTGTTTTTAAACATGAACATGTGAATCAATGTTGGAGCCAAGAGCTGTCGTCAATGCGACTGCATTAGGCATACCTACGCTGGCGAAAAATTTTATTCACTCCCTTGTCCCTGTTTGAGGGGGCCGACTGAATAAATTTCAAAATAATTGTAACAAATTTTGCGTTGATAGGTTTTCAGCCACTACAGGTGGCAAAAGATGGACGCGTAAAAAGGCCGGGCCAATTATTAATTTTAGGCGAACGTTTTATGGACTCTAACTCAAATTAAATGATTGGTTTATAAATAGTACATGATAACAAAAGCTGGACTTTTGTAAATCGTATTCAGTATACAAAATGGGGGCGCTTAATGAAAATTATGCTCTCTGTGCTCTTAAAATTTAAATCGGTCCAGGTATCGGCCAATATATTGAAATTTGAGTTTTGTTTTCCCATACTTGGCTCAAATGAGATTTAGCGAAAATTTTCTCCTGAAAATAAAACAGAATTCTTATAAAAAAAAAAAAAATTTTTTTGATTTTTATTTTTATTAAAAAAAAAATGTAGGAAAAAATTTGAGGCCCCAAGTGAGGCCATAACTGCTTTCATTATCCTCCTATACACATTGGTCTAAGTTGAAAGTGAATCCAAAAATAAAATGAAATAAAATTTTTTGAAAAAGGTAAAAATGTTGTTAGATGTTTGAAAAATTTAAAATTTGTTTGTTTGAAAAAATACATTTTTGAATAGGTAGAATATTATATATCTGAAAAAAAATTTTTGAAAATATTAGTGGTTTTGGAAAAGTGAAATTTTGGAATAATTCAAATTTTTGAAAAGATAGATTATTGAAAAACTAAAATTTTTGAAAAATAAATTTTTGCAAAAATGTGGCTTTTGGTTTCGGTTAGTGGTTTATTTTTCCTACTTCGCTCGAAGAAAGGTACACTGACCTAGAAAATTCAATTTGAAAACTCAAGAAAATCGGTTAAACTGTTTTTAACCCAAACATTGCAAATTTTCTTAATCATTTTTATTTTCCAAATATTATATCGATGTTAAAATTTTTTAACGAGCTTTTGTTTTTTATTGAAAAAAGGAATCCTGATATGATCCAATATTCGTCTCAAAAAGGCATGCTTCTACTATTGCACAGCTCACCAATTAGTGAGTAGGTCGAAGCATGTAATCTTTTTGGGGCAAAAAGGGATGATGATGACGCTTGGTAAGCTTCGAAATCGCTATCTCCATATCCTGCCCAAAGCATTAACACCTCCAATTTTTGTAAAAAATTTAAAAAAATATATGTTTTAAAAAATTTGACGAAATTTCTATTTATTAATATAATATTCACGATATTTGGGATTACGCCCTACCCCCAAACCCCGCCGATCAGAATTTAAACCTACAAGGCGGACTCAAATGAATATAAACTTGAAGAGTTATACAGCTTTGCTGATCGAAAATATGCTGACGGACTGAAGGTTGCCAGTAGCGACTTTTGCAGAAGCTGCAAGGACATCGAGTAAGAAGAGACTTTAAAACATCTGCTGTGAGTGTGTCCCGCACTGGCAGTCAGATGGAGGTCCACTTTAGGTTCCCATTTCATTCAGAACTTGTCAGATTTAGCGGATGTGAACATTCGCAAATTATTGGGCTTTTAAAGCGATCTGCATGTTTCAATGGTAGGAACTAGAAGGTATCTTACTTCTCCTCTTCCTGTGGTATCACAATGGACGAAAACATTAAAAGTCAGTCTGATGGCAGACTGCCACTTTAACATAACCTAATCTTTTTACTAATTGAAAGATGCATACTAAATATGATCCAAAGCTGTTCATAACTTGATATAGCTCCCGAATAACATGATGGCCCGATTTGACGTGAATCTATAGCCAATTTAGCTCAAATTTTGGAGCTGATTTTTCTATGATTTGTAGTAGACATGACAAATACGGTTCATATCGATCTTTAACTTGTTATAGCTCCTATATATTGGAAAAAGCCATTCAAAGAACTTGTCAAATGCGATCCATTGTGGAGGGTATATTAAATTCACATAGATCCTCGTCTTTTCCGCATTTGTTGAGGCCTTACTGCATAGCATGTGCCTAGCATGCGAGTAGGTGTTCGCAAAGTGAACATATTTTGCACCCTAGGAAAAGTGGGAGTCTAAAATGTTTAAATCATATTAAATAGTTACTTTGTGTGTTTTCCTCTCACTTCAAAATTATTATTCAAATGTGACTCTAATGGCTCATTTCCTTTGCCACATATTTATCATACATTAAAGTGGAACCAGTGATAAACAGCAAGCAAGGTGCTAATGGTTAAATGTAGATGAAAGAAAAAAGGGTAGCTCAACGTGGTTACCTTTCCAAGTGTAATCAAATGGCACAGACATTTGTTGAGAGGCTGCTAACTTAACAAGACATTTCAATGATATCTTGTCTCTGTTCCTGCCTCAACCGTTAATGGATTTTCTAGCTTAAATTCATGATTCATGCCGCACTTTCCCAATGGAGTATTGAACAATAAAGTTTAATGTTCATAGGTTCAATGAGTCATTTGGAATCTTATGGGAAATTTTCTATACGAAAAACCATTTTTATATGAAAATGTTTTGCTGCAGCCACAAGAATGTTTAATTATAGAAGTTTACAATATGTCTGTTCTCCCCTAGCCTCTTGTCAAAGCTTTTCTTTTCGAGACTTTTCTTTCCTCTTCTAACCTCTCTATGTGCTCATTCCACAGCAAGTTGAGGTAACTTAAAGTTGAGGTGTGTCTTTAGACCACACATTTGTGGCCAATTTCTCTCCAAACCTGTGACTGTGCTTCTCAATTAATTTATTTAAATACCTACAAAGTGGCTAATTTGCCAACATATCGTAGCAAAATTTCCAGCATTGCTTAGTTGGCCGTGTAATGGGGAAGGAGGGACAATGGTGTTTGACTTTCACTGCACCCTGCCTGTTCCATGTTTGTTTGGCTGCCCCCCAAAATGTCACAAAATTTGGCAATGCGCCTTGCCATTCTCTATGCTGGCGAGCAGAGAGAGTTTTGCCAGTTTGTCGGCTATGTACGGATTTTGGATGCTGTTGCTTGGCCATGTTATTGTTGACCATAATGAGGACAATTGTTAATTGAATTTCTGCTCCAAAAGCCATGTATGGAGTTTGGAACAACACCAGCAACAACAAAAGCATGTTCATTGGGAGCAGTGGCTGTTGATACTGATGCTGCCGTCCGTTGTAGGTAGTACTACTACAACTTTGGATCACATGTTGTGCGAGTACGATAATGTTAATTGTACATGTGTTGGGATATCCCCAGAACATTATTTTGAAAAAGTTATGTAATGTGGCAGCTTGGTACTTATCAGTGATAATGCAATTTGGAGGGGATACACTGAAAAAAATTTTTTTTGTAATGACCTCAAGAATAGCAAAGGAAAGAATTTAATTATGAGTAATACAAATTTTGAGAATTGTGATTTATGGATTTTAATTTATTTGAAACCTTTTTAAAAAGTAGTAACGCAATTTGTAGGTACACTGAAAATATTATTAAATTTCTATCAATGGCAGAAATCAAAATATTCATAAGAAAGCTTTATGAATAACAACAAGTAAAAAGGCATTAAGTTCGGCCGGGCCGAACTTTGGATACCCACCACCTCGGGTATATAGGTAAAGCCCCTTTTGTCAATCCGGTGAAAATTGGATAACTTAAGCACCCAAATTCGGCACGGACATTGAGTGGTCTAATGAATATAATCACTGTTGTATTTTGTAGAACAAAATATTGGTCTTTTTGAAGCTATATCCAAATATAAACCTATATATATAAACTTTGGATACCCACCACCTCGGGTATATAGGTAAAGCCCCTTTTGTCAATCCGGTGAAAATTGGATAACTTAAGCACCCAAATTCGGCACGGACATTGAGTGGTCTAATGAATATAATCACTGTTGTATTTTGTAGAACAAAATATTGGTCTTTTTGAAGCTATATCCAAATATAAACCTATCTGAACCATATAAAGACAGAAATGTCGAAAAGTCTTAAATAAGTCACTACGTCAAATTTCAACGAATGCGGATAATAAACGCGCTTTTTATAGGGCCAAGACTTTAAATTGAGAGATCGTTCTATATGGCACCTATAATTAAAGCTGGACCGATCTGGACCAAATTAAACAAGGATAAAATAATCATCCTATTTTATTATAACTCCACTACTATGTCCGTAGTTATATGTTAATAGTGGCTGGTGTCGATCATATTTTATTCAGAACCCGAAACTCATGCACAAACAATATTTTCAGACAATAAATCTACTTTTTATGGGATTAAGACGCTAATTCGAAAGATCGGACTATATGACAGCTATATCTATATAGTCTTATCTGAGTCATATGTGGGTCGGATGTCGTTGTTTCAAATGGGGAAAAATCGTGTAAAAAATAAAACTTATGAGCTTCAGACCCTTAATTTATTACTATTTTTGGGTGGCTTTAACAACTCACAGATTCAAATTTCATCGAAATTTCGGTCTATATGGCAGCTAAATCTAAATATAGCCCGATAGGCTCAAAATCGGAAAGCTCAAAATAACACACTGTTTCAAATTTCAGTAAAATCGGGTAATAAATAAAGCTCTTATGGGCTTGAGATCCCTTATCGGCAGATCGGCCTATATGACAGCTATATCTAAATATAGTCCGATCTAATTCATATTAAGGTCAGTTGTCGGGAGGCTTAAAATAACCCACTGTTTCAAATTTCAGCGAAATCGGGTAATAATAAAGCTTTTATGGGCTTCAGACCCTTTATGACAGCTAAGTATAGTCTAAGTATAGTCCGATCAAACCATATTTGTGTCCTATGTTGGGAGGCCTAAAACTTCAGCGAAATCGGATAAAAAATAAAGTTTTCACGGGTCTGAGACCCCTTAACGGGAGATCAGTCTATATGGCAGCTATATCTAAATATAATCCGATTTAATCCATATTTAGGTCAGATGTCGGGAAGCTTAAAACTACTCACTGTTTCAAATTTCATCGAAATCGGTTTAAAAAATAAAGCTTTTATATGCAATAGACCCTTTATCGGCAGATCAGTCTAATGGCAGCTATATCTAAATATAGTCCGATCTGAACCGTATTTGGATCAGATATCGGAAGGCTTAAAACTACTCACTGTTCAAATCTCAATGAAATCGGTTAAAAAATAAAGCTTTTATGAGCATTATACCCTTTAACGGCAGTTCGGTCCATATAGCAGCTGTTTCTAAATATGGTCCGATTTGGCCAGTTCAGAACTTAAGCAACGTGCATCAAAAAGACGTATCTGTGCCAAATTTCAGCCCAATATCCCAATTTTTTAAGGTTGTAGAGTGATTACAATAGACGGACGGACAGACGGATAGACAGACAGACACACGAAATCGTTAAATTATCTTAGAAGTTTACGACGATCCGAAATATACATACTTTGTAGGGTCGGAAATTGATTTTACGATGTGTTGCAAACGGAATGACTAAATGAATATACCCCCTATTCTACCATGGTGGGTATAACAATTTTGGCCAATGTCATTAAAAGATTTCAAATTTTTTGAATGCTACTTAACAGTGATAACATAATTTAAAGAGGCTGCACTGAAAAAAAATAGTAAAGTTTCCACCAAACTTAAAATTCGATCGTTTCTTTTCGCATTGAAATGTATCTTAGTATTTAGAGCACACAACAAACCGATTACTGGCTTAGGTGTATGTCCATAGTGGCATGGACCAGGTTAATATACGCACCTTCTTTTCAACCTAACCTAGTTGTGATTTAAAGCTTTTTGAATATGATTTAAATTTAGGGAAATATTTATCCATTTATTCCAAAATGTTTGTTTCCTTATGTTTCAATCCTTATTTGTCTTTACTTAATTTAGAAGCAAAAACATATTAGAATTGAATCCATAATTATTTTTTCTGTGTAGTAAGAAAAAATGAATTAAATTCTCCCGGAAGTCTTACAATTATTAAATAATTGCAAATTATATATTTAAGTAAAATTATACAGCCGTACAAAGAGACAGCATGAAAATGTTCTTCTTTAAAAGCTCACAAGAGTTATCCAATTTAAATGTCTCAGCAGCACACAGCATGCCTGGAATGTTCTCATGTCCGTTGCAGTAAAACTAAAAATGCAAATTTTACCATCGTACCATTATCATGACAAATAATACGATTTATGACATCATTTGTAAAGCAGCAACTGTTGCAAAATATTAGCGTAAGACCAACCAACCACTTGAGCAGAGGCCAAGAGAGCCAAGGCATTATTTAAATGACACTTGTAACGTCCATGGCAGAGTCACACATCACACTTAATGCTCTGCCTTTTCAAAAATCCACAAAAAGGACACACAATTTGAAATTGAAATTCCCTCCCGCGTCAGCAGTTGAGTTGATTAAATCAAGGGAACTGCACTCAGGAGATACTCGTTTATGTACGAGTATATAAAAGCATTGCAGCACGTACGATGACACTATTCCCACCGTCCCACAATTCCCCAACATCTCAAAATCGAATTAAAAATGCAAGAACATAAAGCATTTTTTACAAATATATGCAGCAGCAACAACAACATTCAATTCACCAGAAAATTTATGATAAAATTTAAACAAATTGCATTCATAAATATTTAAGGCAAAGAAAAATTAATGGCCGTTTAAAGACCATGTTAACAAAATAAAAAACCACAACTACACATTAACTCAAGTTTCAACATCATACATGAATGAATGAATGTATCAAGCATTCTACCTCCTCTGTACTCCCTTTCTTCATGCTGTGTAACTATAAATCTTAAAAAAAAATTGCGAGAGAAAAAAACAATTGAATCGAAATTGAAATTCACAATGAAGTGTTCTAGGCCTAGGCAGTCCGTGCCATACTCGTTGTTTATGAGGGCGACCAACCTAAGTTGTTTCTTAGGAAATATAGGCATGTTGTGCGCCTGCGCAAACCTATTATGCATTACACGCCAAACCAAAGAAATGCGTGCGCATATGCATTTGCTATGGCCCACTCTTTAGCAGTTTTATTTTTGCGCAGGCGCCAAACTATTTAAGGTTGGATGACATTTACAAACTTTATAAGCTAGAGTTTTCAGCACCAAACAAACAATGTAATGAGAGCTCTCCTTCTCTACGACAATGCGTTTCAGGGAACAAACTAAATGGCTTTTAATAAGTAGGTGTGCAATTTAAACTCGAACATGGTCATTATGCCAGAGTTGAGAACACAAACTGAAATAAAAACCAGACGAAATGTTATGAAAAAATCAAAAAACAAAAAAAAACATGAAATTGCATTTTGCTAAAAAAACAAAAATTGACAATTTTCTATGAAAAAGAAGAATTTACTTTTCAAAAAATTCTCTAAGAAACTCCAATTTTGAGGAAAACTTAAAAACAACAAGTAAAAGCGTGCTAAGTTCGGCCGGGCGGAAGGCACAAGGGCATAATTTTATTCTACACACCAAACTTCTGTCAAATCAGCAAAAATTAAAGCTTCTAGGAACCGAACAAGGATGATCGAGAGACCGGTTAACATGGAAGCTATATCAGGTTCAGTGTTGCCACTAAAGACAATTATTTCCTACCAAAATTTAAGAAAAATCCTACCAAATCCGACCAAATGTTCTACAAGCCAAAAATGCGGTATGTTTTCATACCCACTACCGAAGAATTAGTCATTTTGCTTTTTCATCTTTCATATATCAAATTATACATTTTCAACCCTACAAAGTATGCAAAGTATGGCCGTTATATTCATAGACGACCTCGACATGTCTGTCCGTTTGTTTGTTGAAATCACTCTACAGCCCAGAGTTCAAAGATGGCCTTTACTTTGATATAGCTCTCTTTACATCGATCTCTCGATAAGAGATCTTGAGATCATAAAAGTCTAAGGTATATTTTCTTCGATTCTAATGAACAACCCAAGGCGGATTTATGAGGCGATCTCATTTATATAACAATCGCAAATCATATGGTCTAATCCGAGATTTTGTCATCAAGCTGATTTACTGAAACGACATTGTCCTCAACACAATACACGGCCACACGTGTGTGTGTACGTGTCCCCGTAATATGAGAAAAAGAGAACGCGCAAAAAAAGGAGTGGTTTGCGGGCTACTCAACAACTGGACCAGATCAGACCAATTTTGTATGCAGCTGCCATATAGCCCCTTGTTTAACGCAAAAAAAAACGCATTTCTTGCCCAGATTTTAGAAAACTAAGAAGAGATCCCTTAACACTCGTACCAGTTACAATCAATATCAAAATTTACGCGTTTTTGATGAAATTTGAAACAGCAACAGTATTTTACCCCTCGACATCCATGGTTCACTCTTAACGAAGACACAGAAACAACTCGAGTTGAAATAATTTTGAGTTATCCGTGGCATTTTCTCAGTAATTAACCCACCAATTTTGGTAGAAACCTACCAAAAACGTACTTCGAACAGTTGTTGGAAGTCACAAGAAAACACTACGTGCAAAATTTTAGTTAAATCGGACAAAGATTACGGTTTCCTGGGGCTCAAGAAGTCAAATCGGGAGATTGGTTTTTATGAGAGCTATATCTAAATCTGAACCGATATGGCCCATTTACAATCCCCAACGACTACTGTGGTATCACAATGGACTAAAATAGTCTAAGTGAGTCTGGTTGAAAAATAGATTGCCCCTTTAACCCAACCTAACCTGACCTAAGTCAAGATTTTCTACTATAATTTAATTTCGAAGAAGTTTTATAATGAACTTTAAATTATAAAGTTTTATGAAGATTAAATCTTCGATGAAACTTCTTTACATCTACATTTTGGCACATTTTTTGTTTTTTAAGACTATGCTGTATTGCTGCTGACACATTCATATCTCCTTTAGCGTACTGGTTTATAAAGGGTGATTTTTTTGAGGTTAGGATTTTCATGCATTAGTATTTGACAGATCACGTGGGATTTCAGACATGGTGTCAAAGAGAAAGATGCTCAGTATGCTTTGACATTTCATCATGAATAGACTTACTAACGAGCAACGCTTGCAAATCATTGAATTTTATTACCAAAATTGGTGTTCGGTTCGAAATGTGTTCAAATTTTGACAAATTTTGTTCAGCGATGAGGCTCATTTCTGGTTGAATGGCTACGTAAATAAGCAAAATTGCCGCATTTGGAGTGAAGAGCAACCAGAAGCCGTTCAAGAACTGCCCATGCATCCCGAAAAATGCACTGTTTGGTGTGGTTTGTACGCTGGTGGAATCATTGGACCGTATTTTTTCAAAGATGCTGTTGGACGCAACGTTACGGTGAATGAACACATTTCGAACCGAACACTGATTTTGGTAATAAAATTCAATGATTTGCAAGCGTTGCTCGTTAGTAAGTCTATTCATGATGAAATGTCAAAGCATACTGAGCATCTTTCTCTTTGACACCATGTCTGAAATCCCACGTGATCTATCAAATACTAATGCATGAAAATCCTAACCTCAAAAAAATCACCCTTTATCTCATTCATAAAACTTCCTTAAATCTGCCTGTGCCAACATTTTTCCATTTCTTGGCTACCTACCACAACATCATTTATTTCTTGTCGTTTTTTCCCTATGTTTGAAAAATATTTCAAAAATATTTTTTTTTTTATTGCTATTGTTAGTCACTTGAATGTGATTTTGTTTCGCACACCACGCGTGATTTGTGAAATGTTGAACTTTTATTCATATTTTCCTGTTGCTACCGATCATGTGTTTTGATTATTTTTTGTTTTGTTTTTTGCTGTTTTTAATTCAATATCAATTGTTCTTTATTTTCGTATAACATTATAAAAGGTATAGATTTATAAAATTTACATATGTTATCTTGTAAGTAATATAAAATCATACAGCATGGTTTTTGTTTTTATTTTTTTTTTTTTTGTTTGTTGTTTTTAATGATTTTATTTCAAATAATCAGTAGTTAAACTTCAGATCTCTATTAGATATTTTCTATATTGATCGGGTTCAACGGAGAGCGATGGTGTTGGTTGGAGACATAAGAGCATCCAACTCTATTTCTTCTCTTGAACATCGTCGGAATGTGGGAAGGGTTGTATTGCTCTATTGATATTTTCATGGCGTGTGTTCCAGGGATATTCATCTTCTTATCCCTGACGTTAAGATATTCAACAGGATTACAAGACTTGCCAGGAACTCATACCAGCTTGTAATTGATTGGCCAGTCGACCGAAACATCCATTACTGAGAAAATTCATTTTTCGCCCGAACCATTTGTATGTGGAATCGACTTCCGGTTAATGTCGTTTCCACCGACATTGACGTTCAGAAATTTAAGACAAATATCACTAAACACTGCTCCCTCTTTCCCCCCTCCAACCCTTTACTTTCCTAATTGCCAACGCAATGCAGTGCATATATAGGGGACATCTCCTGCGTGTTGGTTACGTGAAAAACGAATAAATAAATAAATATGTAATCCGATCGAGGCAATACAGGATTTAAATGAAACATTGGTAAATAATTTCAATAAAAGATACATGAGAGTAGAGTACAAAAATGGTGCACCAAACTTTATGGAAAAGTTGACACAAGTAGGAAAATTTTTTTTTAATTAAATTTCTCAACAAATTTCTTTAAATATAAAATATCGGAAACATTTTCTAAGAAAATAATATTTAAGTTCTATTCTTCAGAAAATTTTTATAAAAAATTTTAATTAAGTTAAAATTTGTTTATTAAAATCTAATTTTGTTTAAAAGAAAAACAATGTTTTCTGCTTTAATAACTACCAAACTCAACAGCAAATTAGAATCATCCGCCCTGTTAACACCTTTTTAACCAAAAACCAGACAAAATTATTAAATTTTTAAACAACTGTAGTTCTTCTGTATTGTTTTTATTTTGTTGGTGGTTCTAACCATTAGTACAGGTGTTCAATGGTCATAGTGCCATAATTGAACTTGACACTGAATAGCCAATTGGACAACCTATCAGTCATATAGTCATTCAGTCGCATACAAAGTGTTGAGGTTTATGCTTTGATATGTTTCTGGTTATTTAAATTCCCATTTTTTTTTCAATAGCCCATCTGTGGTTTTGTCCACTTTTTGAAATGTGTTACGAGTTTTGGTCATTTAAACGGTTTTTATTACCCGCAGCACGTATGGATTCTATTTTGTTTTGGACATATTTGTTTTTTTTTTTTCAATTTTGTTGTAAATACGGAAGTTCATATTTGTGGGTAAAAGTGGGTGAAAGAATTGCCTTTGTTTTTGTTCTTTTGGTATATCAAAGGGAAATATTTTTCTATTTTTAGGAATTCCAATTTACTTTCTTAAAATTTCCGTTTTAAATCAAACAAAAAATGTGTGAAATATGAAAGCTTTCGCTAATGCATTTGATTTTAACAAAATGGGGCATAATTCTTAGAAGTTGGTCAAGTTAAATTAAGGATGGGGCGGAGCCTCCACCGTTACCCTAAAAACTTCACCCAAAATCAAAAGTGGACCGATAAGGACAACATGTATATCAAATGAAAAGTATGCGGGAGTAGATAACGAATCAGGCATACAAATTCATGTCGAAGTAAAGGGGGTCACCCATCTCCACAAAAACTACCAAAATGGGCACAATAACCAATCACGGATATATGGAACTCGGTTTATTTGTTCCGTATAGACTGCAAAACGGTAGAACCGATTTTCTCGAAGTTTTCGCCATAGTGTGTAGGTTGGTCTGGAAGCAAACATCGGCTATATAATTTTCCTGTATCGGAAGGAGGACGGACGGACCCTTATGCCAAAAACACAACCCAAAATCAAAAGTGAACCGAACCGGGACAATATAGGTATCACATGAAAAGTATTGGAGAGTGGAATACGAATATGGTATTAAAATATGAGTCTAAGTATCCATTGGGCCGCCTCAACTCCAAAACGTTTATTTCGTTCATTTCAATATGGGGCTCAAATGAAAGGTATACGGGAGTAGATTTCTGGCATACAAGCCGGCATACAAAATCAGATCGAAGTATAGGGGGTTACGCCACCCCTCAAAAACGCCATTAGACCCATTATGACCATATGATACTTGGCTTAACCGATTTTCTTAAATTTCTCATGGATTGTGTAAGATTGTCTGGAAGGAAACATAGGCTATATAATTTTTAGATATCGGGTGGAGGCGCATCCTCCCCCTTACCCCGAATACGCCACCCATATCCGAAAGTGGTCCGATGGGCACAATCAAAGGGTATCAAATTAAATTTATTGGAGACCAGAAAACGAGTATGGTATTTAAATTTGCATACAAGTACCCAGCGGTCCCCCAAACTCCTCTAAACAGGTATATTCGAAGTTTATGTTAATATGGGACTCAAATGAAAAGTATTCGACAGTAGATTACATATATGGCATAAAATATTAGGTACAAGTAAGGGGATGTCGCCCACCCCCCAAATGGGCATATTAGCCGACCATGACAATATGGGACTCAAATGAAAGATATTAGGGAGTAGATTACGAATATGACATTAAAATTTCCCTTCAAGTCTAGGTGGCGCTTTTTCTCCTAAAGAAACGTCAAATGGGTTATTTGACCCATTATGACAATATGGAATTCAAATGAAAGGTATTTGTGAGCAGAAAACGAATTTGATATCCAATTTTGGAGCCAAGTGTTTTTGGGTACGCTCTAAAGCACCCCCTAAACTGAACTTCATTTCCGTTGGGAATAAATAACAAATTAAATATCTATTTTCAGTGCAAAGTGCCGATGGCCGCCCCAGCCCCATAATACCCTCCAAACGGTTCATATTTACGGGCCATGACAATAGGGGGCTCAAATTAAAGGGATTTGGAAGTGCAGCACGAATTTGATATCCATATTTGAGTCGAAATGTCTGAGGTGCCATCCCACCCCTAATGAGAAAATTATCCTAAGGAAGAACATTACCTCCAGAAACCGAGAAGGGGCAAATTCTCACACACCAATGAGTGCTTTCCGATTCAAGTTTAAACTCAATGATAAGGGACATTTTTTTTTATAGCCGATTCCGAACGGCGTCCCGCAGTGCGACACCTCTACGGGGAAATTTTTTTAAATGATCAGGCATGGCATTGTACCTCGCAAATGTCGGCAACATTAAGAGAGGATTAACACCGCTTTGTCCGATGTTCTCGCCAGGATTCGAACGCGTTCAGCATCATAGGCTACAATGGCACGAATTCGACATCCGCATTCAGAGCGAAGTATCCCCACCCTAAAAAGATATCAGAGAGTTAAAGAAGGCGCAGCGGAACGGGTCCGGTTCGGCTAGTCACTTATAAGGAAAGAAGATCTTTGAAATGATTCTTTCATGCAAGCGTCAAATCTATGTTAGTTTGACTTAACTTCCTAAATAGGATTATCTACGAAAAAGTTGACCATCCCCTAAATAGGTCCATATACTTCAGTAGGGGCGTATACACAAGGTAAGATGAGATTTTCTAAACATCCATAACCCACAAGGCGTTATAGTAAACGGAAATTTTTTTACAACTTTTATTGAGTAGTGGGATATCCAAACCTCTACCTTTAGATGAACCACTCTATATTTACCACGTGTAATTTATGCAATTGGCCATAACTTTCGTTATAAGCTTCTCATTATTCAATAATATATTGCAGCAAATCACTCTGAACTCTTTGCCGCCTTTTCGTAGAAATCCGTTATAATAATTTGTTCATGATTCTAAGGTTGTTTTTTCTTATTAACCATAAAATTTAATACAATTGAGAAAAATTAAATCAATATAAGCTATTGAGAACACGTTTCGTTACAAAACACAAAGCCAACAATTCCAGTAGCAATCCAATCAACTCAATATTGAAAGCAGTGCAATAAGGTACGCAGATTTACCATTTCAATACTTCTACAGCAAGTCGTTTGTTACTAAAGAATGGCAGTTAATATCTGTTTGTTTAATGTATTTCTTTAATCAATTAATAACACAGTCACGTTCATTTAACTCCAACTCAAATAATAATTCATTCACAAAAAAAGCCCGTGCGCTGCCTCAAAGCAACTCAACAGGGATTCATTTGAGAATTTCTATAATGAAAATTAATAATTTCAAATTAATTTCATACATTCGCGACTTGGCTGGGCTTGGGCCTCAGAAACGACGAGACCGTTTTACCATGTCGCACGTTATTAAATTAAAGATTCTTTCTGGGTTTATGGAGTGGATTAAGTGCCCCCAAAAGGCTGAAGTGGTAAAGTGTCGTTTTTTGCGTACATGCATAAGTATTTAGAACTGAGTTAGAGAATTGATAAAAAGGCGTTAAAACATGTGCTCGGAATAATGAAGTGCCTCTCGTTTGGGTCTTTCGGTCATTTTGGTATTCGCAATAAGGGTAAGACATACGGATTATGGCATGCCATGCCTGGCAAGACAAAAGTGTTGCGACAATCATGACAGGTATAGCGGCAAATGATATCGCCTTTCGACTTGCGGTAATGAATGGGAGAATATCATACAGAAAAATTGACATTTCGCAGAAGAAGTTGTAATCGGTAGGGCTTACGTTTGGTACGTGGCGTATTTAATGATAATTCATCAAAGCCTTTGGGGAATTAATACTAAACAGAGGACAATAAAGGAGACATCACAATTGGAGTATTAAATTGAATCCATATTTACTTTTAAGAGAGCGGAAAGTTTCACAAATTAATATTTCTCGAATACTGTACGAAAAAATGTTGACAAAAATTTTTAATAAAATAAAGTAAAAGGGATACATGTGGAGCTACATCTAAATATGGTCCGATTATAATGAAATTTCGCACACTTATTAGGGCGTCAAATACATCAACATCTCATGCTAAATTTCGTAAAGATCGGATCAAAATTGTGAGTTCTACAGCCTTAAAAGGCTATACAGGGCGAAAGATGTATATGGGAGCTTTCCAAGCCAGCATACTATCTATATCTCGGCGGGCGATCCCGTAATTTGAACGCAGGCCAGATTTTGCTTCTTCTTCTTCTTTTCGTATTAACAGATTTCCACAATACCAATGTCTGCACTGATCTAATGTCGTAGATCATAAGTATTCATGAGCAATCCCTGTCCATATTCACACCACCAATCACTATTGCTGCGATCTTAAACTGCTGGGCCCTGTGTGGATCTGACAAACGATATAAGAGCTAGGTCTTTGGAAATTCAGGTAGACCTCAACATACCTGTTAACTTTCAAACGATTGAATCATCTTCCACCAGCTACTTGGTGGGTTTTATACAGGTGACCCTCAAATCCTTTTCTAAATCCTTTTTACACATTCGATATAAATTTTTCTTTCAGATATTCGGTTAAACATCTCCACTATTTTATCTGGTTAGCCTATAACCATGTTTACTCAGCGAAATTGTGGCCTACCTTTACCTTCAATCCATTGTTCCCTCATCTTATCTCTCTAACGATAAAATGAGCATTTCAAGAGCCACTGACACAATTTCAGATTCTCAAATATCCAGGAGCTTTCAACGAACTCATTCGAGATGATAGGGGGTCCCTCCAATCACTTTCAACGTACCTTTTCATTTCATATTTTCGGTCGCAAACGTCCGATATTCCGTTCAGTTCCTCCATCGAAATTCTTCGATGATGCTGAGCGTTACTCACACCTTTAATCCCTTCCTATCCCAATCCCATATATATTTAAATCTTCACAAGAGCGAATGTTTCCATACTTCCGTTAGGTTCCAAATTATCTCCACCAGTGATTTTCCTTCATGTGGCACAGTTCAACTACATACGAAAACACTTAGCTTTCGAAGAGCCAGTGACACAATTTCAGATTCTCAAATATCTCCGCAATCATTCGAATTGATGGGGGTCCTTCCAA
This sequence comes from Stomoxys calcitrans, assembly GCF_963082655.1. Taxonomy (NCBI): domain Eukaryota; kingdom Metazoa; phylum Arthropoda; class Insecta; order Diptera; family Muscidae; genus Stomoxys; species Stomoxys calcitrans. The sequence goes on along the minus strand of NC_081554.1, from coordinate 198,297,968 downwards.
TTCCAATTTTGGACCCCTTTTCATTTCATCCTCTATTCCGTTCAGTTCCTCTATCGAGATTCTTCTATGATGGTGAGAGTTACCCACACTTTCAATCCCTTCCTATCCCATATCCCAATCCCATATCTATTTAAATCTTCATAAGAGTGAATGTTTCAACACTTCCGTGATGTCCCAAATTGCCAACATCAGTGATTCTTCTTCAACGCATGCTCCATAACGGGTAAATTCAATAAAAATCTAATCTCTGAAAGATTCTTCACTAATCCAAATTTCTTTTTTTGGGATGATGATGGAAAATGCTTTTCTTAACAGGAAAGTATAATCCTTTCCGAAGCCGCGGTAGAGATATTATATTCCAATGAAGAAGACCACGAGGATATAACGCTTCATAATGTAAAACAAAAGCAAAATTGAATCCCTAAGCAGGATCTGAATCTGATCCGATTTTAATGAAATTTTGCACTCGTATTGGGAGTCAAATAAAACATATCGTGCTAACATGTCAATAAAAGATGTCATGCCAAATTTGGTAAAGATTGGACCGAAGTTGTGACGACTACGGCCTCCAAAAGTCATATTGTATGAAAGATATATTCTAAGCTGATCGGAATACTTATCGATGGGTCTGCCATGTCTCCATTTTAGCGTTGCAAACAAATAAGTTATAACAAACATGTACCACAGTTGTGGTACCCTTAACATATATGCGGCTACGAGTATCAGCATGGATATTTTATATTGGTGGCCGTTTCCTCTCAACTATTACGGACCCCGTTTAGGGGTCGAAGAAGAAGCTGGCTGGGTGGGGAAATGTATTTTCTGTGGACCTTAATCGTAAAATTCTTCGACGATCTTACAATGTCCGCGTGTCCGTCTTACCTTTTGTCAGTTGTAATCACGACAAAGGCCTAAAAATAGAGATATTGCGCTGAAATTTGGCGCAGACCCACATTTTTTTATTCGTAGGTGAAGTACTTGAACTTGGCTAAAATACGCCGGAACTAAGGTGGGGACACAATACCAGACATGAACCAACTTAGGGGAGTGGTATGGAAAAAAATGGAAGCCTTCGTAAGTAACACGGAATTCCTAATTTAAAATTTTCTTTTTCGAGGTTACTTTCTAGTTTTTAGTGCGCACAACTAAGAATCCCAAAGTCGACTTTCGACTAATCAATTAGTCGACTTTTTGTGTAAAAAAGTCGAAGATTAAAAAGTGGAATTGCCGATTTTGAAGTCGACAAGAAGCTTTGATTCTTAGTTGCTAGGTAAGAATTGTTTTCAATTTTTCTGAGATGCATTTGGAATTTAGAATTTAGTAAAAAAAAATCATGTTGGCTTTAAGATAGCGGTGTGGTTTGTTTTAAAATGCGCAAATTTTGATAAAGTCAAAAAGTCGATTTTTTGCAAAAATAAGTAGAAAAGTCGAAATATCGACTTTTGCCATTTTGATTAAAGTCGAAAAGTCTAACGTTGACTTTTCGTCCCAACTTGGGAAACCTACGCACAACAAGCCGATTAATGGCTTTGTTGTATGTCCGTAGTGGCATGGGGCGGATTAATATCTTTTTTTGCAAAAATAAGTAGAAAAGTCGAAATATCGACTTTTGCCATTTTGATTAAAGTCGAAAAGTCTAACGTTGACTTTTCGTCCCAACTTGGGAAACCTACGCACAACAAGCCGATTAATGGCTTTGTTGTATGTCCGTAGTGGCATGGGGTGGATTAATATCTTCATCCTCTTTTCAACCTAACTTAACCTAAGTACTTGAACGGGCCAAAACGGAATATATTTGAATATAGCTGCCATATATATATCAATCTCCCTACTTAGGATATTGAGTCCATAAAAAAACCATTTATTATCCGATTTCGCTGAAATTCGGAACAATAAGTGACAAGAGGCTCCCAGATTTCGGAACTAAATATGGTGCATATTGGACCATATTTAGAAATAGCTGCCTATAGACCGAGCGCCCGATAAGAGTCATGAGCCCATAGAAGACGTATTTTTTACTCAATCTCGATGAAATTTGCAATAGTCAGTTGTTTTATAAGACCCCTCAACATCAGTACTGTGTACGGTCGAGATCGGATCGTGTTTGGATATAGTTGCCATATAGGCCGATCTCTGATTGTAGGCCATGGGCTCATAAAAGCGTCTTTTATTACTCGATATTGACAAAATTTAGTAAGACGTATATCTATGACGGTGGGTTCCCAAAGTTCGGCACGGTCGAGCTTAATGTGTTTTTGATTGTTTTCTAACACTGAGACAATTATTCATTAGAATGAAGTTTTCAAAAAATGTTCTGAAGTTTTCAAAAAATTTCTTTGAAAACAAATTTTCACCAATTTTTGTTATTTTCGTTCGTTTTTGTTGAATGCTTTAAAGGCTTTAGACATTGTTTTTGAACTGAATGCAGAATATAACCTTAATTAAATGACAGTTTTTTTCGACCATTCTTTCTGTGATTATTCATGGAAAGAGGCTTTGAGAAGAAGAATAACATCATTTTTGCAAAGAAACCTTTTTATTATGTTGGTTTGCAGGTGAAGTCCATTAAAAACAGATCTTCAATAACAATGACTTGAAAATTAGCTTTAATGATAGACTTTTGTTATTTTCATTCTTTCGCATTGATATACAAAATATAGTTCAACTAACTCTTTTATAATCTTGCATGTGCCCCTCAAAACTCTGAAATGGGTTTTTTACCATCAAACCGAAATTCCCCCTTTTTGGCTATCTTAGAGACCAAGGTTCTTTTTCTTTTTAAAAAATTCCTACGATTAGTTCTGTTTCCACATTGAGTTGTGCTACAACCTGTCATTATCATTTCAGCGACTAATAACAATAAATTATTTATACAAATAAGTCTCTATCAGAGTCTCAGAGATCGAGTTGGTATGCATACACTTTAAATGATGCTTAATTACATTTAATTGTTTATGCTTTGTTTTGTTTTCGCTGTTTTTTTACGCTTACTATTTGTTTGTTTAAAGAACATGTAACAAATGATTGGGACTGACAGCTAAACTAAAGCAAATAAGCAAAGCAAAAAAAATAATTAAAAATTCAAAAAAAAACACTAAATCATTAATCATCCAATAGGGTTGGGAGCACTCATGGTGCCTTTTTAGCTGAGAATAATTGGCTAAAAATGTTCAGTTTTCATTACACTTTACAGGTGTTGAACAAATGAAAGCGAAATTTTTCTCGAACGATAATTTGTAACAAATTGAGCGTGTATGGCAAGAGATATGCAATTACCGCTAAAACTATTTCAAATAATCTTAAATATCGCCTGCATCTACGATCCTCGTGAAGCTTCATAGCTGGTTTCGGTCCATAGGGCCGATCTCTGCAGGAATATTATAGTCATTGCGGGAAGGCTGGGTTTTTTTGGGGCCCACATTAGAACAACAAAACAATTATAAGTACGCATTCGCGCTGACATTCGAAAATTAGAGGGGCTCGAGCTACCCACCCGTCTACGTCCCTGAGCCATTGGTTATTTAAATGCGCCAAAATTTCGCCTTGTCATATTGAGTATCATAGGCACTCAGTATTTAAGGATGTCGCCCTACCTCTTGCTGAGACTCTCCACTCGATATCGGTGATTGTCCGCGACTTCATTTGCAGCTATTCCATATACGCAACATGTGGATGCGACCGGTAGCTTCCCGCTGAGCTTTTCGTGATGGATACGACGCAAATCGGAGCTCAGGCTTCCAACCGATGTTTTTTTAAGACCCTTTTAGGTATGCAATATTTTATTTACTCGGTAGTTCTACAGAGTAAAATACTCATATTTTTCACTATTTAGTAAAGTGGATGAGCGCCACTTAAACTATTATTAAGGATCTCGCCATTACTAAAAACCAAGCATTCAGCGTCAAAGGAGTACACGCTAACCGATTTACTGAGCTACTCCCCTTAAAATTTGGTACTTTTTTTAAACATCTGAGGTATCCAATATTTAATTTGCTGTTTAATTTAGCTGAAATTCTTATTAATGTTTCTAGCTTTTATTAAGGGTCAAACCCAAGCAATCAGTGCCAAAGGAGGATATGCCAACATATGCGCTACAGAGTCCCCCAACAAGTTTCGTATTATGTTCTCTGGACCCCTTAGGGTATGAAATATTTTAATTGCTGTTTTCCGAATTTTTTTTTAAAGAATTTGTGACATATAAAAATTTTGTTTACCATGATAAAACCTTTCATCTTTTCTTACATAAAAACGTAATTGTTGCGCTTTGTTCATTTGTTTGTTTGCTCCGTATAGACTCAATAACGATTGGAACCGATTTTCATGAAATATTTACAAATAGTATAGTTTAGACATTCAGTTAAATAGTGCAATTTATTTTGGAATAAGGGGGTGCGGACATCCCCCTTACCACAATTTTTAAAAACTCCAGATCTCGGAGATGTGTTCATCGATTTAAGCGAAATTTTTGGATGCCCCCTTATGGCAATCCAAAAATAGAAAATTTGTATAAAACATAGGAATCAAATAACATGGGGGGACGCCCCTCCCCAAAACCAACGGACATGCTTGCCGATTGGGACAATACGGGTATCAAATGAAAGGTTTTTAAGAGTTAATAACGAACTTGATATAAAAAAGTTACGCCAAGTGTCAGGGGAGAAAACAACCAGGTAATATGGAACTTGAACGAAAAGTCTTTGACAGTAGAGTATGGATCTGATATTAATATAAGGGACCAAGCCATTAAGGGTCTAGAAGAAAAGGTCAATGACAAGCGTCTGAAGGATCGAACGCCAAACATACATGCTGGCTGACCGGGACTATATGGTAATCAATTGAAAAGTGTATGAGAGAAGAATAAAAAGAAGGGCGACCGGAGTTAATAAAAAAAAACATCAACCGAATATGCATGCCGTTCGTGACGAAATGGGACTGAAATAAAAGGTCTTTGGAAGTGGAGTACAAATTTTGCCCTCTAATTTGGGTTGACATAGAACGAACCCGTGTGTTTTTGGATTGGTCCACCTGTGGATGGTTACGCTGAAAAGCTTGCCAAATTCAATTTAATGTTTTTACATAATTCTAACTGAAACTCCTACCAATTATAAGCAGATCTCAGTAGTTTATTCAAACTCTTTCAGTGTATATTTGAATCACACAACTCATAAATAAAACAAACAAATCTTATGGGCGTTGATGTTTTCGCACACTCACATACCTACTTTGGAATGTACAAATAATGTATGTGCAAACACTAACAAATAATGTATGTAAAATTCTTTATGTGTTTCTTTGTACCTGGCAGCCATTTGTCTGTTGATCCAATGATTCCAATGGAAAACTCGGAAGTGACAATTTTTAAAGTTTTGTTTGTTATGTCCAATGGCAAAAATCAGTAGAGCAACTGACAAATAGTACGCTCAAATATTCACCCTTTCTCTCTAATAGGAGAGATACAAGAAAATAATTCTTGGTCCGGTAAACGAATAATCGTTTGAATCTATCCAAAGACTTGCCATTAAAGAATTTTTGGTTTTGCGACCAACAAACAAAGTTAGTTACGTTCAATAATGATACGTTATGGCTAGGGTTTGATATGTTGAAGCGAAACATTTCACAGCTGCAATAAAGGAAATACTTCGTAATAAAAGTATTTTGTTTGTTGAAAAAATGTTCAAACGTTTTATTTTGTTTTTAAGAGATAGAAAGTTTGTTTTAAAAACCCTTAAAAAATGGCCCTCTTATAACAGAATACATAGGTCATTGGTCTTTGGAAATATAAATTTTAGTTTAAATTTCAGTTTAAATATCAATTTAAACGTCAGTTTATTGCATTTCAATTTAAAATATTTCCCTACCCTTGCGGAAAAAGAAATATTGATTTAATTTGCTTTAAACAAAAAAGCTAAAATAAAAAATACATTACCTGTTACATAGTCCAATTGCACTCTGCAAAACAAAGAAAAACAATCAATAAAAAAATTCAATTACTTTCATAAAATTTTCTATATACACACTGCCATAAAGTTTAAACAAAATGTGCCAATTCATTCGCGCCATAGTAAAAAAAAAAACAAAAATAAATAGAATTGAAAAATGTTCCACAATGGCGAGAAAAAAAAAGCGTACACTCACTAGTACCAAAAAACACAAAATATTAGCCTTTGTAAAAAACGAATGGAGTAACATATAGGGAAAACAAATTCCGAAAAAATTGCCTTTTACAGTGAGAGTAGTTCAAACTGGCTATGGAGGAGGCTGGGCTAACAAAGTGTTTCAAACAAACAATATGTTTTACATTTCTGCGTTTTATGTTTTATTTTTTATGCGGCGTTAGTTGGGCCATAAATCATAGAATATTTTCCATATTTTGTTGAAAAAAAAAACAATAAATAATGGCCAACAACAACAAACATTCGTAACAATTTCATATTTTTATAAACCTTAAAAACTTGTGTGCAAATTAAAGCCAAACATTTTGTAGCTATTCAACTGGTTTCACAAATGTTCCCAAATTTATGACTGCGACATGTAATAATTAGAGAATAACTCTGCATAGTATATTGTTTTAATTTATTTAATATTATTCTAGGTTAATTTTTTCCTATTTAATATGACTCACTATCAGTTCAAAACTAACAGACTTTTTTATGTTATTCTCTTTTCAGGTATGTATCTATGTATAATAATGGCCAGAAGAATAGAAAAACCATGTTATATAGTCAAGTCTGAAATTTACATAAGAAACAACAAAGGTTTTTGAGCTCCACAAAGAAATATATTTTATACTTTAAAAAATAGAAACATAAACATTAACTCCACTATTCACAAAACTTAATGTAGATTATAAATAGGCTCATTTGACAGATTTCCTTTATAGAACTGTCAAATAAGCCTATTTAAAGCTTCTTTAAGTTTCGTGAATAAGGCTGTATTATTATAAATTGATTAAAAAAAACATGTAAAACGGCATTAAGTTCGGCCGGGCCGAACTTTGGATACCCACCACCTTGGGTACATATTTGGTCTAATAAATATAATTCACTATTGAATTTTGTATTTCAAATTTCAACAAAATGGGATAATAAATAAAGGTTTTATGAGCTTCAGACCCTTAATCAGCATATCGGTCTATATGACAACTATATCTAAATACGGTCTGATCTTTACCATATTTGGGTCACATGGCACTGTTTCAAATTTAAAATAAAGTTTTTATTGGCTTCATACTCGTTATCAGGAAATCGGTCTGTATGGCAGCTGTATATAAATATAGTCTGATCCGAACCATATTTTGGTCGGATGTTGGGAGACCTAAAAATACCAACAGTTTCAAATTTCAGCGAAATCGGATAAAAATAAAGCTTTTATGGACTTCAGACCCTTTATTGGCAGATCCGTCTATATGGCAGCTATATCTTAATATATTCAGGCTCTGTGCTAAATTTCAATATCTCAATTTTTGAAGCCTGTAGAGTGATTACAACAGACGGACGGACAGATACACGGACTTCGCTAAATCGACTTAGAATTTTACGACGATCCGAAATATATATACTTTGTAGGGTCGGAAATTGATGTTTCGATGTGTTGCAAACGGAATGACTAAATGAATAAATAAATGAATTTAAAGGACACTTTACTATAATTTTTGTAAAGTGAAATTTTAGTTTAACTTTGCCTTTGGAGAAAAAAACCTCAGATAAATTCTGCTATTTTTTTTTCTTCTTTTTTATTAATTATTTATGTCTATAGATAATAAATACCCTTACAGACTAATAACAATATACTTACAAATGTATAAACCTAAGAATTGAAAAAAAAAGTATAATAATAATCCCATACCACTGAACAGTACTGAAGATAACCTCTGACTAGCGAAGTATATAAGTTTATCGTCACAGAGTCGATTGGATTCAAGTTGATTGGAACCCAAAAAGTAGCTAGTTTTAAGAGAGATTATTCTTGAAAATGATATGTGTTTGCATTTTGAAAAGTTCTGGTTGCACCATTCGCAAAGAATATCAAGGTCATACTGAAGATAACACCGTTCATCAGAGTCTCTCATCGATCTGAAGAACTTTACATCATCTACATACAGCAAAATATTCGAGTGGTTTAAAGTTAAAGGGAGATAATTTATGAACAAACAAAACAGCACAGGGCCAAGATGACTACCCTGTGGAACACCTGAAGAGACAACAATTGATTTGGAAACAGCAGTACCAAATTGAACTCTTTGAGTACGTCCAGTCAGATATGATCTGATCCACTTTAGAAAAGGGGGACTGAAACCAATAAGGTCTATTTTTCTGAACAGAAGGTTGTGGTGGACTTTATCAAATACTTCACTAATATCGATATAGATAGTATAGTAAATTCTAAAATATTTGTTATCGTCGATTTCGATTTCAGGAACCCATGTTGGTAGGGAGACAATATAGAAGAGACTTGATGTGAAATAGTGTCAGTGAACATTTTCTCTAATAGCTTCGGAATAGCATTCAAAATGAAATGCCCCTGTAATTAGAAGCATCATTGGAATTTCCGGCTTTAAATACCGGTTTTATACAAGATTGCTTCCACAATTGCGGCAGAAATCCATGCTGTAATGAACTGTTGAAAAGTGTACAAAGGGGATATGGAAGTTCGAGAGCGCAATGCTTTAAAATGTTCGATGGAATTCCTTCTGGACCAGGATTAAAAGTTATCTTCAGTGATCTCAAATTTTGAAGTTTTACGTTTTCACCAATCCCAAACACGTCTATAAAAACTGAATTGTTGATTATGTATGGATATGTTCCACATAAATCATGACAGTTATCTGAGTAAGTAGTTCCAACGAAGTTTGCAAAGGTGGCGGCAATACCTGAATTAGAAAGATTTTTACAGAAAATTTCTTAAAAATTATGGTATTTTTTCTTGAAGTCTAGTCTTGGAAGACATTATTATTGAAATATAGAATTCAAGGTTGGTTAAGCTAGGTTAAATGAGGATGATACCCGACATAGACGTCCAGGTATCCGCCGGGGCCATATTGTGGTTATCTTTCTCTCTCAGATCAGGACTGAAAGAAAAAAGTAAAAGTAACGATAGTATGGATATTTATTATTAGAAATATCGAAAATATCGAATGTTGCGATTACCGATAGTTTGCCGGCTCTAGATCTAACTCCTCCGTGGCGTAGAGGTTAGCATATCCGCCTATGAACGCCTGGGTTCAAATTCCGGCGTGAACACCAACAAAATTGTCAACGATGGTTATGCCCTTACTAATGCTGGCTACATTTGTAAGGTATCCTGCCATGTCAAAACTTCTGTACCAAGTGCTGTCTTTAAGGAGGCCCCTTATCATTGAGCTTAAACTTTACTCGGACTGCACTCATTAATATATGAGAAGTATCCCCAGTTCCTTAATGGAATGTACCTGGGAAACTTTATTAGAACTAACTCCTCAGCAGTGGCAATTGCATAGACCTCCGCCTGGAAGTTACTGCAAGCGTCCCCCAAGTGCCCAACTTCGGTCCATTCGTTAAGATATAAAGTCCCCAAACCTAATACATCCCTTCTGTCACTCAGTCAGTGTAGGTATTAGGACACACAGCTTAATGTTCACTTATTCCTCCCTCAGCACGCAGGCAGTCTGCAAGTCGGCCGTATCCCCATCGAGTAGATCGGTATGTCTAGCAAACTTCACAACAAATTTTAACTTTAGAAAAGTTTGTCTTAAAAAGAAATTTTGACTTACGAACAAAGTTTTGAGTACACGAACACACATAATAAAATTTAGTTTTTTATAAAATTTTAACTCGTAACATAAAATTAATAAAAATTTTTGGTGCATTTTTTATTGTATAAATTTCCAATTTAGTTTCAAGGTCTATAATTATTGGGAAAATTCGAGTTTCTGTATCATTTTTAAGCTTTAAAGCATTTAGGCCGCTTATGAAAAAGTTCGTACTTCATGCAATATTACCCCTGCCAATTTACAACACCGGTTTCTTCTCAGTTTTCATTACATTAAATATGCTGTAGTTTTGCCTAAACATTTACCTGCCATAATTTTTGCAAATTATTAACAAGAGTGCGAACAAAAGGTGTCCGTGTAATAAATTTGAATTAGTTTTATTGTTTATAAAACTCGATTTGTTGCTCGGTCGGTTGGTTTGCAACACATTTGCATTATGTGCAAATTAATTTAAACTCTGCCACAGCCCTACGCCAACAACAATAATAACAACAACACAATTTCAATTGCAGCCACAAAAGTGTTTTGTATGCACGCATAACTAAATATTCAATTACCTGTCCAGAACGGTAATTATGACATGGGCATGGAAATAATAAATGCAAAATTTTTATTAAAAATATCCACAAATTAGTTTTATGATTATCCATACATTTACATTGAAATGGCTAGGAAGCTGTAGAACAAAACAAAAAAAACTAGATTATGAAATATAGCCAGGATCATAGCCATATAACATAACTTAACCAATTTATCTGAAAATAATTTCCATTAGTGTCGTTAGTTAGCCTTTTGAATATAAATTTAACTCAAGTTGAAATCATTCATTACAAGGATATTTCAATTTAAATGTAAATGAGAGCCTGAAATTATGTTTTATTCAATATTTTTAATGAACTCCTAAAAGCATGCTGCAAATAGTGATATTAATATTCAATACATCCACATCGTTATGCAAAAGCAAGATTGGCTTTTTTTAATCTGAGAACATAAACAGAAGGCCACATAAAAAGAACTCCCACCTCCCCACCCCTTGTAGTTTCTCATGTCGTCGTTGGTCGTCAATGTTGTATAGGGAGAAATCCTTAAATATAATAAAGTCATTTAATTTTTGCATAATTTTATCCCAACATAATCAATGACTTATAACATGATTGTTAAATTACATTTTGTTTTCCTGGGCTCCACCACCACTTACACAGACACATAAACCTATTTAACAATTACGCTCCAATTGCATTTGGGCGTGAAAAAAGTCAAAGTCCTGCGATTTTTTCCCTTGTTTTTGTGGCATAAATTTTTATCAACTTGTTTGTTAAATCTGTTCACTTCATCATTTAATGGGGTTTTTATAACAGCGTTGCATTGGCTGGAGAAAAACATCACCGCGGCTGTAAATTGTAATTAAATGTCATACAAAAAAGTCCTTAATGAACTATCCAAACAATAACAACAACAAACGAAAAAAACTTAATGCTATTATCACTCATAACCAAGCTAAATAAGGACTAATTGTATTTTAAATTGTCTGTGAGGTGTTGAACAGACGATTCAAAATTAGTGCCGCGAAGCTGAGAAGAGATGAGGTCAGGGGGCAAATGAGCGAAAAACGATTTAAGTGTTTAAATTGTTCGAATATGCTTTTCATGGGATTTTTTGTCCTGCAAATTATAGTCCTATGTACTGAAACTGATTTTTGTTCCAACTTTAAAGATTTGTTCGACTTATTTTAAAGATGTCAAATTTCTTACTTTCAAAAAAAAATGTCATTCATAAGGGGCCTTTTACTTGATATTAAGGAATTTTAGTCTTAAATGCTAGTATAATTTATACTTATTTTTAAAGAAAAAAATCATTTATTGGAGATTAAAATATCGGCCAATGAAACGTGTTAGCAATGTCCTTTCCGTCCCTCGGATAGGGCCAATAGGGCTTTTCTTGTCAGAAGTTGAGCCTCTTGAGATCTCGACTATTATGTGCGCAGTAATGTCATGGACACTAGTCTTACCAAATGTAGAGATTTCATCGGAACTCAGTATCTTGGAGAATTTGGCGCTGTGGATGACATTTGTCCCAGTACCTTAATGGAATGTTAATGGGCAAATTTGCATTTTTGGATGACGTTTGTTGCTACGTTGATGATTACTCAACAGCTCGTAGATGAAAGATACAACGAATTGTTTCCTTGTTATTTTTCCATTCACGATAGGCTCAATGAATTGAAGTTTGAATAACCTGACACATTTCTTGGGATCGGTCACCAAATGTGAGCCCTATCAACAGAGGTTCTACTGACTTGAAGGTAGACCGACGCTTATGTTACAGTGCTTAAAGAACTCTAGCTATAAATGTTGCCTTAGGTCGTCGGACAGCATTGTGATAACTCTCGTTAGCTATTCCTGCTGCATTATGCAATACTCCTGCATTTATGCAACATGTGCATCTGAGGCGTAGTGGTTTCGTGTACCCTCCGAATGGACGCCAATATGATTTACCCTTATTGATGAATGGTCTTAGAGGCAACTGCCATGGTATTGAGAAATATTTTTGTCAACTCTTCCAATAGTTTGATGAGGCCCTAAAACTATGCAACACCAAAGATTCTCGTTATTTTCCTTTTGTTACAAAGCAGAAATGCATTGTTAAAAACTAATGTCACATGTTTTTCTTTCACACCCACGAAATCAATTTGGGTCAACAAAATGTAATCGTTCTATTTTTTTTTTTTGTATTGTCACACATAATCAAGGCAATTCTTCCAAAAGACTTACTCCTACATTCAAATTTCCGATTTATTTGATTACAACAATTTCGTGCAATATGCTAAAAGAAGCCTAACATTTATAGACAATTTTTACACTTCCTTAAGCGTACCTACAGCATCGTGTTATACTGACAAAAAAAATGCCTATAGAACATCATCCAATGATAAAATCAACAATTGAATCCAAATAAAATTAAGCAAAATTGCTATTCACCAAATATCGATATGATGAGGAAGATGCCTGCGGAGTATATACGGTGGCAAACGGAAGCACGGACAAGCACACAGGAAGTGCAAACCTAAACTAACCTAGAGAACGCCCCAAGAAAAAGAAAAAAGCAGAAAGAAAAACCTGAAGGCAATTTAAATAACTGCAGACACGAACGAACTTCCTCTTGACAGAAATCAAGAGGACTATCTGCAAAAGCGGAGAAAAAAAAACAACATCGCAAACTGATTAAATGCCTAACAAAAGGCTTTCAGCAGCTGACGAGGCTAATGTTGGTGCAGCATAAAATCTTCTATTTGGCCATGGCCTGTGTCTTGTTCCTGCCTACCTTTGTTAGTTGACTTAATGTTCTTCAATGTTATACCACCATCAGCATCATCATCCTTAGATCGACCTTAGCTTTAGACTTGATGGCAATAAGGCAACAAAGGCGAAAGTGTACTAAAATGGTATGAATATAAATAAATTGCCATAAAGCCAAGCAAGATTGTGCATCAATGCTGCTGCTGGTGGATGAAGACAAGGCGCAGCACATACATTTCCTTATAGGCAGCACGTGCTTTATGGGTAGGCGTTGAAGTTGGAAGTTTCTGTTTACAAATGCATTCAAGCACACTTTTGTATGATTAGGAGCAAAGGCTTTAGTTAGAGAGCATCCAAGTAACAAATAAATATTTGAAACTAAGTAACAGCTTAAAACACTTGAAACGCCTCCTGAATTGTGCATTACTACAGAGATGGTGGAAGAGTTAAAATGTCAGATAAAGAGACAAATGTAGGCTTAAAATAAAATCTTTTAATGGTACATGGGTGATGTTTTAAAGATGTTTCTTATTGCTAATGTTTTTTGTTTGTAATATCTGTAATTGGATATACTTTTTTTCATAGCAAGTGAAATAACAATCTGGTCAAAAGTTTGGAGTGGATGATAATTATAACCCATCACCATGCATATATTTGCTAATTTGCCCATGAACATTCCATTAAGCTACAGGGGCAAACTTCTCACATATCAATGAGTGCAGTCCGATTCAAGTTTTAGCTCAATAATAAGGGACGTCCTTTTTATAGCCGAACGGCGGCCGCACCTCTTTGGAGAGAAGCTTTTACATTGCCTAGTACCTCATAAATGTCGCCAGCATTAGGAGGGGATAATCACTGATGAAAAATCTTCCCAATGTTCTCGCCAGCATTCGAAACCAGGCGTTCAGCATCATAGGCGGACATGCTAACCTCTGCTTTTCAGCGAAATAGGGTAATAAATCAACCTTTGGCAGGCTTAAGGCCCTAAGTCGGTTGATCGGTCCACATGACAGCTATATCAAAATATGATTCGATGTGGATCTGTTTGTATGTCGAGAGGCTGAATAAAACTCACTGTTCCCTTTTCAGCGATATCGTATATAAATGCATCAGCTATGGGTTTAAAATCCTAAATTTGCAGGTCTGTCTATAAGGCAGCTACATATAAATATGGTCCGATCTGAACCGTACTCGTTTCCCTTGTTGGGGGGTCTAAATCCTACCTACGTACAACTCACCCTTTAAAATTTCAGCGAAATCCGGTAATAAATGTGACTGTTAAAGATTAAAGACCTTAAATCGTCAGATCGCTCTATATGGCAAGTACATCCATTTATGGTCCGAACTGGACTATATTCAGTTCGGACATTGGAGAGCATAGTACAACCCATTGTTCCAAATATCATCTAAGTGGGTGACAAATGCGCCTTTAATTTTTCATAACCTTCCCTACACTTGCTATGACTTGTCGCACCTGTTCTGCATATGTGAGCTCTTAGTCCTATGTGTCCCGTTATGATACCATGTTGACATTAACATACTTATTTTTGTATGACCTTGAAGTAAAACTGTTAACCCCAAAACATACCAACTCTTCCTTCTGCGGTCTATTGGAATATCGATTCGTATGAACAGATGCCACTATTTTATCGCTGTTTTTATTGAGCCTAAACATATCAATTCTACTCAGAGTTGAACATTTTTAAATTCGATCTGTATTGGACCCTGTATGATCGAATTTAAATACTACAAAAAATTCTCTTTTTTGATATATTACCATTATAAACTAAAATCACTTTTCAAGGGCACAGAATGTAAAGTTTTCTAAAAAAAAAACATAACAGCTATGAACTTATAACTCCTTAAGCTCTTTAACCTTATAAATCCATGGCGGCTAAATTTGTGTAATATTTCACTGCTTACAAAATTTTCCCATTTTATCTGCAATTATATATTAAAGAAAAGCATAACTACCAAAAGAAAAGAAAAAAAAACCCTGAATTTTTGATCTTGAATGCCTTAAATCTTCAAAAGGAGTGTTAAAAATGGCAAATAGTTTTATTTGCCAATTTCAGCACAAATAGGAATCGTAATAACATCTGTTCAATGCCATAAGAATTCTAAATGAAAATTGTATGATGTGTCTCATGAAATGAAATTCTCCTTTTACACTCCATACTTACGAGTACAGCGTATGAAATGTTCATCTTCTTCTCCTTTCATAATTTGCCATCACATATACTCGATTTGGAGTATGGAGCGTGTCCATTCTCATATCAACCCAAAGACACAAATATATACATCGAGCTGTAACGGAAAAAATAGAAAACCAAATATGAACGTCTATGGACAGCTATACAGTTTTTGCCAATTTCAAGCGGAAACGATGACGACGACGATAAGATATAGCGTAGAAATGCAATTTAAGGCAAGTGTTAATAGAATTTTCTCCCTTAGCCAATACCGTTGGCAGACCACAAACCAATTGAAGAATCCCCAATAGCAGCAGCAAAATGGCAGCCTCCTTGGCAAGGCATGTGTGTGGGAAATCTCTACCAGATATGAAGCAAAGAAATAAATGAAAATTCCCAAGGAATAAAGAAATAACCAACGCCCAACCACAAAAACTTGACTATAATTTGGAAAATGAAATGAGAAATGCACATTCGTACGATGGAGGTACTATGACCAAGTCAGACATGTCAGCCTTAGCATGCACTTAGACCAAGTCGCTTGAGATAAGAACTCCAGAGATCTAACGCAAGCTGCATTAGCAGAACCAATTCGAGATAGCAGGCAGGAGGCATGGTGGTTGATTACCCAACCGAGCAAAAACAAAAACCAGAAATCAATTTCGACAATTGAGTGAATTCCTACAAAACTAAAAATGTGGTCAATTTGCCAAAAACTCCTCCATAGCCCATATGAACATGAAGATCCCTGAAGCACAGTTGCCAGTTCAAAAGTCAAAAGTGCACTTTGTGCCATCTAGAAAAACACTTCCGAAAAGGCTTAAAGGAGTAACAAGGAACAAAACTATATGCTATGCTTCCTAACAGATGTAATTGAAATGTTGTGGTATTCCATACAGCCATCTACTTGGTAAGGAGGAGGAGGAGAAACAGCAGCAGCATAAAGAAACCGGAAATATATTTCATCATAGCTTTATTGGAAAACATGAGAAGCACAGCAGCAAAGACCGCAAAGCAAAAAAGAAAACAAACAAAATACACAAACAGATGCCGAAAGGAAGTTCCGTATGTAATGAAACCAAACCAAACATATTCCAAAACGGATCTTGGCCATATGTCAGGATGAATAACTGACTGACTGCGGCGCAGCTTACTACTGGCCATCTTAAGCTCACTTGTATGGACAGATTATTACATCTTCATTTTTACACTTATTAGTGAAGGTTGTTATCTCCAGTTGTTTTATGCCCACAGCTCTGCCAAAGAGGATTTGATTCTAAATTGTTCACATATTGCCATGGCCAGGAAGAGAAGAAGGAAATGCAAACAGTTTTTTCAGGAATTTTATAAAAAATTAATTTAAGTTTTTATTTAAAAATATTAAATGTTGAACCATAGTTTGGGACATTACCTAAATTTGTAAAATTATGTTACCAATTTTTAAATTTCCCAAAAATTTCCAATAAGGCAAAACAAGGGACACTCTATAGCTTAGGAAGAGAAAAGATGGAGTGCTCAGAATGTACCATCAGTAGATATCAGCGGATATTATGACGATGTTTTGGTAAAACGGTCTCTTCCAGCCTAACACAATCTAGTATAACGGGTTGAAATACTTTTATATATCACCATTTAATTTACGTATATATGACCATTCCATAGATATGTATTTTCTGTGCATGTTTGATGACGAAAGATTTAATTTCTGCAGTTAACTAAGGTCTGATTATTTATTTTATATAATATTTATTATAAATATTTATTTTATTTTGACCAACTTATTTCTATCTTATTATTAATTTGTTATGTTCTATTTTATGTACTATTTATACCCTCCACCACACGCAAAAAAGTCTAATTAAAAATTTAATTGAAAATAAAATCGTTTTTCATTAAAAAATAATAGATTCTACCCTCTTTTAATTGAGTATGATTTTTTTTCATTTGCAGTCGTGATTGAAATTTATGTCATTTCATTTAAAAAATTAATTGAATCAATCATTTTTTTAATTGAATCCGTATTTTTTTTCAATTTCTATCCTCATACCGATCAGGCAGGCAGTTTTCAACTAAAAAAAATTAATTGATTCTATAATATTTTTAATTGAAATTAAAGTTTTTCTTCAAATACGATTGTGATTCAAATTTTTTAATTTTTCAGTTCAAAAATTAATTGATTCAACAATTTTTTAAATTGAATCGGAAAAATTTTTGTTTTAAAAATGTTATTGAAAATTTTATCTTTTCCAATTAAACAATAAGGGCCTCGACCACTTACTTTTTATACCCACCACTATAGGATGGGGGTACACTAATCTAGTCATTCCGTTTGCAACACCTCGAAATATTCGTCTAAGACCCCATAAAGTATATATAAAGTTAATCGTCTTAATGTTCTGAGTTTATCATACCAGGACCGTCCGTCTGTCGAAATCACGATAACGGTCGAACCCGTAGAGCTAGCCGCTTGAAATTTTGCGCAGATACTTAATATTGAAATAGGTCGTTGGGGATTGCAAATGGTCATATAAATTCAGACTTAGATATAGCTCCCATATAAACCAATCTTACAATTTGATTTCTTGAGCCCCTGGAAGCCGCAAATTTCATCCGATTTGGCTGATATTTTGCATGTAATGTTCTGTTATGACTTCCAACAACTGTACTAAGTTCGGTCCAAATCGGTCTATAACCTGATATAGCTCCCATGTAAACCGGTCTCTCGATCATCTTTGTTCGGTTCCTAGAAATTTTAAACTTTGGCGGTGAGTTCCCAAGATACGGTCCGGTCGTACTGAGCACGCTTTTACTTGTTTTTTCTATTACAGTCGTAATTGAAATTTTTGTCATTTTTAATTAAATAGTTAATTGAATCCTGATTTTCTTCAATATTTATAGTGATTGATACTTAAGCAATTTTTAATTAAAAATTAATTGATTCAATCATTTTTTTTAATTGAATCGGTACATAACCCGATATAGCTACCATATAAACCGATCTGGGATCTTGACATCTTGAGCCTCTAGAGCCTCTAGAGGGCGCAATTATTATCCAATTTGACTGAAATTATGTACAACGGCTTCTCCCATGACCTTCAACAAATATAGTCTGAATAGGTTTATAGCCTGATACAGCTCCCATATAAAGCGTTCTTCCTTATTTTACGTCTTGAGTCCCTAAAGAGTGCAATTTTTATTCGAATTGGCTGAAATTTTACACAATGTTATCTATTATCTCCAACATACAATTTAATTATGGTCCGAATCGGACAATAACTTGATATAGATCCAATAGCATAGCAATTCGTTTCTTTTATCCTTTGTTTGCCTAAAACGAGATACCGGGAAAAGAACTCGACATAGGATTGGTCGTATACTCATTTAGTCATTCCGTTTGCAACACATCGAAATATCCATTTCCGACTCTACAAAGTATATAATTTTTTGATCGTCGCAAAATTCAAAGAAGATTTAACGATGTCCGTAGGCCTGTCCGTCTGTAATCACGCTACAGTCATTAAAAATTGAGATATTGAGCTAAAATTTTCCACAGATTCGTATTTGTTCCATACTCCGGTTAAGTTCTTGAATGCGCCAAATCGGACTATATTTGGGTATAACTGCCATATAGACCGATCTGCCGATTAAGGGCCTTAAGCCTATAAAAGC
Organism: Stomoxys calcitrans; assembly: GCF_963082655.1. Classification (NCBI taxonomy): domain Eukaryota; kingdom Metazoa; phylum Arthropoda; class Insecta; order Diptera; family Muscidae; genus Stomoxys; species Stomoxys calcitrans. The sequence continues at coordinate 198,279,063 of NC_081554.1, read as the reverse complement.
CGCAAAAGTTAACTGAATTCGCTGAAATTTTAAACAGTGAGTTGATCAAAGCCTCCCGACATCCGACTCAAATAAAGTTTAGATCGGACTATATTTAGCCGTCATATACACCGATCTGCCGATAAAGGGTCTTAAGCCCATAAAAGACGCATTTATTACCCGATTTCGCTGGAATTTGACACAGAGACTTGTATTAAGCCTCCCGTCATCCGACCAGCACATTGTCCAGATCAGACTTTATTTAGATATAGGTGCCATATAGACCGATCTTCCAATTTAGGATCTTAATCCCATAAAAAGCAGATTTATTGCCCGATTTCCCTGAAACTATGACTTGCATTAGAGTTCTCGGGACCTCAATCAATATCACCGATTTGCATATCACAATGGATATGGTAGTGGAGTTGTTATAAAAGAGGATGGTTAATTTATCCATGATGGTCGGTATCCGAAGTTGGACACGAACGAACTTAACTCGTTTTTATTTGTATTTAAATTTATTTTTATTTCTTTTATTTTATTTATTTTCTATTAAATTTAAGTCCTATACGTTAGATTGGGTTAGGTTGAAATGGGGTGCGGATATAAGTCCACCCCATGCCACTATGCGCATACACCTAAACCAGTGATCGGCTCATTATGAGCTTCATATACACGAAAGCAACCTCGAAGAAGTCTTAGTGAGGAATTCTGTTCTGCCCGCAAAATCCCCAATTGTCCTCCATAAACGCCATAAAGTATGCAACATTATTACTCTTTATATAAAACTTATGAGATTTAACGAAATAATTTTATTAAACATAATTCATTTACTTTATTATATTTTGCTTTATATTATTTAATTTATTTTCTTAATTCTACACTAATTTATTTTTATCTTATATTATATTTGTTTTTTTTATTTATTGTTTAAATAAAGTATGCAGCATCATAGCCCCCAAGCAAAACTTTTGAGCTTGTAACAAAAACATTTTCAACAAATGATGTACTATTTTAATGTTTTGTTTTTGAGTAAATCTACGTCTTTCTCTTTATGAAATAGTCCAGCAAACTTCAAGAGCCAGAAGTTATAGAAATTAGAGGTACTTACCAAAAAAACTTTAAATGTTTTCCATTTGGACAAACATTTAGAGTTGACAACTGCATATTATTTCTTTTCATTTTTATTTGTTAAAAGATAGACATCAAATTTCTTCTACCTTAAGCCGCTCGACTTCAATGCAAAAGCTACCTCTATCTCTCACACTGGTCAGTGAGTGAGCTGCGACCAAGAGTCCACCGTAACCCAATTTAGTGAAAAGCATAAACATAAACCTAATCTATGAACCGAATCCAGTCGCTTAGTTTACTAGACCATGGATAGACGCGACCACGAAGGCCATTTCCAAAAACGGTAATAAGACTAAATCTCCTCCAAAGTCAAAAGCAAACAGAAATTGGTTTCTTCTACTCAGGTTTCCAAAAAAATGCAACCACACAGTAATCTACACAGTCATCCAGTCTGTCCATTTGGAAAATGGAAAACGTTTAAATTGTCGCTGATTGTTGTGTCGATTAAGAGATAAATTTCGAAGGAGAGCAAAGAAAGAAAGAAAATGTAACGAATGGACAATGCCAGCCAAGACCAATGCAATTGTAATGCAATAATCCCCACCAAAACTGGAGGAGCCATAGGCAACAGAACAGGAATGAAAAGACTGCGATATGAATGAAATCTGGTGCAAGATGAAAAGAATATGGAAACATCGAATTACAAAGCGAATGGCGATGACAAAATCAATGTCCGTCCAAAGGTGGGGAGGCAAGACAAAAATCAAAGTAGGCTGAAAACAGAAGATGGGAGGCATGGAGAATGCATGATAGGAAAATCGATGAAAAACCACAATGAAAAAAATTGCTTAAGTATACATGCATATGCACGACAGTTAAATAAACAATGCCAACATCAACAAGAGCAATGTAACAAATTTGTCTGCGACATGGCGCTCAGGCAACTTCATCTGCAACCAAGCAGCGGAGTGTAACCACCAAATTTTGCAATGATGCAACAGCAACAAACACAACAACGATATCATCGAAGAACAATCAAGATAACCTCAGGCCAGACACAATGGAAACAGCAAAAACAACAACAGCAACAGTAACTAAATGATACAGCCAAATATCGACAGCGGCATAAAATATGAAAGAACTTTAAAAAACAATATTTGTGATATTTAAATAAATTCAATACGCTGCCACAACAGTGACATCTACAGCAGCCGCAACAACAAAAATGCAAAACGATGACAGCGCCACTAACAGCATCATCGTTTGTGTTGCATCCTAGGCGATCGCATTGCACATTGACTACACCAGCCTATGGAGGAAACCTGTAAAACTTTGCGGTATTCTGCTCAAATGTACGATTATTGCACAAATATGGCCAAAACGGTTAAAACTGAAACGGCTTTAAATTCATGCGGCCTTAAACGCACCCCTCTTTGAAGAGCTCATCATTTGCTGGAACAACCGCCATATGGGTGGTCAACCAACCGGGCAACTAAGAAGCGCCTTACACACTTTTATGACAACACTTTGGCTGCAACAGTGGTGCTGCGATGTTGTTGTTGGAATTGGAGCTGAAGCTGAAGTCATCTACCAATATTCGATGTCATTTATGCCAAATGCAATAATTCTTATCACCGGCTGTGGCAAATGCCGCAAATGTTTTCTTTAACACAGGTAACCCAGTGAAAGATTTTGGCAAAGGGAAGGAACTCCTAAAATAATGAAAATTCTGGTGTGGTGTTACATAGCAAGTGTCCATGAGATGGGACGTCTCTCAGGCAGATACATCTATTGAGGGGACTATAACAACGTGTAGATATGTGACATGCTCGGGGAGGGATTAGGAAGGTCCAAATTACCTGTAGCTGAAACAGATTCATGATTGAGTTTAAGCGAATGTTGGGAATAAGAATCAAAATGAGAAGACACGAGGTTAAGGTTTAAAGATGGTTTTGTTCAAGACAATAATGAGAATGTGAAGTCGATAACGGCTTTGCCAGCAGCCGGAAATAGAGGATTCGTAGCACGCATGCTACTTTAGTATTCCAGTCAGTTAGGTTTTTCTTAAAACAATTTCAATTTATCTCTTAATCCTTTACAATACAAGAAGCTTATCCATAACTTACTTATGGGTGTTACATCTAAACTTAATTCAATCTAGTTTGGGCGGGCTGAACTTTGGATACCCACCACCTGGGATATATACATAAACAAAATTTCGTCAAAATACTGTGAATAATGCGCTATATATGAAGATTAAGTGCGACATACAGATTAAGTGCGAGGCAGCCACACGGAAGAATGGGTAGAGGATAGGAGCAGGTCATACCATCGCTGTATAATCGAGGTTACGATAGGAAACCTGGAAGGAAAGGAAGAGCTTTCTGATCGGATAACCGAGACGACAGTTGATGCCGAATGCGAGACACTGCTGCCAGCGGCAGAGTCTTGGTTTGTAGGAACCCTGGTATTGCCATCTGGAAGATCATGCTACACAGATGGATTAAAGCTAGAGAGAAAGTGGGCCTGGGCGTCTACATTGAGAACCCTGGGACTGAGATCTTTTTTAGGCTGCCTGGCCATAATACCCGGACGTTCACGGTATGCGTTCGGTGGTCTAGTGCTTACGCCAGCACGTCGAGTGTGAACATCTTTATGGGCAGTAAACTGGACATTACATCCTTGACGGAAAGATCACGAACAGTCTGTGAATGTAAGAAGGAGGTTAACGGCTTCTCTGAAATGCAATCTTTAGAAAAGGCGATCCACTTCGTTTGAATGCCGGGCCACTGAGTAAGAGGAATAAAAGAGCAGACGATTTGGCAGTGAAGGCCACAGGACTGCCGCCAATAAATTGGTTAACCCGAAGCCTTTCGGGGCGACGCAGTCTGAGTTAAGGGCGTGGACGAAGAACGACGAGAATCTTATGGGAAGATCCGTATCGTACGATCGATATCATGCGAGCTCACTTATGCAAAATCGGTGCGTCATGATGAGATTTTGGAGCATTTCCGTTTTCATTGCAAGGCTTTCGTGGCTAACACACACCGTTACTTAAGTGGGGAATGAATTGGATTGGAATTGGAATAGATTGCTAACTTAGATTTACTTTTTCCAGGTTACTTTTTAATATTTAGAGCGCACAACAAGCCGATTACTTGCTTAGTTATATGTCCATAGTGTCATGGGCGGATTTATATCCACACCTTCTTTTTAACCTAACCTAACCTAGTCCAACCTAAACCATTCTCGGTACGGATGTCAAGAGGACTAGCGCAACAGTCTGTGCTAAATTTCAGCGAAATCGAAAAATCTAAAAAAATTTATTAGGCCCTAGATCTTAAATCAGGAGACCGGTATACGTATATAACAGCTATATCCAAACATATTCTGATTTGGACCATACTCTTTAGGGATTTGGAGGGGCCTAGCAGAACTGACTGTGCCAGATTTTAGCAAAATAGAGCAATAAGTGCGGCTTTTATGAACATAAGAACCTTAAATCGGGATAAAGATATATCAGCTATATCCAAATATAGTCCAATATGATGGACCCAATTTTCGATGATTCGGCCACACATTCGGCCACGGTCGTTATTTACAGTTCAATGGTTCTGAGCTCTAAAGAAAATAGTCTAGAGGCGTCAAATTGCACGAACGAGGCAGCCAATCGACTTGGCCATTTCTTGAGATCAAACTTATTCTTCAATAAATCGATTGTAACGTGTCCTGTGGGATGCACATGTCTTCCAGGTCCATATCCAAAAATAATTAGTGATCATGGTACGGCAGCGATGTCCATTCACGGTAACGTGATTGGCATCGTCGGCGAAGAAGTATGGACCAATGACGGCACCGGCATGCAAACCCCAACAAACAGTTATTTTTTCTGGATGAAGTGTTATTTCGTGAAGCACATGTGGATTTTCAATTGACCAGTAAAGCATATTTTGCATATTGACGAACCCATTTAGCCATAAATAAGCTTCGTCACTGAATATTATTTTCGTCTTAAATAAGCGGCCATCGACACCGAATTTCGATAATACATTTTAGGATTTGCAGACTTTGTTTGTTCGAGTACTTTACCATAATGAAAATGTTGAGTTTAGTGAATAAATTGACAGCGACAGTTTGATGATATGTGTGAGAGTGCGTTCACAAATTAGAGATCCATTTGGATGTAAAATGTAAAGGAGTTAATTGAGATACACAAAATTCCACATGAAATAATGTAGATACCTGTTCAACACAATGAGAAAAAAACGGACCAATTGATTTCGAAGATCGGAGTGGTGGCCAATTTAGGCTACTTAGCATTTGTCGTACCACTAAACCTAGTGAATGAGATAGCCAGTGTGCTGTTCCGACATACCGAGTTTTTTTTTTTTTTTGATACGATATCGCCAACAAAAGGTCGAACGAAGGGCAAAATGCAATAAATACGAAATTTATCTCCGATTTGTCGCAAATTTGATGTGAAGAGTTGTGTTCTGACTCTGATTTCATATTATCACCATATATTTCTTTAAGCAGGTGTGTATAATATTTGTATACCTAAGAGCCGTTCAATTATAATTACTCTTCTTTTTCAGCATGCTGTTCAAAGAAAACTTTTGTAGAAATGTTTTTCAGTGAATATTTGAACACTGAAAAACTGAAATCTACCTTCATGTTCCGAGATTTGTATTCGTCTTTTTGAGAGATATAATGCCAGATTCACCAATACACCGTGGGTATTACCCTATGATAACATTTCCAAATCCTTCCAAGTTTGATTTCTTTCCTTCAAAAACCTTTCCCTTATTATGCTGGGTTACTCACTCACATAAGTGTACTTGGTCACACATTGAATGACAATCCAATACAAACGACCGTCGACAATTCCACACAAAACGGTAGAATTCTCACGCTTCTTATTGGAAGTAACAGAAACCGACAAAACCGAAAACAAAAAATCCAAAGAGGATGTCTCAATTCCTTACCGGCCAGCTATGCAGCCTGCCAGCTAGCAAAGCAGCAACCACTCGGCGACAACATCCATAACCACAGAGAATAGTTCCTCAACGTAGCAAGGCTTATGGACAATCGCTCGCATAGAATGGACGTTGTTCACACATCCCCACACATCGGGCATTGTCTACGAATCAGAAAAATATATAAAAAAAAGAAATGTTAAGACTTTATTACGGTTGAAGTGGCAACAACCACACTGGAGTACCAACCACTAACAATGCAACACTAACGCCGCTAGCAGGCAATAGGAGATTTTCAAGCTGTTGCGGCTCAAACGGCTCAGACCATTGTTGCTGTTGCTGCCGGCCAGGGTGGAATTGCCAGTTGCTTTTTGATCGCCTTCACATGATTGGAATTCGTTTTACGATTTGTTACCAGCATAAGCACATCATCCTCATCATTTCATATGGAATGTGAAATATCTCGGCAGAACATATTTTCCGCGCTTGCTCTGGCCTGCTGGCATGCTTCCTTGTCATTGTTGGTGGTCAGGTACTGCTACAGCATTTAAACTTCTTCTCACACACGTCGAATTGAATAGGGGCGTTTAAGTGTCGTGCTGCTCTGACGCTTTTAGGACACCATCTCGCGTATACGCTCTGCTCGAACTGACACTAAAGATAAAATCATGCAATAAAAGGCGCTTATTTTCTTTTTTTAGGTTCTCCTATTCCAATGGTAGTCTTTTGTGGCCACACTGACTTCATTTGGGGATGTGTGGGGGTTAGGGTCTATCGAAAGATCTGCTGCTTTCGCTTTACTCTCCTTGAGAGTTCCATTTTCACAATAATAAAAATCATGAAGTTGTTGCATTAATAGTTTTTTTAATGGTGACACATGACATGTGGTGTTTACAGATATCCCAAAGAGACACTATGCCACTGTAAGTATAAGGCTTTAATGGAGTTGGGTTAGTTTTTTCTCATAGTGGACTGAGAACAAAGATGATGCGGCGGCAACTTGGCCACCTGAAAATGCTGAATCTTTGATGAGGACTTTCAATAAAATCAAAGAGAAATCAATTATTTGAAGTTTTTAATGAAGAGATTAAAACATGTAAACTGGTCGGTGAAGTACTATGGGCAACTAAATTATGGGAAGGCAAAAGATTTTATTAGCCATTACCAAAGTAATGGCAAGAGAGAGGTTTGATTCTTAATGTTTTGCATATTCATCTAATAGCACAGAGTACAGAGGAAGGAATTCGATTTTGGGACTCGTATTGGCCTCCGAAGCCCTACAACCGTCCATGATAGACATGTGGCAATGTCAAACTCAAAGTAAAGGAATAATTATCGCTAAAACCATCTTTGGTTTCTGCGGTGTTCCCCAAGGCAGCCATCCCGGCCCAATCTTGTTTTGTTTTTAAACCCTACACCATTATCGTGGTACAGAGTATTATAAGTTTGTGAATTAGTTTTCAACACTAAGAAGGAGAAGAGCTAGACCCATTCATAAGTATACCGATCGACTCATAAATTACTTTCGATTTCGATTTTGCTTAGATATAGCTCCCATATATATGTATCGCCCGATTTGCATTTAAATAGCCGTAGTTACACAATTTTCAATCGATCTGCACAAAATTTGGCGTGAATTGTTTTGTTACTGATCTTAAGATTTGTGCAAAATTTCATCAAAATCGGTTCAGATTTGGATATAGCTCCCATATATATTTATTACCCGATTTGCACTTATATGGCCGCAGTAAAAACAATTTTCAAACGATCAATACAAAATTTGGCGTGAATTGTTTTGTTACTGATCTCAACAAATCTCCAAGATTTCATCAAAATCGGCTCAGATTTGGATATAAATCTCATATATATTAATTGTCAAATTTGCATTTAAATAGCCGTAGTTACCACAATTTTTAACCAATCTGCACATATTTTTACAAGGATTGTTTTGTTACCGATCCCAATGTATCTGCAAGATTTCATCAAAATCGGTTCAGATTTGGATATAGATCGCATATATATGTATCGCCCGATTACACTTAAATGGCCGTAATAATTAAAATGTTCAACCTATCTTCACAAAATGTGGCACGGAATGTTTTGTTACTGATCTAAACGTATCTGCAAGATTTCATCAAAATCGGTTCAGATTTGGATATAGTTCCCATATATATTTATTGCCGGATTTGCACTTATATGGCCGTATTAAAAACAATTTTCAAACAATCTGTTCGAAAAAAATTCGGTTCAACTTTACATAGAGCTCTCATATATATATATTTATTGCCCGAATATATAATTGTAGGGTAGGTGTAGGGTATTATACAGTCGGCTCAGCCCGACTTTGGCCTTTCCTTACTGGTTTATTAATGATTAACCTAATAAAGCATTCTAATATTTTGATGTTTGCCGATGATGTGAAAATCTTTAGGTCGTTTAATGACCCAGATGATCAGTATCGTCTCCAGTCCGATCTTGATCTCTTCTATGAATGGTGCTATATTAAGTTAATGCAACTGAATATTTCCAAATGCAAAATAATGCGTTTGTCAAGACGAAATCCTTTTATCATAGACTATTTTATTGGATCCGATTAACCTGAATAGGTGGGGCTACTTATTGATCCACGTTTAAAATTTCGAAACCATATGTCTATGGCAGTTGGTAAAGCTTACGGCACCCTTGGATTTATGAAACATTGGAGCAGAGAATTTAATGATACTTGTGTGACAAAAAATGTATACACTTTTTTAGTACGTTGCAACCTTGAATGCAGATCTATATCATGGGATCCTTGCTATACTCTTCACTCTAATCTGATCGAAGCTGTTCAAAAGCAATTCTTTTTCCTTTTCAAGTTTATTTACTTGTTAGGGCGAGATCATTAGATTTTACAATTTTTGTTTGTTTTTCTTTCGAGATGAGTACACTGATCAGAGATTTTCTTTGCAAATGTGTGAAAGAAAGCCAGAGATAGCAACACACACCAACTACTATGGGACCAGTTTCGTCTTTGGTTAGAAGACTTTTCAACCGTATAAGATGTGATGGCTTCAGGACCGTGCGTTGATATGTTGTATTTGAATCGAGATCGGCAGTCTCTGCCTTCATATGAATTTAGACTGGACCTTATTAAACTACCTACATTAACAAGCCGGAGAACTAGGTTGAACGTTAACTTTGTAATTGAATATCATACATGAACAAATTAAATTTATTCTAAGTAGAAGTTTTTCAAAGTCACGAGCAGACCTACCAGAAATTTTGTATTATTACGTCTAATATATTATAAATACAAAAAAATTTGCAAACATTGCTTCCCTTTCGTCGTATATGCTATCAATTTAACAAGTTTTATAATATCAAAAACCCAAATTGGATATCAAATTCGTTTTGTAATCTCAAATACCTTTCATTTAAACCCCTTAATGCAAAAGTCAGCAAATATGTCCGGTTTGGGGTATGGGCCCTAAAAACTATCAATATGGAGATCCACTCCATTTAAGACCCAAATTGTCATGGTGAGCAAATACGTCCTATTTGGGGGTTGTTATGGGGCGGCAGTTCATTGACTTGGCTCTGAAAATATATATCAGATTCGTGTTCTACTCAAAATACCTCTTATTACAACCCCATATTGGAATGGTCAGCATATGTCCTATATGGCTGGTGTTATGGGTCTGGGGTGATCCCATAGACACTTCTTCCCGAATATTGATACCAAATTCTTGCTTTACTCCTAAAGACCTTCCACTTGAGCCTCATATTGTTATGGTCGTAAAATTGTCCTCTTTGGGGGGTTTTTTGGGAGGGGCGTCCCCCAAACACTTGGCCCCACATTTGGATATCAGATTCGTATTCTACACTCAAATACCTTTTATTTAAGCCCCGTATTGCCTTGGTCAGTTTATAAGTCCTGTTTGGGGGTGTTTTAGGGAAGAAGGGGACCCCCATAAACTAGGTCCCACATTGGGTATTTGATTCGTATTCTACTCGCAAATACCTTTCATTTGAGTCCCATATTGCCATGGTCGGTAAATATGTCCGATTTAGGGGTATTTAGGGGGTTGGGGTGGTACGCCAAATACTGGGTCCGACACTTGAAAATCAGATACGTTTTCTAATCTTTAATACCTTTCATTTGAGTCCCATATTGTCCTATTTAGTCTAAAAATATATTGGGTAGGTTTTAGACTTGGGCTGTTCCCCTAGATACCCCATTCGAAATTTTAATACCAAATTTTTGTTTTTAGGTTACTATAAGAGAGCACACAAAATTTCGCTTAAATCGCACCACCCATCTCTGAGATCTGGCGTTTCTAGAAATTCGGGTAAGGGGGAGAGTCCGCTCCCCCTTCAGATATAAAAAATTTAGTACCCTATTTTCACCACGGGTTCATTATGCACCATCTGTGAAAATTTCAAGAAAATCGGTTTAGCCGTTTTTGAGTCTATAAGAAACACACAAACAAACAAACCGACAAAAACAAATTGATTTTTATATATAAGAAGATATATTTAGTAGTCTCGAAGGATACTTGTTATATATATTGACTTAATAAATAAAAAAATAGGAATATAAAAATAGTAAAAATTTTGAGTTCAGAGAAAGAAGCTTCCGGGAGTAGAATCATGCAGAAGTCTTGTATTTTAATAAAACTCCGATTCCTGAGAAAAATGTACAAGGTAATTCTCATGAGATTCGGATGTAATTTAAAGGAGTATTTAGGATGCTAATGAATAATCTGTTATATTTTCAAACATTACCTCAATAGAAATTTATTATACCCTCCACCATAGGATGGGTGTATACTTATTTCATCATTCTGTTTGTAACTCCTCGAAATATTCCTCAGAGACCCCACAATGTATATATATTCTTGATCATTCGATCGATCTAGCCATTTTCGTCCGTCTCTCTGTCGAAAGCACGCTTACTTTCGAGGGAGTAAAGCTAGCCGATTGAAATTATTAGTGTAGGTTGGTTGGGATTGTATATGGGACATATCGGTCCATGTTTTGATATAGCTGCCATATAAACCGATCTTAGATCTTGACTTCTTCAGCCTCTAGAGTGCGTAGTTTTTATCCGATTTGGCTGAAATTTTGCATGAGCTGTTTTGGTATGACTTCCAACAACTAAGTATGCTTCAAATCAGTCAATAACCTGATATAGCTGCCGTATAAACCGATCTTGAATCTTGACTTCTTGAGCCACTAGAGGGCACAATTCTTATCCGATTTGACTGAAGTGTTTTGTTATGACTTTTAACAAATGTGCCAAATATGGTTTAAATTGGTCCATAACCAGATATAGCTGAGATATGAGCGATCTATGGTGGTAGTTATATAAGATTCGGCCCGGCCCACCTTAGCACGCTTTTACTTGTTAGGCATATTCATTTATAATGGGCTTATTCAATACATTAGAGCATTACAATTCGTTCATATCAGGCATTCATGGAATGTCAAAAATAAAAATCCTAAATTTCCCTTGAAGCGTAGAAGCAATCACCAACATTTGTCCGTCAAATAGAAAATCAATTCAATCATTGGAAAGTACTTACTTTTTGGGCAACCCAATATTTCACTTAAATTAATGATTGATATGCCCGTAACTTTAGAAGTTAATTTTATTACTTTCTAATTAGATTTATCTAATTTTAATTAGTTCATAATTGCTTTCATTGATTTTAAATAGTGTTTCAAATGAACTGAACTGCATGAAGAAAACGAAACTAATTAAGTGGAGTTCATATTACGAGTACATCACACACACACACTAAAACAACAAAAACTAAGTATGATGAGGAGAACTCACCACCCTTGTTACAGGGTATAATAAATGAATTTTTAACCAATTTTTCCATTTTCAATACAAAACAACTCCCTAAATGAGACTGCTGCTAGACAAAGGGTGAAGTCGGCGAGTGTGTCTGCTATTAAATCACCCAAAAACATTTGGGAACATCGTACGTTGACGGCCGCAGATGAGTTCAAGTTCAATGCCATTGTGGCGGCAGAGACTACATACACACCAGCAGTCATAAAATAAAATATGGAATCGCTAAAAAATAATTAACATCTGCTCTTTAAAATGTAGGAGCCGCCTTCATATATCTTCATTGTTAATCTTTGCCCGGGTCATTGGCAAAACGCCATCGATTTATTGTTTCCCAACGGATTTTGCTGATTGAAAGCCCTATGAAGATTTTTTAACTCATGTTTTCTGTTTAAACTTTCTTGTTGATTAATTAAAAGTTCGTATCTTTCTTTTTGGTTTTTTTTTTCTTTTCTACTTACAGAAATGTTGTTTTTCATGTAATAATTTTCTTACGAATGCTTTTAATGTTGTAAAAAAGAAAACAGATAAGTTTTTAGGTGTCCAAGGTGATCAATCAAAATCGCTCAATTAAACAAAAGAAAATTTTCGTTTCTGGTAAAGTTTTGTTAGAAAAGATAGCAAGAAGAACAAGGTCCGTCTGCAAGACAACCATGTCTGTGTACAAGAATAAATAATTAAAAATGAAATGTAATTCTTGAAACGACAAAGTTTCTAGATAATCGCTCTAAGAAAACAACAACAACAACATATGCATGATAAAAAAAAAAACAGTGAGCTTAAAGTCAAAGAAGTAAAATATCAGGGAATTTTTGTTTTTATTCTTTTCTATTACAAAGTTTATCGATGATAATAGTTGACGAAAAAGAAAACAAGAACAATATGGAATGGAAGAAGATTTACGAAAGATTTGGGTATACTTGACTACAAACATAAGAATTGTTGTAATAAAATAAGCGTTAGATAATCCAACTTTGATTAAAAATATGGTTAAAATGGAAAAAATTTAACGGGAGAAGGTCTTAAGTACTTTTTCTACTGCTAAATTTCCCATGAAAATGCCATTAAGAAACAGGAGATACTTCTATCATATCAATGAGTGCAGTCCAATTAATGTGTAAGCTCAATGACAAGAGGCCTCCTTTTTTGGGCTGAGTCCGCACGGCGCACTGTGGGCGCAATGGTTGGTTGATCGGCTCAACTTATGGCGCTCGAGGTAATTTTTGTTTGTTTTGCTTATAAAATTTTTTTCTACCGAATAAAGTTACAATAAAAACCAAAAATTTTTTTTGGTATTTCTGTGTTTTGTAAAACTTTAAACAATTTTTCATATTTTAAAAGTTGTTTTTATACCCACCACCGTTGGAATTATACACGAAAAAATAATAGTAGCCATAAACGAAATGTTCGTGAAGTAAACTTCTTTTGTAACAAACGTTGGGACTTTGTTTACAATAAAATTACATCTTTTATGATTAATTCATGCAAACATTTGTGACGAATACAAAGTTTGTTAAAAAATTTGAAAAAAAATATAATGATTGTGTAAAAATGTGATCTACACCTTTATTGCAAAAAAAAAACGTCAGACGGACAAAAATGAAAATTTAAGATTTTTTCCCATTAAGATTTTTTCCCATTTTCTCCCATAGAGGAAATTTTCGCCAAATAAACTGCTTTTCTGAATAACGTTTGACTTTATTTACGACAAAAGTACATGCTTTTTGCCATAAATTCTTGCAAGAGTTTGTGACAAATATAAAGATATTTTATCCTGACAATACCTTTTATTCTTGAGCAAATAATCGTTTAGTTTTCTTATAAATTAGTTTAAGGTTATGCTTATATATATATATGCCTATATACATTTTCTTTTTAATTGAATGCTGGGGTCATTTAAAAAAATGGTATAGCTGCCAAGTAAAAACTTCTCCCAAAAGAGGTGTCCCACTGCGGCATGCCGTTCGGACTCGGCTATAAAAAAGAGGCCCCTTATCATTGAGCTCAAACTTGAATCGGACAGCACTCATTGATGTGTGAGAAGTTTCCCCCTGTTCCTTAATGGACAAATATGCACTTGCATAACCAGATTGCAGTTGGTAATTCGCACTCTTTTAGAGTTCATATGGATTTATTTCGATGTTGTGGTACACAATTATATTAAAAACCTTTATTTTCGCACAACTCCAAAGTGGTTTTATGTTATGATCTCCCGTATTCATTAAGCTATACATGAAACAAAAAAAGTACTTATGGGAGTTGTTGTTTACGCCCATTTAAATACTTACTTTGGTATGGATATCTTTTTATTGCGTAAATGTTACCAAACGATGTATGTGCCTAGAATTTCTTGTTGTGTCCTTTTGTACCTGGCAGCCGTTTATTTGTTGCTCTAATGATTTTTGTCATTGGACATACCAGAATTTTGAACTTAAAGCGGAATTTTAAAAATTGTCACTTTAAGAGTTTGCCATGCGAAAAACCATCACCATCAGGGAAAACGTTGTGTGTGAAAGTGTGACTATACCAGAGAAGAGCACACAATTGAAATTATTTGCAGCCCCATGGGCCCGCTTGGTATTTCTTGTATACGTACAAAGTAAGGTGTGATAGTGTGAGTATTTTAGCCAACCACTGGTCTATACGTTCAAATACTTCCTAGTAGGAGAGAGACAAGAGATCACTTTTTAGTCTAGTACACGAACAATCGTTTGCGACTATCAAAGCACTTTTGCAATTAAAAAGTTTTTGGTTTTACAGCCGAAGAAAGGACCTTTTACCGTAGGCGAAGCTGCTAAACGGTTTACAATAAACAAAGTTAGCTACGTTCAATAATGCTACGGTTATGTTTATCGTTTGATATGTTGAAGCGAAACGTTACTCGGTTACAATAAAAGAAAACCTTCATGATAGAAGTATTTTTTTTTTTCCTAAAAAAGTCCCAATCTCTTATTTTTTGCGTGTATTTACTAATGCACACGACCACCCACGTCAAATTTCGATCATTGGATGATTCTTATTTTACTTCACAGATGATTGTTCAATTAGTATTTTTTTGAAAAATTATTTTTTAAACTTAGCATCTTAACATAAAAAAACAAAATATTTAAAGGCGCTCCTATTTGGTTATTCTAGGCTATTTTCCTCCTCTAACTAAGGTACACTTTTGTCTTGTCCAAAAGTCAATTTCCTAACTTTCAACGATATTTTGACCTTCATTTTAGATTTTTGTCTTTAATAACAAGACTCTCAGTTAAGGATTTATTGACCTACCATTTAAAATATAAAAACCTTAATATGAAAGAAAATTCTTTTCACGAAAACGAATGCTTCCTTAAAAAGTTGGAAAATTGATCATCTCTCAATTAAGTTTGCTAATCTTTGGATTGAATCTTTGAATTAAGGACAAAAATATTTTCAGTGTAGTTCTTAGCCAACAAAACAGGTTTGCTTATTCTAAACATATTCCAAGTGTTTTATTTATTTTTTTTTTTATGTATTTATCTAGTCATTCCGTTTGCTACGCCTCGAAATATTGATCTGCGACGCTATACGTTGTATATATTATTGGTCTTAATATTCTAAGTCGATCCATACATGTGATCCACTGAGATACCATTTTTCCGACTTTAAAAAAGTTGAAAATTGAATTTTTAGGCGCTAAATCGGTCATGTCGCCCGCAGTGCAGCGTGCCGCATAGCGACACTACTTGATAGAGAAGGATGGCAGGATACCTTACGAATGTTACCAGGTTTAGGAAGGGGATAACCACCATTGAAAAATTTTCTGATGTTCAGAAATTTAAACACAGGTTTTCGGCCTTATAGAAGGACGTGCGAACCACTGCAGTAGTTTTCAAGGTATCGTTATAATAAAGAGAAACGGTTAATCAAAGCTATTGGATTATCCCCAAATTAGCTCCTTGTTTTGGTACAATTTATTTAGCAATAGCAAAAAGTCTGCACCCTTCAGCCCCAAACTTAGTATAAGCTTTCTTCATTATCATTGAATTCTATTGTTTTTTCCTGAGCAATCAAACATGGTAACCTTACTTCAAAGAATCTAAAATTTCAACGTTTACGTTTATACGGCCATTCCCTATACTAAATTTAATTTACTCATGCTTTTTTCAGTACGACAACGTCAATTCTTGCCTCAATGTGTTGCGCTCCCAAACGGTTTCTGGCTTGGATAACATCACCACCAGCGACATCTGTTGTGGCCGCCTAAAAGCAGTGCTGGCGTTATTTTTCGCCTTAAGCCGCTTCAAACAGCAATCGAAGCAAACGAAGCCAAACAGCACTTCCGGTTTATCGATAAAAGCCGATATCCACCAACAACCGAATACAACTACCACAGCAGTGGAGAAATCAACGGTAGCAAATACATCCACCATACAGAATATACAAAACGGCAATGACACCATGGTGAATAGGTAAGTGGCAAGACTACATGGAGTTTAAGAGTTTCCAAGCTCTCACCTTTTGTGTGTGTATAAAGAAACGAGGAAAGAAACTTATTTTGTTATCGAATAGTAGATGGGACAGCAATCTCAAGTGGTTGACTCCATTAGAGGGTAGCATTGATTCAAAGCTTGATTTAGTAACCGTTTGATATTCGGTATATTGGTTATCAGGGAACGATTACTTCAAAACAAAACAAAATGTATTGCTTTCAAACTTTTGAGAACTAAATTAAAAAAATATCAATCGACTAAAAAGAGAAGTGAAATATTTTGAACATTTTAAGAACTTCTAAAGTTTTAGAATTGATGAATAATTTTGAAACGTTAAACAAACTTGAAATGAACTTTAGTAAAAATAATTAAAAGTTTAGTAAAAAATTAAAATTTAATTATATATTTAGATAAGTTTTTTTTAATTTATCTTTCATTCATGACCTTGACATACCATCGAAAATATCGACAAAATTTGATAAAGTCAATCTCTATACTGCTCCTGGTTATATAAAGAATGTAAATTCTTTAAGTAAATCATCCTGGATGGATAATCGTACTTTTCATGCAAATTATTTTGACTTGAGTCATATTGTCATGATCAGTCTATATGTACATTTTGGTAGGAGGCGGCCCCCTGACATTTAACCTCCATACACTTGATACCAGACTTACGGCACGTACAGAGTACATGCCTCCGTAGCGGTTTTTACGAAAAAAAAAACAATTTTCTTAAAAATAATTTTCTGAAACCATAACACTTTTTCGAAATGATTTTTATTTTGAAAAACTGTTATGGCTTCAGAAAACTTCTTTGAATTCAATTAAATTTTTATAAAATATTTTGCAAAAATTGAATTTTTATAGAAACTTTTTTGAAATTTGATGCTTTAACAGAATCTTCAACGAAAATCAGTTTTGGAAAAGATGAATCCAGCTAGGAATCTATCCTATTTAGACTCTAAAACAAAAATTTACGGAAATTTTTTCAATTAAAATATTATTTCAATAAAGATGGGTTAGAAAATCTTATTTTAAATAAATTTACATATTGATTAATATATTAACAAAGTTGAAAGTGTAGGAAGCGTGGATTAGCTTGAGTTATTATAAAACTCAAGTATGTTTCATTTTAGTCTTCATTTCGTTTACGTTTGCCTTCAAAAACAATGTTTTGATTATTATTGGGTAACGGAGCGTATAAGTAATAATAATTATTTAACCATATAACTAAATACTCACAATTTATTAAAGCTTTAAAGTTTTTTGTGTAAGAGAGAAATAAAGCTTTCATAAAATAAGTGAGGGTTTCATGTGTGCAAAATGCTAAGTCGTTCTGAAGCAAGTCCTACCATAAATATACAATTTTCATTAAAATTTGTATTGAGAACGTTTTTTCTTCTTTAGAGCAGATTTCGCAAAAACACAATATTTGTTAAAAGAAAATTTCACTAATATTTTGCCACTAAGGAATTTTTCACTGAAATTACGTAGTAAAAAAATGAATAAATGAAATTTCATCTTTAGAGAAAAGTACGATATAATTTCGTGTTCTATTGAAATTTTTTCATTTGGGGACATTTTAGAGAAATTTTGCTTAGAAAAATGTCACTGAAATTTGTCTATTAAAAAATTTCACTGAAATTTTATCACCAAATAAAATTTCACTACAATTTTAAAAGAAAGTTTTATTGAAAGTTTTTCTTAAGAGAAAATTTTGTAGAAATTTTATATGTAAAGAAAATTTCACTGAAATATTGGCATAGTAAGAAATTCACATAAATTTTGCCTGAAGATAGAATTTCTTTGAAATTTGTACTCTTGAGAAAAAAATACGATGTGGTTAGAATTTTTGTCAAAATATATTTAAATTTAATTTTTTATTGAAAATAACATCAAGACTTGGTATTCATAAAAAAAATCATATTATGGAAATTTTCGTGATTTTTCGAACATATTCCAGCTTGAAATCATATTCAATTCCTTCTATTCAAAAATAACATTGCAAAGATTTTACAAAAGTTAGGCAAGTGTGTGCTGTTTTTCAAAACACTTCGACTGGCATGGTGAATCGCGACTTCTGATATTGCATGTATCCATGCATCAACACCTTTGTCAAATTGATTACGTTGCCCATACATACTCAACGACTATTGAGAAAAATTTTTGTAGAGATCAAAATAAAAGAGCGCAAACAGACTAAACAAACTATTGGGTTGCCCAAAAAGTAATTGCGGATTTTTTAAAAGAAAGTAAATGCATTTTTAATAAAACTTAGAATGAACTTTAATCAAATATACTTTTTTTACGCTTTTTTTCTAAAGCAAGCTAAAAGTAACAGCTGATAACTGACAGAAGAAAGAATGCAATTACAGAGTCACAAGCTGTGAAAAAATTTGTCAACGCCGACTATATGAAAAATCCGCAATAACTTTTTGGGCAACCCAATAAATAATTAGATAAGAAATAATAAGTAATTAAATAATTTTAATAATTGTTCACATATGACCATATAACGCATATAAGAATGAAATAAAATGTTTATAGAAAATCTTGTCGAATTTGAATTATTAGAGATACTTGTCATAGTACTAGCGTTTTATATAAAGAAGTCCCAGATTAACAGGTTTATTTAAAAATAATTGACAGCAATATGTCAGTCGATGGCAATATGTCTTCCACGCACACCATCCACCCAAGCACCAATATACCAAAGGCTTAAGGATCATAAGTTACCCATCATTCAACAGGCAATTAGATACGAATGACATTTTAAAGAGAAGATTCAAGAATCAATTAACCTTTTGTTGTCAAACCTTCGAGTTTCAACATTTATCAACCTTTACTTGTCTCGAAATAGAATGTTTAGCCCTTACCTTAACCCGACCCGACGCGACAACGGGAATACAGTCACCTAAACACAATGAAGAGAAATTTCTGTTCTAATCAAATCACTTAGAGTGAAATACCATGAAATCAAGCTGAATTTCTCTCGAATTGCTCCACTTTATCAAATCAAAATTTAATATAATTTATCACATTGTTTAACGGAAATTACTCGATGCCAAACATTGTAGCCTGGGGCAGATATCACAGGAAGTGAAACCTCTTACCAAATTGCCAGGCATCAAGTTGGGCACACAAAAAAAAAAATGTCTTTTTATGGGGGGGTTTCGCAACAAAACAACCCAAGTTTCTTTGTCATTGTTTGAACAAATAAACCCTGGCTGGCAGAGAAAATGAAAATAAGTCTTGTTGCTGAAATTAGAAAACTTGTAGAACATGGCCAAGTGTATAGACAAAACACAAAATCCAACAACCCCCAAAAGAAACTCCTTAGTTGCTTGATAAAGCTGCATACACACACACACTTGTAAGTGTGTGGTAGGTTTAGTTGGAAATCCCAGTAGACAGGAACAGGAAGTTGTTGTTACGGTTTTCAGCAGTCGAAGCATTCTACGACTCATACACACAACAATTTCGGATTTTGCAAAGTGAAGTACAAGTATGGTGTGAATAGTAGGGGGCAGTAGCTGTTTGAATGGGTCGTTAAAAACAGAAACGTTTAACTTTCATTTTTCACTATTGTGGAGTTTGGAGTTTTATTCTCTCTACACTTCGTCCTTCTTGCTCATATCTTAAGGAAAAAGTTTTCCTTCTTTCTTGCCACCTAAGACATTTTGGAAACCAGGATATCTTCGCTATCACATCGCCTCATGTTGAGGAAATGACTTTGGAGTTGGAGTCGACATAACCATCACCAGCAGCTGGGTTGATGACTTTCACTCGTGCAGTGCGGGGAAGCAGCGGAACATTCAAATGCAAAACGGAAATATGAGCCATTTTTCTAGGGTGGCCCATCATCTTGGTATGACATAGAGGCAGGAGGGCTTGCCGGCTTACTTGTTGGCTCTTTGGGGATATTTAGTGAGACTTTGTTTATCCAGTAACTGAAGAACGACCGTGAATAGAGTTTGTTAATACTGCAAATGAGATTTTCATTGGAGGCTGCAGGGGCAGACGGTAGCTGTTTTATTTTATATTGAAAAATATGAATAATAAATATTTAGATTATTTCAGTGTTTGCAATAATCTAGGGAATAAACAAGAACATTTTTTAAAGTCTTGTTTTTTTAATCAGAGTTGTGATTTTAAAGGCGGTTATTGGTTTTAGGTCTACCATTGTTTTGTTAGAGAGTTTAGAAAGCATATGTATATATGTATGTACAGAACCACCGTGGCACTGAGGTTTGCATCTTTGCCTGTTACGCTTAACACTTGGGTTCAAATCCTGGCAAGAACATCTGAAATAAATGTTCCTTTCACTTCGTTCGACAACATTTGTGAGGTATTTGTAACTTTAATACCAGGAGATGTGGCCCTGTAGCACGACGTTCCCGATTCAGCTATAAAAAATCTCTGAATAGATATACAATTATTTTTGGGGACATTTTCTATAATTTTTTTAAATTAAATTTTTATGAGATCGTTCTTTGGTATTCATCCACAAATGTAGCCAAATTTTTACAAAAAAAACTGTTAACAAATTTTTTAGCCCAAGTAATCCCAGAATTCGGTCGCCTCAGTAGCCGAGTTAGTAGCGTGCTCGGATGACCAGTGCCGTAGCCGTGAATTAGATTCCCAATAGAGGCCTGGTCTGTCACTACTGTGGTATGCGGTCTAAAATAGTCTAAATGAGGCTGTTTAGAAAATAGACTGCCACTCTAGCCTAACCTAATCTCTGAACTCATTAAAAATTATATTTGGACCTCTACTGCCATTTTTAAATGCCTATTTTTTCAATATTTCTACTAAGCATGGCGATTTTGGGTGTTTTCGTAAAAAAGTGGGGTATACATTTTTTAGCCTAATTCAACCTCGAATTGATGGAAATTTCTTACTGAAAAATCAAAATTTTCGAACATTTTTCCCAGCATGGGGTTTTTGGATATTTTCGTCAACAAATGTGGGAAAAATTTATTCACATGATTTTAAGACGACCATTTTTATTTATTCACATGTTTTTAAGACGACTATTTTTATTTATTACATGATTTTAAGACGACTGTTAGCTACAAAATCTGGAAACGTGTTTATAACGATGACTCCCAGTTCATGACAAAAATAACATTTCTTACCCCTATAACCAAAATTTTAAGATAAAAAACACAAACCTCAGCAACAAACCCCCAACCGAAATAAAACCCATTAGCATACCTTTGTCCTATGGGGCTATACCAAAATAGTGTTTTTTCTAAAGCTTTTCAGCAGACCGAAATGATTGTCATCAGAAACATTTGATGGTAAAATTGCTGTGCCCCCCCCGTAGCAGAGCTCCTTTTATGGGCTCCCCAGCATCTGCGTTTTAAAGTATTCTCTGCTAGGGTGCTGTTGGTTGTTAATGGCTGCTTTTGAATTTATATACAAGTCTTTGGGTCCAAACTCCAGAGTGAGAAGAGAGAGCTCCAACTAACAACAACTCCTAATTCCATTCGGCCTCTGATGTCCTTTTTCCTTTAGACTGATGAATGCTGTTTACAAACACAACATCCCAACCTCTGCCAAGCAGCATATTTAATGTTTGATATCCTGGCACACTCCAATGTTGAGTAAAAATTATGAGGGTTGCTTTTTGTTTGTTACGCATTTCCCCCAAAAATGGTTGACCAGGATATTTGTGGGTCCACATCCCAAAACAGAGCTAGAGAGAGAGCCCAAGCAAGCTTTGTTTGTTGCTGTACAACGTCTGTCTGTTTGTCATTGGTTTGGGGTTTAGCCGCAGCAGACGCCATAAACTTTCCATGGATATGTTTGGAGTTACTTGTCGTCGGTATCATGTTTACGTCTGTCTGTCTGGTCTAGAGTTTGTTTGGAAAATACATAAAGGTCACCGACAATTATTATGGGTATGAAAGTTTTAACATTTAAACGCCATACCAAACAAAAAATGTATGCAAAACGAAAAGTGATTTAAAGAGGAAATATGCTTCACATTTGCATGCACAATTATGAGGTATATGAATTTTAAAGGATAAAAGTTTGTTTGATGGAAAAATGCTTTAACGTGTAAGGGAATATGTTGTTATTTAACGATAACATTTACATAATACTGAGAGGTCAGGTGGACAATTGGCATCCCCTCTAATTTAAGAAAGCAGTGCGGCCCACCGTGGTAGCAAATCAATAGGTCTTTGTAATAATTCTGCAAATATTGAACTGATAAAGAAATCTTTAAAATTTCTTTCTAAAGTATATTCTTATACCCTACACCATCACTGTGGTACAGGGTATTATAATATAGTGCATTTGTTTGTAACACCCCGAAGAAAGGGAGATAGACCTATTGATAAGTATACCGATCGACTCAGAATCAATTTCTGATTCGATTTAGATATATATGTCCGTCTGTCTGTTCGTCTGTCCATGTTAATTTGTGTACAAAGTATAGGTCGCAATTTTCGTCCGATCGTCTTCAAAATTGGTAATGGT
Organism: Stomoxys calcitrans; assembly: GCF_963082655.1. Lineage (NCBI taxonomy): Eukaryota > Metazoa > Arthropoda > Insecta > Diptera > Muscidae > Stomoxys > Stomoxys calcitrans. The sequence goes on along the minus strand of NC_081554.1, from coordinate 198,256,249 downwards.
GTCTTGTTTGGCCAAAAGACGAAGCCTTTTGAAAGAGTAAAAAATCGGTTAAGATATTTATGTTCGTCCGATTTGGAATAATATTGCAATAATGGAGACATTTGTTAACCGATTCTTTGGCAGGAAAAATTTCCTCTTGATTCTCGACATTATATATATATACATTAGTTATAAGATATCGCCCGATATATATATATATATATATATATATATATATATATATATATATATATATATATATATATATATATATATATATATATATATATATATTATATATATATATATATATATATATATATATATATATATATATATATATATATATATATATATATATATATATATATATATATATATATATATATATATATATATATATATATAATATATATATATATATATATATATATATTATATAATATATATATATATATAATATAATATATATATATATATATATATATATATAATATATATATATATATATATATATATATATATATATATATATATATATATATATATATATATATATATATATATATATATATATATATATATATATATATATATATATATATATATATATATATATATATATATATATATATATATATATATATATATATATATATATATATATATATATATATATATATATATATATATAGAGATATCGCCCGATTTTCACCACTAGAGCCACTGCAACATCATTTATTGACCAAATTTGGCACATCGCTTCGACGAATACCACAATATCTAAGAAGTTTGCTCGACATCGCATCTATTGACCAATCTTGAAAACATTTTCCACATCACTTTCCTCGACGACTACCATAATATTTTTGAAGTTTGGTCGAAATCAGTTCAGAGTTTGACATAGCTCCATATAGGAAAGTTAAAAAGAATAAAACATACCAAAATCATAAAACGCATGGACTATTTATTTGAATCGATAGTACGGTCCATATAATTTTATGCTTGAAGATTATTTCATGCTAATGTTGACCGTGACTGCGCCTCATCTTTGGAGAAGAACGTTCCGATGATGCCACCACCCCATAATGTACCAAACTGTGACTTTTACTAGATGCAATGGTAGATCTTCCAATGCTTCTGCCTGATCTTCACTCCCAAATCGACAATTCTGCTTATATACGTACCCATTGAGCTAAAAATGAGCTCAATGAAAGAGTTGCGCTATGAACTTTCTTAACAGAGCACGCATTTTGATAATAAAATTCAATAATTTGCAAGCGTTGTTCGTTTGTAAGACGATTCATGGTTAAATTATAGACCAAATTGAAGATGTTCTACAGTGATACAAAACACGAAACGTGTGTGAGCTGTTTAAATCAGTGTTGGCAAAAAGATAATAGCTGACAAATCACCCTTTATATGTTAGTCAGAATTTGAGTAATTGGCAATAATGTTGTCATTCGTCAACCGGAGTTACAACAGTTTGAATAAATTATCTCAAAATTTGATACAAATTATTTAATAATTCATCCGAAAACATCGGCCGAGGTCCATCAAAATGGGTTTAGAATCGGATATAGCTCCCACTTTGTTCTTATGGGGTAGGTGTACAGTAGTATACAGTCGGCCCCGCCCGACTTTTGGCTTTCCTTACTGGTGCTATCTAGAAGTGGGCAGGATTGTGAGAACCTAATGTGTACAGGGACTAATCCATGGACTAGTCAAAGTTGGTCACCTCTGGTTTGAAAAATGTTGTACAGCTTGCCACATCTGAAGTTACAGACCAACTTCCACAGATTTCCTTCCTCAATGAAGCTTTTAAAATTCTAAGAACTAACTGATATAGGTTTCAACTTCCTAGCGGCAATATTTGAAAAACATGAAATTTATTCACACATTAATGCCTGATCTTCGATTCCCTTGTCCGGTTTGGATGAAATTATAATTATTTAGAGCATTTACATTGATATCGTAATTTTGAAAAAATTAAAAATATATATTATTTCGAAAGCCACTATGTTTTTACAACAAAACATTTTATTCACATTTTATGACTATCTCTCTAAGACAGCTCTATTCTTTGATCATCTCTAAATGTCCTTTTACATGAATGAAACAATCATATGTATGAAACAATCAGGCGGCTAAATTTTGGATAATAATTTAACCTTCAAGAAACGATTTTCCGCCGATTTTGAAAGAAAGCCAGTTGATGGATAAACGATCTTTATCCCGATAATTCCTGTTTACACCTTTTGTAAAAATTAATAAAAAAAAATGAAAAGCCTCATTTTATAAAATTTTGGAAATTTAATTTTTGATTTTAAAAAGTTTTTCATACATTGCAGACCGGTATTAGTCTAGCAAAGAAGGTCAATCTGTAGAGAATTTGGTACCATGGGTGCCAAAGCAGAAGTCGGGGAATTAGCTTCAGGCGATAGTTTAGGAATCCTAGCTGCAAGCGGGGAACTAATTTAGAATATTCTGAAAAATCCCAATTTTTTCCATTTTCATTCCGTTTTTCCTCTTTGGTACAAATAGAAGGGCAAGGTGTAGAATATGGTACCATGGGTGTCACAAAGCCCAGTGGGATTGCTAAGATCGAAATGTGAAAATGCCACCTCTAAATGAAGTGGCAGTCCCAGATAGCTATGTAGTTTCAGTATGCTAGGTGCAAATAGTCAACTAATTTCGAAAATTCTAAAAGAATTTCTCTTTTTTCTTTTAAGTTTCGGGGAATTCGAGTTTTCCTTTTTCCCAAATTTTTTCTATGTAGCCTAAAATAATAGACGTCCAACTGATGTTGGTACCATGCTACTATGGGTAACTCCTGGTGGTTTTAGTTAAGGCAAAAAACAAGGAAAACATCAGTTGAAGGGATGGTACTAGTCGCAGCCGGGTAAGCTTTATCTAAATGCATATCGCTAATAGTAAAAATTCGTTTTTTTTATAAACTTGCATAACCCCGGTCGCTTCGCTGCTCATGATGGTACACCGAATATCAAGGTGTAACTGTATCGCAATGTTAAGAGCTTTAGCCTAATCCATTAAAAAGTAAAATTTTGAAAGTTTTAGTGCCTAAATGTACGAATTAAAAAAAAAAACTCTAGGCGGCCGATATATACTATCAAGGCGTAACTGTATCGCAGTTTGGAGATCTTTAGCTCAATCCGTAAATAAAGTATCATTTTGTACGCTTTAGTAACTAAACTTACAAATTTCATCATTTCATTTCTAGTCAATCGGTGCATATTGCCAAGATGCACCTGTATCTCAAATTTCAGAGCTGTTGCTCAATCTTTAAAGAAAGTACCTAATAGTACCCATTACAGCATTTAAATACATTTTCTACCACTCCTGGTACGATTTCAGCATTTCGTATTTGGTACAACTTATCGTCTTTTTGTCATGACTACGATCATTTTAACCAAATTATTTAATTGTACCCGTCTCCGTTCACTGTAAAAGTAAATAACCTATTTCGTACTATATAATACTTTTTGGCATCAATATGACCAATTTGTGAAAAAATCACCTATTCAGCCAACATATATTTCCAAGTTGAATCTACATGTTTAATTTCAGAGCTCTAGTTCAATCCGTAAAGAAAGTATGAAAAGGTACCAAACACGGTACTAAACATATCTTTCTACCCCCTTTTTTTGGCAACAACAATCATTTAAGCCAAATTTCGAAGTTCTAGCTCTACCCGTTCGCCCTATGCAAAGTTCACATACTTCTTACCTTTTTTGGTACTTTTAGAACCTAAATGTTCAAAAATTCATTTGGCCTTCCAATTTAGTTTGCCATAGAGTACCTAAGTACTTAAATTCAAAGCTTAGTTCATTTAACAAAAAATTTATAAAAAAGTACCAATTGCGGTACTAAAGTACTATATCTCCCACTTCCGTAAAGATTTTTGCAAATTTTTGGAAGAAAATCTTAGTTTTTCGTGACGCCTTTTAACTTGAGCCCAAAATCATAATTTCGGCCCTTTCCGTTCGCGCTGGGTAAACATTCCGTATTTTTTGGTACCTAAACGTACGAGAAATAAAATCACGTCTTTTCAAGCGCTTACGACGCAAGACTTACATTCGTGCCAAATTTCATGACTCTAGCTTTAGCCGTTTGAGCTGGCCTTTGAACAATCAACCAGTCATGCGTCTCTTTTATATTTATGGAGATATTTCTACATTTAAGGGTATTTTTTGGGGATTTTTGTCAACATTTTGGGAATTTAACTCTTACTGATTTAAACCTTAAGTTTTTTTAAGATAAAATTGAGGTACAACTACTACAAAACTCAATAAGAAGCATATGGGAGCGAGATTATGGTACCATGGGTATCGGCAGCTCCTTGGTTGCAGTCTCAGCTGGGTGTTGTAACATAACAGCAATAGGTCACAACGAACCTCTCACTTCAAGTCATAAAGTTCCAACCTTAAATCCAGTAGATATTGCTTAGATAACACTAATTTCTTTTCGTTCGGGAGGTCACCAGTCTCTGGAATAAGATGGTCCACTTGAAACCGAAGAAAACAGCCTTCCGCAATTCGTACAACAACATTGTGTGAAGTTTGAATCGTATTCCATGCATTTCGTTTAAATATGGCCACCGTAGCGCAGAGGTTAGCATGTCCGCCTATGACGCTGAACGGCTGGGTTCGTATCCTGGCGATATCATCAGAAAAAAATTTTCACCGGTGGTCTTTCTCTCTTAATGCTGGCAACATTTGTGAGGTACAATGCCATGTAAAACTTCTCTCCAAAGCGGTGACGCACTGCGGCACACCGTTCGGACCCGGGTATAAAAAGGAGGCCCCTTATTGAGCTTAAACTTGAATCGGACTGTACTCATTGATATATGAGAAGTTTGGCCCTGTTCCTTGGTGGAATGTTCATGAGCGAAATTTTCAAATTTTGTCGCTTAAATAACCCGAAACGCCAATGGCAAGTAGCAACTTCGGGACCTTGTTTCTTCTCCTGCCTTTGTCACAGACGGCAAAATCATGTGCAGCGGACTTGAAACATAAAACCTTTCAAATGTGACACCTATCTCAGATGTAATGAATGTGGGTCCTAAAGCCACTAAGACAGAAAAGTCCGGATATGATATGATTTTAAAGCCGTACGGAGGCAGTTGAATGAAGAATGGGTAGAGGTACTGTGGGGGAGCCCCTGTTTCACTTCTCGGCACTTCGACTTCCTAGCTCAAAATTCTATACACGTTTGGCGATCACACAAGTAATTCGCGATCATATTATAGTCTCAGCTGGAGGGATGTATTAGTGATATTATTAAAACGTGTGACAAGGCTGACCGAAAGGAAATCCTTTCAATCAATAGATCCAGAGCCCCGAGGGCCGTCTTATGACATTGTTTGACCATAATGTTAGATGTAGGCTTATCACCTTAGAGTACTCTACTCACATTAAAGATCATGCCACAGCTCGCTTTAAAATACAAATTGTCTCCCAATTGCTATTCAGAGCAGTACACATTTTTATACCCTCCACCATAAGATGGGGGGTATACTAATTTCGTCATTCTGATTGTAACTACTCGAAATATTCGTCCGAGACCCCATAAAGTATATATATTCTTGATCGTCGTGAAATTTTATGTCGATCTAGCCATGTCCGTCCGTCTGTCCGTCCGTCCGTCCGTCCGTCTGTCTGTCGAAAGCACGCTATCTTCCGAAGGAGTAAAGCTAGCCGCTTGAAATTTTGCACAAATACTTCTCATTAGTGTAGGTCGGTATTGGTATTGTAAATGGGCCATATCGGTCCATTTTTTGATATAGCTGCCATATAAACCGATCTTGGGTCTTGACTTCTTGAGCCTCTAGAGTGTGCAATTCTTATCCGATTTGAATGAAATTTTGCACGACGTGTTTTGTTACGATATCCAACAACTGTGCCAAGTACGGTTCAAATCAGTTCATAACCTTATATAGCTGTCATATAAACCGATCTGGGATCTTGACTTCTTGAGCCTCTAGAGTGCGCAATTCTTATCCGATTGGTATGAAATTTTGCACGACGTGTTTTGTTATGATATCCAACAACTGTGCCAAGTGTGGTTCAAATCGGCTTATAACCTGATATAGCTGCCATATAAACTGATCTTGGGTCTTGACTTCTTGAGCCTCTAGAGTACGCAATTCTTATCCGATTTGAATGAAATTTTGCACGACGTGTTTTGTTACGATATCCAACAACTGTGCCAAATATGGTTCAAATCGGTCTATAACCTTATATAGCTGTCATATAAACCGATCTTGGGTCTTGACTTCTTGAGCCTCTAGAGGGCGCAATTTTTATCCAATTTGAATGAATTTTGGCACGTAGTATTTTGTTATGATATCCAACAACTGTGCCAAATATGGTTCAAATCGGTTCATAACCTGATATAGCTGTCATATAAACAGATCTGCGGACTTGACTTCTTGAGCCTCTAGAGATCGCAATTATTATCCGATTTGCCTGAAATTTTGTACGACGGATTCTTTCATGAATCGGTCCATATCCCGATACATCTCCCATATATATCGATCTCTCTATTTTACTTTTTGAGCTCACAAAGAGCGCAATTCTTATCCGAATTGGCTGACATTTTACACAGGTCTCCAATATATAATTGTAGTCCAAACCGGACCATATCTTGATATCGCTCTAATAGCAGAGCAAATCTTTTCTTATATCCTTTCTTTTGCCTAAGAAGAGATGCCGGGAAAAGAACTCGACAAAAGCGATCCATGGTGGAGGGTATATAAGATTCGGCCCGGCCGAACTTAGCACGCTTTTACTTGTTTCAAAATAACAACTTTCAATTTTCCCCTTAAGATTATGACCTCTCTCCAAACCCCATCTACTGCCTCTCCCCCAAACATTAATTTCATTTAAGGGCATTTGCTAAAAAGAACTGTTTTAAACATTTATTTGTTCCTGTCATTGCATTCCTTAACAGGAAATCTTAATATTTCAGGATATAAAACTCATCCATGGGCTTAGAGGCATAGTCCCACTCAGTTATGCAGTTAACTGAGATACGAACATGCTGCTCTCAGTGAAGTTAATGATTTATTATATTAGACACGCATATTTTGGTTACCATTTTTATGAAGATGAGGGGAGAACAATCGCATGGATGAGCTACCAACGGGGGTGTATAGATTAAAGAGGGAGGTGGAGGAGGAGCTATAAAGAACAGCTGATGACAAAAAATTGTAACAAAACAATATATGCTTGGAATATTTCTGTACTTCTGTTTTTGTCGCCTTACACCAGTCCTTACAGATGTTTCTCTGAGGAAACGTTGCTTGGCACAAACCATTTTTCAGTTCAGCTATGCAATTTGAAGTACATGGGGCATTTTAAGTCTAAGAGTCGCTTAAGTACACATTATTACCTCTTCAACTAGTGAAGCAGAAAAAGGGGAGCTATTAGAGAGGCCCAAAGCCATTCCCCCGCAAAACACATAACGATGGTTGCTTGGGGAAACATATGTCTGTCTGTCCAACTGTCTCGGCAAGGATGGATTTATTTCAACTCCAGCCATTCAGTGACACAAGTCAATACCCATAGCCCAAAGCGGTAACTGTTTGATGCAAAGGCATCTTTCCGAACTACCCTTATTTCTACACCAAGTCCTCAGTGCAGTTTGGGGTTTGCGTTGAGGGGAGCATAAGTTGTAAACTTTGAGATCCCTGCTCACAGCAACAGCATTCGGGCACAACTGTTGAGGTTGTCTGCGTCTGCTTTAGGAATTCCAATGCATACGAAAGGCATTAAAAATGTTTGCAATAATAATATGGGGCTTATGAACGTTATGGATGAGCAGGCCAACCCTTGGCAGCTCTAGGGCGGCAAACCCTATCTGCAGACTCCAAGACCCCCACCACCACCACCCTCAATCCTATGGCCATGTCGGTGATTACATTAAAACATGCTTTATGAAATTTTCCTCAGTTAGTAGCTAAAGTAACGTTGTGTGACGGGGTGCGTAGGGCGACGTGTCTTTAATTTAAATGCATTTTGGCTTAAATAATTCAAACGCAACCACAACTGAAAGCAGCAGCAGCAAAACAGCAACAGCAACGGTGACGATGTGTTGAAGTGCCAATGTAGCCAATTTTCAAAACTCAAACTCTGGGGCAACAGAACAACTAAATATTCAGCTACAACAGAACTTTTCCCCCCAAGACTCCCATATTCCAGTATTTCAGCTGTATACATTTGTTGGTCTTTCTGTGGCTGTCCTTTTCGCTTAATGTTGTGTTTCATGTGGCTTAACTTTTCATATCCTGCGGGCAGTTTCTTCCTCAGTATGTGTGCTTGTTTGTATGTGTCTCTTGCCATGTCTCTGTATGTGTTGCTGTTTCTGTTTACTCTATCTGTTGCTAATGCCATTTTGTTCGTTTAATTTGTTCAAATGCAAATTAAATTTATTTCAATTTCATCAGCAAACGTAGCTAACTTCAAAAAATGCCAACATGATGTTGGTAACGATTTACACATGAGTGGACCCAAAGTTTCCTATGGACAGATTGCTCTTGAAGGACTGCTTACAATGACAATTATGTAAAGTGATTCCTTTGATATGGAAATTTTGTGGTTGTTGATGAATGAGAGAGATTGATCAAGTTTTTTTTCCGTGTGCGTGTTTATGTGGTAAAGATGTTACATTGAATTTGACATGGAATTTTTAATGCTATGATGTGAGAGTAAAGACGTATTTGCCTATTCAAATGTTTTTCAATTCAATGACCAAATTATAATTGAAAATGCCTTGAAGGTTTTTATCGGAGAAAGTACAGTCTATGGCCAAAAACCAAAAATATTAATTTAAGGCCAAAGGACTAACAATAAAATAATGATTGTAGTTGTTAGTGTAAGAGAAAAGGTTTGAGCAGTTTTGTGCAAAATTTTATTTAAAAAATTTAATAAAAAAATATTTAGGTTTTTATAACCACAACCACAGGATGAGGGTATACGAATTTCGTCATTCTGTTTTTAACATCTCACAATATCGATCAAATTTTTGTTCAGTATGGGTCGATGGAACTTGTTGACACTTATCGCCATGCTCACCTTTCAATAGAAAATCACGCAAAACCATTGAAACTGAAGTCACGGATGCTACGGGAGCAAAATAAGGCGACAATTCCATCTCAATTCCTGCTCGTGGAGGCAAAATTTTTTCACTGCTGGACCAAAGATATTTCGGGGTAGCGTTCATATTCTCTCTCTAGGCGCTTGTAGAAAATATCCTTGGTCTGCTCGCCCTTGTCTTCCGTCGGGGCTTGGGCACAAATAAGGCTGATGTTGAAAAATATGGCTTTTATGCGTATTGTGGCTAGACTCTCATCCACCGGAGTAAAGCTGGAGACATGGTGTTCCAGTCTCCGATTAACTAAAAATCCACACTCAAATTCAAGTCTCCTGTCATGGCAGCTATAGTATAGTTGGTCACCGTTTAGTGTTGTTGTGACGCCATTCCTGATCCATCGCACTTCCGCCAGTGCGTATACTGCACTTTTTCTATAAAGTTTGTAGACATTTCAGGTGCAGATCCGCATATCATGGTTCTTTTTCGTTTGCATGGGTCGTCAACGTTAGGGGAGTCGGTTTTTAAAATTTCTTTGTTTCCTAGAGTAGTCCTTATCATTTTCCGGGGCGGGTTACTGGCCCAGCGCCCCAAACGCATAGGTTAGGTGCGATCGCACATGCAACCCTCGATGTTGCGAATCGCTTGCTGCAATATCCTATGCTCGCCCCCTTTTCTTTACTTACATTGATTTGCTATGACGGCCTCCCCTAACCTGGTAACAGACTCGGAAGTTGGGCATTAGTTATTTGAAGACGCTAATAACTCGTCTGTCATTTTGAGTATCATTGACACTCAGTATTTAAGTAAGAGTCAGTGCCACCTGAACCCTCACTCAGACTCTGCTCTCGAAATGACTGACTGCCCGCGACCGCATTTGCAGCTACTACGCATTAATACGAAGCTTTCCACTATCCGCAAATTGTATGGTTCCACAATTTGCGGAAAGTGGAAAGTGAACACGACATGATGAACACGACACAAGTCGGAGCTCAAAGTTTCAGACCGTGTGGTGTTCGCAGTTATCCTGTGTCGGCCGGAATAATGGGTTGAGGGTAATAGATTTCGCCGCGGCAAAAAACATGGTAATTAACACCACAAGATTTCATCATAAAAAAACTTACAACGACGCATGGTTGTCCCCAAATTAAGAAGTGAGGAACCTAATTGATCATGCTGTGTTAAATGGAAGGCATTCATCCAGCGTGTTAGATGAATGATTGATCCGTGGAGCGAAGGTTCGCACCCGTTTGAGCATGGCGAGTTCTCTTCCCAGGTCAGGGAAATCGGATGACAAATATGTATTTTATGGTCCCAAAACCCAAAATCGAAAGATCGATCCATATGACAGCTGTATCCAAATATGGTTCGATTTGGATCACATTCGGCATGGGCTTTGTGAGGTGTAATATAACTCACTGATCCAAATTTCAGCACACTCGGCCGAAGAATAGGACATTCATAGGCCAAAACTGTTAAAAGCAGCTATATGTAAAAACTATCCTATTTGGCTCATATTTGACATGGTAAGGGAGAGGCTCAAAACAAGGTTTTGCTTCAAACTTGAGGTAAATCGGATAGAAAATGAGCATTTTATGTTCTTACTCTTGTGAAGTAAAATCGGAAGATCAGTCTATATGGGACCTATTCCAAATCGGTGACACATATGGTCCATCTTTGGTCTTAAGTCTTCTATAATAATAAAAAATATCTGAGCCAAAATGCATTCACCTATGCTAACTCCTTCTATTTTTGGCCAACATTACTATGAACTCACGACACTGTGCTTCACCTATACAACAGAGATTGTTCTGGCAGCAGTTCAAACGTCGATAGATAGCACATAAAGTTTGCGGTATGGTATATTAATCGAGTTGATGAGATGCTTAAAGACTGGATTACGATCGCATCACTGGCAGAGGGCTCGATTAGAGAAATTGTGACCAGAGGACCACAGCAAGAAGGGGTTTTATTCCAACAGGATTCTGAGGTATTTGAAGAAAGAGAGGATGAAGGTCGATGCCTATGCGAATGAGGGAGTCATCAAGGTGTATGGCCTACTATTACGGAACTCGTTCAGAGGGCATTGAGAAAGCTTTCTGAATGGGCGACCGCCTAAAAGAGAAACCGGAATGTTTTCATAGAATCTGACCTGGATAAGGTAGAGCTGCCACTTTCTCCAGAAGCTAAGTACTTGGTTGTGAGAAGGAACGTCAAGGAAAGGGTCAAAACGGGATTGAATGCGCTCTACTTCTGTCGCAACTCTGGATGTTTACTGCAGTTGTTCAGCCAATTTTTACCAATGTATGTCTGGTGTGGCATCGGGCTCTTTTGGGGATTCGTTCCTGTTGAGGGGTTGGACGTCATTTTTGGTTGAATGTACCCCACTTTTCCGGGACCTACTGTATACATGAATGGGTCTAAATTGGTTGAGGGACCCGGGACAGGGGACTTCAAGGAATTCCTTGAGTCATATAGACTTCTGCACGGATATAGCGTCTTTAAGGCAGAAGTCTTTGCGATCCTAAAAGCACGATGTTGATGCGTAAACCGATCAGACTGCCGCGATATACGTAGAGGGGTGGGCCCCCCATCATTGAGGAGGCCCCCCATTAAATCGGACAGCATTCATTGATACGTGAGAAGATTGCCCATGCTCCTTAAGGGAATGTTCATTGGCCAATTTGCATTTTTTTACAATGAAGGTGTATGGTGAACTTTTTGTAGAATATTTGACCACTAAAAAGAGGTTCAAAGCTCTTTCTTGAAGTAAGGACCGAAAAAAAACCTTTAAAAAAGTGTTAATACAAATTTATAACAGAAAGGATTTTAATGTTACAAAATGTTATTCCTCGAAGATCCTTTCTTGAATTGTCGCAGAACCTCGAAATGTGAAAAACAGCTTTGAAAATTCACTAATTTTGTTTTTCACTGTGCAATATTAAATTCACTAACAAAATATTTACAAAAAAAAAATTTTGTTTAAATCAATGGTTGGTTTATCATTTTAGGGTAATCCAATATCCTTGTACCGCTTAACAATCTATTGTAAAAACCCCTTATTGAGAAAAAAGAGTTATTACAGCGACTGTTATTGATACTCTTTTGGCTAACTCTTTTGAGGCAAATGCCGATAAGTGAATGCGGAAAAAGAGTTTTAGTTTAGGATAGTGTGGTCCATGTTTACTTTACATTTCTGTCTATAAAATCGAGCCACTATCATTGTTTGCTTTCGAATGGCTGTAACTGCGTTATTTAACTGTCTGTCTATGCAAATATTATCCTTTTTCCGCAATTTTTTTATTGCCTTAATAGTTGAAAGCGCCCGACAATGAAAACGAACGCCAGACTGATACATATGTTTCTACATACATACTCGCATATGAAAAAGGACATAAATAAATCGAAATGAAATATGCTTGAAGCATCAGCATGTGGAAGCGGAAATTAAAAACATACAAAACAAACTTGCATGGGCCCATTCAGCAGGGTGATGTTGGTGAATTCCAAGAAATTTTATAAGGGATGATGTTACAGTATGAAAAAATCATCCTACTGAATTTCATGGTCACTTTTTTGCTGACAACTGCGTATTTTTTGGCTTTATATAAAATTGCAACTCTACTCAGGGCATTTTACCAAATGAGATGCTTAATGAGAATAAGGGATTAAAGTAATTATAAAATTATTATTATGCCTCATTGTTGTTGGTGGTTGGTGCTTAACTGCCGCCAGCAACAGGCCTTGACTGCTGTCTGGTTAGGTTGGAAGTTGGAAGTGTTGACGAGAAGAAGTTTTCAATTATCTTTAACAATAACAGCTATTTTTGAAGTTTCACAAATACCCGGGGGAGTTAATTAAGCTAAAAAGCCCATGTAAATTATCATCATTATGGGCTTATGTCGACAAAATGGCATGAGAGAGCAGGTTTTGCAAATTTTTTAACAAGACGAAATCCATCAAATGTTTCATCTAGTCAGAGCAAGGATGAGTAGTTACGGTGTTGAAAGGGAACAAACAGGGGGCAACTAGGAAGGCAATAGACTTGAAGGGCTAATTTTTTAAGAAGAAGAGCTAAAAAACTATTTTTTGTCAAAGAAATTCCCCGAGAGCATTATTAATGTTTTCCTATTAGTTGGTAGATGTTATACTTCTACATAACCAAACTTCAAATTTCAAAACTAATAATTTTAAATATGAAAAGAAGACTATGTTGAGTTTAGATAGAAAGAAAAAAGTCAAACTTGCGCTTTCCAATGTCTGAGTATACACTTCTTGGCCTTCTCAAGTACTATACATATTTTTTCTGAAAAATAGGATACATGAACGTTAGATGTGTTTTTTTGTCACTACTCTTACATGGATGGCGCTTTATATGCTTAAAATGATTCTTGTTGGAAGAGCGTCTCTCCTATCACAAATCCAAATCATTGCAAGAAAGCTCAATATATCAGACTTTTTAAGTAGCAAAAATAAAGGAATGAAATGGCGATGGCGCTGAGTTCGCCCTGGTTCGTAGCATGTTTAAACTACTAATGTGGTAGTCGAGGGTTCGATTCCCAGCACAGGTCTAGTCTATCGCTACTCTGGTATCACAACCGACTAAATCAGTCTAAAGGCCTGGTTATGCTTTCGTAAATGTTGGACGGACTAAATGCTACGTGGCATCAACGCGGAGGACGAGTGACGCCTCAGAGAGGCGTACTCTCGCCAACTCCCTGGAACCTATTGATAAATGAAATTCTAATGGATCTGAACAGTGATGACAATGATCGCATATGCGGACGTTGTTGTACTACTGGCAAATTTCTGTCAACTATCAGCATAATCATGGAAATTTCAACAGAATGACTGTCGAGATGGGCTACGAGAAATGGGTTAAGGATGAACACAGAGCTGGTCGTCTTCACTCGGAGATATAATTAAGGGGATTTAATACTCTCATCTTATTACGGGATCACCCCGCAGTTGTCAGAGGAGGCGAAATATCAGGGCCAAGTTCTCGATTCGAAACTGTCCTGGAAAAGGAATAAGGATAAAAGAAGCCGACAAGTGCTGTGCGCATTTTACACTTGTATTGTAAGAGCAATGCTGAGGTGTGAGGCACTGACATGGTGGAAGCCGGCGGAGACCTTAGTCTAAACAAATGGCTACAAAATGGAGTAAGGGACTGAATTTGGAGTACTCTCCAAGATACTCAACATCCGTATGTCGGTGAGACTGTCGGACGCGTGTATGTTCTTTCAGCCAGAAGTATGCGACAATAACGATGGCCGCAAAAAAATCTGATAGATAGATAGGCACTTGTCGCGGACTCTCTTCTTGTTATTATACCCTCCACCATAAGATGGGGGTATACTAATTTCGTCATTCTGATTGTAACTACTCGAAATATTCGTCTGAGACCCCATAAAGTATATATATTCTTGATCGTCGTGAAATTTTATGTCGATCTAGCCATGTCCGTCCGTCTGTCCGTCCGTCCGTCCGTCCGTCCGTCCGTCCGTCTGTCTGTCGAAAGCACGCTAACTTCCGAAGGAGTAAAGCTAGCCTCTTGAAATTTTGCACAAATACTTCTTATTAGTGTAGGTCGGTTGGTATTGTAAATGGGCCATATCGGTCCATGTTTTGATATAGCTGCCATATAAACCGATCTTGGGTCTTGACTTCTTGAGCCTCTAGAGTGCGCAATTCTTATCCGATTGGGATGAAATTTTGCACGACGTGTTTTGTTATGACATCCAACAACTGTGCCAAGTATGGTTCAAATCGGTTTATAACCTGATATAGCTCCCATATAAACCGATCTTGGGTCTTGACTTCTTGAGCCTCTAGAGGGCGCAATTCTTATCCGATTGGAATGAAATTTTGTACGACGTGTTTTGTTATGATATCCAACAACTGTGGCAAGTATGGTTCAAATCGGTCCATAACCTGATATAGCTGCCATATACACCGATCTGGGGTTTTGACTTCTTGAGCCTCTATAGTGCGCAATTCTTATCCGATTGGAATGAAATTTTGCACGACGTGCTTTGTTACGATATCCAACAACTGTGCCAAGTATGGTTCAAATCGGTCCATAACCTTATATAGCTGTCATATAAACCGATCTTGGGTCTTGACTTCTTGAGCCCCAAGAGAGCGCAATTCTTATCCAATTTGAATGAATTTTGGCACGTAGCATTTTGTTATGATATCCAACAACTGTGCCAAATATGGTTCAAATCGGTTCATAACCTGATATAGCTGCCATATAAACCGATCTGGGATCTTGACTTCTTGAGCCTCTAGAGGTCGCAATTATTATCCGATTTGCCTGAAATTTTGTACGACGGATTCTCTCATGACCATTAACATACGTGTTTATTATGGCCTGAATCGGTATATAGCCCGATACAGCTCCCATATAAATCGATCTCTCTATTTTACTTCTTGAGCCCACAAAGGGCGCAATTCTTATTCGAATGACATTTTACACAGGTCTCCAACATATAATATTATTGTGGTCCAAACCGGACCATATCTTGATATCGCTCTAATAGCAGAGCAAATCTTTTCTTATATCCTTTTTTGCCTAAGAAGAGATGCCGGGAAAAGAACTCGACAAATGCGATCCATGGTGGAGGGTATATAAGATTCGGCCCGGCCGAACTTAGCACGCTTTTACTTGTTTTTTCTTATATTGTCCCTTTTCTTCCTTTTCATCCACACGCTAGGGTATCGAAATTACCCAGGTTGGTCTTCTATCAAGAAATTGTATTTTAAATACTTTTTTGTTTTGAAATTTATTCAAATTTCAAAAATTTATCACCTGACACGAAAACGGAACGTAAAATTTTGTTTTTACTAAATTCTACTTTCAGGTTACGGTCGACAGACTTTCGTTAATCGTTTTGATGTGTTTTCATAAGGCAAAACAAAACAGCAGACATGGTTTTCTACATTTACAGTTCATTTACGAGAGTATAACCAGGCCTTAAGTCTGTTTAGAAAATAGGCTACCTCTCTAACCTAACCTAGATGGCGCTGAAGTATACTATAAACGATTCCTAGCATTTCATGAAAATTAACACCGCCAAGAAGAATTGCCTTAACAATCATTTTGTTGATATTTGAGTATATTTCAGAAGTGGTAATTTTTGCTAGCTGCCTTCGTTACATTTACATATTTTTCTTGTTTCCTCATTCCCTTAAAAAAAAACTCCCTTTAATGAAATATGAATTAGAACTCACGGTAATATTCCAAAGTGCTTGTAAACAGTTTGCCAAACTCACTTAAGAGTTGTCGATAGTTTCGATTCCCATTCATGTCCTTGTTAAGCGGGTATTATACTGCCATCATTACAATTTCATTAACAAAGTTTATTTGAAAAATCTGAAACACTTGTAGACGACACAAAGATGATTCATTCAAAACGAAAAAAAGAAAACTTTTCCTCATAATTTTTATTAAATCTTTGTTCTCAAACAAAAGTGGAAATCCTTTACAAAACAAACTAATGAAATATTAAGGTGAAAAAAACGTGGTTGGGGGGACAAAATCAACACAGAGTTGTTTCCCTTCTGTTCCTTTGTAGTCCTTGAAATGTTGAAAATATTGACTCAAATGCCAATGATTGAGAGGCTTCTTGTGGTTATGACAGTTGTAATAATGAAGTCGTACTTCCTACGCAGCAAAACGAAACAACAAATCCCCAGCATTGACAAACCCAGCACAATAAGTTGAGCTATGGAAAAATGTTGCCGGGTCGAAAAGGTTTCAGCATAACTTTCCGCCAAAAGATGATGAGTTCTGAAGTTAGGTAAAGGGAATATTGAATTCCATGCCCAACGACGGTATAAAGGTTTCGTCAAAACAGAGAAAAAGATGATTCTTTCACATCATCCGAGGCTTCACTAGTGAGGCTGGCCTCTCTCTTTTGGCCATTTGAACAATAGTCATAATGACAAAGCCAATGGTATGAAATGTTTCCCTTTTGCCCAGAAAAAGAATTGTAAAAGTACAGCAAAAGCCTTCTTAGTGACAAGAGAATGCGTAAAAAATTGTACACAATCACGATAATTGCATGAGATTTATTGAAAAATTAAAAGAAGAAGGGAAGGGAAGATGGTTTGTCTGTGCGCTTCCAAGCCGGAAGGATGCTTTACGGCACACAAGGATCATCATCTTTACCATGGTAACGGAGTGAGTGGCACATGTGTGTGTTGAACAGACTGCGTCATATGTTTAAGTACTACGCCAACACAAGAAGGACATCCGCCTGGAGAATGTACAGCAGCCCTCTGTAATCATTCACACTACCATTTAAACATGCATTTTGTGATTATTGCGAAATAATTTCAATGGACTGCGAAAAGGTTTCCACAACCATGAGGCGGCTGTGCCACAAATAAAGCCTTGCGGAAAAAACATAACGAACGACGCTGCGGGACGTATTCCTCCAAAAAGGGTTTCAAATTGATTTTTTTTCTGCTCTGTGATTATTGCTATTAACATTTTACATTCGAAAAAAAGTAGATCTCTGTCTGCAATTATGGTTTGACATTTGATGCTGGTGATTTTGGGCAAATTTATGTGGGACGAATTTCCAAAAGTGCAACAGAATAAAGCGACATTTTGTTTTCATTTGGTACATATAAGCGTGCCGCGCAATTTTGGAGTGGTCATGCGTAACAAAATGGTGAGGGAAGACAACGAGAAATAAACGCCCTTAATCCATATCATTCAACTGACATCGATGGCGATGGCGTGACATAACAAATCCAGAACAACTGTGTATGCATGAGTTTTGTATGCAGCTTATTTAACTAAGCCAAGTGTTTCCTTTAAAAGGAACTTCTTATTGTGCTATATCTAATTTTCAACGACTGGACTTTATGGGTTGGTTTCTTACCCAATAACTATGAATAAAACATCGAAAAACTGTACTCCAAAAGTAAAATTGGCTCATGACAAATTGAGCTCTGAGTCAAAAATTATTTCAACACGTAAATTGGCTCCAAACTCAAATATTCACTTGCAAGTCAAAAATTAACTCAAACATCGAAAACCGCCAGCAGACACAAAAAATAATTTCAGAGTCAAAAGTTAACTCCAGTGCATTTTACTCGAGAGCCAAATTTCGACTTAAATCGCCTCCTGATTAAGAAATTGACTACAAATTCTAAATTTGTCATTGCCCGGCTTTCGCGTCTAACAGATACCGGCACTTAGTTGGGAACACAATACCAGACATAAACCAACTTAGGAGCGTGGCATGGAAAACAATTAGGGATTTTATATGTAACACGGATTCCATGCTTAGATTTTCTTTATCAGGGTTACTCTTTTTTAGTATTTAGAGCGCACAAAAAGCCGATTACTCGCTTAGGAGCATGCCCATAGTGGCATGGGGCGGATTAACCTAAAAAATTGATTCCTGAGTCGAAAGTCGGGTTTGGTGGCAAACATTTAGTTCATTACGGAGTTTCATTACGAAGTACAAAACCAGGTCACGGAGTAATTGGCTTGGAACAGAGCTCAAAATTTACTTCAAAACCGATTATTCACTTCGACGTGACTTCAAAACCAAAAACCTCCCCCAGAGTCAAAAAGTGAGAACAGAATCAACGATTGATTCCAGTGTCGCACTTTTACTCGAGATTCTAATATCGACTAATCGACAAATCAAGTCAAAAATTTACACCACACTAAAGAATTAAAGCCATAGTCAAAATTTTACCACATAATGGTTCCAGAAACAAAAATTGTCTACAGATTAAAAATTTTTGACTTAATGCAATGTTCATGGGCAAAATTTGCATTGCCATAAAGTCGTGCTGATGTGAAAATCGACTCGAAAAACGAAAACTGACTACAAAGTCAAAAATCTGCACTTTAGCAAAAATTTGGCCTCAAAGTCTAAAATCAACTTTTACATAAAATATTGACTCAAAGTCTAAAATTGTCACCAAAGTCAAAAATTTTCTTACATAAATTTGCTGTAGTGTCACAAGTTAATTTGGAGTTAAACTAGACTCCAGTGCAACAAAAATTTCAAATTCGAAAATTTCCACCAAAGTCAAAAATTGCTCTAAAATATGGACCATAAAGTAAAACATTTCATTCAAAGTTAATAATCTGCCGCCAAGTCAAAAGTTGATCCCAATTTTAAAAATTAGCCCCTACGTCAAAAATTGGCTCTAAAGTTAAAATTTTCCTCACATTAATTTAATCTAGTGTCACAAATTAACGTTGGAGTTAAATTGAACTCCAATGCCACAAATTCACCCCAAATTAAAATTATGAACTTCAAGTCAAAAATTTCAATCAAAGTCAAAAATTTGCCACCAAAATCAGAAATTGTTCCCAATGTATGTCCCCAAACTAAAAAAATTGGTCCCAAATATGTCAAAAATATTCAAAAACAACGTTGGAGGTAAATTTGGTTCGATTGTCACAAATAGACCCCAAAGTAAAATATTGAACCAAAGTCGTAAAAATTGCCGTAAAATATTGACCATAAAGTCAAATATTTGCCACCAAAGTCAAAAATTGTTCCCAAAGTCAAAAATCTCCCAATCTCAAAAATGGGTCTCAATGTCAAAAATATTAAAAAAAAAACGTTGGAAGTGAATTGGCCACCATTGCCACAAATTGACCCAGCATCAAATATTAATTGAAAAAACCAAAATTAGTTTGGAGTCAAACATTGACCTGAAAATGGGAAGTCTGATCCATGGTAAAAAGTTGATTTCATAGTAAAAAAAATCAACTTCGAAATCACGCATTACTGCAGTCAAAAATTTACTAAAGTTTCAAAATCTGACTCCAAGGCCAATAATTTAGAAGTAAAAAAGAATTACACAAAATTCAAAACCCGAATCGTACTCTGAGCACGAAATTTACTTTAGAAATGCAATTTTTCTCAGGGGTCAAAAAACGACAACTATACTGACCTCACAACTTTAAAAGCCGACTTCAGACTTATAAATTGACTTCGAGACCAAAAGCTGACTCCGGAATCAAACAATGACGTTCAAGAACTTCAGAATTCCATAGACAAAAATCTACTTTAGATCCAAAAATTTACCCCAACATGAAAAATCGACTACAGCTTCAAAGATTTATCTCAAAGTCGAAGAGTTAGGTTAGGTAAAAGTGGCAGTCCTTTACAGACTGACTTAATGAATTTTAAGTCCATTGTGATACCACAGCAGAGACAGACCAATGCCTCTGGTGGGAATCGAAGCGACCACCCCCGCACTGGCAATCCCAGCACGACTACCGGGGCGCTTTTCAAAGTCGAAAATCGACCCCAAAATGGCGTACAGAGTCAAAAATCCAATCCAGTCCTAAAAACTGTCTTAAATCTTGTCTAAATCAACAATTTATTCCAGTAACAGAAGATGAGTCTATAGCCAAAACATTTCTCTCTAGCCTTAAGTTGGCTTTCATAAATTAGACTACACAGTCCAAACAGACCGAATTTAATCAGGCCATCACACCACAGGGGATCACCTAATTTCTCCATTACAAATGATGGGATCATCTTTGCTAAAGAAAAGTTAGGACCTCTCTCTCTTTCTTTATTGCTTGACTTTGACATTGACTTTCATTTAAGCCACATTCCTTAGTAGTTTGCCAAACGGAAAGCAGTTTCTGCCGTTTATCACATTTTTCTCTCCCTGTTTTTTTAACTGATAGCCAACTTTAAGTTGGCCATTCAAAGTAAATTTAGATTAATATTTGATTTAGTCTAGGCCACAACAGCAACAATAACAACAACAAAAGAAAAACTAGTTCAGATGAAAATTCACATATAAAATATGCATTTTTTTTTGTGCCAATAAAATGTGAAAAGCAACAAGGCTAATAATGATAAGGCACCAAAAAACAAGTTTCCAAGGCTTCAGTTATTGTTGGCTGGCCTGAGTTAATATCCATTAAAATTGTTATAATATTTGTCTATTACATACAAGCAAATAAAACCCAAATAAACGTCAAAGCAAACATAGACAATTTAAACTTCAACATTAATTGAAGTTCAAATGGACGTAGTAGGGACAGACGTGCCACAAAGCTTCAATGTACGCATTGATGGACGGACAATAAGATCCATAGTACAAGTACACATACCAACAAATTGTTAATAAATGTAAAAATCAACAAAAACTGTAACAGAAACAAACTAAACAACCAGCCACCAATAACAGACGGCACACATAGAGCAATTATAGAATCGACGAGGTGTTTGGCAGATACTCCATGAAGGGGGCCTATTGGCAGGGTACATGTTATGGTCGAGTTCCCCACCCCAGGGTTGTCTTGTGCCTTGGGCTCGCTCAAGATTGCGATGAATGACTTTGTGTTAATAGAAATTAAAAACAATGATTATACATTTTTTCCCCTGCTCTGACACTGGCCTCCCCAGTTTCGCCAACGGCCACTGCTGCGTCAAAGTGGTGTAGTTTTTTTTGTAGCGTCTCGCTGAGAAGGCAATAAAACTATTGAAAATTAAGCAATTATCTGCGGGCATTTATGGCGCTTTTTATTGTTTACAGACATTTAACAAGTAATAAATACCCATTAAAAGAGATCCACTGGGAAGAATAGATGAATTATACGCAGATATATTGGATATTTGAAGCCAGTAGAAAGTGTGGTAGCTACAACAGGCAAGAATGGCGTAGGAAGAAACATTCTGAAAATCCATGAAGGTAGTCTAGAGGAATGAAGTTTTACGCAGTTAAACAATTTTGCAACATATATATAAAATTCATTAATGAATTAAACAATATTTATAAAGGTAAGAAATTAAGGAACATATATTTTCAATAAAATAAACAAGTGAACAAAGTTCCTCAAATCAATACAACATACGTAAATATATATTGCTCTTGCTATTAATACGAGGTCTAATCAAAAATAATAGCTACTTAAATTTTTTCAAACTGTTATTCATCAATAACTATCCTGTTTCCCTTCATATATTATTTTAATTTTTTTGACCCATTTTTTCGATTAACAAAAAATCGTAGACCACATGATAACACGATTTACTTTTTTGTCTGCCAAAAAAACAAACTGTAATCCAAATTGGCTGATATAACAAACATATATAAAAGACATGGGTACAAACTAACAGAAAAAAGGCGATATCAAACATATGTAACTCACGAAATTTGAAAAAAAAACGGTTTTCTCACAACTATGACCTAAAAATAGCTATCATTAGCAAGAAAGAAGGAAATTACCTTCCTGATACACTAAGTTATACATGATATTTTTTATTTCCTTCTATTCAAATCAACTTTTCCAAACACTACGGCTTTATTTATTTAAAATAAAGCAGTATTTAAAAATCTAGACAATTTATCCGTTAATCTCTTATGATTTACAAAAATCATTTAGCCAGAGCATCCTTTTATACACCAATGAAATCTTTGACACTTCTCTCCTATCATATCATAGATCATAAACTAAACGGATTAAAAATTATTGTGACAATAAAAAAAATTTATGTCATGTCTCGTTTTCTAGTTTTTCATAAACACTTGACAAGCCCATAAAGAATACAAACATGACTCGGCTAATTAATGTCATTCTAAATATAAACAATATTTTTGGAGGGAGTTATATAAACAAATCGAATGGGTGAGCGCGCACACGAAATGATGTAGTTTATTGAACTATGAGAAAGCAAAATGTAATGATCAGCCAATGGTTTTCTCAGTGCCATCACGATACAAAAACAAACAGAAAATAACAAAAAAAAAAACATTTTTCACTTGTTCGACATAAGTAAAAGCCAGCTTCTGATTCTAAGAGCTCATGTCTGTATTCTTCTCTTCTTTCTTTAGCTATTTATAGACAACAACTACAAACGCTGGCAACATTAGCTACTTCAAACTAAAGATGCATAATATTTCATGATTTCCATCTTTGTGCTGCGTCTCTCATAAATCTGGCATCGAACATTTCATATTTTTAGCAAATAGGCAACGGCTGAAAGTTGTTTATAAAACATAATACAACTTCTAACCTCAAACACCCTCAAGCACAGCACAAGCATGTTGTGTTAACTGAACATAGCTTCATGCCGAACTCGCATTTGCACAGCTGTTTTATATTGTTGTTGTTTTTGTTTTATTTTTCGTCTTTTTGCCGTTTTGTTTTTATTTCTTCTTTCCGATACAGCCAATGTTTGCAGTAGTGGAATGAGAACAGTGCGTGTGCGAGTGTATGAGTTGTGTGTATCTCACAGACACAACCTCGAAAATAAGATTTATATCGTACTTTTTGACAGAGATGATGAAATGGGTACAAAACGGAAGAGTACTAAACCTAGTAGTGTGCTTTGTCTTTGTCGTTTTGAAAAACATGTTTTGGAAATTGCATTTTTTTTCTAACTCCACATAAATGTTATAAATAGTGCATTTGTGTACATTTATTTTTTCTTGCTTTATCTGTAAAATTTAACGTATCTATACATTTTTATACCCTACTCCACTACTGTGGTATAGGGTATTATAACTAAGTGCATTGGTTTGTAACACCCAGAAGGAAGAGAGCTATACCAATTGATAAGTACACCGATCGACTCTGATTCGATTTAGTTATGTCCGTCTGTCTGTCCATGTTAATTTGCGAACAAAGTACAGGTCGCAGTTTTCATCCAGTCATCTTTAAAACTGGCACAGGCATATTTTTTTACCAAGAAACAAAGCCTATTGAAATTGAAAAAAAAAATCGCGTCAGATTTGGATAAAGCTCCCATACATATGTTCATCCTATTTGGCCTAATATTGCAATAAAGTGGTCATTTGTTAACTGATTCTCTTTTGCACGATGGATTTTTTATGACTCTTAATATTACTGGTAAATTTTATAGAAATCGTTTCAGATTTAGATTTTCTCTTCTAGAGCCACTGCAAGCGCATTTATTGACCAATCTTCCCAACATTTTGCACAACGCTTTCCTCGACGACTACCACAATATCCGAGAAGTTTGGTCGCAATCGAATCAGATTAAGTATTCATTAGTTTGAACATACTTGCTCGAAATTTGATACGAATTGTTTAAAAACCAATCTGAAAACTTCCGTCGAGGTCCACCAAAATTGGTTCAGAATTAAATATAGGTCCCACATTATACCTATTATACAGTCGGCGCCGCCCGACTTTTGCCTTTCCTTACTGTTTTTTTTTTCTTTTTTTTTGGGAAAAAAATTCATTTTTTTTTTTTGAGATTATTTAGGGCTGTTTTTATTTAGCGCCGTTTAGGCATTCATTTGGACTCACATGCTTTGAATGACTCGTTTTTGTGGCAAACAAGTTGTTTTGCCTCACAAATGTAGCCAGTAATAGTGAGGAATTAACCATCGCCGAAAATTTTTCTGATGTTCACGGCGAGAATGGAGCCCAGGCGTTCGGCGTCATAGGCGGGCATGCTACTTCTGCCACGGTGGCCTCCAACAAAACGGAAGAGTAATGATAATAAAATTTTGTTTAACAAAGAGGTTAAGTTTTTCCAGATCGAAACTTGGGTATCCACCAGAGATTTTCGCGTGAGTGATTTTCCACTCACGGTCACGCACGTTCAGGGCACAAAAATTTTACTTACATACGACTCACGTGACTGACATTCACGCCTGACGAACCCTCACGACTCACAAGACTATCATGACTTATTAGACTCACGAAACACTCACGTCTCAGAAAAAAATCACGACTAAAGCGTAGAAAATCACGACAAAAGCGTATAGACTTTATTCGCAGCGAAAATGCCTATTCAATTATTGCGAAATCCGACAGACTATATTCACGCATGACACCAAAACTCACTACTCAGCTGCATACCTCAGTAACCACTAGCATAGATTTTGCTACAAATGTACATTACTTAAATAACTTTGTATTTAATTAATTTTAAATAAGATTTTATGAGCACTATGAGGCAAACGTTTTTTTTTATTTTTTTGAAAATTGTAATTTTTTTCAAAAATTTCTGTTTGCGGGCGATAAAATTTTAAAAAATATGGAATCTCTCAATTTTTTAACAAATTTTAACTTTTTCGAAAAAAGCAAATAGCGCAGCAGGCAAAGTTTTTTTTTCAAGAAGCGCATTTTTGACAACAAAAACGCACTATTTGTTAGAAAATGTTTCTTTATTTTTTTTGTACAAGGTAATTGATCCTCACAATGGTAAAATTAGAACCCAAATTAAAATGAAAACGTGCCCCAATATTATTTACCCCTCCATTTAATTGGAAATTTCAGATTTACTTAAGGAAAACGCAAATTGTCTCCAATAGCTGCATGAAAAAATGCCCCAAAAACACGAAAATGGTGCCCACAAATTTTTTGTTCATCTCCATATACATGTTTGGGGCATATTTTCATTTTGGATTTATAATGCAATTTCATGGACAAATCTTATACTGTTTTCATACTTTCCGCCGCTGAGTCCTGACTCATCTTCTTACTCATTTCTCTCTACATCCGTGTATCGGGAATAAGTCGTCAGGTCGTCACTCTTATTCATATATCTTTGTTGTCATCTCTCGTATGAAACTCATTCTCTTATTTCTGGATGTTGCATTTCGCGGCGTAGAGTCTAGTCCGTTACATGGTCATATGTTCCTAAGAGCCGGCATCTCTATATATAGAGCAGGGTTTTCCCTCGGCATGCCGTCTGCAGCCGTCACGTACTTCCATATAGGAAGATGCTATTGTACGTCTCCATTGCGAGTCTCTGCCAACTCGGGAGAGGCCCATCTATGACCTCCATCAGTTGACTAAGTTGCGCCGTTATTCTCGCGACCTTTTTGTCGCATGCCGGATTTCCTTTGTATAGGTTAGCTTTGTATCCAGTCGGATTCCTAGATATCCAACCGATCTATTTGTCTTCGCAAGTATGTTGTTTATGCGCATATCCACTGGGATATATTCGCAAGCTGCAAGCCGCAAGCCATGGAGTCCAGCTAGTTATTTGCTTTTATCATTACTTGCCATAGTTTGGTCCAAGCCCTGCCCCGCTCCTGATTTGATCTCACATTCATGATCCATGATCAGATCCATCTTTAGAGTAATAGGTCAGTGCCCTGTCATACAGCTTACTTCTTATTGTTCTTATCAGATTCACGGGTACATTAAAGTCCGTTCTTTACATTCAGTGCGGCCAATTCGACAATTGCCCTGGAGTAGTGGTTTCTTCGTCGTGCCTTCACTACTATCTCAAACACATCTGTGAGAACTCCGATCCAATTCCTGTTCGGAAACTATGTTGTATCAATCAGAGTCCTGCGTTCCTGGAGCCGTGGCTTATGTATGAGGATGTGCACCCATGGTGACCACGAACATGCAATTAATCCACAGAAAAAACTTCTCTCGTATTAATAATGAATGATGTTAGATTTAAGCTAAATGAAAAAGGGGACTCCTAAGTAAAACCTCTGCGTAAAAATGGTTTTAGTTTTCCTTAAGACCCTTGACAGGGTTCGAACCCACAAATTCAAATTATAGTCAAAAATGTTAATCAGCGCCACAGTAACCTATACAACTGCCAATTAACAAGTACAAAATTAATATGGAAATTCGTAACATCCACCCTAAAAGTACCGAAAGCCGTACGCATGCATTAAAATTACCATCCCTTGTGAATGCTGTTTTGCCATTGTACCAGCATATCAACTTCATTCAGCATTTGAAGTTGTAAAGCCGGTGGTGTTCGATTCATTTCAGTTTCGTGTGGCCAAGGCGTTGCATGTCGTCGGATTTTGTACGGAGCGGTTGTGCCAAAGACTGAAGTGTAAAGCGGAAAAGCGTTCAATTCATAACATAAGAGGATTTAAGTGAAAAATATATTGAAAAAAAAAGAATATTTAGTTAAAATATGAAATATAAGTTTCACGGTTTCGCTTTGCAGCCAAATAGGAATATAATAATAAAATGATCAACGAATTTATGTATAATAACCGGTTATTAATACCTAGCAAATTATTTGAAATTATTTAATGTGTTCAACAAAACAAATGCCATTTGTCAGAAACTAAACAAAAAAAATAGAAAATTTGCAACGACCACTTATAATAATAGAGCCTTCATGGAGGAACTCAAGATCGAATGCAAGCAAACGAGTCATTTTGTTATCTTTGAAGTGAAGAATAATGGTAGCGATGAATAACCGGTTGCATATCTGCCAAATAGCAACAAAAACTCATTGAAAAAAGTGAAGAAAAAATAAAAAGAAATAATAACAAAACAACAAATTTTGTATGCAGAATTATTCAAATGTGATCAACAAAGAAAATGATGTGTGATTCAAGTGGAGATTCTATTTTAACATCATCTTAACCAATAAACACATCAAGAAATCTACAAAAGTGGCAAAAAATATAGCCATTAATTGCGGAATTAAAGCTTTGTCAAAATTTTTGTATAGCTAACCCTTAAAAAAAGAAGTTTACATGTGTGAAATGAATTGAAATTTTGAATTCTAATTCAAAGAAACGGTGATTATGACCAACATATAAAAACAACAACAAGAATTGCATTATTTTTTATCGCCATAGTCTACAAAAGCATTTCAAAAATGTGATATTTTGTCTGTGAATATTTCATAAAAGGTTTTTATAAGTAACTTGAATGTAAATAGTTATAAATATAATAAATGTCGTCAACTGGAAAGCAAAAGAATGTTTAAAATGTTTAAAAAATTTATTTATAATGTGCAAAAATTAAAAATAAATGTTGAATAATATTCTCAAATCAAAACCAACCAAGAATTTCCGAAGTAACCTAAGTCCTCAAAATTGTTCTTTATTATCTCTCAAATTAAATAAGATCGGATTTTCAATGTGTTCCACTGACCGCTCTTTTGCATTTCAGAATCGACGACAAATATTTTGTTGCTTCATACATTTTCTAAAAAATCATTGCATATAAAGAATGAACTGGAAATAAAAAGTTTTACATTGAAAGAAAGAAAAACGAATATAAAACAAGTAGAAACGTATTAAGTTCGTTCGTGCCGAACTTTTGTTACCCACCACCATAGATATATTCATCATCGTTTTCTATTTTAACTCCACTACCGTATCCATGGTTGTATGAAATAAAGGCTGGTCTGCATCATATTTGATTCAGATGCTGGGAACTCTTAAACAAGTCAGAGTTTTAGTGAAATCGGGCTATAAATAAGGTTTTTTATGGGATTAAGACCCTAAATCGGAAGTTCGGTCTAAATATAAATGCGCATTATTTCGGCAGATTGGTCTATATGGCAGCTATATCCAAATATGGTCCCATGTGGAGCATTTCCAGTTCCAATAACAGGAGGTTCCAACAACAGGTCCAACCCGCTATTAATAAGACTTTTATATGCTTAAGACTCTAAATATGCAGATCGGTCAGCTTGGATATCGGAAGGCTTTATTTAACTCACTGACTCAAATTTTAGCAAAATCGGTTAGTAAATACACCTGTTATGTGCTTAAGACCCTACATAGGCAAATCGGTCTATATGACAAATATGTCCAAATATGGTCCAATGTGGCCTAATAAAACTCATTGCTCTAAGTTTCAGAGAAATCGGGTAATAAATGCGACTGTTATGAGCTAAGACACTGAATCGGAAAATCGATCTATATAGCAGTTACAATTAATTATGATTCGATCTACCATATTTGGATTAGATGACGGGAGGCATAAAATAACTCACTGTTTAAAATTTCAACTAAATCGGACAATAAACGCGGCTTTTATGGGATTAGGATCCCAAATCACCAGATCGGTATATATGGCAGCTATATCCACATATGGTCCGATTTGGCCCGTTCAAAAACTTATCCCCCTTGCTGGGGTCTTTCCTTTCCAGGCTTCAGTAGCGGGATCACTCTGTCTCTTCTTCCGATGTCTGAAATATGGGCAGAGTGATCCCACTACTGAAGTATGAAAAGGACCCGAATAAGGGGGAGAGTCGTAGGGACCTATCTCCTTACTCTCACCAGCTGCCAAGACGCTTGAGGGACTACTCCTCGCGAGCTTCGTTAAAGAATTTCCATTTTCCGAGCATTAGTATGGATTTCTAGGCTTGAAACGCTGGGTCGAGAATTATCTGTGTGGTCGCTAGTCATCTGTGTAATGTAGGGATAAGAAATCGAAATACCGTATAGTGAAACAGGAAGTTCCCCAAGGCGGGGTGATATCTCCGGCATTGTTTAACCTCTACCTATCCTCCATTCCACCCCCTCAAGATGGCCTAGAGATCGTATTATATGGGAACGATTGTAAGATCATGGCATTAGGCCCCCCCTTGTTGACCACGTACCAAGTACTTGTGTGGTTTCGTCAGCTCTGACACGTAGTGGAATAATATTCAGATCTGCCAGAATGCCGCTCTTCGAACTGCGACGGACGGGTCTCCTCAGTTCTCACGTGGACCACCTCCATCAGGAGACAAAAACCCTACCCGTGCGAAGGCATAGCGAATTTATGGGCCCTTATCATCATTAAGTTAAATCTACATGATCTAGAGAGCGAGGTCCAGCGCTACAAGAGAGAACCTCTAGATCAAGCTGGATATCAAGCGGGCCTAGACAACATTCATGGAGACACGATGCGGTAAATAGCTACCGGGTGAATGTGGTCCTTTGAAAACGACCGCCTCCCATTGAACCTGAAGAAATTGACCTCGCCCGACAAACCAG
Source organism: Stomoxys calcitrans (assembly GCF_963082655.1). NCBI lineage: Eukaryota > Metazoa > Arthropoda > Insecta > Diptera > Muscidae > Stomoxys > Stomoxys calcitrans. The sequence continues at coordinate 198,226,465 of NC_081554.1, read as the reverse complement.
AGTAGTTCTGGCTCAATTACGATCCGGCAGATGCAGCCGCCTCAACTCCTACAGAGCAAGGATTGATGCCAACGTGCAGGATATATGTCCCAATTGTGACTAGGGACCACACGACAGACGTCATCTGTTTAACTACGCAGCCACACCCACTCGTCTCAGACCCAGATTCTGATCTGAATACTCAACTGAATCAACCAGACGAAAGATAGAATACATCACACTGTTACAACAATAACAAACTACATAGGTAGTATAAGTGCAAAATTTCAAGCTGAAATCGCGATCACGACAGATGGGTAGACGGAAAGACATGGCTAGATCGACTTAAAATGTCAAGACGATCAAGAATATATACACTTTACGACGTCGCGGATCAACATTTCGATGTATTACAAACGATGAAAAATGCATCATTTATCCACCCAAAAATTTATTGGGGAAATCGCTCTGTATACCGCAATAGACATTATGGTCCGATAGAAACCATTTTCGGCATGTATATTTATGATCCTTACACAGCTTGCTTTACCATATTTCAACGAAATCGCAAGTAAATGAGCGCTTTAAGGCGATCTAGACCATTCTCGGCACAGATTTCAAGGAGCTAACACAACTTATTGTGCACAATTTCAACGAAATCGGGTAGAACCTGCGCCTTTATGGGTATAAATCTGATATCTGGTACTTACTCGGATATCGGAGGGTATAACACAACACACAGTTCCAAATATCAGCAATATCGAATAAAAATTCCGCTCTTGTGAATATAAAACCTTAAATCGTCAGATCAGACTATAAGGGTAATACAAGACATTGTCCCCATGTAATTGAAACTGCTTCAATCATGAAGATGATAATAACAATCAAAGATTGAAAAAATTGCATATTCAATTAAAAAAAAGAATGAATTTGACATTTCCAATGAATTCTTTAATTGATCCAATTAAAAAATGATAAAAAATTTTGAAATTTTTAATAAATTTTTTAATTGATCCAAGTAAACAAATTTCCGAGATTTCCAGCTAATATTTTAATTAGATCATTTAAAATATTTCAATCCAACTTGATTTTTTTCAAAACAAGAGCATCCTCTTCATCATACTCAATAGTCGGGTATGTAGAATCAATTAAAAATCAAAGGTGTTGATGAAGATGCCACCGTAGCGCAGAAGTTAGCTTGTCCGCCAATGACGACGAACGCCTGGTTTCGAATTCTGGCGAGGCCATCAGAAAAAATTTTCAGCGGAGGTTTTCCCTTCCTAATGCTGGCAACATTTGTGAGGTGCTCTGCCATGTAAAACTCCTCTCCAAAGAGGTGTCGTATTGCGGCATGCCGTTCGAACTCGGCTATAAAATGGAGGTCCCTTATCATTGAGCTTAAACTTGAATCGGACTGCACTCTTTGATATATGAGAAGTTTGCCTATGTTACTTAGTGGAATGTTCAAAATTTGCAATTGCATTTGCATTTGTTGATGAAGATACATGGCGATCCACCATGTCAGTCAAAGTGTTTTGACAACAGCACACTCTGCCTAACTTTTATAAGTTCTTGAATATGATCTCGAGCTGGAATATATTCGAAAAATTACGAAAAGATTTTAAAGATCAAAATAAAAGAGCGCAAACACGCAAATAATGAAAAACATACAAATAATGTTGAGAGTTGTTGACACATTTTCCAACTAGTTAAGATCATATTTTAGGGACAGCTTGACAAACAGTAAGCAACAGAACATGGTTTTCTTAACTTATATTAGAGTGCCAGTCAGTTAAATAGAATAACTCACACAAGTTTAGTGTATTGCGATACCACCATCCTAGGATGGGGATATACGTATATATGACCAACAATTAAAACTTTCTTATAAAAATTCTTTAATTTTTTATTGTACCATTCCAAATTCGGTTTATATATCAACAATTGTCGTGAAATGATGTACACTGAATAATTTGGTCAAAATTTTATTTCAGTAGTAGTAAAAAATTGCTGTTCGAATATATGAAACAATTAAAAAAAATGTAAACAAATTTTAATGAGAAAATGTCAAATATCTGGTTTTGAGTCAAAATTTTATTTTAATTCTATCCAACCCAACAATTTCAATAGTTCTTTCCGTGTAATACACAAAATACATACAGTCAAAGTAAAAATCCTAACAAATATGATTTATATGGCATCTATTAGTTCTAGCCGAAGGGGGAATTTTTCTTCTTATAAAAAATCTATTGATTTAACAAAGACTGTTTATGTACATTAACCAAAAACGCCTATAGAAAAGATATTTTAAAATTCTACGCATGATGGTCATGGAATTATAGACTTAATAAGCTATGACTGGTCTTCACATGTCGTTTTTACCAAAGTAGCCCTTTTTAACAGACACACTAATCCCCTTTCGGAACAGCACTTCAAATGATTTGTCATACTTTCAAGGCACTTCTTTAGCTGCTCTATTTAACTCTTTGGCTGCTGAGCGATGTGTTTCATCTATAATTCCATGAAAATCAAAGAAAAACCAGAAAAAGTAATCATATCGCTGTCAAACAGTAGCTTCGCTCTTGCTTAGTTGCCTCTTGTGGTGGCCAATAAGAGTGGTTACCTTTTGGTTTTCCACATTAATAGGCAACTGCGGATTAATTAAAGACACGCGCTATGGACATGCTGACTGTTAGTCTGTCTGTCGCTCTGTCTGCCTGGGTGTCTTTCATGTGGTCCATAGCAAACCGGTTGAACAAAAGTTTTAGTGTCAGAGAAAAAAAGGGAGATATGCTCTAGCCGCAATGAGGTAGCGTCAAAGATGGTCGACCCCCAAGATGCCAATGTTAAGATATAAGAGATAAGAAGCCATAAAAATAGGAAGCTGGCTTAGTCAGAGATGGCATTAAGCCTGCTTCTGATAAGCTAATGGAAACTAATTTCAATTTTTTTCACTAATTAATGATTTATTAAAATAATAGCTCATACCTAAGGTAGCCAATGATACAAAAACATGCATTACAAATCCTTTTCTTTTTTCTGTTTGGTTCAAAACTTTAAAAGGCCAATGAATAAAGTTTGCATCCATTATTCAACGCTCATAAATTACGGCTTATCTTAACGGGTATTTGTCTGCCTGCCAGCCAGCCAGCCGAACAAACAAACAAAGGTCCACATTGAAACTGCCGCATATATTGTTCCTAGCTTTGGTCCTAACATTTCTGTGGCACAGGGAGGAACCAAACATTTTTATAGGGGTTTCTGCTTTCCAAGCTAACTTTTCATTAACGCATTGGGTGTAAGAGAGGGGTTGGCCCAAACGTACTATAAATATGGCCAAGGTTTCCTGAAATCCCCCATTCATCCTTATGAGCGCTTGGCATGGCTTTTCCATGTATTGTGGCTTTAAACCCAAATGCTATGTGGGCAAAATTAATGTTAATATATTATGGGCTATGATAATCGCTTAAGCGTTTGTTCTGTTTTTAGTTTTATCGCACAACATGACTGCGTAGCCTTTTTTGTGTGTTTCTTGTTGGTGAAATCTGCAGAGGAAATCTCATTTAATATCCTTTAAATATGAAATAAAGTTGGTGTCATAAAAGCAAACTTTTTTAATGAGCTTTACAAGGTGTTAACAGCAGGAAATGAGGCTAGTTTACACTTTATAGTATCATAAGTTAGAAAAATTTTTAACTATGTGATAAACGTACAAAAATATATACTTTTCTAAAACCAAAAAAATAAGGGCAGAAAGTAAAACATATATTTTTGTCCAGTTCACATAAAATATAGACAATTATCTTAAATGTTTGATTTAAGGTTAGGAAAGGTTGAATTGTGCTCACCAATAGGGTTGGTTCACTCGCAGAGCAAGAGATGAGAAAAGAGGACTAAGAAGATTTTATTTTGTCCCCTATCGAAGCCAGTACGTCTGGTTTATGTATTTAAGCAGACTACTGTCGATACCACTTCATCTGGTATATATATTTAAGGAGAATCTTGAAAGGTACCATTGCAAGGACTTTCATATCGTAGAAGTATCATCTTGCTAAGGTGGAGAGACTGAATTCCTTCAGATACGAACATAAACAGATATCTCTTGCCGAAGTCCAGTAGTTTGCTTATACCATTTTGACTGGTAATACAAAAGTTATACACACAGCCCATTTAGTCTAAGAGGTGCGGTAGTAAGAAGTTTGTCTTTTATTCATTCGTTGAGACCGACCCCTTTCTAGTATACACAGAAAAAAATACAACAAACATTTTTTCAAATACAAATTTAATTAAAAATAAACAAGTAAAAGCGTGATAAGTTCGGCCGGACCGAATCTTATATTGTATATCTCCACCATGGATCGCATTTGTCGAGTTCTTTTCCCGGTATCTCTTTTTATGCAAACATATGATCAAAGGAAAGAATTGCTATGATATTGGAGCTATAATATCAAGTTATCGTCCGATTCGGACCATAATTGAACTGAACGTAGGAGACCATAGTAGAAGTCGTTGTAAAATGTCAGCCAAATCGGATAATAATTGCGACCTCTAGAGGATCAGAAGTCAGAATCCTAGATCGGTTTATATTGCAGCTATATCAGGTCATGGACCAATTTAAACCATATTCTACACAAACCACCTCATGTCATATTTCAGCCAAATCAGATAGGAATTGCGCCCTCTAGAGGCTGAAGAAGTCAAGACCCCAGATCGGTTTATATGACAACTATATAAGGTTATGGATCGATTTAAACCACACTTAATACATATGTTGAAAATCATAACAAAACACATCATGCAATTCTAGTGATTCAAGAAGTCAAGATCCAAGGTCGGTTTATATGGCAGCTATATCAAAACATGGACCGCTATGTCCCATTTACAATCCCAACCGAGCTACACTAAAGGAAGTATTTGTGTAAAATTTCAAGCGGCTAGCTTTACTCTTTCGAAAGTTAGTGTGCTTCCGACAGACAGGCGGACGGACGGATATGGCTAGATCGACTTAAAGTTACATGACGATCAAGAATATATATGCTTTATGGGGTCTCAGAGGAATATTTCAAGGTGTTACAAACAGAATGACGAAATTAGTATACCCCCATCCTATGGTGGTGAGTATAAAAAGGCTTTCAATTAAAAAATTAATTGATTCAATTATTCATTAAATTTAATCTGATTTTCTTTATATCCACCACCATAGAATAGGGGTATTCTAATTTAGTCATTCCGTTTGTAACATCTCGAAATACTGATCTGCGACCCCATAAAGTATATATATTCTGAATCGTTTCGACATTCTGAGTCTTACTAGTCTCTTCGTCAATCCGCTTGAAATTTTGCAACGATTTTTTGCTTATAAGTATCACCAATATGTTGAGATCAACTGCATTCGTATAGGAGATCCTTCTCCGCTTTTCCCAACGCAAAGTTGGGCGCAAGCGGCATCGCGTTTTACCACATTACATATTTTCCCATGAACATTCCATTTATAAACAGGGGATATTTCTTTCATAACAATGAATGTAGTCCTATGCGTACCACTTCCCGACACCTATTTGTTAGAGAAGTTTTAAATTATGAGATGAATAACATTTGTGTATATTCCCATTCTCTCCTTCGACTCCGTCTTGAAACCATCCAGGAATATCCAGATTTCTTTGATTTTTCATGTAGGATGTACCGTCCAAATTTCTCTGTTGGGTATTCTAATCCTTTATATTATATTTTATCATGACATGGCAAAGATGTTAGGTAGTTTGAGACATTTTTCAGGCTTCCCCGAACACATATTCCGGTATGGTAGATATCATACCCAAAAAAGAACAGTTTATATATCAGTTGCCCTTCAGCATTACTAGTTCTATCAACCTAAGAGCAAACTTGGTAGCTCAAAACTTTGCAGCTCTTTCATTTTAGAAAATTTGGAAAGATAAAATTTTTTAGAACATGATTTAATTTTTTTTTTTTTGATTTTCTTGGAAAATTTTGTCATAATTGGATTTTCTAGCAATCTAAATTCTTCGGGGTTTGAGCTGCTAACCAAATGTAACCAGCTTTACATTGAATTTTCCAATCCTCCACTCTGAGAAAAAAGTTGGACCAAAATTTAATATTTTTCCTCATTTGTAGGATTTTAGAAATAAAAACGAGCCAAAGAAACTAGACTTTGAAATAAAGAAGCTATCTTTAAAATTATTTTTCTATTTACTAACGGACAGGCCATCCTTTTCAAATATTGATTGCTGGTTGATTTTTATTTTACTTCAAGTTGACTGTTTATATATTTACTTTAAGTTGACTGTTTATATACCTTAAAAAAATTAAACATTTAAAGAGGCTCCTATTCGTAAAGCTATTTTGCACGGTTAACCTCGGTTCAATGTTGTCTTGTCCCAAGAACAATTTCCAAACTTTGTACGATTTTTTGACCTTCACTATAGATTTTTATCTTTAATAACCAGACGCAAAGTTAAGGATTTATTAAACTACCATTCCATATAAAAAATCCTTAATGACGGAAAATAATATTCGCCAAAAGGAATTATTCCTTAAAAAGTTGCAAAATTGATCATCTTAATCCTGATCCTTAAAATTAGGACAATTTGTTCAGTGCAGGCTGGAGGTTGTACTAATAATTTTCATTTCTATAAAACATTTTTCATAATTAGAGAACTTAATGCCAGCACATTAACGAAAAAGGTTTTGAAACTTATAATCATTTGGAATTTTCCCTCCATCAAACTGAAAGGTTATTACAAAACTCACTTTAGAAAACACGATAGCTGTCACATTAGGAAAGGTACCAAATAAATTGTTGATACATTTGTAACCCATACGTATATTTCCCAATTAAAAATAAAAGCCTTTTTTCCCGCCATTTACGAAGCTGGTAAAGAATAAACAGACATACCAAAAATAAAGAATCTTGTTGCTATGTTAGACAGCTGAGTACCATAGAGCTGTTATATAAGGGGGATATCATTTGAAAGCGATATATGACATTTTCATAATTTACGTTTTAAATGGTAAACACCTACTACAAGCCTGAGGTTGAAACCCTTAAAATATTACAATTGTGGTATTATAGGAAACAAAAGGCAAAGTCTTCGCTGGGGCAGGACACAGAGCCTGGAAAGAAGAAGGAAGGAAAATGATGAAAACTCACCCCAAACACCCAAAAAGCAGATGTGTGGTTTTACTGGTTGGCAACGACAACGACATATGCAAAGAATTTCCCGTTTTTCGGGGTTTCAGTTTATAAAAAAAAAAACAAATTTCCATCTGCCTTAGACGAGTACGTATGTAAACATCTTTGCTCCAAATTAATAAACTTTATTTTTGGTTTCAATAGCCATAACATCCCTATGTAAGATTGCCTACAATTCTTATTTTGTTTGATTTGTTTTTTGACAGATTGTCAATGACAGTCGTGAAAAAATGCCCTTCAATTGAGATCACATTACGAAAAACGTAAAAGGGCGATGGTTGTTTGATTGGGGTGTGAACTGTTGACTGTGGACTTCAAATGGGATTCTATTTTCGCTTTTTTTTTTCATTTTGTTTGATTGATAAAAAAAGGAAAGCCAAATCAATGTCAAGGATTTGTACATGGTGACAAATGTCAAAAAGTAAACAAGCCTTAAAATGAACACAATTTTAATTAAAGTGGAAAGACAGACAGGCGGAATTGTACAGACAAATTTGTGAAGTAGGTCTAGTCAGGAGAATACAATTCGATTACTTTGAGGCAGTGACAATTATGCCCCTAGTTTTCCATAACCTTCCCATTGATTCAACCTAAAATTCAAAATTGAAACAAATAATTTTAAATTCAAAGAACATATTATCGTTTTGGCGCTTTGCAATAATTTTAATTGTTTCCACTTCTACAACAAATTTTAGATTTCAAACTGATAGGCACCAAATGTTCCATGTCCAACATTTGAAAGTTTAGTCAGCTTAACTCAACTTTGACAACACAAAAACCTATTCGAAAAAAATGTTTTTCTACCAACTTTCAAACTCCCATACTTTATTATTAGCTTCTGTATTAGGTACCGCTATTTAAACTGAATTAAATTTGACACGTCAAAACTGTCAACAGCCATAAACAAAACAAAAAAAAAAAAAAATTAGACGAAACCAACACCTGTCGCACACATGCCCCATGCGATAACAGGCGACACCACCAAACAGCAACAACAACAACAACAACATAATTGCTTCCGTTTCCCTCTACAACAGAAATACTTGAATATCGTCAAATTTGGGCCCCAGAAATTAACAAAACGCCTACATAGCACCCATACTCCCTAATTTGTATATCGAACACTTCAGCCTGGCGCAATGAGTTATGATTTTTCAGGGAAATTATGCCAAAAGTCTTATTGTCAAAAGCAAAAGCATTTAACGCGTGCATTTTTGTAAAATATACTTCCTTTTTGGCAACGACTTCTTCCTTTACTTTCAGAGATTTTGAGTAGGGTTTGCTGAATTTACTACAACCACCACCATCAACACCAGCAGCAACGACAACTCCTTAACTAAAACAAGTGCGACTTGTATTTGCAGGGATGGTAAATGAGATATTAAAAATTGTACCAAAGAAGGGAATGGAACAAAGTTCTTCTTTTGAACAAAAAAGGGTTTTATTTTAGCCCTCATAGGGTTACGGCAAATGAAAAGTAAGGTTCAGGTTTTTAAAATATGCAATCTGTTACGGCGATTTAACGGAAGGAAGTTGAAGAAAGTGGACACCGATCAATCAAGAATGTACAAATCGATGACATTTGTGGCAGGGTTTTCCGAGATTATTAGATTTAAGAACTCCAACATATATATGAGTTAGTGACAAAATAGAGTTGACATTTAAAACTTGAAATACGACAAAACAGTTATTCAGCCAAACAAAATCCAAGACAATCAAAAATGACAAATCGAAGTAGTATATTAGATAATGTGAAGATGAAGACGAGTCTGATTTATGCCAGAAGGCATATGTGGGCACAACGAAATCAAAACTAAAGACAAGACTATCATTGCATAAAACTGACCAGAAATCGCGAAATAAACCAATGAAGTAAAAGAACTGCATTAGACTCCCACTGTGCGACTATGGGGCACCGAACGAACTTTGAAAATGTAGGTGTGTTGGTGGAAGAGAAGAACCGCTTCAGACGATACTCCTTGGAGATGCTACATATCAGGAACATTCCACCAGATTAGAGATTGAATTGCAAGACAGACAATGACAAGTGCTCACAAATATAGAAGCACATAGTTAAAAAGCACGGAGCAAAAAAGAGTTAGTTGACAAAGAGACACCAAATAGTTCATAAGCAACTCCAATATCTATTAAATATATCAGGAAAATTCCAACAGATTAGAGACTAAGGTGTTGCTCTGCGGCACGTAATTCGGATTCGTCTATAAAAAGGAAGTCCCTTATCATTGAGCTTAAACTTGAATCGGACAGCACTCATTGATATGTGAAAAGTTTGCCCCAGTTCCTTAATGTTCATGGCAAATTTGCATTTGCAACAAATGAAAACAAATTTTCCAAAAAATTTTAATTTTGGCTAAAATTAAATAAAATAATTTTTTTTTTTTGTAATTTTTAATTACCAAATAAGATTTTGGCAAAATCGGATTTTCATCGACAATTTTGTCAAATTCTGACTTTCATAGATTTCTTGTTTTTAAATTCAAGTTTTACAAAATACTATATGAACCGAATGATTTATTTCTAAATTTCCGTAGTCGTTAAATAAGTCATGTTTGCGATTGGTTTTTTTGGGTGGGACAATCCCCCATACATTGAAAACAATTTTAAGTTTATTTTATTTTGCTTATTACAATTAAATAATATCAAAAAATAATATTGTGATTTTTTTAACATATTCTAGCTCGAGATCATATTCAATGCTTTCCATTCAAAGAATAGCATAGCAAAATAATAGTTAGACAAGTGTGTGTTGTTGCTCAAAACACTTTGACTGGCATGGTGGATTGCGATTTCTTATATGCCATGTATCTTCATCACCACCTTTGTCAAATTGATTAAGATGCTCTACATACCGAACGACTATTGAGTACGGTGTAGAGCACGTTTCTATCTTGAAATAGGGCTCTATTGAGTGCTCTAACTCTCCTTAGCGCAGTAAGAACACATATGAATACAGCATCGTTTTTAACAAAAGAGTCTTTATCATGTTTTTGATATAGATAACTTCCTTAGAAAATAGTAAAGTGACAGTCTGCCATCAAACTCATTAAGACGTTTCCATTGTGATACCACAGAATCAGAAGAAGGAAAATGCCTTCTTGTTCCTACCGTTGAACCATCCAGATCGCTTTAAAAAGCCCAATAAATTGCGAATGTTCACATACGCTATATCAGACAGGTGCTCAAAGAAATGAGAACATAAAGTGGAATTCCTTCTGAGTGCTAGTGCGGTACACAAACACAGAAGGTGTTCTATACTCTCTTCTTCTTCGATGAACTCACAGCTGCGGCAATAGTTGTTGCTGGCAACCTTCAGTCTGTCAGCAAGTTTTCCGATTAGACTATGACCTGTTATGACAGACACAATGACTGAGACGTCTGTTCTAGTCAATGACAGCAAAGCAGTAGACCTCTTCAAGTCTAGATTAGGCCACATAGTTTTGGAATGCTCACAGCCCCCTCTTCGGGTCTGGTCCTGAAAACTAAGCTTACATGTCGCTAGGGGCATACCCATAGTTTCCAGTGTCCCTGCAATGCGTAGGGTAGTTCCTAGTCTCGCAAGCTCGTCCGCTTTACAATTCTCTGGGATATCTCTTTGGCCCGGCACCCAGAACGGATGAATTTTAAACTGTTCAGCCATCTCGTTGATAGATCTGCGACAGTCGAGGGCGGTTTTTGTGTTCATAAATACATTCTCCAGGGATTCAATGGATACCTGGCTGTCCGAGAAGATATTTATGCCAATCGTTGTAATGACATTATAACGTAGCCATTCCACCACTTCCTTAATTGCAAGGATCTCCGCTTGATACACACCGCAGTGGTCGGGCAACATTTTCTAGATCTTTAGAGTACACCCCAAAGCCCACCTGGTCGTTGAGTTTAAAACCATCCGTATAGAAGTCTATGTATCTTCTGTTCCCAGGGATATCGTAGTTCCAATCGGGTCTATCAGGAATAGAGGTACAGTAATTTTTATCAAAAAGCGGCTCAGGCAGGGTGTAATCCACACTGCCTGTAACAACGAATATTGTATCAAGGATGACACAGTGTCCGTAGCCGCCACATGATCAATAAGAAAGCTTCCTTAACCTCCCGGACGTAGTCGCTGCAATTTGGGTAGCCACAATTTTCATCGAGATTTTGGGAGTATGGTAGTGTCCTTTTAGTTAATGAAAAATTAAATTCTTATTTAACAGGAAGGCCAAACAGTACTTTTTGATTGATGTTTATCCAAAAATTTTACCAAAATTTTGTCGAAGTTCGACCGTAGAAGAAATTTCAAAGTAATTTTATGGAAAATTTTTATGAAATGATTTTCTACAGTTTTGTAGAATTGATCTTCAAAGAAAATTTCGTATGTTGTTCTTTTAGACAAATCATCATAAAAAATTGGAAAGTTTAATCAAATATTTATTTGTACAGCAAATAGAAGTACATACAATAATTCTCTTTTAGTGCCACTAAAACGTACCAAAATGTCAACTTTCCCATCTCTGCTGTGCTCATCGATATTCCGGTTAATAACTAAGAATCAATGCATAACCACTCTACTCACTTTATGAAAACAGCTTTATAATGATAAGAGGTTTCTTTTCCTCCACCAAATGTTTGGTCTAGCTTTTGGTTCGTCAACAGAACGTGACCAAACCACAATTTTACATAAGCCACTATTTTGTCGTTTTTTCCTTTCCAAATACACAGGAAAGAGCATTTTGTGCAATTTTTAGTGCATCCTTTATTGACAAACGAATGGGCTGCAAAATCAGTAACGGGTGGGTGGTTGACTCAAAGTTATGCGATAAAAGCCTTTTGATTGTCATAATCTCCATTAAGTGAAATGAAGCGAATCAAAATGCATAGTGGTTGGCCATCCCAATGTGAGGCATTGGCGTAGAGGAGGTTGAAGAGGGGGAAAGTAAACTTTCAAATGTCTTATGCCTGTGGATGATAATTTTCATAAACGACCAAATGACACTTGATATGAGATGACATGCATTCTTTGTCTAAGCCCAAGTAGCTGAGCAGGCAGGAGGTGAACTGAGCTAGACATTAAAAGGCAGATAAAATTGAGGCTATACGTGATGTTCATGCTGATCTTTGGGTTTTGATGATTACAAATCGTGGGATAATAGCAAAAAATGGTATAGATTATTAATTGTTGTACAATGAGGCCTTATTGAAATTCTTGAAAGGATTTAAAATTCAATTTGAAAAGCTATAAATGTCAGTCGTAAAGCACCTAGATGTTTTAATAATAATGAAATCACATAAAATGTAAGACAATTAAGTTATTGCCCAGATAGTCAAGGAGGTATAAAATAAATGGCCAAAATACAACTTGTGGACAATAGAAATAAATATAAAAAATAATTATACATATTTTAATAAAAAAGTGCACATTAGAAAAATAAAGTAATCAAGGAATAAAATAAAGAGACAATATAAAATGATGGGACAATTGAAAGTTGGTGACGGACGGCATCAATACCTTGGTAACAATTCGCAACTATCTAGCCGGTTCACAAATCATACTTTGCTAATTGTTGATAGTTGTACATACATCATATATGACATTTCTCAACTCTATTCTCATAACATTATTAGAAAGGGTCAACTTTTAGAAGCTGTAAGCTAGTTTTACTAAACACTAAACTAATCTTCTTGTTTACAATAGTATTGATAATGAGTTTCACCAATTCAAAAATAAATTGGAACAAAAGATTGCCTTTTTGATAACATGAACCTTCCTTTCCTACCCTCATCAAGATTGTCGTATCATTCCTATTACAAATATAGCAAAACTATGAGATTTCCCTGACTCTAAACTCTTGACACTTTAAAATTCACAGCAATAAACACACATCTATTAATTTTGGCCACAACTCCCTTAAGGCCACTTAATCGCTATACTTACCCCCTCTGTAAAAACAACTCCTTCTACATTTTATGACACATGTCAAAATCATCATATCCATGGCATATGAAGCTGCTTTTAATTCGTTTCGGTTCGAATCACCAGCATTGGACAGAAGTAGGGACCACACATGTTGTATGGGTATGATTTTATTTTAGTTCGTTTCGCTTCTTTTGAGCTCTTTTTGTCGATCCAAAACGAAACTCCACACTTGACTGCAATAATTTCGTAAATACTTGCGCATATAAATCTGCGCATTTAATTTTGTTGTTGTTGTTTTTTTTTTTTTTTTTGATTTGGTGTTTATTTTGAGATAATTATATTCAATCATAGTGGTAGAGTTGGTGGCGATGAAAATGGTTGATGATGTTTATCAATCTCGGAAAATTTAACTAAAGTTTTGCTTTGTTTTACGCTGGCACATAAAAAGCGATGTAGCGAACAACGTTTAAAGCAGGGTCTTAACGGTATGGCAGACCAAAATTTAAAAGGGCCTCTAATAGACTTTGGAAATGAAGTACAAGACAAAAATGCATGAATCGGACAACAAATTCCTTCTAAGCTTACTAGAAAAAAATCATATACAGACATCACACACCAATTTTCAGCCCAATCGGATAGGAATTGAGGTTTCTAGAGGATCAAGAAGTGAAATCTGGTGGTGGATTTATATGGGAGCTATACCTAAAAACAAATCCTGACGAGAACATCAGAAATATACAAAAGCACATATACCCTCGATCATGGATTGTACTTGCCATCTTCTTTGAATGTCTTTTTCAAAGATATAGGAGATACGTCAAGTTATGGACCGATATGGTCCGTCAAATCGGAAAATAATTGCGCCCGCTAGAGGCTTAAGAAGTCAAATCGTTTTATATTAGAGCTACAAAACTTGTCACGGCTGTTAAAAGTCATAGCAAAACTTTATGTGCAAAATGTCTGCCAAATCGGGTGGTATTTTTGGATTCAAGGGGGCTCAAGAAATCAAATCTGAAGGTTGGTTTATATGACAGCTATATCAGGTTATGAACCGATGTGGACTATATTTGCCACAGTTGTTGGAAGTCAAAACAGAACATATCATGAAAATTTCAACCAAATTGAATATGAAATGCGCTCAAAGTCAAAACAGAACACCTCATGCAAAACTTTAGTCAAATCGGAGAAGAGTTGAGCGCTCTAGGAGGCTCAAAAATTCAAGAGAGATCAGTTTATATGGCAACTTTATCAAAACATTGGACGACATGGCTCATTTATAATCCCAACAGACCGACACTAATAAAAAGTATTTGTGCCAAATTTCTTGCGCCTAGGTGTACTCCTTCTAAAGTTTGTGTGCTTTCGACAGACGGACGAATGGACATGGCTAAATCGACTTGGAACGTTAAGACGATGAAGACTTTGTTGGGTCTCAGATCCATATTTCAATGTGTTACAAACGAAATGATTTTTGGAGGTGATAACCCCATCCTAGTGTTGGCATATGGAAATAGGCCTGAAAACTTCTCAAAAAAGGACATCTCTTATCATTGAAGCGGACAGCACTCGTTGATATGTTAGAATTTTGTCCTCTGTTCCATAATGGAATGTTGTGGATAATATTGCATATTTCGTCCTCATTCCTATATCTTTTCTAGTTTGTATTTGTGCGCTTGTAATCCGAAAGCCATATTCTCAGTATTTGCCTCGTCTTGTCAGGGTTAAGATCAGTCCAAGGGGTTTTCGCCATCCTTTCGTTCTTTGGACCTGTTGAAGAAAGCGCAGGTCTTTTCGTAGGCAGCTTGGGCGGCGGCTAGTTTAAAGTTGTATTCGGCGGTAAAACAGAACATCGTATTTTTCATATTTTTGTTGGGCTTTGCAGCTCAATTTAAGCCGCACGGGCTGACGAAAACGGCAGCGGCGAGACTGTAGCTTCAGCATCGTTACCTGTTGCCACGTTGAGGTTTGAGGTTAATATAGGAAACGCGATAAGTATTCTGCTATTTTCGATTAAACGAAGTTTTAGCTGTGTAAACATAGAGAGTTAAGAAAATTTTAGGGTTTTATCCATAGTTCGTACATATTCTTATT
Source organism: Stomoxys calcitrans (assembly GCF_963082655.1). Classification (NCBI taxonomy): domain Eukaryota; kingdom Metazoa; phylum Arthropoda; class Insecta; order Diptera; family Muscidae; genus Stomoxys; species Stomoxys calcitrans. Next base: position 198,211,268 of record NC_081554.1, on the reverse strand, counting down.
CACTGCGGGCCCATTTAGCACTATGGCGGCCCGGAACCTCTCAATCACTCCTCTTAACAGAATAAATGTCAACAAAATGACATCTTGTATTATGCCTGTTGGCGGCTAAATGGATGGATGATGTCCGTCCGTTGGCTATGTTCAACTTTCAACTACAACTACTGATACCAACTACTGTTGGAGTGTTTCACCACTTGTATGAATGCCAATGGAGATGGCGTTGCCGATAGCAATGACGACGATGATGATGATGACGACAACGACATGGATGATGTCGATGATGTCCCTGACGTTTATTGTTTTTTACGTTCAATAGTGCGAGCGTATAGCGAATACGTTTCGCGTTTTGCGCACATTCACTCATTGTTAAGTTATTAACAGAGTGGACCGAACGCTCGAACGACCAACCTAGAGTAAAAAAGAATGATTATTGCCACCAAGTGGCACTGTATGCTTGAATGCCTTAGAACAGGAAATATGTGTGATGGCGTTAGATAACAGCTTCGTGGAATGCTCATGATGGTGGATATTCGAACGCCGGCTTATGGCATAATTCAAAGTGGCATTAGAGTCTAATGCTATGTTATGGGTGGTAAGGAGAAGGCATTTACTGACCGCCTCTCCTCCCAACTCTAGCCATTGGACATTTTCGTCTGTTGAAAACATGTCTGTCAGGGACCCCCTATATACTCAACTCCTGGCAATTGTTTGGATGGCAAGCAATGAGCTTTGGTGTTATCTGCGATTTAAAGGCAACCGTTTTCATTTTCCCCCTTATTTTCCAATTGTCAATAAATTTAAACAGTTTGTTTGAGCTGCTTCATCCAGACATATGTGGACGATTGAATAGAGACGACTAGGACGTGGACGCCGTTGCCATAGTTGAGAATTTCTTTAACAACAATTTGTTATCACCATAAATTGTGACAAATTTATGTTGTTAGGCTTCATTTCTAATTCACAGAGACAATGGCGGTGACGAGGGCAAGAACCAAAACAACGTCTGACGATGGCGTTCGACGCCAACGTTCACAGTTGCAACGATTGCAATACGAAGACAATTTATCTGTTTCTGATACCACGGTGCATAATAATGAATTGCAAATCATTTGCCTATGCCTTACATAAGGTTAAGATGCAACACGCAAAGCAACACACACACACTAAAGCGCAAAAGCAACTCTGTTCTCTCATACTCAATGAGTGTGAGCATTTATGGGAGCATTTAGCCTTGCAAAATAAGTTCTGGGGCCTATTGAAACAAAGCAGCAAAGAGAGGGAAAGATTTGCTATGTGTAACAGCAACAATTACAGGCGTCAAGTTGACGCTTGACATGAGTCTGTCACACAGGCTCTACCTCTGCATGCAAAAAAGCACAAAAAAATCACTTGGCCAAGTCGACAGCTTTGCCCTTTGCTTAGGCTACCGTCCCTCTCCTTTTCTGCACTCAAATATCTGCTGATATAACAAACACAGAGAATCGAATCGCATGCTATGTTGATTGCGGTCTTCTAAAGGAGAAGCGATGCCAAGCAAACAAACATTTCGGCGTATCATCGTAAATGCAGTTGTGACAGTCCGTATTGCATGTTGGCATGCACTCCTACTTCTTTGTGTGGATTTACATTTTGAAAATAATTTGTGCCGATTTCCAAGTTTTTTTCGGTTTTTTATCCATAACCCCCTTACACATTACTTTTCTGCCGCCGTCTGAGTGTGAAATCCAAAGATGAAGTTAGAGGCATCATGCAATTATCCGCTGACTAAAAATGCTGCGGGAATCATTCCAAAAACCAACATGAAAAACTGTGTTGGGAACACGCCCTGCCGGCAGCAAATAATCTGATGGTGTTTCTTTTTTTCAAAGGTACATAAAGAAACGAAGGCCAAAGTTCAATTGCACCCAACAGAAAAATTTTTTTGTGAATGGTTGAAAGATTGCAAGCAAAAAATTAAATTTGTTTTCCTTTTTATTATCTGAAATTTTTTTCCAAACCTGCATAGTTATAAGTAAATAAATATGTTATTTAATAGTAATGTACAAAAATTAAGATTTGAGAAGTTCAAACGGCTTCTTCTGGTTCAGTCATTAACGTACACCTGCAGAACTATTGAGGTTTACGGCGGCTTCTGAATTAACTTTCGCTCTCAATCGGGACTCATGTTTTGTTGCAACGTCTTTTTTTGCCATGTCGGCAAAGATAGCTACAATTGTATTTTGTGGTGCTGGTACATCATAGGTATACAATACTATATATATAAAATTAGCCCAAGTATGCTCCCATGTGCTGCTCCTGTGCTAATTCTCTTCATGGTTGAAAATGAACCCTTCAGTTTTAGTCTAAAAAATAAATCACTGGTAAAAGGCCTCTCACTTTTCTTATTAATCCAGCTTGCTTGTCATACGTCGAGAAATACGGCCGAGTATATTTTCTTATTTTGAAAACTTTATTCAATGATATTCGTTATACGGTGAACCTGATATTGGTGGAATGGGAATTCCTGAATCTAAACCGGTGATTTGAAATGAGATTGATCTGATTGAGGTCACCGTGGCGCAGAGGTTAGTATGTGTAAACATCAGAAAAAAATTTCTGATCAGAAAAAAAATTCAGCAGTAGTTATCCTCTTACTAATGCTGGTCCCTTAGAAAATTTTCAATTTTTGATGCGAAAATATTTTTCGAGTTGAGTATACAGTATTGAATATTATGGTTAACAATTCACGTGAGTGCAACTCCTGTGTGCTCTCTTTAAAAAAAAAATTAAATTTCAAAATTCTAAGGACACCTTTGGATTCATGAAGAAAATCCCTTTCCGTAATGGTGCTGGAAGAAGTAACACTCTTTTCTATTTTCTTGAAAACTTTAGAATATTGCTTCAAAATTGCACAATTCATATCCAAAAAACGAAGGTGAGTTTGCAATTGCTGTAACTTCACAAGTTTTGCAAACTTCACAATTTTTGTTGGTTTCGTGAGGAAAATCTCTTTTCGTAGTGGCGCTAGATGAAGCAATACTGTAAAGTTTTCTATGAGAAACATTACAAAATCCAAATTTTTTTTGGTCGAAAACATTCAAGGTCGATCTAATTTTTTCGGAATTCGAAGAATATTCGTACAATAAACATTTGTTACAACTTCTCTACGAAGTGGTATCGCTATCAATGAGCTTAAACATTAATCGGACTGCACTCATTGATATGAGAGAAGTAACCCCTGTTCCTTAATGGAAAGTTCATGGGAAATTTAGTGGTAGCAGTTGTTCCGATTAATATAGTTTTCAGTCTATTTAAAAATAACTTTTCTAGCAATTTCGACTTAGTTTGTAAGAGAGATATAGGTCTGTAAGAATTAACTTCTGTAACTCGTTTTCCAGGTTTTGAATCATTCTGCTGTTTTCCAAAGTTTCGGTACATATCTTAAACTAAAGCAAGCGTTAAATATTTGGGTAAGATGAGCAACACATAGTATGCTGGTTTCCATAAAATGTCAGCAGTTATAAAATCGAAGCTTGGACATAACTGGAAAATTTGCATTTGAATTCTCATACATAGATAAACATAATTTGGAATAACAACAACTTTTGTCGAAAAAACGACGAAGAAATTTGTAAAGTTTTCTGCAACAATTTATTTCGAATTTAAACGACGCAAAGTAAAAATTAGTTATTGAAAGGCACTATTTCATATCCATAAGCAAGACAAAGATCCATTTAATCAGCCACCGCATGTGCTTTGCTGTACTGCACAGCTTCGGTGTGGTGGTGTTTTTATTTTCCTTGTTCGAATCGCGCTGCTTGTCTCGTTCTTTTATTGCGCTTTGCTCTCGGGTTTTTTCTCTGTCACCCTCTCTACTATTATTATTAATTTTTCAGTCGCGTGATTTGAACTCAAGATCTCATGTTTGGTAGTCTTGCACGCCTACCGACATCTTTCTATTCATGATGTAATAACAACACTACTAGGATTATTGCACAGTAATAAGTGTCTCAATCAAATTAAATTAAAAAAAAAAAATTAAAACCACTTAAAGAAAAAAATTTTGATTAAAATTATTTCAAATGTTTAGAAAATGCATTGCCATTTCGGTGGTTCGTTTTGGCCGATGTTGAGTCATCGATTCTGATTGGAGAATTTCTCATTACTTTGCATTTGACTTTCTTCGTTACTTTTGATAAAGAATACTCAGTTGTTTTATCGCTTATTAGTGTTTGAAGATCCTGAAGTCCGTAAACTGTTTGATCTCCAAACTAATTTCCTTGCTTAATTTGTTGAGTGAAGTTCTGTATGATGGATGTATTTTATGCTGCCATTTTTACGCAGTTTACGTTTCAAGAACATTTTGATTCCAATATATTCAGGGTATATATTTTCTACCACATGAATTCGTCTGCTTGGATTACTATGCCATGCAGCTGTCTGGATAGTATCTATAAAATTCTCTACTTCGAGATCTAATTTTTCTGTGGTACTTGATGCTTCGCTTTGAAAATCTGCATTCCAGAGACTAAGCTGGATGAATTTCCAATCGGTAAAACGATTTGAGATATGGAAGTGGATTCTTTGGTGGGATGTTTTTTAGCCGTGTAAGAAAAATGGGGAATAATCTGAATTCAAATCAAATCCACATTCAAGTTTTATACTAGAAATAGATACTTTTTGATAAGGAAGAATTCGATCAAATCCGAAATTTTGTTAATATCTGTTGGCCAATAGATTGGACTGCCAAAAGTGGCTGTAGCATTTGCCGGTTTGAGTAGCTCACTTCGCTTTGTAGTGGTCAGGCGAGATCCCCAATCAGTAAGTTTTGCGTTGAAGTCTCCTCCATTTATAAATTTCGTATTATGTTATTTAATGAGAAGTTCATATCGATCGGATTTGATTTGATTTCGCGGAGGAGGAAGTGATGTTATTAATACATTTTCAGAATTTTTATATAATTTTATAGTTGTTGTTTGAAATTTTTTTCAGTTTAAATTTTATCTACTTGGATATGTTTTAAACTTTTTTCTCTCACCTCGGTCGGTGTTCAGAGGATGAATTGCATGGTATGTTGTATAATTTGTATACTCACCATCATAGGATGAGGGTATACTAATCTAGTCATTCCGTTTGTAACACCTCGAAATATTCGTCTAAGACCTATAAAGTACATAAATTCTTGATGGTCTCGACGTTCTGAGACGATTGAGTTCGTCCGTCTGTCGAAATCATGATAGCGGCCGAATGTGCAAAGGTAGCCGCTTGAAATTTTGCATAAATACTTAATATGATATAGGTCGTTGGGAATTGCAAATGGGTTCAGATTTACTTCTTATGTCCTTACAACCCACAATTTTTGTCCAATTTAGCTAAAATTTGGCATGTAGTGTTCTGTTATGACTTTCAACAACTGTGCCAAGTACGGTACAAATCAGTCTATAACCTGATGTAGCTGACATATAAACCGATCTCTTGATTTGACATCTTTAGCCTCTGGAAGCCGCAATTTTCGTCCGATTTAGTTAAAATTTTCCACATAGTGTTCTGTTACGACTTCCAACAAATGTGCCAAGTACGGTCCAAAAAACCATAAAATTATAACTAAATTTATTTTGTTTAATCCATGGTGGTGGGTTCCCAAGATTCAGCCCGGCCGAACTTAGCACTTTTTTTTCTTGTTAAAGATCATAAATTAACTTTTTGAAAAATGGGTTTTTGCTATTAAGCGAGCATCGATTTTTGGTGCTTGAGGAGCCCATTAGCGTCCCAAAGCATAATTTTTAGTCAGTTAGACATTTTTATTGGGTTTGAGATTCTTGTTCGAGGTGGGTTAAGCGGTTCTATGGTTCTAAAAATGTCCGCATGCATCCAAAGTCTTCAAAGTATTTAAGACAATACATTGTTTGATGTCTCAGAAGACACTGGTTTGGTGAGTTAAACTTTCTCTGTAAACTTTCATCAGAATCCATGGTGCTGGGTTCCCAAGTTTCGGCCCGGCCTAACTTAGCACGCTTTTACATGTTATAATTCTTAATACAGTATTTACATTAAATGTTCAATAATTAATACATTAGCTATACCAAACACAAACAAAATTCGAATATATCCCACCATAAAATACACTTTTAAGAGGCAATTCATAACACAATCCAGTGCATTATTTCTCACTGTATGCGCTTTTAAATGTTGAATATTCTCCAATGGCCTAAACCAATTACTCATAATGCCATGTACCCGTACACACCCAACCCACTACACACATAGTTATGCTTAACACATTTATGTTTTGGCCATTAGTTCCCGGAAAAGAGGCAATTTATTTTGTGTATTTTATGGCAATTTGGCCATTCAAAGTTGGCTAGTTTTTCGATAAGGAAAAAAATCTATAAATCTTATTTTTATGTACTTTAAAACGATTACCAGTAACTTTTATGTGCTGCTAATCTTGAGTTTTTTTGCACACATGTTTCTGCGGTGCCACGTGCCTAAACTTGTATTACCAATTTCTGGGGGCCCCCAAGACAAATGAAATATTTCTGCCAACAAAGACGCAATATTTAAAGTGAGTGGCTGCATAATTTCCTTAAATCGCCCAACCATTCCTGAAGCAAGATGTACAGTCTCTCTTGAAGGTAGGTATGCGCTTAATCAATTTGTCGTAAAAATTAATGGATGCCATATCACGTGGGTGGTTGATGGCAGGTTGTGAGATGGTCGGAAAAAAAGTTATTTAATTTAAGGGTAGCTGGCGGGCTACTGGCTCAAACGAATTTTTTTGGATGATGTACAACACATTGGGGAAATTGTTTGAAAGAAATCTTGTGAAACATGTCAATACACGTGTTTGGGCATTGAAGTTATGGTAGACAATAAGCTTGTGATACCTGTATACAATCGGCTTGTTTTGTTGTATTAACCTGCAACTACTACGTGCCATTTATCTATTTGAAGCTAGTTGAAGCTCGATTTGATTATGTGAAATAAGCATAAATTCGTGCTATATGCTCACCTCAAGGTATCACCTCCATTCTATTTCTCAGCAAACAGGCTGGCAAAGCTTTTTGCAATTCATTTGCCCTGCTTGCCATTTGTCATACTGCACCCATTTTAATCATCGCATTGTCATTTTGGAATGTCGTTTATTTTAGCAACATTTTGACATTTATCTGTTACTGCCTCTCAAAAGAGATACAGCGGTCAAAAAAAGTATTCATCATTCAATGTTTTTTTTTTAATAAGTCTACAAAAGACAATTGGAATAAAAACATATTAAACTAATGATGCAGTAGTGCTTGTGTGATATATATGTACACAATTTCATTGTTTTTAAAGAAAAAAATAGTATTTATTGGAACAAAAAGGGACATTTTACAGCTGAACACAAAAAATTAAACAAAAAAAGTATTCATCATTGCAAAAAAACAAAAAAATAAATAACATAATTTAAAAAAATTAATACTTTGTTATTCGACCACCGCGTCTTATAACTTCTTTTAAACGGTTTGACATCGATTGGACTAATTTAGCGGTTATATTTTGGTCTATATTAGTCCATTCCTCCATTATCACCTGTTGCATTTGACTCTTGCTCGAAAAATTGCGCGTTCTCAATTTGCGTTCGAGATGTTCCCAAAGATGTTCAATTGGGTTCAAGTCGGGACTTTGAGGAGGAGTTTTAATGACTTTGGGGCAGTTATACAGCATCCACATCTTGGTATTTAAAGCAGAATGTTTGGGGTCATTATCTTGATAATATTGAAAGTTATTACCAAGCCCAAGTTTTACAGCACTATCTTTTAAATTCCTCTTTAAAATGTCAATGTAATACTTATGATCCATTACTCCATTAATAATTTCAAGATTTCCCGCTCCTGAAGCCGCCATACACCCCCAAACCATTAAACCACCTCCACCATGTTTTACAGTAGCAACTGTGTTTCGATCTTCAAGCTCTGTATTTGGTTTTCTGTACACTATGACCTTTCCATCGCACCCAAAAAGATTAAACTTGCTCTCGTCTGCAAAAATGACTGTTTTCCAAAATGATTCGGGCTGTTTTACATACATTTTTGCGAAGTTTAGCCTTTTCACTCGGTTTATTTTATTTATAAAGGGCTTCTTACGTGCAGTTCTTCCTCTGTAACTATGCCTTTTGAGTGTATTTCGAATTGTTTGTGTAGTAACTTCCTTCCCTAAATATTCCATAGTGTTTTTACGAAGAATGGTCGCATTTGTCTTCGGAGTTTTCTGAACTTGCCGCACTAGCCAACGCACATCTCCAACTGAAAGTGCTTTTGGTCGACCAGATCTTGGTTTATTGTCAACAGTTTTCATTTCTGTCCACTTTCTGATGATGGATTGTATAGTAGATCGTGGTCTATTTAATATTTCACTGATAGTTTTTTGAGTTAAACCATTCCTGTGGTGTTTTATTATCAAAACTTTTACCTCATCAGAAACCTCGTTTTGCTTACGACCCATTTTGACAAAAACTATATTTTCAATGAAATTAAATATTTGCTGTCAAGGGCAAAGCCTCCTTTACTAAATAAAACAGAAAAGGGGGATTCCCAAATAATATTTGAATTTGACTTTGATGATAGCACATCAATGATGAATACTTTTTTTGTTCTGTTTTTGGTGTTATTATATAAAATTGCATTATTTGCGCTAATTAAATTTATTTTTTGAATTTATTTTAAAACATATTACGAAAAATAAACTATTGCATAAAACTGCATTATTTGTTTACTTTAAATTTTCTTCAATTACCCAAAATAAGTGAATTTATTATCAATTTTGCTAATGATGAATACTTTTTTTGACCGCTGTACCTTCGATGCAGGTCACATTGACTCCAACAACGTACAACGCCAACAATGCGTTGGCAGAAAACTTTCTTTCTTTTAACGGGAACAAGCAGGCCGGCCCAACTGTCAAACACTTTGACAAATTACTGATTAGCTCTGACATATAGAATGTCCCTGGATTTGTTGACTGGATTCGATAGTACATTGTTTTCTTGCCTTTTTCCAAGACATTGTGTGGTTGTCAATAGTTTTTTGGTCAAAAATGTCTTCAAACGGAAGTTGGCAGCTTTTGAAAAATGCGTTAACGGAAAAAGAATTCTCTTTTTTTGTAATTCCCTGGAAAAGAATTTTGTTGCGCTGAGACTTGTTGCACAAAGTTTGGCTCCCTGACTCTGAAGAATTTTGCGATGTGTTTTCAATAAAACCGGCATTGGCTGCCAGTTTCTGGCCAACAATTTTTGTTGGTATATCATGTATTTGCCATAACTTAGCTTTTTCCCGTTTTCTTGGCTCTTTGGGTTTCCTTTTATGCCATTGTTGTAATAAAGTTATAATGGCAAACAATAAAATATGACTTTTGTTTTTTGGGGGGTTTGTTTACATTCGGCCATAAATCTCATATGCAGCTGCAGGAGAAGAGCAGTAAGAGCGTGTAGAGTTGATTATTTATGATGGTAACAAAACTACTACTCTGCCACATTGTACCATTCTATGGCTTCATTCAGACATGTTGCAAGGTTATTGTTTCATATTTAGCAAAAGTATGAAACAATTGATGTCTATATGCAAATTCTTTCGAATATAGTAAAGCTTGAAACAAAAATTTGCATAAAATGACAACTTCAAATATTCTTTTACTACATGGCTATGTTGTTTACAACATTATAGATGCATTAAAGAAACATTTATTTTGGAGGTACGTTATTTCGCCATGGTATCTCTTAAAGCATTTATTTAGAAAATTTTATAGGCGAGATTAAATTTAGGCAAAGCAACAACCGATGAAGAAGCACTGGCTGTGTACACAGAAACAAGTCGCAAAAAATTTTTCATTTTTAAATTTTAATGAATATAAAATCGTTCTCAATAAAAAAATGAATATATTTTTTTTTTTTCAATTACTGTAATTATTGAAACTTCTACTATTTTCAATTAAAAAATATTTAATTCAATTAAATTTTTATTTGAATCTGAAAGTTTTTTTCAATCACAATCGTGATTGAAAATTTTGTAAAACTTTAATTGATTCGATCATTTTTTAATCCAACCTTATAAAATTTTAAAATATAGTTCTTAAGTAAATTCAATTAAAGGCTATATACGCGTGACAACAGCGAATCCAGTTGCCGTTGTCTAGCGTTCGAAGCCATCAATACAACTTCTAACAGATGCACAGAATCATGTGCTACCATGGAAGTTGTGTAATTGTTGCAGACAAAAAAACTGTCATTACACGAACACATGCATTGGGGAAAGTACAGCTAATAGACATGGTTGTCGACAAGGTTAATGGGGTATTTGTATCATAGAGGCGTTTTCGCAATAAATACGATAAATACAAATGCAAAATACCAACGTACGGCCCTTGAAGCCATCACACCTAATATGGTTGAAAAATCTTCTAACCAAAGACGAAACGCGTCCCATCGTGGTTCGTGTGTGTTGCGATCTCTGGCTCTCCTTTTTCACTTGCAAAAGAAAATCTCCGATCAATGAGCTAGTTTAGAAAGAGAAACAAAGACCCATACGTCCCACATATTGACAAATCTATAGTAATACCATGGCAGCCGATTCTACGTGGATTAACCCGATCTACAAAGCACCCTTACCCGACACCAGAAATTTTTTGGAGAACCCCGCGGTATTTTTTTTGTCTATGGATGCCCACGGACCTTTGCCTGAACAACGCATCTCAAGTTCATATTCCAGGAGATAAACGTCTGCGTACCAAATATAGAAATTAATGGAATTTTCAAAAAAATTCAATAATTTTTTAATTGGATAAATTAAAAACTAATTGAAAATTTCAACAATTAAAATAACATGTTTAAATGGATCAATTAAAAAAGTTCATTAAAAATTTCAATTATTTTTTAATTGAATATGCAATTTGTTTAATTGAAATTTTTTCCAATTAATTTTTCAAAAAAGGCGATTGATGTCATAATTTTCGTGATAGAAAATTTTTCAATTAGAAAATTGATAAATTAAAATAATTTCGTGATGGAAACCGATTTTTTTTCTTCTGTGTAATATGGCATCTGCAACAACATAACAATTATCAATATAATATTTGTAATCTTATAATTAGATTAGAAATATATAAAGGTTGATTTTTTAGCTATTATCTTTTTGGCAACACTGGTTTAAACAGCTCACGCATGTTACGTGTTTTGTTTCACTGTCCAATATCTTCACTTTGGTCTACAATTTACGAACAACGCCATTTCCATTTTATGACGAAGCTCATTTTTGACTCAATGTGTACGATTGTCGATTTTGGAGTGAAGATCAGCCAGAAGCATTGCAAAGTTTTGTGCGGTTCATGTGCTGGCGGCGTCATTGGACCGTTCTTCTTCAAAAATGGTGCGAATCGTAAGGTAACTGTGAATGGTGAGCGCTATCGTGAGATGCCATACATTTTTTTTCTGCCCAAAATGCAAGAGCTTGACTTGCATGACATGTGGTTCCAACAAAATGATGCCAGTTCGAGTTCGGTGAACATTTTATTTCACCTTCGAGACCGTTCAATTGGCCGCCAAGATCGTGCGATTTAAAGCCTTTAAACTATTTTTTATGCGGCTATGTTAAAGCTCATGTCTATACAGACAAGTCCGCTTCAATTGACGCATAGGAAGACAACATTGAAGCATTTATTCGTGAGATACCGACCGAAATGCCAAAGAGTATGCCAACATTGGACTATGCAGATGGACCATTTGAGGGGCAGTCACAGTCAACATTTGCATGAAATAATCTTCAAACATTAAATTATATGGACCGTACTATCGATTCAAATAAGAGTTTCATGCATGTTCTGAATTTTATTTGTTTTTCTAAAAATTTTCCTATAGCTCTTAAAAAATCACCCTTTAGTTTCTTGTTTTTAACTTTGTTATTTATTTGTATTCTTTTTTTATTTAATTTGTTTTTGTATTATTTAAAATATGTTACTTTATTTCATTTTATTTTTGGTTTTTTTTTAACTACTTTTTTAGTTTTATTTCAATTAATTTTATTTTTGGTTTCATTTTGTTTGATTGTTTTTTTCTTTTCCATTTATATATTTTTATTTTGAAGCAAATATATATTTTTACTTCAAATTAAAGTTTGTTGTTTTTTCTTTCATTTTATATTATTTTGTCCTTGTATCCTCACATAGAAAATATCTTAAGTATACCACCATAAATAATTATTCTGCAAGTACCTTAATATTAACCCCAAAAGTATGCTACTCCATAATGTAGTCTTAAATACATCCTAGCAAATATACTAATACCATTTTATGATAAAACACTGAGTAAATATGTTTACACCATCAGGATTATAAGAACATACGTATTTACGTTTGTTGTATACATGAAGTACAAAACCAAATCCTTAGGGAAAATCAGAGCCCTTAGGGCGATGGTAAAGCATTGTTGCAATTTTCTGCGACATGCATTAAAGAGCCAAAAGCAAAACGACTCAAATTGCCATGACTATGAAGAGAGGGACAGAAAAAAAGAGTAATTAACTAAGAATTAAATTGGAGATTAAGCAAAGCGGACAAGGAAATAGCAATTACTACAATACAAATTGCTAAAAGGAAGTTATACCAAATGGAATGTGTAAATAATGCCTTAAAGTAGGCAGATTAGAGAAATAGGAAAATAGAGATAAAGCAAAATAGCATATGAGAAACTTCAAACAAGTAATAGATATTTATGCCCTTTCGAGATGAACTAAAGGTAATAGCCTACTACTATTGCCCTTCTTAGAAGTTTTTATACATATGACTTCTATTTGAAGAAAACACTTTCTTTGGCTTTTTAACGAAAAAATAAATGAAAAAAGCTAATATTTCCTAAAAGTATGCATTGATTTCTATGCTCATAATTCATAATATGCAATGATTTTTATTAGATCCCTTTAAATATGCAATGTTTTTGACTCTGAAATTTTTAATTCTAACATCCAGAAACTTTATATTTACATACAAACTTTTACAAAAATTCGATTTTAATACAAAAAGTTTAAAATATTAAGCATTTTAAAATAAACATGTCTCGCAAGAGAAAAGAAAAACAATTTGTCATTGATGTCATACGTCTTCGATGACTAAAAAGTGATAAAACATACAATAACAAAAAACATAAATATTTAAAACTAACTACCTAAGCCATCAACTAATAAAATGGGAAATTCTTCATCATCGCATGGCAGTAAAAGTAGCCGAAAATGTCGCAGCCTACCAAATTCGCCTGACGTCAGAAGGTAAGAAGAGGAAAATAGATAATTGAAGAAAAAACATTTTAGCATTTAGAGTGATCATTGTTATTATAAAAATAAACGATGCTATTAAAAAAACCACAAACTGTTTAAAAAGTACAAATGACATGGAAAACTCCCTTTTAGACCAAATCACATACCCTATGGCTCGCCGGATTTCTTTATTTACATGGCAAGATATACATTTCACTCTCTCCCCTGCTCAGCTTTTATTTCTCCCACATCCCATATTTTATACTTCTCCAAACAACATGTGTCATTTTAAAGATTTTATAAGAGAAAATTTATTTCTTCCCCAAACGAACTTATGGCTGTGGTAAACTGACAGTGACACTGAACTGTTTTTTGGTCATTATAAATATTAGAAATCGTTGGAGTACACAAAGTTTGCAGCGCCTGTGTCGGTAGGACATAATTTAAAGTTTTCCCTGAAATCACATAATGTACTCTTAAAAAAAAACACAAAAAAACGGGAGGCAAGCAACATTTAATGCTTACTGAGAATCTGATGAATGTGCAACATGTGTAAAGTCTCGTGCTGTGTATTTAGTTTCACCTTATGGACTGCTTGCCTATGTGTGATCGAAGCCAAGAAAAAAACATATCTAACGCATAAACAAATCTCCAGCAGTTGCCAAAACATTCAGATTCATTAATTTTGACAGAGGTCATGGCAATCAGCCAAAACAGAAAACTTAAATTGGGGAAAGTGTAAACATAAACGACGTTTTTGTTAAATGAGGAGTGACTGGAGAGTCAAGGAGCGGCTCCCTTTTTATGCAATGATAGAACAAATAAAAAGGCATTAAATTTGACCGGGTCGAAATTTGGATACCCACCACGGATTTATATAAAACACATTTCGTCGAAATCTTGTGAAAAGTTTTATCGCAGTATGGTCAGATATGGCTCAAATTAAAGGGCTCCAACACAACTCACTGTTCAAAATTTCACTCATACTGTTCGCGAAATCGGGCAATATATGGTCTTTATTTGGGTTTAAAATTGTAAGTCTGAAGATTGGTTTTTTTGGCAACTATATCAAAATATAGTCCGATCTGTTTGGGCCCCCGGTGAAAATAGGGTACTACTTTTTTTGGTATCCGAAGGGGGGCGGACCCTCCCCCATACCTCAATTTTCAAAAACGCCAGATCTCGGAGATGCATGCACCGATTTAAGCGAAATTTTGTATGCCACCTTATGGTACCCCTAAAACACGAAATCGGTATACAATTTTTGGGTCGAATAACCTGAGGGGACGCCCCCAGGTAGAGTTGGAACTTGGTATAAATTTTGGTTCAAAGTGTTCGGGGGGTCCCCCACACCCAAAAAACCCCACAACAGGACTCTTTCACCGCTTTGGGAAATATGGGTATCAAATGAAAGGTTTTCAAAAGTAGGGCACAAATCTGGCATACAAATTTATTCCCTGCCCCAAGACCCCTCAAGTGGACATATTTACCGATTGGGACAATATTGGTATCAAATGAAAAGTCTTTGGAAGTTAAGTACATATCTGTTATAAGAACGGGGTCTCCCCAACCTTAAAGACCCCCAAAACGGGCAGGAATGTCCAACGTCACAAAATGGGTATTAGTATAAGTTCTTTGGGAATTGGCTACGAATCTGGTATACACATTTGGCAGAATCCGCGACCGCCCCCCACTAAATACCATTAATTAGTACGTGTAGTTCGATCGAGATAAAATGGAAATTAAAAGAAAGGTCTATGATATATATACCAACTATAGCAATATGTAGTTCAAATGTGGTTTTTGGGAGTAGAGGTAGCGAGAGGAGTAGAGGTTTGGAAACTCCAATTTACCACCAAAACCAAGAGAATGAAGTAGATCTAACATCTAAAATTTAATCGATGGCCTCTCCCTTAAGTGTGTTTATAATAACTTTAAAACGGAAATTTGGTGTCTTTATTTAGGGTGAGATATCTAGGGCGCTTCAACACCTCCAAAGCCCGCCAAATGGAAATATAAATCACTAATGACAACATGGGGCTCAAATGAAAGATATTTCAGACAAGAGCACGAATCTGATATATGAGCCTCCATCTCTCCCCCAAAAATACCCCCATACCAAATATAACAATGAAAGGTATTTGGGAATAGGGCACTAAAATGATATCCACATTGGGGCGAAATATCTGAAAGCCGTACCAGCACCCCAAAACAGAACATATTTTCTGACCGTGCCAGTATAGGGCTCAGGTAAAACAAGAGAGTGAAAGAAGGTGCAGCCGAGCGGTCCCTTTCCAGCTAATATCCTCATATATAGACCGATCTGAATCATACTCGGCAGGAATGACGAGAGAACTAACACAATTAAAGATAAATTTATAAAAAAATTTGATAATTAATTTCATTATTAATTTCTATTTTTATTTTGTACCCATACCCATGAATTCGTCAATTCAAAAGCCACGAAGCCCTTCTTTGATATTCACTTCACTCATTAGACATTTACAAGCCAAATTGAAACATCATTCACATATCCCCTGACAATTACGGCATGGTGTCTGAAGTTACCACCATCTATTATTTATGACAGCCACCATCAACTCCACTTGAAGAAGGCCAGAAGAGGGTATGCATTTTAAATTAGATTTAAATAAAATCCTTCCAAATCATTCATAACAAGTTGAAACATGCAAGAAGATAAGATTCAACCCCCAGGTTCAAGGCCAAAGACAAATAATATATCTGCTCTTATCAAATATACAAAACTACCACCATAGACACCACTGACACCCCACTTACTTTATTGGAAGGCACATAGTACTTATAATAACAATAATCCCATAGATCAAAGGAGTCACAAAACATCTGAATACACATAAGACCATACTCACATACGCACGCAACTGGGTCCAAAGGCTCTCAAAAACGAAAAATTGACATTTGTTTCCCTTTGCATGAATTGGTTTTTGTTCTTGTTGTTTGTGTGGTAACCATAGATAAACCAAAAAATGTCGTAAATAATTCACATCTGTATTTGTGTAAGAATTTTAAAAATGTTACGCTCTTTCAGACCATCTATTAGTGAATTAATGGACTCACAGAGTCCCATAGTCGGAAGGAGAAAGAGTAGTACGTGCCAAACCACATTTCAGCTCTATTTTCCATGGTGTTTATTGCACTCTTTTTGATTTATTTATTATGACAATTGCTATGAAATTTTCAATAGACAATAGAAGTAGCAAAAAGGGAGTATGAGAGGAAAGTCTATACATCTATCCGGGGAAATAGAACACCATTACATCATATGTTCTTATTTGTGTTTTTTTTTGTTATTGGAGATGACCATTGTAATGCATTAAATGTGCGAAAAATGTTCACCATTGCCAATGATGGTCTAAGACAAACAATGAAAGTTGACAGCATTAGCCATGTAGGGAATAGATACAGACTATTAGTTAAGAAGGGACGAGTCTTGTCTACACGCATAAATTACCAAGTTTTGACAGTTTAGGGGTTTTCTTTGTTTGAGAATTCCTTTCACACTTATTTTTTTTTTATTTATACAATTTGTTTTTATTCTATTTTATTAAGGTTTATTTTGTATTGTTCTAATTTTTTGTGTTGGTTTAGTTTTTTATTTTATTTTGTACTCTTTTAAAAACCATATATTTCTGGTTATGTTTTAATTTTTTGTAATGTTATTTTATGCGCTTTTTTATTTTATTATTTTTTTGTTTGTTTCATATTATTTTATTTTTATAACTGCTATTTAAATATCACTCCTACATGTCATGGGAAATCCCTATGTTTATGTAAATTAAACTTTCAGAAGAAAAGTAAGAAACTCTTTTTACATAAGATGGCAGAAAGGAAGCAGGCAAGCGTAACATTCGTTAAGTACTACTTTTGCCATGCTTTTCTTCTTGGGCATCATCAACAACATCACCATCAGCATAGACGAAGAAGCTTCAACATCAGCAACAAAGAATGGCAAAGAGTGTTGTATCCTTTTAAGCATTCATCATACTTACAATGCCACTAACAAAACGTAAATGTAAACACAAACATAGACTTGGTTAAAAATAAATCCTCTTCAGGGAAGTCACTTCTCGCATACACATGAAGATGAAAAAACAACAGCTAGCACAACAGCCATTAGATAAAGGTTTCATAGTACGCTTCACCTACCCACATTCACCCTTCATATACATTTTATGTTTATACACCCCATTCACATGGATCCTTTCTACAGCACTAGAAAAACATATCACAGCTTTTCTTTCCACACCTAGGCAAGTAATTTTCATTCCATTCCATTTTCAGGTGTTCACAAGCTTTTATTTTCCCTCTTTCATCCACTCGACAGACAGTTTCAAAGAGTAAAACAAAAGCAAGAGTGCATGGATTTGTCAACGTAGGGAAACAACTGATAAAAATAAAGGGAATAAATGGGGCCTTTATGAAAGATTTTTGAGAGTTTCCATTGATTTTGAAAAAGTTTTACCACGTATATCCACTTCTCTAAACGAAAAACCCCCAAACTTCGAAAAAAAAAATTGCGAATGGAATTTGCTGACCACAAAAAGACTTTCTGAGAAGTCAAAAAGGAAAAGATGTGAAACTGTAAAGAGAGAAGCAAAGGGATTTGTAAGGTTTTGATCAATTATTCCGCCTTTTTTCTTCTATATATTCGAATCGAAATTCCTTGTAATCCATGTGTTTTTGGTGTAGTGTTAACCCTTAAGCGACTTAAGAAAAATGTTCATCATACAATTTTACTACAGATCTTTTAATATTTTTAGTAAATGGAAATTTGCCCATGAACATTCCATTAAGGAACAGTGGCAAACTTCCCATATATCAATGAGTGCTGTTCGATTTAAGGATAAGCTCAATGTTAAGGGACCTCCTTTTTATAGCCGAGTTCGAATGGCGTGCGGCAGTGCGACATTTCTTTGGGGTGAAGTTTTTATATCTCACAAAAGTCGCCAGCATTAGCATGGAAATTTTTTTCTGATGTTCTTGCAAGGATTCGAGCCCAGGCGTTTACCGTCATAGGCGGACATGAAAGCCTCTGCGCTACAGTGGCTTACATACTTTTTAGTACTCACTCAAAAAAGACTTCATATGATGAAAATAGTAGCCACATGCTCTTAGTGGCCACAGGCTCTTAATGGCCACTCTACGTCTACGCCCAGCCGTAGTGAAAATGACTCAAACAAAAAGCACAAAATTCAACCTCTTAAAAAGATTTCGAAACAGCGCGCCTATACTAGGCAACATTAACGGAGAAGCTGCAAAATAACACCCATACATGGACCGACATAACATCAGCATGTACGGAGACGGCCACCTCTATCATAGGCATTGCTCAACGATCCCATAAATATTGTAATAAGCAACAAAACGAAAATAAAGCAGCGTTCTGTAACCAAATTCGCGGACAGGACTGAATATCGCACCTCCGCCTCGCTGGTCAATTACCTAGTTCGCAGAGATAAGCGAACATATTTAATATGCTGGTAGAGCAAGCCGAAAATGCAGCTAATATAGGAAACATGCGTGGAGTCTACGAGTCAATAAAACAAATAAGCGGCAACAATATAAGTCCAACGGCAATAATAAAAGATGAGGACGGATCGGAATTAACAACACCCGAACAGCAATTAGAGCGATGGCGCGGTTTTTCAGCTCCGAAGGACTAGCAACCGAGGACGCAAGCTCCAACCCTCTTAACCCCCCTGTGCACCGTGACCCACGCAGGGATATATCTACGGCCCCACCCACCTGTGATGAAATTGAGGCCGATCTGGTCTCATTCAAAAACGGCAAATCAGCCGTAAGAACTGGGAGGGATTACATTGATAAAAGTAATAAATAAAGTGATGGCAAGTCTTCTTCTGCCGCGATTTCCCCTGCAATTGACAGCATTTTGAGGAAGGAACAAACAGGGTTTCGGGCAGGACGTTCTAGTGCCGACCACATTAATTCCATGCGCATAATCATTGAACAGTCTGCAATACTTAATACATACCTATACCTTTTATCGACATCGAGCGTGCTTTGACACAGTTTCGCGAAGTTCAATGTGGAGTACGCTGTTGAATAAGTGCATCACTGAAATCGTGACACTAATCAGGAAGCTGCTGAAGTTTCAGTCCATTTCAATGGAAAAGAAAGTCGACCTTTCGGGATCGACAAAGAAGTGAAGCAAGGTTGCATCCTGTCACCGACGCTATTTTTAATTTTATTAGAGGCACCCTATAGCATACGTTGGGGTATTCACGACGTCCTTAAAAGCGCATCGCTTCGAGCACATAAAGGCGAAACTGAAACTGTAGAATGAAAATGCTGCCAAAGTAGGCCAGAGGATAAACATAGTAAAGACATACGCGTACGTGTCAACAAAGCTAGACGCGCCTTTCTTAAACTCAATAAAGTTTGGAGATGCAGTGACATCTCACATAATACAAAATTCAGGATCTTCAACAGTAGTGTGAAATCTATTCTACCCGTAAAGTCTAAGTTTTCATAAATCGCTGACTACGACAAATACTTCGAATTTTCTGGCCAAACCGTATTTCAAATGAAGAGTTGCAAATAAGAACAAACACTTCCCGCATCGATGTAGAAATCCGGAAGAGAAAATGGACTTGGTTTGGTCATATCCTACGTCGACCGCGCGATGATATAGCAAAAAAATGTCCTAGAATGCAACCCGCAAGGACAGCGAGGGAGGGGACGCCTGAAGAGAGTTGGAATCAACCCATATATCGTGGAATCAAGCCAAGGCTTAGGCCAACGATAGAGCTCGATGCCCTATGTTCACACTGAACAGTTTACTATTGGCCATATTTTATTGTAATATATTTAATATACTCTAATTGTAAATAAAGGACATATATATAAATAGAAAGGGTTTTTAAAAAGGGACGCTACAAAACGATACGAACAGCAAACAACGCCATATTTTTGCCGCTCTTTTGACATTGCTCTCTTCAGTAAGGTTTGCCATTTTATGATGGAAAGATACACGAGCCAACAACGAGTCTAAATTATTTAAACTTGCTACCGGAGTCAGTGGCCTCAACGTTAAGAGCGCTCCGTCAATAAGTAAAATATGCGTTATTGGTCAGACAGCAATCCACACGTGCACCATGAGTCATCATTACATTCCGAAAAAATTACGGTTTGATGCGGTTTATGGGCCGGCGGCGTCATTGGGCCGTACTTCTACCGTGATGATCAAGACCAGCACGTTACTGTGAATGGGAATCGCTACCGTTCAATGATAACATAATATTTTTGGCCCCGATGTGGACTTTGAGGACATGTGGTTACAACAGGACGGCGACACAAGCCACACAGCGATGTCACAATCCATTTATGGGAAACCAAGTGTGGAAAACGTGTCATCTCACAGTCGAGTCGATTGGTCTTCTCGGCCGTGCGATTTGGCGCCGTTATGATGAACTTCGTGCGAATATCAAACGTGAAATTGCAGCAGTATGGAATTCAGCGTCTGGAATTCTGCAAGTGTGGCCATGCAAAAGTAATCGAGTTCCACACATAATGGCATCGAACGTACTTTCACAGGAATAAAGAATTTTATTGATATCCAAAACCGTTTTTGTTTTATTAAAAAAAAAATGTCGCTCTCTTATTGAAAACCCCTGTACATGCCATTGAAAAACCCTGTACAATATTGTGTAGAATTTTAGTGAGGACGCTTTTTCTGCAGGTATTTTTCCTAACATTCGTCGTTAATTGGTTTAGGATGGTCTGATGACCGGCTTGCCCATATCAAGGAAGGACAGTGGGTATTGATAATTGGAAAGAATTGGCTATGAAAGCAGGAACCCTCCAATTCAAAATTTAATTTGGATGGCATACAATATTTTCCAAAACAATGAAAAGTTAGAAGGCTAATCAAAGTAACGACAATATTTAGTTCTTATATTCGTAAGCAAAGAGTATATCTGTTTTCTTTAAAGATATATTGTTCTTCTAATTGATTTCAGCTAATTAGTGTATAGTAACCAAAATAGGAGTCCTTTTTTAACACACATAACATCCGTCCCTGTTGCTTCAGCCTATATAGCAAAAACAATGTTTACCCATACACTTTTTCCAGAGAAAAACTTCCACCCACCTTCTATATGTATTTGCCATGTCAACAATGTATTTCACTTGCTGCAGTTTCGAAGTGGAAGCACTGCACACTGCATATTTATAAACATTTCAATGTTGATGGAGAGCTATGAGATAGCTCCGCTCATATGATGCCAAAACCTAGAAGGGGTAGGAGCCAAAGGGGCGAAACTGGTATCCTAAAATGGTATTTGTATTTATTTAACATTTCATTTTCATTAGAGTTCTAAAAGCAAATGCTGCTCCACTTACATACGTGATAAATTTCAAAGGCAGACAACAAACGCCACAGACGATTGCTTGGGTATACATATGAGGCCCGTGAGTAAGAAGAAGATTAATTGGCAGGCAATCGAAAGTAGCAAAATGCGTAAAAGACTATCTCTGGCAAAATCCATAGCCAAGAGTTGAAAGTTGTCAATTCATAATTAATGACTAAAGGAGCTGAGGGCGGACTATCTCTTAGATGTATGATAAACAACTTTTGTCAACGTTTCGGTATAAAACGCAATTGAAAGTGAGGATACTTCTTGAAATCTTGGGCACAAGTTAATAAGTTGTCCTAAAGGCTCCTTTCTCTTCCCTTGTTGACACGATGCTGTCAAAGGATCATCATCATCATAAACTACTCCCACTTTTAATAAAGCCGTTTTTATTGGTTTCCTACTCTCTGCACCTTTTGCCATTGACTGCCATTGTCTAACAGACAAATCGTGACTTTATGTCAAACATGGCAAATTATTTCCACACCAAAGAGACAGAGAGGAAATACTTCACTACAATCGTAAATATTTGCCCTCTAACGTTGAAAGTTGGCAACGGAAACAAAGATGCTGAATTTCATCACCTCTTTAGGATGTGTGTGACTGAAGGAGCACAGAACGGCATCTTTGTTTTGTAAATACCATGTAAAACACAAAGTCGCGAGGCAACCAAAAGTAATGCCAACAACAATAATAACAAATGATACTTTTGAAAGGATATTAAAAACACTCCTCAAAGTGTCTTGGCAACATTTCATGGTTCATGGTTTCATGGTTGAAGAAATAACTTGGCAACGTGTCCCCTTGCAAATTTAAATATTCTCAAATGTATTGAAATAACGAAATGGATGTGATTAAAAAACAACAAAGAAATAACTACACAAGTATGTGACTTAATAAACAACATCAACACAATATTGTAAAAGAATGCAATTTAGAAGAAGTAAGATAAGCTTCAAGTGTGGGGGCTTGTTTTATTTGGCTTGCATTAATTTATATGGGGAAAAAATCGATTTCAATCACGTCATTTGGCTTATATAAAAAATCAACTAGAAGTCGATGTAAAAAGCAAGAACAACTTATACAGAGTTTTCTAATTGAAGGTGGACAATACCTAAAATTCTTAAGTCTATTAAACGTTCTCCTTGTTCTACAATTGTTAAACTTCCGTTCTCATTTTCCATAAAGCAAACCGCGATTACCCCTAATATTACTCGCGCTACTTATTATAAAATGAACAAAGAAGTTAACGAACAATGTAAAAAAATTGACTTAGAGTGATAAAATAGAGATACAAAGAGATTTACAAACTCCAGAAGCTATTTAAAAAAGCCCATAAATAATCGTAATTTTCATTCTGTCTTCCTTCTTTCTTTTTTAAAGCGAACATTTCCCAGTTGATATTTAAATTAAATCCATTCAAGCCCCAACTGACAGGCTTGAATAATAAACTCCTTAATTACAGACAATCCAAATGCCAAAGGAGACACCTACACATCAGGGATTATTTGCATGTTGTTCACGGCAACGCAAATCATGGTAGATGTTGGATGGTTATGATCACCACCATGAAAAAGTCACTCACTCAACCCATCCTTTGTTCTGAACTGTGACTAAACATAGTTTGGTGGAGCCTGTTTTCAATTCTATTGAAAGCTAAGAAACCCTCATACTACAAATGATGACAGTGAGAGTAGTGGGTTGAGAGGTTGTTTATCATATCAGATTTATGGGTTAACCATGAATCAAATTGAGAATGCCTAGAAAGTAGGTGGGGAAATTTTTTGTTACCTTGCTAATAGAGACTTCACGAAGCAGAATATACAACTGATGATACTGTGGGAATTTTAATGCGTTGTATGTAAAAAGGCCACCGTGGCGCATTTGAAATTTTGTCTTTAGACAAAATTTGATTGAAAACAATATTTTCTACAGAAAAAAGTTCGTTTTCTCCAGAATTATAAAGTATAAATTTCTTGATGGACAAAAACTGCACTTAAGTCTTCCATTGGTATAGGCTTTATATATGTGTACCCACATTTTAAATTTCAAACAGTTATTCCAGAAATTAGCTTCTAGGGGATACATATGTTTATAAGCAAGCAATATCGAATACATATCTATATGACCAATTATCAATATGCAACAAGTATTAGGAAATGTGTGTCTGTGTAAAAATCTAATACGATCTAGCCATGTCTTGATCGAACTAGATTTGAATTAGCTGTTTTATATATGTACCTATATCCCGATTTATGGTCTTGGACTTATAAAAGGTGCATTTATTACCCGATTTCGCTGAAAATTAGCACAGTGTGTTGTGCTAGGCCCTTCTATATCGTACCGAGTATGGTCTTGATCTGATCGTATTTGGAAATAGCTGCCATAAAACACGATCTCCCGATAGATAGTCGATCGCCCATGAATGGCTTATTTATTACCCGATTAAGCCAAAATTTGGGACATTAAGTTGTGGAGGCCATCGTAGCGCAGAGGTTAGCATGTCCGCCAATGATGCTGAACGCCTGGGTTCGAATCCTGGCGAGAACATCAGAAAAAATTGTTCAGCGGTGGTTATCCACTTCTAATGCTGGCGACATTTTTGTGGTACTGTGCCATTCGGTATGGCTGCCATGTATAAACTTCTCCACTAAGAGCTGTCGAATTGCGGCACGCCGTTCGGACTCGGCTATAAAAAGGAGGCCCCTTATCATTGAGCTTAAACTTAAATCGGCAGCAAATAAGTCTTTTTGAAGGCGATAACCATGGTACACACAAACCGGGACAACCAAAAGCCCGATGGAAAGATCAAGTGGCGAACGACACCTGGAAACTTGGTGACAGAGATTATAGAAGGAGCGTGTGTCAGAGATTATGGATCGAGGCGCTATTCTACGTTCGGCTAATGGGAGAAATATTCTATAATAGCCAATTAAAGTAAAGTAATGCTGGCGACATTTGTGAGGTACTATGCCATATAAAAACTTCTCCCACGGCGGCACGCCGTTCGGACTCGGCTATAAAAAGGAGCTTAAAATTTGAATCGGGCGGCACACATTGATATTTGAGAAGTTTGCCTCTGCTCCTTAATACTATGTTCATGGGCAAGTTTGCATTTTGTATTTTCAGTTGTGTTAGACATTATGATACGAATCCTTCCTTTTGCTACCCGATTTGGAAGATTGTGATGTATTACATTCTCGACGCTGCACCGAGTTTGGTCCACATAGGACCATATTTCGATACATTTGCTTTGAGCTCATATATGAGGCTTTTCTCACCGGATTTTGAAGAAATGTTGTTAATATATAATCCGAGGTGGTGGGTACCTTAAGTTTGAATACTTTTAAATGGTTATAATTTAAAATGATTGTATCTCCCAAATGGTGTATCATTCTGCGACAGGTCCAATGATAATAAATCTATTCAAAAATCGAATTGCATCCTTAAAAAGAAAACAAAAATATTAATTATACATACAGCCAGTACTGACATTTCACGCTACAGAACAGTTATCAGCCACTTCACACTTGAACGTCTAAATATAGTTTGATGAAAAATTTATGTTTTGCTTTAGATTTTATGTATCTAGATTTCGCTGTATAATTGTTCGCGCCATCTGTGAACCATTTGAAGTCTGAACATAATTTTATCTACACAAAAAAAAATAAAAAAATTCCCAATCCTATATGGACAACTTTCTACATTTCAATTTTCATTTTTCAATTTTGCGTTAATTGCCTTCTCCTCTTATTTGTTGAATTAAATTGAAATTTAAACATATAATTCCAACAATTTGTTTTGCAAATAAAAACTTTAGCAATTTTTCTTAATAAGTCTGCTTAGAACAACGGCAAAAGAAACTTTTAATTATTCTCAAATAGAGAAGGAAAGCAGTCAAAGAAGGCAACAGAAAATAAAAAAAGGAAAATCATTCCCAGAAACAATGTATGAAAGCGGAAGGGTGTGAGTGTGAGCGTATGCCTTTGAAAGTATGGGTCTTAATTGCTTTCTCTGCTCCTGGTTTTTAAGCGCACAATAATAAAAAAAGAAATACAAAGTTCCGACTTTTGTCTCCTTACTACCATTCTGGCAATGCTGTTTGTTTGTTGCCGTGGAAAAAGTTGTTAAAAGAAAATTAAATCCTACACAAAAGTGTATTATTTCATTCTGTATAGACGATAAAACGTAAGAGAAAAGAGAACGAATAAGCAACATCCTTATAATTTTTACATAAATGTATGTATCATATTTCCTTTTCCAGGACATTGTACCCAACAATTGTCTGGCAAAATTTTCCATATTATTATATTACTTTTCTTCTCGCTCTAAACAGAGTAGTTATTCTTTTTTTTCAAAAAAATCCCCAAGACCTCCAGTATATCCTTTGGCATTGAAAGTGTCTGGGGGGTGAGTGGCTTTTCAAATGTCTATGCAGTGGCAACATCAGATGAAGACATCATGCAACAAATGTGACCCTCTCAAGAACATTAAAACCTTGTCTGAAAGTGCCAAGCTGGAAAGAGAAAATTAAATTTTCCCAAATGAAGTTTCCCAATTCCAAGAGATTTTACAATGACTGCTAATTCAAGGCACTTGGAGCATAAAGCAAATCAATGACGGCTGTTAAATATGAAATAAATTACAGTTTTGACTAAAGCAATAAAACTTGGCGACAGATGAGGTCTTTGCTAAGAGAGCTGATCCTAAATAGGGAAGGAATTGAGAATAATTGCAAACATTTTCGTCGATGTTAGCTTGTGAGTAAAGCCCCATTTGAGTCATTAACCTCTTTGGATTCTGCAACCGTCTTAAACAATTGAAACGGAGCGTTTGAATTTTAAGCCATAGCCATAACAGTGGCGTATTTCTATGACTTTTTGTTGTGTGACTACAAAGAATTGGCAGCACAACAAGAGTTGCACATTTCCGTGCCTTTGGTTTAAATTACTTTTCAACATAAAAACGCCCCACTCACTCACTCACCAACAACAACAACAACAGAAGCAGCCTAGTTATAGAACTCCTCTATAAAAGGCCTGAAACATAAAAATGGGAAATGGGGAAAACAACATGTATTTTGTTCAGGCATTTAAATAAACCAAATAAAGGAATGAAAAGGCAACATTGTTTAAACAAAAGCTGCAACAAGAGCGCATGAAGCAGCATACAACGGCATGCAGCATGGTTGGTAACTTTATGACACTTGAGTCATTCTTGGGTTCTGAAAGCCACAGCCGCAGCCGCAGCGCCCCACACTTGCAGCTACTGTGGTTAAGGTGTTTGCCCAGCACCAGAAACCGCTCTTGAGTACTCTATTTCCCTACCCTAACGAGATGAATGGTGCAGAGACACTGGCACAAGTTGTTTCTGTTACCGAAGTTGCAATCGAAGAAGCATACATGCAAAGGGATGGGAGCACATATTGTGAGATGACTTTGCGTGCAAATACATTTTCCCCACCAACCTGATTCTACCCAACATGGAAGTTGTGGAGTTTTTGCTGCCATTGCTAGTTACCTTTTTTGGTGAAGATACATTGCAGTTGCTCAAGGCGCAGACCCTGGTTCTGGTCCACAGGGGCAAGAGCTGACACTGCCGCTTGTTTGTTTGTTATTGTTATCCCTGGCACATTGCATGTCGCCAAGCATCGTAAATATCTTCAGTTTGTGGGAATCTCATACCATTCGCATTTGTCAAGGTAGAGGGCAGACGAATGTCGTAAAACGCACTTTTCACTTGTGAATGTGAAATTTAATTAAATTCCCTCCAGAATGGAGGGGAAAATATAAAAGCAGCAGCAATACCTCTTGAAGAGCAATGTCATGAGATGGAATACAATGTAGTATGGAAGGAGTTGTTATGTCTATTAAGTTCAAGGATAAGTATATGTGGGGGCAATATCCTAGAGGTGTTACTAATCGTGATAGTGTCTTGATTGTTTCTATTCTGCATGCTATAAATTTGATGGGTAAGAAAGAAGTGGATATTCGTAATGGTTTTATTACAATGTCATGTTGTTTGTTATGAAATATAGCATATTTTTAGGAGCTTTCCTTTTTTTAAATATTGAAGTTTTAAAGTTTATATTTATTGAGCCTTTTTTATTTTTAAATATTATTTTAAGATAAATCCCTAGAATAATTCATACTCAGTTAGGAATTTGGAAAAGAAACCTCGGAGAGTACTTATCAAAACGGAGCAGATAATAAAAAGGGTAGATATTTAACACAGCTCCTATAAATGGTGTATGCTACCAAACTGTATACTTTTAGGCGCAGAGAAGCCCAATATTGTTAAAATATTGACATCAATTTAAATTACATAACATAGGAACTCAATTTCATTGATGATTTGAAAGAGTTAAGCTTGCTTATACCTAGTTTGCTCAATTAGATCAATGAAACGGGTCACAGAAATGAAAAAAATGAACCAATTCGCATCAGAATATTATTTTGCTATATGTGATTGCAAATAAGTGATAAAAGTATAAACGTTTGAGCTGGCAAAAATAAATAAAATCAGCTCGCTGAACTAATGAACGTACTAGTTCAGAAATCTGAAAACCAGTTGAAGTAAGTCGTCTTTTTAATGAATGATATTTGTTTACACTACTTATATCCTGCTATTCTTCAAAGTAGAAACAGAAATGTCCACTAATGGTGTGTTTGTTTCTGTGTTTGATTCGCCTGTGTGTCTGGCAATTTCTGTTATCAATAAGATACCATTCATTCTAGTGATATTCTTTCTCATGATCAATCAGCCCGTATCTCTTCCTATTGGAAGGTTAATAAAAAATATATGAATCAAAATCAACGACCAGCCTAACCGGCAAACATAACAAATAGAAAGAACTAGTTCGTCGAGTCGGAAACAGCTGAGGTGAGTTGTCACTTTAAAGAACGACATTATTCGACACAACCGTTGTCCCGCTTTACGTCAAATTTTAAATAGAATACTTGGAATTCTTTTATCCTATCTTTGGTAGTGAGATACCAAATATCCTATCATCCAGGTAATATAACTGCCTTATTGTTAACCATGTTCACTAAAAGCATATTAGCAAAGAAGAGAAAAAGAGAAGGAAAATAATGATCGTATCATTGACCTACGCGCATGCCAAAACAACAGGAGCCTTCGTATCATCCTCCTGGACCGACCTTAGAAAATATTTACACACAAAAAATGGCTTAAGTAAGGCTTAATGGAGTTGTATCCGCTACTCATTAAGCAATAACATTTGCCATTTGTGAACGGGTATAGATATACGTTTTAAATTTTAATTGGCCTCTACAATTAGTCACCTAGCCATTTCAAAAACTTATTCAGCCTCACACTCTTCATTTGTGGTACGATTTGCAAAATTCTTTCTTTTGGAATTTTGGCTGAGCTAGGCTTTCTATTTCGCGATTTACGAAGTTTCGGTTCGATTTTCATTTTGATGCATGATTTGGATTGACCCCAAAATTTACAACGTCTTTTTAATTACGAGTGCCCAAGTTAAAGATTATTTTGATTTTTTTGTTTAAAAAAATATTTTTTCATTGTTTAGTTTTTATAAAAAAATTTATAAAATGCGTTTACTTCTTTTTGTTTTTTTAAATACGACACGTTGAATATATTTTAATTAAAACTTGAATAACGAATGTCTACTTAAACTAAAAAATAGACAATTTTTTATCAAAATGTTGGAAAATTAGGATTATGTTTTTACTTCATATGTCCCCTAAAGTCATGTTAAAAATTTTTTGCATCAAACTATATCTGTAGCTTCTACAGCCAATTTATTAAAAAAAATGCCTATTTGAATACCATCTTTGCACGAAATGAATATTTTGGAAATCAGACTACAAAAGAAGATTTGGCAGCACGATATGCTGAAGTGACCAACTTTAGGGGCCTGATAAGAAGCGCCCGGACAACCTAGAGTCTTAAAATTTTACACGTGGTCTTGTTAACACATCAGCTCTAGCCATTTAAAATTTCCCTTTCTTAAACGACAGTTGTTTTTTTGATTCTATCCCACTGTGCGGCGTATCGTTTTGACGGCATTATGCGCTTATTTTGACAAATTCAATATTATCTACTTTGTAATTGTGATTTTTATAAAACTATGATAATTTTTTTTTGCTATGGGTGCGCCTGTTTCTTCTTTGTACGTTTGTCAGCTATGTTAAATATTTCCACAAGGCGTCGCTGGCGGTTTGTTAACTTTTTGCCAGCTCTAGGGACAGCTGCTGCAAAGATATCAAATTTTTTAACCAATTTTTACAATTCTCATTTATATTTTAAAGACTTCATAAAATTTCAGCACTCCGTTTATTTCCCTAATAAATCTCAATAATTTTTTTGATTTTTCCACTATCATTGCAGACAAATTCCCCAAGCGTATACCAAAGCCAATGGAACTGCCATACCATTACCTGCCACGGTTATGGTACAAAGGCGTTGTCCTCCGGATAAAGTAAGACCTCTGCCGCCTACACCGAATCATACACCATGTAAGTACATTTACAACTCTCCTGTCCTATGTGCACCTCCCATATGGCTTAGATTTTTTTTCTTATTTCGATACGCAGCACGCAAAAGACAAGACTTTTAATGTCTCAGAATTGCAAGAAATGAAGAAATGTTTATTTTGCGTTATAAAAAAAATCATAAAAATTGTTTTTGAAGTGAGCTGAGCATATGGGGATAAAGGAAATATTATGTGTGCTTTGTCCCATACCTTTGGTTTAAATTACACACCATTACGAAATCATAAAACATCCCCAGTGTTTTGAAAGGAGTTCCTCTTGAACCCCTCGATACCTAACACGCTCCCTTACTCTGCTTTAAAAAATCCTATCAACAGGCCTAGCATCGTCTGGTGTTTTGTTAGACCTTCAACAGTGAAATAAACTCATCGACATTAGAGTTGCAACCAAATCCATGGAGATTATGGGGGTCTTCTAGAAAACTGACCGAGATTTCATCAAACAAATGTTAAGGGTTGATATGTGGTTGCATGGTTAAAATATCAACAAAAAGGGTTACCCAATGAAAGATGCAGCAAGGGAAGGGGATCAAATGGCAACGAATTAATGGGGATTGCCGGGGTATGGGATCCCAACAATCTTTTCTGCACTCGTATAGACTTGGAAGTAATTGCTGGCTTGCACGTAAAAGTGTTTACGACGAAAGTGTTGAAAGCTCGATAATACTTAGACCTGTATTGCATATAATAATAATATAATGAACTAATTTAGTATAAAAGTATAAAATAACACCAAATAAAACAAAATAATATTAAATAAAATTTAATAAAATAAAATAAAATAAAATAAAATAAAATAAAATAAAATAAAATAAAATAAAATAAAATAAAATAAGATAAAATAAAATAAAATAAAATAAAATAAAATAAAATAAAATAAAATAAAATAAAATAAAATAAAATAAAATAAAATAAAATAAAGAAAAATAAAATAAAACATAATAAAATAAAATATTTTTGACAAATCCTACCGACGAGTTAAAGTTTTTACGACGAAAGTGTTGAAAGCTCGATAATACTAAGACCTGTATTATATATAATATGAGGCGGGGGAAATAAAACATAATAATATAATAAACTAATTGTAAAAAAATAAATTAAAAAATAATACAAAATAAAATAAATACAAAAATCTTTAATGGGGCCATGTCGAAGGGCTTAACACAACTCACTGTCCGAAATTTTATCGAAATCGGTCAATAAATGCGCCATTTATGGGTCCAAGACCTTAAATCGGCAGATAGGTATATATCGCTGCTATATCCAAATTTGGACCTATCTGAACCAAATTGAAGAAGAATGTCTAAGGGCCTTACACAACTCACCGTCCCAAATTTCGGCGAAACAATAAGTGCGCCTTTTGTGGGGTCAAATCTTGAGATCGATCTATATAGCAGCTATATCCAAATTTTGACCGATCTGGGCTAAATTAAAAACGGATGTCGAAGGGCCTAACACAACTCACTGTCCCAAATTTCGGCGAAATCGGACAAAAAATACTCCTTTTATGGGCCCAAGACTTTAAATCGAGAGATCGGTTTATAGGGCTGCTAGATCCAAATCCGGACCGATCTTGGACAAATTGAAAAAGAATGCCGAAGGACCTAACTCACTGCCCCAAATCTCGGCGAAATCGGACAATAAAAGAGTCTTTTATGGGCCCATGACCTTAAATCTAGAGATTGGTCTATATAGCAGCTATATCCAAATCTTGACCGACCTGGGCCAAATAAAAGAAGGGTATCGAGTGGCGTTACGCAACTCACTGTCCCAAATTTCCGCAAAATCTGATCATAATTGTGGCTTTAGTGGGCCTAAGACCTTATATCGACAGATCATTCTACAATATATGGGGGCTATGTCAAGATATAGTCCGATATAGCCTATCTTCGAACTTAACCTGCCTATGGACAAAAAAAGTATCTGTGCGACGTTTCTACTCAAAATCTCTATTTGCATGATTGCAACATACAGAGGGACGGACAGACAGACGGATGGTCGTGGCTAGATCGTCTAAGATTTTTATCACGATCAAAAATATAGATAGATATTTTATAGCGTCGGAAATTAATATTTCGATGTATTGCAAACGAAATGACAAAATGTATATACCCCCATCGTTCGGTGGTGGGTATAAAAAAACAATTATTTTATACCCAAAAAATAAAACAAAGTAAAAATAATTTAAAAATAAAAAGTAAGATTAATTTAAATATAAAAAAATAAATAATCCAACAAGAAATAATTATATTAATATAGAATAAAAATAACAACAACAAATTAAATCATAAGAAAAAAACTTAAACAAAATTAAATAAAGGAAAACTGTGTCAGAAAATCTCTATCCCTCTTGTCGCTGCAAAGAACAATCTATCCCTCAGAAAAATCATTTCTTCTCGTAAAATATTACCCGTCAAATTAACATGAAACAATTTGACATGCGACTTTATTGCATCTGCCCTACCTCCAAAGGTTTCGTGTTCCCCTACTTGCAGCAACGTATCAAGGCATAATTAATTGCACTTATCGCTAAATCAAACTGTGAATTTTATTTATTATCACTAAGGAGGACGTCCAAGTTCCCCCCTTTGGCATTGTCAATTGCCAACAAAAACAACCAACCACAAGCTTGTCTTCTTGTCTCGCTTAGTGGCTGGCTGTGTACGCCTTGTAAACTGTGTAGGCGCGTGTAAAGACATTAATTAGTGCATTCTCTGGCCAAGGAGACATGATCTGAAGACAGCGACAAGCGAACAAGTTAAGTCAACAGGCAGGACATACTTTAGGCATTAATCACATTTAATGGGAACCCGTTTTTCATCTCTTTCTTCTTTTTCTTACCCTCATTCTTCTCTCCCTATAGCAATACCAGGTTTGGGCAAAAGCGGCAGCGATTTTAATGCCAGCCGTCCAAATAGTCCTCCCTCGAGTAATCACAGCATACAAAGTCTGAAAAGCGGCAATAACAATGGCCTCAGACAGCCTACCATTAAGTCGGGCATACCTGCACCTGGCTCCAATAACATCTCCACCATACCCACCGTCAATGGCCAACAGAAACATTCTATGCTGGACAAGCTCAAATTGTTTAACAAGGAAAAGCAACACCAGCAACAACAATTGCAACCACCTCAGCAACAGACCACCCTGATTAACTCCAACAAGAACCAACTGCAGTCCAAGAGAACTTCATCTTCTTCTGGATTCTCCTCAGCTCGTTCCGAGCGGTCCGATTCCAGCCTAAGCCTCAATGATGGCCACATTTCACAAATCAAACCGCCCACGGTGTCAGTGACATCGGCCAACAAGTCCAGGGATACCAAAGCCAATCAGAAGCAATCGAAACTTCTGCAAGCTCAATCCAAAAAGGATCAAGTCAAAAATGCCTCCAAGAGTGATAAGAAGGAAAAGAGCCCTGCCAGATCATTGAGCAAAGAGGATGCCGCCAGCATAGACAGCAAAAGTTCCACTCTAAATCGCAACAAAAATTCGTTGCCTCGTGGCAAGGACTCTAGTGGTTTGAA
The DNA here is from genome assembly GCF_963082655.1 of Stomoxys calcitrans. Classification (NCBI taxonomy): domain Eukaryota; kingdom Metazoa; phylum Arthropoda; class Insecta; order Diptera; family Muscidae; genus Stomoxys; species Stomoxys calcitrans. The sequence goes on along the minus strand of NC_081554.1, from coordinate 198,177,538 downwards.
ATTTGGCTCCAAAACGAATTTGACCAATAAATCCGAATCGAAAACCTCTCTCATCATACCTCCATCGTCAAAAGCTTTAAATAGCCCCAATGGTGTAGTGGGGGGCCTGCCAAAACCCATAGCGGCCATAAAGGGTACCAGCAAACTGCCCCAGGCCCCACTGCAAACGGACAATAAATCTCGCCTAAATAATTCCAATTCAACGCAAGACATGATCATGAAGAGAGAAAAGAGTGACATATCATCATCGAATGTGGGCCAAGCGCTACATGCACCGAACATATCACAACCACAAAGCTCAAGCAATCATCAAAACCAACCACCCACACATATCGTAAAACCAGTACATATAGCCTCAGAACAGCAGCAGCAGCAACAACATCAACTACTACAACACAATCAAAAATCCCCCTATTATGCCAATGCCCAAAACAGTCAGCAGGGTATGCAACATCAGCAGCAGCAACAGCACCAACAGATCATGCCACCACAACCTATACAGGAACCCAACTACAGCCGTTTACCACCTCCCAAGCCAAATTCAGTGGGCACTCCCAGCTCTGTGCGTAAATTAGAATACAATTCTGGGCCTGGAGTTTTGCAACCGCAGCAGCATTCTCCGCTGAGATCCCTGACGCCGGGAGCCCACCATTCACAACCAGTAACACCGACGACTCAACAAGCCCCTCTCCTAAACAATGGAGGATCACCCACCAAATACCATACCATTCCTTCCAAAATCGTGGGCACCATCTATGAAGAAGATAAGCCGGTGAATGTCCAGCCCATGCGTCCTCTTCTAAGAGGCTACAACTCCCATGTGACTTTACCCACTCGAGGAGCGAGAGGAAATCATAATTTCATCTCCGACTATTGCGAGAATGACATCAATCAAGGCTATTGCAGCGATGGTGATTCGTTACGCTTCAGTAACTCCAGATTGGGTCATGGGTCGCCTCTGCAAAGCTCTCCCAGATTCCAGGACATTGACAATGGCTATTTGTCTGAAGGCAGCAGCGGCATTGGCCTCAATCACAATGGAGGTCATCAACACCTATCACATGGCAAGCATTTTCTCAGTATGATGAGGGCTCGCACGCAATTGCCCACCACCATTGAAGAAAGGTAAGCAGCAACAGTTTTTTATTAACAAAACATTGACCAAAAATGCGAAATGCAATGAATCATCCTTGCTTTTGGAAGGCCCTTGCAAAGAATAACGTGTGCAGAGTGAAAGAATACTTAAAGGGCTATGAATCATCCATCCTCTTCTTGCTGAGACTTGAGTATTTGTTGTTCCCTCACATTCCTTCAAAGCATTCTTCGAATTTCCTTAAGAAGTGCTCATGATTATCGCTATTGCCTTCATTGCCATCACCTAAAGTGTTTCTTTTGATTTCACGGTTGGCACCATCAGTGCATATGGTGGCAGCAGCCCATTCTAATTGTGTCATTGTGGCATACAATTAAATTAACTGGAACATGTTTACTCGAAGCTCATTGCTAAGGAGCCATATAAAAAGATTTAAGCAGATTTGTGACCAAAAAGAGAAACAAACAACAAAACCATGCAATGACAGAACACAAGATTTACTTAGTCACATTGCCGTTTTGATGAGAAATGAGGCGATGACAAATAAGGAAACAGTTAAAGCAGCCATTTGATTCATTTAATGTGGGAGATGTAGATTATTCTGGGATTCAAACGGAATGGGGTAGATAGTGATCGATTTTCTTCTAAGATGAAAAATTTCAATTTTTGTCCTTGAAATGTATGGCTATGGTTTTTGAGTCGAACGCCATCTATAACTCAATGATTTGCATAAATGCACACCAGTTTGGGTCAGTTTGTGGCGGTTTCAGAATCTAAGACTTATTCTAAAAAATTCTTCCCAAAAAAATGATGGGTCTTAAATCAAAATCAATCTCGTTTTATTATATGAGACCAAAAATCGAATTTGGATGCTCCGTTTTGGTAGTATACGCAGCAAAAAATTTTTATAAAACTTGAATCCCTTACAATTGTATGTGCATACTGTATGCTATGGAGCGCAATTGTGTTGTTTTTAGTATTTGTGTAAGTATTCCGATGCAAAAAATTTGTAGTGCTGAAACCTGCGCCTTTTCGGTGCTCTAGCATAAGCGGTTGCTTTCTTATCCGCATACACTCCTGTGTGGAAGCATTGTTCTTATGTTTTGGCATGATCTCAAACGAATGACAGATTATGTAACGTTTTTAAACGAACCTTCGAGAGTTAATGATTTCCTACTCTCCATTTTGTGCTTTTCAAAGCGCTGAACTGCATTCATAGTGAAAGCACATTCAAGTGGGACATAGGCTCACAATTTCAACAGGGAATTAAATGCACAAGTAGCGCAGTGTGGCTTGAACTTGAACTGTTGAAAATTTAGTAAGTTTTTTGCAGGGGACCATGGTTTCTTGGGCAAAATTAGAATTTGTCGTACATTAGGATTTTGACTACTGTTTAGTATAAGGGCATTTGGATTGCTCTTGGGGTAAGCAAAAAAAACCAAGGAAATTAAGTTTATGAATAGACGCACAATAATGTGGTGTTGTCTTCGAAGGTTTTCACTTCAACTGCCCAGTTGTCGATTTGGTTGACTCAAAACGCCCGAGTACAAAACCCGCCTCGAACATAAAAAAGGCTCAGCGGTGGTTATCCCTTCATTAATGCTGGGGATATTTTTGAGGTATTCAACCATCTAACAATTCGGTATGACAAGTCTCGTTAAGCAGTACGATATTCAGATTAGGCAAAAAAGGTTCCTGATCATTGAGCTTAAACATATGTAAATTGGACTGCTCTCATGGATATGAGAAAAGTGTTTTCCTACCTTAATTGAATTTTTGTAAGCAAATTTATACAATTTATGTTAAATGAATAAACTAATAAAATTGTGTTATCTAGAAAAGAAAACAAATAAAAACGTGCTAAGTTCGGCTGGGCCGAATCTTTGATTTGGACCGTACTGGGCACAGTTGTTGGAAGTCGTAACAGAACACAACATGCATAATTTTAGCGAAATCGGACAAAACTTTTGGTTTCCAGAGGATCCAGGCGTGAAATCGAGAGATCGGTTTATATGGGAGCTATATCAGGTTATAGGCCGATTTCAACTGAACTAGACACAATTGTTGGAAGTCTACATGCAAAATGTCAGCCCGGCTTCTAGGAGCTAAGTATATTAAATCGGGAGATCGGGTTATTTAGGAGCTATATCCAAATCCGAACCGATATGGCCCGTTTGCAATCCTCAACGAAATACATCAATAAGATGTATATGTGCAAAATTTCAAGCGGCTAACTGAATGCGTTCGACCGCTATCGTGATTTCGACAAAAGGACAAACGGACGGACATGGCTCGATCGACTCTAAATGTCCAGACGATCATATATACCTTATGGAGTCGCAGATCAATATTTCGACATGTTACAAACGGAATGACTAGGTTAGTATACCCCCATCCTAAAATTTCCCATAAACATTTCATTAAGGAATAGGGGATACTTCTCCCATATTAATGAGTGCTATCCGATTAAGGTTTAAGCTCAATGATAAGTGGTCTGCTTTTAAATGCCGAGTCTGAATGGCGTGGCGTATATCGACACCACTTAATAGAGAAGTTTTAACATGGCAGTGTATCTAACATTAGTAAAAGAATAACCATCGCTGAAGATTTCGTTGATGTTCACGCCTGGATTCGAACCTAGGCATTGGACATCATAGGCGGGCATGCTAACCTCTGCGCCATGGTGACAAGGTGGCGCAGAAAAATAACAAAAGAGTTCAAACAGAGGTATCTATTCGCGATTTGTGTGTCCTAAATAGCAACAAATCTGCTGTGAAAACATCTTTTGATTGCCTTGAACAGCTGCTGCAGTCATCGTTATCAAAGTGGCAGAACTTTTCACCTTGGTTGTTAAAAAAAAAAAATATACTTTTATTTCAACTGATGTGTGAGAGCTCGCATTGTCGTGATACAAAATAATCCGTCTTAGTTGTATTCCTTAAGTTCCCACTGTGTACTCTAAGCTATTCAAATATTGGGTTGCCCAAAAAGTAATTGCGGATTTTTCATACAGTCGGCGTTGACAAATTTTTTCGCAGCTTGTGACTCTGTAATTGCATTCTTTCTTCTGTCAGTTATCAGCTGTTACTTTTAGCTTGCTTTAGAAAAAAAGTGTAAAAAAAGTATATTTGATTAAAGTTCATTCTAAGTTTTATTAAAAATGCATTTACTTTCTTTTAAAAAATCCGCAATTACTTTTTGCGCAACCCAATAGATTGAGAACTACTTTGGATTTCGTCATGTCCGTTTGCCCATGTATTTCATCACGGCACAGTTCAATTTCTCGTCTACCATCATAAAATTTTGCACACATCATAGGAAAAATATGAACGCTAGAAAGTGGATAGGGGAAAATATGTCTACAAGTCAGCCATTTCTAAACCAACCGATATATTTTTACAATATTCTGAATTATTGTATCTAAGGTATAGAGAGTCTATTGGTGGGCTCTCAGAATTGCTCACATAGGCTGAATAGCGTCCGAAAACTTTTACCAAATAAAAGCTTTTAACTGCTTAGTTTCAACAAATATTCCTGGAAAATAGGTTCATATATGGATATATCTATCTCCCTTATATGTAAATCACCCGATTTTTATTTATAATGCGGTTATAATTACATTTTTAAATGATCTATACAATTTATACTTCCTCAAAATCAATAACAATTTTATTATATTATCCATAAATTGAAAAATGCCGTCAATGTCAATTGGATAATTATTGGCGGCATTATTACTGTTTTTATTGGTTATTTTAAGCGTCAACACTCCTAACACTTTGGCTGTAAGATGGCCCCTGGTCTCTGTTTTATGTTAAATGTTGTAAGAGGATCCTCCGACTTACAAGGTTTTTCTCATTTCATTTCCACGTTAATCCCATATGTCCCCATGACTCGTGGACGAATATCGAAGAAGTCACCACTAGAAAGAGCCCTCCCATTTCCCCCTTTTAATTACCCTTAAAATTCGTACACCGCCCACAAAATCGTTTATATGGGACGCATATTGTCCCGACCGGTGTACTGTTGGTTCAGATGGTTGAGGCTATCGTGAAAACCTTGTCTCAAATTTTGATAACAGGCTCATACTCTTCTTTCAAATATCTTTGATTTGAATTATAATTAGGTAGGGTGATCAGTTCGATTTTTGAAACCCGGTTTTTCGGGTTTTTGGGACGTCTATACTAATCGGTTTTTTAAAAATTTTTATTTTCCGGGTTTTTGGTAAATAGGTTTCTTGGCAAAAATAAACGGTTTCTTGCTAACGGTTAATTTCTAACCATGTTTTGTGTAAATAAAAATTTTTCCCTTATTTTTGTTTTTGGAGAAAATTTTATTCAAAATTTCGCACTCACTCAAGTATTCGCTCGTCAATTACAAAGCATTGGTACCCTACACGTCACTCGTTGAAACAAACTCGTCTTATCCAGGTATTTGAGCAGACCACTCAGAGAAGCATCTGTATTAACCCCAAGATTGTAGAAAAACCACCTCCCTGGAATGAAAGGCTGTGCCCCAGCTCTGCTCATGCCCAAGTATACATGAGGTTCGTCATACTGTCCACATATATCCTGACTTTCGAAGGTTGTGGTAGTCATTCCTTCATATCTCCTTTGCGACAATAAGGTTTACTTTTATAAAAAAAAAAATAATTTTTCGAATAGTTCAAAAACCAGTTTTAGCAAAACGCCGATTTGTTGATCACCCTACTATTAGGGCAAACCAAAAATTCATTTAAATCGGTCAGCCAACACTGATATATTGCTTTTTCTAAGTTAAATTCACTCCCACTTCAGATATCGAAAAATTATGTAGCCAATAAATCCTCCCACACCCCTTTGTACTCTGTAAAAACCTCAAAAAATCAGTGTAGCAGTTTTTTGGGTCGTTTCATTTGAATCCTATTGAATTTACCCCAAAAATCCTCGCATATGAGTCAAAATAGATCGGGCTACATATTAGTTTTAAATATTAACGGGGAACGGAATAGACGTCCATTTCCTTTATTCCAAAATAGATTACATAAAAAAGATTTCTGTTATTCAACAGATTCGTGCTTTTGGTTGACTATGGAGATGTTAACAAAAATTTGCTATAATCTTTCCACAAAAATCGAAGAATCGAAGAAGAAGATGAAGGCTATTACAATCGTCTCCCTTAAGAAGCCTTAAGATGAATCAAAATTACCTGTAATTTGGTCTGTAAAGTACACTTATGACCTCCAATACCCACATGAAATACGGCCCAGATAGGACCCAAAATAGATATAGTAGCTTCCATTGAAGTCGACCCTACGATTTGTTGTTTATAGTCCCTAGGAGTCTCTGTATTGGGATTGGGTTGATTTAATTTAAACCCGCTATGTGAAATATACTTATGATCTCCAACACCCACATCAAATACGAGAGTTCCCAGAAGGATCTTTAAATATAAATAGATCCCAAATAAAACGAACACTTAAATTTATTTGCTGAATCTTTTTGAATTTGTTGATTTTTTGTGAAATGTATGATGTTTGGAACTCAAGATTTCGGCCTAAGAAAAAAAAATGTTGTTTTCCATGTAATTTGCCAAACGAGTCAAAAATAGAATGTTTAGTCCAAGCACATAGCAGAAAAGTATAAAAAAAATTAAATCCCTGGAAAACATTTTCTATCCCCCAAATTTTATAACCCCCGTATCTCCTATTCATACCAAAAACAAACACCAACAGCCAGTGGAAACTCCCACAACTCAGCAGGCATCAATGTCTGGCGAAAGCATGTCTGGCCTTCTTTCCTCCATTTTATTGTTTGGTGTAGAATAAATTGCTTTATAATGCGTAAAAGCATTTCGAAAATAAAAAAAATATATAATAAAAATATGAGAAATGCACGGAAACGGAAATATCTTAAGAAAATAACATGTATTTTGCGCCACCATAAATCACAGGATTTCAAAAACATGCACGACGCTTTTCTCTAATGCTGTTTAACCTTTTTCCACTTTGTTATGTGTTGGTAACAACATTTAAAAATGCCATAAAAGAAAATTCACATTAAGCGCCAAAGCTTATGAAGGAAACTATTGTACATCAAAAAAAAAACTCAAGACATTCTTGGGAGAATTGCACGTTAATGCTGTCCAGACACAGACACGCAGTCTGGTGGTCCCGGACCATAGCAAATGGACATGGATGGTGCAGTCTACTACCCTAAGGATGATGCTTCGTGCTCTTTGGTAGTTTGATTTACATAGCCAAGTAATATTAAAGGGGATTGGCCATAGACATACACGAAGTAATCTATTATTTATTATCTGCTTGTGGAGAAAAAGGTACATTATTATTGGCCATGTTATGTAAGGAATAGTTGTTGATGCATTTCCTAGGTGTCATTGGTCGAGAAAATCAATTACTTTGGCCAACAACCTGTTAGTCTGGACTCCTAGCAAAGAAAACGTGCTTTAGCCTCAGCCAGCTGTGGGCAATGAAGTTTTAAATTTATAGCATACTTTGGGGATTACTTACAACTCACTTGCTTACAGTCTAACCTGAGGCAACCTAACCATGTGAAATCACTTTTTAAATAATACTCAGCGAATACTATAAAAAGAAAAAAGTTGTTGATTTCCTTAAAAATTGTGTTACTTGTTTTGCTCAAATTTATTGGTACTTAAAAAGTTGTTTGCTCTTGGCTTTCTATTTTTTTATTTTGCTCCTTTCCCTCTTTTAGCGCACACATTTACATGCAAAATAGTTAGATAAAGTCTGCAAACAAGTGTCAAATTTGCACTTGCTTCTTTGGCTCCTTGGAAGTGAACAGGTTCTTCGTATGCTACGGAAAAACAAAAACTTGTTGGTTCTTTTCAAAAATTCGTTGTAAGTTTACACAAAAAAAAAATCTAGTTACGTGTCTGTGCATTAATTTGTTAGATCAGACGTGATGATTTGAATGCTAATGAAATTGAATCAAGCGGCGAAATTTCAGGGGATTTTCTTTTTCCCTTCAAAGCAAATTAAGCTTAAATGGGATTAAATAACATTCTCTACCATGGAACACAATGACCAAATGGAGTTTCATTTTTAATTATGTGGATGAACGAAATGCGAGTGGGAGAAGGGAAAAACAACAAGTGTTTCAAGGATTTACTGTAAAGAGGGAAATTAAACATCTATTTCAAAGCAATGACATTAAAGACTAAATCATCAAGTAAAAAAATTACAATTGAAAACAAATCCCCATAAGAACAGTGAAAAATTCTTAATAAGATAATTGATTACTTAGTTACTGTTAAGAGAATATTAATAAGCTAAAGCTCCTACGCTGAAAGGAAAATGCTTCATCGCAGCAATGAACGCGTTTCATTAGTGTGTTTTCATTAATTTTCATAAATACAAAGAAATTTTACATTAATGCAATGAAAAGTTTCATTACTGTAAATTTTGTAATTTCATGGTTTAATTAAATGAATGAAATGGAATTCATTGATGGAACGAAACTATTTTTTTTTTCTAAAATAAAATTAAATTATGTGAATATTGCAATAATTACAATTCTACTATATAAATGATATATTCTACTATAGTATAAATTAACAAAAAAAAAGGTAATAACAAAAATTAAAAATTTAATGTTTTTAATTGGACGAAAAATCAATGAAATGGATTTCATTACCCTATTGACGAATTTACCCTGGGAGGCCACCGTAGCGCAAAGGTTAGCATGTCCGCCTATGACGCTGAACGCCTGGGTTCGAATCCTGGCCAGATTATCAGAAAAAATTTTCAGTGGTGGTTTTTCCCTTCTAACGCTGGCGACATTTTTGAAGTACTATGCCATGTAAAACTTCTTTCCAAAGAGGTGTCGCACTGCGGCACGCCGGTCGGACTTGGCTATAAAAAGGGGGGTCCTAATCATTGAGCTTAAAATTGAATCGGACTGCACTCATAAATATGTGAGAAGTTTGCCCCTGTACCTTAGTGGCATGTTCATGGGCGAAATTTACAATTTGCAATGACAATTCGCATGACATTAAGTATTTGCAAACCCAAGTTCGAAACCCCCAGTCAGTCAAAAAAATTGTTTTTTTTTTTTGATCCTTTTTTTAGAAACTCGGCATAAAAATATGTATTTCGCATTTAATCTTTTTTTATTTTTTTTTTTCTTTTTTTAAATTTAATAAATCGCGACACTTATAACTGTGTAGTCATACTTATTGAGCTATTTCATCATAAGGAAGATGACGGCAAAAAAACTGAGAGCAATTAGTATACGAACGAAAACAAGTAGCGCAAGCCGAAGAAAGAAAATAAATTATTATTAGAAGAAAATAAATTATTTTCTCTTGACTGAATGAAACTTGTCTACGTTGGTTCCAAAAATATGACAAATTTCATAGCATTAATGTAAGATTTCACTCCTTTTACGAAGGGTCTCCTTTCAGTGTACATGCAAAATTTCAGCTAAATGGTCAGATTTATTGCCACACCCAATGTTCATTAAAGGTCTAATGAAATCAATGTCGGCGACTAAATTTCGAACCTAACATAACTTAAACTATTACGGCCTCATTCACAAGACTTAATGTAGATTGGAAATATGTGAAAAGAAAAAATTTAAAAATAATACTGGTAATGGGAGTACCGCAATTGGAACCATTTGGTACTTTCTTTACAGATGGGGCTAGAGGTCAGAAATTTGACATGTAGGTTAAACTAGAAAATATATGATTTATATACAGTCGCACAGAAGAGGCTGTATACCACACTCAGAAAACGCGTTTTACAAAACGAAATTTTTGTACAAAAAAGATTTTCTCCCAAATATCGCCCAGCCAAAACGGTTAAAGCTAGAATGATGAAATTTTGCACGAAGAGTGGCCTTGGGTTGAAGGCACGGGTTTAGGTACTAAATAGTATGATATGGTTCATATTTTCCCAGCACGAACGGAAAGGGCTAGAATTATGTTCTTGGGCTTAAATTAAAGAGAGTCTCGGAAAAATAAGGTATGGTAAAGAATATGTTTGAAAATTGTAAAGAAAGTGGGAGAAATATTACATTTAGTGCCGAAATTGGTACTATTTGGTACTTCCTTTGTAAATCGAACTAGAGATCTGAGTTTTGGAACTTCGGTACACGTTGGCAACCATAGTTTGGTGACTATAAAACTTTTTTTGAAATTTTTACATTTTGGTACTTAAAAAAGTACCAAAGGGCGAATGGATAGAGGCAGAATTTTTGTAATATGGCTTAAAAGGCATCTAGTGCAAAAGGATGAGAGTGAATAGAAAAAATGGAAAAATAGTACTGGTAACAGGAGGAAACGAACATTTAGTACCGTAATAGGTACCATTTAGTACTTTCTTAATAGATGGAGCTAGAGGTCCGAGATTTGGAATGTAGGTACAACAAAGAAATACATGATGGATGACTAAATGATCTATTCAAAATTCGTAAATTTTTTTTGTACTTTCTTAAAAAATGGATCTTGTGGTCTGAAATTTTTCTGTGTGACTAAATGTTTTATTAAAAATTTGTATAGTTTGGTACAATGTGGTATTTTGTGTTCAGATACAACTCTGAAATATATGATGAGGGTTAAATGATCTATTCACCATTCCGCAATTGGTACCATTTAGTACTTTCTTCATAGATGGAGCTATCGGTATGAATTTTAGCATGTAGGTACAACTAAGAAATATATTGTAGGTGACTAAATCACCTATTAAAAATTCATACATTTTGGTACAATTTGGTATTTTCTTTACAAATGGAGCTAGAAATCTGAAATTTGTCATGCAGGTACAGCAAGGGAAGAATATGATAAGTGAATAAATGATCAATTCAAAATTCGTTTTTGCTACCAAAAAGTGCAAAATTGTCCGAAATGGCTTATCTTTGCCTAAAGCGAACGTATGTGAAGGTACCCAAACGTATAGTTTCGTATGTTTAGGTAATCAAACGTACGAAATGGTACTTTCTTGACGGAGTGAACTAAGGCTCTCAAAATTGGGATACAAGTACACCTTGACTATAAATTTTTGACGACAAGAAGATTTTTTGAAAATCGTACATTTAGGTACTAAAGGGTGATTTTTTTGAGGTTAGGATTTTCATGCATTAGTATTTGACAGATCACGTGGTATTTCAGACATGGTGTCAAAGAGAAAGATGCTCAGTATGCTTTGACATTTCATCATGAATAGACTTACTAACGAGCAACGCTTGCAAATCATTGAATTTTATTACCAAAATCAGTGTTCGGTTCGAAATGTGTTCAAATTTTGACAAATTTTGTTCAGCGATGAGGCTCATTTCTAGTTGAATGGCTACGTAAATAAGCAAAATTGCCGCATTTGGAGTGAAGAGCAACCAGAAGCCGTTCAAGAACTGCCCATGCATCCCGAAAAATGCACTGTTTGGTGTGGTTTGTACGCTGGTGGAATCATTGGACCGTATTTTTTCAAAGATGCTGTTGGACGCAACGTTAAGGTGAATGAACACATTTCGAACCGAACACTGATTTTGGTAATAAAATTCAATGATTTGCAAGCTTTGCTCGTTAGTAAGTCTATTCATGATGAAATGTCAAAGCATACTGAGCATCTTTCTCTTTGACACCATGTCTGAAATCCCACGTGATCTGTCAAATACTAATGCATGAAAATCCTAACCTCAAAAAAATCACCCTTTACAATAAAACATATAAAATTATACTTTTTTACAAATTGATCCAAAGTGCTCAAAATTGGGATTCATGTATACCTTGAAAATATATTTTGAACGACCTTATTATTTTTCCAATGCATCGCTATTCTTGGCAGTCTTCGGTACTTTTTTTTACAGAAGGTGAGAGATTTCTGAAATTTTTTACGAAATTATTACAAAACTTCATATTCTTATAAACTGAGTGACTGCACCCATAGAAAAATGCAAGCATGGCGTTGATAAAGGAACCACAATCGTTCATAAAAGTGAATCAACACACAGATGTTATCAGATCAAACACAAATCTTCATTAATCAACAACAGTAAATGTGAATGAAACGTTTATACTCGTTCACATTCTGACAACGTCTAGTGCACAGTTTTTTAAAAGATTGCAAAAAGTGTTTGTGCTGCTGAGTATCGAACCTGCGTTGTATCTATTCCATTGAATGTTTACAAATGCTTTACCACATTGCACCAAAGCCGGCTATGTACATACAACATTTTCAAAGTCATTTAAACTTATGGTTGGTACACATACACATTGTGTAGGGATGATGTTCACAATGCTCGATGTATGAGACAACAACACGTGTTCACAAAACCATCCACGCTTGTTAACAATATTTCCAACAACGTCTGTCCATGATTATGACAACATTGGTGCATGATTTTGCAACGCCTTTTTCCTATCAGTGTACACCCTCTTTTCAACCTAACCTAAAGTAGATTTGAAATATGTTTATTTGACATATTTCCTTTATAGAATTGTTAAATAAACCTATTTTAAGACTTCATAAAGTTTTGGCAATAGGCCGTTAGTTTTCAATAAAATCCAGTCACGATCAGATTCTCATAGAAAAACTTGTTGAAATCTTTTTTCATAAAAAAAAATAGTTAAACGAAATGCCCTTAATTACAGCCGCATTTACCTATGGTTGTTGTCTATTTAGGAGGTTGTTTGATGGATTGGCTCCTATATAGAAACTATGTTCAAGCTCTGCTCCCAAATATCTGTCATTTGAGCCCTTAATTGCTATGGTTGGTAAATACGTTCTGTCTGACGGCCAACCCCCAGGTACTTGGCCCTGAAAGTGGATTTAAAAACTCGTGCTTTACCCCTATCTCTTTCATTTGAGCAACGTGTTGTCTGATCGCTAAATTTGTACTGTTTGGGAATTCTTTAAGTGTATATCAGATTTGTTTTCTACCCATAGGATACTTCCCCTTTTTTGAATTTTTTTTATTTTCATAAAAATTATGTTAAAAATCTGTTTTCTAAAAAAATAGGTCAAAATCTTATTGCAACAGAAAAATTGTCTTGTCTACAATAATGTACTTTATAAATCTTTTTCTACTGCTGCCTGCAGTAAAACAAGAAAAATTGATTTTATGAATAACACATAAAACAAAAAAAAATAAAAATTTTGAATAGATATTATGGTATTATTATGCCTTATAACAAAGTTCACATTTCCACATCCCACGTGTTATTTGATTATTTCGTCTATAAATCTTTCATAGGGGTCACCATTTGCACCTATCTCTCGCTAATTCAAAGCACATTTTCACAGGAGTGGGATATGTCTTGTGCAAAATTGAATTATAATGCCCTCTCTGTGATTCCATCAAGAGCTATGTGTTTGCGTTTGCCATCAATGATTGGATGGATGGCATTGAAGTATCAAATATCCTTGTATCAAACCCGCATAATTTGTGATATACTTCATATGCGTATGCAAGTACTTGAAGATTCAAAAGGATTTTTTGCTATGACAGGTGACAATTGTTGAAGTCAGTTCAGAGAACACAACACAACAGGAGACCCAGCCACCAAAGCCAAAGATGAATCCCATTAGAAATTGCTGACAATTGAATAAACGAAGCAAACAAATTCACAACAAACTCACCACAATGACTGGCAAAATGAAAAGGGTTGGCATAGAAAGCACCAAGGTCTGGATTTAAATAAATCATTGTGGGGTTGCTGAGGGCTGTTTCCCTTATTCGGTATTGATCTCTTCTTCTCTTCTCTTTTTTCCCACTCTACGCATTAAAGTTCTATCCAGCCTTCTTAAGCTCCACTTTTAGATTTTTCTGTTGTTTATCCTTTCGACAATTCCCTCCTCCTGCTCGTCCCATTTACTCTGTCATCCAAGCATGACCATGAAATAAATATAACGTGACCATGAATTTCATCTCCATCACGGTTACACTTAATGGCTATTTTTACCATTATTATTGTGAGTGCCTTGGACAGCTCGCAGGAGGTGTTTCCAATATTTGTCACGTTATAGCTGGGATTTAATCAGTGAAGTGGCATTTTTCGGACAACTTTGCTGTAGGTTTGTTTCCTCCTTGCAATTGAATTAAACACATTTTTATGTAGGTTCGAGAAATCGACTTTGGATTCGTTTGTTTATACGTTTGTTAAAATAGAAATAGATATTCTCAGGGCTGCAAATGGATTTGTTCTAATGTTTTTTATGGCTTCAGCATGCCAATGAAGTTGAAGTCCAAAACAAAAAATGCGGATACTAAGAAAACTTATTGAAGCGTCTAGGTAATGGTATTTAAAAATTATAACAGCAAGCGAAAATATGGGGAAAATAGAAAAATAATTTTTAAGGATTTTTCATTGTAACGAAATAAAAAATTTGGCTACAAATACTACAGAGGTAGAGCCCTAAAAAATGTAGAGCCCATTTGTTAACGAAATAAATTTAAAGAAATGTATTTCATATACTTCAACTAAATTCAAACCAAATGATAACAAAATTTTGACCAAATTTTCTACAGAAATAAATTGTTGACTACATTTTTTTAATTATAAAATTGTAATGTTTCAATTAAAAAAAAATTACTTAAAAATTTTAACCAACTGTTTTTATAAAAATATTATTTTGGCAATTACCTATTAAAACTAAAATTTCCAAAATTTACTTATTTACGATTCCAAACAAGATTTTTGTTCAGCTATTATAGACTTATTTTGACTCCACTTGTCTAACTATGCCACCAAATTGTTCAGGCAAATAATGATTTCACAACAATTTTAATAAATAAAAATAAAATTTCAATAATATTCTACGAAAAAAATATAATAAAATAAAATGAAGACAAATTTTCTATAAATATGAAATTTTAACATTTCCCTTGAAAATAAGATATTAAAACAATTGACAATGATCTATGGAAATAAAGCTGTGGCCAAATTTTCTATGAAAATAAAGTTATCCCAACTTTTCCATGATAGTACAATTTTGAAAATATTTTCTATGACAATAATATTTTGAAACAAATGTCTATTAAAATAAAATTATTCAACGAAATAAATTTGTTTTCAAGTTTTTTGCATGTTAGGGCGAAGATTATTTTATGTTTGTTTTCCCTTTCGAGACGAGCTTTAATGTTCGGAGATTTTTTTTTGATAGAAATAAAATGTATACAAAGTTCTTCTATAAATTAAATTTCGACAATTGTCAAAATCTTATCCCCTTCAAAAATTTTAAGAGGATAAGATTTTGACAATTTCCTATGAAATTGAAATATAACTTTGGCGAAATTTGCTATAAAAACGTTTTGAAAACAACAAATTGTCAATGAGAATAAAATGTTGGCAACATTTTCTACAAAATTGAAATGTTGACCATTGTACCATTATAGAATTAAAAAATAACATGAAAATAAATTTGTTATTGAATATATCAAATGTTGCATATAGCTGAGATTCTCAACCCAAAAAGTGTGCAATGACTTCCCTAAATCAGCTAATTTGTTTAATTGGCAGCCCTATAATAGAAACGTCCATATATTGGACCTCTTGCGGCACATAGTAGAAGTAAAAGGCCATGGTGTATTAAAGAATAATACATCATGTTGGTTTTATGTAAAGCTTAACCACAGTTTCTCACCTCATATTTCACTAAGCGGAGACAAACACTCAATAAACCAACTCGTGGTGTGGAGAAAGACCCAAGCAGAGGTGAACAAAGTCTTTCCATAAAAAAGCTTTGAGTGAAGTGGTTTAAAAAGAGTAAATGCATCTCTTTTGTAAATAAATAAAATAATATCTCTTAAATAATTAAAAGTGTCTAGAGAATTGTAGTTATTTATTATTTTGTTGTTGTTAAACTACTACTAGAGTAGAAAACAAAATAATTGGCAAATCCTTAAAATCCAACGACTTTTCAGATAACATTTAAATAGCTCGTATTATTTTTTATTACAGTCAGAGTCTATTAATTTGCAAATTTAAAGAATTAGCCAAATCTGGTTTCCCCTTTAAATTTTTTTTTAAATTTAGTACGATTGTTGCGATACGATTGTTTTCATTATTAAATGTTACATATAACTTTGGCTTTTCGTTAATAAGTGCCACTACTACCCCCAGATTTTATTCTTTAACTTAAAGGTTGACTTTTTACCTGGTGCTTGCCGCCATCATCGGTTGCACAGCTTGTATTTGGTCGATAATTATTGAATATGTTCGGTGTGAGCGAGTGTCTATGTGTGCTTGTGTGTGCATTCCCTGTTCAGTCAGTGTTTAACATACATAAATGTGCAATTTATCCCGCTACCCCTCAGACGGGCTACAAAGCATGCCATGTTTGCGTCACAAAAACAAACATTCAAGTGAGTAAAACCTCATAGTATTCAACAGGGGCAACACCTTACTGCGTTGCAGTATTGTAATGCGACAAAATTTATTGAAAATTAAATGGCTAATGAAAATGAATAACTTAACAGGGTTTACAAAGGGGTTTGGAGTCATATAACCTTAATGAGATTAATATTTTTGATTAAAAAAATTTGTCTAAAAAAAAATTTGTTATAAAAATAAAATTTTGACTAAATGTTTCTATAAAAACAAAATTTTGTCAAATGTTTCTGCCACAATAATATATAGAAAAAACTTACCGAGATTTCATTGCAGGATATTGTCAGGATTAGGACCATTGTTTAATGCTTTTGTTCGAAAAATAGTATAGCAAAAACATTTAAAAGTCGGCAAAAGTGTTGTGTTGCTAGAAGCATTTGACTGATTATCCCGTATCGCAATTTCAATTTCGACCAAGAAATATCATCAGAGGGCGATGTCAAATGGATTATGATGCTTTACAACCATGACATTGCCCGCTGATGATATTTCTTGGTCGAAATTGAAATCGCAAAATAATAAGAAGTTGTACTATATTTCCTACAAGAATAGAATTCTTTATATATTTCCTACCAGCTGGCCCAGTGCGCCTCGCTACGTCTGTATTGGACTACAGGCCTCCTTCAGATCCACACTTATTATTTTTTTTTGTATTGGTTATCTTCTGTCAAAATCATATTTCAAAGCTACTACTTGGGATACCACATTTTTAAAGATCCGCAGGTCCTTCCTGTGTCTATCCAAATTTGAGGGCAAAAAGAGTACTACCAAAGACCTTTTATTGCTGTCCTATTCTATCCTGGTAGCTCTTCATATACTGCTTTTAATTCCTTTTTTTGGGAAGGATGGGACGAGGGGATTGCTTCTGACACGTCCTTTCATTTGTGTATAATATGTTCTCAGTCGTCCTACATGAAAGTTTGGTGTCGCTTATATTGGGAGGAGAGAGTGGGTCGCCACGACGCTACGAACCAAAGACCATTTATTTGAGTCCTTTATTGTCGAGATTTACATGTCCTGTTGAACGGCAGGGCGTGACCCAGATACTTATATCAACATTAGATATGAACCCTATTGTCATAGACCTTTCCTTTAATTCCCATATTATCCCCATAGAACTGTGGTGGGCCGGTCCTAGACTCTCCCAAATGTGTATACCAGATTCTTAGTCAACTACCACAGAACTTTCATTTGATACCCATTTTGTGGCGTTGGACATCCATGCCTGTTTTTGGGGTTTTTAAGGTGGCCCCCTAGTCACCTTGGACCCAATTTGTACTCAACTTCCCAATACCTTTCATTTAATACCCATATTGTTCCAATCGGTAAATACGTTCTGTTAAGGGGTTTTGGGGTATAGGGAGTCGCCTCAGATACCAAGGAACAAATTTTTTTTTAGGATTCTTACGGGTTGGTTTTGGGATGGGACGTCTCCCCATGTGATTTGACCCTAAAATTAAATACCAATTTCGTGTTTTTGGGGTACCATAAGGTACAAAGTACAAAATTTCGCTTAAATCGGTGCACCCATCTCCGAGATCTGACGTTTTTGAAAATTGTGGTAAAGGGGAGGGTCCGCTCCCCCTTCGGATATTAAAAAAATTTAGTACTCTATTTTCACCACAACAATTTCATTTGTATATAATAGACAAATGTTGAAAAAAAAATTTAATAATATAACAAAAAAAAATTTTATAAAAATAGAATTTTGATAAATTTTTAACAAAATTTACTATAAAATCAACATTTTGAGAAAATTTTCTTTATGATGAAAAAAAAAGTAATTTGACAAAATTTTTATTAAAATAAAATTTTCTATCAAAATAATATTTTGAACGATTTTTTCTAAGAATCAAATTTTGAAAACATTTGCTTTAAAAATAAAATTGTGCAAAATTTTTGCTATATGAACAAAATTTTGACAACATTTCACTATTTAAATAAAATTATTAAAATATCTTCTTTAAAAATAAAATTTTGAGAAAAATCCATAAAATTTTGACAAAATTTTCTATAAACCAGATAGGAAGGGCAAAAGTCGGGCGGTGCCGACTATATAACACCCTTCACCTACCCTATAAGTACAATGTGGGAGCTATATCCAATTCTGAACAAATTTTGACGGACCTCGGCGGATGTTTTCAGGGTTATTAAACAATCCGTATCAAATGTCGAGCCAATATTTTATTGCAATATTTCTCAAAATCGGACGAACATATATATAGGAACTAAATCTAAATCTGAACCGATTTAGAGCAAACTTCTCAGATATTGTGGTAGTCGTCAAGGAAAGCGTTGTGCAAAATTTTGGCATGATTGGTCAATAAATGCGTCTATTCTGACTCTAGAAGTTAAAATCGGGCGATATACATGTGTGAGAGCTATATCTAAATCTGAACCGATTTTCATCAAATTCACAAGTAATGTCCAGAGCCAAATTTCGAGAGGATCGCTTAACAAAGGACCATTTTATTGAATTATTACTGCAAATCGGTCGAACATATATATGGGAGCTATATCCAAATCTAAACCGATTTCAATAGGCTTCGCCTTTAGGTCGAAAAATATGCCTGCACCAAATTTTGAGACGATCGGATGAAAACTGCGACCTTTACTTAGTACACAAATTAACGTGGACTGACAGACGGACATAGCAAAATCGAATCAGAAAGTGATTCTGAGTCGATCGGTATACTTATCAATGGGCCTCTCTCTTTCTTTCTGGGTTTTACAAACAAATACACTATGTTATAATACTCTGTACCACAGTAGTGGTGTAGGATATAAAAAATGTTGGAAAAATTAATAAAAAATTTAAATTTGGATAAATTTCCTACATTACTAAAAAATTAAAAAAACGTTCTCCAAAGATAAACATTTTACAATTTTTTTGTAACAATAGTATTTAAAAATCCACAATACTAAATTTATTTTTAAAGTGTTAAGTAAAATATTATATTTTAATGATATTCTCCATTGAAATAAAATTTCTATATACTAATGAAATTCTTAAAAAATTTCAACAAAGTTATATTGGAATCAAATTTTCAAGGAAATTTTTTATGAACTCAAAATATGAATAAATTGACAAATTTTCACGGAATTTCTATATGATGCGTAATGAAATTATTAACAATTTTAAAAATCCTACAATGGAGTCTCAAAAATGTTCAACGAAGTTTTGTTGAAATCAAATTTTCAAGGAAAAATATGAATAAATTGCTAAATGTTCACGGCTCTCTGCTTCAATATTCACCTAATGTAAAATATATCAACTAATCTTATTGCTTTACTTATGACTATTCAACCAGAGTAGGGTGTTGGCATATCGTTTGTAAATGCGATTTTTGCTTCTTAGAAAATATAATTTGCCTTTTTTTAATTTGATTCCATCCACAAGTAGGTATCACTATGTGCCTACTTGCTATTCAGGCTTCTATAGAGTGTAGGCGTGCTCTTTTGCCAATTACAAGTGACACTCTTGCAACACGGCAAGAACATTGCTTTGCCAAAGGTCAGTCATCACAGGTTTAGTCCATTATCAAGCACAGTTGCGGCAGACCAGTCGTCTGGTGAGCATCGAACTCATGACCCAGGAACTGGTAATATGAGCAAGCTACTAACTCGGTTACCGAGACGACCAATTTAATTATTAAAAATAATAAATGATATTCAAGTTCATATTGCTGCATAGTTATAAAAGTTTAAATTTATATGTTTGATAAAAGGTAATCGTCCTCCGATTCAAACCTAAGTGAAATGTTAGTTCGGAGCCATAAAGGAACAAAAAATCCCACTTTTTACTTCCTTAAGTTGCTATCACAGAAGGTCACCGTACTACAGAGTTTAGCATGCAGTTTAGCATGAGAATACATTCCGGTTATAGCGTGATCTATTCGTATTCGACGTACATAAGGAAAGTCTTATGATTACAAAGAGTGACAACAGATATGTAACGCACATACAGTGTGATGGCAGCTCTATAGATTATTAAAACATCCTCTCCAAAAATATTTGAAAATTATCATTTGTTCTCATATCTTGGATAAAATGTGTGTTTTCATTATCAGAGGCCTGCCTGTACAACCCCAATGCTTACATACAAAAAAAAATGTTCAACCCATATAGGAAGCCTACATAAATACACGAACATATCATACTCGTATCAATACATATTACATACACTCGTTTCGTTTCGTTGCCTCCGTATGATGTAGTAGCAGTTAGTAGTAGTAGTAGTACAACTGAATGTATGTTATTAAATATTGCATTTTCATTTCATTTGGATTTTTCCTCTCTCCTCTCCTCTTTCCTCTCTCCTCTCCTCTTCCTCCTCTTCTCTACTCAAACCTCCACCTCATCCAAGACTCGAGCTGAAGTGAAAGATGGCAAACGGAAAATCTGTTAAGCTGCAGGAATTCCATGTCAATACATTTGACATTATGTGAATGTTTGTTTATTATTGGATTAAAGGAAATTGATTGCGAATGAATGCCATTGTCCGCCCCTTGGGATAGTGTCAAAGTCATTCTTTATGAACATGGGCCAGTGATGAAATGATGGCTATGATGATGATGATGAACTGATAACATTTGTCATTAAGGGACACAGATACAATTCATTATTTATAGGGTCTCTCTCAAAGTTGATTTATTTATAGTTCTTAAAAAAATTGTCTCCATAAGCTACACATAGTAGAGACACTATAAGTTTATAGTTAATAGCAAACAGTTAATGCTGATGTTTTAGTGTCTAGTAGTAAAATCCATTTAAAAGGGTTTTAAAAGCGTTTCGATTAATTTCTTGTTTCGACCATAAAAGTAACTCAATGAAATGAATAATTTGGGTGAAACTTAAATCCTCACCACAAAACCCTCGAGCGGACATTTGTTCCAATGAAGACAATAAATGACTCAATTTGGGGTTCTTACGAATAATGACAAAAACTGCATCATGGAGAGATTCGGCAATCCTTCTTTGGCTCGATGTCCAAAGATATCGATAATCGCAAAGCCCTCGACAAACAGAAAGCACGGCGATGAGATCTATATGGGGAGACGAATGTGAGCCTGGTTACTTTTATGTTTTTTAGGCCGCCCACATGGGTCTTACCATTGGCAGGCTGGAACCGAAGTTCCAGGGGCTCCTGACCCCAGAGGTAACCCAGTGAATCAAACGTTCAGAATTTGATCAGAAATCAGCAAATTCATCCGAATTCGGATACTAAATCTGTCCGATTTCCTAACGTATAACATATGGAGTGGTTGATACGATTTCGAAGGGAAGTCTGATGTTTTTGCATAAATGATGGAAAATACGGAAGAAAAATTAGAGTTGTCGTGCAGAATTCTAACCGAATTCCAAGGTTAACTCTTATTTGTCTATTAATTTAGGTCTCTTTAATTTAGGTCTCCAAAATCTTTTCGTGATTTTTCGAACATCTTTCGTATCCGAAATCATGATCCACTAGCCAGTCAAAGTGTTTTGAATAATAACACACATTTGCTCAACTTTTATAAGTTCTTTGTTATGCTATTCTTTGAATAGAAAGCATTGAAAATGATCAAGAGCTGAAAATATTCGAAAAATAACAGAAATTAACTCTTATTTGGTTAGGTTAGGTTTAAGAGGCAGTCTGCCATCAGACTCACTTCGATGTTTTCGTCCATTGTGATACCGCAGGAACAGAAGAGGGAAGATGCCTTCTATTGTAGTTCCAACCGTTGAACCATCCAAATCGCTTAAAAAGAAACCAATAACTTGCGAATGTTCATATCCGCAGAAGCTGTGATGATATCGAAGAAGAAGAGACTATAGAACAGGAGGCCACCGTAGCGCAGAGGTTAGCATGTCCACATATAACGCTGAACGCCTGGGATCGAATCCTGGCGAGAGCATTAGAAAAAAATATTCAGCGGTAGTTTTCCCCTTCTAATGTTGGCAACATTTGTGAGGTACTATGCCATGTAAAACTTCTCTCCAAGATATCGCACTGCGGCGCGTCGTTCGGACTTGGCTATAAAAAGGAGGCCCCTTATCATTGAGCTTAAACTTGAATCGGACAGCCCTCATTGATATGCGAGAAGTTTGCCCCTGGTCCTTAATGGAATGTTCATGGGCAAAATTTGCATTGCATAGAACACCTTCTGTGTGTGTTTCTCGCACTGGAATTCAGAAGGAGTTTCACTTTAGGTTCTCATTTCTTTGAGAACCTGTCTGATTTAGCAAAAGTGAACTCTTTTTATAATTCAGATGTATTTTTGGACGTGTCGTACAGATCACATACAAATAAATTATAGAAAATATTTTTTTAAGAAAAACTCATGCATAAAAACCCTCCAACACCTTTAAATGCTGATCGATTACCATCAAACACAAATTAAAGAAAACTCAACAAAACTTTCTTCTCTCTGAGCTAGCGTTACTAAAAATAGTAAAGCCTGCACAAAAAGTAAACACAAATGAAACAAAAATCCTTCGTCGTGCTGTCCAGACATCGCTCAGAATTCTTTTAGAACTGTCGGAGGAATAAAAACAAACTCAAAGAAAAAAACAAAACATTCAGATATCCTTCAGAATTCTTCCCGAAATGTCGGAAGACAAATTCTTAGTGGTTCAAAAAGAGTAATTCGAAACGTGGTTCAGACATCGTTTAGAATTCTCTCACAACTGTCAAAAAGTCCTTCAAACATAGAGAAGAGAAATCGTTCAAAATTCGATTTAAAGTCAAACAGAATTCGGAGCGAACTCGTAAGGATTTCGTTGGAAAATTCAGAATTATCTGACATTTGGTCCGCGGGTCTTCAGAACGGACTACAACCAATTGAATCCCAAACTGTTCCGAACTAGTCACCTAAGAAAAAGAGTAGTCGGTCTTAATGCATGCAAATACATGCACATGGACGACATACATAGTCCAATAAGGGACCCAACAATCAACGCCGCCATGGTCACGGATGACCGATCTAAACCACAAGTCAACGAAACCAACGAAGGTCAAAACACCGCAGTATCAACATGGGAAGGCAGGCCTTGTCGTACGCAGCTCATAATCACGCGGTCGGTCCCGATAGTATAAAACCCAGACTAAGGTTGAAACCAAAGTATGGGCGGCAACGTATGAAAGACGCGTCATGAATAAATTTTTAAAAAAATTTGTCACTGATTTGCCACCCATAATAAATACGCTCCAAAAGAAACTACCTGAACCGTCTAATGTCCCCATCTGACAGCTCAGAAGCAGCGAGCCAATACTTCGGCACTAATGGAATTCCCT
Organism: Stomoxys calcitrans; assembly: GCF_963082655.1. Taxonomy (NCBI): domain Eukaryota; kingdom Metazoa; phylum Arthropoda; class Insecta; order Diptera; family Muscidae; genus Stomoxys; species Stomoxys calcitrans. The sequence continues at coordinate 198,153,821 of NC_081554.1, read as the reverse complement.
TTCTCACTCTGTACAGAACAGCCATGTAACTGGCGAGGAAATCAAGGGCAAACGTCATCAAAACCTGTAGTACATATGTCGAAACAATCCTACACAAAGACAAGCAAAGCAATAAAGTCACCTCTGGCTAAAGAAGATATTTTTCCTTCCCAGTACGATCGTGACTATTCCATGCGGCAGAAATGCTCCATAAGTAGCGCAAGCAACAAAGATCGAACAGCGCGACGACTAGGTTAGGTTAGGTTGAAAAGAGGGTGCGGATATGCTTAACCATTCCGGCTACTCCAGTTACCGAATCGTGGGTGGACGATTCCGGTACATGTTGCCATCATAGGGTTCGATATATATATGAGGCAAAAATGGACCCTTTAGGGGAGCATAGCTCAATATCCTTCCAAACCGTATCGCTAGCATCAACCACACAAGCTCTTTTATCACAAAACGAACTACGCCAGAGAGAAAGTTCTCCCGAACCTATTTCGCCTAATCTCGTGAGTACACTACGCCATGATAGGCAATCGAACGGGCCTTTAAAACCGATAAATATGCCAGGAACATATTTGTCGTTCGACCCGCTCACACAATTCTGCACATGGATTCAGGCGTCTACAGTGCTCTATTCCTCCCGAAATCCGAACTGGTACAGGAATGTATCGTCCTCGTAGCCCTCCCTAAATCCTGTCACCATTATTCTCTCCAATACTTTTGCAAGTACAGGAACCATTGGGAATTCGAATTCTGGCTAGAAAATCACAGTATTTTTAGCTGTCAATATTTCCAATACAGTAGCCTTCTCTTCAAGAGTAGTGACTCTGCGACACTCTCGAGAAATCGGACTCCTTTGCACGATGTTCAGACTCAGCAATTATTATTGGACACTTATAATTGATCTTACATTTTGCTTCTTTGCTCACAAAGCTTCCATAATTGCAACCCTATATCCTTCTCATTTAATCACTTATTTCGTTGAGTGTATCACTAATATTAAGCAACTTTAAAAGGTGTAATTTTTCTTTCTTAATAAATTGCAGCATGAAAAAAAAAACAAACAGAATATCTACGAACTTCCTACGTGGTTATGATTAACCTCTCAAGACGTATGTAGTTGTCCGTAGTTTCTTGCAAATTTTTAATTTGCTCTTGTTGTTGTTGTGATGTAACAAGTTTCGCTTTCAAAGTTTCGCCTTAAAAATCACCAAAACAAGTTGGGAAAAATACGCCTTCGGTATTGCATGATAATACACAGAAATAAAGCGATATCTAGTAAATGTTAAAAAAATCAAACAAGTTTATACACCACACTCAGTCACTCATTCAACACCCAACTGTTCAACAAAAACATGAACGAATTTTCAATAAAAAATATTTTAATGAATGAACTGTTGAACACTCAACGAACAAAAAAAAGGCAAGAGAAACGTCGTATACAAGTCTTAGGCAGAGTTCTTTGGGGAAATAAAAAGAGCATTCCATGCCAAGGCAGAAGGCAAATTGTTGCTTTATTCGCAGATGGGAAGAGGGTAGAGCATAAGCTAAACAACTCACGTACATGGCTTAGCTATATTTTTACTATTCATTATGGCCACTATTAGTGTCTGGCAGTTTCACATGACAGTGTCAGTGTCGATGGCGATTGTCCTTTTGGGAGGCCAACAGCATCCTTGGAAAGCTTTTTCTCAATCCGCAATACAAAGAAAACTACAGACCAAAAAAACAAAAATAAGACTGCTCAAAAGGATTATGCGCAGTCTTGGGGTGGGATACGTAGTATGATAGAAGAAAAAGAAGTTTTAAGGAAAATTAGAAGAGGAAAGACCATTCCTAAGGTAAAACATATTAAAAATGAGAAGTTGGAAAAAGTAATTCCATTCTTTTATTTCCTTTACTTCTTAAAATTTTTGAAATTTTAAATTTAACGTTTATTTGGCTTGGATGTTGGCGACAAACTTTTCCCCACAAAAGCTTTGTATAAGCTTTCCCTCCCTTTTTCTTTTTCAACAGACTTTTGGAGAGCCATTGCTAGCTCTACTACTCTTTTAGCAACAGCTGAGCTCTCTTACAAGCCAGATATTTTTCGAAGAACAGACAATAACATTTGTTGCCGAAGGAAACCACCCTGAAATTGTATTTTGACTTTCGGTTGGTGCGGTCGCAAATTCTTAACGAGCTACAGAAAGAAATACGTAGAGTTAACACAAAATTTCAAACAAAAAATTAGAAATAAAAAACGAAAAATTAAAGAAAAATTATTGCTATAAAAGAAATAAAAATCATCTTCCTTCATTGCTTTGAAAATAATTTAAGTGGCCTTTGTTCTGTGTGTATGTGAGTGTTTTTCTTTTCGCTACTAACATACCAAGTGCTTTAATCTCTGTGTGCAAATATCTAAGAATCCTAAAAGGGCTTTGGGCGAGCATGTCTGTGAAATAAGTGGGAAAAAAGCAATGAAATGTTCTCTGCAGCATATTTTAATGATGCTGAAATAAAAAAGAAATAGTGCATACTTTGAGGCGTTTTCGTGGAACACGCTTTATGGTGATATTTCGTATTTTTATTGTCGCTACCAAGACTACTCCAGTCGGTGCGTGTTGAAGCCCTGAAGGTTGCAATGGCCGCAGCATTAAACACCATTTTCTTTGGCAAAGGTAAAGGTCAAGTTTGTATAACTCTCCAATGGTTTTTTCATGGTGAGTGGTTTGGCTGATTGGTCATGTTGATTTTATGGCCTTAAAGCAAAAGTTATAAATCAAGTAGATTCTAAGAGAAAAAAACATAAAACAACAAAAATGCCGAAAAAATACAAAACAACATTTTAAGGTATTTAAAAATGTGCCAAGAATGGACATGGACCGGACATGGTTGGTTAAAATGCATTATGTTTTGCAATATGAGACTTTCCACCCTTTTCCCTATCCACGCCACCACCACCACCAATGCAGCCTATGCAATAAAGAGACTGTCAATAAATAATGCTGCTAAAACTTAAACTACCCAAACAACTGACATTTGCATCACAAAGTAGGAAGCCTGCACAATTTTCGAGCGAGTCATTACTTATGCCTCCTTCCTGCTCCTGATATACATGCCATGCCAATGTTGCATTTTTCGCATTTCCAAACAAAAACAATGTTAATAGGCCTGAACAGAACAAAAAACTTGTCCTGTTGACCTGACTTTTGTAAAGGTGGGGAGGGGCATGGAAACTTTGTAATGCAATATTAAATTGCCTTAGGCATGTAACCCACTTACAAGGAACGCTAGGCATGAAAGCCAAGGAATTACCTTCCCTTGACAAAACCAAGAAATAGTTTTCTCCTCTCTCTCTCTCTCTCTCCAAACAAACATTCAAAACTACCGCCATGGGAAGAAAACGTTTAAACAAACACTTGTGTTCTATTTACCCATTAAAAAAAGGACGTACAAATTTTAAACTTAGCGGGTATACCTTGAGTTTGCACGAAGGGCGTTTTAAGGCAACAAGCTTTAATTGTCTGTTAATTCTAGTGTCGGCTTGTTTTTCCCCAGACATCCTTTGAGCCAATAAATTAAGAGTTTTAGCTTCATCGCCCAAGTACAATGGGATCAAAACCAGGGCCAATGTAAAGACGTCTCATTTAGTTCAGGTTTTATAACACTGAGTTTTAATGAGCCTTCGCTTGGATGTTTGTTTTTGTCCATGTCTATTAAGTTATAAAGGATATGTCTGCCTCCCTCTTTGTGTGTGTTTGTATGTGTGTAGCTCGTAAACACGTTAATATGCTATTTATTTTATGGCCAGAGTTCATTGTCCTTTAATGAAGTTTAATTGCTGTTTTCAGCAAAAAAGCCAATAGTAGACAGGAGCTAGATGGGAGGTCAATGGGCAGAGCGAGGTACTGGACAGGACAAGACACAACAGTACATGACAGTTTACGAGTAGCATAGCAAATGTGTTTTGTGATATCCTTACTTACTCGCTAGCTCGCTTGAAGGTGTTGGAGACGAACTAATGAACCGTAAGTTGTTGTTAATAGCCATGAAAATGGTTTTTTTTGTGGGCTCATGAGTGACAGTTGTAATATTACCAAGAATGCTAAGAATTTTCATAACATTTTGTTCGAAGCAGACATAGAGGAGATCAACCAAGCCGCCAAGTATGTTATGTCAGGTGATAACGTTGCAGCCTAAAAGTATGCTAAAGAGTTTAGTTATTTTGCCATATAACTATTTTATTATTGTATATCTAACAAGCTATGCGATTTTTTTTGGAGAATCGTAAAAATAAAAGTAGGTTTTCATGGCATTTTGTTTTATGTATGAGATAAAGTCTTGTTTTTGCTTTTAAATAAGCAAACACTGATTAGCTGAAAAAACAATTTTGTGTTGTTTATAAATTGCTAAATATTGTGTTAGGTCAAGTATATTTTTGGTGGCTATTCTTTATATGGATATAGGAAGTCCTCATCAAAACTTAACATGCGACTCGCAGCCACGGAATTACACCTTCCAGGTGCTTGAAAGGTCGAATCGGAAGGTCGGTTTATATGTCAGCTGTATTTGGACTTACATTTTAACCAAATAGGATAAGAATTGCGTCTACCAGATATGTGGGAAATTAAATCGGTTTATAGTATATCAGATTATAGACTGATTTGGTTCATACGACGCATGGATGTTGAAAGTCTAGAGAGAACTCAACATGCCATTACGAGATTAGTTTATCCTATGCTATGGTATTAATAAAAATTTAACACTTTGATATTTTAGATACCCTATAATTCTCTGGACCTGATTTTTGACTATCTATGAGGTACAAGGCTTGATTACGGCTTGCATAAAATTTCGCTCTACTCTGAAGAGGGGATTAAAATAGTTGATAATGAATACCGATAAGATATTTGAGAGTATTTTTGATTATTACATTAGGAGAATGATAAAAGTATTCAACTTGTTTAGGTGTCAGTATAGATAAACTATGGGCTGATTCACTACACCACATAGTTTAAAATAACGTTATACTATAATGAAAAATTGGCGTCGTTTTTGGATATTGATGGATCTTCAAACAAGATCCATCCACTGCTATAGAACTGTAGGACAATACTGAATATCACAGCCTACATTGGCCAACGCCGAAAAAAGGAAACACCAAAATGAAGTAGGCATAAAGTAATGAACTTCAGTATAGAATAGAAGCACAAGAGATAAGCTGTGTGCTTATGCTGACGATCATGTGCACTCAGAAGACAAACTGGGCAGCGGAGCGCAATCTCAACTCCCGCCTGGCGTAATCCAAGTTGCCGGTATGCGATAAATAACTTCATCGCATACGTTGATGTCGCACTCGCAATACATGTGTTGCATTCATGTGATTGTAAGTCCCCTGGAGGTCTATTCAAGGCAGGAAGGATTGAAGAATTGCGTTGAGATTCATAACTTGAGCTATGGGTACAACGCTTACTAAGCCGTTGGATCCAAATCTTGATCCGTTCATTAAGTGGTTTTATACCCCATTTGAAGGCCTTTTTCCCAATTGTAATATTCCTTTTATTTCTATTTTGATATTCCTGTGACCATATTTCAGGGAGGCTGTGTAGACTACTGTAGCTCAATCGACTTGGTAGCATGCCAGTTGGGAGTAGTTTATGTTCAATAGCACAAGGACTAATTTGAAGACTAACTTTGGTGTATAGTATATCTGGTAACGACTTTACAGCAGTGGCTGTTAGTTTGATGATTAGGAACCAAGACGAAGAACAGCACCGAGTTCTTCGTCTAGAATTTTAGCTTAACCTTTCTGCCTCTGCTATCTATGGGGGGCGATTATATGATATTAGCAATTAAGAAGAAGAGAAGAAAAAAGCAATTGCAGAACTTTTTTATAGCTATATCCGGAAAGTTTATAATGCCCCAGAACAGATATTTATACACACAGCGGTAGAAAAGGGTACGAGAAGTACCCAAACTATAAGATGGAGAGTATACTAACCTATTCATTCCGTTTCTAATGCCTCGAAATATTGATCTGCGACATAAATCATACATATTATTGTTCCTAATTCGATATAGTCATAGCAGTCGGGGGAAAAGAGCCTCATTGCAGGAATTGATCTCTTGGGTAACAGAAAAAAACCGGATTGGCATAAATTTCGGCAAAAATTCTGCACGACTATTCCCTCTAGACCTGAAAGAGAAGTGAAAACTACGGAGGAGATAGACATAATGGACAAGCGATTCACGAAGGCCCTGAATGACTCGCTTGTGTAAGCATGGGCAAACACCGCCATGGCGGACTCAAGAACTGGTTTGTCTAGAGAAGGGTCGTCGAAGACTCTCTTACAGAAAGTAAGTCACATCGTCACCATACGATTGCGACGTGTATAAGACTGGCGCCCAGATAGCCGACTTCGTATCGTTGTCGGATTACCAAAGCGGGAGTCGTGGGATCGAATTCCACAATGGACCCAAAATTGTCTAAGTGAGTTTAGTGGTGAAGACTCTAGAGAGGTTGATAGAAACATAAAGGGCAAAGATCACTGTAGATCGCCAGCATATAATATGGGCAAGTCCACTGAAACAGCCCCGCACCACCTAGTCGGCTACATCGAAGGCTTTCTCGCTATCAAGGAATATACAATGGTAGCAATTCTTGAATTGACGCCAATCATAGAAGCTGGAGTTCAAGACATCAACACTACCGTAAGAACATTATTTAATAACTAAAATATGCGTTACGACATGCTGAGGTCTGAAGATCTACAAAGAAAAGTTAGCAGAGTTGGTGGTTAAAACAGCGTGTCATGCACTGGATATATACCGCAATTGTCAGATCTATAATGCTATGTGGTATTGTAATCTAGTGAACGGCACTTCAAAAATCCACCTACTGTTCAATACTCAGCCTTATCCAAGGGATGGCTTGTTTGTGCATCACAACCGCACTGAGGACGACACCATCTGATGCACTGAATTTAATTCTACAACTAATGCCACCAGACATTGTGGCTAGACAAATTGCTGCAACCACTACTGTGAGGCTAAAGGAGCTTTCTCTTTTTTCATGTGGTGGCTACGGACACAGTGTCATCCTTGGTACCATGGCCGATGTTCCACGCAGTGTAAATTACAAATTGCCTGAGCCGATTTTTGATAAAAAGTTCTGTACCACTATTCCTGATAGAACCGCTTGGAACTACAGTATCCCTGCTAATAGAAGTTACATAGATTTCTATAAGGATAAATCCAGGCGAGCTTTGGGTGTTCTCTAAAGCACTAGGACTGGTCATATCGAGAAAGTTACCCGATCACTGTAGTGTGTATCAAGCGGAGATCCTTGCAATTAAAGAAGTGGTAGAATGGCTAAGATATAAGGTCATAACAGCGATTGGCATAAATATATTCCCAGTCAGGCAGGCAGCAATTAAATCCCTGGAGAACATATATCTGAATTTAAAAATCGCCCTCGACTGCCGACCTCGATTTTACAATGGAATGGCTGAACAGTTTAAAATTCACCTGTTCTGGGTACCGGGCCACAGAGGTATCCCAGGGAATCAGGCCCAAAGGGCAACAAATGACATATGTTCACAAAGGGGAACATTCAGGTATGCCCAATATGTCTAGTAAGCCTCAGTATCTCCTTACGGTCATCCAATCAATAAACAATTTGATGTCGTTGAGCATGTCTATAAATTTTGGGTAATCCTATTTAGGACTGAATGCATAAATCAAAGGAGACTTAAAGAAAACAATCATTTCTAAGCTCTTTTGTCTCTACCTCAATAGCAATTGGCATAATTCAAGCATTCTGAGAGCATACTTTAAGGATACATGGTCAGTGTGTCTATAACTAAACAACATCTGTGTTGTATACTTTAAGGCTTTAGCATGAATTTTATTTGTTTTGTGTGGTAAGGAAAACATGTAAAGTTCCTTCCTCGGCCTAATCTTTGCAAATTTTCTCCTCTTCTAGATTTTGCAGCCGCATTACCAAATTCCAAAACATTTCCACCTACTGCGGTGGCTTAAGTGATTATCATAAAAGTTCTCGGGTCCATATACTTTGCGAAAAAGGAAACATCCTGTTGCTGAGTTGTAGCATTTAGTCTTTCTCCTACTGCTGCTGCCGCTACTCTTGTTGTTCCTTTCGGTGTTTTATTACAACATCTGTCTGTAAATATTTTATTGCTATTTTTTGCCGTCGTTTGTCGTGACGTACATTTTCAGCTTGTTTGCTGTGAACACTCCTGCCTGGTGTTGAGATGGTGAAATGTTTCCCATCTTTTTTGTTTTTAGTTTGTTTTGCCGCCCTCTTAAAATGAGTTTGTTTCTGAGTGTATTTTATTTTGCTTCTTTCCATTTTTTTTTTGTTTTGGTATGCTATACTTGGCTTTGGGGAATTTTGTTTATTTATTGCTTTATTTCTATTTTATGCTTTGCGATTTTTTACCAAGTTCATCTTCAGTGGAAGCAGTTCTTGTTGCTGGCGTTTTTGAATTTGTTTGCACTCATACATGCTTATTATTTATGTATGTCTATACATTTGCACAAACAAAAAGTTACAACAAAACACATGTGAGAGCTTTTAATATTGAAAAAACGGCGAACAAAAAAGTCAATATATTAGTCTCTGGAGTGATTTGTAAACAAAGATTTGCCATCAGATATGAAGGACTTCAGCAACAACAACAAAATATAAAGCAAGGATTTCCAAAGTATGAATGTGTACAACGCCACTTTTTTAGTTGAAATTTTGCTTAAAATTGAGCAATTTAAGAGCTAAAAAGTAAATATTTCACCATGGTATATTAATGTACAAGAATTGCGTGCCTTAAAGTATGCAATGCTTTTAAAGCGCCCTCTTTGACCTTTTCACATACACATACGAGTACATAAGTTAATCAACTTAATTACATATTTTCGCTTAATTTCCTCTATTCAAAACAAAACCAATGCACCATCAACGTAAATTGACTTGAGCATGCCGAGTATTGCCTCCCACTGTTCCCTTTCAAATTATCCACCCCCACCTCTCTCCTTGTGTGCTAAACTATAAATATTCCTTCTATTATCCTTAATTTAAGACACTTCCTTCCTCTTTACTAAATGAATTTCCAAACAATATGACGTCATTATTTAATACTCCATTGCCTGCTGTCTACGACTCACAACATAGTGAGCACGAGAACAATAAAAATGTTATGTGATTTCTTTTGCCCTCTATTCGTTTGGACGTGGACGTGGACGTGTGTTTGGGATACAATATTTGCCGGACAGCATAGAACATGAAGAGAGAGAGACAGAGGGATTTTTCGAAAAGATGATACATTTTGATTATGGGCTCCAAACATCATGCGAGTTGTACAAATGTTTGTTGTTATGCGGTTTGTGGGGGGTGTTGCTATTGTGGTGGCAGCTTTGTTGTTGAATTAGTCAAAAAATGTGCACGAACAATAGACACAAAGTCAGTTGGGTCAGGCACAACATCATGACAGACAATTGGCAGGACTTTTCAACCGGAGCATAGGAAAGGAAGTCGTAAAACATTTGCAACTGCCTAGAAAGTGCGACGTTGTGTCGTAAATTCTTTTAACAAATAAGAGCAAAGCATTTCGTAATTGAATATTTATTGCCCAACGTTTTCTGCTTTGGGTAACTTTCGAGAGGAATTTAATTCAATCTTTAAAACTTTATAAATGCTAAAGGTTTGTTTTGACGAAGGCAATACGTTTAATAGAGCCCTAAGGCGAAAATAGGCAAAAGCTTTAAAATATTTAATATTAAGTGCCCAAAGTTAGGCAATATAAATGAGTATTTACAAGGCCCAAAAATAGGCTTTGATTTCGCAAGTTATGCATATTTACTCTGGTTTTGCATGGGTTAAATTGTCAATTGGTTTGAGCTTTTACTAATACAGTATAATGAAATTTACGAACCGAAAACCAAAAAGATTTGATTATATAAAAGTAAAAAAAAAAATATTAAAATTAACTAAGCTTCGTATAGGGCCCAAGACGCATAAGTAACTATATTCTCTTACGTGAATTTATAAAATTTTCTTAGAACTTTTATTAGTGGTACAAAATTAAGCATCAGTTTTGGGACATACCATCCTAGTATAAAATGTTTGGGGACATGCTCTACAAAAAAGCCTTTTCAATGTTTTATTCAATTGGGAGATGGAAAGTCACAGTTGAGTTAGAATGGCATTTGATTCCACAATCCTATAATTCATATTTCATATACACTTCAATAGGTTTGGGGACATGCTTTACAAAAACAAGTGTTAAGAATCTTATGTACCCTTCACCATTGATTGCATGGGAGAGGTTCTTTGAGTGACTTTTTGAAATATATAGGAGTTCTACGATATCAAGTTATGGATTAATATGGGCTATACTTGTCATGGAGAACAAGTTATAAGAAAATACCACGTTTAAAATTTTAGACAAATCGGATAAATATTGCGCCCTCTAGATGCCAAGAAGCCATATCAGGCGATCGGTTTTTACTTACTTACCGAGAGACTCTTTCCTATTCATACTGAGGAACGTGTACCAGCAAGTGCCATCCGGCAATTTTATAAATTTTACAGGGATACCAAACTCAGACATGGCTTGACATATCTTTAAATGTATAGGGCTGCCGAAACCGGCCCCGAAGACAAAGTGGGCGTTCATATTTTCCAGTATTTGGCGTAGTGTAAATATTTTGTCCATGGTGGATTTACCAGGTCTAAAGTCACACTGATAGGGCCAATTTTCTCATTGCCTTAAGATTTTAATCTTTCAAACAGTACGCTCGAGAGTATCTTGAATGGGAAGCAGACTTATTCTTCTTTTCTTATGTACGGGACATAGTATGCTGAGGTTCTAATCATCGGGTATTTGTTCAGCTTTCATCAAGTAGTTGGGTCAGTCGAGTGGAGTATGCAGTTGCCTTTTTCTGGATGCATTGGTAACTCTTGCAATGCTTCTGGCTGATCTTCACTCCCCAAACGACAATTCTGCTTTTTTACGTAGCCATTGAGCCAAAAATGAGAGCGATGATCTTTCTTAACAGTGCACACATTTTGATAAAAAAATTCAATAATTTGCAAGCGTTGTTCGTTTTTAAGACGATTCATGGTTCAATTATAGACCAAACCTGAAGATGTTTGACAGTGAAGCAAAACACGTAACGTGCGTAAGCTGTTTGAACTAGTGTTGCCAAAAAGATAATGTCTAAAAAATCACCCTTTATCGGTCGTTATCTCGTGAAGGCTAAATTTTCCGACTGTTGAACCAAAGATATTTTCCTTCCCTTTAATCCTTTCCTTCCCTTTAATATCATGGGCGGGGCAGCGGTCGTATTCTCGATCTAGGCGGTCGTAAAAACTATCCTTGGCCTGCTCGTCCTTGTCTCCCGTCAGGGCATGTTCATGTTAAGGCTTATGTTGAAGAATTTGGCTTTTATGCGGAGTGTGGTTTGCTTCCCATCCACCGGTGGAAAGGTGTTTCAGTCTCTGACGTGTTATGGCAGCTATAGTATTTCTACGGGAAATGTGTAGTCAATTCCCCTAAATATACCGGACCTAAACTGGAGAATTAGTTACCTTTCACATGACATATCCTACAGGGAATGAAAAGTTTTAATTGTCATAACTAAGATTCTTAATTATTTTTTGAAAATTCGCTTTATTATTGTTAAAAATTGATTATCCGTTAAATATATGTGCTAACTTATGTTTTCTCCCTTAAAAATACTTGCAAAGTAAACTCATCCTTTTCAAACTGTCCCAGGACCTATCCTACGATGTTACAATGGTGGCAATTCGACAAACCTTGATCGGTTTTTTTCCGTGTAAGGGGACGAGAATCAGGACCGGTCCCTATCACCAGACGGCCTACCCCGTGTCAGGTTTGGGACCAGTCCTATTTCCCGTAGGGATATCTCGGCACTGTTTGATGTTGTTGTGACTCCATTCCCGGTCCATCGCACTCCCTGTAAGGCCGTACTATCTTCCTTGTACTTATCCAATATATCCGCCAGCACGTATACTGCACCTTCTCTATAAAGAGTCCGGACATTCCAGGTGCAGATCCACAGATCATAGTCCTTTTTTTGTTTGCGTGGGCCGTTAACGTTAGGGGAGTCAGTTTACATAGTAGCGAATGGCTTCAAAAATTACAAATGTCTCAGATCAATATTTCAATGTGTTAGAAATTAAATGACGAGATTAATATGCCCCAATCGTATGGTAGAGGATACAAAAATCACCTTCGGTGTGATTTCTGTGTTCGAACATTTTAATTATTTTAATAAATAATTAAAAATTATTTGCCATGGAGATAAGTAGTTCTTGGGTTTGTATGGTAATTTGATTCCAAAATGCCTTCAGGAAGTTAAGCTATAAAAGAATAATTCATTTTATTCATTTAATTTCCCTAGTTATAAATTTTGTATTAAATCCTAAATCAAAGATAATTTTCCAATAGCTCCTACCCTTGAATATTTTGCTTAATCAAACCACAACAAAAGCTACTAAGGTTTCAAACAGTTATCTTAGTTGCTGCCTCCTTCAATCGGATTTCTGGTGGTTTTCAATTATGAAATATTTTGCATTTGGAAATCTATAGAATTTCTCTGTTTAAAATTAATCCTTGGTGTGTCTAAATTAATCTCCAAAGTACAATAAAATGGCTTGTTTCAATGTTGGCGGCTACCACCATCACAATGGTTTCGGAAATCAGCACAAGAAACAAAACACAGACTCACATATTCAATGCCAACTTGATTGCTTACAATGAATTCACGTTCGGACCTGCTGTGCCAACCCACATCCAATACAACTACAACAACAAAAAGTAATAGGAGAAAAATCTGCAGCCAACAAGGATTAAAATGCCCACCGAAAACAGAAGTGAACATTTTCTCATTTCCTCCTCTGATATCACCCAAACTATGGCTTTAAAGGGAAATGTTCACACTCACACCTACAAGTTCGCCAGCCGTCTATTGATGGTGCCCGATTCATGGAAATGTGGGTTGTCTATTCACTTGTAATGAATATCTAAAGAGTTTGCTTTTGCAGCATAACAAGACTTTTGTGTAGCTTTTTGTGGTGGCCCATATGAAACAAAGGGCAGCTTGGCAAACGGACATGTAAGGTATGCCAATGTAAGTCAAAGTTAGTCGAGTAACATAGTTCTTTGGCCATCCGTTGTATACAAATACCAAGTATTAGAATAATAAATATAGTGCACAGCAAACATAAACACACCAACACACACACACATCCACCCAGTCATACATACATTCGCTTGTGCTTAAGACCCAAAGTCCATAAACATTAAGATCGCTGGGGAAACTAAGCCTTTCAAATCACAGTTGCAGCAGTTTCTGCCAGCCAAGACCTGATAATGTATTGCCTTGCCGCAAAGATATTAATACAAGTTAGAAAGCACACTCTCATAGATAAGTAGGTTATGTTTAAACTAGCTTTAAAGCATATGTTAAGGCGCCCAAACATTTTAATTGTTATGGCATACTTTTTGGGTGTTAGTTTTGATGTATGCTAATTAAACTTAACATCAATTATTCTTTGTTGTTATCCATTTACATATATAAACCCCAAATTACTTAAGATTAAGGAAGCAATAGTTTATTTTAAGATAATTTTGTCAACACTGGCATGTGAAAATCTTAAAAGGACAGGGAATCAGATTTAATTGAAAGTCAAATTGTTGTCCATACAATAAATTTCAAAGAAAACTTTTGCTAAAATCAATTACCGATAAAATTTTTTATAAAAATCTACTAAATACAAATTTCGACATTTTCTATGAAAACCAAATCTGAAAAAAATTTGTATGAACAAAAATTGTATGGACAAAAAATTTCGATGACATTCATATTTTGAAGTAGTTTTTATGCGAAACAATTTTCAACGAAAATTTTCGATTAAATTTAAATTTTGACAAAATTTACGATAAATATCATATTTTGACAAAATTTTCAATAAAAATCAAATTTTTGGTTACAAGCTATAACATGACCTAAATTTCAATGATGATTAAACCCGTCATTATTTTATAAAAATAAAAACAATTTTGATGCAATTTTTTACAGAACACAACATGGACTTCGTTAAGTACTATTGACGAAATTTTCCATAAAAATCAAATATTGACAAAAAAATAACAAAATTAAATTTTGACAAAATTTTCTATAAAATTAAATTCTTTTTTTTAATAAAAATGAAAATCTAATTTAAAGTGACTAAGTTTTCTTGATATTAAAATTCGGAAAACAATTTCAACAACTATTTAAGTTTTGACGAATTTTTCTATTAAATTACAATTATTTAAAAAATCTTATTGCGCCTGATTCTTTAAATAATTTTTTTTTATACTAAAATTCGTTTTAAAAATTTTTAAAAAATGCTTGACAAAGCATCACTTAGGGCCGCGACAAAAGTTGTTGTTTGTGGCCTTAAATACCAAATATTTATGTGCAGCATACTTCTAGGCTCTACCGATTATTGAATATACATAAACATTTTTTTATGCACACAAACAAGCACATATTTACATATTCAGTATGTACTTTCAAAGCATTGCTCTAAATTTTTAAATTGTTCACTCAATGGCAGTTGTTCCTTGAAAATAATTTGCATACGGTGGATGGTTTGCTAAAGGCCATGTGGTGAATTTGGCAATATGAGCACAGCCTGCTCTGCCATGAAAGGGTATGAAATTTGTTTGAGTTTAGGGACATGCAAGGAAAAAATATTCATATACCTCTGACGTGCGCATTTAATGGTCGCTTTCTCCAAATAAAACGTTTCATTGCCTGCTGCATATAGAGGATCGTGGTAACATTAAGGCAAGCGGAAAATGCCATTTTAATTGGCCTTCAGAAATAGGGTTGCATTTTTAGCTGAATTGTTGTTTGAATGCATTAAAGTTAAATATTCAATGAAATAACTGCACAACACAAAGTAAACAAAATTCCACTTTGCCAAAACTTGCGTGCCATTTTGTTTTTATTACCACCTTAGCCAATTAAATATGGTTCTAAACATCACTGGATATGCCCCCTATTTACATACAGCTAAAAGCTTTGCATACTTAAGGGTGTCTTAGTGATTTGAAGGCATACCACCACTTACATGCCTCTCCTTTAAAAGCAATACCAAAACATTGCATACTATTGGGGACTGCTATTCAATGTCTTTCCCTATAATTAAGAAATTCAAAAATTCCTGTTTTTTCTAAGGTAAATATTTACAAACAAACAACAACACCTACTTAATTGACATTTCCTCACCTGTTTGGCCGTAATAAATTTCTGTGGCAATAAGAAAACACAAAGCATAAAATTTCTCCCCCAACTATGAAGCTTAAAGGATTGTTGATTTCACTTAATTTGGCTGAAAACGAACATGCAGCCTAAACATTCGATCTCGATCCTTTTTAGCATAACAATAATGCTATGTGTAAATCTTGACACTCCAAATGCTATTTTTTTTTTTCCTCAGAAACTTGGGGGTCAAATTTAATTTAGCATTCCTTTATGTAAATCAATAGTAACAGCTAACAAGCCCTTAGAAACATTTCGATGTCGTGGAAATTAGCTAGGAACATGCTATTTTTATATTACAAGGTATTAAGAATAAAACATGGTGGCATACTTTTGGGGGCTTATTGACCTTAATGTTGCCAACAAATGTTGGTTCGAAAGGAGGTTCATAATGTTGCTGCCTTTTTAAGGAGAGTTTATTTAGGTAGGTTGGAATTAAAATGAATTAACTATTAAATGGTTGTTAAGCTTAGGGATGAATCCAGTTTTTTGGTTCAGTTAGCAACAAATAGGTGTTGAAATAATTACATGTTTAAAATTGAAACAGCATTTCAAGTATCACATGTTTGAGAACATTTTTTTTTCAAGCTTTAAGAATTATTTGTCATTGTTGTGGTATGGTGTGGTTAATAATTGGATACTTTAAGGACATCATATCAAAACTACATACTTTAAGAATTAAAACAAATGTATATTTTTAATTTTTATTGAGAAAGGAGGTTTCTATGCTACACCTACTCTTTCTTATTCAATTGTTCTTCAAATGAAAGAAAAAAATTGGTACTTTTTTGTTGCTTTTACGGTGTATGTGCCAGAATGTATGCACTACATATTAATTCTTATTAAGACTAATGGCTTCATTTCATGGAAAAACAAAATTTATGTCCGCTGTAAAAAGTCATTTCTATTAAAAAACGTCTTTTTGTATATAAAAATTATGTTTTTTTGTATGAGATTTTTAAATTATCGCATCAAATAATAAATTTTTTGCTAATAGTGAAATATGCCACAAAATTGCAGCAAATCAAGACCTCCAACAAAAGCAGAAAATTTGCTACAAATTTATTATCATAATGTGCTTCGTTCATACGTAAAGCATTCTCGTTACTTAGAAAATTATATCATAAATAGTCATTTGGTGGACTAATGTGAATGTCACGTAAAACATTATACAGCTTATTTCCTTCCTTCTCTGCCAGAGCTTAGATATTGTTGTTTCGTTTTCGGGCAGACTGCACGTTTTAAAATATATTTAATTGAAAAGGAAGAATCACCAACACTAATTGCCACAAACTCAACCATGCCACGACTGTTAGTTCATATTCACATTAGATTCCATATATGCATTTAATTTTCACATCCAGACAGAAAGGAGGTATTTTTTATAACTAATCACTTTATTATGTTTTTGAACGTGCTGGTTTTAAGCGATAGTCAGTTAAGCTATATTAAAATAAAAGGAAGGTTTTTAGGGACATAACCATTGAAAGAAGGAAGTTTTGGTAACGAAAAAAATCAGAGTTTGAAACGATTTTTTAGAACATATAAAAGATTCTTAAAACATATAGAGGGACGATTAAAGTCTTGAAACTTAATTTTTTGAAGTTAAGTGAAAAAAAACTTTGACGACATTAACTGAACAAAAGATTGAGAACATTCCATTGAAGAAGAAGACCACTGTGTTAACAAACAAAATATATATAAAAATGTTTTAGATAATGTTTTGTGCATAATATATATAAAAAAATTTGAAGCATACCTGAAGCAGTAAACATTTAAAAAAAGATTGAAGACATTCCATTTGAAAACAAGATCATGGCTTAAATATTATTCGAAACCACTAACAGAATCATACTGAAAACAAAAAGATGTAAACTGAATTTAAACTTTGGTCTATGTCCCCAAACTTAATTAATTTTATTTATTTTGAAATTTGAGTATAGCTTTGGGAACATAATGGTACAAAAAGTTTAAGGACACTTCATTCAAGAAAAAAAATCATAGTATAATTCAAACAACAACTAAGAAAGGCTTATTTTACTCTTTATTTAGACGGTTTCATTCATATTAAGCAAAAGTTCATAGCATACCTTAAGGAGTAAACACTTGACAAACACAATTTTTGAGGACATGCACTTCAAAAATATTAAATAGCATTAAAAACTTTTGACAATCTTATGTTATCATTTTTGATCATTTATCAAATTGCATTTTAGCGGATTTACTCCATCCTTCCATTAAATCTTTAAGAAGTTCCAAAACAATTTGTTTTCTTCATAATTGCATGTTTTATTGTTGCCAACAAAAGCCCTTACCATATATTATTTCACCTCTCCAAAACCCCTCAACTCTTTGTCCATACAAAAAGGTTGGCATAAAAAATGTCATGGTTCGGAGACAAAACGAGACAAAACAAGACGATAAAAACACCATCAAGACAACAACAACAACTACTGTAACCGTAACAGCAATAACAAAAATAATAGCCCCAACAATGTAGTCGTTACGTGGTTAAAATTTTGTGGCATCTTGGCCAAGCAGGGGTGGTTGGGTGGTGTGTGATGATGATTCCATTGAATTGTCCACATAAAAACACAACACGAGCCTCTAAAAGTTATTAAGGTGTCGCCTTTAAGTGGCAAAGAATGGCTGCAGAACAACAAAAGAATAACAGCAAGAACAAAGTCAGCATTCATAAATTGTACCTGGTGCCATACATGGCAACAACCCTTCTCAATGGCGAATATTTTATAGGACAATAGACTTTGTTGTGTGGAGATTTTAAAGGCGTCTTAGAAAATCAATAGGTCTTAGTATGAGTGAAAAATGTTGGAAAAGTTTAAACAAATGAAAAATATGAATTATAAGTTTTTTGGAAGGGATACCAAAAGAAGTGCTGATAGGAAATTGAGGCAGAAAGTAAGGCTAACTTTATCAATGTTCCTAAAATTCTACATTAGTCCGCTTGAGTGTAGAGATTGTGTAAATACAAAAACAATTTCCTTTGGCCAAAGTCGACGAAACTTCATAACTCTGAAAAAGATACAACATTGTCTTATATGCTGATGGGAGTAATGCACGATTAAGTTTTGTCTAGAATAGGGGGACTTATTTTCAAAGAGCAATCCAAATAATGTACCTTAGAAAACGGCTAGGTTCTGTGCAAAGTGAATACCCGCGAAGATTTTTTAATCTTCCCGGAAAAAAAATAAATAAACAATATGGTCATTCGGACTCTTGCCGAGTTTTAAACAACCGCTAAAAACTATGTTTTCATATTTTAGCCAGGATTCATATAGACTCGACATGAATAGACGTCTGAACTGATTTTCCTAAAGTTGTCATACATTATGACAGATGGAGGGAGTGATAGGCTATAAATTATTTTTTTTAATCGGAAAAGAAGCGGACTCTCTCTCTTATCACCAAAGCACCCCCTTAAATAAAAAGTGAACCGATGTTTGCAGTAGCGAGCTTTTTATTAACTTTTTTAACCGAATGTTAATATTTTTTTAGACATTTAAGCCAAACTTATGGACTTTGGAGTTAAACTTATAGATGTTGGATTGATTATTGACTATAAATCAATCTTTGGGAATCAACTTAAGTAAATAATTGATAAATTGATAAAAAGATCACTCGGTCAAGTATTCGGCCAGCATAAAAAAATGACAAGTAAATGACATTTTTCCTACGTAAGGAAAACAAAAAAAAAAGTGTCAAATATTGCATACCTTTAGGTGATTTTAGAAATTGTGATTACTTAAAATAAAGAACATAAAGGGTGATTTTTTTGAGGTTAGGATTTTCATGCATTAGTATTTGACAGATCACGTGGGATTTCAGACATGGTGTCAAAGAGAAAGATGCTCAGTATGCTTTGACATTTCATCATGAATAGACTTACTAACGAGCAACGCTTGCAAATCATTGAATTTTATTACCAAAATCAGTGTTCGGTTTGAAATGTGTTCAAATTTTGACAAATTTTGTTCAGCGATGAGGCTCATTTCTGGTTGAATGGCTACGTAAATAAGCAAAATTGCCGCATTTGGAGTGAAGAGCTACCAGAAGCCGTTCAAGAACTGCCCATGCATCCCGAAAAATGCACTGTTTGGTGTGGTTTGTATGCTGGTGGAATCATTGGACCGTATTTTTTCAAAGATGCTGTTGGACGCAACGTTACGGTGAATGAACACATTTCGAACCGAACACTGATTTTGGTAATAAAATTCAATGATTTGCAAGCGTTGCTCGTTAGTAAGTCTATTCATGATGAAATGTCAAAGCATACTGAGCATCTTTCTATTTGACACCATGTCTGAAATCCCACGTGATCTGTCAAATACTAATGCATGAAAATCCTAACCTCAAAAAAATCACCCTATATTATGGCTCGTATAATTAAAAAGATTTTCAAATAACTTTTCTCCTTAATCGGCTCAAAATAGTTTAAAAAATTTTACTCGCAAAAGTATACACCAAATCTATTAAATATATAAAAATTGTTTTTAAAGATTCCTTATTTTGACTATTAATCTAATTAAAAAAAATAAATAAATTTCCTTGAACCATGATTCGCCACAATATACCACATTAATAAATTAACAACAATATATCACAATTATGAAATATTGCATACCTATAAGATTTTTAAAATCTGTTATTATTATAATGCCCATTTAAAGAGTTTGTAGATAATATTACGAATCTAACAAAATAAAAATATTACAAAAATCAAACAATTAATTCAAGTCAAAAAAATAATAATATTTATCATCCTAAAAATATACACCTATCTTTAAAACATCTCTGAACTTTTAAAAGGATTTCTAATTTAAAAAAATTCCAATTTATACCGCCGAAAAGCAAACATTTTAAGAGAATTATTAAATTTCTGTGAAGCGTAATTTGCTACATAATATCGGATTGCATTCTGCTAAATTTATACATAAAATATTGCATACCTTTAGGGGGTTTGCAAATTCTACTATTTTGATGGCCACTTTAAATTTTTGAAAATAATACTAAGGATGTCATAAACTAACAAAAGTTAAAAACCATAAACAAAGGAAATCTATAGACTCATAACAATATGTTCAAAAAAGCTCTAGCAGATAGGAAAAATCTCAAATTCTCAGTCGTTTTTATATGAGTGCATGGCGACATGGAGCGGAGAACTTTTTAGTTATTTTATTAACATTTTGAGTTTTAAAGTCAATACCTTTCTTTTGTCTATGGAAAAACGAAATTGACTTTTTAATCGACTCAAATTTAAAAATGTTGCCTAAAAGTATGTACTAAATCAATAAAATATATTGAAAATGTTTCTTTTTGTAATCTATGCGTTCAAGATCAGTTATTTTTGGCTGGCATTTACCACAGGGGTACCTACCAAACCAAAGGGTTTCCAACTTATTTATTCGTTGACAACCGTGGGCAACTTTATTTATTAATAAAATCACCATTTGGTTTTAAATCGAAAAATGTTTTCAAAAATTTGGTCAAAAGGATAACGGGACTGCAGTTTCTGAGATTCCATCCCTTCAGCAGCGGTATTCTTCGACGATTTACTTAGTAAATCATCGGTGGTATGAGCTTCGACAACAATATCTAAATGAGTAAACACTTTTGCTCATGACTTCGAAGAAAGCTGTCAGGAATAATTTTGAAAACATTCTTGATTTTCATACAGCTCCACTATTTGTGGAGAGACTGCATAAAGTTTGTTGTTGCATATGCAAGCCAACATTGTTGTACGACACTTTTACAAACCAATGGTTGTCCAACTTATTTATTAATTGACATAGTGGACGGGTGGTAGACTACAAAAAGAACTACAATAGAAAAAACAGATCATCAAAAAAACAAAATATTAAAATATTATTAACGATTCCAAATTAGAAGAAAAAAAGTTTAAACCGGAAAAAATAACATTTTTTAAGAATCATTAAATTTCTTTAAACTGTTATGGATACATCACTTGATAAATTCTTTGGAAGATACTAAAAGACTTTCATAGAATACCGAATAATTTTTTTGGTCACATTGTGTAATGGCTTAATTCTTGAACAAATAATGTAGATACAAGGAAAACCAATTTTAAAACTTACCAATTCATGCATCCTGCCATCGCTCACTGTCGTTTGAAATCATCCTGCAAATAAATAAAAAAAAACGAAAAATTCATTTAATTCCACAACTGTGACAGGTCAAAAAAAAATGCAACGAAAAAGTAAATTGCATTGCTTTCATTGTTTATTTATAAATGAAAAATGAATCTGATAAAGGAAAGGACAGCCGCCTTGTCTATGAGCACCACCACTCACATTCAACGCTGCTGCATTCATTCAAAGACTCAGGGATTGTTGGCCTTGTTTGGCTGCATGTATGCATTTCCCTTAGGCGTTATTTGCACCCAGTAGAGGTCGAAAAACTTTATAACCCAGATAATTTTCCGATGTTTACATTGAAGACAACAATGGAAAGAATACATATTCCTTGTTGTTAAAAAAAGCATGTCAATGACCCTTAACTTGAAACAGCCAACATTTTTCGACTCCCATATTTGGCCATATGGACCAGTAACAAACAAAAAGGAAATCGGAAAAATATTTGGGCTTAAATAATAGACAAGAAAATAGAAGGATTTTTTTTCTGTCAGCCAACACGCTGGTGATGTCCCCTATGAATGCAGTGCATTGCGTTGACGAGAGGAAATTAGGAATTGGAGGGGGGATAAGGATGTAGTGCTTATTGACATTTGTCTTAAATCGTTGGATGTCAAAGTGGGTGGGATAAACATTAGCCGGAAGTCGATTCCATATACGGACGGTTCGGGCGAAATAAGAATTCTCTCTATAATGCATTGTGCGGTCCGCTGGCCAATCAATTACAAACGGGTGTGAGTTCCTGAAATGTCTAACATACATCCTTACATCAGGAATAAGAAGACTAATATCAGACGAACACACACCATGAAAGTACCGATAGAACAGCGCCAAACAACCCACATTGCGACGATGATGAAGGGAGGCAATAGAGGTGGATACCCCAATCTACGCCATCGCCCTCCTATGTACACGGGCCAGTAGCTCCAGGGATGATTTTGAAGCTCCATCCCATACATGTGAGTTGTACTCCATTTTCGGCCCAACGAAAGTTATGTAGATGTTAAGAAGATCAGACGGAGTGAAGTAATTCTTACACCGTTTAAGGAAGCCTAAGCACTTGAATGCTTCTTTCGACACTTCAAATACATATTTAGCCCAACGGACATCACTTTGTATTTTCATGCCCAGAACATCAAGAGCTTATGGTTGCTCAACATCTACATCGTTGATAGACAAAGATGATCGTAATGGGTCACCGAATCTTATGTGTGATAACAAGCAGCACTGAGTCTTCCGTGCATTAAAATCTACTCGATTCATTCGACCCCACTCAGAAATGGCCAGCAAATCCTGGCAGAGTGTATCGCCCATAACCCTCCTCTTGTCCTCAATCTCTCGAAAACTCTTATGGTCGAATGAGTACGGATGACAGAGATTACTGTCATCCGCAAATGAGTAGATCGGATTCGATGTCTGGCCCAACAGATCGTTGATGAAAATTAGAAAAAGAGAAGGAGAAAGAACAAAGCCCTGGGGTACACCTGCGGTCAATTTGTGCTCATTGGGATGATTTTGAACATCAAGAGCTTATGGTTGCTCAACATCTACATCGTTGATAGACAAAGATGATCGTAATGGGTCACCGAATCTTATGTGTGATAACAAGCAGCACTGAGTCTTCCGTGCATTAAAATCTACTCGATTCATTCGACCCCACTCAGAAATGGCCAGCAAATCCTGGCAGAGTGTATCGCCCATAACCCTCCTCTTGTCCTCAATCTCTCGAAAACTCTTATGGTCGAATGAGTACGGATGACAGAGATTACTGTCATCCGCAAATGAGTAGATCGGATTCGATGTCTGGCCCAACAGATCGTTGATGAAAATTAGAAAAAGAGAAGGAGAAAGAACAAAGCCCTGGGGTACACCTGCGGTCAATTTGTGCTCATTGGATGAGGACATATCTATAACGACTCGAATAGTGCGATCTCTGAGAAAGCTCGAAATAAATCGAACGATGCCATTACCCAACACCAAATGCGACAAGCTTTAATAGTAGTGCACCGTGCCAGACCCTATTATATGCCTTAGAGATATCCAGAGCCACAACCTTACTCTCACCAAACTGGTGGATTGAGCGACTCCAACGTTCCGACAGAAGTGCCATGAGGTCGCCCGTAGAGCGATTTCTGCGGGTACCATACTGTTGGTCGCTAAGAAGGCCATTAGACTCTAAATACCTCACAAGATGGCACCGTGCCAGACCCTATTATATGCCTTAGAGATATCCAGAGCCACAACCTTACTCTCACCAAACTGGTGGATTGAGCGACTCCAACGTTCCGACAGAAGTGCCATGAGGTCGCCCGTAGAGCGATTTCTGCGGGTACCATACTGTTGGTCGCTAAGAAGGCCATTAGACTCTAAATACCTCACAAGATGGTGATTAACCATGCTCTCCATGACCTTGGAGAGAGCGGAGCATATCGCAATTGGCCGATAATTCGCAGGGTTGTTTGCCTCACCCTTCTTGGGTATTGGCTGAACGTTCGTTAACTTCCATCGCGCCGGGAAGACTCCCGCCCGGTAGGCAAGGTTGAAAAGGTTGCGTAATGGATGATCAAGCTTCGAAGAACACTTGCGTAAGACAAATGTTGATATGCCATCCGGACCCGGGGATTTATTTATGTCTAGACTTTCAAGAACCTTTTTAAATCCACGAGTTCGAAAAAATAATTGGGGCATGGTGCCAGATACATTTTCGATTGAGGGGAGTGGTTGATAGCTATCCGGCAGGGAAGAGTTCCTTGCAAATATATCAGCTAACAGGTTGGCCTTATCAACCGAGTCAGTGAACGTTTGATCGTCCTTAACAAGAGTTGGAATAGATGAAGAACTACCCTTTACTCTTTTCACGAACGACCAAAAACTCTTACTTCCTCGTGTAGAAGCAAGAGCCTTAGTACGCAGGCGCTTTTCGTAAAGAAATTTTTCGCGCCTAAGCTACGATGGCGCCACACTAATCCAGGATAAATTTGGCGTCCATTTAAAATAACTTTCTGAAAAAAAAATATTCCTCTTTTCGTTTATTCAGTTTTTTATTTACATTTTAAATTTGGGTAATGGCTAATGGTTTCCTAGAACACAATCGTTTTCCACTTAGCATGCTATGGAATTAAGGAATCAATATTCACATACATATACTGCCGTTTACCATGAATATTGGGCTTAAATGTGCATAATATGCAAAATAGTAAGATAGACATAATGAAATGATGTGAATATGACATATGTTCCAATCAATTGTTATATGAATCTTTTATGTATGTATGTATTGAGTGTATAATAGGTTCAGAATTCATGTTGTTTTGCTCATATATCCCTTGCATGAAATTGTGCGATATGAACCTTGCTTTGGTATCACTTTCTCATGCATAGCAATTGAGCAATCTTCCTTCACAAATTGTGATGTAGGTTCATCATTATTCTCTCATATCATTTCAATGCATATCCTTTTCTTGTAGCTCTTTTGTTTGAAAGCATAATTCCATGAAATATAGATAAAGCTTTTTGGTGAAATGAGTATGTATATGCACAAATAGGGTAGAATGCAATTGTGAACTTGAATGAAATTCTAAGAAGACCAAAAATTAAAAAAAAAACCTCAATGTCCACCCAAACACTTTTGTCTATCAATTCATGTTACTTTTCCGCCTTTTTCCTGTCTCAGGTAATACCATAGTGCCCTGGTCACTTTAAGATAAGGGCAAATAATGATTGAAACAATAACTCTAAAGTTTGCATTTAATTTAATTCTTTAATGTGGGTTTACCTTTGTCAGCCAGTACGCCTCACTGTCTGTCTGTCTATAACTTGACAATGACATAAGCTCATTGTGATGCCATTGGAATATTGCTCAAGTCAATATGGAAGTTTACTGCAAGAGGGAAGCTGAAAACTTTTATGCAAACAATTTGACAGACATGTTTACACTAACATGGAAATACTTGGAAATAAAAAAAGAAAACTTTAATAGGGTGAAAGCAGCAAGATTGAAGATGCAAAAGACAAGTAATCAATCACGTCATAGAGACATGTTTAAAATGCAAACCTAAAAATATGCAGGAAATTTTCCAATGCCTAAAGGTATACAATGCTTTTTATCAAACCGCCACTAAGAAAATACAGGGAAAAGAAGGAAACACATTTGTCTTGCGCAATGAAAGCTATTTTTTTTTCGTTACACAAACTAAACAGAAGACATTTTAAAACTCAACATTTTTGATATTTTTATAAAAAATGATTTTATACAAAACTGCTTCAAATTTTGATTTTTACAGAAGTTTTCGTAAAAAATGGACTTCATTAAGAAAACAACAGTTGATTTTAAAGCCAAAATTTACATTATTTGGTTATATAGAAAATTTTTGGTAATATTTTTTTACCCACCACCATAGGATAGGGGATATATTCATTTAGTCATTCCGTTTATGGGCCACATCGAACCATATTTGGATATAGCTGCCATATAGACCGATCTGGTGATTTAAGGTCTTAAGCCAATAACAGGCGCATTTATTACTCGAATTCGTTGAAATTTGGAAATGTGATTCGCATCAAGACTCCAAATATCTTTCCCGAATATGGTACAGATCGAGCTATATTTAGATACTAGCAGGACTGGGTCCGCTCCGCTGCGCCTTCTTTCACTCTGTTATTTTATCTGAGCCCTATGCTGGCACGAACAGGAAATAAGTCCTGTTTGGAGGTGCTAGTACGACCTTTCATATATTTCGCCCCAATGCCGATATTATATTGGTGCTCTACTCCCAAATACCTTCCATTTAAGCCTTATTTTGCTACAGTCGGTAAAAATATCCCATATTGCCATTATTGATCTATATAGGTGGCGCGGCCCCCTTAGATATCCCACCCTAAATAAGAATACCAAATTTCTGTTTTTGAGTTATCATAAACAAACTAAATTTAGGTTATCGCTTATCGCCCACCTATTTCCGAGATCTGGCGTTATTGGAAATAGAGTAAGAGAAGGATTCGCCCATTAAAGCTTGGATGTTAGATTTACTTCACTCTCTTGTTTTTGGTGGTGGATTGGAATAGCTAAACCCTTTGCATCGAAAATGGATATCAGATTCATACTCTACTCCCAAAACTACATTTGAGCTATGTGTGTTTAAGGGAAGTTTATGAGGTGAGGCGTCCCTGCAACACTTATCAGATTTGAGCCCCTTTTTTGCCATAGTCCACAAATAGCATCGTGCTGATATTTGTGCCCCAATTGTCATTGGTTTAGGGGAAGTTTATGGGGTGAGACGACTCACAAACACTTGGCCACAAAATTGGATATCTAAATCGTCGTCTACTATCACATATCTTTTTTTGAGCCCATTAATGTTAAGAATTTGAGCCCTACAATGTCAAGCATTTTGAAGTTTCTGATCAAGATGTTCAGGGCTACGGGTCTCGTTCAGATCTACACTAATTATTATTTTTTTTGGTTTGTTTATTACATTCAAAATAATATTTCTAGCAATCACTTGGGATACCACATTTTTAAAGATCCGCCAATCCTGCTGTGTCTATACCAATTTTGTGCTAAATGTATACTCTACTACCAAATACCTTTTATTGCTGTTTTATTCTATCCTGATCGGCCTTCATATATTTTTTTAAATTCTTTTGTGTCTTAATGTTTTGTCCGCACCGTTTGGGTGCCGGGCCATAACGATGTAAGGGGAAATGAAAGGGCAGACGATTTGGCGGTGAAGGCCAGAGGACTGCCGTCAATAAACTTGGTTAACCCGAAGCCTTTCGGGTCGACGCAGTCCGAGTTAAGGTAGTGGGTGACGAATGCGCATGCAACATCGTGGAACATCGAAACGGTCGGTAGGACGACCAAAATCCTATGGGGTGATTCAGATCGTAAGAAGACGAGGCTATTATTGAAAGGACAAAGACAATTTTTTTGAGTTCTTTATTGTCGTGATCTACATCTCCAGCTGAACGGCAGAACGTGACCCACATACTTGAATCCTTATATCAACATTAGATTCGAACTCTACTGTCATAGACCTTTCTTTTAATCCCATATTATCCCGACAGACTCTGTCCCAAATGTGTATACCAGATTCGTAGTCAACTCCCAAAGACCAACTCCCAAAGACCATTTGACACCCATTTTGATAACGGTGGACATTCATGCCCGTTTTTGGGGTTGGGGAGGCCCGTAGACACCTTGGACCAAATTCTAATAACAGATGTGTACTCAACCTAGTTTGACACCCAAAATTTCCCAATCGGCAAATATGTCCTGCTGGTGGTTTTGGGGAATAAATTCTATTTTGTCAGATTTGTACTCTGCATTAAATAACTTTCATTTGATACCTATATTGCCCAAAGCGGTAAAAGTGTCCTGTTGGGTTGTGTTTTTGGGGCTGGGGGACCGCCCCGACAATTAGGGTGACATTTAAATGCCAAGTTCGTACTCTAGTCTTAAATACCTTTCATTTAATATCCATATTGTCCCAATCGGCAAACATGTCCGTTCAGGTGGGTTTTGGGATGGAGCGTCTTCCCAGGTTATTTGATCTCAAAAGTTTATAACGGAATAACGTTGTAATCCGGTTTACAAATTTCGTTTTTTTTTCAAATGCCTTATTTGAATATTTATACCAATATTAAAGATTTCTTAAAAGTTTATTTTTAAATTTACATTTTCCAAAAAAAAAAACTGCGAAATTTCTTTCGAAAAACAAATTTCATCTGCATTATTTCATAGAAAATCTGAACAAATTTTATAAAAATTATTTTTTATTTACATTTTTAGAATACGTAACAGCCGTGGCAGCCTAGATAGCATTGGCACAGGAGCTGCCTCTTCGGCAGCTTCTCAAGCAAGCTCTAGTGGGGGTTCCAATACCAAAATGGACATCAGCAATGGCCTGAATGGTTCTGCCAACAATAGCGCCAATAGCAGTCCCCAACATCATCATAGCAACAGCAGTCCCTCACATCGTTCATCATCGCGAAATGGTAACTCACGTGATAATTGGTCCAAGATGGGCGAACCCATGAATGGTCAAAAATCAGATCACAAAGAGAAATCATCGCCCTCACGCCGCAGTCTCGGTGGTTCGTCGTCGAAACAAGGATCACCTTCTTCCAGTCGCACAAAGGGGGTGCCGCCCAGCTTTGGTTATGTGAAGCGTTCAAATGGCACGGCCACGGCAACAGCAGAGCAACAAAACATAGCCATGATGATGAATGCAGTGGGCAACAGTAGTCCACAAAATGGAAGAACCGCTCATGTGTCGGCAGTGCCTAGAACAGCGGGAGCCAGAAAAATGTCGGGTGGAGCTCAAACACTGCCGCATGAAGTGTCAAGTAAGTATTTGAAAAAAGTAAATCAAAGATCGAAGTTTTTATTTTTCCACCTCGGTTTTAGAAATGCCACCCACTACACAACATCGCAGCTACTCTTTAACGGGTCCAGGGGCCACACAGCTGAGTCAGTGCATACGCGAAAGATTGGCCGGCTCTCATAGTCTGCCAAAACCCGGTTCCGATATGCATATGTTCCAACACAGGTAAATACTCACTTTATTGTTAAACAATTCCCACTAAGCCTCAAAGTATGCTTTACATTTTTAAGCACCTAATTTGTTATTTTATCACTCTACCCATGCAGACACACAAACGTTTGCGGGTAATTTTGCTCATTTCAATGCTAATTAACTTTTAGCCAACACGTACAAATTAATTTAAATTTCATTGCTGTCACCTGCCACATAATTAGTGACAATTAATTGCGGTGCAATAGCACTTTCGCGTATAAACACCGACAAAAGCCGCAACATAAATCCCATGTTTGCACGAATTTGTCAGGGCAATTTATTATGGCTTAATTAATATTTATAAAATAATACCAATGTAAATAAAACCGGAGACATGTCGTCGAGGATTATAATTTATGCTGTTGTTTTTTATTTCTTTCAATGCTTTGCAATCAGATTATCAAATCGCCCGGGAAAGATGTTGGATGGCTCGCTTTCGGACACCCAAACCTATGCTGAGGTCAAACCTGAATACAGCAGCTATGCCATGTGGCTAAAGCACAGCAATACAGCAGGCAGTCGTTTATCGGAAGGTGATTCCTTGGAAAATATGCAAATCACCTCACCCTCTATGTCTAGGCACAATCACAAGATGATGCAACATCGTGCCTCAGCGGCCGCCGCAGCGGCTATGGCTGGTAATACGGGCGGCATGACGGGCACCGAATCGCCCTATGTGCAGAGTCCTCGATTGAATCGCAGCAACAGCATAAGGTAGGCATTCACGAATACCGACTGGGGAACATAGTTGGTCCTTTGAATGTACACATGTATGTACTGTATTTTTCTTTTTTTTTATGCAAATACTCTTTTGGTAATGTGTCACCAACTGACTTACACCTCTCTCTTTTTTAATAATTTCCTTTAACACTTTTGTACGAACTTGAAGCTACTTGAAAGAAAGGACATATCCAAGGTGATAATAATGCGAAAATGCCACTTGAATTGCTTAGATCACATCTCTTGTCGTCGTCGCTTTTTTGTCTGTCTATTGTTTTGCCTTTGCTTTTGTAAATACATACGTACATATTTTCTTTAATAAATGTGATAATCAGATTAGATTTTTAACAACATTTAAAACCAATTAGAAAATCGAAATTGGATAACACATATTTTTACACAAGATATATTTTTTTGGCTATTAAAACGCTCCCTGACCTAAAATTTTACTAAGTCCATTGCATTAAATTGGGTGACTTAAAACTTTTTTACTATTGCTGACCTCCTAAGTTCGCCGGGCCATATCTTGAACCAATTATGCCTTCAGGGCCTTTTCTAAATATGGTTTAATTATTGCCTATCTCAATTAGAACTAATTGGCCATAGTTTTAGATGGCATGTATAACACTTTCGACGGATGGGTAGACCGATTCGGAATATCATAGCGATCAAGAATAAATTGTTGTGAGTTAGACCAAACTAAAGTTGCAATTCGACACCAATTGAAGGCTTGTCCCCTTTCTTGAGCCTTAGACAGAAAAAAATAAAAATCTGTTTCAATCACGAAATTAATTGAACTAAATAACTTTAATTTAATTTAAAAATTTTTAATATAAATAATTTTTTAATCGAAACTGCTTCAATCAAAAAATGATAGTATCAATCATCGTTTTTGAAGATATAATTAAAAAAAAGTTCAATTAATTTTTTTATTGATCTAATTAAAAAATTAATGAAATTTTTGGAAATTTTCAATTAATTTTTAATTGATCCAATTAGAAAATGAACGAAATTTTTGGAAATTTTCAATTCATTTTTTAAGTGATCCAATTAAAAGACGGATTGCAATGTTTTGAAAATTATTGAAAATTTCAATTAATTTCTATAATATGTATGTGGTCTCCTGGAACACAAACTTGAGGTGCGTTGTTTAGGCAAAGGACTGTGGGCACGCCTATCAACAAAAACTTCTCCGCGACTTCCAAACCTTGGCTGACGAAGGACTCCATCGGGTTAAAAGAGCAAGTTATATGATCTGGATAGAATTTGAGTACAAATTTCTCCTGGATAGTTATCGATATCATGCAGATAATAATTAATTGTAATTTACTCTATATAGTACTAAAATAAAACACAGTAGTTATAAAAGAATGCGTATAGGGTCTACAACCAATTCGCAATTAAAAAATGTTTCGATTTAATTAAAATAATGATTGAAATCACATCTTCTATTGAAAAGTTTTTCAGATTCAATTAAAACATGATTGAATCAATTAATTTTTTTTTTTATTTAAAATTACAAAATTTTCAATCACGACTGTAATTAAAAAAAAATTTAATTCAATTAAAAAATGATTGCATTAAATAAGTTTTTAATTGAAAATTTTAAAAAATTCAATCACGATTGTGATTCAAAATTATTTCAGATTCAATTAAAAAAGTAATTGAATCAATTTTTTTATTGAAACTGCCAAAAATGTAATTCGAAAAAAAAAATAATAATATATTACAAAAAAAAATTATTGAATCAATTAATTTTTTAATTAAATATGATTTTATTTTAAATTAAATTTTAATTGAATATTTTTATGTGATTTTTTCTGTGTAATCTCTCGTCGTCTCATTCTTTACTCTCTTTAATTTTATTTTTATTTATGTCTGAAATTAGCTTGAAAGCTACTCTTTTCCCAAAATTTTACTTATAAAAACATTTATTTAAAATTTTTTACAATTTAATTTTCCCAAAAAATTCTGTTAAAAAATTTTCAAAAAAAATTGTTTAAATTTTTTATACAAAAATTTTTTAAAATTTATTTTTAGTTCTTATTTTAAGTTAAGTTTTTTTTTTTATTTTTAAAGTTTTATTTTATTCCTATTATAATTATAAGAACAAATAAATTCTTAGAACATTTTGGTAAATTCTTGTGTATGTAATAAAAAATAATGTTCAAAATTGTAGTGCTATAAAATATAAAGGCAATAATTCTTAGAAGATTTTATCTAACATTCAATTCAAAAAAATTTCTCCAATTTTACTTATATAGAAAACTTTTCGTAAAATTAGGTGCTGAAGAATATTTTTTAGTTTATTTAATATTCAAGTTTTAGTATTTTTATACCCTCCACCATAGGATGGGTGTAAACTAATTTCGTCATTCCGTTTATAACACCTCGAAATATTTGTCTAAGACCACATAATGTATATATATTCTTGATCGCCATGACATCTTATATCGATCAAGCCATGTCCGTCCGTCCATCTGTCTGTCTTGATCCTCATAAAAATCTAAGACGATCTAGCAATGTCCGTCTGTCTGCTGAAATCAGTCTTTAAAAACGAAGATATTGAGCTGCAACTTATTACAGATTCATTATGTATAATCCGATATGGCTGAAAATTGGTGCAATGATATGTGTTAAGATCCCCAACATCTGTGCCGAGTAAGGTCTAGATCGGTCTATATCTTAACCCTTTCACTACCGAATAAAAAGTAGCAATGCTAAAATTATTTTCATTTCGCAACTAGTTTGGAGTGCTAAGAAGCACAAAAATCTAATTTCGAGAACATATTTTAGTTGGCCTCTCTGTATCGAAATGTCCTCCTGAGAGGACATTGGTAGTCGGCAATCCAACGAAAAATTACCAATGAATGAATATTAAGAGAATGAAGCAATTGGCTTAATATTTTGCATAGATACTTCTTTTTGATGTAGGTCGTAAGAGATTGCATATCGGTTTATATTTGGATATAGCTTCCATATCGTATACACCGATCAACCAATATGACTTCTTAAGCCCCTAGAGGGCGTAACTGATCCTTATTACGCTGAAATTTATCACGTTGACTACTGTTAGACTTTGAACTTATATGCAAAGTTTGGTTGAATTCTTTCTATAACCCGATATAGCTCACATATATAGTGATAACCCGATTTGACATCTTGAGCCCCTCGAGGACGAATTTTTAACCGATTTGGATAACATTTTGCATGATGACTTCTGTTATGTCTTTGAACATATATGCCAAGTTTGGTTCAATTCGGTATATAGTGGTAAAATAACCTAGTTAAGATTTTACAACCGTTGACTACCGATGTCCACTACAAAAAAGGTCCTAGGACCATAAAAGACCACTTTTATTACCCGATTTCTCCAAAATTTGGCACCATGACTTGTGTTTAGATCCCCAACATCCGTGCTGAATATGGCCCAAATCGTTCTATATCTTAATATAGCCTGCATGTAAACCGATCTCCCGATTTAGAGTAACTCATATTTTTTACCCGATTTGGCTGAAATTTGGAACAATGATTTTTGTTAAGATTCTGGACATCCATGCTGAATATGCTTTAATTTGGTCTATATCTTAAAATTGCCCTAATATAGAACGATACCCCGATTGAAGATCTCAGACCAATAAAAGCCGAATTTATTGCCCGATTTTGCTTAAATAATATAACACAGTGAGCTGTGTTCAGTGCTTCGATATCCGTGTCGAGTATGGTTTAGATCGGACCATTTTTGGGTATAGGCCGACCTCCCGAAAGAAAGTATTTCGCCCTTTTTTTGCCCGATTTCGTGAAATATATGAGCTGTGTTCAGCGCTTCGACGGTCGAACCCGATTGAAGGTTTTTTACCCAAAAATAGCGTATTTATTCCCCGATGTTGCTGAAATTAAGTAGAGTGAGTATCTATATGCGATGTCTGTGTCGAGCATAGTTTAGATCGAACCATTTTCGGTATAGCGCCCATATAGACCGATCTCCCGATTAAAGGTCTTTCACCCATAAATAGCGTATATGTTCTACGATTTTGCTGAAATTAAGTAGAGTGAGCTATGTGAAACCCTCACACTTCCTACCCTATTATGGAGTAGAGCGGATCATATTCAGATATAGCTGTTATACATATCTATCTCCCAATTTATGGTCTTGAACCCATATATGATTCTTGCATTACCAGATTTTCCTGAAATTTTGAATAATGAATTGTAGCGGGTTATAGGTTCAGAATCGTGGATTTTAAAGAAATATTGTTTATATATACCCGAGGTGGTGGATATCTAAAATTCAATCCGACCGAACTTATGCCTTTTTTGCTAAAATTTATTTAACTTTACAATTTTTGTTAGTTTCGCTTTCGAGACGAGCTCAGGGATCGGAGATTTTCTTTGCAAATGGAAAAGGAAAGCCAGAGATAGCAACACATACCAACCGCTATTGAACGGGATTTCGTCTTAATTTTATTTTACCATTTAATTGTATTTGATATTATTTTATTCCAATGTATTTAACTTTTTAGTTCGTCCTATGTTTATTTCTTAATCAACCGTTATGCTATTTACACTTTTTTATTTTCGTTTTTATTTTTAATTATTTTAGTTTTTATTTTATTAAATTTTTTTTTTGTCAAAGTTTAGTTTTAAACAATCTTTTTTTTTCCTTCAAAAACCCTCATTTACAAATTCATGGTTTTATCCATTTCTATTAATTTTTGCAAAAAAGGTCCCGTTTTTGGGCCTTACCAAAATTTTTCAATGGTACCACTGCTTGAAGCAGCCACATTAAATGACAGCAGCCTCATCTGTGCGAAGACTCCTTTAAACCGACTAAATCAGCTTAGGGGGCTAAAATTGACTGACACCAGCAGGATAAGAGTTGTAATTAAAATAAAAATATCTCTTAGAACCAGGCTTCTTCCCACCTAATTTAAGCAGAAAATTCTTTGCCAAATTATTTAAGAAAAATTCCACAGAAGCTCATGCACACGCACACGGGAAAACACCTACACCTTAACATGCATATGGGCATTTTTAAAATACTTTATTACTTATTTACAGCATTTAGGCGATAAAGGAGAAAAAATGAAAACCTTACACATAGCAAGCAACCTTCAAACTTCGGCAAACAGTAGAGAGTACTTGAATGTTTCTCACCCCCTTTCAACATTATTTTGCCCTATCTCCTGTTCTCTAAGGCCAGAGCAAATAAGAACAGGAAAAAAAGATGACTGGCTTGTTCTTGTTGCTTTGTGTGTGCGCTCTTGCCTTTCATACATGCTGCATACATGCTCCGAGGAGTGCTAAGTTTTCTGTTAATTTATGCATCATGGCATACTTTCAGGCTCACATTCTTTCGCACCATAGATGCATGTGTGTGCGTGTGTGTGTAAGTGACGTGTGTTGGGTAAGGTTGAAGTAGAAACATTCTTTAAATACCATCTAAATACGGGCGGCTTAATGGCAAAAGCAAAAATGAAAAGTTTCAAGCACCGAAACACATAACAGCAAAATTATGATGCTTTTTACTGTGAGAAATTTACGAGTTTCAAAAGGCGTTGAAAAGTATGCAATACATGTTTTTGTTCTCGAAAAAGCAACATACTACTGGGCGGTAACTTTGTGGCACATACCGCATACAGGAATGTTTTCATTCAACATATTGTTTCTACCAAAAACAAAGGAAAACTCTATGGAATTTCTGCAGGACAACTAGAGAACGCCTTAAGAGAACGAGAAATGGAAAATAAGCTCAAAGTTCATGAACCCATTGCTAGTTGCCTGATTTCTGGGTGTTTTCACATTTCACAAATGACTTTCAATTGCATTTCGGTTTCTGCTTCTTTTCAATTTCCGTTCAATTTAAAACCACAAATTTGATGCACACACATTACAATGCAAATCCTTGTTAAGACCTTCCTTTCTACCTTTTAGAAGCGTTTGTAAAAGGTGCACAACTGTAGTCTAGCTTTAGGCGTAAATTACATCTCCTACAAATTTTGTACAGCAGACTATTGCAAATTTCCGGTTTGCCACTAAACGAAGTTGAGAGTTTTTACAGCTAATAAATGCCATGGCACCACCAATTGTGCCATAATTCAACGCATTTGGAAACCCTGTTTAGATTTATTCAGTAAATAGGTACTTGGGTTTGTTTATTAGATTTCTCTATGATGGTGTTACAACCGAAATTATGATAATTTCATTAAATTATCTTCATGACCCTACAATCTGTTCCCTGACACCAACTCCACCCCTTCAACGACCTTTAATACAATTTATGCCACCTCAATTATGGTGTATGTATTGGTGATGATGCTGCTGTTGCTACTTCGGATGATATGTAAATGGGAATGTTGTAACATTTCCATTTTCCAGCAACCCTTCACAAATTTAAATTTGTGTGGTAGACTTTTTGGCAGTTGGTTTGCCGAATACGAATACAAACTCCATGACCATTGTTGAGGGCGGGTTTGGTATGGAGAAAAAATGTTGTAAAATTTTACTGTGACTGGGTTCGTCTGATATCGTCTATCAAAATGTGTTGAAGTGTGTAATGTTGTTGCATGAAAACAAATGGGGCCGTTGTTCGGCCAACATGCCGCATAGACAAATGAAGGCAACATCATGAAAGAGTCAAATAAATTTTATACAATTACATGAATAAAGTTAAAAAATGATTGTCCCCAGTGGAATAAATGAAATTCATTTCAATGTCTATACAGTTGCAGGGACAAGTTTTAAAGCATCCAGGCGTAAATTTGTAAGAAATAGAGAAATTAAATTTTTTGTAAAATTTTTGTTGTTAGGTTAGGTCAGTTAGAAGGCAAGGGGGATGAAATGAGTTTCGAAGCAGATCGTAAGGCTAGATTTTGCTCTAAACTCAAGCTAGAAAAAAAAATTCGTTCATTATACCCTACACCATCACTGTGGTACAGGGTATTACAACTTAGTGCATTTGTTTGTAACACTCAGAAGGAAGAGGGATAGACCCATTGATAAGCATTCCGATCCGATACGTCTGTCTTTCCCGTCTGTCAATGTTAATTTATGTACAAACTACAGGTCTCAAATTTGATCCGATCGTCTTCAAATAGCGTAGAGACAAATCCTTTTGAAATTGGAAAAAATCGGTCCATATATATTTTCGTCCGATTTTCAGAAATATTGCAATAATGTGCTCAGATGGTAATCCATCTCAAAACATCCGTCGAGGTCCATCAAATTGGTTTAAAATAAGATATAACTCCCACTTTGTACTAATAAGGTATTATACAGTCGGAACCTCCCGTCTTTTGCCTTTCTTTACTGGTTTTGAACTTTGTGTAGTCAGTAAATCCCTCTCAGGTGTCACTTCTAAAGAACCTAAAACTACACCTTTACAAGTTGGGTAATGGCATAAGACTGTAGGTTCTGTCAACGGCACTTTCAGTAGCATACTTTTAGTTTTATATGCCAAATGAGGAAATCTACATTGGCTACATTGTTGGCTTATGGTTTATTTAACATTAAAATTTTTTTAAATTGCCTAGACACAGAAAAGTTTAACTTTAACTTATAAAAATTTCTTTAGAATATATCTAACTAACCTTTGTATACTGTATATAGATTTTGTTTTTAGTTATATTCCAACGATTCGTTGCTTAGCTTAGTTGCTGCCTCAGATGGAAAATTTTTTTGTTTTTTCCAAAATTCTAAACCTTATGTTTGTTTTCTATTTCTATAGATCTACGAAATCCGAAAAAATGTATCCCTCTATGATGTCAAGAGGTTCTGAAGTCGAAATTGAACCATACTACTGCCTACCAGTAGGCGCCACACATAATGGCGTCATCTCAGCTCAAATGGCTGCAGCTGCGGCTGCTGCAGCCGCTAATGCTCAAACGTCGAATAATGCGGGTACTACGGTGGCCTGGAGTCAACCCACATCGCCTACACCCATAAATCGGGGTTATGCTGGTCCCATGTCACCAACTCATTGTAATACGGCCGGTATGACAAATATGGCGGGAACAACCGCTAGTCATAGACTAACGTATCCCAAGAAAAATGATGAAGGTAAATCAGATTATATCACAAAAACTAATACCAATAAAATCAAAAACACCAAATATTTGACAAAATTGCTTATCATTATTTTGGAAGAACCAATCATTTTTGATGTTAGTTCATTTGAGTTCGCTTAAGTAAAATATCGCTTAAACGCATAAGTGAGAAACTTGGATTCTTTTGAAAATTATCTGCAGTTGAAAAATTCGAATCATCAATAAAATTTGCAATAAATAACTTGTCATCTCGCTAATAGATGTCTTTGACATGATATGAGAGCTCTTTTTCAAATCAAGTTTTTTTATTTATAAGTGTGCGGTAAAATGAAAAATCGCTTATGCCTTAAAGGTTAATTGACAATGATTTCACCTATCCGAACTAAGTTTAACTGAAAATTACGGAAAAGAAAAAGATCTCTTATCCGGTTTTGACTGTAGTAACTATAAAAATTATAATTCCGATTTTAAATGTAGAAATCAAAAATTCTTCATATTTTAATCCTGGACAGTCAAGCACATACTACTTTACCATATTCGAAATTATTTTTTTTCTCATGCAATTTTTCCCATAACTTTTCTTCTTAAATTTAGGATAAAAAAATTTCAATTATTCGCCTAAAACCGTTAGACTTCAACTATTTAAAAAAAAATTGTTTAATATTCTCCTAACATGCATGTTACCAAAAAATTTAATGCAAAATTTCCTTTTTTATTAAAGGAGTCATAAAAACTGCTTTTCAGTGTATGTTATGTTGAACCTTAAGTTATAAAATACTCATAAATATCCTTTATTGTCTTCTCTTTTAGTTCACGGTAGTGCTGCTTCATTGTTATCTGGAGGTAGTTCATTGTATGGCACATCAGAAGAGAGACAGGCCCATGAAATACGTCGACTTAAAAGGGAACTCATAGAAGCTCGAGAACAAGTCCTGAGCCTGAGTAGCCAGTTATCAACAAATGTAAGTAAAAATAACAAATTATTTCTATACACCGACGTAGCCAGAGGGGACCTGGGTCCCCTACCGCCCCAAATTATATTTCAAAAGAACATTTTTTAATAAAATTTTTCATAAAAACCAAATTTCAATGAGTTTCTCTCAAGACATTTTCTAAAGACAAAATTTCATTGAAATTTTTTCTAAAGACAAAATTTCAATAAAATTTTTTCTAAAGACAAAATTTCAATAAAATTTTGTCTAAAGACAACTTTTCAACAAAATTTTCTCTTAAGACAAAATTTTAATGAGATTTTCCTAAAGACAAAATTTCAATGAGATTTTTTCTAAAGACAAAATTTCAATGAAATTTTTTCTAAAGACAAAATTTCAATGAAATTTTTTCTAAAGACAAAATTTCAATGAAATTTTTTCTAAAGACAAAATTTCAATGAAATTTTTTCTAAAGACAAAATTTCAATGAAATTTTTTCTAAAGACAAAATTTCAATGAAATTTTTTCTAAAGACAAAATTTCAATGAAATTTTTTCTAAAGACAAAATTTCAATGAAATTTTTTCTAAAGACAAAATTTCAATGAAATTATTTCTAAAAACAAAATTTCAATGAAATTTTTTCTAAAGAAAAAAATATAAATGAAATTTTGTCTAAAGACAAAATTACAATGAAATTTTTTCCAAAGACAAAATTTCAATGAAATTTTTTCTAAAGGCTCCCCTCGAAATATTTTTTTAAAAACAAAATTTCAATAATATTATATGTACAGGCAAAATTGCAATTTTTATTTATAAAGAAAAATTTTAATTAAAAGGTAAAATTTCAATGAACTTTTTTAGAAAAATTGCAATAAAAACCAAATTCTTATAAAATTTTTTCTGAAGAGATAAAATTAAGCCGAGGTCCACCTAAAAATTTGATTTTTAAAAACAAAATTTCAATGAATGTTTTATCCAAACGTCAATAAATTTTTCCTAAAGAAAAAAAAAGAAATTTTCTAAAAACAAAATTTTGCCCAAGTCTGGCCGCCTCCAAATTAGTTTTGGAAAGAAACATTTTTTAAATACAAGATTGACCAGCCAACTTTCATTTTAATTTCATTTTGTTTTTATTAATCAACCACTACCCACACGTTAAATTGATGGAGTTAAAATTGTTCAAGTTTCATGTTAACGAAAAAATTCGAAAACTCCCTTAACAGAGAAATGTCTTCAAACGGATTTTGTTACACCCAACTAGTGAAAAGACTAACCCTGCAACATGAAGGACTTTCAAAAACAGGATG
Source organism: Stomoxys calcitrans (assembly GCF_963082655.1). NCBI lineage: Eukaryota > Metazoa > Arthropoda > Insecta > Diptera > Muscidae > Stomoxys > Stomoxys calcitrans. Next base: position 198,113,748 of record NC_081554.1, on the reverse strand, counting down.
CTAAATATAGGTATACTGAGCAATAGGTTACCTTTCTAAAATCAACCTCGAAAAAAGAATATCTTAGTCAGAAGCTACCTGCTACTAACCACATCCCTAATTGTTTTCATACCACTCCCCTATTGTGTGCCCACGTACGTGCCCGTGGTTGTTAGCCACGAAGACCGGGCAATGTCATAGGTCTCATCGTCTTCCCGACATGACCTACACATTAGAGCTGGCAAACTGTCGATAATCGCAATACTCGATATTTTCGATATCTATAGTAATAAATATCAATAGTATCGATACCATTGTTAATTTCCCATCACCGATTTAAATAAGTCAATTGGAGGTCATGAGAGAATCCACCCGTGTAGCATGAACATCCAGATGGCAATACCAGAGTTCCCGTCAATTTCATAGCCGCAGTGGTTACCTCACATTTAATCTGTATTTCTATGAGTCTGATTTCTAGTCTCCAGCCACTTGTTGGCGTGGTCCTCATCGCCTCGCCTATGCTCATACAAAATGTTCCCTAAACCTTTTTTATTATCTTTATGTTGCTCTATCTCTATATCGCAGTCGAACAAACTACCGAGGCGTAAATAAGTATTGGTTTAATCACGCTCCTAAGGCCCAGTGAATTTTCCTCGGATTCAGACCCCATACATAGTGCCCAACATATGTGAGCCTTATCCGTACGCTTCTGTTGCGGAAACGTGGTGCGTCAATTGGGCCACCTTCGTCTTCTTTGTGAATAGGCATATTCCGGTCTTCTGTGGGTTGACTTTCAGACCACTAGCTCTAGCCAAGACGTATGCCATCCACAAAACACTTTCGCCTTTCCGCATAGCTAATTCAAATTCCTATCCCTGAAGAATTTTAACATCGTCTAGATAGTAGAAGAGTTCAAATCCCTCCTCAGTCAGCATGCGTAATGGGTTATTTAGGACTGACGATAGTATGACCTCTGTGACGTGCCCTGTGACACTTTCGCCCTTATCTTTATGACATGAAAACCACAATTTATCCACCTTTTCTTAGCAGATGGTTTATCATATTGAGCAATAGTTGCATGAAATTTGTACAAATCCATCAAAAATGGATTTTTGATCTATTGAAATGAAATACGAAGGAGAATTTGAGTACATCATTTGAGCAGAATGTAGGAAATTTGTTATAAAAATTGGCCCAAAAGTATTTTCTTCAGATATATACATATTTTTTTTAAATGCTTTCAGTTTGCGTATTATATTATGGAAATAAATAGAATTTTAAACCGATTGTCGAAATCGGGACAATATCCTGTTGAAAACATATAACCAATGTGCAATATTGCAATGGCCCATCTGCATTAAGAGTAAGCTTCATAACAACTAAATTCACGTTTTAAAATATTTATTACTTTATCTCCACAAAAATTGTAAAATAAAAGTATAAAAAAAAATTATTAATGCATTTAAACAAAAAAAAAATAAAAAAGTTATCAACTTGGGCTCGTCCGGGATTTGAACCCGGGACCTCCCGCACCCTAAGCGGAAATCATACCCCTAGACCAACGAGCCATATGTCTAACGCTGCACAATTTTAGTTTTGTCGTGCCCAGCAAAGAGTAAGAGGCAATGAGAAACAACAAATATGGTATGTGGTAAGAGCGCAGTAGGAAAATTTTTCGAAAATAAAAATGAAGAGAATAATAAAATAATTAAAACGACATAGTCAATTAAAACCATATAACTTCAATGTAACAGAAATAATTTAGTAAAATATTCAAAAAAAAAAAGAGAACTAGTTTTTGAATTATTTTATCAATGAAAATATAATCAATCAAAAAATATTCAAGACGACCATTTTGCCTACGCGTCTACTTTGCTTTGTACAAACACACGAACAACAAACATTGCTTGCCTTCATGGCATTGTGAACACACACCCATCATATACTCACCATGGATGTATACGCGTTGCCAACCATTTTGAGTAATATTTTTAGTCTACACCACAGAGTTGTACTTAAAGAGTAGCAGACAAATAAAAGAACAACAAACCAAAATCAAGTGGTGAAAAACTCTGCCAAAACAAAAATCAAGCGTATAGAACAACAACCCCTTTGAAGTTACACTAGGAAAATCTCGCAAAACAAAAAGAGATCTAAAACTTAATACACAATATGTAGCAACATTCCGTGTTGAATTGGATAGTTCACCAACATTTGTTGGCAGTAAGCCAAAATTTTATGAATAATTTCAGCGCTGTTTAAGCAACCCCAAATTATTAGAACACATTGCATGGCAGCTGTATATGAAAACCCATAACTTTTGAGGTTTACTGCAACATAATGTTGCCTGCAACTAACCTCAGCCACCATGAGTTTAATGAAACTAAGTAACTACCCCACTGGACAGGGGAGAATGATAAATGTAACGAACTTGAAAAAAAACAAGCATTAAATGTAATAAATGTTTACTGACTGGGAACAAACTTTTGCCTTATGCCTCTTATCGTGGAATTTTTTAGATAGGTAAAAAATTACCTACTCATTGCTAATAAAAAAGTAAAGTTCAGAAAGTGTGGCAGTATTAGACATACACTATAAAGGCCGAAACAGAATGAGCGCTTTGAGCTTTGTTTTTGAACGTGGCGTTGCAAAAATGCAACTCTGAACACAAAACCCACAAAAGTAAAGCAGAAAAGTTTGTTTGCAGAGTTGCATTCTTCAAAGCAACGCTCAAAAACAAAGCTCAACAAGCTCATTCTGTTTGAGCCTTATGAAACGGGAGCAAACTTCTCACATATCAATGAGTGCTGTCCATTTTAAGTTTAAGCTCAATGAAAGCGCGAAGTTTTACACCTTTGAAAACTAGTGTGTTTTCGCCAGATAGGTGGACGAGCATGGGTAAATCGGTTTATAATGTGAAGGTCTCAGATATGTCGGTGTGATACAAATGGATTGGCGAAATTACTATCCTACACCATATGGTGTAGAGTATAAACACATGAGTTATTGGTCTAAGTTAGACAATATAAAAAAGATGAAACTATCATCACAGATAATTTTGAAAAACAACAAGTTTGGTCAAAAAAGCGACGACAAAATTTGTTAATTTTGCTGCATCAATTTATTTAAAGTGATCGAAAATACAAATTTGTTGTTGAAAGGCACTCATTGCAAACCAAGATATAACAAACAACAATAATACATCCATAAAGCTGCCATTACACGATCACCCATGTCATAGTAACTTCAAAAATAGTAACTCTGGAATCCACCGCAGCGCAGAGGTGTGATACAAATGGTCCGCCTATGACGCAACGTGTCCGGCTATGACGCTGAACGTCTGGGTTCGAATTCTGGCTGGTACATCAGAAAATTTTTCTGATATATCAGGAAATTTTTCAAATGTCGCCAGCATTAGGAGGGAATGAACTCCTAATGCTGGCGACATTTGTGAGATACTTTGCCATGTATGAACTTCTCCCAAAAGAGGTGTCTGCGGCACGTTGTTTGGACTCGGCTATAAAAAGGAGGTCCCCTATCATTGAGCTTAAAATTGAACCGGACAGCACTCATTAATTTGTGGGGAGTTTGCCCCAGTTTCTTAATGGAGTGTTCATAGGCAAATTTGCATTTTTATTTGCAATTCTAAAAGTTGTGCACGTGATACGTACAAAAAATTGACAAATGGATATTGGAATAAATATACTTTTTTTTTCTCTTATTTATATCGAGCAGTTATTTCATCGTATTTACATGAATACATTTTCTATAAAACAAATACAATACAAAGAGAATACGTGACGATTAGAGCGCGCTATTTGACATACATAAGGCATGTCTTGCGAATACAGAAAGTGACAGCTCATATACATGTCTGATCGTTCAATAGGAGCTTAAGCAAAACAAAAAAACACACCGATCTTTCAGCAATAAGGTGGTTTTAAAGAAATAATAACGACCTTATGGAATGACCAGCATAGCCGTCGAATCTTAGTCCAATAGAAAATTTGTGGTACGATATCGAAAATGCAATAGCCACAGCAAAACCCAATAATAATAACAAGGGACCTGGCGAAAACTCCGAAGAAAAGGTACAAGAATATAACAGATTCACTGGAACGAAGTTTAACGCAGCATAGGTTGTTCAATAAAAAATTATTTATAAGAACTAATGTATTTTAAAGATATTCGTACAATTTTTTTTTTAATTTATCTGACTGTTATGTCAAGTTTTAGTCATAACTGCTATTTTTTTGACCGCCCTTAATTCAGAAATAAACACATTTTAGAACTTTTTTGAGAACACGTTAAACTTTTTGCTTTTAATAAAGGGTAAAAAATAAAAGGTCAGACAATGCCTGTAAATCTAGAAAAAATATTATATGCTTCCAAACAAAACTATAATTTTTTATAAGTTTAAAATTTCTATTATTCTGCGCTGCTATTTTTCCGACCGCGGCTGTACCAATTTTAACAAATAATGTCTTCGAGTCAATGTTAAAATTCGTTGAAAATTTTAAATTTTACATACAAATTTGGTAGTTGGTTTTTTCTAAGAGTTATTTTTTATCTGTGTTATGACCAAAATAAAAAGCGCAAAAACAAAATGTTATTCCTTAGAATATTTTTTTAAATGTTTAAATTTTTAGAAATTTTTTGGAAAATATACGAAATCGTATACAATTTATAAAAATAAAACTTCTATAAACAAATTGTCAAAAATTTTTCTAAGAATTTTTATTCAAAATGTTTTTTCTTTATTTGGTCTAGATCAGACCAGATATGGATGTATCACCCAAACAGATCGATCTCCTGATTTTAAGTCTTAGGCCCCTAAGAGGCTCATTTATTACCCGATATCGTTGAAATTCGCTGCACTGAGATGTGACATCCATGCCGATCCATATCGGACCGTATTAATATATAGCTGTCATACCAATTGAATTTCGCTAAAATTGGGAAACGAGTTGTATCCTAGACAATTTTTGCGAATATGAATATATATGACATATCGAGTGAACTCGCGATTTTTGGATCTTGGGACAAAAGTGTCTTGCTTCATATAGACACGAAAAGTACTGAATCAATTTTGTTGAAACTTTCAGAAAATGTTTAGGATAATCTAGAAGGATTATCAGGCTATATAATTTTGTGATGTTGGAAGGGGGGCGGACCCCATCTTTTACTCCAAACACAGCACACAAACTGAAAAATGGACCAATTGGGACAATATGGAACTCAAACCTAAAGAGGGACCTATCGGCACAATATGGGACTCAATGTATGGTATTTGGGAGTAGAATGCGAATCGGATATTAAACAAATAACAGCGTGCTAAGTTCGGCCGGGTCGAATCTTATATATCCTCCACTATGGATCGCATTTGTCGAGGTCTTTGCGCGGCATCTCTTTTTAGGCAAACAAAGAATAATGGATAAGAATTGTTATGCTATTGGAGATATATCAAGTTATAGTCCGATTCGGACCATAAGTGAATTGAATGTTGAAGACCATAGTAGATGTCATTGTGTAATATTTCAGCCCATTCAGAAAGGAAATGCGTCCTGTAGGGGCTCAAGAAGTCAAGATCCAATATCGGTTTATATGACAGCTATAACAGGTTGTAGACCGATTACCTCCATATATATTTGCACAGTTGTTGGAAGTGATATTAAAACACCACGTGCAAAATTTCAGCCAAATCGGACAATAATTGCGCCCTCTAGAGGCTCAAGAAGTCAAGATCCAAGATCGGTTTATATGGCAGCTATATCAAGTAATGAACCGATTTGAACCATACTTAGCACAGTTGGAAGTGATACCAAAACACCACGTGCAAAATTACAGTCTAATCGGACAGACTAAACTCAAGAAGTCAAGACCTAAGATCGGTTTATATGGCAGCTATATCAGTTTATATACCGATTTCAACCATACCTAACACAGTTGTTGGAAGTGATATTAAAACCCCACGTGCAAAATTTCAGTTAAATCACGCGATAATTGCGCTCTTTAGATGATCAAGAAGTCAAGACCCAAGATCGGTTTATATGGCAGCTATATCAAAACATGGACCGATTTCGCCCATTTACAATCCCAACCGACCTACACTAATAAAAAGTACTTGTGCAAAATTTCAAGCGCCTAGCTTTACTACTTTGAAAGACGGACGGACAGACAGACGGACGGACATGGCTAGTTCAACTTAAAATGTGGCCACGTTCAAGAATATATATATATATATATTTTATGGGGTCTTAGACGCATATTTTGAGTTATTACAAACGGAGTGACGAAATTAGTATACCCCCATACTATGGTGGAGGGTATAAAAATATATCAAAAGTCCCTTAATCAAGCGTGCATATGAGACATAAATGAAAAGGCTTTGAGAGTAAAGCGCAAAGGAAATTTGGAAAATTCCATGCTAAATCGATTGCTACGATATCTGTAACTTTACTATAAGTATTCAATATCAATGACTCTCAAATGATTTTGACACACAACTATTGGATTTCCCACTTTTCTACATCCATTCTTTAATAAGTCCCATATACCCACATACGATTTAAGTTCTTAAAACCAACCTTGTTTTATGTATAATTTTTTCCTGTATCCATGTCCTTCATCTGCATACACTGCCAGGCTAATTACACCCAGTTGCTTGACTATACTGAGTAAGTTACAGCAGTAATTGCTTGTGCAATTCAAACGCTAAGATTTTCTTCAAAAGAGTAGTTACGTACTTGAAAAATGTTACCATGTATAAATAGGAATCATTGGCATTGCCTTTTTGAAAGATGTTACAATGAAACAAACATTTGGAAGGTTATTTATATTTGAAAATCCTTAAAAAAATGTTTAACCAAAACGAAAATCACTATAATTTTTTAGGATAGATAAAAAAATAAAGTTATGAAATTTTTCCATATTTTTTCTGTATTGAAATTTGTATTTAATTGATAAAGAATGCAAAAATGTTCCCCATTCCTCCATAGAAAAATCATTTATATAAAAAAACCACACAGAAAAGTTTCTGATAACATTTAATCCTACTTTCAACCAACTGGATAAATGTCATGGCCTGACAATATTGTGGTGGCATTTCAAATGTCACCCAAGTTCTCTCTGGTTGTTCTAATCTTTTGTACAGAGCAGTAACATCTTTTGTTACCGTTATCAAAAGTGGGTCATGTTTTGGGTAAAACTTTCTCAAACCTCAAGTATGGGCTCTACCCTGTGTGTGATGATGTCTCTCTTATCGACTTTCAATACATTTTAATGTGATTCGATTGCCACCTATGGCGGTGTTGTATTAATGGAATTGAAAACACAGAACCATAACTTCACACCGCAGAAAATGTCATGGCTTCACAGAGATAACTGCAAACCTCCAACTTCCTTTAGATGGTTTCTCCACAGCAACAACTCCAAAGAAACCCCAACACAGCAGTGGCACCCAGCCAGCTTCCATTCCATAACATAACATCCCATCCCATGCTATGCCAGGCCATCTACAGTCAAAGCCAAGAAACCTTCATTGGTGGATGCCATAAAAGTGTGCATCCAACCGCCTCGTAAAGTATGCTGCATCCACAGCGCAGCATTGCAGCGTTGAAGTATGCGTTGGCATTATGACTATTTCTTTTCGCATTTTTACACTCGCACGGACGGACGGACAGACTTACTAAACTTACTGTCTGACTGACTGACACTCATATGTTGTACGAACATGACTGGAAGGAAGCATTATGCGAAACCATCATATCTCCCCACCACTGACCGCCAAATTGATGTTTAAGGAAAGTGCCGCAGAAGAAACTGCTGCCACAAGCGGCAATGGTAGAAAAAATTAAGAAGAAGAAAAAAACGCCATCCTAGCTTCCGCAAAATACAAAGTTTTTGCACCACAACTCAAATGGGGAACGGTGTATAGATGATAGCCGAGCAAAAAATGGATATGAAATATACGCTTTTCCACCAACTTTAAGATGGATGGAAGGCAATGGCAATATGTCTGTCTGTCTGATTGTTTGTTTGTTTTACTAACTGCTGTGGAAATATGCCGCAAGTTTGGTTTAAATTGAAATAACCAAACCAAATAGAAAATAATAACTCAGATTCCCTGGATAAGTTCTACGAACTCTTAGTTAAAGTTGATTTCTTCAAGATGAAAACTTTTATAATCTTGGAAAAATTACTCACTCAAACTTTTAAGAAGAGTTTCTTTCTAACCCCCTCTTATACAAATGCCATTGCTTTCATTGGAAATTAAATGGAAGCAGGTTTGTCAAAAACAAAAATCTATGGTGGATAAGCTTTGGTATTAAAAGTTCCAGAAAACAAGAATAATAGAAATAATCCTGAACGGACCCAACTAAATTTGACAAAAAGACTGACTGCTGTATAAAAAGTCCACGTTCCAATAGCTATATACTGACCCCCTTCTTGCTTCCTTTCAGTAATTGCCTCGTGTTCTCACTGGATCTGGATCCCCCCATAGGATCAATCCAAGACTGTGCCGATGGCAGCAGTGCCTCGCACTCGACTTCAAGGTTCATCTCAGGTATCCGATCGGAAACCTCTTCCCTTCCTCCCAGGTTTCCTATCGTCGCCTTGATTGTACCGCGATGGTATGAACTTCTCCCATCCTCAATCCAGTCTTCCATCGCCCTTAGTCTCATAGCCGCAGTGGCTGCCTCACACTTAATCTGTATGTCAATGGGTCGGATATCTAGAATAGTCTCCAGTGCCCTAGTGGGCGTGGTCCTCATCGCTGCGCCCCATGCCAAGACAACATGTTCTCTGAACCTGTTGTATGGTCCTAATGTTGCACTTTTTCTCCATAGCACTCCACCAAACTACTGAGGCGTAAGTAAGTATTGGTCTAAACACGCTCCTGTAGAGCCAGTGGACATCCTCGAATTCAGGCCCAATTTCGAGCATAGGGCTCGTCTACCCAGTTTCCAACATCTGTGAGCCTTCCCAGTACGATTCTGAATGTGACACTTCCAATTTAATTTCCTGTCCAAAATTACACCTAAGTATTTGACCTTGTCAGATATCGAAATCGTCTTATTGAGGAAACGTGGTGCGTTAAATTGGCCCACCTTCGTCTTCCTCGTAAAAAGGCATATTTCAGTCTTCTCTGGGTTAACATTGAGACCTCTGGGTCTAGCACAGTCGTATGCCATATGCAAGACCCTTTCGGCTCTTCTGCATAGCTCGTTTGGATCCTTACCCCTTAGAATTATTATAACATCGTCTGCGTAACAGACGGGTTCAAATCCCTCCTCAGTCAGCATCCGTAATTGGTCATTTATGGTGGTCACCCATAGGAGTGACGATAAAATGCCCAGCTATGGCGTGCCCTATGCCACTTTCTCCCTTATATTTATGCCATGGGACACACAATTTATCCACTTATTCCTTAGCATGTGGTTTATCCAGTCTCTAAGGACTGCGTCCACCCGGTACTGGTCTAAGGATTGGATCAGAGTGTCGGTCCGCACATTGTTAAAAGCCCCCTCGATGTCAATGCATACCGCCAGTGCATACGTTTTGGCGTCGAAGGATTCTTCTATTTTATGCACAACCTCGTGCAGGGCAGTCTCCACCGACCTTCCCTTGACATAGGCATGCTGTTTGTATTTGAGCAGTTCGCTGGATGTCCTACTCTTTATCATGGTATCCACAATACGTTCCATGGTTTTGAGTAGAAAGGATGTAAGGCTTATGGGTCTGTAGGCCTTTGGTGTCGCATAACTTGCCTTGCCGGGCTTGGGTATAAACACCACCCTTTTTCGGAGTATATGCAAGTCCCAGGCACGCTGTGAAAATTTTGGCCAGACGAGACGCAAGATAGTCTGCCTCTTTCTGTAGTAACGCCGGAAATATTCCATTAGGTCCCGGTGACTTAAATGGTTTGAAGCTCCTCAAGGATTCCTTCACCATAAATTCCGTATCATTGGTAAGATAGGATAATTTTTGAGGATTTTCCTAATCGTAGTCTACTACGAATTCGAAGCAGTTTTTCCCTAGAAACCAAATGGGCAACATCAATATCTGTGGAAATATGACAAAACCCCATTTATAAACAAAAAGTTTTGTAGGCTAATTTAAGGCTTTTTGTGGCAATATGACACCTCGAGTTCTGGGTTTTTTTTTTCTTTTTTCCACAGATATGTTTTTAACTAAAAAATCGAAAGATCGAGTTTTTGTAAAAAAAAGAAGCTTGTCGTCAAAAACCGGAAGCTCGTTTTGGTAAAGAACTACGTCTCCCTTGGAAAGTGTATTACAATAGAACTTGTCGTGGATTACAATTTTGACAACCGCCTGGAGAGTGTTCTATGATCCTTACAAATTGACCAACTCTAATCATTATACATTTCTGGTTAATTTAACCAACTTTTTTCTCAATTAAACCTAATGTAAGATAAAGTATTTAAATATGATATATCGTAATTAGTTATAAACTATGATATACAAAACTCAAATAACTATCTATCTACTTCTTTCTAATCGTTATAAAAGTCGTGGCATATCCATCCGAATCAAATCGTTGGTGTTCTACCTTTTTTTTTAATAATAATTATGGCAATATATAAAATGCAGCTATTGAGAGAGTAATGAACAAATATTCTTTTACCGTGACAGAATGATGGATAGTACCAAGCCTTATTCCACCAACTCCACATGAAATGACGAACCAGTTACATTTTATGCTGATGCCTTATCCATTTTTGTACTGAATGACCGACAAAACATTTCTCCCATGTCCGTCCGTCCGTCTGTCTAGTGGTCTATCGTACTGCTGTGTGAAGTGCGAATGAAGCACCATAATGAAAAGTTGTGGGCAGCAGCATCAGCCACATTAGTAACAACTGCAGTTTGCACAAAACCAGTGACCAGTGATGACAGGCCGTAGTGGTCTTTTGGTCTTTCGTAATGGTCTTCTGGTTAGTTGTTCAATGTTTTGGTTGATTGTAAAAAACATAACATAACAGCGGGAACAACAATTGGCCCCTGAATGATTCGTCTTTGAAGAAAACAAGTCCAAATAGTCATAGATGCTGCCTGACAAGTACCCTTCATCATGGTTCTTATGAAGAAGAGGATCTAAGCTGAGGATTAGCAACAGGTGACATTAGTAGAAGAAATCATTCATGAAAGTTTGAACTTTTGTTGGATCGGTAAATTTGGGATTTATAAAAGTGTTTGTTTGTGTTAGAAACATATCCATTAATACTAACGGCAGATTTTGGTTGTTCAAAAAAAATGTTGTCGAAATATACTTTAATAGAAAATTCGTGGTTACTAATGATATAAGGATGACCTCAGTCAAGAGGGAAGTTCAAAACAAGTTAAAAAGTTTGGCTGCTCCAAATCTTATATACCCTCCGTTATGGATCACATTTCTCAAGTTCTTTCCAAGGTTTATCTTTATAGATTTACTAGCTGGCCCGGTGTGCTTCGCCATTGTCCACATTCGAAAATAATTAATATTCGTATTTAACTCAAATACCTTTCTTTAAATACCATAGAGTCCCTTTTAGTAAACATGTTCATTTGGGCTTCCACCTAAATTTTTATATAATTTTCGTATTCTACCTCCAATTAGCTTTCATTTGATACCCATATTGCCCCAATCGGTATACATTCCATTTTTGGGCGGCTTTGGGATTGGGGCGTTCCCCTCGATAGTTCGGGTCAAATTGTTATATAAATATCATACTCTCCTCATAAATACCCTTTCTTTGATTACCATATTGTACCAATTGGCAAACGTGTCCGTTTGGGCGTCCCCCACGATTGACCCAAAAGTTTTATACCAATTTTGTGATTTTGGGTTACCATAAGGGGACATAAAAAATTTAACTTAAATCGATGCACCCATTCCCAAGAAAATTTCATGAAAATCGGTCGGAAAAGGGGGACATATTTACATACATCTAATCCCGTAATCGGCTCTATATTCGCTTTATATACCAAAAAGTAACCTCGAAAAAGAAAATCTCTTAGGAATTCCGTACTACTTACAAAATTCTTAATTGTTTTCCAAACCACGCCCCTATGTTGGTTCATGTCTTGTATGGGGACACACGCCACTTAATTGCCGGTGCACAGTGGGCCAAATGGCAAAAAAATTGGAAATAAGTCTACAACTTTTTATCTGTTGATTTTAGCCATACAAAATGTTCTAGACATTTGTAGAGGAGGACATAGGCTTTCAGAAAAGTGCTGTTGTTGGTCCATATCTTTAATACAGGGTGAGCTACAGGGTGTCAAAGTTGACCACTTTTGACTTCTCCAAGCTTCTGGGGGCCATAACTTTTGATCTACTCAACCGATTTACATGATTTAGGACTCTAGAGAAAGAGCTTGACAAGATCTAAAAAACTTATGCATAAAGTACCATGCCATCGTGTACTGTTAAGGAGTTATGAATTGTTTAATTTTAAAATATGAAAATTTGGCCTTGGTTTTTTTCAGTGTTTTTTAAATAACTCCGTCAATTTTAAAGCTATAAACTTCATACTTCACACAAATTATGCCAGCATATGTGTGCATAAAATACAAAAGGAATCACGTGAATATCTTTGGCGGTTTAAAAATGGCATCGTTTTCAATATGAAAAATATTTTTTTTGTCAAAAAATTGCAAAATTTTTCAAAAAAGATACTCCCATTTCCTTTAAGTTTTCGCAAACTTTGGCCATCAAAGCATTATCATTTCTTTCCATTTTCACAAAGTCGAGGTATTAAGAAAAGTTTTAAGTGCTAATTTGGCTAATTTCGATATCAAACAACACCGTTATCTTAAGACCAAAATGGCCAATTTTTTTACTAAACTTCAAAAGTTTCTCACTGGAAAAAAAGTTCCACGGGGATTTTTTCGCTTTTTTTGAACTTAAATGAAAGCTTAAAATGTTCCCAACATTTTAAGGTATGTCTCGCCATATCCTAGCCATAAATGAGATCGTAGCGATCAAAATACTGAAAAAAGTCAATTTTCAAGTAGTGCTATATTCATTGCTAAAAAACAAGTATTACGTCACATTTTATTGCAAAGATGTTAAATAAACTTTTATTTGGTAACACTTCTTCTACAAAACACAAAAAGAATCATGGAAATATCTCTATTCTATTCCATTTTATGGAACCGGCAATAAAAAAGTCAATTTTTCAAAAAAGTCGAATTTCCCAAATTTTGTTTTTGTTGTCCTAATTGCACATGACACACTATAGCCATATTTACGCAAATTTTCATACCTTTCCAACGATGTATAAAACATTTCTCAACTCGGATTCTATCTACTCTAAAATTCATTTACACTTCATTAAACTCTATATAAAAATGTCTATTTGTGAAATGGAACCTTATATGGGGCCTACACTAAAACATTGATAGATTTGCCCAGGGTTTACAATACAAATGTGTTAGAATAAAAAAAGGTCTCCTGCCAAAGTTTAAAAAAATTGGAATAAAAATATGTGTTTTAGAGCGAAAACACTTCGCATCGGCGTGCGTTTATATGTATATTAGCTACTCCCAAAATAAAAAAGCATTTTAGTTTTGTATTATTTGATTTTATTCTCTACCAAATAATCTAAGGTATCAAAATTTAAAAGCTCTTTAATTTGAATGGCATCGGGATCGTCCTTATCTATATCGTCACATATTTTTGGTAGCCATTTAGTTCTGATGCTGTATAGTACCGGATCAGACGATAACAATAAATATTGAAGTAAATCATAATTTTGGTTAAATTTGGTGCTCTTTCGGGTATTGAAAAGCCGGAACTGTTTAACATCTCTATTACGGGATTCCTGAGCTTCTTCTGTAAGTTCTCCTAACGGAAGTATGTTGTATTCCACAATTTCCTTGCCATGATGTAAGACTTTATGTACTGTCGGTGTTAAAGCTTTCCACGAATATAAATCAGATAAAATGTTTTTTGTGTCATTACTATAAGCTTCAAATTTGGTTGAATTTATCATCTTTTTGCTATTGATTACAGCCAAAATCACTTTGAATCGTCTTAGCAAGTGTTCATCAAGACCGGTTATTTTAGATGTCGATACGGGGTCCTCAAAAAACCGCCTTGCCGAGTTGCCATCATTTGTGCTTCCGTATCCGTAAAGAGGTTTATCTATTATAAGTCCCTTTTGTTTAAACTCCAACTGGATTCGATTCTTCTCTTCCTGCCTCATTTTGTGAAGATCTTGGTTGTTTCTAGCAGAGACATCGCGGTTTCCAGGGCTAGTCCGATATTTAAGGTCATACGATAAATGCAAACAATACTCCATGAATCGAATTCTACAGTGCAGGGGCGAAATACCGAAATTGAGCGCATTTTCGTTTACTAAATTTTCATCAGACTTGTCCTCGAATTGCCCATTCTTCTTGCCACAAATATTGCATCTCCAATTGGACATAACGCCAGTTAATGCGTTTGCCACCTTTCCATCGATCATAGTGAGTTGTAGTTGAAACGAAACTTTTATATTTCTTCCCAATTGGTTTATAACAATCATGGGTAATGCAGCAATTTCTTCCTTTATTTCGTTCACCAAAGATCGTGTTGTGTTCCGGTCTTCCTTTGTATACTCAAACCGAATTGGGCGACATAAATATTTTGACCCAGGTGTTCTATTTATCCATATATCTTGAAATGCATTTTCTTTCGATGATGAAGATTGGTCCTTGTACAATCTCATTCTCAATGGTACTAATGATGCCATGAAAATTGATGCGAAGTTGGTATCTATTTCTGTTTGTTGCTTATATTCGGAAAATCCAGATGATCCATCACAACCCCATTTGCTGATCAAAACCACTTCGGAATTATTACATGTGTTCAACTGTTCTTCAGTAAAATTAGAAATAATTCTAACAGCTGTATTTTCAACAAGATCAGCAAGTTTCACTCTTGCTTTTAATTCGTCCACGTATATATTTGATGGCACCATTTTCGTCCTGGTGTTGTACAATTTATGTTTTGAGGGTAAACAACCCCATCCTTTTTCACGAAGAGCCTTCCTCATTGTTGAGTATTTGTTTCTTGAGAGGCCTAGGTTCAAAATCAGGGCCAGTGCATCTTCCTCCGTGAATTCTGTAGTCGATTTTGGAGTTGGAATACTTTCTACCATTCTCTTTACCCTTTTCGGAGATGCTAATGGTAAAACATCGACAATTCGTCCAACATTTTTTGGTTGTGTTTTTAACAATGCTGTTTTGAACGTATCTTTTATTAAATTTGGCGGATGTGCCGCCAATAGTTCCTCTTGTTTTTTCTTTTTGGTTTTCTCCGTAACTTCGTCGTATGCTTTGCTAGGCCGGCCGGGAATCAGCGGTTTAATTTCAATAAGTAGATCCGATTTCAGCCACTTCTCATACATTTTGAAAAACTTGATTTTTGCGAATGAACATTCTGGCAACCTTCTCTCAAATGATTTGTAGAATTTTTCAAGTTTGTCTAAAGCGTCTTTATTTAGCCTTATTCCATATATGTGGTCCAAAGTGTAAACAAGTTCCTTAAATGACTCCGTGTATGATTTGGAATCATTTTTGATGTCCCATACAATTTTCGAAAGAGTGGAATACTTCAGTATGACTTCCATAACTTATAAATGTCCTTTACGCCTCTACAAAATATAATGAAGAAAATTTGGATTTTGTTCAAATATTTATGCAATATATTCACAATTAATGACCCATTTCAGGTATCAGACGCAATCGTAAAAAGGGGTCCAAAGTGCCTCTTTTTACTTACTCTTCTATAATTATTTACCTGGACTCGAATTTGGTTAAAAAAAATGACAATGAATTTTTTATGGGTAGGTTTTTTCACATTCATTGATACGGTGGATTTCCTAGGAATTCGACATAGCGAAACAGGTAACATTTGTCTGCATCAAATCTTAACACAAATATATATATATATGCAGGTATATTTCTAGGTTACTTTTTATTCAAAAATCATCAGCTTACATTAAAAATAGATGTAGGTACTATACAAACGCACGCCGATGCGAAGTGTTTTCGCTCTAAAACACATATTTTTATTCCAATTTTTTTAAACTTTGGCAGGAGACCTTTTTTTATTCTAACACATTTGTATTGTAAACCCTGGGCAAATCTATCAATGTTTTAGTGTAGGCCCCATATAAGGTTCCATTTCACAAATAGACATTTTTATATAGAGTTTAATGAAGTGTAAATGAATTTTAGAGTAGATAGAATCCGAGTTGAGAAATGTTTTATACATCGTTGGAAAGGTATGAAAATTTCCTTTACGATAAGGTATGTTGCGTAAATATGGCTATAGTGTGTCATGTGCAATTAGGACAACAAAAACAAAATTTGGGAAATTCGACTTTTTTGAAAAATTGACTTTTTTATTGCCGGTTCCATAAAATGGAATAGAATAGAGATATTTCCATGATTCTTTTTGTGTTTTGTAGAAGAAGTGTTACCAAATAAAAGTTTATTTAACATCTTTGCAATAAAATGTGACGTAATACTTGTTTTTTAGCAATGAATATAGCACTACTTGAAAATTGACTTTTTTCAGTATTTTGATCGCTACGATCTCATTTATGGCTAGGATATGGCGAGACATACCTTAAAATGTTGGGAACATTTTAAGCTTTCATTTAAGTTCAAAAAAAGCGAAAAAATCCCCGTGGAACTTTTTTTCCAGTGAGAAACTTTTGAAGTTTAGTAAAAAAATTGGCCATTTTGGTCTTAAGATAACGGTGTTGTTTGATATCGAAATTAGCCAAATTAGCACTTAAAACTTTTCTTAATACCTCGACTTTGTGAAAATGGAAAGAAATGATAATGCTTTGATGGCCAAAGTTTGCGAAAACTTAAAGGAAATGGGAGTATCTTTTTTGAAAAATTTTGCAATTTTTTGACAAAAAAAATATTTTTCATATTGAAAACGATGCCATTTTTAAACCGCCAAAGATATTCACGTGATTCCTTTTGTATTTTATGCACACATATGCTGGCATAATTTGTGTGAAGTATGAAGTTTATAGCTTTAAAATTGACGGAGTTATTTAAAAAACACTGAAAAAAACCAAGGCCAAATTTTCATATTTTAAAATTAAACAATTCATAACTCCTTAACAGTACACGATGGCATGGTACTTTATGCATAAGTTTTTTAGATCTTGTCAAGCTCTTTCTCTAGAGTCCTAAATCATGTAAATCGGTTGAGTAGATCAAAAGTTATGGCCCCCAGAAGCTTGGAGAAGTCAAAAGTGGTCAACTTTGACACCCTGTAGCTCACCCTGTATTAAAGATATGGACCAACAACAGCACTTTTCTGAAAGCCTATGTCCTCCTCTACAAATGTCTAGAACATTTTGTATGGCTAAAATCAACAGATAAAAAGTTGTAGACTTATTTCCAATTTTTTTGCCATTTGGCCCACTGTGCGGTGTCTGTTAGCCGCAAAGCCGGGCAATGACATAGGATGCTCCACAATCTCATCAACTTCTCCGCATGCCCTAGACATCCTATCACTTGACGCACAGATTTTTCGTTGTCCTGTGTGTCCCGGTATGATACACATACCTATACTGACCTGCTTCTTACTTCCTTTCAGCAATAGCCCGGCTATTTTCACGAGCCGGATCTCTCCATGGGATTTTCGTCGTTCTATCGACCGTTTCGCTGTTCCGCAGTGTTACATGCGCGTTCATCGCCCAAGGGTTAAGCAAGTTTATTGACTGGTGTCCTCTAGCTTTCACTGCCAAATCGTCTGCATTTTCATTCCCCCTTACTCCAGTCTGGACCGAAACCCAAACGATGCGGATCGTACCATCCTCAGAGAAAGCGTTAATCTCTTTCTAACACTCCAAGACATTTCGCGACTTTACCGTCCTGTTTGTTATTGCCAGTAAAGATGTTCACTCAACGTCCTAGCGTTAACACCACACTATCTCACGCATTCCGTGATCGTCCAAATCTCCACCTACAGGACCCTATTATGGTCAGACAGTCTAAAAGAGATCTCAGTTCTCAATGTAGACTCTTAGGTCCACTCTGTCCTCTAGCTTCGATACATCTGTGTAGCATGATATTCCATGTACCGATTTGACCCATTTACTATTTCAATTGTACTAGGTTAGGTAAGGTTAGGTTTAAGTGGAAATCTGACATCAGACTCACTTAGACGTATTCGTCCATTGTCATACCACAGGAACAGAAGAAGGAAGATGCATTCTAGTTCCTACCGTTGAACCATCCAGATCGCTTTAAAAAGCCCAATAACTTGCGAATGTTCACATCCGCTAAATCAAAGAGGTTCTCAAAGATATGAGAACCTAAAGAGGAACTCCTTCTATTTGCTAGTGCGGGACACATACACAGATGGTGTTCTATAGTCTCTTCTTATTTGATGTTTTCTGCAAAAGTCGTTACTGGCAACCTTCAGTTTGTCAACATGTTTTCCCGTAGACAGTGACCTGTCATGACGGACACAAAGACTGAGACGACTGTTCTAGCCATTTACAGCAAAGCAGTGGACCTCTTTAAGTCTAGATTAGGCCACATAGCTTTGGAATGCTCACACCCCCCTCTTTGTGACCATCTATCATTCGTTGACCTTCGGGCCTGGTCCTGAAAGCTTAGCTTACATGTCGCTGATGCAAACCCACACATTCCAGTATCCCAGGAATGTGTAGGGTAGTTCCTAGTCTTGCAAGCTCGTCTGCTTTAGAATTCCCTGGAATATCTCTGTGGCCCGGCACCCAGAACAGGCGAATTTTGAAGTGTTCAGCCATCTCGTTGAAAAACCTGCGAGGCGAGGGCGGTTTTTGTGTTCAGAAATACATTCTCCAGGGATTTAATGGCAGCCTGGCTGTCTGAGAAGATATTTATGCCAATCATCGTAATGACATTATATCTAAGCCATTCCACCGCTTCCTAAATTGCAGGGATCTCTGCTTGATACACACTGCAGTGGTCGGGTAACCTCTTCGATATAACCAGTTGTAGATCTTTAGAGTACACCCCAAAGCCCACCTGGTCGTTTAGTTTGGAACCATCCGTATAGAAGTCTATGTAACTTCTGTTACCAGGGATATCGTAGTTCCAATCGGTTCTATCAGGAATAGTGGTACAGTACTGTACTACATGTACTCATCAGGCGGTCGAACTAGATCGACCCAAAATGTCATGGCGCTCAAGAATATATATATTTTTTGGCATAATAGATAACTAGTTCGAGGTGTTACAAACTGAATGACTACACTATTATACCCCCATTCTATGTTGGTGGGTATAACAAATCATCAAAGTCAAAGAAACAGAAATGTTGTTTGAAAATATTTTCCCCAAATGAAAACTGACAAGTTTGTGTTAGTTTTGCCGACCATCTTGCTCTGAAACTCTTCAAAATGCACAAACGTCGGTTTAAATAAGAAATTACCCATGCTCAGAAGCGCACGAAAGAAGAACGTAATGGACCATAAATATCGCTAAAGAAGATAGAAATATTTATGGTTGCATGAAGTACGTGCGCCTGCGTAAAGTCAAAGGCCCCTGCTTCCACCCCCTCTCCCCCTTTGGAAAAGTAATTGTGTTATTGACATAACCTACATCAACAATTCTCCCCCATCTCAAGTCTTTAAATATTTGTCTTCTTTCTCCTGTTATGATTAAATTCTGTACATGGTAGAACCCTCTCAAGTCTCTGTATGTGTCTATGGTTCCGGTATCTTATCATTAAAGCAAAGCTACTTTACGAGTGTTTTAATTGCTTTAACGACGACTAGAGGGTGAGGACGGACAAGGAGAAGAAAAGGGCAGGGGAGGGAAGAAATGACCCTTGGCTATCTTCGCAACCTAATACAAAGACAAACCTATTAAATCATTATTAGGAGTTACATCAACAGCTGATAACAAAGACGTGGTTAAGTAAACACGACATATAATAGGTATTGTTTGAATTATTAAAAAAAAAAATCATCGCTAAAAAACGAATAATTTAAATCAAAATAAAAATAAAATCAAACTATGCGTTTTAGTGTTATTTTTTTGTTTTTACTTTTAAAAAATTGTTTAATTTTTCAATGACTATTAGCTGGGGTAATTACAAAAAACTAATAATTGCAGCAAAAAGTATATTAAGATAACATTACAAAAACTTGATTCTCAAAGAAAATTTCCTCGAAATTTTAACAAAAAAATCTTTTAAATTTCATTGAAAGATTTTGTGGAAATTTGCTTACGTTTGGATTTCTTAATATTAAATGTTGGGTACTTATTCCATTTCATGGCCAATCCCGCAACATGTTGCTGATACTTTGTAACAAACAAACACTCGAATGTTTTTGAGCCATCATTAGTATATTACCCAAGTAACTGTAGTTAATGCCGATGTTGACAACTATGTATTACAACAACTCCTTTTATGACAAAGCGTGTAACACAAAGCCCAATTTGTTAAGTGGCTATGGCTCTAGCCTCATCTCTGCCTACTTTGCCACTGAACCGTCACCACCCTTTCTGGTGACATCAAACAAACAAACGGACTGTGTAATGCGTTCACTAAATAACAAAATACCCACAGATCTCTTTATGCAAACACCCCCACCCTCACTCCCTTCAACTAGCTCTTCTCTTCAATCAAAAACAAGAACAAGCATTTGGCTAAACAATCGAAATGTAAGGGAACACAATGGAAATAAGAAACCAAATTTGGTCCAAAGTGCCTTTGCTTTACTGTGTTTTTTGAAAGTAACAGAGTTGGGTAAATTACTGCCGCTTGTCTAACCTTGCAACATGTCAAATGTAAAATTTAAGCAACAAAAAACAGTGGGCAAATATTTATATTTGCTTGACTGATGTGCTGGCGAGCCAGCAAGCGAATAAGCAAACAGACATACAAACATGTCTACATTCGAACAATATAAAAATGTAGGTCTGTAAGCTAAACATATATTTAGTGATGCTCGAGATTAGATCTCCTAAAAACGAATGCACACTGCTCTACACACATTCAATCTCACAATCACACACATTCAAACTCTGGAAACATACCCAGAGATATATGAAATCTAGAGCTTTTAACTGAATAAATATTTAAATTTTCAATTAGAAGCTATTCTTTTTGATACAGAGAGAATGGTTGGCAGATAGAGTGACAAATAAAAACATGTGTAGCACAAGACTTTTTAGATAATTTGTTGAGATATGCACACACACATACGCAAACACGTTCAAAATCTCACATTTGATATATGTATATGCTGGTTTGATTGTTAAATACGATAAAATTCAAGGTAAATTTTATTAAGAAAAAAAAACAATCGAATACGGGTTAATTCAATTTAGGGTGAAGATGAAGATAAAACCGAAAGGGCTTGAAAACTTGTAACAAAGGCTTCATGGCTTAACTCTGCTTAACCTCAGAAGAGTTAAATGTATGAGGAGTTGTCTATATGGCAACTAAATATAACAAAAAGTGAGTAAAAGGATGCTACGTTCGGCCGGGCTGAATTTTATACATCCTCCACCATGGATCGCATTTGTCCGGTATCTCAAACAAAGGATAATGGATAAAAATTGCCATTGCCCTCATCAGGTTGTGAACCGATTCGGAATATAATTGGTTTGGATAGCCAAACCGGGTAAGCATTGCGCCCTTACACGCAAAACAATAAATAATTTGTTTCACATAAAAGAAATTTTTGGCAAGTTATTCGATTTCTTATTCGGGGTTTCAACTAGGTTTCTTTACTTATAAATTAATTTGACGTCATGCTTATGTATGTGTACATTCTTTTTAATTTTAAAATAGATTGTGGATATTGAAAAGGACGCCAATATTTACAAATTATAAGAAGATCTAAGTTGGTAATTCAAACTCTTTCAGAGTATATTTGGATATATTTCGAAGTTATGATACACAATTATATTAAAAGCCACCCATGATGCTCTAATGATTTTTTTCATTAGACATTCCTATGGCGAAACTTTAAAAATTGTCAATTTCTGAATTTACTATCCGCTCATCAATTTTTATCCATCACTGGTCTGTATGTTTAAATACTATCCCTCTCTCTAGATGGAGAGGCACATATACTCGTAAACGAATACTCGTTTGCGGCTATCGAAACACTTTTTCCGTAAAAGAGTTTTAGGTTGTACAACAAAAGAAAGGTACTTTTACCGTAGGCGAAGTTGCTAAAGAGTTTACAATAAATTAAGTTACTTATATTCAATAATGCCACGCTTATGGCTACCATTTGATATGTTGAGGCGAAACGTAACATAGTTAAAAGAAAAACTTCGAGATAAAAGTATTTTGTTTCTCGGAACAATGTCTCAAATGTTGTATTTTTTGCGTGTAGGGGCTCAAGAAGTAACGTCGCGAGAACGTTTCATATGGGAACTATATCAGGTTATAGACCTATTCAGACCATATTTGCAAGCATGTTAAAGGTCATTGGAGAAATCGTTATACAAAATTTTGAGCCAAATAAGATAATAATTGCTCAGTCTAGAGGGTCAAGAAGTCAAGATCCGAGATTGCTTTGTAAGACTGCTATATCAAGTTATGAACCGTTAAACCATTCTCGGCACAGTTTCACAGTTATAACAAAACATTTTGTACAAAATTTCAGCCAAATCGAATAAGAATTATGCCCTCTATAGTCTAAAGAAGTCAAGATCCAAGATCGAGTAATATATCAGCTATATCAAAACATGGACCGATATCGCCCATTTAAAATTTTAACCTACCTACACTAATAAGAAGTATTTGTCCAAAATTTCAAGCGCCCAGCTTTATTCCTTCGAAAGTTAGAGTCCACAATGACTAAATCGCCCTAGAATGTCAAGGCGATCAAGAATATATGTACTTTGTTGGGTCTCAGATGAACATTTCGTTGTGTTACAAACGGAATGACGAAATTAGTATACCCCCCATCCAACGGTGGAGGGTATAAAAATATTGCACGCAATAAAATTTAACGTTGCCAAAGAAAATTTTCAGAATTTGGTTTCCATAGAAAATTTTGTCGAAATTTGATTTTTATAGAACCCTTTGTCAAAATTTTATTTTCCCAGAACATTTTGTTAAAATTCGGTTTTTTCAAAAATTTCGTCAAACCCTTACTTTTATACCTATTTTGTCATTCGGTTGTAACACAACGAAATATTGATCAGAGACCCAGCAAAGTATATACTTGTATGTATATTCTTGCTCGTATTCACATTCTAAGGCGATTTAGGTCTGTCCGTCCTCCGTCTGTTGAAAGCACGCTAACTTTCGAAGAAATAAAGCTAACCGCTTTAAATTTTGCTTGAATACTTCCTATTAGTGTAGATCGGTTGGGATTGTTAATGTGCTACATCGGTCCATATTTCGATATAGCTAGAGGGAGCAATTTTTACCCGATTTAGCTGAACGATTTAGCACGAAGTGGGTTGTTTTCATTTCCATAAACTGTGCCAATTACGGCCGGAATCGGTCCAAAACCTGATAGAGCTCCTATATAAACCGATCTCCCGATTATATTTCTTAAGCCCTTAGAGGTCGCAGTTCTTGTCTGATTTGGCTGAAATTTTGCACAACGATTTCTCCAACAACCTTCATTATATTTGCTCTATAACCTGATGTAGATCCCATATAGACTGATTTTCCGATTTTACTACTTGAGCTACTATAGGGCGCATTTCTTATCTGATTTGGCTGAATTGCACAATCTCCTATGTCTTCCAACATACGTACTAAATCCAATAGCACCCCAAGTCTTATCCATTATATTTTGTTTGCTTATAAAGAGATATCGGGCAAGGAACTTGACAAATGCGATCCATATTGGAAATAAAAAAGATTCGGCCCGGCCGAACTTAGCACCCTTTTACTTGTTTTACTTTTTCCAAATTTTATTCGAAAATTTAGGCCCACAAAAGGCGCATTTAGTGTACAATTTTGTCGAAATTTGGGACAGTAAGTTGTGTTAGGCTTTTCGATATCCGTGCCGTATATAGTTCAGATCACTCTATATTTGGTTATAGCTACCTAGAAGACCAATATGGGGGCATAAATAATGCATTTTCACCGTATTGTGATGAAAGGTGGTTTAAATATATACCCGAGGTGGTGGGGATCAAAAGTTCGCCCCGGCCGAACTTTACGCCTTTTTACTTGTCATATTTATTTTTATTTTTTTTTTTTTTTTTTTTTATTTTAACTATCATTATCACAGGTACATTTGTAATTATTGTAAACTTATTTTGAGATTTTACTTACAAGTATTACAGCAAACTTAAGCATTTTATAGTGATTTATCATCAAATTTTTATGGATTTATAAATGAGATGCAAGGTTAAGGCAAAAAGATAGAAAAAGACCTTATTTTATATACCGAAATTTAATAGAAACCCCAATTACAACAACTTCAAAACAGAAGTTGCGAAATTCTGGTTATCTGATTAAATTTCTAATTTCTTCATAGGGAGAAAATCTACAAGACATTTCAAACCTTTGAGTAAGTTCTGCCAAGTAAGAGCTTACTGTAGGTTGCTTAGAGGTCTCGTGCAAAGTACGAGTTGAGAATCTTCTGTGTAGTTTTAGAATAGTTTTCAAGTTTTTATTTTGTATTATCTGCAATTTTTTTAGATTCGATGCTGCACTCCGTTTGAACCATATTTGGCATCCATATGCCATTATTGGGCGAATACACATTTTGTACAGTAAGATTTTATTTTTCGGTGTTAGCAATGACCTTTTATTTATGAGAGGGTAGAGAGCTCTGCCGCATTTAATTGCTTTGTCAGCTATATCTATAATATGATGCTTAAAATTTAGTTTCTTGTCAAAAGTTATCCCCAAATATTTAACTGAATCAAGCAGCGGGATATCAGAACCATTGACTGATAGCGCTAGAGATGGTATCCTTCTGGGTGATTTATTATATGGAAATATAATTGCCTGTGTCTTATTGTGGTTAATTTTGATTTTCCATTTCTTGAAATAGCGTTGACATGCCATCAAACCTTTTTTCATGTTTTTAACGATAGCATTTGACACCTTTCCGCTTGAAATTAATGCCGAATCATCGGCGTAAAAGGCGACAGACTGTTCCTTTCCAATTTTAAAATCAGATGTAAATATAGAGTAAAGTATTGGAGATAAAATAGCACCTTGAGGGACTCCCGCGTTTATAGTTCTCATAGAAGATTTCTGGCCATCCACGTAAACGAAAAATGATCTCTTCTCTAAAAAGCTTTTTATCATTTTCTGTATGAATATTGGAAAATTGAATTCATTTAATTTATATACGAGCCCATTATGCCATACGGTATCGAAAGCTTTTTCGATATCGAGCAATACCACTCCTGTACTTTTTCTCTCAACTTTGTTGTCGGTAATTAATTTCAAAACTCGTTTCAGTTGATGAATTGTTGAAAGCCCTTCACGAAAACCAAACTGATATTTATGGATAATGTTGTTTTGTTCTGTAAATCTTTTTACTCTCGACAGGATGATTTTTTCAAAAACTTTATCTATAACAGTCAGCATGCTGATTGGTCTATAACTTGAAGCCAAGTTTGCTGCTTTACCTTTTTTAAGAATGGGAATTACCTTCGCTGCTTTAAAAGTCTGAGGAAAGTAGCCGTTACACAGACACCAATTAAAGATTTGTGTTAAAAGTACAAAAAAATTGTCACTCATTCTTTTAATTATCAATGGTTTTATACCATCTAATCCAGGTGATTTTTTATTTTTCAGTGATATTGTGTGAAATTTTACCTCTTCCGCTGTGGTAAGATCATATGGTTCAATTGTAATGCTCTGTGAGTTTAACCACTGAACATGTTGCACCACTTTACGATCAGCTGCCGAATGATCGCTGTGCGTAATTTTATGTGCTCTCTCAAAAGTGTCAGCAATGACGTTTGCTTTTATGTCAGCTCTCTCCATGTCTACACCATCTACGGTTAGTGTTTCAACGGCTGTTATCTTACACCTCATGGCCCTTGAAACTCTCCAAAAGTTTTTACTACCAGCTGGGAGTTTAGATAGAAATGTATTCCAGTTGTTGTTGACATCATTAGACACGTTTTCGTCAATCAGCTGTGAAATTCGTTTGATGAGTGATTTCAATAAAATCATCTGATCTGGATCATGTGCTCTTTGCAGTTTTCTTGTGAATCTTTTTCGCTGACCAATTAAGTAGACACTTAATTTGGAGAGATTGTTTTTATTGTTGAGTTTTCTGACAGTTGGTATTTTATTATTTACTTCTTGTAGCGTTTTAGTTATTAGAGACAATCGTTGTTCGATGTTGTTTGTGGTTATTTCTACTGAGTGTAAACACTCAAGTTTGCAATCAACCCAGTTGCGTATCTCATCCCAATTTGCTCTATTATATTGAGGAATTTTAATAATATTTTCTTCAACTGAACCAAAAATATCACATGAGATAGGAACGTGATCAGACGGTAATATTCCGGGATGAGAACGTATATTAGAAATTTGTAAAGATGAATTCGTCAAAAGAATGTCAACAACAGAAGGTTGTACAAAGGAGGTTCTTTGGCCAAAGCGGGTAAAAGAGTTTGGGGCGTGGATATAAAAATTACTTTGTAATTGATGATTGTAAAGACAGTTACCAGCAGAATTGTTACGAATACAATGCCAGCTGGTATGCAGAGCATTCAAATCACCAAATATGAAGAAATCACCATCATCAGTGGTAATCTTTTTAATATCGTTTAGAAAGCTGGAGGAAAATCTTGGGTTGTAAGCTGCTGTGAAGCGGACTGGACGATTGTTAATTTGAAGTTTTAAGGACACATTTTCCAATACTGTAGTTGAGTATGAAGATATAAGCTGATGCGGGATTGAGTATTTGATTGCTATAAGTACGCCACCTCCATGAGATCGCCTGTCTTTTCTGTATACTTTGTAGTTTGTTAATTTAAATTTGTGGTGTGATTTAAGAAATGTTTCGTTAATAAAGAGCAAGTCTATTTGTTTTTCATTTAAAAAGTGTTGTAGCTGTGCAATATTCGATCGATTTGTTATGCCTTGTGCATTCCAGTGCATAACACGAAGCGTTCTAATTGTAGAGGAATTATATGACATATTTGAGCATATTTCCTAAAACTCGCATTTTATCGAATTTGTTCTTGCATTTTTGCAAGGCATCGATAGCTTCAAAATAAATTTCCAAAATCTTATCATTCGGTAGATCATCATTATCATGGTACTGACCTTGATTTTGGTTAAATCTTTGTTGATTTCCAGGCTGCTGGTTTGGCCAAATACGGTTTGGAGGTTGCGTATGATTGCCAACCTCTTGAGGAAAGTCTTCTACAGAGTAAGAATACTCTACATTTCGGTTTCTCGAGATCGTGGGACCGTTTCTTTCGGTTATTCTTTGGCGTATGTCTAGGTATTCTTGACGAGAAGGGCATTTAGGGTTATCTGCCCTATGATTCACGTTTCTCCTGTTGCTTTTTATACAATTAAAGCATTTATAAACTACGGGTCCTTCTGATGACGTCTTATTCAATTGGCATGTTGATGAATCATGCAAACCTCCACAGATTAGGCAGGTGCTCTTCCTAAAGCAATTGGAAGCACCATGACCATACATGGCACATTTTGTGCACTGAGTTGGACCTTTTGTCCGTCTTAATGGATTCCTCCATTGGATAACAACGTTAAACAAATATTTCACCTTAGTTCTTACTTCCCTTTTAGAAATTTGCCCGCGATCAAATTCCACCGAGTATATAGCGTCGTTCTTGTTAGACTTTTGAGTAACTATCTCCGTAACACTAACTGGAGTTATGTTGAAGCAAGTTTTAAGTTCATCCGTGATGGTATTTATGGTTATCTGAGGTAAACCAAATAAAATCAACTTAAACTTCTTTTGATCCCTGACTGGGTGAGTGTAGAACACAATATTATTGCTTTTTAGTTTGCTTATCATCTCACTATAATCATTCAACGAGTTGGCCATTACCTTCGTACCAACAGACATCCTCTTATATTTGGCATTTTGACCAAGAAGCTTAATTACATCCGTAAATGAATGGGATGTGTCAATAACAATAGGCGGAACTTTGGTTGGGAAAATTTCGGTTCCCGCTTGATCATCATCGTCGTCCAGGTCAGAAAGTTCCTGGAACCTGTTTTCACGTCGAGTCTCAATAATCCTTCGATGTTTGTATTTTGGGCTATTACCCGAAAATTGCTTACGTTTCGAAGCCATTAAAAAATTAGCCAACAATTCTGGTTAGTTTTTAAAATATCAGCTGATGTTTATTTACGCACAACCGTTTGACTTGGCTGTCAATGACAGACTGATTATTTTTATTGTTGATGTTTATATTTCCATAAAAATTATGATTGTCAAATTTCATCGATATTTGATTTTTATTTCTTTTTTTAATCTCGCCAAATTGGATTTTTATTTATTAATGATCATGATAAATGTTTGTAAGTTTTTACTGAAATTTAAATATTATTATTTTCTTTTAATTTCTAGTTTATCAAGAACTTATTTGAAGTAAAATTACAATCCTACAAATTCTTAGTTATTTAATGTCCTTGCCTCAAATACATGTCAATCCAAAACTGTTAGCGTATGAGAACGACTTCTAATTAAGTTCACATCAAAGCTCTTATAGTTGTAATGCTCTATTATTTCATTGACACTTTTTCCACTTTGAAATAACTTTTAATTCAAACATTTCAATAGTAACGCTTATTTTTAGTTCATAAGGGCAACCATCAGTAACATAAAACTTTGTTAGTTTTTAATTTGTTCAAGTGAGTAGATCTCGAGACAGTAGACAAAAAAAAGCAATGGGGACATGTTATGATTTGTGATATTGGAAAGACGAAAGGTTTTAGTATCTTCCTTCTCAACACGTTTAACTTGAGTTTCTTGAATAGAGAAAAAAAGGCATTTAATTTTGTAGCAAGTAGCATTCAGTCGTTAGTGGAATGTGCAAAGTTTTATAATGCCTTTACATTTAGAAGAGTGTTGGACAGACCACAGTTTAGTTATTCTTCTGCTGTTTCCATTGAGACGACTATGTAGGAACGGTATGATAAAGTTTTTCAAGAAATAAATAATTTGTTTCATTTTTATAGCTGAGATAACAAAAGCAGAAGAGAAAACTAAACTCGGAATGGTAAAAGTTTAGTTGGGATTTAATTAACCATAAATTTGTAGAGAAACATTTTACCTTTTTACAACTATGAGTGGTGGAGGCGGGGAGGAAAGATGAAAACTAAGCTAAAAAGCAAACAAATGTCTGAGAAATTCCTACATGAATGATTGACTATGACTTGGGCAGACAATTGAAACAACAAAGTTTAGTTCAGAGCATATTGTAGTTTTCCAAGATGAAAAAGACAGATGCTTCGGCATTGTTGCAAACTGAGTACAATGTAATGTCAGGATTTGTTGGAACATTTGTAACTATTTAAATTTAAGTGCAGAGAATTTACTAATTCTGTTTAAATAAACTTAAAGAAAATCTTTGTCTTTTGATTTGATTTCAAGTTTTATAGGGGATCATTAAAGTTATCTATCTTAAGTTATAATCTAAAGTAAATAGATTCAGTCAACGTTTATACAATGAGATGTTAAGGCGGCAAGTCTAAGAAAAAATAAAGTGTATGAATGAAAGCTATGAAATCTGTACTCCAGCTTCAATTTTGTTTCAAGGAGTATACTCCAAATGGACATTTTGGACATGGTTCTTGTTGTTGTAGCAGTATGTTGTACACTGAGGCGGTCAAAATTGCAAAAAAGAATTAGAAGTCGAATATCCCAGAAATAAGACAATGTATTATAGAACTCAGACAAAATTGAAAATTGGACCACAAATAAAGATTTGGTAGCCCGAACAATTTTCTAAATGTCGAGGTGACCAACTTTATGGGCCTACCCAGAGGCGTCTGGTTTTCGAATCCTTTAGAGGCCTTGAAATTTTGCACACGATCTCTAATGATGTACCTCACCTTTAACCATTTAAAATTTTCAAAGGTTATATAAAGAAAACAAAATTTTATTTTCTACTTCTATTTTCGAATTCCTTCTCCCTAGCTCGCTTTCTCTTTCTCTCTCTGCAAGATTATTTCTTATAGGTATTTCATGTCTAACAGTTCAGTTTTTTACTGCAAGTCGTGCATTCCGAAACATTATAGAACTGACTGTGAAACTAAACTCCCTGAATGAACTAGTTCCATGAGCTGGTAATTTAACGAACGACATTACCAAACCTCTCTCAACAAGTCATTTTATTCTTCTCTTATTGGTCTACAACGAAGCCATCAGTCTAATGTGTTATGAGCTTCATTCCGACTTCTGTTCATCTGGAAAATTGTCTTGACTATCCATTCCTGTGTTTCAATGGGGTCATTAGAATAATAAGAATAAACTTTGTCCAACGTGGCTGCAGTGTCCAATCTTATGATTTTTGATTTTACATGGGAAAGAACTTTGATCAAAATAGGGAAACTCATCGATGGTGGATCCTCGGGCCTATCGTCTATTGAAAGAGTTTCATTACACAATGAAAAAAATCCATCTACATGTTGTTTGATGAATATTAGTGACTTTATTCTGTTAGGTTTAAAACACATTTTGATTTTACTAAAGCATCTTAAATTAAAAAGCCTATAAAATTTAAATATTTATTCTTAATTCATTTCTTCTATTTACAGGTAAGTGTCATAACAACCTTTTTAATTTGCAAGAAACTCTGAGCAAAAGAACTTGGTATGTAATCATATAATTGAGCAATTATTCCTTCTAGAAAAAGACATAAAAATAAAAGCTTCCATAATCCCTGTAATTCTCCTCCTTCCCCCTTTCAAGTGGAAATTATGCACATAAATCATAACACATAGAACAAGAAAGGACATTAACTCCACATGAAGTGGTGGCGCCAAAAATCCTTGTAACCTTAAAAGCCAACCCCATAACAAAAAAAAAAGAAAAAAACAAGACAAACTGTCTTTGTACACACTCAACTTCTTTGTGATTATCAAGGATTACCAAAGCCTTGTGATTTTTGGCATACAATCGGCTATACAACATTGACTGACTTACAGACAAACCTTTTATGAAGTTATTGTCAAGGTTTGTGTATTCCCCTTTCCCCAATAACAAACAAAATGATAAATAAAAGAACCGCCGACAAAAGAAATAAATGCTCCATTGACTTTTGGCTTCTGAAAAAGATGTTGAGTAGCAAAAAGTACAACTTAAACCATGGGGATATATCTGTAAAATAGTTTGCCAAACAAATTATATGTGTATTTTTACTAGCATGAAAAGATGATGGAGGCGCGACATGGCGCCTCTTAGTCTTCTAGACGAGAGAGTAGAAAAAGAAATAAATTGACTTAAAAGACACATTTGCCAAATGATAAAAGAGTCTGTGAGTGAAATAAAAGTGCTGATGCTTTTGCAGACCCCAAATAAAACAGCCGCCACCCTCCGTCCGACAAGGAAAAATTACAACATTATGTATGTTTTTTTATAACAACTATGATAAAATTAAGAGAGAACATTTTGTAGAAACGAGGGAGGAACAAATAAAGTAATAGTCATAAATTCGGGTTTATTGTCGTAGCAGACGATTTGCTGTGAGACACAAGTACTGGGTCAGGAATTATTCTGAATCGATTCCGGAAGTACACGCAACCACCAACTATTACGGACAGGACTAAGATCATTTTGTCACTCGATTCGTACGCCAACTCAACAAATCAGCTGATTGATTTTTGACAAACAGAAAATAGCTGATTTCAACGAATTGGAAAGCGAATCGAGCAACAAAATATTTGTGGTCCGGGAAATTGGACCATTTTTATATATTGAGCAGAAAATTTGCACAGATACGTCTTTTTGATGCACGCAGGCTTAGTTCTTGAACGGGCCAAATCGAACCACATTTGGATATAGGTGCTATATAGACCTATCTGCCGATAAAGGGTCTGAAGCCCATAAAAGCTTTATTTTTTATCCAATTTCGCTGAAATTTGAAACTGTGAGTTTAAGCCTCCCGACATCTGAGTTTAAGCCTCCCGACATCTGACCCAAATATTGTTCAGACCGGACTACATTCAGATATAGCTGCCATATAGACCGATCTGCGGATAAAGGGTCTGAAGCCCATAAAAGCTTTATTTATTGTCCAATTTCACGAAATTTAAAACAGTGAGTTGTTTTATGCCTCGCGACATCCGATCTAAATATAGTTCCGATCGGACTATATTCAGATATAGCT
This sequence comes from Stomoxys calcitrans, assembly GCF_963082655.1. NCBI lineage: Eukaryota > Metazoa > Arthropoda > Insecta > Diptera > Muscidae > Stomoxys > Stomoxys calcitrans. The sequence goes on along the minus strand of NC_081554.1, from coordinate 198,081,474 downwards.
GCCATATAGACTGATCTGCGGAAAAAGGGTCTGAAGCCTGAAAAAGCTTTATTTATTACACGATTTTGCTGAAATTTAAAACAGTGAGTAGTTTAAGGGCTCCCAACATTCGACCCAAATATGGTTCAGATCGGACTATATAGCTATATGGTTCAGATCGGACTATATAGCTACTATATAGACCGATCTGTGGATAAAGTGTCTGAAGCCCATAAAATCTTTATTTATTACCCGATTGTGCTAAAATTTGAAACAGTGAGTTGTTTTGGTCTCCCATCATTCCACCCAAATATGGTTCAGATCGGACTTCATTTTGATATAGATAAGCCTCCCGACATCCGTCCCAAATATGAATCAGATCAGACTATACAAATATAGCTGTCATATAGACCAATCCTATCATCTTGGGTCTTAATACCATAAAAATATGATCGAGATATTTATTAAGATATAACTATAGATATAGTAGTGGAGTTATAATAAAATTGGATGATTATTATATCATCCAATTTATGGATATAGCTGCCATATAGACCGATCTCTCTAATAAAAGACAATTTTATTATCTGATTTGCTGAAAATTAACACAGTGACTTATGTTAGGCTTTTCGACATCTGCCTCCTATATGGTTCATATCGGTATATAGTTGGATAAAGCTGCCAACCGAGATGGTGGGTATCCAAAGTTCGGCCCGGCTGAATTTAACGACTTTTTCCTTGTTACTAGTCTTGCTTCTATGTGGTCTAACGTTGAACAATATATTTTTGAAACATAGCAACCGTGGAAGCTATTTCCTCACAAATATCTTAATGGACCAATATTTTGCGAGTGAGTATTTTTATCAGACTGTTAATGGAACCTTAGCTAACTAATCTTCTCTTCTGTCTAGTAAAACTTCTCTACAATGGTGTGGTTCCGAGATGTTTCCTTACTATTGAACTTAAACCTAAATCGCACGGTACCACCTCTCGATAACACCTCAGTTTTAACCATTTCAAATTTCAAAGAGTTATCTCTATCGGTTCTCAAATGGCATATTTTATACTAGCCTTTTTCGATTCTCCCACTGTGCGGCACTCATTGATATGAAAGAAGTTTTTTCTCTGTTCCTTAAAAGGATTTCCTTTAAAAAATGTGCATATTTTGTTTAAATATCCTCCTGATTTTATGGCTGTCAGTTACTAGCTTAATTTAATCCATATTATAGTAAATATTCTAACTCTACTTTTCTTTGCACAATTTCGATTTATTACTTAATTTTTGGTAAATTTTAATGTTACCGCCCTCTTAATTAATTTCGCTCTCTGTTCGTATCTCACACACATACAACTTCCCAAGAAGATAACCCCAACAAAGTGCGGCATTGCCGTTATGAGTGGTAGTTATCTCAGCCACATTCACATCACTTTGTGCTGCTAACCCTGCATGACAGAAAAAAAGTTGGCTTTTTTGCCCTACACTTGGGAAAGACAGGAAGGAGGAGAGGCTAGCCAACCAGCCAGCCGTATGTGCGCAAAAAAGTACCATGACAGACTGATTTGTTTTTAGCTTTTCTGTAATACTTAATGGCGCCTCCGAGGCGCCAATAGTTTTGGCAAATACTGGAAGTGTTATTGACTTTTTATGCGGCTGCTGCTTGGAGGGGATGCGCCGCCGCCGCCAATACGAATGGCGGCGAGACTAACGTTATTGAGAAGAGGACAACAAGGATTTCTCCAGCATGTTGGCTTAACAATCAGTTCCGTGTTTGCTTTGGACGTGTTAAGATTAAAAATATGGCGAAGGCAATCAAAGTAAAAATGAAACAAAAAGGCGGCCAATAGAAAAAATAAAATAAATAACAAAACATAAACAAATAGAAAATCCATGTTACTAAAATTATTTTGCCATGTAATGTAACGGAAGAAACATTATACTAAAAATATTCTTCCAGTGTGTCTTCAGCTTGGCTTAGCAACATGTTGCTAAGACTTGAATCATTCACTCTCCCCTTTAAAAAATAAACATATTTTTATTCTCTGTTTACATCGCTCTCCCTAACTCACTCACCCTATCTCTCACTCTCTCCAAGATCGTAGGCTATGGTATTTCATAGATACGCGATCATCATTTCATGGTTAACAGTTTAGTTCTTTACTGCATGTCGTGCCTTCCGAAACATTAAAGCGCTAAGTAATTTTGTAGTTTTTTTCGTATCTTAAAAATCGTTTCATTTTGAAAATAGCAAACAAAATCTAAATAAAATAAAACAACTTGTATAATTTATTGTAAGTTGGCGATACGAATGATCGCATTTAATTAACAACAACGAGTGTTTATTTAACTGATTGTCAGTTCAATATTTTAAATGCTGATGTTTAGTTGTTGTCGTTGTTTATGAATCAAACTACAGCAGTGGAGTCGTCGTGTCGGCAACTCGTGAAATTTAACGAATAATTGTGCACTACGTCTGTCCAAAGTAAATAGAGTATGCTCAACATCATTGATGCGAATGAATTGTGGACATACGGTTTTTGTTAATAATTATTTGTAAAAACATGGGCCAAGTGTGATCCGTAATAAACAAAGAATAGCCAACAGCCAAACATCAAAATAAAATGTTTGTTTTTTGTTTTCAAATGTGCAAAGAGTGTGAAGAGCAGCAAAAACAAAAAAAATAAATAAATAAAATAAAAGCAACCATGAAACCGGTTTTCACTCCAAAGCTTAGCGAAGACGTAATTGCCATGCCAAGTGATCATAAAAAATTCTCAAAAATAAAGAAAAGAAAAATCAAGCAAAACAAAGATATCTCTTGAATTATTTTGATAGCAAAATGGATATCATAATAAAGAGAAAAAAAAAAATAAATAAGCAAATAACAAGTGCTTCCTCAAACAAAACAAAACCAAAAAAAATTGTGCAATAAAAGCATTAAAATTTTTTGTGTAAATATTTATTATATAAATTGTCATACTATGGCCTATCTAACTACTCTAAACGTATGTACGTTGGTGTGAGTGAGTGTTGAGTAAAGAGATATTAAATGACACGGAAAGATAAGGCAAATGCCGTTATCATCTACCGCAATGATAATGCAGGGCAAGTGATCACGTTCCGCCCCAAACCAATGGATACTCCTGTTCAATTAAAAAAAAATCTTTAGCAACTTTTATAAAAACAAAGGAATCATTACTAAGTACTTGGTCAAAAAAAATATCTTAAATTGTTATAAATATGTTGAAGAGAATTTATGCGCTTTAAGTCAACAGAATAACCTTAAATTAATTTATAACATTTTAATTTATAAGTATAACCTTAAGGTCATTTGAGAAAACCAGACCAAATTAAAGAAATATTTACGACAATAGGTCTACTTGTTTTGAAAACAGCAAAATTTTAACTTTAAATATAATTCGGGTAGTAGTCACCACCCAGAATTAGAGAGCTGGCAAACTATCGATAATCGCGACATTCAATATTTCTAATAAGAAATATCGATTGTATCGTCAATTTTCCATCGCCTATATGTCAAACGAAAATGAAAAGTACAAATCAGAAGATATGAATATATCTATAAATTGTAAAAATATGGAGGCTACCGTATTTAAAAAAAAAATGGAGGCCACCGTAGCGCAGAGGTTAGCATGTCCGCCTAAGACGCTGAACGCCTGGGTTCGTATCCTGGCGAGACCATTAGAAAAAAATTTCAGCAGTGGTTTCTTCTCCTAATGCTGGCAACATTTATGAGGTACCATGCCATGTAACACTTTCTCTCTAAAGAGGAGTCACACTGCGGCTAAAAAAAGGAGGTCTCTTATCATTGGGCTTAAACTAGAATCGGACTGCACTCATAGATAAGTGAGAAGTTTGCTCCTGTTCCTTAGTGGAATGTTCATGGGCAAAATTTGCAATTGTAGAAAAAACATATTTCTCACTTAATTCAAGGTAGAGTCATATTTACTTATACGCTCTATTATAGAATGTGGTATCTCGTTTTTGGTATCGTTTATATCCAAAGAATAAATTATGAAAAATCTTAAAAATAATAATGTACCAAAAAGTTTTAGGGTGAATTAAAAAAGTTCTTTGAAATTATGTATTAGAAAACTTTTTAGTGATGATTTTCCCTCATTAATGATGGCGACATTTGTGAGGCCCTAAGCCTATGTGAACCCGTAGACACATTGTTCGCAATCGGCAATGAGAATCAGGTTCATTATCTTGCGCTAAAACTTGAATCCGACAGCAAATAATATAAAAGAAGTCTTCACTTTTCCATTACCATATGTTCGTGGACAAATTAATAATTTTGCCAGCCAAAAATTTAACTTCAATGTAACTTAAAATGCTTATAACTCCTTGCTCTAGCTTTTCGTTGGCAAGAAATATATATATTCCTGATCGATTTGACGTGCTTAGCCGATCTAGTCTGTTCGTGTTAGTGGTGGGAATTTTAGTTAATTTTGGGGATGGATCCTTTCAGTTCCGTTCCAATTTAAAAACTAAATCCTTTTCTTAGTTCCTTTTTTAATTTTTGACCTCCTCTTTTGTTTCCCTCATACAAAACAGATATTACGGAATAAAAAACGTAAAATTCTATTTTGAACTTTCAAATGTGAATTGTTTTAATTATATATTCGTAAATAAAGTTCTAAAACTTCGGATAAGAATTTAATGAGTTTTAAGTTATTTTTTGAGGCCGATGTTTGAAAATTTTCGTCATTTTGTTACTTAATTGTATATAAAGCATGTTTTTGCGAAAACTAATGTAAGCGTATAATAAAAAAAATAGAATTGTTAACTATAAAAAATGAAACATGTGATTGCCACCACATTAACTTTTTGCCGTTCATCTAAATCATAAAATATACAGCTGTTGGCTATTGAAATAGTATATGTTTTAATTTAGCTGTTGTATGAAACTGATCTGAACTGAATCTTATATACCCTCCACCATGGATCGCATTTTTCAAGTTCTTTGTCGATATCTCTTTATAGGCAAATAAAGAATAATGGATAATATTAGGAGTCATAAGAAAATCCCTCCTGCCATATTTCCTTAATTCGAAATTCCTTAACAAATGAGCACTTTATTGCAATATTTCTCAAAGTCGGACGAACATATGCATGGAGCTATGAGCTAAGAGAAAAGTCTTCCTACCTAACTTCGAGAGAATCGGTTTACAAATGATCCTTTTATTGCATTATTAGTGCAACTCGGACGAACATATATTCAAATCCGAACCGAGTTTTTCCAATTTCAATAGGCTTCGCCTCTAGGCCGAAAAACATGCCTGTACCAAATTTTAAAGCGATCGGATGAAAATTGCGACCTGTACTTTGTACTCAAATTAACATGGAAAGACGGACATAGCTTAATAAAATCAGAAAGTGGTTCTGAGTCGATCGATATACATATCAATGGGTCTATCTCTCTTCCTTTAGGGTATTACAAACAAATGCATTAAGTTATAATACCCTGTACCAGAGTAGTGGCGTAGAATTAAAAATTCCATGCTATTGCAGCCATGTCAGGTTATGAAGTAGTAGAAGTTGTTGTGCAAAATTCAGCCAAATCGGGTACGAATTGCTCCCTTTATAGGCTCAAAAACTATATACGGGAGATCGGTTTATATGGGAGTTATATTAGGTTACGAACCGATTTGAACAATACTTGGCATGATAGTTAGAAGCCAAAACAAAAATGTCTGCTATATCAAGTTATGAACAGATTTTTTAACATTCCCCACAGTTGTTGGAAGTCATAACAAATACTTTATACAAAATTTCAGCCAAATCGGATAAAAATTCCGTACTCTAGGGGCTCAGAAGTCAAGATTCAAGATTGGGTTATATGGCAGCTATAACAAAACATGGCAGCCCATTTACAATCCCAACCGATCTAAACTAAAAGGAAGTATTTGTGAAAAATTTCAAGCGTCTAGTTTTATTCCTTTGAAAGTTAGCCTGCTTCCGACAGACAGACGGACGTGGCTAAATCAACTTGGAATTACAATGCGATCAAGACGATATGTACTTTGTTGGGTCTCAGATGAATATTTCGATGTGTTACAAAAGGAATGTGGAGGGCATACAAATATGGCATGTCTACGAATTTACAAAGGGAGAAAAAATGGACATGTTAAAAAAAGTTGCTAATAAAAGAAAAATGAACTATGGAACTGTAAGAAAGAAAGAGATGGAACTAGTTCCATCCGGAAATATTCAACACTAGTTCGTATGTCAATTGAAATAACGATTGCGTGTGGAAGAATAAATGTATACGCTTAAAATTTTAAACAAGACTCAGTCAAGCAATTTTGGTCCCGTAAGAAACCTTCCACAGTAGCAGCAGATCTATGGATCTGATGGGAATCAAACCCACCATACGCACACTGGTAGTCGGATTTCGCTAGCCTACTCACCTAATAGAGCGTTCCTCAATTTTTGTAAGTCGGTGTGTATTGCAAATGAGCTATATCGGATCATATTTGGTATAGCTAACATATAAACTATTGTAATTTGAATTCTTGACATACTGAAAGACTTAATTTTTATTCTATTTGATTGATATATGTTATGGGAAGTACACTTATACCACCTTGTACCAATACCAAATACAGTCAAATAGGTCCTTGGGTAGATAAAGCGCCCAATTAAACCAATTTCCCCATTTGGCACCGAAATTGGGTTTGGAAATTTTACTTATGCTCTACAAAACCAACACCAACTTCGATAGGGTCATTAATAAATATAGACCCCACATAAACCGATTCGACTGGCATTTGGTATTGGAGCTTCCCATGTAATACCAACTCCAAATATGGTATACGTAGCTTGTTAATAGATCTTAGCTTAATGTATAGGGCTGCGGTGGCTTACCTTGCCTTGTCGACTCAAATTTTCATCACATTTTTGAATCGGTGGCTAACCATTGAGTTTAAACCTGTATTGGATAGCACTCATTGATAGAGAGAAGTACCTCCGCTCAAGAAGTCAAATCCGGGCGTCGGTTTATGTGAAGCTATATCTATTTGTAGACCGATTCGGATCATACTTGGCATGGATGTCGGAAGTCATTACTATAGCCGTTGTTCCAAACTTCAGCCCAATCGGATGAAAATTTAGGCTTCTAAGAGCTCAAGAGTCAAATTTGGGGATCGGTTTATATGGGGGCTATATCTGTTTAAAGACCGAACGGCGTATCGCAGTGCGACACCTCTTTGAAGAGAAGTTTTACGTGGCATAGTACTTCACAAAAGTTGCATTAGGAGGGGCAAACCACCGCTGAACATTTTTTCTAATGGACTCGCCAGGATTCGAACCCAGACGTTCAGCGTCATAGGCGGACATGCTAACCTCTGCGCTACGGTGGCCTCCGCCTCCGCCGATCGGTTTATATAGACCTTTATATAAGGGAATGACATCTTATACTTCTGGGGGAAAAGTTTTACCTGGCTGAAATAGTCGGAAAAATCCGAAAACATTCTGTCCTGAGTTTAACTTCTTGTTTGTTGTCCTATTACCATGCAGCACATAATTCAAATAATACTATAAAAACAAGACCTCTAATCAACCTTTAGAAAAACAACACAAATAACTTCTCTGTCAGAGTCACAACTCAACAAAAAATAAAGAAAAAACTAGAATCGACACCAAAAACTCATCAAATGACACATACCTATCAACGATACTATAATAGTTTCGTATTACATTTAAACACCAAATCCCTTTTACTTTTACAAATTCTTCTGAAATAATTTCAATACTTCATGTATTGAAGTGATAACTGTACGTGCAGATTAATAAGAAATTTAATTGGAAACTTGTATGCATGCCCAAACGAACGAACACGAACTTAGAGATATTGGTTTTCAAGGAAAAGATCACTTTTATTGCACTTTTGCATCAAATGTGAGAAAAATATCACTCCGCCCAAGGACATCAATAAAATGCTCTATCATCGACACCTTGCCAGATTTTATCAAAATAATTTATGCCGCCACCCATCATATATCACTTTCTCCCTTCCAACCAATAAAAAATTATTTCTCAAAATTACAAAGCTTTAAATGAAAACCATTCAAAACAAATTATGCGCATTCATATAATTTTCCATTTTCTCAATTGATGAAAATTACAAGGGAAACAACAATACCCCCAAAACAGCAACACTAACAACAACAAATCACCATTAAAAGCATCAATATAAATCAATTGATTTTCTCTTGAACAAACTGTTGTCGAAATTTTCAACAACACACATGTCGCTGCGGCAGCCTTAAAATAAGCAGAAAAGCGTTTGAAAACGCTTCCAATGGGCGAATAGGCGAACATAATGCATTTGACACATATTCCGGCCATTGGAAAATAAAAATGCACACCACACCGAAAATCAGTATAACAAAAAAGTAAAACAAAAGCGTAAAAAAACGCCAAAGTGAGAGTATAATTTAACAACTACGAAACTAATAACGCGATATAAATGGACCAAGACACAGTGGGGGAAATATCAAAAATAGATTTTTAAAGAAGAAATTTGAAAAATTAAAAAAAGGTAACAAATAGTAATTTTGTCTTTAAATACAAATGTTATAAAAGAAATCTACAAATTTGATATATAAAAGCGTTAAAAATTTTTTTGGGGGTTTTTTGTCAAATCCTAATTTACGCCCACTGTGCCGCAGTTAGACGTACAAAATAGATTTATTGAGCTAAGCACATAAGTGCATCAAAATGTTGCAGAAACATAAAAAACAAGAAAAAATAAAAAACACTTGAGTCTAAGACAATGTCGATACTGAGTGGCCTGCAGCAGCATCACACAGATGTCAGATCAGGGTTGGTGTGGGCATATGGATATCAGCACCAGTACCAGTACCGGTACTGATGTCTGTGTCTGGTTTTCGGTGTTTTTGGTAGTTGCACTAATTTATAACAAATTTCTTTAGTTTTGTGGCAGCATGAGGGTGTAAACATTACTGAAAACGAACTGGACAGACAAGAAAAGTTTAGCTTGATTGAATGAATAAATAGGTGGTTGGTAGCTTGGTTGCGCGGCAGTGGCAGAAAATCTGCTGGCCGGACGGAGAGACTCGCCAAGCTAAAGTAGTGTTTTATTTTGGCTTTTTAGGATGTTTTGTGTCAACAAATTTAACAAATAAATAAAAAATGCATTGATTTTTTATCAGTCTCTCCCTTTTTGTTTTGCCTCCACCCTTGTTATTTCCCGGGTGTAATTTATTGGTTCAATAGCTGCAGACAATGTGCCACGATATAAGTTGCTGGTGGGTGAAGTGAAGTGAAGTAGTGTAGTTTTTTTCGATTTAGCTTTTGTTGGCCTTGCTTTGTTGTATTTTTTGATTAAAAAAAACTAATTTGCTTGCTATCTGTCTCGTAAATATTCAACGTGTACGTGGCGATAGTTACAAGAGATTTTATCATAATAATGCGGGTATTGACATGCAGCTGCAAAGAAATGATATAAATTTTTTATGGAATTTATTTTACTAAATAAATGGTTCTAAGACACGCACCAGCAATGTAATAGATATTTAAAATTGATTTAAAAAACCAAAACTTTCACACGGAAAGGAAATTCAATGGCAATGTAGATTCCAAAGCTTTTGGAAGACATCTCTCAAGTAGAAGGACCTCATTCAGTAATATATGTAAATAATGTCCTTAGTTAACCAATGGCTTTAAATTCTATCGATAAAAATTTCCTTAGTAACCACAGTCTTTAAATTTTATCGATAAAAAAATTTGTAATCGACTATGAGCCTGGAAATATCGCTTAGAATTTGTTAATTATGAAATATTATCAATTTCAACCGGACAAAAATTAATTACCGAATCTTTTTTGGGACATTTCGATGACAGTTTGATATCGTTTTTTGTTAATATTGATCAATTTGATTGTAAAAACTTATTGAATCTTAACAATTTTATTTCGCTAAAAATTTTTACCGTTTCTTGCCATTGGTAGTGAAAACAATTAAGGATTTTGTAAGTAGCACGGAATTCTAACATAAAATTTTCTTTTTAGAGGTTACTTTATAGTTTTATGAACACACAACAAGCCTATTACTGGCTTAGGTGTATGTTCATAATGGCATGGGGCGGATTAATATCTGCACCCTCTTTTCCAAAACAACCCAACCTTCTTGCCATAGTTATTTCTATAGCTTAGTATTATCGATTGTTGTTAAAATCGATAGGAAATTGTCGACAAGACCAATCAAGACTCATTCGATGACAATTAAGTATGTAATTTGACATCATTATTTCGACAATATTTTACTATCAAAATTGATCAAATAATTTTGGCTATATATCGTTTAGATTCGATTACAGATAATGATGGACATTGACCAACTTTATTCCGATGGCAAATTTGTGATCAAATGTTACAAAAGACAAGTAGCCATCGAAATAATGTAAAACTGTTATTGATTGTTAATATCATTAAGATTTTTTAACAGAACTGATCAAATTAGGTTCTATTATATTTAATATCATTATAATATAAATTCATTACCAAATTGTTTTGGTGACATTTCGATGATAATATGATATCGATTTTAATTAATATCGATAAGAATTTTTTATCTTAAACCATGATCGTTTTGATTAAAAAAATTATTGAATCTAAACAACTTTATTTCGATAATAAATTGCTATTTGCTATACCTTAGTATTATCCATTGTTGATAAAATCGATAGGAAATTGTTACAATGGACAAGTAGCCATCGAAATGATGTATAATTGTTATCGATTGTGTATAACAGTAGGATTTTTTAACAAACATTATCAAATTAGATTCGATTATATAATCGTTTCGATTACAATTAATTATGGAATCTTATACATTTTATCCCGATAACAATTTATAGAAATTGACCATGGCATTTTCTTTTTTTAATTTTCTTAATGTCGATAGTTATTTTTTAACAATACCTTAAGATTGTTTCGATGACAGTTAATTATAGTAACTTTTCAAATTTATTCTGTTAACAATTATTTACTAAATTCCGATAGAAAACAAGGTCGTTTGGATTACAATGATTTATGGCATGTTATAAATTTTATTCCGACAACAATTTATCGAAATTTACCTTAGCATTTTTGAATGTGTTTTAAAAATTTTTTTAATGTTGATAGTTACTTTTTGACAATACCTCAAGATGATTTCGATGACATTGTTTGATGACATTGATTGTTGTTAATATCTATAGAAATGTATTGACAAAACCAATCAAGGGCTTTTCGATTACAAATAACTATGGAATCGGACCCTCATTTATTCCGATAACAGTTTTGAAAGAGTTGCATTTCGGACTCATTATACAAAAGTCATTCACTAATTCGATAAAATTTTATCAAATCCAAACTACGCCTATCTTTATAGTATGAACGAAGTCAATATTAATTGCTTTTCAATAGATAATTTTTTATTGAAACCTAATTTTACAAAACCACTTCCTAATGCTAGATTACCAATTATTATACCTCTTCTTCTTGTTATTGCTTCTCAATCATACATAGTAACAATAACACTTGATTCATTGATTGAAGACTATTGCAATCGATTTTCATATTCAAATACATCTTAATTGTTTTTAATTTTAAAAACATATCCATTACATCTCTTCAAAATTCAAACTAAAAATTCATTAAATGCAAACAATTTTCTAATTGTTCTCCATTTGTTTGAAAATACTTGGGCATGTCTACTTGAAATCAATATTCACCAACGCCAAGCTAACAAATGTAGATACTTTATTGCCCTTATTCGGGGAAATTGAATGAGTACATACCTACATAGCTTTAGCTCGTCGTCTGTTTCTGATGTTATTAACAAACACTCCATACCCACTTGAAGGCACTAATTGACACTCTAAGAAGTCTACTTCAGGCTAACTCAGCAACACCTCGAACATAACATTCGACATAAACTTGCTAAGATCATCAGCATAGTAGGAAGCTACGACAATGTTTTTGCATGAGAGCGCTCTCTTCGATGGACTCATAAATCTTGATTCGCGGGAGGTAGGGACTGGCCACCCTTTTGTGTCAACGCCAGGAGATGCCTTTGCTATTCTTCCCTCTCCATAGCCATCCCTTTGGCAATCTAAATAAAATTTATTACAAATATTTCCCATCAATTAAATGCCAGCTAAGAAATTCTTGTGCAAACAACAAACGCGCATACTTCTCATCACTCGTCCCTTTTGAATTAGCGGGGGAAGGGAGGGATAATATGCAAACTGTAATCCACACTCATCTCATGAAATTAAGTATGATTTGATGTTATTCGGGGTGTGCTTCCGCATCAATGCCGCTGCTGCGCTGTTGCTTTGAAGCCCTATGTGGAGGCTGTGTTGTCATTGACAGCCATTCCACATTTAGCGACACAAACACTCCCTAAAAGTATTCGCTGAAGGTTTCTTCTGATCTACCAGCAGAAGCCCCTTTGGTGTTTAGGGAGCCTCGGGTCCAACGGCGTCTCCTGTCTTTGTTGGGATGCTGTAGGTTTAGAATATCAAATCTCCTCTCGCACACACAAAAACAAACTTAGGACTGTAATTGATGGATACGCATATCGGCATTGTTGCCTTTGCCTTTAGGACACATTAAGTAATGGAGACAGCACAGTAATGTGGCCTAAGGCAAAACAACACACAAACAATTCGTGTATTGATATCCGTTAAGCGAACGCATATAGTCCTCCCTATAGATGGTTTTTGTTGTTTGTTTTTTTTTTTCGTATCTCATCGTCCAAATTTTGTGGCTTTCACTTGCAAGTCTTCCAACATCTGCTTCTGTTCTGCCAGTGGTAGGAATTCATGCGGATTATTTGGACTTGCTGTTCTAAGTCCCATATCATATGGCATGGTTTGTTAGTTATTAGTGAAGTGGAGGAGCCATTAACTACAACTGCGCCGTCTTCATCTTCATTATGATGGTATGTTATGGGAACTACCTAAATTTTGTGAGCCATATGCGGTTGGGTTCTTAAGCCACTTGATGCTGCTGCAGGCAGTGTCTGCTTGGTTCAAGCATTGTCTTTAAATAGAAGTCAATTTGTGATTTTCAATTTTGGGTGAAACATTAGGTAATTTGGAGCATTACAAAATTTCGATATTCTTTAAAGGGGGGAGAATGGTGCTTAAGATCCATTATCCCCAAATTGTATTTGGCAATAATTGGTTAATAGCAGAAGAATAGTAAACATTAATGAAACTTCTAATAGCTTGTGTTGTATTGAAAAAAATTGATGTATTAGTTGAAGACATCAAGTCTTGATTGTTGAGGTTTTGAGAAAGATTTTTGGATCAATTATCTTGTGAATATTAAGGAGAAAAAATAAGGAGACGGTAAAGAACCAATAATAATCTTAAGAGAAAAGCTCTTGTTAACTATAAATATTTAAGGAATAAAGATAATGTTAGTATCCTTTTTTCTGTCGGCATTGAAAAAACTGCAAAAAAAACTAAGAAAATCACATCCCCAAAATGTTGACAAAAATCCCAAAACATGTCTTAAAAGAAGAATAAAGTTAGTGGAATTTTATATTACTTTTCATATTTTGACAAGTCGAAATAGATTTTTAGACGTTTTAAAGTTTTCTGGGGTTACCAGCAGTGTTGTCGATTTTGGTAGGTTCCAACCAAAATAGGTAGGTATTTTTTTCTCTTGGTAGATTGGCTGACCTAAAATTTTCATAGGTTTTTCCCACTATCTAGACTATATTTCTCACGCACTCGGCTTGGACGTCGGAGGTCTAATACTGTTAAAGGGGTCTCACTATTTCAAATTTCGGAGAAAAAATTTAATGAGTTCTGATGTTGAGAACAACTGGTACAAGGGATATGCACCAAATTTCGTAAATGCATGGTAAAAAGTCGGCTTTCGTTCGATTGCCTTTAATCGGAAGATCAGGCTATATGGCAGCTACATACAGTTATGAACAGATCTGGCCCATACACGGATGCTGAGGGGTACAATGCAACTGACTGTAACTGCGAAAACGGGTAGTAAATCTTGAGACAGCTTGATCTAAAATTGTTGTTCATTTAAATCGGGACAAATAACAAATTTTATGAATTCAAGAATTTTTATCGGGAAATCGGTATAAGGGGTGCTACATCCAGATATAGGTCATCTTTAACTATGCAAATTTGCCCATGAACATTCCATTAATGCACTGGGGCAATCGTCTCATAATCAAGTATAAGCTCTATGATAAGGGCCTCCTTTTACAGCCGAGTCTGAACGGCGTGCCGCAATGCAAAACCTCTATTGCGGAGAAGTTTTTACGTGGCTACCATACCTTTCATATGTCGCCAGCATTAGGGGACATAACCTCTGCTGAAAATTTTTCCAATGTTCTAGTGAGGATTCGAACCCGGGCGTTCATCGTCATAGGCGGACATGCTAACCTCTGCGCTACAGTGGCCTCCGTCTTTCCATCTCCGATATTTTTTTATAGGCTGTAGAGTGATTTCAACAGACAGATGGAGGTATTAAGACAATCTGGTATAGGTTGCACTTTTGACTTGTAGAACATCTGGTAGGTTTTGTTCGCGTTTGGTAGGACTTTTCTTAAATTTTGGTAGGAAATAATTTCTTGAATGGCAACACTGGTTATCAGTTTATTTAAATGTTTACTTCATTGTGCAACATCAGTTTCTCTGCAAACACATATGAAGTCACCATTTCATAATTGGGAAAATTTTAATTCCAAGTCATATGTCACGTCTATGAAATTCCTAAAGGCAAATGTTTTTCTATTTAAATGTATTTTTGATCAAAATTTGGCCTTAAATCAAATACGTCCGTAAGAATTTTTCCGAGAGCAGTTTCTTATAGGTTACCATTTTTATACCCACCACCGAAGGATGGGGGTATATTCGTTTTGTCATTCCGTTTGCAATACATCGAAATATCAATTTCCGACCATATAAAGTATATTTATTCTTAGACGATCTAGCCATTTCCGCCCTTCTGTCTGTTGAAATCACGCTACAGTCTTTAAAAATAGTGGTATTGAGCGGAAATTTTGCAACAATACTTTTTTTTGTCCATAAGCAGGTTAAGTTCGAAGATGGGCTATATCGGACTATATCTTGATATAGCCCCCATATATACCGAACCGCCGATTTAGGCTCATAGAAGCTACATTTATTAATCGAATGTCGCCGAAATTTGGGACAGTGAGTTGTGTTAGGCCCTTCGACTTCCTTCTTCAATTTGGCCCAAATCGGTTTAGATTTGAATATAGATACCATATAGACCGATGACTCGATTTAAGGTATTGGGCCCATAAAAGGCGCATTTATTTGTCGATGTCACCGAAATTTGAGACAGTTGGGTTTTATTTGTTTAAGTTTCATAAAGTACATTTCGAACTCCAAAGCCACACATTGCTATTATTGATAATTCGATATTATTTGAAGTTTAACTTGGTTTTGCAATATCAGTGTCTCTGCAACCACATTTGAAGTCTCTTACCTTAACGCCTAACTTGTATCGATATTATTTGAAGTCGAACTACGTTCTCAGTGTTTTTGCAACCACATTGAAATTCTCGAACCCAAACTCATGTAAGTGAATTTTGGATCATTAGAAAGAAATTTGTAATTTTCTGGTTGCATCACCATTATTTTAAACTTCTCTAAGTTTTGCAACACCAGTGTCTCTGCGACCATGTTTTAAGTTAGCAAACCAACGAAGTGGGAAATTCAATAAAACTATGTTATTTCAAGAATCAAAAGTTTTAAAGGTAATTTCTGACTGTGCTTTCCAAATGGGTTGGAAACTTATCTTTTCATAACCATCCATTTTCTTGGACATTTCGTAGTTGTTTTTAGAAAATTTCAAGTGAAATTTTTTAACACATTGCTAATTATTCCAGCTTTCTTTTATGACTTCTTTATGGCCGTTTTGGTACCTATACAATGTGGCTGTCTGCACTTGCCCTATGTCAAACGACATTAATGTTCAAATGCAGGCATGTAAATGAAATGACACATAAGTTACACCAAATTATCCAAGGCCCAGCACGAGAAGAAGTTTAAAATGAAAATTACTGGAAATAAAAAAAAACTAACTAGATACTTAAGAAACCCCTTAAAAAAAGACTGGAATAGTTGGACCTCCATGTCATGTGGATAATTAATCTTTACAAAGAAGTTAACTTGGTCTACACCAAGTTGAAGCCTATTCAGACCATGAAGCAGAAGAAAGTTTTCCCTGACTTTTATAAAATGGATGCATGGATGATTATTTTGAAATCAAGAAATGATTTTCATATGATAAATAAACACAGCTCACGTCTGAAATCAATTTATCAATAAAAAACAACTATAGCGCTCAACAGCTCTCAAACCATAAACCTTTATACTTCTGTTGAAAACTTTGACAAGACAAAGAAGGTGGACCATACAAACATAAACCAAGAAGAAGTCTAGAAAAAAATAAATAACCAATGAACCTTTTGATGATTTGTATACATGTTGTGTTTTAGAAATATAAAAAGTTAAATGAAATAAAAAACTACAACTACAAAACGTGATCAAGTGCAGGTAGTTAAGTTTTTTCCTACTAGGCTTTTGTTATGACTCTATAAAAAAAAACAGGTAATAATAGTTGGGAAAACAAGTTAAGAAATATCCACATATATAAAGGTGGTGGGGGGCTAAGGCTGCATGTTCACAATAACACTCATATCTAAAGTATGTTATTAAGTTGATTTTAATTTCATGCTCCCTAGGTTTTGGAATTCTTTTACATTTTGTTTTCCTTAAATATTCCTAACCACTCCCTAATAAATGAATTTATGAACTAATTTGAGATAAGAAGGTTTTAATACACAACCTTTTCTCCATATCCCGCTGAGTTTAAGGTTAAAGATGATATGAAATTCAATTTCATTGATTCTAAAGCGATGATAATGTCATTCCTCCAAAAAAACAAAAAATACAAAGAAACCCACTAAACACATATTGAATGTCATTGCCAGTTTAGGCCACAAATATTTTGGCATAACCATATTTTAGATAAATTCAAATTAACAGACAGCAAATTCCTATAAGTTTGGCAAGTTGATAACCAGTTTCTTAGAAAACTTGCATAAATTTAAAACACAATATTGGTGAAAAGAAGAGATGACAAAAAAACACAACATACGCTTTAATTTAAAACATTTAAATGTTTCCATTAAGAAACCGATAAAAATGAACATGAAATCTGAAAAAAAAAACTTTCTACAACAAATTGAATGAATAAGGCAAGAATGGCTGAACTCTTTGGTATAAAAGCCATACATATTTACATAATAAGTTGTAAATATTTAAATGAGAATCTGAGTGTTATCAGGAAGTATCAAAATATTGATAATGAAAAACAAAAGGAATATATATATTTATGAACAAAAAAAAAACGTGTATATTTGCGTAACAAGTTACGAAAGGTATTCGTTATGATTAACATTTTAAATTAATAATTTATTGAAAAATAGATTGTTAAAGATATTTGGTTAATAAAAGTTTTAGTTAAAGTCAATAACCACAAAGATTTTAACAATATCGGGCAATAAATGCGCCTTTTATACAGTCAAAATCTGAAATCTGCATGGTTGTCAATAAAACCCAAGGAAGGATAAAAAAAATCGTTGAGCTTAAAAGCTGAAGTCGGGTTTATATTCCCACAGAAAAAATCTACCTCAACGTTGTCAATATTGACCTCAACCCATTGGCTAATAGAAAAAATCAACCACGGTGTTGTCAAAATCAAGTACGACGTGGCCAAAAGTTAAGCAACGTATGTGAAGATAACCACCGCTGAAAATTTTTTGGTGTTCACAGCGGGAATTTAGCTGATATTTAGTACAGTTCTATTATACCTTATAAATCCTCGATTCCTCAGCATCCACTTGTTTTTATGCTTGCGCTAGGATTCGAAACAAACGTTCAGCGTCATGGATAAACATATTAGCCTAGGTTATGTTTAGGTGACAGTCTGGCATCAGACTCACTTAGACGTTTTCGTCCATTGTGAACCACAGGAACAGGAGAAGGAATATGCCTTCTAGTTCCTACCGTTAAACCATCCAGATCGCTTAAAAAGAACAACAACTTGCAAATCTTCACCATCCTCTTTCTGATTGCCATTGCGGAATACATACACAGCAGATGCTTTATTGACACTTCTTTCCCGACTTCCTTTTGCAGAAGTCGTTACTTGCAACCTTTAGTCTGTCAGAATGTTTTTCAATCAAACAGTGACCAGTGACCCATGTCTAAAACAATGACATTGACAGTAATGCGGTAGACCTCTTCTAGTGTAGTTTAGATCACATAATTTTAGAGATTTCATAACCCCCTCTTTGTGACAATCTGTAATTCGTTGCCCTTCGGGCCTGATCCTTAAGACTTAGACCTGTCATGATAAAGACAATAATTGACGTTTGTTGTAGCCAGTGACAGCGAAGCGGTTGACCTCTTCAAATCTAGATTAGGAGACATAATTGTAGAGTGTTCAAAACCCCCTCTTTCTAACCATCTGTAATTCGTTGCCCTTCGGGCCTGATCCTAAAGACTTAGCTTAGAGGCATACCCACAGATTGCAATTCTCCTGGAATTTGTTAGTTAGTTCCTAGTCTCGCGCGATTGACTGCTCTATAATTCCCTGGGATATCTCTGTGTCACGGCACCCAGAAGCGGCGAATTTTGAATTGTTCTACCACCGACGATTGGTTTTTAGGTTCAGAAATATGTTGCCCAGAAATTTAGTGGCTATCTGAGAAGACATTTGGGCCAATCGTCGTTATGACATTATATCTGGGCATTCCACCACTTTGTTAATCTATGTACAGTGAATTTTAGAAATTCAACCCTAAACAAAATGATTTAATTATCTCTGTTGCATGGCTGTAATTTTTGAATGCCCTGTTTCCCTATACCCAAAAAAACCGTTCTTTCGTCAAGGTTTTGCACAAAACGTACCTAAAATTATGTTACCAAAAATGGCACCAAACATTAATTGTGAGAAATGAATTAAAAAAAAACCAACATCGTGTTTTTATGCTGCTTAAATACTTTGGCTTGGTTTTTAAGTGTTTATTTCCTTTCAATAAATGTGACCCTTTTCACACGAATTCATTTTGACAGTTTTATATGAAGTTGGCATGGAAATAATTACGGTAGCCATATAAAAGCCACACAATTTCTAAGCTGCAGAGTGATGTTTGTTGTAGGTCTGCTCTTGCCTGTATGTATGATGGCATGGCATGACATGACTTCAAAGACCCCTAATGCAACACCTAAGACACTAAAGCCAAAAAAGGGACAAACATTAGTGCAATCGTGTGCTCATAAAAAGAAAACTAATATGTTGTTTTGTTTTGTTTTTTTTTTTTGTAAGATTTTCTTGGACACGTTTGTTGGTTTAAATAAAATGAGCCTGCAGTTTTTCTTTTCTGGTTCGAGAGGGGAGAGGAAGGTGTTCATTTTGAGGAACTTTTTAAATGTGTACCATGAAAATGGTGTTCTTAACTCAGCAGAGTTGTTCGTGCCTAGGCGATGAAGAGATAAATGACCTGCAATTGCTTGAGGAGGCATGAGTTCATGAAATTGTCTTAATAGCCCATTGACCAAAATCATAGAGGCTTTGCAGCTTGAAAATTTATAATAATTTTCTTAAGGGTCAAAAACTTAAAATAAGGAAAGAATAACAAACATCATTTATAATCCATGAAATGTCATCTTTTCAAAATAAGATTCGCCTTAAGGTGTGGGGTGCATTTTCAGCGTTCGCATATGCGCATTGGCTACCCATTAACTGTCTACGGGATTTCGACTTTGAGTAGTGATTGTTGCTTGCGCCGTAATTGCCAATTGTTTTGGAATGCATCGCTAGGCAATGATTTATCAAATTTCAATGAATTTTAATGAGGCTTTTTTTCCTCCATTTCATGATAGCCAAGTTAGAGGTGTAAACAGCAAATCTTTCGAAAGTAGTTTCAAGTCAAATAGACGTGTATTTATTTTAGTAGCAAATCACGAATAGAATAAGCCTCTAGAGAAATGGAGAGAGAGAGAGAGACAGAGTGGGGAAAAGGCAACTTGTTGATGATTTCATAGGTCTGCCAATAACATTGCTAAACAATTACCTGTGCAACTGAAATTAACTGAGGAGACTTCCAATTAAACAAGGCCTGCAAAATATCTAAGTTGTTGCTTTTCTGCATGGGCCCTCATTATAATGGAAAGCCATGTTTATTCGTAGATACCAGAGGGATACTTTCTCATTTGGTATGATGATGATGATCTTATTTCTTGCCTAGGTAGATAACATTGTGTTATGGCTGGTATATGTGTTTAATGGAGTTATGCGGGTCTTTTATGTTTGCTGTTTTTTTTTTTTTGATTAATTCGCCCTCTCCATGATCTATTCATTCAGTCTGCAGATATTTATTTAACATTTTGTGTTTTAGTATTTTAGCTGTTATGGCTGTTTTGCATATTGCCATCTGTCTATGTTTGTTTCTTCTTTCTTTTGAATTTACACAGTTTTGCCATCACCTTCCAGCAGTGAAGCCGCCGCCGCATTGTCTCATAGCGGTTTGACTATGCTAATGCCATAAAGTAAAAGTAAATATTTGATTTTAAAACACTTTGCATTAATACCAGCGAAGAATGTATTAGGGAGGTTGATCATTGATAAACTGAAGTATCTTTTTGCTACATGCAGAAATGATTTATACAAACTATGTAAGAGATTCCTTAGTAAAGAGTCCTATCTTTGGGGACCTGTAAGAAACTCCTTTAAGTTGTTTAAGTTTTTCCCTCACTTCACCCTAATAAGCATAAGCAAGTAAACACTTACAGTGATTCACATAAGTATTTGTTTTTCTGTTTCTGTAATATATAATACATTTTTTGTAAACCTATGAACATTTTTGTAAAAATATTTTTATCGAGATGCGTAAAGACTATGCCAGAATATTTAAAATAGCAAAAAAAAAATAAATTCATTGTATTATTTTTAAGGATTTCATTTTGTTATTGGATTTGTATTTCCAGCTTAGACCAAGTGGGTTTTCGTTCTTATTTCTATTTTCAAATAGAAAAAAAACAAAAAAAAAACTTTAAAGAGCAGGCCACAGCGATCGCTATTTCGGTCTTTGTCAGAGGCCTCATCAGGTTGCAATGCCAATAAAAAATAAGGATTAATAGAAAAAAAAAACTAAAAAATCTTGACCACAAAAGTATTCGTAGGTAAATTTATCACAAAATTAGGACTATATATTGATCATATTTAGTACTTTGTATGGTAGTCCATATTGGGACAGGTGGCCTCTTATCGTCTTGGAATCGATTTTACAAATTTTCGACACATTTCTGGAATTGATTTTGTCCCATTATTCCAGCAAATCTTGTTTAAGGGTTGACCCAGATGAAATTTGAGTTTTTCAATCTGGGATTCCAGAAGTGACCAAAGATTTTCTATCGGGTTGGTGTCTGGATTTTGCGGTGGCGTTTTGAGCTAATTTTTGTCATAAAGATGCCACATTTTGACGTCCTATGCTGTGTTGGTGGGGTCGTTATCTTCCTGGAACATAAATTCTTTATCTTGGAAATCCATTTTACCAGCGCTCGAGGGAGGATTTACGATTATAATGTTTAAATATATTTTGGTGTCCATTGTTCACTGTTCAATAGATGTTTTATTTTTATCTCCTTACACCGACAAACAACCCCAAACCATTACTGAACAATCACCATGCTTAACTGTTGCACTTACATTAGGTATTTTCAGCCATTTCTCAGGCATTCCCGAATTATTTTTTTTGGCATAGATCGTTTTCTTATATGCGAATGTACATAAATCTAATATATCTACTTGTATTTGAAAAAAAAAGAAAAACGAAAACTTTTGTGACGCACTGTACGCATGTTCATACACATACCATCTTAAGATGTTGAATTTCTTAAAGAAATTTCCATTCGAAAAGATATTTCCTTAACGAATTTATTCCAACAAGCGTAACGGTAGCAGTCCATAATCATTTCAATTTTTTCTTTAATTTGTGAACGACCTTTTTCTTTTGTGGTTCAGTGGTTTTCCTGCTGTTGCAGTGGTGGCCAAAGTCATAGAAACTACGCTACCTGTATGTTTTCCCCCAAGTTAGAAATTGGTTCAGTTCAGTAGGGAAGCCAAGTTGAGGGTTATTTAATATTTACTTTTTTCCCACAAAAAAACAAGCATTTAAATTGTATCTTGCTAAGGAAGGGGGAGTTTCCAATTAGAATTTCATTAAAAAACGGTGGGAAATGATCAATAGAAGGAGTTAGTTTTGGGTGAACATAATTTTTACATATTTATGGTTGAGGCGCTTTCAATAAAAAGGCTTCATTAGTAGAAATCATGTTAAAATCCTAAACTAAAAAGCCATAAAAATGTTCATGTGTTGCCAAAGATGAAAACTAATGATATTTAATTCCACAATCAGTAAATAAATAAAACTTTGAATATAATAAAAAGCAGCTACTGTTTTTACCTTCTATCGAAGAAGATTAGAAGGAAATACTTATAAGCCAGTAAGGAATTATAAACATTAAATTAAAATATTAAAAAAAAAAATATTTGTAAAAATACGATTCCTATTGTCCCATACTAATACCAACCTTTGGCATAAAAAACAAATATTGCCCATGAACATTCCACTATGAAACAGAGGCAACTTTGGCAGTTCTTTTAAAACATTTTGCCAATGGTATATATATATTTATATACCATATACATATAGTTTTATAACGTATGTACATCATTATTCTCAAATTAATGAAAAAATTCCTACTGTTCCTAACTACCATTAAAGAAAGTCAAATTTTAATACTAATTATTCTGTAGAGGAAAAAATTATATTAAATTATATTAAAATATTTAAAAATAAATATTTGTAAAAAAGGCATTCCTACAGTCCCATTCTACTATCAACCTTTGCCAAAGTTGTTTAATAACTACTTTTACCAATGGTATATTTATTACAAAATTCAATATTTTAAGACGTATGTATTAGTTATACATTATTCTCATTTTCTTGGTTAGAATTTTTTTTAGCCCCATTCCTATTGTTTGCATCTACCTTTATGCAATAGTTACATAAATCAATACGTTGTCAATTTGTAGCAAATTGCAACTATAGTAATATATATGTATTAATATAAAATATTAAAACCTGTGGTCTCAATTAAAAAATAATTATTATTTCTAGATATAATTAGTTAGTCAATATTCCTACTGCTCCCTTCTACTACAGGCCAAATTCAATTTGTATTAAAAGGCAGTCAAAGTAAAGAATTTTTCAATTACCCGATATATTTTCGTAGCTTGATTTTTCTTTTTTGCTTGCTTGCTTTTCTTTTTTGCTTTTGTTAATATCGTTTGAATGTAGAAAGGGGCAGTAGGAATTCAGTTGAATATATAATTTTATTAAAAATGCAGAATGACAAGAAAAAGGTTATTTCTAAGCCTTATAAGCATATTCGCAATAAGTTCAAAACAACTTTTAATATATCTTGGAAGCTGATGGTTTTGTAATTGCGCAAGTAGAAAGGGATAGTAGGAATTTAGTTGGCACATGAATGTTTTAAAAATAAAGCTGTATGACAGAAAAAGGTTATAAACCTTATAAACAGAGTTGCAATTAGTTAACTTGGTTGTTTTGTATTTTCGGTATACCTCGAGCTTTATATATAAATTAAACAAATTCAAAAATGTTCACACTGTTCACCATATTTCCAGAATTGTTTTCTTTACCTAAAAGAAAATTATTGTGATTTAAATTTTTTACTTACAGTAGA
This sequence comes from Stomoxys calcitrans, assembly GCF_963082655.1. Taxonomy (NCBI): domain Eukaryota; kingdom Metazoa; phylum Arthropoda; class Insecta; order Diptera; family Muscidae; genus Stomoxys; species Stomoxys calcitrans. The sequence goes on along the minus strand of NC_081554.1, from coordinate 198,057,617 downwards.
TGGGTGTAGTAGGAATAATAATGTGAATAATACTGAACAAATAATGTTATATACTCTCCTCCAGCTTGTATCACTCACACACAATTAAATGGTTAAGATTTTAATGTTTTTTTTTTAATGAGTGCAGTCCGATTAAAGTTTAAGCCCAATAATAAAGAGCCTCCTTTTTTAGTAGAATACCTTACAAATATAGCCAGCATTAAGGGGGTAACCATCGCTGAAAATTTGTTGCCAGACATGTACCACCTCAATATGATTACTTTTGCACTATAGAATGTAAAGAAGAATATAAGTATATTACGTTAAAAATAAAATTATGTCCATATATATTCCTACTGTCTCTATCTACTATTGCTCAATAAGAATTTTTTTTCGTCCTTTTGATCCGTACCGTTAATATTTCAAACTAATTGCTCTTCACTTCATCTGCTCCACATGGCATGTGACATAGCAAAAAATATAATTATCTTTCGATAATTGATTTCCTTCCTCTTTTATGCTTTAAAGAAAAAAATTCCTTACAAAGTTTAGAAAAAAACCCTTTTGACAGCCAATCAACTACTAATTGCCTGATAGTAAGGACTAAAGATCCCAATCACCTGCTGTGTTCACTTACATTATGTTTGCCATGATCTGTAACAAAAACAGCTGTTCTCAATAAAAAAAATTCCATTATTATTAGTAGAGCAAGTGACAAGGACATTGTGCAACGACAACAAAGTGGTCGATGATAATGACTACAACACCAGCAGGCCTTGCAACTTCTCTATTTAATGGATGTCATTATTATTTATGATGCAAGGCAAAACCATACCAGAAGAGCTAAAGGCATTTACCAACTGTCTTTCCAAACACCGAAAGACACGCGTGCAAGTCGTCAATTAACCCATCCAAAGGAGTTGTCACTACGCACTTTTCTCTTTCGAGCAAAGCATTACAAAACACCTTTAAAAGGTGTAAAGCCGTAAAATTGTGTAAACATTTAAGGACTAGATATGCTGACTGACATAACAAACTCTATGGCAGGATTAAGCAGACTTTCATTAAGTCAGGCAATCTGTTGAAAAACCTTCTGCTTTGGTTTGGGTGGCAATTGCATTTTTGGTTTTGTTCCACAAATAAAAGGCAATTTTCCTCAATGAATGCGGAACAGAATGCAGCTGCTGTTATCAGTCTCAACGTTCGTTCGTTCGTCCGTCTGTCTACTCTAACCGCCCTTCATTGATCCTTTTCGTCTTGCCAGGCAATTATTCATGCAGATGCCATAGTCTATTGTTCATTCAGATATATTTATATGTATGTGAGTAAGTCTGTCGGCGACTGCCTGCATTGCCTGAATGATGGTACCCTAGATCCATATTTTGTTTAAACAACAACACGGAAACTATACACAAATCCACGAATATGGTAATAAATGAATTTGACATTTTTCTGCAATCATTTTGGAGTGCAAAGCAGTGAGGCGTTATACACAACTTCTTAAAACAAGTCTTAATTACATAGCAGGGGGATCCAAACAAGGATGCAAACTGGAAATGCTAAATATGTATAAGAAAACCTACAAAGGAAGCGGAGATGAAGCAGAACAACGATGATTTGGCTCTGTGTTTGCTCTAAAATTACAATGTACTCGTTGTTCGTACACCCAACTCCTTATCATTCCCAATTGCAGCAGCCCAACGTCTGCATAAAGAAAATGGTGTATGGTCGGAACTGAGTCTTATTCAAAACGCCCCAGTTGAATTCCTTGGGAAAACTTCCTTTACAATGTTGCTAGGTCTTATGTTGGTTGTTGCTGTAGATGTTGTTGTTGTCTTTACTGTCCTTAAAGATAAGGACTGCAACTGTTGCACTTTACAATTATGGCTTGTGGCACGAGACAAAAGCATTGAACTCCAGAGTACAGCACAAAACGCCCTTTTTCCAGCACAGGACAGGCTGAAAGGACTTTGGCAGCAATGAAATGTTAATGAAAGGCTTAAGGGGCGAATAAGAGCAATGCAACAAAAGCAACAGATTATCAACAAAATAACCATGATTGTAGCATTAAATAAGGAGTTTTAAGGAATTTAAACTCTAGTCCTCTTTCTCTTGCATTTAAGGATGTTTAATGTAATTTGCATTTTCTTGTTTTTTTGCTGAAGAGAAATTCAATTATTTCATGTAAATAAGGTTTTCCTTCCTAGAGTCTTCGGCAAATGTATCTATAATTGCAATTATCCAATGTCAATTTCTATGTCTTGAGAGTTCCTAACAGCATTTTCTTTCCTTGCCTTTGCCCCATGCCATAGGGTCTTTAGGGTTCTTTGCATATACTTTATTAGTTTGGAGAAGCCACTTTATTTGAATTGATGCTAAACAATTCTTCTAAAAATTACTACATTTGTTGTTGCTGTTACACTTAATGGGGTTTTTCTCCTACTACTTCCTCTCTCCCTCCCCCATACGTTTCTCTTCTGCATATATTTTGTTTGCACAATTTGAATATGACTTTATTTTCAATTAAAAACTTTCAATTGAAGGCACTTAAAAAACACTCGACACAAGCAACAAATCAGAACCCTTTCATTGTTGCCTGGTATAAGGAAAAGCGACAAGAGCTGCAGCTACAGCAGTAGCGGCAACACAATTCGCAGCAACATAAGCGGCGAAAACAACAACTACAAAATTTAGTTGCAAGTGCTGCATTTTAAATTAAACATAAGTCGCATACATACATTTGCAAAAAGACAAATACAACAAACTAAAAAAAAATGTGAGACAAGCACACATTATAAGAACATGGCCAAGGGCCTATTACAGCTGATGGCCAGGCCCCTTGGAGGTATTTTCAGTAAAGAATAATTTCTTCAAATTTATTAGATTAATGAATAAGACATTGAAGAATGCATAGTAGATGCTGCTACTAGTTGGAGTAGATGTTGCTATTAGTAGCAATATAGTATATTGCCATTCGTTTTTTTGTTGTTTCATCTGTTGACGCTGCACAATGGCCCAAAATCGAAAATAATTTTGTTTCCAATAAGGTTTTTTAGACCCATATTTGGAAAGGGAACAGCTTCTGAACTAAACATAGGGGACCATATAAAAAATTTAAATACTTATATGTAACAACAACACAGTTCTGTTAATGGTTTCTTCTGTTAACGCCGCTCAGAAACCTAAAACTGCATAACTTCAGCTCTAATAAGAATTCCTATGTTCCGTAAACAAGGACTTCAACTTCTGAACATGGGCACAATGGTTGATTATTTTTTTCTCATTTCGAATTTTTTTTTATAAGCCTTTTTTGGTACCTAAATGCTCAAATGTGAAATATGACTTTAAGAAAATTTTATAATTGTTATCGTCAAATAATTTAAATTTTTTTTGAAGAATTGAATTCCACGTTTTTTTTGTCGTTGTGCAAACACAATGGCATTATGGCTAGATTACTATCAATAATCGCAACATTTGATTATTCCGATTTTTTTAATAAAAAATATCGATAGTATCAATACTTAATTTGCCATCATCTACATTTCAAACGAAAAATGAGAAGTAAAAACTGGAAATCGATTTATACAGAAGCAATATCATTGCACAGACCGGATAAAACGAAATTTAATAAAGTTATTTGGAAGTCATGAGAGAAATCATTGTATAAAATTTTAGCCTAATCCGATAAAATAATAAATCTTATAGGAAACGTTCAGTGTCGATCAATCATTCGAAATTAAAAAAAAATTTAATATCGATAGAATCGAAAATGCCATCGATATTTTGAGAGCTCTTATTATGGCTGCGAAAACAAGCTCAAGGGTTCTTTTAAAACAAAATTTGTATATATTTTTCACAACATATCTTCCTGTGAGGCCCCTAAGCACTCTCATTACAGCACAGACTTACAATGCTGCGGTTGTCTTCAACTTATGCAAACATGATGTGCATAAAATTATTAAGTCTCTCCCTGCAAATAAGGCAATGAAATGTAATTCAAGGAATTGAATTAATAAAGACCATGCAGCAAAGCTTGAAACTCTACCAAAAAGCGGCAGATGTAAAGCGTAATGTAAACTATTACAAATAAGAATGAGGTTCAGCGCGAAAATATCGAACATAAAGGGGATGACTAATAAGCGGCACAGATTTATTAAACAAACATTGAGTTCAAAGAAAAAGGACAGACCATAAATCTTTGGTCAATCTGTGCTTAATTGAAAAGCAATGGACAAAGATTTTCTCAGACAGTTTTTGGAGTAGGGTGGTAAAAAATTGCTTCAGTAAATTAAGCGTGGGGACACAATGACGCATAGGTTAACAAGGCTGAATATGGTGCCAAGAGGACCTAAATACATTTTTCAGCGGTAGTGATTTCTTAAACTTTTGGTGGCGCCCTTTGTGAATATTTAAATTTTTTTTAGGAAGGAGTCTTCAGCTCTGATGTATACCGTGGTACATCCTTTGGCCAAAAGTCCACATATTCGATTCAAGAAGAAATGTTTAGTTCAATTGAACCTCGATTGAAGTGCAGGATTTAAAGACTGTTTTATATTTTAAGCCTTATTTTTAAACTCTATGCCACATTTTTTAAATAATGCACTAAAAAAATATAGTTTTAACTTTAAAAACTTTTTGAACATAATTTTAAGATGTTCAACTTTTTAACTAAAAAAATTTCTTTTGCTAAAAGATTTCCTTTTTATGTTAAGGATTTTTTTCAATGGTAGTACAATTTATTCTGAGGCTATCGTAGGACAGAGGTTAGTATGATCGCCTATGACGTTGAACGCCTGGGTTCGAATCTTGGCGTGAACATAAGTAAACATTTTTTCGCTGTGATTATCCTCTCCCAAAGCTGACGATATTTGCGAGATTCTTTGCCATGTAAAAACTTCTCCCCAAAGAGGTGTCGCACTGCGGCACGCCGTTCGGACTATAAAAAGGAGGCCATTTATCATTGAGCTTAAACTTGAATCGGATAGCACTCACTGTGAGAAGTTTGTCCCTGTTCCTTAATGGAATGTTCATGGGCAAATTTGCATTTTCAGTACAATTTATTCATTACTATGAGTGTTATTATTGAAGACAAAAATCTTTTAAAGAAGATCAAAGCATCGTAGAACGTTAAGAAACTGACTTTAAGAAAAGGACAGCCAGAGAAACGAAAAAGCTTTACCAATTGGAGCATCCTTAAATCATTGCAAACATTTGTAAAATAAAAAAGATTTAGTCAGAGAACGAAATTCCATGCGAAAGATTGCGTCCATCGAAAATTTTCGCTCAAGAACAAAATATTTAGTTTGTGGTAATCTCGGCATTAGGAAGTCGGCCGGGCCGAATCTTGAGAACCCATCACCTTGGATTCTGCTAAAAAAAATCCACGAATTAACTCAGATCAGAGGCATTTAAGCACTTCAAATAACAAAATTCTCTCAAATCAAGTAAAGATTGTAGCTTCTACCGTAGAAGACTAATCGGTTGGAGACCAATTTGAACCATACACGGATGTAGGAGGCTGTAACAGAACTACGTACATTATTTTAGCCTTATCGTATAACAATCGCGGTTTACAGGAGCTTATCACGGATATTGAAAGTCACAAAAAAGCACTACATGCAAAATTTTATCAAATTGGATAAAAATTGCGGGATCACAAAGTCATATCGAGGGACCATTTTATATGGAAGCTATGTGCAAATTTGAACCGATACGGGTTATTTGAAATTCTTAACGTCATCTACATCAATTATAATTATCTGTAAAAATTTCATGCGGGTATCTTTATTTGTTCGATTGTTATCGTGATTTTGACAAACGCACGTACAGATGGAATGACTAGATTAGTATATCTTCCATCCTAATCTCAGAATAACAAGTTTGTTGATATCAGCAAGATCGTCTGCTGATTTAAAATTACACATTTTGAAGCTATGAAGGAAAAGTTTCAAAATGTTGACATTTCAACGATAGTTAAGGCAATATCTATACATTAATGTATTTTTTGGACAATATTATATTTTGTTTAGAAGCATAATTATGATATGGTACATATATTGTCAACTGTTATTTAAATTCATTAAATAATAATTAAATGTAGAAAATTTGATTCAATTGCATTCTGAAACCCTTTAATATTAAAAAAACAAGATGTAATGCACAGGTGTTTAAAAGCATTTTTGACATTTGAGGGCTACCATCATCATTTTACTGTTGACATTTGTTAAATAAAATGTATGCTGTTTTAGCAAAATTTACTGTTGTCCTACTTTCAGCAGACTATTTGTTGTTGTAGCAAATAATTTTGCTGTTTTTACTAACAAATTTCCTTAATAAAGTTGTTTGTAGAAAGAAGTTCAGTTAGAAGCAAAACTCGAACTGAAAGCTGGTGTCCGTTAATATGTGACGAATTAAATTTAATGATATGTTCTTTATTTCGAAGTCTTGCTTTTTCGGTTGGAAATCATTACCAAAATCCTTCGCTCAAGGAAAACCATCATTAATTTATACGATAGTAATCCGTTTTTGTGTTTATAAAAATAATATTCCATAGAGACTTCTGTACTGAGAAGAAGTTATTGCTTACAGAGAGACATTGGGCAGAGAACTTGAAGCGTAACTATAATACAATCCATTCGAATTTTTAGCATTTTAAATTCCCATAAAGTAATTTCAGAATTATATCAGTGAAGCAAGACAGCTTATATAGTATAAATTATAATTATATAAATACTACTGCATGACTGGCCAAAAATGTTATTCAATGTATCAAATTTTCAGATATTTATTGACTGTCAATAGTTTGTGACTCCATTATCAGCTTAACACTTAGATAAATACTGAAAAAACGATTTTGTCATACTTTCAAACTATTAATTCCTTTTAATAACGTTGTGGACCCTCACATAAATCACGAATAAAAAACACGTTCTCTAATGGCGACTATTTAACCGCACTTCATTACGAAACTAAAATAGTCATTCAACAATATAATTGGCGGAAATTGTAGAATTCTTCAATATGAAATCCATACATTCATTCACAAAAAATGTTGTTGATTACTGCAAAGTCCCCCTGGCAACTTCTATACAAAAATAAACATTTCAAAAGCAATTAATAAGAATACAAAAATCCGGTTGACAGGGTTCTTTTTTGCGTTGCTGCTGATAGGTTAAGATTTTTGTTGTTTTTCGACTTATTGGCTATTACATTCGGCGTCTTTATAAGTCAATTTTGATTATGGCAAAATTCAATGTCAAAAACTTGCGAAACCAGTTCAAAGCATTTTACGGGGAGCTAATATAAAAAGTTATCGTATAATAAAAACACATTTCTCACAGATAAATTCACTTTATTGAATTATGAATTTTTTAATATGGAAATATGGGCGAGGGGATTGAGAATATACTCGTTTTTGACAATAATAAGTGAAGCTTAAAATCTATTTTGTTCTTTGAAGACAAAGCAGCAATGGCTTATTTTAATCTTAGTTTTTTTTCGTTAATAAAAAAAATGTTAATCCTTTTTGACTAATTTTTTGATGGTTTTTAATGTCTTTAAAAATGACAAAAAGCCCTCTCAAACGATTGTTGTGACATTGACATATGCTATTAATTAGTTATTATTTGTTTTATAAATTTGAGAACTAGAAGACTTTGGCCGGATTTCAGAATAATTTATATTTTTTTACAAAATTTAGACAGCTTAAAAAGCCTGGCTATGGTGTATGACTATAGTGGCATGGGGGAAATTCGCACCCTTTTATTGAAATAGACTAAACTGGTTACAACGTTTCAATTTATTCATCCAACCGTATAAACGGTTCTAATTATAAGCCAGCTAGTAGTTGCTCAACTTTTCTTAGCACCCTAAAAAACTTTGTAACATGATTTTGTTAAGTGAAGTCTACTGGGCTATAACGCTTTGTGTGTTACGGATTTTTCACAGAAGTCTATTGTACTTGTTTTTTAGGCGAAATATGACGGACCATCTAAAAGTTGCGCAATTTCTCTACGAGTCAATCTCTATATCCTTGATGTTAATAAAAGTGCAAGACAAATAATCGATTTATGTGCGTCTCTTTGTCTATCAGTTTAAATTTATTAAGCTTTGCCAACAATTAATTACCATAAACTTCATGAGATTCGACAAAGATAACAACGATGATTTCATACGACTCGAGTGCAATAGAAATCACTATTAAATCACACTTGCACGCTGAAAAAAACAAAAACCCGTATTCGTATATAAATGTTATTTATATACGTACAAAAACAACAAAGAACGTACGTAGAACTCACAAATAACATTGTTAATTCCGTTTTTTTCATTTGTTTCATTTGCAAAATTCTAAGCTTAAAATATTTAAACGAGATGCAGTCAAAAAGAGTAAGCGTTACGTCTTCATTATTCGCATGGTGTCATCGTTTAGCTTCCAATTTGAAAATATTTAAAATTTATTTTATTATATGATTCGCTCAAAGAATACATTAAGACAATTTTTTGGCAAAAAGAAAACAACGAAAATTATATCCGTTGATGTCATCACCTAATAATTGAATTCATTTAGAATTAATTCATGTGACGAAAATGTTAAATGCGTCTTGCATATATTTAACCCCAAATAATTTAAAACATTTTTTTCGATTATTTGGACTATGGTGGCGGGTTCAATGAGATATTTGATATGTCCATTTAATAACGAAATTGTTTAATGGCCTTTAATTAAATGGGAGAAATAGTAAAAGTGAAGTAAGCAAATGGAAAAAAAACAAGTTTACTGGACGTCGCAGTTGAGTGGCAGTCTATATTCTAAACAGACTTAGACTATTCTAGTTCATTGTGATACCACAGTACACGCACTAGTAATCCGAGCAAGCTTCCGGGACGACCCAGATTTTTAACAATATTCTTAATAAGACAATGTTCTTGAAAAGTTTGTCCTCTGTTTCTTAATGGAATGTACATAGGCAATTTGGTTTTTTTTTATTTTTTGCTATTCTTCATAAGAATGCTTTTACAAGCATCCCAATAAAGAACAGTGTGAAAACTACTCTCTTGACAATATGTATGTCTGCTTCAAGTTATAGCTAAATAATAATAATAAGAGACTTTGTTTGCATACACCCCATCGCGGAAATGTTTACAAGGTTGATTCAAGACCTCTGAAAAAATTTATCGTGCTCTCTCCAGGATTAGAACTATGGCGTTCAGAGTCATAAACGGACAAGTCAAAGTCTGTCCGAAGGTGGCATATGAGGGAGAGTATTGGGGAATTTTTAGATACATTTCTATAATTTGGAATATTTTGCGGTTCTCATCTTGGTGAAACAATTTTTTAAAATTTTCTATATGGTTTTTCTCGGCATTGTGCATTTGTCAGGCTGAGTTTTACTGACTGTTAATTTCTCCGAAAAAATGTTGTAAACTTTATCATTTGAATTTCATTGGAATTCTTGTATATCCTGAAATATGTCCATGAACGAATGGGAAAAGTGTAATTAAGGTCCTCTGGTGCAACGTATCTGGCCATAAGGGCATAGCAACCAGGGCGGTAAAGTCACAAACAGTCTTGCACTGTAAGAAGATTAACACCTTCTCTGCGAATGGCACCATCCATAAGCCATAGCGTAGTAAGAGGGAATGAAAAAGCAAACAATTTGGCAGTCAAGGCCAGAGGACTGCCGTCAACAAACTTGGTTAACCCGAAGCCTTTCGCGCCGACGCAGACCGAGTAAAGAGTGTGGGTAACACTGTGGAACTGCGAAGCGGTCGGCAGGACGGCGAAAATCCTATCCTATTCGGGGGTTGTGAGACGACGAGGCTTTTACTGAAAGGATGCAAGTAGGAGGTCAGTAAAGATTTCAGTGTCATAACTGGACACCTAGGACTACGAGGAACAGGGGCAAACTTCTCATATATCAATGAGTGCAGTCCGATTCAAGTTTAAGCTCAATGATAAGGGGCCTCCCTTATATAGCCGAGTCCGAACGGCATGCCGCCGTGCAACACCTCTTTGGAGAGAAGTTTTGCATGGCCATTTGCAGAGATCTCTAAAATTACCAATCTAAATATTTTGTCATCCTGTACACTTTTATTGGACTTATTGCTGTTCTATAGAGTTACCTGTCCTAATTTCAAATTTTTTTATACATTTGGGGGACCCTTATTAAGGAACACCACATAACAAAAACTACCAAATTGTTTTAGGAATCACAAAATTTGATTAAAGAAAAGCATTTGAATATCACAATTTTTTGATTATCATCCTCAACATGTTCTCTTTGCTGCATTAGACCAACACTAGTTGCAATATAATATCGCATACCTTTACATCATGTTGTAATATGTTTACTTATTTTAATTACAAAATTTTTTCATTAAACTTGTTTGGTTTCATAACAAAAAAAAATATTTTTAATTTACAAAGAAACCTTGTTGTAAAATTGTTGGCCCTGAAGTAAATAAATTGAAAATCTGCAATAGAATAGGTGGTCGCTATCTATGCTACTTCATAGAAATTATCGTCAATGGGCAATTGCTGCCAAAGCAAACAAACGCAACCAAGCTGAAAACAATAACCTCCACAAACAAAAGACAACAAAATAAAGGATATCGATTTGCTGTCATACAATTTAGGGAATAAATTCTTATTAAACATTCGACAGGCAATATGGTGTTCAAAGAACAATTATTGGATATTTACAGTAAACATCATTAGATACTTGTTTGACCCACTAGGATCCATTATCAGCTAAAAAAATTTTATGTTTTAAGAATAAGCTGTTATATCACAATCGACTAAATTGTTTAAATGAAGCTACCTACTGCAACTTAAAGTAATCTGTCTTACCATATTTAACTATGTTAAAAAGGCAACAATAACCCATAAAGATCGCATGGAGGGTAATATCAAGGAGTACTCTATATTATCGAATACAAGGCCGAAGATCTTACATATTTTGCCAGCATTGGTGGGGTGATTGTATTTGGTTGGATAATAGTGACAGTCTATAATCAGACTTACGTTCGTTAATAGTTCTTTACGGACTCAGGATAATAGAAATACAATGCGATTTAACGGTAACTACATTCCAAGGCATCACGTGGAATCTAAAGAAGAAGAGGAGCAACCTGCGCACTGGCAATCCACGTTCATTACAAACCCAGCTACTGCGACGCCTTGACAGACATCAGACATTCCTAGACAAAGTTTAGTCCATTGTTATACTACAGTAAGCGGCAGACCAAAACCTCTGATAGGAATCGAACGCACGACCTTGGCAATGGTATGCCTCCCTTTCTAAATTAGTTTTGTAAAACTTATCTACAAGAATGTGCTGTGTTGTCCTAAACTCAACAACACATCAAATCTGAACCTGGCAGCTATATCAGGTTATGAATTGATTTGGATCATTCTTGACACGGTTATTAGAAGTCAGAGCAAAACACCTCATGGGAAATTTTAGCCAAATTGGATAAGAATTGTGCTCTCTAGAGGCTCTAGAAGTCAAGATCTGAAATCGGTTTATGGGGCAGCTACATCAAAACGTGGACTGATATAGCCCTTTTACAATACCAACCAACCTACACTAATAGGAAGTATTTGAGCAAAATTCCAAGCGTCTAGCCTTACTCCTCCGAAGTTAGCGTGCTTTTGACAGACAGATAGAGGGACGGCCAAAGCTAAATCCACTCAGAATGTCAAGAGGATCAAGATCAATATTTAGATGTGTTACAAACGAAATGACGAATTTAGCATACCTCTATGCTATGGTGAAGGGTATAAAAAAAGAAAATATAAATTACTCAGCAAATGCATTAAACACTTGAAAACTCCTAGAGTGGGGGGGAAATCTAACACATTTCGATTGGCGCCAAAGGGTTGGCATAAGAAATTAAATGTTTAAATTAAAAGACTCGCCGCACAAGAGTAAATGTCTTGAAGAACCTTGGCTTAAATGTTTCCTATGTTTTCCATTTGACAAATAATCGGGCAGACAATTTACAACGGCTAGCGTCTGTATTGTGCATTTCGTGACTCTTTTTCTTCTTTGCCTACATACAGTAGACAATAAAAATTAAATTTGATTTGATTTTTGTTTTCATGTTTAGGCTTGGCCTGTAACATAGAAAATTTGTAATTGTTATGGTTATTGCTGGTGCTGTTGTTGCTGTCGATAGTGCCTCTGACAATTTTTATCTTCAATTTTTCACATCACATGCAATCGACAGTTTAAGCAAATTTTGTTCGAGTTTATGTTTATGTTTCTGTTTTTTTTTTTGGATTACCATGTAGGATGGTTAGTTGGTTGGGTTTTGGGGCTTTTGTTCGAGATCAGACAATTATTTCACCAGTGTAACAATTAATTTTACTTTATTTGCACAAAGGCAAATTTAACATGAATAGAGGATAGACACAGGCTTCTAGAGCTGACTTGGCACTCCAATGGTTGATTTTGCTTTTGTAAATTTATTAACACAAAAACAGGGGAAATTGTTAATTATCATAAAATGAAGTTGTAAAACACCACACAGAGGCTAGAGAGCGCGCGTTTGCGTACAAATCGCCCATAGACCAGGCACAATTAAAAAATAACAATTGAGTAATACAGGTGGCGGGCATGAGGCAAGGGTAGGGAATACAACAGCATGGATCGGAGTGAGCCATAGCCATAGTCTTGAATATGTAAATAATTCATTCGAATTTCATACGTTTAACGTCAATCGCTGCATGAAATATGTAATCGCTTTTGACAATCCAACATGTGTGCAAATATGTTGAAGGAATTGGCTGTCAGCAGGTTTCTTTGTGGTCAATCTTTTGCTCAATCGATCTTGGGTGATGGGGTGGGCCATACAAACAAGTTTTGCTTTTAAAGGCCCCTCTCCTCTCCTCTTAGACTTGAAAAAAGTTCAGTGAATACTATTAAGTTTCAACAAACCAAGTCAATAATACTCTTAAGAAACCTCAGTGAATGGGGTCTGCAAACAAAACACTTTGGCTGTGGCTATTGTTTACCTTAAAATCAAAAGTTTGTTAATATCATATTGTTTTTGCCACATGTTGCCACTACACTATTGTAGGTGTTCCAAGAATAGGCCACAAAATACAAGTACAAAACTCTGTACCGCAATATGTTTTGAACTCTAATTGAAAATACATTCATAAAAGATTCGAACAGCAGGTTGTCTGTTTCAATTAAATATTTATTCCACGATTATTTTAAGCACGCAATTTATTGCTGTGTTTGTCGTTAGTTGTGGGAGGTTTCACCCAAAATTCATGCCAATAAAAAATCGTATCTCACATACACAAAAACCTTTTAATTTAGTCGAGTTTATGATTATGACTTATATGGATTTCCATGTGTCTTTTTCACTTCCGCTTTGTGGAACAAAGCCCCAAATTACTTGCCTTACTTCTGAGGGAAACATTTAAAACAAATGTTCCCAGAGTGTAATTATCATCTTAAACAAATAAATCGGCAACAAGATCCTCCTTCTTCCTGGTTCCTTTCGCTTACACTATTGTATCTATCTATCTACTTTTCAATATTCCTGTTCCATAACCCAAAAATCCCTTGGAAAATGCTTGAGCACCATAGCATGGAGAAAATACAATTCCCATAAATCTCTGAACAGATATTTACGCGCCAAGTCATGTGTCATTTTGACAGCTTGCCTTTCTTGTTGTTGTTATTGTTAAACTACAACATACCGCCACCACCCTGGCTCAACTTATGCCATGATTACTCGTATTCTGGCTCTGCCAGCTAAGTAAAAACATGAGCATACATCCATCCCAGTCTGGAACTGAGTTTGAGTTTTTTGTCTTTTTCATTTCATTTTATAAATTATAGTAATTTCTTGGTGATGTTTGTTAATGATAAGACAGACAAAACACACACACACACACACAATTGCGGACACTTGAATACAGCAGACGACCATAACAATATCACATCATTGACTTTAGAATGGGGGGTTTCACACATGTGATTATGTCCGTATGTATGTGGTTCTGAGCATATCATCACCATCACTATTATCAAGTGGTTGAGTTGTGTACGTGAATGTGGGACAAACTGGAGGAGACTAGTAGTATGAAGTGGAAAATGAACTCTGAGCCCAAACCATAACCAAAGATTAGCTGCATATGATTTATACAGATACAGTTTTTTTTTTGGTTTTATTTTAATAAATCAAACTAATATTCCAGTGGAGAAGATAATGTTTATAGCTTTAGGTTTTTAAATTTGAAGAAAATAAATTTAAAATTGTTTAGTTCATAGACTCTTGAACACATATGTTGTAGATGACATTGAAAAGGGATATGAAACATGGTTTGGAAACTGCAAAGGCCAGGAATATGCCCAGTCAATGGCAAGCTACTCGTTCTTGAAATAACTGGATAATAATTGCGCGCTGCTGGTTCTCAAGAAGTCATATCAGGAGGTCAGCATGTTAAATATTTGTCAAAATGGCAGGAATATCTAAACATGGATCAATTGTGCTTGAACGACCTGGGACGCTATGGTGATCAAAAATATAAACTTCATAGGGCCACACATAGATATTTCGAGGTGTTACATCCCGAGAAAAGTTGATACCAAACGTGCTCATTTCAGTACCATACGGTATTTATAGTAAAGCAACACCGCATGGTACAACAACAATACCGGATGGTAAAGATGAAATATAAAATGATTAGTACCGTTTGGTACGAGCCTTATTTCCGAACTGGTGTTGGTTGTAATACCAATCTGTCATTGGTTTTATCACCAGACCGTTATTGCTTTTAGTACCAAACCTAATGAACTAAAAATTACTTTGAAAATAAATTTAATCTATTTTTTTTTTTCGTTTATTAATGTTAATAACTACAAAAAGTAATGTTACACCATGGCCAACCTCAATTCTTTGTACTCAGCAATTTATTCCATATCCATTGATTCCCAGAAGTGGTTTTCATATACACCAACACTGCATCGTTTCCAAACAAGAGACTATCATGTTTTTGATGTAGAATGTCCTTAGAATTTGTACTATTTTCATTTTCACCGTTTTCCAGTGTTTGAGCAGGTTTTTACGCACTCAAATTGTATTAAAACATTTTATTTATTTGTTTAACAAATATTTTATAATGGCGTCAATATTTTAAGTACAATTCTGGTGCGATGACAAGAATACAAATGTGACGCTCTCAATTCTTAATAGTCTCCTTAGTCTGGCATTGAATTGATACCAAAAGGTATTAAAAATCTTTTCCTATGATCCGAACAAAATAACAACAGGCGGTATTGGCAAAGAACCGTAATTTTTCTACCAGTGTATAAACGGAATGGCGACATTTTTATTTCACTATTGTGAACGGACATCACTGGATCAATTTGCAATGGCAAGACGAGTAAAGCTTATTTTTAAGAACTTAGGTCAATATTTTCACATTCTATTGTGAAGGAAGCCACCCTGGTGCAGTGACACCCAGCACCTGGGTTCAAATCCTGGTGTTAACCTCAGCTGTGATTATCCGCTTACTGATGTTGGCAACATTTGTCTGCCATGTTAAAACTTCTCTGGCAAGTGGTGTCGCTATGCGGCACGCCGTTTGGACTCGCCATAAAAAGGAAGCCCCTTATCAGTGAGCTTAAAAACTATAGTCGCACTACACTCATTGATGAGAGATAAGTATCCCCTGTTCTGTAATGGAGTTTTCATGGGAAATTTAGTATTAGTATTGTAAAGGATATTTAAAAGGATTTTATTAGTCAACCTAAAATGTCAACATCTCCTATTTAAAAACTATCCCAATTTGTCAACTAAAATATCCTTCATTTCAATTCAGATTATGCCTTGAAGAAATCTAATCGGGTAATGATTGACTCGTGTTTGGGGCCATGGATTTTTATTGTGCTATATCTATTAGTAGGAGGAGGCGTAGGGGTTAGCATACCCCGTTCCTTAATGGAATGTTCATGGGAAATTTTGTATTGTAGATTTTACGTTGTGACAAAAAATTGACTAAAATGACTAATGACTAAAAATTCAGGGGGTTCACAGACTCAAGATCATAAATTCAGGAATCAATTGCTTAAGGGGCTTTATCTATTTATAAAGCTATTTGGCCAGGATTTTATGTTTGGCATCCACAAACGTTCTTCACATATCAAATTTCTGGCTCATTCGTGTAAAACTTTTAACTTCTTGGGGCTCCAGAAGTCAAATCAGGGAATCGGTAGATATGGAGGCTATATTTATTTGTTAACCTACCTGAGGATTTGGGATTTAGTATAGATGTTTGAGGGTATAAACGGATTTCAGCCCAATCGGGTAAAATCGGTGCTCAAAAAGTTAAATCTAGGAGTCCCTTTATATGGAGACCATATCTGCTTATGGATATATATATATATGAACATGACTTGGTGAGAGTGTTGGAGGGTATAAACATACTTCACATTCCATTCAGCCAAATCGAGTAAAAATTGAGGCTTCTAAGACTCAAGAAGTCAAATCAATGGATCACTTTATATAGGAGCTATATGCAAACCCGAACCGTCATGGCAATTTAGCTATGCCAAGTGAAAAATTTCAAGTGTGTATCTTTTTTCGTTCGACCGCTATAAAACAGTGGACATTCAAATATTGGACTGAAAATGATGAGGAAATCTTTTTTTTGTTTATTTTTTAAAGGGGAGAGAGTCAATGAAGATCAAAACATCGTTGAAGGGTGGGAAAAATAATTAAATGAAAAACAACTTAAAACGCTTGTATTTCCAAAATGAGACTTTTAATAGAAATAAAACATTTTTTTACATAATAAAACTTAAACAATACCTTACATTAATTCCGTGAAAATCTTTCAAATCTTTTAATTTAGCAGTTTTCTTTGCAAAGCAGACTGCCAGCATATCTTGGCGGCAAATATATTTACTTTAAAGCCAATCATAACTTTTTTATGTGTGATAACACCATATAGAAATCGAATTCGTCCATTTCTTGTCCATCTTTATACTAAGATCAACACTTCCTCCCATGTGGAGTTCAATTCAATGGCGGCTCCATCTCTTTGCCATTAATTAACTTTAATAATTGACGAGGAAATAACACATTGTAGATTGTTTGTATCAAATTTCAAAGACACTTCGTAGGCAACATAAACTTGTCCATCATCACTTCATTTAGAAATTAAAAGCAATATTAGTTTAGTCAGGCCTTTGAGTGAAGCAAAAAATAAACGTTTCCGTTGAAAAATTCAGCTCCTGCTACTCCACACATTCAATAACTCAGAAAGTAAAAAAAACGCAATCTAAACCAAACAAAAGCACTTATAGACACTCAGTGAAAACCACCAACCCGCCATTCAAACCGAAGAAAAGAATCATTTTTATGCTGATTTCTCTCCATCGCGCGGATGACTCATGGTTAGGAGTAGGGAGTTCAGTCAAACGTAACATGCTTGCATGGAGCCAAGGAATAAAACTGAAAATCCAGAAATCCGCAATCCCCAGTGCAATACATACACCAGGGACAAAGACTGAAAACGAACGACCGACCGGCCGACCGACCAACCAACTGACTATGGACGCGACTTTTCCTTCATGCAATAACCAGCAACAACTGACAGTTAAAACAGAAATTATGGCAAACATAAAAATCTATATGAACATTTAAATAATCAAACGAAACAAGACAAAAAAAAAACGCCAAAACAGCAAAAACATTGACAGAGGCGGCAGCAGTGGCAAAATGCATTACAGTAAGCCAGCCATTTTTCAGCAATAGCAGCACGAAGTCTAACAGCAAAATTGTAAACACTCTGTGGCTAATAATGCTGCTCATGTTCTCTTCGTAGTACTTCTGCCATTTTTAATACCCATCAACATAGGTTGAGGGGGTATACTAAACTAGTCATTTGTTTTGTTACATATTGAAATATGGGTCTAAGACCTTAAGTATTTTATGTATATTTTTGATCGTCTTTGCCTTGTAAATCGAATAAGCCCCTATTGTTCTTCGGACATAACTCCTTGAACCCCTAGAAACCAAAGTTTTTCCCAAGACGGCTGAAATTTGTTATGAAGTACAGATCTTCATCATATACCACATATATAATAACATATAGCTCTCACAACACTATTCCCCTATTTGACTCCTTGGCCTATTGAAGCTTCATTTATGCCCGATTTGGCTGAAATTAGTGACATTCAATTTCTATTTCTATTCAATTTTGACGAAAAGTGTACTAAAATAACCGTTTCCCACAAAGAACAGCGTACTAAAACTACGTTTTTTCACGAAGAAAAGCTTACTAAAACTCCCGTTTTTCACTAAGAAAAGTGTACTAAAACTACCGTTTATCACGAATAAAAGCATACTAAAACTACCGTTTTTCACGAAGAAAAGCGTACTAAAACTACCGTTTTTCACGAATAAAAGAGTACTAAAACTACCGTTTTCACGAATAAAATCGTACTTAAACTACCCTTTCCTAGAGGAAACGTACTAAAAGTAGTTTTAGTATGCTTTTCTTCGCGAAAAACGGTAGTTTAAGTACGCTTTTCTTTGTGGGAAACGGTTATTTTATTACACTTTTTCAAGAAAAAGGGTAATTTTAGTACACTTTTTCGTGGAAAAAGGGTAATGGTTGTGTACTTTTTCGTAGTAAAGGATAATTTTAGTACACTTTTCATTGAAATGGGTAATTTTAGTGCACTTTTTCGCGGAAAAGGGTAGTTTCAGTACACTTTTTCGTAGAAAAGGTAATTCAAGTACACTTTTTCGTGGAAAAGAGAACTTTTAGTAAATTTTTTCGTGGAAAAGGGTAATTTTAGTACACTTTTTCGTGGAAAAGGGTAGCTTTAGTACACTTTTTCGTAGAAAATGGTAATTTAAATACATTTTTTCGTGGAAAAGGGTAATTTTAATAATTCCCTGAAGAATGGGTAGTTTTCCCTCCCTCAAGAAAGGAAAGACTTATTTTAGTACATTTTCTTCTTTAATAGACTTTCCATTTAGAAATTCTAGTCTTAGTACACTTTCCCTTAAGAAATTCTAGGTTTAGTACACTTTTCATTTAGAAAGGGTAGTTTTAGTACACTATCGCTTAAAAAAAGGCAAGGTTTTGTACAATTTCCCTTAAGAACACACCTTTTACTGGAAAAGGGTAGTTTTAGTACACGTTTCTTTCTTGATGCTCTCTAAGCCTCATCCACTCACTGATTTGTGTAAATTTTTAGCACAATACATAAAGGGTATTTTTAGTACACTATCCCTTAAGACAAGTTTTAGTACACTCTCCCTTAAAGGGGGAATACATCTTTTATTGGGAAAGGTTAGTTTTAGCACACGTTTCTTCCTGATCCTCTCTAAGCTTCATTCACTCACTGATTTGCGTAAATTTTTGGCACAATACATAATGGTAGGTATCCTAGGTTCGACCCGACCCATCCCAGCTCCTTTTTTCTTGGTTTCCATTTTATTTTCAAAATTAAATTCAAAATGCGTACCATTGCATGAACATATGCATATCTACTATTGAAAAAATAACATTTCTACAAGTTTTTGTGGCCACGGATGAATGGCTAGATATATGCACGAGCGAGTACTCGTCCATGGAAGAAAAGAAAGCAAAAAAAAAGAATTAAATTTAACCTTAACTTTTTATGAATATCACATACAAATTTATAATCCGAGCCGTAAACAATGATCCATTAACACTTTGTTGCGTTAAAAGTCAGACGTCAGTTTCAAAGCAACAAACTTTAAGCTGAGAATAAAAATATTTACAACTCAACGTACGTAGCAGCAAACACCATAAATTTATGTAAACAACGCCATACAACTAGAATATGACATTTTGGTTTATTAGCAATGTGCCTCTGGCCCCAGCTATGTAGCTGTTGCATTTCATTGTTTCTGAAAAAAAGTGAAACATTTCCTGGAGAATGTCTCCAGCTTGCGCACTTGTTTAACGGAATTGAATCTATGATGGACCCAGCACAAGTGGTGCTCATTTGCCCGGTTACGTTTGTTTCCCTAACAAAGCAAAAAAAAACAAAAATGCCTGCAGTTCATTTTGAGTAATTTAACCACTTAATGGAAGACAGCATGGCGTGACTGGCAAATCAAAATGGTTTCTTGTGCCCCCTCTGAGAAGCGTTAATGTTTCTAAAACAATTGTCGTATGTTACTACCTCTACAATTGCAATAAAATACTGTTTCATAATCGGTATGAAGAAACAACGTACCCAATTAGTGGTGCTGCAATGGCAACATTGCAAGATAACAGCAAAGTTTTCTCAATTATGAAAACTATAAAATTACGATTTGGGATAAGATTTAGTAAAATGTTGTATTTCTAAAAAAAGTGGAGCTGCGCACTAGAGGTTGTCGAATTGTGAACGGCTGTGGACGTTTTGTTAACATAACTGTCGTTGGTTTACACAAATTTGTGGTTGATCTAATAACATATGTGTGTTGACTAACTTTTATGAACGAATGTAGACAATGTCCACTCCGTGCTTAATTTTTTCTATTGGTGTACTAGCTTTTCTTCTAGCAACCTTTCTGATTTATTTCCCTACTCATTTTAGAAGTTTGTGGGGCTATACTCTTTCTTTAACAGCTTGACCTAGATTTACGCTTCGTCTTGTCCATAAACTACACCAGTCACTCTTATATACCACTTTAAATAACCAATAATATCTCTGTGTCTCTACCCCAAAAAGACACTACTTTCATTGACTTCAAGTATCCTTTAAAACATTAATCATATATGACTTTATGATCTTACTAAAGTTATTTTATGCGCGCATAAATTCTCTCAACAACAGAAGTGTGAAATAAATGATAAATCATTTCCTCAATCTATAAGCGACATTCGCATAACGCGCCTAGAGTCCATATTTAATAATGATTCCTGAGTAACATGCGTGACCAACAACCGCCAACCCAGCACTAAGCTGAGTGGTAGCCATTGCACTAAAGTTAAGTGCATTGGGTATAATCAGCTGGTGGTGTGGACTGTATTAAATTTCCAACACTCGATAAAAATCACGAAATTTTTTTCTTTCTCCGTGTTTGTGTGTGTGATGACCATAGAAGCGATTAATCATAATTAAAAAGAAACTTTTTTAAAACTGAAGCTGCGCAAGAAAATTGAAAAGTTGAAATTAAATAAAACACAAGAAAAATGTGATTACCCAAAGAGCCCAAAGGAGGAATATCCCGAAGACGACGACAACAACGCATATGTCCACCATCAAAGTAACGAGCACGACAACGACGATCATTTATATTTGCTACCGCCAACTAACGAGGCCATAATAATAAAGGCTCAAATGTCAGCCACCACTACAACGAGGCCTTCGCCAGCCACCACACCACTGTATGATGGCTATGCCACCATAAGAGGCAGAGGATTAACCAGATCACTATCGATTCGTGCCAAAGAACTGGAAGCAGCTCAACAACAAGCGGACAATGAAGAGGCAATCCAAAGACAAGTTACAAGTACTCCCGTTGTGGGCGAGCGCAAGAGGACGCTGTCGCTGCGTAGTGATTTTGGACAGCCATCATCGCCATATCGAGGTAGTCTGGTGGACAAGACCACCAATGGCGTTGGTATGACCAAGAGCCTGTATCAGCCAGCTGGGAGTGGTGAGGAGATCTACATTTCTCGTGGTCTAGCCAAACCGGTAAAGACTCCCACGGTAGCAGACATAGAACCTCTCTATGCTTCTGCAAATTCCACTTTTCGACCTTTGTCCGATGCCAGCTCTTCGTCGGGTGGCAATGCCTCAATGTCTGGGTGTCGAGATAGTGTGGTGGGCTCATCGGGTTCCGGCAGCATAAATGTGGACTACCAAAGTTTGAAGAAAAATTCGAGATTTTCCTTGGACTCCCTACACTCCAGCAGTGCGGCTAAGACGCCGGACTATACAACGGCCGATGAAGATCAGATATTTTTGTACACTGCCCCAGAGTCCCCCAAACGTCGACTAGACAGCGGAATAAGAAATTCCTACGATGAATCATCGGATCGAGGCTATTCACCCTTTAAGCGGCAATCCTTTGAAATGCAGGAATTTCCAGTAATACGTACACCCTCAGAACATTCTCAATCTTCTGGATCGCCCAGCAAGACACGTAGAATATCCAACTCATCGATACAGTACAAGCGCGTTCAGTCCATGGGCGAATATTCCCGCAGACCCTCCACGCTAATGACATCCTCCTTCCAGCGAAGTGATAGTGAAAGTCCCACCTATGGTGTCGCCAATCGCAGTCCCATTTCGCCCAACCACTGCAGCCATAAACCACCGCCCACTCCGGTGAGAAGAGAAAGTCTTTACGCCAAACCAAAGATTTATGCATCGCCTACCAAAAGTCCCCTGCGAAGTCCCTCCTTAGTGCCCTTAGAAACAAAACCAAAAATAACCTGCTACCAATTGCCTTCACCGCCTCAGCGCAGTACAAGTGCAGAAATTTTGGAACGATCCTATACAAGTCAAAGTCTGGCCACTTTGGATCAGGATGAAATTTTAGCTGTGCCCACTGCAATGCCTGTGTTGCAAAATCCCGTTGATAGGCGGTACCACACACTGGGTCATATGAGAGTGCAGAGTTTAGGCAATAGTCTACATCGTACGCCAGACTCGCCCATGGGTTCCCTTATGAACATGATGTCGGGAACATATTACAATGGGCCAGGTAGTCACACGCACAATCTGTACAGCAATTTACATCCCAATAAGTCGGCGGGAAATATATATGCGTCAGCAGAGGCTGCTGTTGAGGATCTAAATAAATTGGCTCCAGAGTATATGGATCCTTTGGATTTCAAAATTGGGTGTCAAACCACGCTGAGAAGTAAACCCATAATACCTTGGTACGAGTTGGCCATACGTAAGGATTTGAAAAGGCAATCATGTCCACCGATAAGCAGAAGTATGCATGCCAATGGAACGCAGACTTTGACAGCAGCCAGAAGTACCGATAATCAGGTTAATATACATTTTAATATTTTTTTATTTTTATTTCCATTTACTTTATGAAAAATTTATTTGATGGGCAATCATTTTAGATATACAAAATCCTGAGGCACTACCATCAAGGATTGTAACTTAGGCTAATATGAATTTGAATATTTTTCTTTTTATTTCTTTCTACCTTATGACCAAGTGTTAGTTGGGTCTCAAAATTTGAGATATAAAAAGTCCTGGAGCAAAATCAACTTCTAGCTAAACAAATCTCCTCTGAAACTTTTCGTGTTTGGAATTGTCTAAAATGAAATACAAAGATTTATGTTCAACATTGTGAAAAGCAATTCTCACGTTCTGAAATTACTTTCGAGTTTTATCTTCCCAAATTGGTTAGAAATAAAACTTTTACCCCCCTTATACAGGAAAAACTGAACGAAACGTGATTTTTAGTGTTTTCCAACTTTAACAATAATATCGCACATTATCACTACCATACTGTACATAGATACATACATATGTAGGCAACATTAAGTATGTAGAGGACAACAGAAACAAAATAACTCGCATAGACCCAAAAAGGTTACAACAAAACTCAGTGCATGGATAGATGTAACCGTAATCGTCATTGTAGGAGCCGCAGCAACAGCAGTACCATTAGCAACAACATAATAAAGGCCAGGCTAACAAACAACATTTAATGTTTAAATACAGCATTTGCTGTCATGCGAACATAACAATTTATGGCAACTTCATTGCAGTCGAAAGTCAAGCCAAACACCAAATATTGACATTGATTGTACCGGAGAGGTGACTACTTTACTTTAACACTCTCTTGAAATGACATTAAAAGTCGCGCTTTTGTCTTTTCATCAGACCACATTTTGAGTAGGAAAATTAGAAATCTCTGTGGACACAAGAAAAATTAGGTCAACCCCATTGAATTGGGTTTTCAGACCTTATGAGAAACATTTAATGAGAGTTCATTGCAGCGCAGTTGGCTGACTGTACAGTTGGCTGGTATTCGCAGATTTTGACAGCTGGTTAAAGTGTTCAAAGATTGACTTCTAAACAGCATGCAATTCCCTGGCGGTGCGAGTGGGTTGTGTACAAATGCGCTTTGCAACATAGTTTTTTTTTGGCGGAGGGTTAATTATTAAACATTTTTTAAATATTTTTTATTTCTCCATACATGGCAAAAACGTACAATTGAAATATCCCAACATCCGTTTGAATGCCTGGCTAATGACACAGCTAGGAGATTTTGTTTTTTGCTTTCGAGTAGAGATACGACAAGCAAAAAATCGCTAAGTCTGAGAACGAGGTGAGTAGCACATGTTCTACCTGCGGTTTTCGTATAAAATGTAACGAAAATTCTTCAACATTGATATGAAGTACTTGTGTATGCTTGACTGCACTTGTCTCTTTGTATTCATGTTGTTAGCATTCACAATGTACAATATTTGTTGCTCGATAAAGAATTCATGTTATTGTTGCTGGAGCTGCTTATTAATCCAATCAATAATCTGCAAGTGCTGTGCTTTGTTTCATTGGTTTATTCGAATTGTTCGAATGATCACTCACAACTGAGCTATGATGACATTCGATAATTTCTACTGGGATATAACGGCAGTTGACAACATAAACATGTCGCCTTTTGTTTAAGAAATTGATTAAACGTGCCAACAATTTTGCAATGTTTTCCATTTGCTATGAGTTTCAAAACGAAAGATAATGTATGAAATTTCTTAAAAACATATTCAACCAGGAAAAATTAAATAAATTAATTGACGACTAATAAGCAATGTAAAGTTGAAATCAAAAAGATTTAAAACATAATAAAGGCTGATTTTTTAAGCTATTTTCTTTTTGGCAACACTGGTTTAAACAGCTCACGCTCGTTTCGTGTTTAGTTTCACTGTCAAACATCTTCAGTTTGGTCTATAATTTAACCATGAATCGTCTTACAAACGAACAACGCTTGCAAATTATTAATTTTTTTTTTATCAAAATGCACGCTCTGAAGGAAAGTTCGTCGTGCGACTAAAGTTCATGAGCAACGAAGCTGATTTTTGGCTCAATGGGTGCGCAAATAAGCAGAATTGTCGATTTTGGAGTGAAGATCAGCCAGAAGCATTGCAACAGCTACCAATACATCCAAAAAAAGTCACAGTTTGGTGCGGTTTATGGGCTGGTGGCATCATTGGAACGTACTTCTTCAAAGGAGATGCGGTTCGTATCGTAACGTAACTCTGAATGGTGAGCGCGACTGTGAGATGATATCCATTTTTTTGCCCAAAATGCAAGAGCTTGACTGCATGACATGTGATTTCAACAAGACGGTGCCACACATCATGCGTAACAATGGTCTTATTGAGAAGGTAGTTCGGTGAACACTTTATTTCACGTTCGGGACCGGTCAATTGGCCGCCTAGATCGTGCGATTTAACGCCTTTAGACTATTTTTGTGGGGCTATGTTAACGCTCATGTCTATACAGACAAGCCCTCTTCAATTGACGAAGACAACATTGAAGCATTTATTCGTGAACAGAATAAATATGTTGCAAAATCCTGCGCCAACGTTGTCATTACCATACACGGGCGTTGTTGGAAATTTGTCAACAAGCGTGAATGATTTTGTGAACAAGCGTTGCTGGATCATGCAATGAGCGTTGTGGAAATCATCCCTTCGAAATGTGTATGTATACCAACCTTAAGTTTAAATGACTCTTAAAACCTTGTATGTGTATAGCCGGCCGTGGTGCAATGTGGTAAGGCGTTTGTAAACACACAATGAGATTGATGGAACACAGGTTCGATACTCATCGGCACACAAAATCTTTTTGTAGTCTTTAAATAAACTGTGCACTAGAGTTTGTCAGAATGTGAACGTCTGTACGTTTTTTTTCAACATAACTGTTGTTGGTTTATAAATATTTGTTGTTGATCTAATAACACCTGTGTGTTGATTCACTTTTATGAACGAATATTGTCAACGCCGTGCTCAATTTTTTCTATGGGTGTGAAATACGGGTAAAAGTGTTAAACTAAGCGGATGGACCATTTGTGGCGCAGTCACGGTCAATATTTGCATGAAATAATCTTCAAACATTAAATTATATGGACCGTACTCTCGATTCAAATACAAATTTCATGCATTTTTCTGAATTGTATGTGCTTTTTAACTTTCTTATAGCTCTTAAAAAATCACCCTAAATATAAAAAATATTTTTTTAAAGTTTGAAATACAGTGGCTGAATCAGTTACCTGAACTTGTATGTTTGCGGTAATATTTATATTTTAGATTTATCTAAAAATCTTTAGATCTAAAAACAATTCTCTGGAAATTGTTTAGTTCTACAAATTTTTATTCAAGCATTGAGTTTCATTTTCCAATCTGTCACATGATGATGCAGCATACAGTTATCCTCCTCCACCATATTCTTTCATCTAATAAAATATAAGAAGGAAACTTCTTGACGCCTTATCTGAGATAAGGAGGCGAATTTGGCGTCGTCTAGCTTTGTGGCTTCCTTGTGACAATTGTCTGTTGGCCCCCCTCTCCACTTCTTCCCTTTTGTGACTTCACTTCAAATGTGTGGCCATAAATATTCATTATGCATATCATTATAGTTATTATTTTCTCTAATGCCAATATCAATTCGCAACACGTTTGCTATGTTATAATTCCCATTAAATTTAATGAGTTCTCATAACATTAACCAGCCAGCAGCAGCAAAGCCAAATAAGCATTGCTGCCTCAACTCAAAAGCAGCCTCGTTCCACATTTGGGAGGGGGCACTGAAGTGATTTCTCAGAGGCAAACCGACGATTAACGCAGCCACGTAATTTTTAAACTAGAAACACCAAAGCCATGTACGAGTGTAATTATGATTGTTGTTATAACTTTTCTTCGCTTTGCTAAATAGCCAGGCTATCTTAAAAAGGCATAGCGCCATTGGCCGAGAATGGGAACCATTATCTTGTTTGGGTTACTACAACCAACCAACAAAACAAAACCAGTAGCTATTTAGCCAGCCTGCCAACAGATTAATTGGCATGTAATGACAATTTATATTGTTTTCAAATGTAGCTGAAACAAAATCTTGCAAAGTCAAGCAAAACTCTGAAATTCATAGATTTTCTTTATCCAACAAGGTCTACCTTATATATCAGTGTAGTCACTCTTTACAAAAAACCTACAGACAAACACTCCATCAGACACAGCCATTATTATTATGTCTTGATAAGACTTTGAGAAAAGTCGGTTTTACCAACACTTAAACTCCAAAAGACAAAATCTCTTAATATAAAAATTAAATGTAACTGAATTTCAGCATCATAGATTTTTTTTACTGTGGATTGCAGCTAGCTGGTGCTACAGAAATCAAATTCATTCAGTTGTGGTTGTTGTTGCTAGTTTAACGTAATTCACAATTGTCATTTTTCAAGCATAGAAAAGTCCATTATTTATGACCCAAGATCACCATGATAATAATGGCTTAAGTTTATTGGATTTTTGTGAATGGAAAACAAACTGCTACTGTTCATTTTCAACAAATTGCTAAATGAGCTGTAAAATAGATGATAAATATAACTAGTTTACAGTGGTTTATAGTGGTGATGGCCAAAGTTTTTAACTTAACAACAAGCAATTTGATTGGCATGGGTATTTCGAATTTATCTATAAAAGTGGAACATTTACTCTCTGAATGCTAAAAATTAAAAATTAGCACTAAAAATATTATACTATTTTTAAAAATGTTGCCAAACAACTTTGTTGCAGAAGAAATGTTGCCAGACTTGCTGGTGAGAAGTTCGAGATTAAAAAAATCTGAAATTCTAAAAAAGTGTCTACAAAAATAAAAATGCCTTAAAAAATTTTCAAGCTGCGACAAACAAATTTATGAAAATTAAATTTATGAACCTTCGTTGTTAGAACGTAGTTGCTTTTACAATTTTTGCCAGGCTTGTCTCTGTAGACATGAGCTTTAACATAGCCCCACAAAAAATTGTCTAAATGCGTTAAATCGCACGATCTGGATGCATTGGCAGCTCTTGCAATGCTTCTGGCTGATCTTCACTCTAAAATCGACAATTCTTCGTATTTACGTACCCACTGAGTCACAAATGAGCTTCGTCGCTGAACACAATGAAACGCGCGATGAACTTTCTTAACAGAGAACTCATTTTCATAATAAAATTTAATAATTTGCAAGCGTTGTTCGTTTGTAAGACGATTCGTGGTTAAATTATAGACCAAACTGAACATGTTCGACAGTGAAACAAAACACGAAACGTGCGTGAAACGTTATAATAGTTGAACATTTAAGCCCTTAATGTTAAGATCTAACATTTAATCCTAAAAATGCTAGACTATTATTTAAAATGTTGACAAGCAACTTTGTTGCAGAACAAATGTTGCTAGGTAGAAGGCAAAATGTTAAAGATTAAAATAACATAAATCTAAAATTTTATAAAAATAAAAACTTCCTTTAAATTTTTCTATGAAGATAAAATTTTGAACTCAAATTTTAAAATAAAATCCACAAAAATTATTTTACAAAATTTTCTAAGTAAAGCAAACGTCGACGAAAATTTTTGTGAAAACAAAATTTCAACACATTTCTTTTAGAAAATTAATACTGAAAGGCTATTTTTAAAAATATTGGCAAGCAGAAAGTTAAATATTACAAAAAAACACAAAACTAAAATTCTATAAAAATAAGTTTTTTATGAAGACTAAATTTCGAACAAAGAAAATTAAAGTTTAAAAAGAAATTCAAAAAAATTATTTTTACAAAATAAAGCAAAGCCTTTTTTTGAAAATAAAATTCCCACAAAATGTTTTCGGAAAGGGTGTTTTTAAAAATATTGCGAAGTAACTCTTTCTATTTAAGTCTTGTCAAACTTGAAGAAAAATAGTAAAAAAAAAAATCAACATCTTGATGAAAATTTTATTTTAAAAAATTAACATAAAAATTTAATTGTGAAGAAGTTTTGTTAAAAATTTTAATTTGATAAAGTTTGAAGAAATTGCTTTAAAAACAAAAAAAAAATTGAGGAAAATTCTATATGAAAGTAAAATTCCGATAAATGTTTATGGAAATGTTATTCTTTAAAAAGTTTTTATAAATGCTAATTTAAAATTTTGACGAAATTTTCTATAAATGTCGGTTAAGTTTTTATTAAAATTTCAAATTGCGACTAAATTTTCTTAAAAATAACATTTGTTTAAATCTTTCTATAAAAATTAATATTTGACAAAAATTTTCATAAAAATCATATGTAAACAAAATATCCATATTCTTTCATATTTCAACAAAAAAATTAATTTCGACTAAATTTTCTATGAACAATAAAATACGACAAAATTCGAAAATTTTCTGTTAAGTTCCGATTATTCAAGAAAATTCCTAAATTTTCGACAAATTTTCTTTACAAATTAAATTGTGACGACATTTTTTAGAAACAATCGGATCTTGACGAAATTTTAATTTATATGAAAATCTAACTTCGACAACATTTTGTATGAAAATCGTATTTTAACAAGATTATGTTCTATGGAAAACAGAATTCGACGAAATTTTATACGTCACTCAAAATCCAACTTAAGTGTCTTCAAAAATCAATTTTTATATAAAAATCTAATTTCGAAAAAATAATTTGGGTAAACCTATTCACGAAATTAGGTTTCGTATATTACAACAGTATTGTGAATTGTATAATGTAAATTGTGAATTGTTCTCTATTGTGAATATACTAACTACCGAACAATTTATATTGACAAACAATTCTTTTGTGACGAATTTTCAAGATAACTTTCAAGTTAGTTTATCAAAATTTTTAACTATCCCTCGCTTTTTCCACTTCATAAATTTTAACCTATCTGTGCTAATCGCCAGCATGTTTTGACAGAGTTAAAGAAGAAAACTGACAACATCTGCGATATGTGTTTTCTTATTATTCTTCTTTCATTTGAAATCTCAATAACGACGAATATTTTTCTTTGTAAAGCTTGAAATTGGGAGTTTGTAGTTTCGTTTTTTTGGTATGATTTCCTGAGGGATTCTTTGTGTTATGTCTACATTTCATTTCAACACAGACTCTAGAGTAGATTTCTATCTTTGACAAGAAACAACAAACAAGGAATACAACACTATTGAAATGCTGAGGCCAGCTATCTATCTATGGTTTAAGAAACCATCCACTCAGTTGGGATGTTACCACCGCCTGACTGCCTGCCTCTCTTTGTTGCTATTCAAGGAGACCAAAAAGCGGCATTAGATTTGGGGTAGTGGCACTTGGCCGCACTCCACATCTTTTACAGTCGTCATAGCCTCGAATATGTAAAACGAGTTTTGTTTGATTATCGAAAAAAAAGTGGAACGGCGCGGCGCATACCAGAAAGACCCTTTCAACCACTTCACGCTCACTCCAGTATGTGTATGGTGGAGCAAAGCCAAGGTTAAAAGAAAGATCCAAAGAATATTGGAATACAAACAAAGAAAAAGAAGTGCAGTAGCTTTGTCCCAATTGTATGATTTTAATATTGCGGTCTGCATGCTGTTTGTGTTCTCAATGCACTTCTTCCTTCTTGTAGGGTATTTTTGGTTGTCTCTTTGGGTAGATTGGTAATTTGTTTAGTATGATTGAGAAATGAATGAATGGTTTTATGTGTTATCTGTTGGATTATATTCAAAAGTTGCTGGAGCAGCAATGGTTGCTACATGGTAAAAAATTAAATTTAAATTTTTTGAGACAACTATGAAAATGTAGTAATGGTATTGGAAATGCAGAGGGCTGTACAGAGGATACATTGGGGTCCAAATGGAAAATAACTTCAAATTCAATGTTTTGAAAAGTATACCAGAAGCAACACTTGCTCAATATACCTGAAAAAAAACTTTTTCGAATCATTGGTTGTATGCATCAGCTGTCAGACCCAAAAAAAAAAAATGAATCGGAAAACATGCTGTCAGACTGAAGGTTGCCAGCAACGACTTTTGCGGAAGCTGTGAGGACATCGAAGAAGAAGAGACCATATAACACCTTCTGTATGAGTGTCCCGCACTAGCAGTTAAGAGGAGTTCCACTTTAGGTTCTTATTTCTTTGAGAACCTGTCTGACTTAGTGGATGTGAACATTCGCAAGTTATTGGGCTTTTTAAAGCGATCTGGATGGTTCAACGGTAGGAACTAGAAGACATCTTTTTTCTTCTGTTTCTGTGGTATAAGTGAGTCTGATGGCTGTCACTTAAACTTAACCTAATATGAATCTGTGGTGTGGTGGAATCAGAATCATCCAACTGTTTACTACTAATTGAGTCCAAAGGCTAGTGGCTAGTCGGTGTATATAATCCTTATTCTCCACCAAAGGCCTGCGCAAGACCATACATTTCTGATTTCAAGACACACTTACAATCATAGAATATTTCAAGAAGTGAACTCTTCGTTTAAAAATACAACATTGTATGAGACAATTGAGAACTTATAAAACAGATAAACAAGACACCAAGTAACGAGATGAATGAATACATAAAATGAGCCCTTCAGCAAAAAGAAAGATTGATTCGGATTTCAGTGAGTGCAAGTTGTACAATGTATGTATTGAAAAAAATTGTTTTTAAGCCAGCATGCGGTGAGGCCCCCATGCATTCTGCTTCGTCAGTGTTTCTACGACAGCGATGTCCAAAATAAAAATGTGAAAAATGTGTGTGAAAAATGTGTGTATTACTCTCCTTGACTATTTTCTATAACCTCTACCATAGAAAGGGGGTATACAAAATTCGTCATTCCATGTAAAACGCATCGAAATATGCATCTAAGACCCCATAAAGTATATATATTCTTGATCGTCATGACATTTTAAGTCTATCTATCCATATTCGTACGTCTGTCGAAAGCACGCTAACTTTCGAAGCAGTAAAGTTAGGCGCTTGAAACTTTGCACAAAAACTTATTATTAGTGTAGGTCGGTTGGGATTGTAAATGGGCCATGTTTAAATATAGCTGCGGATCTTGGGTCTTGACTTATTGACCTTCTAGAGGGCGCAATTCTTATTCGAATTGGCTGAAATTTTGCACGTGGTGTTTTAGTATCACTTCCAACAATTTCGTCGTGTATGGTTCAAATCGGTCCATAACCTGATAGAGCTGTCATATAAACTGATCTCCCGATTAGATTTCTTGGGCTTCTAGAGGGAGCAATTCTTTTCGATTTGGCTGAAATTTTGCACATAACGTTTCCAACAACTGTGGCAAGTATGGTCTAAATCAGTCCATAACCTCATATAGCCGCAATATAAACCGAGCACCCTTTTAGACTTTATAGGCTTCTAGAGGACGCAGTTTTTATCCGATTTGTTTGAAATTTTGCATATGTCGTTTTGGCATGACTTCCAACAACTGTATGGTCTAAATCGGTTCATAACCTAATATAACAGTCATACAGCATAGCTCGGATCCGAACGAGTCCACTAGCTCAACAGGAGCATGATTAGACAAATACTTACTTACGCCTCAGTTGTTTGGTGGAGTGCTATGGAGAAAAATACAACCATACAACAGGTTCAGAGAACATGTTGTCTTGGCATAGGCGGAGCGATGAGAACCAGGCCCACTAGGGCACTGGAGACTGTTCTAGATATCCGACCCATTGACATACAGATTAAGTGTGAGGCAGTGGCTGACTCACACTTAATCTGTATGTCAATGGGTCGGATATCTAGAATAGTGAGAGTGAGAGACTTGGGAGAATGGATTGAGGTTAGGAGTAGCTCATACCATCGCGGTATAACCGAGGCGACGATAGGAAACCTGGAAGGAAGGGAAGAGGTTTCCGATCGGATACCTGAGATGAACCTTGAAGTCGAGTGCGAGGCATTGCTGGCATCGGCACAGTCTTGGATTGACGGAACCCTAGTATTGTCATCTGGAAGATCATATTACACGGATGGATCAAAGCTAGAGGAGAACCCAGGGACTGAGATCTGTTTTAGACTGCCTGACCATAATATGGTCCTACAGGCAATGATCCGGGCGATCAGGTAATGCGTGAGGTGGTGTGGTGCTATCGCGAGGACGTCGAGTGTGAACATCTTTACCGACAGTAAAATTGCCATAGGGGCAATAACAAACAGGACGGTAAGGTCACGAACAGTCTTGCAGTGTAAGAAGGAAATTAACGCCTTCTCTGAGGATGTCAAAATCCGCATCGTTTGGGTGCTGGGCCATAACGGAGTAAGGGGAAATGAAAGGCACGATTTGGCGGAGAAGGTCAGAGGACTACCGTCAATAAACTTGGTTAACCCGAAGCCTTTCGGGTCGACGCAGTCCGAGATATGGGAGTGGGCGACGAATGCGCAAGCAACATTGTGGAACAGCGAAACGGTCGGTAGGACGGCGAAAATCCTATTCGCCAGATCGTGAGAAGACAAGGCTATTACTGAAAGGAAGAAAGGAGATCAGTATAACTATTGGTATCATGACGGGACACATAGGACTATGAGCTCACTTATGTAAAATAGGTGCGCCAAGTGATATCATGTGTAGGGCATGCGGAGAAGATGCTGAGATGTTGGAGCATTTCCTTTGTCATTGCCCGGCTTTCGCGTCCAACAGATACCGTTCCTTAGGTGGAGACACAATATCAGACATGAACCAATTTAGGGGAGTGGTATTGAAAACAATTAAGGATTTTGTAAGTAACTCGGAATTCCTAACTTACAATTTTCTTTTTAGAGGTTACTTTACAGTTTTTAGAGCGCACAACAAGCCGATTACTGGCTTAGGTGTATGTCCATAGTGGCATGGGACGGATTAATATATGCAGCCTCTTTTCAACCTAACCTAACCTGACAGCCATTACAAGTAAGGTACATATAGGTCAATAACTTGATATAGCTCATATATATATATATTGAAAAGGTCATTTAAAGAACTCGACAAATGCTATCCATGGTGGAGGGTATATAAGATTCCGCCCGGCCGGACTTAGCACCCCATTACTTGTTAATTCTCTCAGTATTTAAAAAATCTTTTTTGTTTTGCAAAAGTAAGCAGAATTAGAATTTTTAAATACTTTTTTTATATCTTTCAAGCATTTAATCAATAAAAATCATTGTTTTTTGAAATAAATACAGAGAAACGATGCGTTTACTCCTGCGCATGTTCATTCGTTGCTGTCTCAACAACGACTGAAACAAAGAGAATAAGAATACGTGTGACTTGCCATCAACGCTACCGTAAAGGGCTGGACATCGCTGCTCTATAACCATGTTTGAAGTCAGCATATTATTTGTTTGCTCTAATGAAGTGAATTCCCCATTAGACAGTTCAAAACCATTTTTCGATTTGAATTTTCTACACAAATAATTTCCAATATACCGGCTAAATGATACCCAAAGATTGCTGTGGTTAATACCAAATATCCCATTTTTTCTCTCTCTGTACATGCTCTACTACCTTCTATGTTGTTCTCCTTTAAAGGAAACCCGTTTGGCCTTATGTGTGTAATTTTTCTCTTTAAGGAATGAATTGTTTTTTTTTGTCTCCCAAAAAAAAAACCACTTTAAATTCTGGTCTTTGATTTTGAAGTTTATTTTGGAGTTTCTTGTCTTTATCACTGTTCTCCACAATGCCATCAAGCATTGGAACAGGTGTCCACCATGATTTTAAAAAAATACAAAAAGTTTCTTGCAGTCTTTGTCTTACCATCTATCTGACCAGTATTAAGTGTGGGAATTTTTCGGGGTCCAAGTGAGGCGGAGAACACGACAAGAATTTTAATGAAAAGCCCTATTTTGGTAAGGGGTATTGAAAACATTTGAAATTTATTCGTTTAATTTATGTTTGGCAACACAGCGCATTGCTGACGTACAAGGAATCGAAAATCAGGTAATTTGTTTGGCGCTCCAACGGCATTTTGGGAAACTTCATGAGTTTCCACTTTAATCGACAGCTTCTCCTGTGGGTCTGTGTTTGGTTCATTTGAATGGTAGGAATTAGTCGTAAGTGATATGCTACAAAGTGAAGTGAAGTAATTACAAATAGGATTGTATGAATGGTGAATTAAATTAAATGAAAATTTCGCTTAAAGAGGCAAAACAAGAGTTGTCATCTGAAGGTATATCAGAATATGTAACTGTAATACTATATGAATCAGGGAAAGAATAGGGCTCTACTCACCGCAAAGAAAGGTACAGAATTTAGAATTAAGTAAGATTATTCAGAATTTTTAGAACCAATAGTTAGTCGTTGGATACAATTGTATTAAACTTATTAGAATATTTTTTTTTATTAAAAAACAGTCTGATTTTTTTCAAAAATGTTCGTCTACAATTGCAATAAATTTTTATACAATTGCTTGAAAACTCAATGTACACGTAAATCCACTCATGTTTACTATTGGCCAATTACCCCAAGGACTTGACCTTTACAAAGTCAATATTGATTGATTTCTTTAGGGAAATCTTCTTGCATATCGAGTTCGATGCTTGCTATTTTTTTTTTGGCAATATTTAATAATCTTACTCTCTCTCTCTTTCGTTGCAGGTAAGTGAAACGACATGAAACTAAAAAATCATGTACTCTAACTGGTAAGCTGTTCATATTGGTATAACTACAAAACCCCACCTAAACCTCCCCTAGTTGGCTAGAATTCATCATCATCATCAGCATTGTTACAGGTAAAAAGGTCAATAGGGCATTGAAAGTGATTTTGCCATAATGGCAAAATCTTTACCCCCTTTGGCTTGTGTGTTTGTTTTTTGCAAAAGAAAAACAAAACATTTTTAAAAGGTTGATGTGAAACTCATCGATCATAATAATAATTCATGACGACGCTGAGATGAGATGTGAAAAAATCAAGTTTTCCACTGCAAACAAGCGAGTTGAGACAGCCGTAAGTCAAAGCTAAGCCTTCACTTTGGAACTTTTATCAACGGTTGAAGATCAAACGATTTCTGCAGATATCGATGGTCAAAGAAACTCAACATTTGCTATTAAGCTTGAAAATCCAACATGTGAGTTTCCAACACTTGACAAAATGCGATGCGAGTGATTAAAGGCACCAAAGGTACTCTACACCTTAAAAAAAACTCGTATGACAATTGTTCACCAAAATCAAATATGAACGAAAATTTCTCAAGAAAAACCTACATATAAAGATTTCGTTTTATTTTAAATTTAAAAAAAAAATAATACCAAAAGTTTTTCAAGAAGAAATCAATGTATAAAGAATTCTTTTTTATTTTAAATTTTTTCAAAAAAAAAAATTAAAATCAACAGTTTAACGAAATGAAACTAATTGCATAATTGAATTTTTTATAATTTTTTTTAATTCCAAATGGAAAAACTTTTTTTTTGGTAAAATCAATTATTTTAAAATAATTCTAATGAAATTTCAAAGGAAAATTTCTCCGAATCCCAAGTTTTAACGAAATTTTCTATGATCATCAAATTTGGACGACATTTATCATGAAAACTAACTTTCAGCGATATGAATTTCCAATATCTACGAAATTTCCTATGAAAATCAAATAATGATGAAATTTCTATGACAAAAGACTTTTTTTCTGCTAAATTCAAATTTAGACAAAATTTTCCAATTTCGTCAAAATTTTTCTCAGAATTTTTAAAAATTTCTTATCAAAGGCGATGTGTTTCTCCACAAAACGTGCAAAAAAATCAAAGAAATTTTCAATGAATTTGAAAGCAATTTTCTTTGACAAAATTAAAAAAAATTTCGACAACGTTTTTAATAAAAATCAAATTTTGGCAAAACTTTTTTCGACAATTTTTTTTTTAAATCAAATTTTCGACAATATTGTTAATAAAAATCAATGAGTTTTTATAAAACTCACATTTGCTACAATTTTTATGAATATCAATTTTAAACGAAATATTCGAAATTTTTATAAATAATTTAGAAAAAAATTCTAGAAAAATCAAATTTTCACAAAATTTTAAAAAATGGTAAAAAAACAAATTTGGAAGAAATTTTCTTTAAAATTCAAATATCGACAACTTTTCCTGTGAAAACACAATTTCGTCAAGTTAGATTTCGGCAACACATCTATTCTATAAAAATGAAAGTGTTGCGCTTTGTTTGTATGTTACATATAGACTCAAAAAGGGCTGAACCAATTTTCATAAAATGTCCAGAGTTGTATATAGGGTACCCCATTTTTGGATCTCCGAAGGGGGAGCGGAACCTCCCCCTTACCACTTTTTTCAAAAATGCAAGTTCATGGAGATAGATGGACCGATTTAAGCCATATTTGGTTTGCACGCTTATGCTAATCCAAAAACACGAAATTGGTATAAAACTTTGAGGTCAAATGACAGTGGAGGACGCCCTACCCGAAAACCCTCCCAAGCGGACATGTTTACCGAATGGGACAATATTGATATCAAATTAAAGGTAATTGGAAATTGGATACGAAACTTATTTACAAATTTGGGGCCATGTTCCAGGGGGCCACCCTACCTCAAAAACCACGTTTAAACGAACATGCCAATGTGGCATTCAAACGAAGAGTAGAATACGAAACTTATATACAAATTTGGGGTCTACGTATTCCACCCAAAAATTATGCACCAAATAGACATGTATACCAAACAAGACAATATATGAATCCAGTGAAAGTTATTTGGGAGTAATATACGAATATAACAAGATATGTAAATTTGTCCATGAACATTCCATTGTATCTCAAAAATGTCGCCAGCATTAGAAGGGCATAACCAAGATTAAAAATTGTTTCTGATGTTCTCGCCAGGATTCAAATCTGGGCGTTCAGCGTCATAAACGGACTTCTGCGCTACGCTACCGCCAAGCACAAATCAAGAATTTTATCTCAATTTTCGAGAAAATGTCCCTAATTCAAACTTTGCACCATCTTAATTGCTGAAATCTTAAAAGATTGCCACATTTTCATTTGGAGGTAGCGATCCTCGTCACTGTAGGAAAGCAAACTCGCCCAGGTCCAAAGGACCGTTCGCAGCGGAAACAGGGTTGCCATTGTTTATTTAAAAGCGCCAATAACCCGCCTTGTCATATCGAGCATCAAAGACTCTGAGTATCTGTGCAAGAGCCGGTTCCGCCCGGCCTCACACTGGGACTCTGCGCTCGATACTGATTGTCTGGCTGATTGTCAGCAGCAACTGCCGTTGCAGGTATTCCGTATGGAGCATTCCACCATCTGTAACCTGTGGATGCACCCGGTAGATCGCAGCTAAGCTTCTCGTGCCAGCAATGAACACCACACAGATCGGATCTCAATAATCCTTGCTGGCATTAATTGTGTAGTGAAGCTAAACGCAATAAGTGTATATTAATTAAAAACATATATGTATTGACAAAAATTCTGAGCGGCTACTGGGGTTGACTAAGCCCCCCACCTCCCAGGACCCTCCTTACTACGCCAATGAATACAGGGGTACCATACAGTCAAAATTCAAACTTTTTAAAAAAATAATTTTTGAACCGCTATAACTTTAAAACAAATAGATGGATTTAAAAACACCCAAAGAGTTTTTTCTGGAGAATTTCCTAAATGTTAAAACTATATATCACAAAATGACAAAAAAAATATATTAAAAAAAAATTAAAAGGAAGGAAATTTTGGGACACCCATATTTAAATGAGATACGCAGTCCAATCTTCTCAATGTTCCTACGATTGCAATAACATCATTTCATTTTTAGAAATAGAGGCTTTCACTCTATTCATTGTATCATATATCAAATCAATACTTCGAGGCGCTCGAAACGGTATGGATAGATAAGCATGCGCCTCATCCTGTGATAAAAGTTTTTCCCATTTTTATACAATTTTCTTTTCTTTTTCCTAAACATTGTTACAACCCATTCTATATCACTTTAATATCCTCTGCATTATGACGTAGGGTATAAAAACGCACAACCATCTCTAGTATGTCTTTAAATTGAGTCTGCAAACAAACAAGACTGCGTGACGCTAAAATACATTTAAGTTTTATTATTTAGTAAAGGCAAAGAAAACAACACCATTCGTTCGTTCGTTCGTTGACAGGCAAACAAACAAGATTTTCCATATCCCCCACCCAGTTGAACTAACAAGACGCATGCGCAAAGAATACATCATCAACATCCAAGTATGAGCAGCAGGCAGTTATGTCTGGCTTTCGATGGATTTTGGTTGTGTTCAAAGCCATCACATTTTGAATGGCAATTTAAGTTTATTTTGTCTTCAAATACAATTTTCATTACATGGTTCGCACCAGAAGGGAGGAAGTTTAAATGATGCTTAGTTTTATGGCGTTGATCCGCGTTGATGGCGTAGACGAGACGAGAGATCGCTGCCCCATATAAAATTTATTCGAAACTATAGAAGCGTGTCTGGGCTTAAGAAATTTAAGATTGCTGTAGTTCAGAGGAAAGATGAGATTTGAAAATCCCCCTCTTTGCAAAAAAAAAAAAACAATAATCAGCTTAAGCTTTGTGTACAAATCACAAATCAATTTTGTGAACAAAGAAATGATTGTGGCATTGTAGTTCAATATTCTTATTCATAGAAGAATTGCGTCTATTTGTTTTTCGTTATTTGAAACCCTACCTCACTACAATGGAACAGGACAGTTTAATTTCTAAGAAGTATTTGTCATAGGCTTGGTGACAAAATCGATGTTCTTTCATCTGTTCATATTTTCGACGATGATGGATGGTAGAAGTTAGTATTAATTAGAAAAAAATGCTGTGAGAGATACGATTCAGGTCTTTGTAGCATCCATTTATATTTTATTCCTTTTATTTTTATACCCACCACCGAAGGATGGGGGTATATTCATTTTGTCATTCCGTTTACAACACATCAAATATCCACCGGGTATCCATATCCGTAAAAATCTAAGACGATCTAGCCATGTGCGTCCGTCTGTCCCTCTGTCATTTAAAATCAGGCTGCAATCTTTAAATATTGAGATATTGAACTGAAACTTTGCACAGATTCTTTTTTGTCCATAAGCAGGTTAAGTTCGAAGATGGGCTATATCGGTCCAGATTTGGATATAGCTGCCATATAAACCGATCTCTCGATTTAAGGCTTTAGGCCCATAAAAGCCGCATGTATTATCCAATGTCGCCGAAATTTCGGACATTGAGTTATGTTGGGCCCCACAACATACTTCTGCAATATGGCACTGATCGGTCCATATTTGGATATAGCTGCCATATAGACTGATCTCTCGATTTAAGGCCGCATGTATTATCCAATGTCGCCGAAATTTCGGACATTGAGTTATGTTGGGCCCCTCGCCATACTTCTGCAATATGGCACAGATCGGTCCATATTTGGATGTAGCTGCCATATAGACCGATCTCTCGATTTAAGGCTTTGGGATCATTACAGTCGCATTTATTGTCCGATTTCGCCGAAATTTGGAACATTGAGTTGTGTTAGGCTCTTCGACGTTTTTCTGCAACTTGGCCCAAATTGGTCCAGATTTAGATATAGCTGCCATATAGACCGATACCTCGATTTAAGGCCTTGGCCTCATAAAAGGCGCACTTATAATCCGATTTCACTGAAATTTGACACAGTGACTTATATTAGGCTTTTCGACATCCGTGGCGTATATGCTTCAGATCGGTTTATTTTTCGATATAGATACTAAAAAGATAAATATTTTGTTATACACAACTGAACAATGACTTGTACTTATTAGTATTTGATCCAAATCGGAACATATTTCGATATAGCTGATATGGGGCAGGTATGCATTTTTCACCGGATTTTGACGAATGGTGGTTTACATATATACCCGAGGTAGTGGGTATCCAAAGTTCGGCCTGACCGAACTTAACGCCTTTTTACTTGTTTATTTATGCGAAAGGTATATAACAAATGCGACCAATATGTGTAGGGGATAACTAGATTTTTGTTAGCCGCCTTTAGTTTCTCTTTTCTTTTTCGTTTGGCTTTAGGAGATGCATGATGATATCATTTTGCTTAGTTGTAGTGGCATAATAGAAATTTTCAATTAATTCTCAATGAGAAACACCAAAATAGAATTTGATTGCATGCGATTGCGGAATAGTTATCCCTCAAGCTAGTCTACACTGAGAAATAAGGTAATCGTTATATGTTGTTCAAAATGGTTTTAACTATGTTTCTCACTTCAGTAAGTTGAAAATTATTAATCTGCAGAATATATTTTTCCAAAACTTCTAAAATATTTTTTTATTTTTACTCCTAATTCTATTTTTCTCTCAAGCTAGTTTTTCATTTTTTCTTCTCAGTGTATAATATTTCATTAAGTGTAATATTTCAATTAATTTCCACGCCAAAGCCTATTTGGAAATGTCAAAGTGATTGCTTATCAAATCAATGTCAAAAATTATGACCTTTATTTTGAAAATTTTAAGATTTTTCATCACGTCATCCCATTTCATCAAGCGGGTTAACAACTCAATTACATGGCTGCACTATATGTCTGGAAATTCGAAATATGTTGAAAAAGAAAAAACAATAAAACGCCTTTGCCACACTATTAACGGGCTTGTATGATTGAATAGTTTTTTTTCTTACAGTTGCTCATAAATGAACACTGAATGAAAGCAACTACAAAAAAAAAAAAAAAAAAACATCACGATCTGAGGTAAATTGATGTCAGCTTTTAGGAATCTCTAGGGGTTTGTTTGTTTTTACCAGCATTTGGGGGTTGTAGAGGCAAGGCAAATGGGAGACAAGTTTTTTTTTCGTTTGAAACAACTTTAATGGCAGTGGCAAAAAATGATTAGTTAACCAAGTAAAGATTAAAATATTTTTTTTTTTCATTATAATTTAGCAAAACAAAGTGAAGCGTATGAAATCATAAGGTTAAAAAAGGCAAATAATCATCTCATGCCATGCTAAGTGCATGTCTATGTCAAATAGATTTTTTGTTTGTAGAAAATAACTCAGACAAGAGCACCTGTGGTGACCAGGGGTTTTTATGGATTATGCAAAACTCAGAACATAAATCTGTGCAATTTGTAGTTTAATTTTCTAATCTAACATCTCATAAAACAAAAGTCATGTCATAATAAAACCAAAATAAAAAAATTAAAACAATAGACAGCATTCAGCTAGACAGAAATATTAAACAAAAATAGCGACAATATAAAATATTCCGTAGTTATCATATTTTACTTAACCACCATTTATTATCAAAGATAAGCGATATATTTTTAAATGCTTTTGATAAATGGGGGATAGCGCAAAAAATGTTTTTAAACTCCTTTAACAGAATGTTTCACAATGTTTTATTACCTCGGAGTTTCTTATCAAGTTTGCAAATATATATTTAGCTTTAAATGGGCTATAAAATATTGCATATCCCAAGGGGCCAAACAAATCAATTCTTTATTTTTGGGAATCCATATAAAGAAAATGTATATATTAAAGAACTGTAGCCTAACATTGATATAACAATATCATATTGACTGCAAAACATTGGCAGTGTTTGAAACTTTAGACTTATTTATCTTTTTTCCAAAAGGGAAAGAGTTTGGCTAATTTGATCATGAAAATTAATAGCACTACAAAGAAGGATTGGCCTCAATTTTTGGTAGGTTTTTCCTACACATAAATACCAAGTTAATTACTAAAAAAATTGCAGCGGCACAGAAAAAATAACTCTGAGAAAAAAACCAATTACCGAGTTTGTATGTGAAACTTGAAATTTTCAACGAATTGAAGCATTGAATGGAAGACTATATGTTGAAGTAGGTTTGTAGAGACTTGACAGACAAAATAATTGAAATTTTGTGGATTCTCAACAAATTCTTGCGAAAATTCTGTATATTGTGTGGTATCCTCGCAAAATTTACCCTAAATCGGACCATATCTCCATACCTTGGTATATATACCATTTAGACTTCCTGATTGATCAAATGATTGAGGCATTTCGGTCTGATTTCGTCAAAAACAAAATTTGAAAATTGAGTTATATTGGACCCCTATATATACGTGGTAAAAATGGTCATAGTTGGAGATCACATAAAGAGTATTTTCTAGCCGGGTTAAAAAATATCCTTTATGGTGGGTTCATATCTAACTTCAGCCAAACTTAAGACCTTTTTACTTATTTGTTTTTTTTTTATGAAAACTATACGTTTTATTATTAAATGTGAAGTGACGAAAACGCCAATCTTTTTCTTGAAAAGTGCTGATTTTCTCCCAAACTAATCTGGCAGCCCTGGGTCTGTACCATAATGCAAAAAATTTGGTTTTCAATCATAATCTATACGTCATTAGCTTCCATTTGAGTATCGTGTAGTCGTTTAGCTCAATTGATAATCTACTTTCAAGATTTTAATAATACGAAGACTAGAAGAGAAATGTTTAAAGATTATAACAAATTTGATTTCTGAGTTGTTTTAATTCCTCATTGCTCCGCCTTTTCGCGATCTACAATTTTAAGAACCTTTTCGAAACTTAACGTAACATACAACCGAACAAACCTCTAAAACATATGCAAAATTAACTTTTTCTCACATATCTCATTTGAAATGAACAGACAATTGAGCATGGATAATAAATTTCGTTTAGCTCAGCTTTAAAAAGGAAACTAAATCGCTTGAGATAGGTGTGAAAAATCAACAAAAAGCAAAGCGTGAATATAAACTGAAACAAAGACACACTCAAACAAAAAAAATGTGAAATTTAAATATGTATATCAAATGAATCAGATTAAATCTAGTATTCATAATTGGTTAAAGGAGAATTATTTTGCAGTACCTTAGACTTACAACAAAAGGTTAACATCGTGTTAGTTAAGTATTAAGAAAATATTGAGATCGGTCCTCAACGAACTACTAAGTCCATACACCAATCACACAGGCAGATAGCAAACAACGCACTGTTATTATTTGTACTTTTCTTGCCTGGTGAGGGCCTTTTATTAGTGCTTCCATGGGTGCAAAATTTCATATATCTTTCATCCGATGTGGCCTTTTAAGTCTTAAGTATCCACAATTTTGGTCCGATCCTTACAAAATTGACGTCCCAATATATGTGCTTTATTTCATTAGATTCGGATCAGATTTAGATATAGCTTCCATATGGAAATAAAGCACATATAGTGGGAATTTCAATTTTGGTCCGATCTTTACAAAATTTTGCAAGAGATCAGAATCGGGTCAGATTTAGATATAGCTCCCATATATATCTTTTGCCCCATATGGCCACAATTTTGCTTCGAACTTTATAGAATTTAGGGTGAGGTGTTCAAAGTCCTAGCACGTGTGCTAAATTTCATTGAAGTTGACCTAAATTTAGATAAATATCAGATATATCCTTCATCCGATATGGCCCTTAAAATCTGTAGTAGCGACCATTTAAGTCCTATCGAAAAAAAATGTATGTTGAGTCGGTGGTGTAGGGTATTATATAGTCGGCTCCGCCCGACTTTTACCTTTCCTTACTGGTTTTATTAGTCAATATCTCTAAATGTATTCCTACCATTTTTTCCCTGCTACATATTATTGTTTCATTTCTCACTATCTACTTTAAATCTTGAACTACATCACCCTGATGGTCATTTTTCTTCGGGTGCATTGCCACACCACCGTCAAGCCAATTAAAAAGTAAACAAAACAAAAACCAAACATTTGAATTTATAGTATTTTTCTAAAAGTGCTGCGAAAACAAAAATATTTTCAGCCCAAGCATGAATTAGGGGGTTGGAAGTATAAAAATAGGAGGCTTACATTTTTGCACGCTTTCAAAAGCATTTTCGAAGGTGTAGGTGTGA
Organism: Stomoxys calcitrans; assembly: GCF_963082655.1. Classification (NCBI taxonomy): domain Eukaryota; kingdom Metazoa; phylum Arthropoda; class Insecta; order Diptera; family Muscidae; genus Stomoxys; species Stomoxys calcitrans. The sequence continues at coordinate 198,012,877 of NC_081554.1, read as the reverse complement.
TGATGACGCCTAACTCTTGGCTGAGTAACTGAGTAGCTGACGGCTGATAACCTTGAACTTTACTTTAGAGTAAATTCTGCTTGCTATATAAATATGGCAGGGGATTTTTAATTAAACAAAAGGCTTTTCCAATGAAAATTGAAAGTTAAGCATAAACTATATGCGAGTCGCTGTAATTGGCAAGGCGAAATAAATGAAATGAAGCTAAGGCAGCAGTAATTAATCGCATATCGGCAGCTGGTTGGCCGATTCATTGCTGGCTTGGCCGGATGGCTGGCAGGTTGTGGCTGGCTGCCTGTTAATTATTTTATTAAGTTTTCGCTTTATGCTGTTTTTAATTATAACAATTATTTGCAATAAAGCGATACCATAATTAAATGGTGTTTAATTGAGAGCAGCTATTATAGATAGATAGCAGCCTGGTTTACTAAGACGCCCCATTAACCAAATGTATAGAACAGAGGCCCAAGAGCAGCAGTTTCTACATGGCGTCTTAAAATGGCTTGTTTGATAAACCTTCTCATGGTTTACATTTTTTTAAGAAAACTCAAAAAAAAGGAGTACAAAAAGATTATTTTTTGTGTTAAGGTCAAGCGCTGCACCACTCCATCATTATGGCCAGTTCTGCGATAAACAACGTCAATCATTAGGCCTTACATTTTAGTTTTTTTTTTATCAATCATTAAGACGATGGGGAACGGCCAGGGGCGTAGAAAGGGGGGGGGGGGGGGCTAAGGAGGAATTTAAAAAAATTGCCACCATATTTTCAACGATAGGTTCAGTTTATTCTATTTTACCATTGGAGGAAGTTTCTGCCCCTGTTTCCTAATGGAATGTTCCTGGGGCAATTTGCATTTGCAAGTTTCTGCAAGATAATTTTTACAGAATTTTCAGATAACAATCGGTATTTCCAAATCCTGATCAGCTGTTGAATTCGACACCACTTGTGAATGATTCTATGGGAACTATTTTCTATCAGTACATTATTTTTGGACAATAGTCCGCTATTCCCAGAGCCTCTGCTAATCCTCCAAAGTTTGGACTAGAGCTGGCAAAATATCGATAATCGCGACATTTTTGATAGTGTTAATAATAAATATCCATAGTATCGATACTATCGTTAATTCCCCTTTGTTGTTTGGGGCGGGCGTAAGTGGTGAGAGAACAAACGACTAATAAAATAAATAGAATTTGCGCTGCATTGCGGCTATAGTAACTTCCTCATTCCCTTTGACGTTCCAAGCCGGCCCGGTCGTCTGCGGACTTGGTAATCTCTGCGATACGGTGGCCTCCAATTTACACATAAGTCTGCCATATTAACCAATCTTCTTCTTCTTATTGACTTCTAAAACACCCACCGCATTCTTAACCATGCGTTAGTAACGTTGATGTTGATGCGAATATGAAGTTTAAATCCTTTCCCCCTCGGAAAATGACCAACACTACGCCAATGGAGGCCCCACTAAACCCCATGCAGTGACCACGAATTGAATCATATCAAATCGAATCAGATTAAAAAGAATTGGGTAAAAAGTATTAAGAGCATAGGCCGCCGCCAACCCAGTCCCAGCACCACCCATTATTATCATTACTCAGCACCAACAAGCTATGGTACTCACTTGGATTGATTTCATGCGTAATTTATCTTATCTCATGAAAAGTTTGTTACATTTTGTTTTGGAAACTGAAACTTGATTTATGATGCCCCAAAACAACATGTGCGTGTAGAAAACGCATTGCATACGTAGTGCGGCTGGCTGTTTGGCTGCCGCCTGCTGTTAAGACTGCTGCAAACGTTTTTTTTTTTGGACAGAGATTAGTAAGTGAATGCTAATGATGACGACAGGCGTCCATTAGTTGATTTATAACTGTCAAAAATGATCATCATCATCTCTGCACGGGCCTATAAAGAAAGCCAAGTTCAACAAATGATGGTTGTTATGGCAAGAGAGGATTCAGCTTCAGCTTCAGCTTGACAGCTTACAATTACATTCATACATGTATGTATGAATGTGTGACTGACGTAGCATTTTGAGCTATTTGACTAGGGCTTTGTTCTCACATTTAATCTGTTAGGACCATTTTTCACAAATTGAGCCAGAGTTTTTGTTGTTTGCTGTTGTTCAAGATGTCCATTCATATTCAGAAACACTTAAGCGAACACTTGACATAAGTTATGGTCTTAAGTGCTCAACAACAACAATAATAAACAAATCAAAGAGGTCAGTGGGCGTTGCACTGGCTCATATAAGAACAGCTGAAAAGTGCAACATAACCATGCGCTTGCTATGGTGGTTATGCGTATGCCAAAGAGTTGCCAATAAATTGATAGATGAAACGGAATTATAAACTTGAACTTACCGTTATGTTGTTGTGGGCAATAGATGTCACTAAACTTGTTCATACAATATCTGAAAAAACTATGAAAAAAAAAATTAAAAAATATTAGGAAAGAAAAATTGCATTAAGGTTGGCCCGACCAAACTTTTGTAAATACAACACATGGAGATTGGTTGGTATGAAGGCTATACGATGGTTAAGGACATACATCAGGTTGAAGGATACGAGTTTAGCAATCTCATCTTCGTGCTGCTTTACTCGGAAACCATTGTCTGCAATCAGCGCTAGAGACCAGAGAGAACCTCTAGATCAAGCAGCATATCAAGCGGGTCTAGACAATATTTATGCAAACACGGTAGCAGATGCGCCTTCAATTCCCATCCCGCCTTCAATTCCCACCCCCGACACAGGATAGCTGTGAGAACCACGCAAGCTGGAACTTTGAGGTTCGATCTGTGTGAGGTTCATTGCTGTTACGAGAAGCTTAGCTGCGAGCTTCCGGGCGCATCCACAGTTTGCGGATAGTGGAATGCTCGGCATGGAGTAGCTGCAATTGCAGTCGCAGACTCTCGAGCAGAGAGTCTTAGTGAGCGGTCGGGCGGCAACGGCTCTTGCATAAATACTGAATGTCTATGATGCTCGATATGAAAAGGCGAGTTATTAGCGACTTTAAATAACCAATGGTCAGCACGATCCCACGGCGATCGGTCCTTTGGACCGGAGCGAGCTTGCTCAACTACAGGAGTTTCACACGTCACTTGTTTAACTGCCCAGCCAGACCCACTCATCTCAGACCAAAATCGCTCTGGACGCACCCCATCTTAGTCGCAGAGTTCCTGGTCTTGGTTACTAAACAGAATCAAGCAGACGAAAGATAGAACACAACACACTGCTACAACAACGATAACCATTGTCCAAGTCCATTGTGTGGTATATACATATACATACAACGGTGAGTTATGTAAGACGGAGGCCGGCATGAACATAAAAAAATTCTGCATTTCTGCAGATATACGAATATGGACTGAATCGAAATACATAAATGATGCAATTTTTATAGGATTTCGAGAAGTTGGATGTGGGTATCCAAAGTTCGGTCCGGCAAAACCTACTGCTTTTTTAATTGTTTATTTCTATTTTCTAACATCGCTTTAATGTTTTGATGTTTAACATATTTTCTCTGAGAAATTAAATTTTTACCTTAAATGCTTGAAGGGTTTCAACATTCGAACTGTCACTCAAACCTAAGCACAGTTTCTGGTATTTGCGAACAACTTGTTGTTAAACATATGGCACATCAAACCCTTGTCTTTTAAAGTAAAAACTAATATCCCTTTCAAGTTGTCATGTCAAAGCTGACATTTGTTTTTGCATTAAACTATGTAGGCATTTTCATGCCACATGGCAACCCTTGAGGTGCTGTAACTGCAAATTCTGTGTCTCATGCTTGCGATGACAAGTGCAACAGCAAAAGCAGCAGTAGCAGCAGCAGCAGTTAGTACAACATATGTCAACTTTCGGTTGGTATGGTTAAACAAAGCACAAACATGCATGCAAGGACCCTGTCGGCAGAAAGGGAGAAATACAGAGGGGAGGGAGTGCAAACAGTACAGTAAGGACCAACAATGGTTTAGTTGTTTGTAGCAACATAATTTTCGGTGGCCTTACAACAAAACTAGCAAATGTGCAAATAATGTGGCTGTTTCCATGGACAAGGCGTGTCTGCCCGTCCGCCCGTCTCCCTCTCTGTCTGTTTGTGAGCACAGGAAATTATGGAAATACTTTAAATTGTTTATTGGGTCACTTTAAAATGTTGTGTTGAGGGTTTTGCCATTGTAGTAGTTGTTGTTTTTGCTGTTGCCTGCAATTGTTTTTATTGCAATGCTGCTCGCTTGTAGCTGACTGCTGATAAAGAATTGCCGGTTGGACTCCACCGCCATCAGATAACATATCTGCCATTAAGTAAGTCACTCGCCACTTGCGACAATAATGGCATTGCGATAAACGTTTAATTTTGCGTCATTAAAATGACTCTTCAAACAGAAAATAGAGTAAAATAGTTTAGTTTTAGTTTGGAGAACAAAACTATTTGCGTTACAAATGACCAACCAAGCAGGCTGCCAGTGGCTGGTTATGAAAACTTTTGCCCAAACAAAGAGCAGCGGCCAATTTAAATGCCAATGAACTTGAATACAAAAACCAAACCGTTAACCGCCAATAGAAGAGCTGAGTGCAATGCAGAGCTCCCTGGTTCTACAGGAATCTCCATGGGACATATGAGGGTGGAGGAGGTGATCCCATCATGCTCGCACACCTTCCTCTATTCCTCCTCCTATTTCACAACTATAGTGATTGTCGTTTTGCAATAAATGTATAAAACTACAATTTACACTATCCCCGCTTTTCCCTGAACATACCTTAATGCGACTTCAAGCAGCACCAGAACAATTCTCCATTGTCAGTGGTAAAAATCTGTGGCAACACAATTGCACAACACCCAAAGCCACTACTGAGAAGACGCCTTCTTTCGAGATGTGTCAACATGAAAATATTCCAGCTCAGCCCAACATGGAACACTCACTCACTCGGTCGCTGGTTCACTGCGAAGCTGTGGTTCCGTGTTCATGTTCATTTTCCATTTGTAGGGTGTCATGATGATTACTTGTTATTGTTGCCATTACTATTCTCCAATGCCAAGAAGCACTTTGGCAATGTTGGAGTGCCTAACAATGAAAAGCAAGCGGCAGAATGCGGGAGAAGGAGGGAAATGCAATTTCATAAAATTTCCAAGAGTCTTTTGTTTGGTGTATCCAAGAAAAACGACGCTCAACAGCAATAACATTGGTTCGTATCTGATTTTCTATAATTCCCCATTTTCGTTGATGTTGATGTCGCAGTTTAGTTTTTTTGTTTTTACTTGGAACCACCAAAAAAAGAAACCAAAAATCATATCCCTTCATGCGGGAGCTTTGAAACACTCCTTTCCCTAGTAGGTACATAGTTTGAAAGCAACCAACAAACTAACTAAAAAAAGGGGTGCTTGTTCAAGCTGAAACTGCTACACGCTTCATTATAATTATACCCCGATGTCTGCTCCAGAAGGTAACAGGCGAGTAATAGTGGCATTGTTTTCGATACATAATGAAATGTTATTGTCCTATAGAGGGAGTACTCGTAGTTTACAACCATTGGCCATTGAGAAATGGTGGTGGTGCAGAGCTGCAACTGAAGTACCACAACAAATGCAAAGACTTAACCCCTTCAGGTCGCAACATCAACCAACTCTTTTAGTCTGCAGGTCGCTGCTTACTCTGGGGTAGATGAGGGTAACCGGTTGCACTACAACTTTTGAATGTTAACATTTTTTTCCTTGCGCTCTAACATCAAGAGTTATTGGGAACACAGAAAACTGATTGGCAGTTGACAATTGACAACTTTGCTGCTGGAAGCAACAGAAGAAGAATCACAGAAAATCGCCTATTCTGCTCACGTTCAGCCATACCAAACAATGGTATGGTTTTTTTTAGAAGCGCAACCCAAGATGAAAGCATTTCATGATAATTAACACAAAAACTAAAAAACTACAAATGACAAAACCATGGAGCTGTGCACACTGCCACCAGTCATAAGTTAGGCCTATCATCATTTTCTTCCCTACTCCATATGTAAGAGAGCTGATTAATATCGACTTACGTGAAGAGCTCTAGACAGACGTATGGGTAGATTTGAATCTTCAAACAATGGACTACACATTCTGCCATCGATGAATAATGATTGTAGCTGCCGCAGCAGCAGACGGCAGCGTCAGCAACAAACATTACAATATTTAATGGAATAAGAGGATTATTTATCATCAGCAACATCTTCTGAGCCCCTTAGAAAAAAACTTTGTTTATGTTTTTTTTCTCCTCTGCTTAAGTTTTTTTTCCCTCTCGAGTTTTTGTAGTTTGTGTATGGTACATCATCTCATGGATCTGTGGGCACGGGTCTTCTATTAAAAAGTAATTTCTTTCATTTAGCCATTAGCTTTTTCAAAGTATAGGGTGATGAGATTCAAAGGTTTAGAATACATGTTTGAAAATATATTGCAGTAAACATAAGTGACACCAAACTTAGGCTGCTTACTCCACTGCAAATTTTGCCCATGAACATTCCACTACGGAACAGGGGCAAACTTCTCAAATATCAATGAGTGCAGTCCGATTTGAGTTTAAGTTCAATGATAAGGGCCTTCTTATTATAGTCAAGTCTGAACGCGCGTTACCTCTTTGGAAAAATGTTTTACATGGCATAGTACCTCACAAATGTTGCCAGCATTTGGAGGGGAAAACCACCACTGAACATTTTTCTGGTGGTCTCGCCAGGATTCGAACGCAGGCGTTCAGCATCATATGCGGACATGCTATACTCTGCGCTACTACGGCTTCTTACTATACTAACACCTTAGAATTAATATTTTATAACTTCAATGAAAGAACAAGTATAGGGCAGCCGGTTGTACGTACCGGATTGACCTGATGAATTCCTTCACCGGCAAGAGCTGCCGCCTCAGTGTACAACACACTGCTACAACAACAACAACAAGCTCAATGTTGGGAGATTTTTGTAGTGGAAAAGGAAAGCCAGAGATCGCCAAGCACACCAACCACTATGGGACGCGTTTCGTCATTTGTTTAGAATAACAAACCCAATATGGCCGGTGGGTTATTCTAACCAAATGACGAAACGCGTCCCATAGTGGTTGGTGCGTGTTGCGATCTCTGGCTTTAATTTTCCACTACAAAAATCTCCGATCATTGAGCTTGTTGTCGTAGCAGTGTGTTGTGTACTGAGGCGGCAGCCCTTCCCGATGAATCCGGTAGGTATAAAATTTATCTCGAAAGGGAAACAAATTGTAAAGTAAATGATCTTCGACCTAACTCGCAAAAAAAGAAACATTCGTCTTAGCGATATTCATTATCGCATTATCATAGTCATGCAGCTCCTTTACCCTTTTGGAAAATGCAAACATTCTTCTAATGACTTAATTTTTCCATTGTGGTTGATCTTCAAATACCCTAAATTCCATATAAAGGATTTGGTGATTGACATTGAAATGTGAAACTAGTATTTTACTCAAATAGGAACTTTTATGGAAATCAAAATTTCATGTAAAGTTGTATTTGTTTCGTCAATTTCGTTAAAAATTGATTTCCGCAGAAAATTTTTCTCAAACACTCCAAGCAGGGAAGTAGCCAGGGGGGGTTTTCTAGCCCGAGAATGTTAGCGCGTATACATACTTATCATTGTTTTGTATTTCTAACTATCTGAACCAAGCCCGCTCCGCTGCACCTTTTTTTACTTTATATGGAACAAAATGATTTTTTGAATATTTATTTTCGATAATTAAAGAGCTGTGAGTGAAATGCCATGCTACTTCACTAACAGTATAACAATTTAACTGACTTTATCTGAATCCCATATTATCTTTATTGGTCTTTGTATTCACTCGGAGGGTTAAGGGTCAGTAAAGGTTAGATGTAAGATGTACTCCATTCAAAAAATGCTCTATTTGAGCTCGATATTCTCAATGGTATTTTGGGTGTGGGAAGGCGCCCAGGGTGGTAGTTGGTGGGTTAAGGGTGTGGTGTGAATATGAATTTCGTGCTCTACTCCCAAATATCTTTCATTTAACTCCCATATGGCATGATTGGTAAATATGTATGTCCGATTTAGGGGTGTTTTCGGCGGTGAGGTCGCCCTGACACTAAGCCCTGAAAGAATATAAGCATCGTGCTCTACTCTCAAATGGCATTTATTTAAACTCCATATTGCCATTGGTTTAAGGGAAATTTATGGGATGAGGCGTCCCCAAACACTTGGCCTTAAATACTTGGTCCCAAATTTGGATATCAGATTCATATTCTACTCCCAAATACCTTTGTTTGAGACACATATTGCGATGGTCAGTAATTAATTGCTGTTTATTGGGTGTTTTGGGAAAGGGGTAGACCCCCAGAAAATTGGTCCCGAAAAAAGGTATCAATTTCGTGCTCTACTTCTCTTCTCTGCTCTGCAATACCTTTCATTTGAGCCCCACATTAACATGGCCGATTTAGGGGTGCTTTGAGGAGTGGGGTGGTCCCCCAAACACTTAGTCATAAAAATTTATCAGCATCGTGCTCTACTATACCATTTTTGGAAAACATTTTTTCTATGTACAAAATTTCAATACGATGGTCTCTAAAGACAAGATTTCAATGAATCACTTAAAACAAAATTTAAATAAATTTCTCTAAAGGCAAAATTTTCATGAAATTTTTTCTGAAGACAACATTTCCATGAAAATTTCTCTTAAAAACAAAATTCTCGTTTGTAGTCAACGAAGTTATTTTACCCTCTACCATAGGATGGGGGTTTACTAATTTCGTCATTCTGTTTGTAACACCTCGAAATGTGCATCTGAGACCCCATAAAGTCTATATATTCTTGATCGTCATGTCATTTTAAGTCGATCCAGCCATGTCTGTCCGTCCGTCCGCCTGTCTGTCGAAAGCACGCTAACTTTCGAAAGAGTAAAGCCAGCCGCTTGAAATTTTGCACAAATACTTTTTATTAGTATAGGTCGGTTGGGATTGTAAATGGGTCAAATCAGTCCATGGTTTGATATAGCTGCCATATAAACCGATCTTGGGTCTTGACTTCTTGAGCCTCTAGAGTGCGGAATTTTCGTTCGATTTTACTGAAATTTTGCACGTGGTGTTTTGGTATGACTTCCAACAACCGCGCTAAGTATGGTTCAAATCAGTCCATGTTTTGATATAGCCGTCATATAAACCGATCTTGACTTCTTAAGCCAATAGAGCGCGCAATACTCATCCGATTTGGCTGAAATCATGCATGAGGTGTTTTGTTATGACTTCTAACAGCTGTGCTAAGTATGACGCAAATCGGTACATAACCTGATATAGCTACCATATAAACCGATCTGGGTTCTTAACTTCTTGAGCCTCTAGAAGGCGCAATTCTCATCCGATTTGGATGAAATTTTGTACAACGGCTTCCCTTATGACCTTCTACATACATGTCTGATATGGTCTGAATCGATCAATAGCTTGATGCATCTCGATTTTGCTTCTTGAGCCCCTACAAGGCGCAATTCTTATCCGAATGAACTGAAATATTACACAATGACTTTTACAATGTTCAGCATTCATTTATGGTCCAAATCGGACTATAACTTAATATAGCTCCAATAGCATAACAGTTCTTATTCAATATTCTTTGTTTGCCTAAAAAGAGATAACGCGCATAGAACTCCGCAAATGCGATCCATGGTGGAGGGTATATAAGATTCGGCCCGGCCAAACTTAGCACGCTCTTACTTGTTTTTTACCTGAAGTCGATACCTAAAATAACGCTACCTTCTCATTCGTTACCATATTTAAAAGATGCCCCCGTCTCTAACCAATTTTAAAATCATTTTCCATGTTAATGTCTATTGTTATTGAGTGTTGGAAATTAGATTGTTTTTCTCGAGGACAAATAATGATTAATGTTCAAAATGTGATAATGGACTAACTGACTGAATGTCAGCTTCATTATGTGTTCAGATGACTTGGTGTTAATTTCTTTAAAGCATCGATGTTTGTGGGGGGGGGGGGGGGGTTTTGCCCTAATGTTGATATGTGGCCTTTTCAATCCTTTTTTCAAAGTTGTTCTTTTCCCAACCACAAAATGTAACAGTCATTTTGGCCAATAGTCAGTTGACATGATACAGACGAATACAAAAGTTGTAGCATAAATTGGTTAAACTTTTGACTCCTGTTAGTTAACAAAGCGAGGGTTTCCGTCGCATACACTTTTCCCATGAACCTAGTATGGAATTTTGGTTTTTGTTTGTTTTTTTTTTTTGTTAGCTTCAGTGCAGATGGGAAATCGTGCCACACATTTTGTCATTTACTGTCGCATCACGTAGGAAATTCGACATAAAATTTGATTACAGCGACACCGTAATATTACCCCACCAAACTGCCATTGGCAGAAGACCTAAACTCGTCTGTGTGATGATATGCATAGTTCAACACAATGGAATGACATCCTTTCGCAGATGTGGAGGTGGAGAGGAATGAAAAAAAGGATCAACTAGGAAACTAGCATCTACACACACACAGCCACTTACATGTATACCATCCTATTCACAGTCTGTTAAAGCTTTAAATCGAATTTTAACTACACCACAATGAACTGGGTGCTTATGTGACCCAACCAACTCAGCCCTGGATGCAATATGTATTAAAATTCGAAACACCAACAGAGATTTCTGTCCGTGCTGCAAAGCATGAATTAAGGAACAATTTAATGCCGTTGCATGAAACTTAACTCGCATTTCCTTCATTCACAGACGACTTGAGCACTATCGAGTGATGTGAGGTGAGCGTCTACAACGCCGTGAGTTGCGTTTCAGCGAACGAGCGAAAAAAATGCTGTATTCTTAACTACATTCCCTAGCATTAACCAGAAACAGCAGGTGCTGCATATTTAATTAGATAGGGGGCACTGGCTTCGCCGCACTAAAGAAATTACCCAGAACGGAACAGAGTTTTCGCGGCACAATGGCAAAAGGCAAGGATAACCTATAAGAGACCTTGGCCATATCCAAACGCATTGACTGAGTCACTAGCGCAAGAAGACGTAGCAACACCGCCGACCATAAACACGGACTATGTGGCAAGGCATACATTTAAAACTAATAAAATTTGTGTTGGCCATACATGCCCAAATAGACGGTTTGCTAGGCATATGACTTAATTATCTAATTTGTCAAGGAACTTTCAAAGTAAGTGAATACCCAAACGTGCTGGGTGGGGTGTGGCCATGTGCTATACACTCAACCCAGCATCCATCACCCTGGATGAAACATTTTAATCAACCACCACTAATCGATGTAATGAATTTGCCAATAGACAGGTAACAAAATCAATTTGGTTAATGCCACATGACAGCCGACCAGGGTAAACACTTAAGTTAAGGCAAAATGAAGCCCAAATGGATAGAAATTGGAAAACTCAAAGTTTTAGTTTAGTAATGAAAATTTAATTGAATAATTCTCTTGTGGGGCTAATTAACTCGTATCTATCTTTCTCCTTCTCTCTTGCAGGCCCATGTGGTGAATGCCTTTGAACAATCCCTTTCGAATATGACCTCCCGTCTGCAGCACCTGACGGCCACAGCAGAACGCAAAGATGGCGAGCTAACCGACATGCGTCAGACCATAGAACTTTTGCGCAAACAGTCCATACAAGCCGGTCTCACCACTGCCCACATGCAAAGTATGGGTGTACAAACGCAAAGTCAATCTCAGAATGATCTGCTCAGTCAGAAACCTCCACCACTGCCACCCTCAATGCCCGGTCAGCATATGTCACGTGCCAGCCAACATCATCAGCAGCAGCAGCAGCAACAGCAGCCGGGTACGAATGGCACGGGTGGTGGTGCCATGCAAAGACATCACAGTTCGGATTCCATGTGCTCGGTGAATTCCATTGGCTCATCCTGCTCCACCCAAGACAAGAAACAAAAGAAAAAGGGCTGGCTGAGAAGTTCTTTCACAAAAGCCTTTTCACGTAATGCCAAAATTTCCAAAACTAGTCGTCATGTTGGTCACAACCATGGCCAGCACAATAGTAGCGCATCAATAAATCCCAGTGACAATGGTAGTCTCAATAAAACCAATGGACATAATCATGCCGAACCTTTGGGTCTTTCGGCTTTGGCCACTCAACCGGCGCCTCCATTGCCCACATCGCCCACCAAATCAAGTCCGGCCAAAACGGTTACCCTCATAGACAATGCCAAGCCCATAGATGCCATAGAGCATGAGGATGCCATACACGTTGTCGAGGATCTGAAAAAACAACTCAGGGAAAAGGATCTGGTCCTAACAGATATTCGCTTGGAGGCTCTAAGCTCTGCCTCCCAGCTAGAGAGTCTCAAAGACACTGTGAACAAAATGAGGGCAGAGATGATGTCGCTGAAACAGAACAATGAGCGATTGCAGAAAATGGTTACCAGCAGATCTTTAGCTGGTTCAGAAGCTTCCCTGGGCAATGCGGTTAGTCCCAACGGTTCCATAGGTGAGTCCAGGCGTTACTCTTTGGCTGATGCCAACACCAGGCCACCCATGGAATTGCCCAAAAGACTAGAGGAGGAAGTCGAGGAGGAGAATATACCACCGGCCCCTGCTCCAGAACCACCACCACCTCCACTATCGCCCACCACACACATCGATTTGACCCCACCACCCCCAGCTCTTGAAGCCATATCCAGCCCAGCTCATATGCCCAACACTGCCGAGGAGTTGCCGGATGTGAGCGATGGCAAGAAGATTGCCATAGCCTGTTACCTGGGTCAACCAGAATCCTTTACGAAGTACTGTGAAGAAATGTTGGAAGTGGATGATTTCTATGCCAACAGCTCAATGATAGGCAACAATTTGGATGAGAATGGCGAGTGCAAAGCATTCCCTACAGCCAGTCCCAACGAATTTGTCATTGCCTACACCTACATTTCCGGGAAGACCTCTTGGCAGAATTTGGATTACATAGTGAGAAAAACATTCAAAGACTATGTGTCCCGCATAGATCCGGGAACAAATTTGGGCTTGAACACCGACTCCATAACATCATATCACCTGGGTGAAGCCAAGCGTGGGCCAGAGATGGGTTTCCCAGAACTGCTGCCTTGCGGCTACATAGTGGGAAATGTTAGGACTTTGTATATCTGCCTGCAAGGTGTGGGCAGCTTGGCCTTTGACAGCCTTATACCGAGAAGCATAGTCCATCGCTATATAAGTTTGTTGACCGAACATCGCCGATTGATACTGTGCGGACCCAGTGGCACTGGCAAATCCTATTTGGCCAGACGTTTGGCTGAATTTTTGGTGGCGCGTTCGGGTAGAGGCAATCCTTCGGAAGCCATAGCCACATTTAAGTGAGTTACCATGTAATAAAAATTAAAAAAAAAATCTTTATTGATTTGTTTTTGTTTTCTCTAAACAGTGTGGATCACAAATCCTCCAAGGAGTTGAGACAGTATTTGGGTCATGTGGCCGAACAGGCGGCCATAGCCAATGGAGCCTCTGAATTGCCTTCGGTGATAATTTTAGATAATCTACATCATGCCTCGGCCTTGGGTGATGTCTTCTCCTGCCTGCTGAGTGCGGGACCGGCAGCCAAGCTGCCTTGTATTATAGGCACCATGTCCCAGGCCACATGCAATACCACAAATTTGCAGTTGCATCATAACTTCAGATGGGTAAGTGGTTTGAAGTGTTTAACAAATTTGCAAGTTTTTAATGTTTTATCATTTTAAGGTATTGACAGCCAATCATATGGAGCCTGTCAAAGGCTTTTTGGGACGCTTTTTGCGTAGACGTCTATTCCAAATGGAGCTGCAAGCTCAACACTCTCAACCCGAGTTGGCTTCAGTTTTGGCTTGGTTACCCACTGTCTGGCAACACATTAATCGCTTTTTGGAGGCTCATAGTTCTAGTGATGTTACCATAGGACCACGCCTGTTTTTGGCCTGTCCTTTGGATCTAAAAGAGTCACAGGTGTGGTTCACCGACATTTGGAATTATCATCTGTCACCCTATTTGATAGAGGCTGTTAGGGAAGGAGTGCAGTTATATGGTCGCCGTGGAGGAGCCTGGAATGATCCATCAGCCTTTATACGTAACTCATATCCCTGGCCCTATGGACCGGATTCAGTGCCACCGCTAAGGCAAATCAATGCAGAAGATGTTGGTTTGGAGGGAGTGGCGGCCAGTAGTGGAGACAATCAGGATCCATTGGTGAGTTTGGGCAATGATTTTCTAACACATCCATTTATTCATTTACCCCCCCCTCCTTTCTCTCTCTCTTCACTTCTTAGTTAAATATGCTGATGCGCCTGCAAGAAGCTGCCAATTACTCTGAAAATCAAGACCAAGAATCCGACTGTGCCAGTCTGGATTCCAACATTACACCAGACAGCTCAGCAGGGGCCGAATGAGATCAGGCGAATGATGCGTCTGAGGATCCAGCAGACCATCATCTACTGTGGCAATGAGCGCAAAATGGTTTTACTGATATTCGGGCATATGTAACCGCTGATAGAAGGCAGGACCGTATGCAACAATAATACAACTGAAGTATGCAGAACTTTATACAGCTTTCTCCCAAAGTTTATATACAACATACTCGTATTTATATAATCCCCCCTCCCCCCCCTTGAAAACACAACAACAAATGACTAACATTTATATATGTCGACTTTACAAAACAAAACAAAAAAACAAACTTTTTACAAAACTAAAATAACTAAAAACCAACCCTGTATGTAAATGTATCTTTTAAATACCACAAATTTTGTATATTTTATATAAGGAAAACCCCAGAATTCCAAGACTTTTTTAGGGAATCCCCAAAAACTGGCTAACAATGAAAGTTAAAAGAGAGCAGCTGGCATAGATCTTAGGTAATATTTTTTTTTTTCATTTAAACTCCAAACCAAATGCCAAAATCCGCGCCATAGAGATTTTTGAACACCCCAGAGAACAAGGAAAGGCCTTTAAAATAAAACAAAAATAAGCATAGATCTGAATAAAGCACAAGCCCCAGAAAATCTGACGTAGTCACCCACTAATCGCACTTGCACTACTTTCTGCAAAACTCTGAAATGTTGTAACACAAAAGAAAGCAGTTGCCCAAGTCACAATGCAGCAAATGTCATACCAACAAAAAAAAAAAAACAAATGAAACGCAAAGATCTGCAAAACAAAAATCGGTTGAATTCAAAATTGCACTTTTTAGCCGCACTTGTTAAAAATGCAAATTTTTTTATTTGAACACCATTCCCCATACCATTTGCACCCAAACACACAACGACACTGGCAAGAGGTGTCACTTGGTCTCTGGTGTTATTGAAAATCTCTCTTACTTTTATAAAGGCGCAGGACGACTGCGACTTGAGGAAATCCAAATCTAGAAAAGAAAATCCTTTAACATAAGATGTTAATACAATTTTCTAAGCTGGTTCCATAACAACACCGACGCTAACAATTAGTTACTAAAATGTTTTAATTTCGAGAGAGAGACGAGATGCATGGTACGACGACAAGCTCGAACGGGTCAAATCTCAAGTCGCCAATCGAATATCTGTAAATTGTAAATAATACTTCATACTAAGCCAAATTATTATTACTATAATACCACTAATTAACAACTTAACTAACAAAACTAAACGAAATGTATGGAAAAGCGCTTTTAAGTCCCTACCAAAAACTTATGAAACAAGAAATAACCCAAAAATCCTATATAAAGGCCAATAAAAAATGCTACAGCTAAACCAATTCAAAAATTTTGCCATCAACCTCCCCATGTAGACCAGATACCCTGAAAAAAAAAATACAGACACTTAATAGCCGCCCCCACAGCAGTTTCATACACAGCCAACAAACATATAACACACAAAAATATATTTAAAAAAATCAACAACAACAACAACAAATCAATAAATATAGCTAAATTTCTGTTTTGTGTAACTTAATTAAAATAAAATATAAAAATATAAAAACAAAAATAATTATTAAAGCTTGTTATAGTTTTTAGTTGAACTTGTTTTCTCCATATTTTAATAATTTGAATGCAATTTGTTTCATAACTATGATAACTAAGAGAACCATCATTGATGATGAGGATAATGAAGAGATAATAGCTTAAACCAATTACATAAACTATTCTATTATTATGCAAAACGATATTATCAAATAAGTTCATATTTTAGTTGTAGTTAAAAACAAAAACAAAAAAACACAAAGAAATTAAAAATAAAGTAAAACAAAAGCAAGGCAGTCGAAGAGCGAAAGAGCATAATGAAATGTAAAATCAAAATAATTTGTAATTTAAAATTATTAATTAAACAAAAAAAAAAAAAAAAAAAACATGAAATGAATGCTATAAAAATATAACAGAAAAATTAAAAATAAAACATTTTTTCCAAAAATTAATCTCACGACTTTTTATACAGGGTTGAGGGTCGCCATTCATGTGGAACGGACTGAATCTATACAACGTTTATGGTATAGTAGCCGAACCGGTCCCGCTCCGCCGCTCCTTCTTTAACTCTCTAATATCGTTTTAGGGTGCGGACACTTCGCCCTGAATGCGGATAACGAATTCGTGCCATTGTATACTATGATGCTGAACGCGTTCGAATCCTGGCAAGAACATCGGACAAAACGGTGTTTATCCGCTCTTAATGTTGGCGACATTTACGAGGTATATTGCCATGCATGGTCATTTAAAAATTTTTCCGCAAAGAGGTGTCGCACTGCGGGATGCCGTTCGGAATCGGCTATAAAAATATTATCATTGAGTTTAAACTGGAATCACTCAATTAAACTAAAGCACTCATTGATGTGTGAAAATTTGCCCCTTCTCGGTTCCTGGTGGTAATGTTCTTCCTTAAGGTAATGTTCTCATTAAGGGACGGATGGTATCTCAGACTCGTTTTCTACTCTCAAATACCTTTCATTTGAGTTCCATATTGGCATAATGGGTCATATATAACCAATTTGACGTATCGTTAGGAGGAAAAGTGCCAAATTTTAATGTCATATTCGTAATCTACACCAAAATACCTTTCATTTAAGTCTCATATAGGCATGGTAGGCTAATATGCCTATTTAGGGGTTTTTGCGCGGTGAGTGACCTCCCATTACTTGGACCATATTTGTAATCTACTGCCTAATAATTTTCATTAGAGTCCCATATTGAAATGAACTTCTAATATATCTGTTTAGAGGAGTATTGCAGTTGGGGTAAGGGCCCTCTGGGTACTTGGACCCAAATTTTAATACCATATTCGATTTCTGGTCTTCAAAACCTTTCATTTGATACCCTTATTGTAGCCATCTGACTTCTAATATATCTGTTTAGAGGAGTATTGGAGTTGGGGTGGGGGCCCTCTGGGTACTTGGACCCAAATTTTATTGCCATATTCGATTTCTGGTCTTCAAAACCTTTCATTTGATACCCTTATTGTAGCCATCTGACCACTTTCGGATATGGGAGGGTCCGCCTTCACCCGATATCTAAAAATTATATAGCCTATGTTTTCTTCCAGACAAACGTACACAATCTATGAAAATTTTAAGAAAATCGGTTCAGCTAAGTATCATATAGTTATAATGGGTCTAATGGTGTTTTTGAGGGGTGGCGTGACCCAGTGTATGCCATATTCGAAATCTACTCCCGAATAACTTTCATTTGAGCCCCATATTGAAATGAACGTCCAATATGTCTGCTTGGGGGAGTTTTGGGGTTGGGGCCGATGGGTACTTAGACTCAAATTTTAATACCATATTCGTATTTTACTCTCCAATAGCTTTCATTTGATACCTATATTGTCCCGAATGGTCCACTTTTGATTTTGGGTTGTGTTTTTGGCATAAGGGGAGGCTCCGTCCCCCTTCCGATACCAAAAAATTAAATAGCCTATGTTTCCTTCCAGACCAACCTACACAATATGCGAAAATTTCGAGAAAATCGGTTCTGCCGTTTCCCAGTGTATACGAAACAAAGAAACCGAGCCCATATATCCGTGATTGGCTAATGTGCCCATTTTGGGCGTTTTTGTGGGGGTGGGGTGACCCGCTATACTTCGACATGAATTTGTATGCCAGATTCGTTATCTACTCCCGCATAGTTTTCATTTGATACCCATATTATCTTTATCGGTCTACTTTGGATTTTGGGTGATGTTTTTAGGGTAACGGTGGAGGGTCCGCCATGTTATCAATAAATTATGAAACCTATTCCAACTTCCTGACCATATTCGTAATCTACTCCCGAATACCTTTGAGTCCCATATTGTCATGATCGCCAAATAAACCTATTTTAAGGGGTTTTGGGGCTGGGGCCTTCCCCCAGGTACTTGGACCCAACTTTTATTATGAAATTCGTACTCTACTTTCGTATACATTTCATTTGAATCCCAAATTGTTCCGATTGGTCCACTTTTATATTTGGGTAGTACTTTTGTAGTGAGGGGGAGGGTCCGCCCCCGTCCCGATATCAAAAAATTATATAGCCTATGCTTCCTTCCAGACCAACCTACACAATCTGTGAAAATTCCGAGGTAATCAGTTCAGTCATATTTGAGTCTATACAGAACAAACAAACACAAATCGAATTTGATATAAGACCAGCCGAACCGGGCCAGCCGAGCAAGCGCCTTCTCTCACTTTCTAATATATTTTTAGGGTGGGGGCACTTCGCCATGAATGTGGATATAGAAGTCGTACCAATGTAACCTATGTCCGCCTATGACGCTGAACGCCTGCATTCGAATCCTGGCGAGAACATCGGTCGAAATTTAAATCGGTGGTTGTCCATTCTGTGGGGTAACATGCCATGAATGGTCATTTAAAAAATTCTCCCCAAACAGGTGCCGCACTGCGCCACGTTGTTTGGACTCGGCCATAAAAAAGGTCCCTTATCATTGAGTTTAAACTCAAATCGGATAGCATTCATTGGTTTGGCGTGAGAGGTTTGTCCCTGTTCGGTTATTGGGCAAATTTTTACTCTACTGCCAAATGCCTCTCGTTTGAGTCCTATATTATGGTGTTGGTACATATTTCCGGTTTAGGGGATATTTCGGGGGTGGGGGTCGCCACCCATACACTTGGCCCTTAAAGTAAATATAAGATTCATGCTCTACTTTCAAATGCATTTTATATTAACCCCATAATGGCATGATCGGGAAGTAAGTTCTGTTTGAGGGTGGGGTGGACCCCATAACCTTTGTCCCGAAAATGAGCATCAATTACCCGTAAAATCAATCATTGTGCAAAACCAATCTCCGAGATCTGATGTTTTTGAAAATTAGGGTAATGATATAGTGTTTCACTATATAATCTCTTCAATCTATATATTCACTTCATATTGCCATGGTCGGTACATATGAGCCGATTGGAGAGTGTTTTGGGGCTGGGGCGAGCCACACAGGGCCCTTTTCCCTGAAAATAGATATCAAATTCATTCGTTACTCCCAAAACCGTTGATTTGACCTCCATATTGCCATAGTCGGAAATGCAGTTTAGGGGGTGCTTTAGGGCGTCCCCCCAAACACTTGTTTCCAAAATTTGGTATCAATGGGTCAATTAATCTATTCGACGTATTTTTTGGAGGAAAAGCGCCACCTAGACTGAACGCAAATTTTAATGTCAATTCGTAATCTACTACCAACCTACACAATCTGTGAAAATTTCAAGATAATCGGTTCAGTAGTTTTTGAGTGTATACGAAACCGACAAACAAACACAAATTGATTTTTATATATAAGAAGAAGAATAACAACGCACAGTGTTTGCAAATTGAAAAATCATGAAAATAATTCTAGAACGCAGCAGCCACTCATTTTATGCCGCCGGTCGAATAGCCCAAGTGCTGCCTAATTTTCCGGCAATGGCAGTGGTACTCGCAGACGAACGTGATGGAATTAGAAGCACTGACCCACTAACTCCAGAATCAGCGAGCTGAATCTGGAAATTAAGAGGGTGGTCACCGAACATAAGCGGAATATGTGGTAAGAACACTTGAAACGATACAACTTAGGTATTACTATAGGCAAGCTGAGTAGAGCTGGCTATCTATCAATAATGGCAACCATATTTGGCAGGCATGCTGAAGGTCAAGGGAGAAGTCCTTGTGCAAAATTTCAACCAAAACGAGTAAGAATTGCACCCTCTATAGACTCAAGAAATATAATCGGTAACTCATTTTATATGGGAGCTTCATCAGGTTATGAACCGATTTGGACGTATGGTATGGCATAGTTGCCGGTCGTTAAAACGAAAGACTGCAAGCAAAATTTTAGCCAAATCGGACAATAATTGCGTTCTCTAAAGGCTCAAGAATTCAAGATACGAGAACGGTTTATATGGCAGCTATATTTCGATCATTTCTAATCTTTGTATGTGGTGCTGTTTACACGAGGTTTGGTACTCTATTCGGCGACAATATGTGCTACTCTATTCGGCGACAAATGTAATTTTCACGTGAACAGCTGTCAAGCTCCATATAAAAAACCTATAAGTTAACAACATGTGAAATAAATAAATGACTATTTTAAATTAATTGCTTATGGCTGGCACTATGTTCGTTTTTCACCGTTGAAAACCCATGTTTTTCATGATTACCTTTTTTACAAACACTACAAAAATCGCATTCGGAAATGTCCTAAAGAATGAAATCGGCAAGTTTGTTTTGCTTAAAAATCTATAACCTATAAAACATAATCGCCCAAAAATGGCGGGAAAACCCTTTAAACGAAACACTTAAAAACAATTAACCCTGGATATGATATTTAGTTAGAATAAAAAGTCTCGTGTAATTATGTTCAAAAAAAATTATATTTTGTTTAAGTTTTTCGCAACAATACCGAAAGCTGAACAGAATATTCTGCTTAAACTAGCGAATTCGCTAGACCAATAATTAAAAAACCCAATCATATCTCCTTTGCATTTTTACTAAAATTCTTTTTTATCGTCCATTTTATCTGTGCACCTTTATTTAATTTCGATGTCTTTACTTTACGATACGCCACTAATTATAACAAATGTCATTTTTATCCATGAGTGCAACTCTATAGTTGACATATGTTACCACCACATACCTAACAACCCTGTATTAGCGGAGTTTTTTCCTTAACGATTGCAGGCTAGTGAAAAGTGAGTCAAATTTTTTGAGCTTTGTAAAAAAGTAATTGTTGAATTAATGCTTTTGGTTTGAACTGTATTAAATCTCTGCTAATAAAGGAGGTTTTTAAAGACCCCTTTTATAACAGCACATAAAAATGAGCCCAATATACATTTTTTTACAAAACTGAAAAAAGCATTGGTTGTGTAACATTTTTAAGATATGAGAAGTATAAGCTGCAAAACATGTGAAAACTCTAAGAAAAGTGCTGTTTAGAATTATTTTTGAGAGATTCTATACATGAAAACCGTTTTAATTGTAAAAAGATTGTATAGACAAAAAGTTTCTTACTTCTCTTATGAGATCGAGTATAAAAATGATTACATAACCTCTAACCGGGCCACTGCTTTCGACAAACATTTTTTGAATGCCAAAAGGACCAAAAGAAATGAAAATTTATTGGGAATTGGATAATTATTTTCGTTTAATTTTTCCTTTTCAGATTTCGATCACATACCTTTACAATGGCTCTACGCGTTCTTAACATGGCTTTGCGCCGTCAATTGGCCGCCCAATTGCCCCGCACATCTCAAGTTGGCAGCGTAGCCTCCGTCCACACCTTGGACAAGATTGGCAAACGTGAAATTGTTGGCTACGGCTGGAACGGCACCGCCTGCTATGTAGACCGTGTCGACTACCCAATGCCCCCAATTCGCTTCCGTGAGCCCACCAACGAAATCAACAACTTGCGCGAAAAGGAGAAGCAAGATTGGAAGAAATTGAGCATGGAGGAAAAGAAAGCTTTGTACCGTGCCAGTTTCTGCCAAACCCTCGCCGAATTGAAGGCTCCTTCTGGTGAATGGAAAATGCATTTGGGCATGGGTTTGTTGTTCGCCAGTGCTGCTATTTGGGTTGCCATCTTCATGAACTTGTTTGGTAAGCATTTTTGCAGTTTTGCAAAGGAGGAAATTTAGTGCTTATGGTTATGTTTTTTTGTTACAGTCTACGATGAATTGCCCAATACATTCGATGAAGAGCACCAAAAGGCCCAATTGAAACGTATGCTCGATTTGGAAATCAACCCCGTCACTGGCCTTTCCTCCAAATGGGACTACCAAAACAAGAGGTGGAAGAACTAAACATGCACGCCCGCCCAACTGTGCTGAAAATAGTTATTTCTTTTCTAAATTTAAGTCGGCTCCAATGTCAATGTTTAGCCCATTTGTTATTGTGACTTAAGGAGATAAATACGATTCCAGCTCTGATTCTAAAGCAAAAAGAGCTTAGCTTTAAATAACAATTCTTAGTCAACTTCAAAAATTCTATTTAACATAAGAATGAGATATAAAGTAAATGCAAGCAAAATACAAGAGTCTGCAATAATGGTGTGCTAAAACAATAGCGGAAACGTAGTTTTTCTTCTATTAGCTATTAATAAAAATGACAAAAATGGAATTATCGAGTAAGATACGGTGTCATGCATATTTGGGTTACGCAAAATTTTGCAACAGTCTGCGATAATTATTAGTTAAATATAATAATTGATTGCTGCTCAACTTATCAAACAACGTAGTTTTAAGATATGGAAGGTACTATTAAGGAAATGTTCTTTCTTTCGAACTGGCAGACGTCAATGATGTTTGGCTGGTCAACGATCATTAGTGGAATGCATGGCTAGACCACTAAATGCACTCGGTTAGGTTCAAAAGAGGGGTCGGATATTAATCCATAAAGCACTAAGTTTCAAGTCACTCACAAATCCCGGTAGATGGGAGGATAAGACCTCAGTTACTTTTGGCGGCGTGATTGTCACTGGTCCGAAGAGATGAGTCAGCATCATGCAGAGTGATAGGGCAAGAAGAGCCGTTTGTGGCTTGGGTTCCTAGCAGATTTACAATAAATAATCGAGAACAGAGATACAAACATCATTCGCAGCGCCAAACTGTCGAAGGAGCTACGCCCAGAGAGAATCTCCTTTCTAATGCTGAGGAAGGAGGTACCATCGAGTAATTTACTAATACCCTCAACCTATCAGAACATCCTTATAGGTCCGAAGTGTGAAGAAAGTTTTATTTATTTATTTCACCAGAGCCGTGGCTCAAACGCGAATTATTTGTGCGGTCGCGATAATGGCTTGAGGTTACCATGACAACACTCTCGACTCATGAGTCTTGAGTGTGATTTGTGTTGTGAGCATAATTTCGCTCACGCACGAAGAATTTTGATTCAATTAGGGTCACGCACGATGAGGTGGTTGAATTTGGGTCTCACTACCGAACACCCGGCACGTGAGCATCACACATGCTGTCACGAGAAGCTAAGCTGCGAGCTACCGGGCGCGCCCACAGGTTGCGAATAGTGGAATGCCCTTTACAGAGTAGCTGCAACGGCAGTTGCGAACAATAAGCGGTATCCATGGAGAGTCTGCTCCCGCGACGATCGGTCTTTTGGACCGGAACGAGCTTGCTCACTTACAGGAGCGTGACGAGGATCGACACCTCCACCTGAAAATGTGGTTACAATAACAAATACCAAATCACGTGACTCACGCGTGACCACTTCCAAGAGTAGACAAAGATGATTCACGTGTAAACTCACAATTGCATGTTGTCTAAGAAATATCTTTACAGAAGCGATGAATGCCGCTATGTAGACAATTCGACACCCTTAGCGCTTGATGACCTTTAACCTTTCTTGGCAAACCATTGTAGTTTTTTGTCTCTGTAGATGCAGTCGCACAAATTTCTAAATGGCTAGGATTATGCCAACAATTGATTGATGCTGGCAGTGTAAGTCGGTTTTAACCAGGTTCGTGTGCTTTTTCCTGCCGAGCTAATCCCACTCGACTTGCAAGCAGATACCTCTGGACGCACGCCAATCAAGTTGTAGAGTTCCTACATTTAAATACTTAACAGAACATTACTAACATATGTAAATAACTAAAGGCTCCCGGCACGGGATAGCTGCGAGCACCACACAAGCTGGAACATTGAGGTCCGATCTGTGTGATGTTCATTGCTGTCACAAGAAGCTTAGCTGTGAGCTACCGGACACGTCCACAGGTTTCGGATAGTAGAATGCCCCATATGGAATAGCTGCAACGGCAGTCGCGGATAATCAGCGGTATCAAGCGAACAAACAAATTGTGTGCCTTGAACAAATGGGTGGGTTATTGACGCCTTTAAATAACCAATGGCCACCCGGTTACCGCGGTGGTCGGACCGGAAAGAGATTGCTTACCTACAGGAGCTTGACGAGGATTGCCGCCTCCACATGAAAATGTAGCTACAACAACAACATCCAATGGCTACCACGTTCCCGCGGCGATCGGTCCTGTGGACCGGAATGACCTTGCTCACCTATTGGAGCTTCACTAAAAGCGCCACCTCCACATACAATTGTGGCTACAACAACAATAGTACTTGTGCCACAATAGTAGAAACCAGATGAAACCATCACGCGTGAGAAGAAATGATGTTCCCACGAGCCAGAGAAAAGTTTTCATACGTGAAAGTTCTCTCTAGTCAGCCACTTCAGATCCCATGCAGTAGTTCACATTGACAAGAGTATTGACTGCAAGAGCGAATACAGACAAGAAGAAAAACTTCACCTATGTATATTGCTATGCCTTCTTCTCGCCATTGGAATACAAGATGCTCGACAATAATAACAATGTGGTTGCATATAATGGGAAAGGAAGAAAACAACCTTCGTTGCCAAACTTACCATTCAAAATGCTTTGAGAAACAAAACACTTTCGATGATTTGCGATTTGTAACACGATATATTCAATTTTGTGACTTTTTATTACATTGAATGAAAAAAAAAAATAAAACTCTTTGGATGGTCACACGCGACAAAAATAGTAGCACCTCAAAGTCAAAGCAAAAACACAAATGTAAATATGTACATAGAACGGCTGTAATTCATTAGTATATAAAACAAAACGATCACTTCTAAACTAAATTTCCGAACATTAGTAACTTAATAAATTAATAGACACAATGAAAATCACAAAACATCGTCTCGGACACTGCATAATTTTACTCTGACTGACGTATATGAAGTACACCCAGCTAACGGTTCTTTTTTCATCAGTGATGGCAAATTCATAAAACGACGTTTACACTCGAGCCCAAATCAATTTGATTTGAGTCTCCCCAAATCCCGTTTACACTATGATTAAAGTGATTTATATTTTTCAACTGCGGATAGTGGAGAGAAGCTGCAACTGCAGTCGCGGACAATTGGCGGTATCGAGCGGAGAGTCTCAGTGAGAGGACATGCGGCATCAGCTCTTGTAAAAATACTGACTGCTTATGATACTCGATATGACAAAGTAAGTTATTGGCACCTTTAAAAACCAATGGCCACCATGTTCCCGCAGCAATTGTCCTTGGGACCGGAACGAGCTTGCTCACGAGGATCTCTATCTCCACATATAGATATGAAAATAATTCATAAAGTTGTAGAAGGTCGTCTACACAATGAGGAATTTCTCACACGATTATACCAAATGTTTTAAAAAGCCCAAAAAAAATCATCTATTCAAAAAATAAAAAAAAAACAGATATTGCCTAAAGTGCGGTATGCATTTAAAACGAAATTTTCGTAGCCATAAGAAATGCATTGGAATATCCTGATTCTTGACTATAATACACACACACAACCAAAACTCGTTGATAGATAGTGCACTTGTGGAAAAAATTGGTCTCAGCTGTTCACGGTTCACTATTTGTTGCAACCGAAAATTTCGCTTGGTCCTTAACATATTACTATTTTGACATGCGCTACTGCCAAAAGTACTGTTTGAGGTAGTGACCTTATGGTTTCAGCACAAGCACAAACCGTTAGGTGATATAGAGTTGTGCCATCTCAATTGCCACAGCTGGTTAGTCATTGAAGATCAAGATGTAAACAACGTCGCGAAATATTACTCCGGGTTTATTGGTAAATCGTGTGTTTTTTTTATTGCTTTTAAATATTTTATTGTGTTTATTGGTTGAAAATGTCATCGGGGTTTCAAAGTTTTTTATAATCTCCGCAAACCTTTTGTTTGATAGAAGTGGAATTCGATACAACACGGGTTTCTAAATCGGTCGCCAGTTTGGTTAACTCTTGGTGTTTTGTGAAGTGAATTAAGTACTTTTCTGTTGACGACAATTGTGTATATACGACCACTAACATTTTGGCAATAACTCCAAGTCGCTTCACTTTTTGTGTTTCCATGTCCATTACATGGTGCTTGGTGCAATGTTCGTTTTTCAGAGTTGAAAATACATTTTTCGAGACTATTTGTGTGAAACACTACAAAAATCTCAAGGATAACATAATATTTTTGTTAAAATTGTTTAATAAGTTATGGGCAAAGTCGTACTGAATTAAATCAGACATAATTTATGAATCTTCGTTAACATTTGCAACAGTGATTATCGCGATATGTTTTATAGTGATTGTGATCGTGAGTTTATTCGATTGGTTCGTTGGCAAGTATAACCACATTGGACTTAGGTAAGTGAAATTGGCTTATTGCAGTTTAGGGGTCTCTCACCGATTTCCTTGAAATTGATATATAATTTGTTCAAACCGGCCATCATTTTCGAACTACATAATGCAAATAAATGAAAATATAAATTGAAGTCCCCTGTAGCGCACAGGGACAATGTCCGCCGCCTGAGTAAGAGTCCTGACGCGAACTCAAAAATTTGGCTGGCTACATTTTTGAGTTACTATGCCATATTTTACTCTGAAAAGGAGGCCCCTTAAGACAGCATTAATTTATATATGAGAAGTTGCCCTGTTCCTTAATGGAATGTTCATTGGCAAATTTGCAATTTCCATTTGAACATCATCTTAGAGATATATTTAAGAGCTTTTTTTTAATGATTTCGTCAAATCTCAAAAAGTGACCGATATAACGACAATGAAAAACTTTTCCAGCCCTTTGCTTTGGTGTATCAGAGTAAGTTTTTGCATATTTGAAACTTAAGTAATTCATACTTATTTCGCAACAAAAGATGTTTTTTTCAGAAAATTTTGACTTTTTACTATGTGACCTATGAGAGAATTAAAGGGGATTTTTTTTATCAAAAATACTCTTGAATCCATAAAAAACTTTTAATTTTTTTTAAACTTGTCCTTATAAAAAGGGGGTTTTAAAAACATTTTTACTTTTTTCACTGTTGGACCTATGAGAGAGGAGAAAATATGAAGACAGGCCGAAGGCTGAAAATTTCTCCACAATTTAGAATGGAAAGGGGATTTTTTTTTATCTAAAATACTCCTAAGTTCATGAGAAATTTTAACCTTCAATTTGTCTTCTTAGAACTTATTAAAAAAATCTTGACTTTCGAGATGGGCTTAATGATTGAAAATTTTATACAATGGAAAAATGAAAGCCACAGTAGATACACCACACAAACCATGATATGACGCGTTTAGACACCTTTTTTAGTGTTGGATCTATGAGAGAGGAGAAAATCTTTATTTGAATATTTGTATCATTTGGTCCTATAAAGTTTATGAGATGTATCTTTGGTTTTCGGTGGACTAATTTGAACGTTTACATCTCAAATGAAAGCATGTGATCTTGGCTTTTATCTCGCGGTATACTTTAGACCCATATAAATGCAAAGTTTTTTTTCAATTGCAATTTTTAGAAATATTTTGTTCAACATTTTTTTTATTTTTGTTGTTGAGAAGATTTCGAAGATATTAGAAAAGCTACAAAAAGCGCTTTATTTCGTTCAAATCGTCCGCAAATAAAGAATATATATGCATTTGTTTATAAAACCTTAAGGGTCTATATCTCCGGGTCCTTCGTGGACAAAATTTTTATTTTATTTTGCTCCCGTAATTGGTACAGAATGCATGCGTCAGCGGTATATAAACCCACTTGCAACGCCGTCTTGACAAAGAGTTTCTCTTTGTACCTCTGAAATTCACGCTCTATATCATGTAGATCGACGCTGATATCTCTGGGCGGTGGATTCCTATCTATTAGATAGAAACTCCTAAGACAGCAAGTGGTTGTGCTTTCTTACGAATGGGATTTTTCTTTGTCTCCGGATGGAGATGTTCCACATGAGAACTGAGAATACAGCCCGTCGTAGTAGCTTAGCCAGGGAGTTAACAAAGCGCCGTAGAATTCTACTACTGCTGTCTGTGTCCGTCTGTCAGTTGTAATCACGCATCACCCTTTTAAAAATGGTGGTGTTCATGGGCAAATTAGATTCTTGCATAAGCCAAATTCAATCATGTTGTTGTTGTTGTAACCACATTTTCATGTGAAGGTGGCGATCGCTCGTTCCGGTACAAAGGACCGATCGCCGCGGGGACAAATTTGCCATGGGTAATTGAAAGGCGCCCATAACCCGCCTTGTCATATCGAGCATCAAAGGCACTTAGTATTTGTGCAAAAGCCGGTGCCGCCCGGCCGCTGATTGTTCGCAGCTATCTTCTCGTGACTGCAATGAACACCACACAGACGGGACTTTAATGTTTTAGCCTGTGTGGTGCTCACAGCTATACCGTGCCGGGCCAAGTTTGAGCATAATTGGATATTGCTCGTATACAGACCTTTTTAGCGATTTAAGGTATCGAGCCCGCAAACTGTGATGGCCAATGTAGTCTTAAAAGGATCATCATCGCTCTCCTGGTTTTAATGAGAGCCGATGTTGCCGATATCGAAAAAAATGCGATAGTGAGTTATTTTGGTTGTTGTTGTTGTAACTGTATGTTGTACACTGAGGCGGCAGCCCTTGCCGATGAATGATCTCAACGGGTCAATCCGGTACGTACAACCGGCTGCCATGGGATTGCGTTATATTGGTGCCCTTGATATGCTATATATAACCGATATAAATTTGCTGTATATAGACTGATCTCCCAAATAAGATCCTGGGGTAGAGAAAAATTACCCTTCTTTATCCGATTCCGACAAAATTTGCAAAAGAAACTTCCATGGGTGTACAAAGTTCGGCCGAGCTGTACTTAATTCGATTTTACGTGCTTTTCAACGAATAACCGAAAAAATCATCGTCTTAATAGGTATACAAAATCTCTTTCTAAAATATAAAACAAATTTGTCCAGCATTTCAAATTTTGTCTTAAACCACTAACGACAAATTGGTAGGTTAGGCATGAAAACAGAAATGATTTTGTCCTTAGTGGAGTAGCAAAATTTGCATTTGCAATGATTTTTTCATAACATTTACGAAAAAAATTTTAACTATGTCCAAATGAAACTTTTAATAAAATTAATAAAACACTTTTCATAAATATCAGATCAATGAAACATGTCATAACATTTATGATAACGAAAATCAAACATAAAGTTTATAAACAGTTTTCATAACATTTATGAAAAACGTTCATCACATTTATAAAATTTTTTCACAACATTTAAGAAAAAAATTCATAAAATTTATAATAATATTTATTATATTCATGAAACCCTATTCTATTGCTTATGAAATGGCTTCATTACATTTATAAAAATAAATATAAAGAAAACATTTTATAAATAATATGAATTCCGCTAGAAAAATAAAGGTAAAGTCTTGGATATATAGTCAAATTTATTAAGAGAAAATTATTTGAACATAAATCCAGGAACTGTGTTGTGTTGTAATGTGTGTTGAAAGGGGGAAGCAATTCTTGACCAGTCTCTGGGAAGGCTAGATCGTAGCGACACATAAAACCGACGCCTTTTTTGCATTTGTGTTCCACAGTTGGAAAAAAAATATTTCTTTGCGGTTAGCTTTTTTGGGTAAACTTTGATGGTCTATCAATGCCTTCATTTTACCGACCGTTATAATATTGGGTATTTTCCCATTGGAATTAAAAGGCAAGAAAATGCTTTTCCCTATTTCCAAAAAATATGTTCTCCCTTTTAGCGTGGGACGGTTTAATGTATGTTCTTGGTCATCGTAAGTATCTGAGACGATCTACCCATGTCCGTTTGTCTGTCTGCTGAAATTGCGCTACAGTCTTTAAAAATTTCGTAAATGTACCTGCATGCCAAATTTCAGACCTCTAGCTCCATATGTAAAGAATGTACCAAATGGTACCAATTTTGGTACCAAAATGTATGAATTTTTAATAGATCATATCGTCACTAATCATATATTTCTAAGTTGTACTTACTTGCCAAGACCTTTAGGCCCATTTATGAAGAAAGTACCAAATGATACCAATTTTGGTAACAAAATGTCCGAATGTATATATATGTACATATATTTCTTAGTTGTGCTTACATTTCAAATTTCAGACCTCTAGCTCCATCTGAACAAATAGTACAAAATTGTACCAATTTTGGTGCCAAAGTATATGAATTTTGAATAGATCATTTAATCATCTATCATTTATTTTTTAGTTGTACCTACATGCCAAATTTCGAACCTCTAGCTCCATCTATAAAAAAAAAGTACCAAATAGTAACAATTTCGGTACCAAAATGTTCGAATTGTGAAAAAATTATTAAGTGCCCATCATATATTTCCAAGTTTTATTTACATACCAAATTTCAGTCCTCTAGCTCCATCTGCACAGAAAGTACCAAGTGGTACCAACATTGGTACCAAAATGTACGAATTGTAAAAAGACTTCCTAGTTGTACTTGAATGCCAAATTTCAGACTTTTAGCTCCATCTGTAAAGAAAGTACCAAATTGTACCAATTTTGGCATCAAAATATACAAATTTTGAATAGATCATTAAATCAGTCATCATATATTTCCTAGTTGTACCTACATGCCAGGCCTCTAGTTCCATCTGTAAAGAAAGTACCAAATGCTACCAATTGCTGTACAAAACGTACGTTTTTTCCCATTACCAGTACAAATTTTCCATTTTTTCTAATCAACCTCATCATTTTTCAGTAGATGACTTTTAAATCAAAAGTCAAAATTCTATATCTATCCCCCCGCCCTGTACAAAGTTCTCTCATTTCGGACCTTTTTGGTACCATTTTTGGTACCTAAATGTACAAATTTCCAAAAACTAATTGTCGCCCAATTAAGGTTGCCTTAGATACAAAATTCAGAGCTCTAGTTCATATTTCAAAAAAGGTACCAAAAAGTACCAATTGCGGTAATAATCGTACTATTTTTCCAACTTTCGGTACAATTTTCGAATAATTTTTTATCAAACCTTATTTTTTCAATACTCTCCTTAATTTGAGCCCAAGAACATAATTCTTGTCCTCTCCGTTCGCGCTGGTCAAAAATGTACCATTTCGTACTTTTTGCTACTTTTTAGTACCTAAATGTAATAATTTCACCAAATCATGCCTTATCATGTGCCCATGACCCAAGACCAATAGTCGTGCAAAATTTCACGATTCTAGCTTTAGCCGTACTGCATTCTTATTTGATCCCTATATACTTATTGGGAGTGGGAAGGCCCCCCGGGTGGTGGTGTGGACCCCCAGAAACGTGGTCCTGAAATTTCGTGCTCGTATGAATTTCGTGCTCTATCCCGAAATACCTGTCATTTGAGCCTAATGTTGCCATGATCCGTAAATATGCATGTCCGATTTAGGGTTGTTTTCGTGTGTGTGGTGACCCTGAAAACAATATCAGCTTCGTGCTCAAATATCATTTATTTGAACCACATATTGCTATAGGCCTCAAAATTGGATGTCAAATTCGTTTTCTTAACTTAAATACCTTTCATTTAAACCCGTTATTGTAAAAGTCAGCACATACGTTCGGTTTGGGGTTGTTGCCCTATAAACTTTCAATATCGAGCTTCACTCTATTTAATATCCAAATTGTCATGGTGAGTAAATACCTCCTATTAGGGTGGTTCCGAATGTTTATATTATATTCGAGGTCTACTCCCAAATATCTTTCATGTGAGCCCCACATTTCCAGAGTCAGCAAACATGTCCGGTTTGGGGTGTGTTTGGGCGATCGGGCGGCCAGCCAGTGTTTTGCGCTTGAAAATATATATCAGATTCGTGTTATACTCTAAAATACCTCTTATTTGAGCTCCATATTACAATGGTCAGCAAAAACGTCCTATCGGGGTGGTGTTATGGGGTTGGGGTGACCCCATACACCCTTTTTTCCGAATATTCATATCAGATTCATGTTCCACTCCCAACGACCTTTCATTTGAGCCCTAAAGTCCTTTCATATGAGCCCCATCGTAAATATGTTCTCTTTGGGGCGTAATTTTGTTCTCTTTGGAACTCATTTGAGTCCCATATTGTCGTGATTGATCCGTATGTATATTAGGTAGGTTTTTGGGGGTGGGGCGGGCCCCTTAGGTACCCCATCCGAAATTTGGATACCAAATTTTTGTTTGGTATGAATTTCTGCAAATTATGGTAAGGGGGAGGTTATGCCCCCCTAACCGTCCGTTCGTCCGTCTGTCGAAAGCACGAAAACTTTCGAGGGAGTAGAGTTAGGCGCTTGAAATTTTGCACAAATAATTCTTATTAGTGTAGGTCGGTTGGGATTGTAAATGGGCCAGATCGGTCCATGTTTTGATACAGCTGTCATATAAACCGATCTTGGGTCTTGACTTCTTGAGCTTCTAGAGGGCGCAATTCTCGCCCGATTTAACTGAAATATTGCACGTAGTGTTTTGGCATCACTTAACACAACTGTGCTAAGTATGATTCAAATCGGTTAATAATCTGGTATAGCTGTTATATAAACCGTTCTTGGATCTTTACATTTCGACCCAATAGAGGGCGTTATTTTCATCCGATTTGGGTGAAGTTTTGCATGAGGTGTTTTGTTATGACTTCCAATGACTGTGCTAAGTATGGCGCAAATCGGTACATAACCTGATATAGCTGCCATATAAACCGATCTGGGATCTTGAATTCTTGAGCCTCTAGAGGGACCAATTCTCATTCGATTTGGCAGAAATTTTGTACAACGGCTTCTCGCATGACCTTTAACATACGTGTCTAATATGGTCTTAATCGATCAATAACTTGATACAGCTCCCATATAAACCGATCTCCCGATTTTGCTTCTAGAGCCCCTACAAGGTGCAATTCTTATCCGAATGAACTGAAATATTACACAATAAGTTCTACAATATTTAGCATTCAATTCATTTATGGTCCGAATCGGACTATAACTTGATATAGCTCCAATAGCATAACAGTTCTTTTTCAATATTCTTTGTTTGCCTAAAAAGAGATACCGCGAAAAGAACTCGACCATGGTGGAGGGTACATAAGATTTGGCCTGGCCGAACTTGGCACGCTCTTACTTGTTTAAAATGTGCTTGCTATATAAATCGCGCGAAACATATAAATGGGGATCTGATCGAATCGAATCTGAATCGATTTCTTTCAATTTCAATAGGCTTGAGTACAGATAAATGTTTGTGGCAAAATTCTAGAATACCCAATGAAAACTACCAGATGATAAATTACAGATGACAGAAAGACAGCCGGTCATGACTAAAAGATGTCTCAAGAGGTATACGTATTGAGGTATACAAATTGACTAAGTTATAATAACCTGTACCACACTAGAGGTGTGGGCTATAATGCGTTGATGTGATGTTGTATTATAATGCGTTTATCACATCTCTATATTAGTACAACTTTAATGTTGCTTTCTTATAACAGTTTTTTGCTTTCACTACTTGGATTTTGCTAATGTCCTATACATGTTAATGATGGGTTGTTCCCTTCTGCTGCAAATCAGACCTTAGCAGAGGATAAATCGCATATTTAAAGTTTTAACATTTCGATTCTCTTTGATTTGTCCTCACAAACACATTCGAACCTGCGTACGTTGATCATCAGCAGGCATTTATTTACATGCATTAATCGCAAAAAAGAAATGTCACTCACTACCACCACATCGCCTCAACATCTTTTGCAGCACCCAATTTAAACTTCAACCTTACTGCCTGCTCCCATTACCGCCACAACTTTTCTTCATCACTTGCAGCACAAGTGGGAATGTTCACACCTTACTTCAGTGCTTTACTGCCTTGTCTGTCCTCCTGCGCGTAACATATGCTCGGTTATTACACACACTCGCACGCTCTCTCTCTCTCTCTCACTTACTCGCTGTCTATCTCTCGCACTCGCATGTTTATGTGAAAGGAGTGCACATACGCAGGCAGATACTACACATGTGCACATTACTTTATTCTTATTTTAATTTTTAATTTATCAAAATAGTAGCTAGTAGTATGTGGGTTCGGTTCTTTGTTCACAATAGACATTTGCATGTGGATGTATCGTGTTTCATCTGCTCGAAAAACTCAAAGAACTGGCCAAACTTTTCGGTTTTCCTCATGAAATCCTTTTCCTCGACGAAATCGTTGAACCACTTGATGAAATTCTGTTCTTGCTCCTGCTGCTCCTCGCTGAGGCTGGATTCGTAGGCGAGGAATTCGTGGGCGAATCGATCGTAGAACTCCAGTGTGTAGTGCTCGTAGACATCGAGGGTGTCTATGCTGTGGCTTTCCAATAGCTTTTTGAATCTGGTGTCATCGGTGGAGTATAGGAGTTCCCTCGTTGCGGCTATCTTTTCGACCAAGTTCTCGGCCTTTGCACAGTTCTGTTGGTCTTGGGCATAGATCTTGAAGGCGTCCAAAAAGTTCTCGACGGAGTCTCTGTATACATCGTAGAGGGGCGAGTAGGCCTCGTTGTCATTTTCAATTAATTCGTCGAGGTCTCGCAGTACATTTAAATGCCAGGGTTCCTGCAGCATCAAAAATATTCGTATGGCTTGTCTGTGTTTGGGCAGGGCGAACTCCAGCAGCTTGTCCCGTTTGGAGGGTTCCTTGGCGGCCGATGAAATCTATACAAACGAAACAATGTCTTAGAGTTGACCACATATCTAATGGAACATCATACCTTCAGTATCAAAGAGATGGCAAATAGAATTTTTAAAATATTCATTGTTGTATGTCGTTTCTGTTTCTTTATTATGATGTGAGTGGTGCTGATGCTGTTGTTGTGATTGGTGTTGTTGTTGCTTTAATTTGCTTTTGTCTATACTTTCTCGTTTAGCGAATACATTCGTACTGTTGCGATGATTCTTTTGAGATATTCTCCTGTTCTTCTTCGCCACCTTGTGTGCAAGCAGCTCTGCATCTCTGCCAAGGGGCTGAGCAGGTGCAGAGTGAGAGAAAGAGCGCAGATTGATTCTCGCTGCATTGGTCAAGCGTTGTGTTTTCAGTTGTCGTTTTTTTTTTTGTTTTGTTTTGTTTTCTTTTCTTTTTTTGTCGAAAGCGCGTCTTCTTTGGTGGTGAGAGAATAATGTTGAATCTTATCATTGGAAAAGATCATTGAGCTACAGGCATGAATGCTTTGTTTATTGGTTTTGTATTGCATCTGAATGGATGCTTTCATAGCCCAGCAGCGTCCATCCATCCAACCATCCATTTATACGTTGGCGACGATGTTGGAGGCGAGCGAACCAAAAGGGGCAAGACGGGATGACACTTGAAGTGTACGCAGTAGTTTTTTGTGCTCATTTTCTTTTTTCTTTTTGCCATGCGAGCAGGAGGATCGTGTGATGATTAAAGGGAGGAATATATGGTTGCAACAACAATTTGAGTTGACTGGTGGTAGCTGTTAATGTAATGTTATACGACAGTGATAATAAATGCCGTTCCAAGTGAAATGCAAAAGGGATTTAAGAATATTTTATTGAAATATTTGTCTTTATGCATAAAAATTTCAGAAATATTCGTGTACAACAGCCCTTTATATATAACCCTAGCCGAAGATGGAAGGTCCCAATCTTTTGCGAGATATACATCAACTATGGGTAAATCGATTTATTTGAATTTTTGATTGTACATTGATAGTACCCCAAACCCGGATGTCAGATACCAAAATTATAATTCAAGTACATAGGAGGAATACCACAATCCAAAACCACACAAACTGCATAAGAAAATTCAACAGTCGGGCGGACATGTTTCGATCGACTAACAAGTGATTTCCCCATATTTTATCGCGATGTGTTTTCTAGATTGAGAACAATTTGTTTGTAATAAAATAAAAGCTCAAAAACATCCGAATAGTTAAAACAATTTTTAATGCATGATAAGGTACTCAATTATACGGTATTACGGTACTCTTCGAGATGATGAAAGTACTAAAGGACAAACTTTTCCATCCTGAGCTAGGAAACATTCCACTCTCCAACGGGTAAACGTCCTCGCTTGCTCGCAGTTGAGCTTTTCATGATATCGATGACTACGATACAAATCGGAGCTGAAACTTTCAACCTGTGTCGCATATGACGCTGATAGCCTGGGTTCGAATGCTGTTAAACTTTCCTACCAAGTGGTGTTGCTCTGCAGCATGCTGTCCAGACACGCCATATCATGGAGCATACGGTTGAAATGAAAGATTTATCCCGGTTCTTCCTTAATTAAATATGTGCTTAAGTGTTTCCCAAACATCCCATTGCGGAACAAATTAGAGGGAAACTAACTTCGCACAATATCAATTGAGTGCCGCCCGTTTCAAATTTAAGCTCAATGATAGGGGGACCTCCTGTTTTATGCCGAGTCCGAACGGCGTGTCACTGAAGAGTAACACGTCTTGGTTGAGAAGTTGTACATGGCTGAAATACTCACAAAATGTTGACAGCATTTGGTGAGGGGGTAACTACCGCTGAAAAATGTTTTAAGGTTTTCTCGCCGACATGATTTGAACCCGGGCGTTTGGGCACGATAGGCGGGCATGCTATTCTATGTACCACTGTGGCTCCCTTAAAAAATATTCTTAAGTCAATCTTTTTTGAACTTAGAATTTAATTTTAATGAAAATCGGTGCAGATTCATATATAGGACCGACATAAATATTTGGCGCGATTTTCACTTGTATCCTCAAAATTGGTTCGAATTTTCATACATCTTTCTCGTATGATAATCGACTGATTAACACGTTACAATTTTTCACGGTTTGCTCCATGTGAGCACCACCGTTAAGGTTCATCAAAACATTGAAATTATATGAGGTTGAAAGTGGTGGTATTTGAGAATATGGATCAATTGAACCATATTTAGCATGAATTTTGGCAATCATAACAAAACTCGAAAGCTATTTATTTGGTTGGCCATTACAGACATTTTGATGTTTTTGCCGAACTTAGAAAAGATGCTTCTAAAACTTTTTAATCGACAAATATGTGTTCTGTTTTTTTTGGTATTTCCAGAGTTTGGCGTTGTAGTGAATATTTAATGGATTTATCGGGGGTAAAGTTGTAAAATTCTAATCCTTTAAACAGTACGTTCGAGACTGTGTATCTTGTATGCCAAGGAAAAGAGATGTATTTCTCTGTATTGGCATGAACTGTTTTGTCTCCATTTTTGTTTGGTAAGAATTGAGTACACAGAAAAAAATCGCAAAAAAATTTTAGTTAAAATTTTTTTTAATTAAAAAATTAATTGATCTAATAAATTTTAAATTGAATATGAATTGTTTTTAATTACAGCCGTGATTGAAACTTTTACCATTTTCAATTAAAAAATTAATTCAATAAATCTTTTAATTGAATCTGAAAGTTTTTTCAATCACAATCGATATTGAAAATTTTGCAATTTTCAATTAAAAAATTGATTGATTTATTAAATTTTTTTAATCGAACATTAAAAAGTTTTCAAATATGGTGCTTAAGCAAATTCAATCAAAGGCTATTTTGTCCCCTACAATATAAAGCGAAGGATATTTTAAAGACCCATATATCTCACATTTCGACAAATTTAAAGCAATATCATGGTAGCCCGGATTA
This sequence comes from Stomoxys calcitrans, assembly GCF_963082655.1. Lineage (NCBI taxonomy): Eukaryota > Metazoa > Arthropoda > Insecta > Diptera > Muscidae > Stomoxys > Stomoxys calcitrans. The sequence goes on along the minus strand of NC_081554.1, from coordinate 197,975,074 downwards.
ACCTGATCGAGTCCTTCATCGGCCAAGGGCTTGCCGTAGCAATGTGTTGTACACTGAGTCGTACAACACATTGGCATGGTACGGCAACAACAACAAACCTATTGGGCACCCCTACCCGACACATGAAATTGTGTGGAGAAACCCCGCGGGGGAGTTTTTATTATATACGGTTGCCTATGCCCAAACATCGCACCTTAAGTTCATGCTTCGGAGATAAATATCTGCGTACCAAATATAAAAATTTATTGGAATTTTTCAAAATTCAATAATTTTTTAATTGGATCAATTTAAAAATGTAATTAAGAATTTTAAACATGTCAATAATTTTTTTTAATTAAAAAATTGATTGAAATTTTAATACTTTTTTAATTGAGTATGCAACTTTTTTAATGGTAAATTTTTCAATAACTTTTTCGTAAACGGTGGTTGATATTATCAATTTCGTGATTTAAGCAGTTTCTATTAAAAAAATAATTTGATCAATTAGGTTCGTGATTGAAACCGATTTTTATTTTTTTTCTGTGTATGAGTTCTTCTGGTCGAGCTGATGCATTACCCAAATCAGCATGTCGGCTCCAGTCAGCCGGTAATGCATAGGCTTCAGCTGCCATGGTTTTTAGCTGGGACACTGCTAGGTAGACTCTTGATTTTCACAGTTTACGTCCTTCTATTCTTCTTTTATATACTTTTTCTCCCTTGGTTCGGTACATTGATAATAACTGCAGGGTTGTTCTGAGTCCGCTTTTTAATACCCTCCACCATAGGATGAGGGGTATACTAGTTTCGTCATTCCGTTTGTAACACCTCGAAATATGCGTCTAAGACCCCATAAAGTACATATATTCTTGATCGTCATTACATTTTAATTCGATTTAGCCATGTCCGTCCGTCCGTTGAAAGCACGCTTACTTTCAAAGAATTAAAGCTAGGCGTTTCTAGAGAGCGCAATTCTAATCCAATTACTGTGCCAAGTATGGTCTAAATCGATTGATAACCTGATATAGCTGCCATATAAACCGACCTTGGGTCTTGACTTCTAGAGCATCTAGAGGGCGCAATTCTCGCAATGCTCCGATTTGGCTGAAATTTTGCATGAAGTGTTCTGGTATGACTGCCAACAACTGTGCCAAGTATGGTATAAATCAGTACATAACCTGATAAAGCCGCCGTATAAACCGATCTCCCAATAAGACTTCTTGAGTCTCTAGAGGGCGCAATTCCTATCCGATTTGTTTGAAATTTAGCATGGCGTGTTTCGTTATGACATCCAACAACTGTGCTAAGAAGGATTCAAATCGGTCTATAACCTGATATAGCTGCCATATAAGCCGACTTTGGGAATTGATTTCTTGAGTTTCCAAAAGGCGCAATTCTTAGCCGATTTAACCGGTTAATTTAAAAAAAAATGATTGAATTTGTTGAAATTTTCAATAATTTTCCTAATTGAACCAATAAAAAAACATTTTCAAAAAAAGTTATTTAAAATTTTAAATGTTCAAAATAATTTTTTTTAATGCAATTCTTATACAACAAATCCTTATAAAAGAAGTTATTTATCATAGAAATATTTCTAAAAAAAAAGGAAAATTATATTTATATATATGCAAAAGTAGAACAAAATTTTTTTGAGGTAGGGCCTGCGATCATATTCTTAATTTTAGTTTAAAAATGTAGGCTTAATTTTAAAAATATTTGAACAAACTATTTTTTTATTTACAAAAGTAAAATTTTCATTATATGTTTAATCGAAAATCAATTTTTGATTCAAATAAAAAATGTTCAACCAATTCAATTTTTTAATTTAATGTATGTTTTATTTACAAATAAACTTCTATTTTGAAAAATGTTTCGTCACATATTTTCTGTGTAGTAGTAGCAGTTTAGGCTACCTCGACATCCTAACCCGATTTGGTGTAGATCGGATTATATTTGGATCTAGCTGTATATAGACCAGCATCAGCAAACATCTTTGGTTTATAAATAAGAATGTATAGCTATAGAGGTGGTGCCCAAAGTTCGGCACCGCCTTACATAGTACATTTTAGCTTGTTCCAATTATTATTATAGAGCTTATCTTCTATCGGTAAAAATGCAGTCATTGACATTAGAGAAATTTTAGTCTCTTGCGCATTTATACCTTGCCCAATATTGTATGGGTTATGACCAGAGTCTGGATTTTTGTGCAAAATTGAAATTATGACATCCATTACTATTTAATCAAGTTTGAATTTTGTATTAAAATTTAATTTTGTAAACATATATTGACTTCAAAACTTTGATTCTGCATGAATTTATGCATAATACTAACTCATATTCCATATAATTGATGACAAAATTTCGTTTTTTCCATAAAAATCCGGACTCTAGTTATGACACATTGAAACTAATCTCTAGAAGTGAGCTGAGACTTTGGGGCGGCTATATACGGACGTCTTCGATTTTTGCGCATTGTTGCACATTTTGGCTATCACATTCCAAAGTTCGGCGCCGCCTTACTTAGTACGTTTTAATTTGTTCCAATTATTATTTTGCTTATCTTCAATTGGCAAGTAGTTATTGATATTAGAGAAATTTTAGTCTCTTGCGCATTTATTCCTTGGCCAATATTGTATGGATTATGACACATTGAGAACTAATCTCTGGAAGTGAGCTGAGACTTTAGGGCGGCTATGTGCGAACGTCTGGGATTTTTTCCGAATGATATTCGTAAAGTTATCACCATTATACATATATTAACACCAATTTGTTCTCTTTTGCGTAGCTATTTTTATGCCCACCACCAAAGGATGGGGGTATTTTCATTTTGTCATTCCGTTTGTAACATATCGAAATATTCATTTCCGACTCTGCAAAGTATATATATTAGGGTGATGATTGTTTTGAGTTTTTTTTTCTCAAAAATTATTTCCTGTTGCACGAATGAATGAAGTTTTATCTATTGAACACTAAAATAACATTTATTTCAAAACATATCACGCACAAACCACTTTCATATTAAATTTTTGTGAAATTTTTTAAATCATCTCCTGCGCGAAGTTTTTGCTTTACAAATCACCATATGTGTAAGATTTTATCTAATCTTAAATTACATGGATATGAGGTTGTAAAAAAGGCATCACCCTTAAATTTCTAATGGCGGTATTCACAAGATTTATGAAAGACTTAAAATATGTTTATTTGACAGTTCTGTAACAGAAATCTGTCAACAAGCCTATTTCAAATCTACATTGAGGTTGAAGGTTTTACCTGAAACTTTGCACATTTCATTATTTTTCCATAGGCTGGATAAGTTCGAAAATGGGCAATATCGGAAAATATATCTTGGGACTCCCGACATTGGTATAGCCCTAATGTGGACCGATCTCCCAATTTATGGACTCGGGTCAATAGAAGTCTCATTTATTGCTCAATTTCGCTGAAATTTGGGCAAAGTGAGTTATCTGAGAATCCTTGACAACGGTATAGATCCAACAATAGCTCGCTATAGCATCCATGTAGACCCATCTCCCGACTTTAGGTCCCAAAAAAAGACGGACGGACATGGCTACATCCAGTCAGGAAGAATTTCTGAGTCGAACCATACACATACAGCACAGTCACAGTGGTAGTCCGGGATACAGATCATGTTTTAATCAAAAATACCAAATACATGTGTACTTGATCAATCAAGACATTTATGTCCGACATTTCGAATTCGAAGTTCTCCGCAAGTACTTCTTATTGAAGTAGGTGAAGATGGTCCATGTCTAGCTGTAGATACCATATTTGACTTGATTTCTTAATCAATGATGAAGAGTATTTCAGATTCGGCTTGGTCGAACTTAATGCGCTTTACTAGAATAGTCTATATTGGTCTCAGTTTTTTTGCGTAGATTTTAAAATCCAGTAAGGCGTCTGCCGTTGGCTATATCAGCCATGTTTCTTATAGCTTAACACTGCTTTCAGTAGCATATTTCATCATATTTTGTAATTCCCCAATTACAATTTGTCTACAAATAATGAGAGAACCATGAGTAGTAATCTTGTTAAGAACTCGTAGCGCTGTTGGATTTTTGTAATCAATTGCACCCGATAATCTTTGACATTAAATTTTGCAATTCGAAATTCACTCCTCGACAGTTTAAACAAATCATTCACAAACATCAGCCGCCTCAGTAATCAGCCGTTATTGTATCTGGGAGAATGAACGACAAAACATTTGTGTGGTGTATATTTTTGGCATTATTTTCAATATCAGTGAGTTAAAATAAAAAGAAATCCCATCGATTTTATATAATAATAAAAATAATTTTTTTATTAGTCCTCCTGGGCAAAGTCTGTGGAGAATGATGTTAATAAAATAACTACCAATGAGGTAGCTTCATCAAAAGAATCCACAGAAAACAATGCAGCCAACGCGGAAGAGGAATTGACACCAAAGGATCAGCTGTTGTATTTCACCTTGGTGGCTTTTCGAGACATGTCCTTGGAATATGTTGATCTAGCAGCTAACATAAGCGAAAGTCTGTTAACAGATGAAGATTTACAACCCAACCAAAGTACCACTATTATGGAATTCCGCAAAAATATTACCCAATTTTTGGAACAATACAAAAAGTACGATGGCATTGAAGAACTCTTTAATTTGGTGGATTTCTATTCCAACACTACCTCACATTATTTTGAATTGACAGCAGAGACCAGTGCGGCTGATATGCTAAAGATCAAAGAGAAACTAGATAAATATGGCTCAGATGAATTGGATAGGGAGTTTGAGAATCTTTTTATGAAATTCGGTGAGCAATTTTGCCAGAAGTTCGATGAATACAAATCCAAACTAAGCGCGGAGGAATTGCAGCAGGAAAAGGTAATGTTTGACTGGTTGGAGGAGTTCAAATCCATACAGAATGCAGAAGAGAAAATCTTTTCATTCGAGAAATTCTTTCGTTTCTATGAGGAATAATTGAAGAACTTGTGTCAAAGCTACATAAAAACCTTAAGCAGATAGGACCAGCTGCATTGGATACTAAAAACGGCTTATTTTGTTTAAAAATAGTGATGATTTATTATAAAAGTGCAAAAGGAATACCGTAATGTAGTGTTGAAGAATAAAGCATCATTTTACAATTAGTTGTACAATACAGGGCGTTGCTAATGCTGCAAAGTTTTGTAGTATTTATTGAGCATGCAAAGCAAAGCTAATAGTTTAAAATTGCCGAGTTTTATTTTAGTTTTATCCATTGCATGTACAGGATAGAATTACAGAGCAATATTTTCCTGAATACTTATCAATATCATCTGTAGTGATTTACACTGTATAGTACTAAATTATAAAACAGCAAATGCCTGCCAACACAACACAGTTTGCCATTCTTCTTATTTCATTTTGTTTGTATAAAATAGTTTTGATATGTGATTAATCGTTTTCTCAGCAAATTTCTGTGAATATGGGTATTATATCCGTCTTATCTTGGCTGGACAACTTGGCGTATTCCTCTCCAAACTTGGCCTTATCGAAATTCTCCATCCAATCGGCAGCCTGATTTTGTAAATTCTCCAAACCATTTTCGCTTAAAAGTTTCACCACTTGCTTCATTTCGGCCGAGCTGTCATTCTGCTCCCCATAGGGCGCAGTCACCTCCAGAAATGCCACCATCAACTCAACACTCTTTTGAGCACATATACCCGAATGAGACTTGTAGTTGTTCAATTGCCGCAAATAGGCTTCCAGATCTTCTCGGTGTTTCTCATAAGCTGCCGTTGAGGGCATGGCCTCGAGCACTGCATTAATCATGGGTCCACTGTCATTGACCACAGTTTTGGCAAATTGTATGAGTTCCTTCATGTTTTGTTCCACATAGGTGTCACGTTTGAAACGTGTGGTAACGCCAGCTGAGCAAACCTTTCAAGTAAACAACGTTTTTTTTTTTTGAAGATTATTTGCCTGTTGAGTAGTTGCGGGCTGAAAGTTGATATTAACCTGAATTATTAGAGCGATGTTTAACAATCGCATAAGCTGCAGCTTTCTCATGTTTCCTCCTTTATTGCACAGCTGATACTGAGAATTACACCAAATTGGCGTTTGCATCTGAAGCATTTTGATTTGTAAGAAGCTTTCAAGAGAGTCCGTTCAGCAATCATTGAATGTGACTTCTTTGTCATGAGGTTCTCACGCGAGAGATTGTATCAATTGAATGCTACGTGCTATATGGAAGTTCCTATAAATAAAACCTTTGTAAGTAGGTGCGAATACACAAAGCCATCAATCTGCACAACCACATTGGCTCATCATTGACATACTGCAAGGCAGCAGGAAAAATTTTCAGTATGCTGCTGATGGGTAAATGGGAGTGATACAACTGCCGCATAATATCTGAGTTATAAAGTAGACAATCTAGACTTGCTTTCCACCCCTATTCATATGTTCAACTGTCTCGAGTCTAATTTCTACAACTGCCGCATAATACCCGAGTTCTAAAGTAGACAATCTAGACTTGCTTTCCACCCATATTCATATGTTCAACAGTCTCGAGTCTAATTTCTTCTTAGGATTAGACCATTAAACACCAAATCCTACTTGCTATCTAATAGTTATTAAGACCAAAACAAGTAAAAGCGTGCTAAGTTCGGCCGTGCCGAATCTTATATACCTTCCACCATGGATCGCATTTGTCAAGTTCTTTGAATAACTTCTTCGAATAAAAAAATATCAGTCATAGAAAAACACCACCTCAAAACTTTTAGTCAAATCGAGTAATAATTGCGCCCTCCAGAGCGTGATCGGTGTATATATGGGCGCTTTATCAGGTTATATACCGATTTAGATCATACTTAGAACAGTTGTTGGAAGTCATACCAAAACGAAATATGCAAAATTTCTACCATATTGGATAAGAATTTCGCCCTCTAGAAGCCCAAGAAGTCTAATCGGGAGATCGATTTATATGGCGGCTATATCAATATATGGACTGATTTAGACCTTACTTAACATAATTGTTGGAAGTCAAGATAAAACACTTCATGCTAAATTTCGGCCAAATCGGATAAGAATTGCGCCCTCTAGAAGTTCAAAAAGTCAAGACCCAAGATCGGTTTTTACAGTCCCAACTGACCTATACTAATAAGAAGTATTTGTGCAAAATTTAAAGTGCCTACCTTTACTCCATCGAATGTTAGCGTGCTTTCGACAGACGGGCGGACGGACATGGCTAGATCGACTAAAAATATCATGACGATTAAGATCATGCATATTTTATGGGGTCTTAGACGCGTATTTCGAGGTGTTGCAAACAGAATGACGAAAATTAGTATACCACCATCCTATGGTGGAGGGTATAAAAATATCACGAAATTTTTTCAATCAAATAAGTAATTGAAAAAAAAATAATTTTTAATAAAAAAATTAATTGAATTTATCATTTTTTTAATTCAATCAACCATTTTTCAATAACGCTCTTGATTGAAATTTAGGCGATTTTCAATAAAAAAATTAATTGATTCATTCATTTTTCAAGGTGAATCCAAACTTTTTTTCAATTAGGGTCGTGATTGACTTTTTTGATATTTTCAATTAAAGATTAGTTAGCTCAATCATTATTTAAATTGAATCTAAACTTTTTTCAATTGCGATCATGATTGAAGTTTTCTATAAAAAAAATTAATTTATACAATCATTTTTCTAATTGAATCTGAAAACTTTTCTTTTTTTTCAATTAGAAATTTTATTGAAATGTTCTCAGCTAAAAAATTAATTGAATCAATATTATTTTTTCATTGAATCCGGGTTTTTTCAATTACGACAGTTATTGAAATTTAGGCAAATTTAAAAAAAAAAATTTGCTTAATTTTTGTGGCATTCTTTAGCTTTTTATTGCCAATAAGTAATTATTCAACTCATTATAGGTAACCCATTATTTTTTAACCTTAGGTATTTCTACGAGTTATAAGATGTCGATGTATTCCAGTGGGTAATGATAAATGTTTACCTAGTTTTTTCTGGGTAGGCACTTACCAACTTTGAGCCGACTATAAAATCCGCTTTTGAAAGTTATTCAAAGTTGTTAACATTACAAAATATATTATATCTTGATCTAATGAGGACACCATGGCGCAGAGGTTAGTATGTCTGCTGATGACGCCGAACGCCTGGGTTCAAATCCCGGCATGAACATCATTGAAATTTTCAGCGGTGGTTATCGCCTTAGTAATGCTAGCTGCATTTGTAAGGTATTCTGCCATGTAAAAACAAATTGTGTCGCTATGCGGCACGCCGCCCTGTGGGGCATTCGACTGCAAAAGTGTTGTATAATTCAAAATGGAATTTTCAAGCAATAATGAAATATTGTGCGCAATTTAAAAGGTTATAAAATTCTCTTTCATATTCCGGAAAAATATAGTCTTAGGCCATCTAACCTGTTTGTAGTATAGTCATGAGCATGCACTTTTTATTGATTTCTCAGTTAACATGATCTCTTATAATTTTTTTATGAAAAAACTTTAAGTCGTATGTATGAAAAAACTATAAGTCGTACGACCTTCAAACTTTAAACATATTTGTTTTAGGTGTTGAACTATTTTTATAATTTTTTCTACAGTAGAATTCAAAAATGTTTATACCGTAAAATGATAAATTTTTGAAGACTTTAAAATTTTTATATTTTGTTAGAAAAACATGGAGATATAGTTGACAATTCAAACATATCAAGATTCGAATATTGATTTTTCTAATTCAGAAGATCCTGGATAATGTATATTCAAAAAAGTTTTGCCCGTTTTTGCCCCATTTGGATTTTTGGAGCTTTTTTTTGTCCAAACTCTTGGGCACATATTTCAAATAAAGTTTATTTAAGCTTCAATAAGTGATCTGAGATTTTATGCAGATCTATTTTCTTAATCTTTGTTGCTATAAAATATTGGACATTTTGATTGAAAGTTTATCGAAAATCTTTTTGATATTCTAGAATCTTTAAAGTTTAGGTCATGTCAGCTCCGATTTATATAAAATCAATGAAATAGTCAAAGATTTGTATGTACTCAATGAAACAATCAATGTTTTATACTGATGACAACCATACAATTTATGTATTGTAGTGCTATAATGGATGCAAGCGCATAGAGTCGTCGTTTGGTTATATATCCAAATCTGAACAGATTTCCTTGATATTCACCAAAAATCTCTCTTTAAACTTCTTTCTTTCCTGTGCTGAATTTCAATAAAATCCAAACATAAATCAAAGATTCATTGTAATATCAATAAATCGTATAAGCAATATGTATATCAGATGTATATGTATATAAAAGATTTGCTCAAAACTTAAAATTTTTCTTTTTCATATTTGCCGAATTTCATGAAGATCGGCCTCTCTGTTGATTTAAACGACACTTTTGATGTCAAATTTCCGACTGTTCGTCGTTCGGACTCGGCATAAAAAAGGAGGTCCCTTAAGATTGAACTTAAACTTTAATCGGCCTGCACTCATTGATATGAGAGAAGTCGCCCCTGTTCCTTAATGGAATGTTCATGAGAAATTTAGTAGATTTAAGTAAAACCATAAACAAATCCGTGTAGTTTAGAATGTTGGGAAATGGTTCATAAGATCGATATACTAGATTTCCATAGATTTTGTCTTGACAACTTTATACTTTACCTTTGCCACAATCAATTAACTAAAAAATACGGATTATCAGCGATTAAAATATAATTGGTATTATATTTGCGATAAAATAGAAAAAAATTTGAAATCAACTAGAATTCTTATTTGCATTGATATGAATATAAAGCAGTTCAAATTTTTAGCATTAGTTTAATAAGCTAATATATATATTTATGTATATATATATGGGTATTTTGTATATTGTTAATGTATATATATAATAAATTTGTTTTGGTAGAAAAGATAATTAAACTTATGACATAAATTACCATTTCAATTACAAATACAAATACATACAATATATCTTACAATATTCGTATTAACAAGAAAACATTTCTTAGCTATTGATTATTTATCAAGGGTTCAATATGATTTTTTATTTAATTGAACTCAGTTTTCTTAAATTTTTTTCAATAATCATCAATTTAATCACAATACAATTATACATATATATATAAATAATTGAATTTCATATAATCTCGTATGCACATGTATTAGTATGTGTGTGAGTGTTGGTTGTTTTTTATTTTTGTTTTTTAATATATTTATATGTAAATTTTTGCTTTTAATTTGTTATATTATTCAAGTAATTATTAATTTTCCATTTTCTAAACTTTGTTTTAGAATTCTTTTAACGCTCTATCTCTTGTATGCAGCCCGTATGTACACTTATATGCTTATAAATCTTTTTTAAATATATTTATACATATATATGTTTATTGTTTGTCTTCTCTTGCTTTATAAAATGTATGTATAAAGTTGGAAGTAGTATGTCAATGTTTATTTTGTGGACTCAAAATTTATTGTTACAAGAACAACAGACAAACCCACTACGAATGTATTGTTTATTTTCGTTTTGTATGTGTATGTAAACATTGTAAACATCAGCTGATGTTCGCTCTTGTAATACTGTAAACATCAGCTGATTTTATAGCGATAAAACAGCTGATTTGAAAAAACCAAATAAACGAAAACTTTTTGTTCTTCTAAAGCTGTCTTTGAGGATATATTTCCTTAAACTTTTTCTATTTCTTTCCAAATAAAGTATGAACAATATTTAAGAATAATGGGATATTAATTCACCATTTCGCTCTCTGGCAAATGAAATCAATCAACAATATTTCATCTCACAACAATACATTTTGAGTGGAACTTTCTATTAAAAATGTTTTAATTTAGGTTAATTTCTCTATCATTCTAAGGAGTTTTAATTTCAATTTGATTACATTTTCAGTAAGAAAAATTGACCTTCGGTGATGTTAACAGTTTTCGAGAAGACTTTTTGTTTTTTTTTTTCTTTTTGTAATTTTTCGGTATACTCTAATGTAGTAGATGATTGATGTATGCATACAGGAAATGTTCTGAGTTGTACAAATACAAAGGTACATAGTTGCAGTTTTTCTTCTTACAATTGAAAACCATAGATAGTCCATGTGTTAGTATTTAGATCTGAGCTGTACAACCCCTTGCTGGAGTTGTGTAAATATTTGTTATATATAAAATATGTTGCATTATATTATGGTATATATATATATATATATATAGATAAAATACATAGATAGCAGAAGGAGCGAGGTGGTAGGTTGAATAGGTAATTTGGGTGGGGTACATACATGCGTACAATTGTACATATAGATTCCATAACTTTGAAAAACATTGGTAATAAATATTTTACATTAGCCTATGTCTGTAGGTTTATGAATGAGCATCTGAGGTGGTGGACATGATATGAGTTAGGAAGGTGTTATGTTAGTTAGTTAGTCTGTATGAGGTACTTGAAATGTTGTAACACAACTTGCTTGCTTTAAATTCTATGTCAAGTGAAGTGTTGATGTGCTACCCTAATTTTTTCACATAATTTTGTTTTCTTTTATTTATTTATATAAAATGTATTAAGGTACTTTTGACAATTCTCAATACTTGCCAAGAATATCCCAAAAAAACCTCACCTTACTTCAAGCTTCTGCTACCGTTTCAAGTAGCATCAGTGTGTGTGCTTTTGTGAGATACTCCTGCAAATATTATTTAAAAATTTCTTGATAAATCATAAAATCATATATTCAACAAAATTTGTTTTTATTTTTCCCAACTTATGTTTAATAATTATACTCATATATATGTACAATATCTGTAAGTCTTAGAAATATTCAATTCTTTTATTCCACTTAATACAAAATATTTTGGTAATACAATACTAAAAGGTTGCAGTCGTACACATTGAAAAAGTTATTTGATTGTGGTTTAGTTTAGAGAAGAATGTTGGCAAATTAGTTAAGTTCAGAAAATGCATATCAATTCCTTATAAAATAAATTTATGATGTTTTTATTAGCTATGCTATTCTTTGAATAGAAAGCATTGCATTTAAATGAACTCAGCTGGAATTAGTTCAAAAAATCACGAAAGGATTTTAACAATCAAAATAAAAGAGCGCAAACAGACAAACCAAATGAACCGGACCGTTTATGTGCTGTAGGTGGCCTACAAAAAGCACTTGCAGTGACATTCGACGAATATTCAAGTGCACAACAAAGAGAGTTTGTCGATGTGTTTTGCTGTTCTAAGCATTGATGATTAGTTTGTGTCGAAATAATTCTTATTGCGCCAAGGAGAGTAAGAGTACTTATTGAGCCCTGTTTCAAAACATAAGCGTGCTCTACACCATACTAGTAGTTGGGTATTTAGAGCACTTGATCAATCTGACAAGGGTGTTGAAGAAGATACATGGTGTATCAGAAATCGCGATCCACTATGCCAGTCAAAGTGCATTGACAACAACACCCACTACTCGCAAGAGTATGTTCGAAAAATCACAACATTAATTTACACTATTTTTAAACGACAAATATCAAATATGATTTAAATCGAAAGCAAGTTAAGACACAGTTTATATCTTAATGTTGTGACGATATGTCTTCCACATAATTGTTCTGTGAAAATGAAATCTCAGAGAAAATTTGAGACAAATGGTTAAAAATTTAATTTGTTTTTTACTAGAACTTCTAAAGAATAAATTCTAAGAAAAATAAGTTCTAAAGTATTCATCATCATCAAGAAGATTATTTTATGAACTTTTTAATGCATTAATTATTTATGAATTTTAAAATTGAACCAATTGTTCTTGTTTGCATATTTTGAACTCGAAAGTATTATAAAACACCAGAAAGTGCTCTACTGTTTTTTTGTGTGTTTCTATTGCATGAATACTTTTCATTTAGTATTTAATTAAACAAAATGTTTGCTTATCATTAGAAAAAGTAAGCAGTCGAGTTTTTTTTGTTAAAGAAACATGATTAAATCCATCGATATGTAGATATTTAAGCTTTAATTCTAAATTTATGTGTTTTTCTCTTTTTAAATTTATATTTTTTTTATTACTAGTCACATTTGAATTATTCTCCTTTGACATGGCCAATTAGCAGTTGTTCAATAATTCTTTTTATGTTGTATTCCTGTTGTCGTAATTCGATGCTACAACCCTTCATTTAGTGTTCTGTCTCCAAAAAAGAGAGAAGAATTATTTCCACCAAACATCTGTTAAGGCTCATCTGTTCTCCTATTTATGATTCTATTGTCAACTTGATTTACATTTTTTTTTTAATTTTTTACAATATTTGTTTAAGAATTTCAGCAGTTTTTTTTTAAATATATTTCCTTTTGGTTTTGATTAGCTAAGGCAAAAAATGTTAGTTTTCAAAAGTTTTAATTTTGTTTGGTTTTGTTAAATGTTATGCATTTCAATTCAAATTTCCATTTCTAATTGTTATATAAAAGTGATAGAAATACCGTTTGTGTAATTTTTTACGTAATAAGTAAAGAAAAAAAAAGAAACAATATAATATAAAGTATTTTAGCTTTTTTTATGCTCCTTTCTCATTTTGTTTAGGAGAGGTTTCATCAAATATAAATTTGATAAAACATTAAATTTAATTAAGAACTAAGATCACTTTACATTGGATGACTTTCGATAGTGGCATGACAATAATTGACGAGGGCATATTGCAAACGACACATGCGCATGATATGTGCTCATTCCAATTAAGGCACATCAAAGGTTTGATTTCCTCCAACGTTACTACCGCTGTGGTCGATAGAATATGCCCATGTTCCTTCTCCGTATGCCTTGATCGAATATCATGCTATGTATTTATAGGCATTAAATGCGATCTTTTACTGTCTGCCATTTTTGTCATCCTTACTTCAATCATTCCAGTGGTTATCTGCGCTTTCAGTCGTCTGTACTTAAATCATTTCTTTTATCCATCGTTGCACCTTTTTTCCTTTTACCTTACATCCTCCATCCTTCGGTGCTTCCATATTTCCTTCTATACTTCTTCACAGAGCTCCGTCCATCATTCCTTTCATTTTTCGTTCCATTCTTACTTCAAATTATTTCTTCCCCCCTCCTTTTTTTCCTTTCACCCTTCCTTCGAACCTTCCTTCCATCCTTCCTCCAATCCTTCCCAACACACATCCTTCGATATTTTCTTCCAATCTTCCATCTTTCCTTTCATCTTTCTTTCATCTTCCCTTCCATCTTTTCTTCCTGCTTTCCCTTCTTCTTTCCTTCCATCCTTCATTCCATACTTCCTTCCATACTCCTTTGCTACCATCCTTTCATATTTACTTCCCTCCTTTCTTCCATTATTTATTCCATCTTTCCTTCCATCCTCCACCCCTCCTTTCATTATTTCATACTTCTTACCATCCTTCCTTCCGTCTTTCCCTCTTTCCTTCCATGTTCTTTTGCTACCATCCTTTTTCCTTCTTTGAATATGTTTTTCCATACTTCCTTCTATACTTCATTCCATTTTCCGTCCATTCTTCCTGCAAATCCTTTTCTTCACCGTTACTTCTTTCCTTCCATGCTTTTTTTTCTCCATTCCATTCCTGCTGCAACCTTTCTCCCATCCTTCCTTCCATCTTTCCATCTTTCCCTCCTTCCTTCCTTCCATCTTTCCTTCTATCCTTCCTTCCATCCTTGCTTCCATCCTTCTTTCCATTCTTCCTTCCGTTTTTCCTTCCACCTTTCCATCCCTGCTGCGAAGGATGGTGGTGATTCTTTCCTACCATATTTTCTTCCATACTTCCGCTATACTTCATTCCATCATCCCTTCCACCCTTCCTCCAAATCTTCCATACTTTCATTTCTCCTCACATAGATCCTTATATCTTTCCTATAAATTTTCCATCTTTCCTACTCCCTTCCTTTCAAATTTCCTTTCATACTTCCTTTACTTCTTTAAGAACTTCATTCCACATTTTCCTCCATTCTTCCTCTCATTACTCCATTCTTCCTCTCATTCCTCTATTCTACCTCTCATTGCCCTATTCTTCCTTCCATCCTTCCTTCCTTCCTTCCTTCCATCCTTCCATCCTTCCATCCTTCCATCCTTCCTTCCATTCTTCTATCCTTCCTTCCATCCTTCCTTCCATCCTTCCTTCCATCCTTCCTTCCATCCTTCCTTCCATCCTTCCTTCCATCCTTCCTTCCATCCTTCCTTCCATCCTTCCATCCTTCCATCCTTCCATCCTTCCTTCCATCCTTCCTTCCATCCTTCCTTCCATCCTTCCTTCCATCCTTCCTTCCATCCTTCCTTCCATCCTTCCTTCCATCCTTCCTTCCATCCTTCCTTCCATCCTTCCTTCCATCCTTCCTTCCATCCTTCCTTCCATCCTTCCACCCTTCCTTCCACCCTTCCTTCCATCCTTCCTTCCATCCTTCCTTCTATCCTTCCTTCCATCCTTCCTTCCATCCTTCCTTCCATCCTTCCTTCCATCCTTCCTTCCATCCTTCCTTCCATCCTTCCTTCCATCCTTCCTTCCATCCTTCCATCCTTCCATCCTTCCTTCCTTCCATCCTTCCTTCCATCCTTCCTTCCATCCATCCATCCTTCCTTCCATCCTTCCTTCCATCCTTCCATCCTTCCATCCTTCCATCCTTCCTTCCATCCTTCCATCCTTCCATCCATCCTTCCATCCTTCCATCCTTCCTTCCATCCTTCCATCCTTCCATCCTTCCTTCCATCCTTCCTTCCATCCTTCCTTCCTTCCATCCTTCCTTCCATCCTTCCTTCCATCCTTCCTTCCATCCTTCCTTCCATCCTTCCTTCCATCCTTCCTTCCATCCTTCCTTCCATCCTTCCCTCCTTCCATCCTTCCATCCTTCCATCCTTCCTTCCATCCTTCCTTCCATCCTTCCTTCCATCCTTCCATCCGTCCATCCTTCCATCCGTCCATCCTTCCATCCTGCCTTCCATCCTTCCTTCCATCCTTCCTTCCATCCTTCCTTCCATCCTTCCTTCCATCCTTCCATCCATCCTTCCTTTCATCCTTCCTTCCATCCTTCCTTCCATCCTTCCTTCCATCCTTCCTTCCATCCTTCCTTCCATCCTTCTTTCCATCCTTCCTTCCATCCTTCCTTCCATCCTTCCTTCCATCCTTCCTTCCATCCTTCTTTCCATCCTTCCTTCCATCCTTCCTTCCTTCCATCCTTCCTCCATCCTTCCTTCCATCCTTCCTTCCATCATTCCTTCCATCCTTCCTTCCATCATTCCTTCCATTCTTCCTTCCTTCCATCCTTTCTTCCATCCTTCCTTCTATTCTTCCTTCCATCCTTCCTTCCATCCTTCCTTCCATCCTTCCTTCCATCCTTCCTTCCATCCTTCCTTCCATCCTTCCATCCTTCCATCCTTCCATCCTTCCATCCTTCCATCCTTCCATCCTTCCATCCTTCAATCCTTCCTTCCTTCCTTCCTTCCTTCCTTCCTTCCTTCCTTCCATCCTTTTTCAAACCTTCCTTCCATCAATCCATCCTTCCTTGGATCCCTCTTGCCACCCACCTTTTTTCCATCAACCCTCCTTACATGCTTATTCTCCTTCCTTTTTTTCATTCTTCCTGCAAATCCTTACTTCCTTCCATCCTTTTCTCCATACATCCATCCTTCCTTGTTTCTATCCTTTCTTCCATCCGTCCATCATTTTCTGCAGGAATAGATTGAAGCTTTGTAGATCCAGAAACCAAGCTTTTGTTTCTTGTGGAAATGGAAATTTTTGTTTCTTGTGGAAATGGAAAGTGTGAACTGGTATAGTGCTGACACGACACTTACGGTTGTAAACGTGCTCACAAACACAAGCAACAGGCTAAGATTGGATTGGCCAATAATAAAAGTCAAGAAAATAAGAAAGGAGCTTATGGTACATTAGAACGGAAATATTGTCAGAATGAAGGAAGAATCAAGATAATGAGAAGAGGAATCGAATACTGAGGGAGGATTCAATTCGACCTCCGATATCGACATGTGATACTTAGACTATATTCAAATCTGCAAAAGATATATGCGACTAACAGTGCGGTCCATGGTAAAAACTGCGAGATTCTGGGTCTCAAATGCTGTTGAGAACATCAGAAAAACTTGCAGCATTGGTTATTCATAAGCAGTGTTGGCGACATTGGTTATGCAATCCATTTAAACTCGACTATAAAAGGAGCTAATATTTGAATCGGACATTAGTATGTGAGGAGTGTCCCCATTGTTCCTTAATTTAATGTTTCTTGGACTGGCTTTTGCTAGAGTTTCCACTGATTGAAACTTCAACCATAAAAAGGGGCATAGAGGGAAAGAAAAATTAATGGCGAATATGTCACAAACACAGAATTGGCTTCTTACTGGACCCTTCTTCAAGCTATCCTTGTCAACGCAAGTCCCTTAGGAAGTTTTGATGGCATTTCAAGTGTCGTAACAAAAACTAAAAATAAAATAAAAAACACAAACAAAAAAGAAAATAAATTCTATATAAGATTAATGTTTATTTTTTTATTTTAAGAAATCAAATACCAACTAAATTGAGTTTTTTTTCTTACAAAATGAAAAGAAAATTACACAAAATTTTGTTAAACAAAAAATTAGTAATCGTTATTATCAGTTTTTTAATAGTTTTTTACACAAAAAATCATCTTGAAAATCTTTTATTCTCTCACTTTTTTATCACAATTACGAATGAAAAATTTCTTTAATTGCTAGAAACTGCTACGACTGCCCCCACCCGTTCCAGATCCAGCCGAACCATTGCCGCTATTGTGCAGGGCTGCCTGTGGCACCAATATGCGTGGCAAGGTCAGCGAACGTTTTGGCCCAGCGTGCTTGGCCACCGACATTACAGCCAAGGCCAGAGACACCTCGGAGGTGGGTTTGCGTTCTCGATTAATCTGGGAGAACTCATTACTTCTGGAGGGTGTATTATTCATGGAAGAGGGCGTGGTTGCACAAGCATTCTCATTGGGGGGCAATTGTCACGCATAGGACTGGGCTGTTTGCGGTATGACATTGGGAGAGTATACCGAACCGCCCAATACCGGATCGACCTTTTCCACCAGATTTTTTAAGCGACCCCTTAGCTCTTCCAGGCTCTTGGACTTTGCCTTGTTGATGCGTTTATATTTGACATCTTTGGGTTTGGTCACCGAGCGATGGTTGGACATGACGCGATTGTAATTAGTCATAGGGTTTTGTGATTTCACAGGCTGTTCGCCATTTTGTTCTTCGTCTTCTTTGCTCATGGAGCGCTGTTGATCCTCCATAGATTTGGCATTTCTTTGCAGTTGAGGCACACGCATAACCAAGGCGGTGGTGAAGCCATCTGAATTGGGTGAGGAGGGAGGTTGATCTCTGTCTTTGGTTAAATCTTCGGGAGCGGTTATGGTAACGGTTGTCAGGGGTATTGACCCATTGGTGGTTGAGCCGGGAGGTGTTGCTATGTCCACAGTGTCCAATTGGCCTTCGGTGGAACTGGAGCTTAAAGCCTTTTCAGATCTTTGCTTAAATTTGTCCCTCTTCTCGGCCACATCAGACGTGGGTTCGGGGTCTTCTTCTACGGAATAAACAGTCTCAAGAATTTCGGGTCTACGCAAGAAACAGTTATTGCGCCGCACAACACCATATTTGTTGAGACTCGTCTCAATGGCATCTGATATGGAACGGGCAACGGTGATGCCATCTCCTCCCGAGCCTCCCAGGGAGCAGGAGCCACCGCCACTGCCGCCGCTGGAGCCTTTTCTTCGTATGCCACCACCTATGAGAGTCATATTGGTATCGGAGTCCATGTCCTCGAGCACCACAGCAGAGTCGGAGTCATTGAGCGAATCCAATTCGGTGGCGTAACTTGCATCGATCGTTTCCAGGCCATGCTCGACCAAGCGTGTGGAGAGGGTATCTATGATTTTCTGCTGTCTTTGTATCGTCATCTCGCGATGTTGTAAAAGACTGGAGATTTGTTTTTGTTTACGCTTCAAGCGGGATTCGAGCAGTAGCAGTTGAGACGTTAAGGCATTCATTTGATCACTCTTCTCCTTTTGATAGCGGTACTGTTGTTGGACCTGAGAAGACAGACAGATTAAATTTCATAGACATCATAAGGGAATGAGGTAAGGAACTCACCTGCAGAGCATAGGCCTTTCTCCATTTCATGATATGTTCCGCTTGAAATCTAACCTTAGATCTAAGTTCTTCGATCATTGCTCGGGCGGTGTGCAGATCCTTGGGGTCCTGATTCATCATATTTAGCCTCACATTATTGGTGTGTGTCGACACCGGTATGGGTGGGGGCCATTGAAACTCCAACGGCGGCTGGGCCACCATATCCGTGGGCAATGAACCCCTGGGAGCGCCAGGAATTTTGGGTTTCGGTGTTGTGGGCCCTGCCGATGAAGAGGAGCCTTTTGGCAAAGGATTTGCCGAAGGTTGTTTTTGCACACTGCAAGCCATGGTAATGGTTTTGGCAAATTGTGAAGCACGAGCTGCATACATTAGAAAAGTTAAGATATGCCTCAGCAAACCGTATTTGATGTGTTTACAACTGTTGCTCCTTTTGTGCTGTCATTTAGATTACCTTTTGCTGCTATCTTCTCTTGGGTGTTGTGCTTTAACATTTGAAATCTGAAAATGAAATGGCAAAGAAAACGAAATGGTAATCACTGTCTATGGAATTTCACATAGTCACATCTGCTTAATGGAGGGGTAAACATTTGTGGAGATTTAATTGAAAAATGTTCTTAATTGCGATTGCGCTGATATTGTTAAGCGCAATTTTGTCATTATCCATTTAATGGTCATGCCTTTCTTTTCTCCTGGTGAGCGATTTAAGTAAGTAACCATTTGGTCAATGGTTTGAATACCATTGTTAATGAGGGAGAATAGTTGTCATCTCGACTACAGAGGGAGGAAAGTGCTGGGAATTTTGTTAAGAATGCAGCATGTGTAAGGTTTGTGCAGTTTGTATTTTAATACTCTGAGAATGGCTGGCAAGTGTGGCATAATGCGAGGACTCCTAGGCGAATGAGTGATTTAAATTTGTATGTGCATTAAGGCGTATGTTGTGTGTAAATCAGTTATTGCACCATGGGGCGTATGAATATTTTGAAATTAAACACACATAAAATATGTCGATAAAGTTCTGTGGATTTTTTTTTTAATTTCAATAAAATTTAAAAAAAAAAATCCTTTATTCCTTTATTAGGAATGGTTCTTATGATTAGTACCTTCACGATAGGAAGGGGGTACACTAACTTGTCAATAATGTAGCCATTTTCAGCCGTCCTCCGTCCGTCTGTTTGTCGAAAGCAGAATAACTTTCAAACGAATAAAGCTAGGCACTCCAAATTTTGCACAAATACTTCTAACTGATGTAAGTTAGGTTAAAGGACAATCGCCTATCAATCGTAGTTGCCAGACGCTTAACTTGGAGACTCTTGGTGCATTGTAAAAGAGATGAAATAAGATAGCGTAGATATAGCGTACTCTGACACGTAGAAACTGAAAAAAATCATCGACTGTAGTTACACCCCACCAGCATACTTACGAAGTACGAGAATGACAAGAGGGTCGAGTGCCTTAAAGATGATAAGAGGCGTTCATCCATAATCCTATGCCGCACATTGGAATAAAATCAAACAAACAAATATTAAAAAAATTGGCATTTGAGAATGGATAGAGATAACTCTTGATATGGTTAGAGCTGAGGTGATATTGAGATTGGATTGAATTTTTTCGAAGATTTGGCAGCCCAAACAATTTTCCGAAATGCTGAGGTGATTAATTTTAGGGCCCTGGCAAAGGCGCCCGGACAACCTAGGGCCACTATCTCCCTCAGCCCCAACCATATGAAATTTCAAAGAGCTGTCTTTATCCGTTCTTCTATGACATATTTTTTACTAGATTTTTCGATTCTATCGCACTGTGTGCCGTCTCTCCGCCAATGCGGGGCAAGAAGAAATCTCCTTGCACAAATTCTCCTCGTCTCGACCCCACGGCAATGTCAGCAGCTAAGGTCGTATTTTTCGTCAGCCACAGGACAATTGACGTCCTCGTTCCCGAGAACCTCAGGGCCTTCACCATTCTGCAGCACTCAGCGCCAGGCCACGCCAAGTCTTCGTGTTCGTCGCAATAGGCATGCATCATCCCAAACAGCCAGGGTGCCAAGGGGTGGCTCACCATCGGCTTAGAATACCCAGAATCCATATGCTATTCAAACTTGGCAAGTTGGTCGGTATTCCCCTCCATTCCTTGGTGGCAGCTCCCAAACGCCTAGCAACTCCCAATGACCTCACCTCCCGACGACCTCACCACCTTGACCTCACATGACCCGCAGCCAGAACCTTCATCGGCGCGTGACTATCCGTAACTATATCGTGACAGGGCCACCGCTCCTGACCCGGGATCAATATCAGCCTGAAAGTCACCACTAGGAACTCAAAAAACACCCCTGTCCCGGTTTCCCTATTCGGCTTGGACTCACCCATGTAAACAGAGGGACCCAAGAAGTGCGGGATGCCTCCAGCCCTAAGCTCCCTCTCCGGTAGGACAATAAGAAGATTGGGCCGGCACATAGCACGTCGCGTCGTGTCGCCTATGCCACATAGGCGAATGCCGATGAGTGCCATGTTTCTAATTTCTTCAGTCTTAGGGCAGCGCATTCCACGTACAAGTGCAAAGGTCTCAATTTAAGTAACACAGTCAAGGTCTCCCTTGGAGAATTCCTCTTCAACCCGATTTCAGCCGCGATAACCTGTATTCACTATCGGGAAGACGCACCCTATCCAGGTCCGATCCGTGCCAAGCACCCATAGGTGGAAATCGGTCTAACCTGAGCACCATACAGGCTGGAACATTGAGGTCCGATCTGTGTGGTGTTCATTCTGTAGAGAGGAGTCGGTAAAGGACTGCCACTATTGCCTATCCTAACCTAACCTACTGTCACGAGAAGCTTAGCGTCCGGGTATAAGTGCAAAGGCCTCAATTTAAGTATCGCACTCAAGGTCTCCCTCGGAGAATTTCTTCCTCATCACGATTTCTGCCGCGATAACCTGTATTCACTATCGGGAAGAACAACCCTACCCAGGCGCGATCCATGCCAAGCACCCATTGGTGGAAATCGGTCTATCCTGAGTACTAACAGGCTGCAACATTAAGGTCCGATCTGTGTGGTGTTCATTATTTAAAAAATTGTCTAAGTGAGTCTGGTAAGGCTTAGCGTCCTTTATTGCGGATAGTGGAATGCGCCATACGGAGTAGCTGCAACGGCAGTTGCGGACAATCAGCGGTATGGAGTGGAGAGTCTCAGTGAGAGGTGCTCGATATGACAAGGCTAGTTATTGCCACCTTTTAATAATCAATGGCCACCCTGTGTCAGCGGCGATCGGTCCTTTTGATCGGAACGAGCTTGCTCACCTACAGGAGCTTGACGAGGGTCGGCACCTCCAAATGAAAATGTAGCTACAACAACAGTAACATACATCAGTGGACCGACTCTGGTCTAGTCTCAAACTCCTTCCTTTCTAAATTCGTCAAGAGTAAAGCGCATTCAGTCCCCTTTTGATTCTCTCCTCAACATTATTTTCCAATTCAACTGCTGGTAAGGAATAACGACCTGGTAGCAAGCCTCCAGAGAGATAAGCGATCCCACACTGAAAGGATACATTCAGTGTAAAATATATTGCACCTATAGAGGGCACAATTTTCATCCGATTGGGCTAAACTCCAATCTCCAATTGAAATTTGTTTTATTTGGTTCGTGCATTGATATTGCTGCTATATAAACCGATATCCTGCTTTGTACATCTAATGTTCGTTCAAAGTATAGGTGATGTGAAATTAACGATAGTATCGGTGCTATTGATATTTTTTATTAGAAATATGGAATGTTGCGATTATCGATAGTTTGCCAGCTCTATTATAAACCGATCTGGCGATCTTTCTTCTTGGGTATTAATAAGTCTTAGTGTTTGTGCAATAAACAGGTAAAGCCCTCATATATAGGAAATATGATTTTCTTACTCGTTTCCCGATTTGTTATCTTCAAAATAACTCAAATATGAACTTAGTTTATAAAAAATATAATTTTTAGCATAACCCAATGTAGTTACGGCCCGAATGTAGTCCGTTTTGACTTGTCATGCATTTGTTCATGTAGGCCAGGGATAGGCAAAAATACACATACTACTACACATTATTTTGTACGCACAGAAGAAAATAATCTCTTGCAAGCTCATGGGCTTTTGGTAATAATTACAAATGTGGTGGTTCATCCGTCACTGATATAGGTATAAGCTAATAGAGTAGTTAGCGAATGAGTAATTTTTATTTTCATGATCACCAAGGCGTATGATAAACTTATCTGAGAAATTAGACAGCTAGACGTATGAGTAATAGAAACGAATTTAATGCATTTTTTGCTGTAATAGAACCGAAATTCCTTAAAATTCGGATTCAAAACCATTATTTTTCTTTATGAAATCGAAATGTTTTTTTTTTGTTTTTAAAAGACATCAAATTCATATTTTTTGTCTTTGCATTCAAAATATTTTCTGAATTTAAGTTTCTAGTTTTCTGTAATGTTGTGTAAAATAGCTCTTAATGGATTTGAGTATGGTTAAAGGGATATTCTGTTTCCCCCTTTGCTTTTATACCCTTAATTGTTTATTGCGTCTGAACAGCTGTAACTAACAGCATTAACCCCTTATGGCGATTTTCCTTATGTACCACTTCTACCTCTTCCTTTTTGACTTCCATCAAAAGCAACAGACGGAGTAAAGAAAACGACTTGTTTTGTTGTTGCTTTAGGACGACTTGTTGTTGTTATTATTGCTGAGGTTTATGTTTATTTTACATTTATGGGCTTATTTTTGGGCTGTTATCATATTTTACCTTTATGATACACTTTACTTAGTTTTCGCACATTATGGCCCTTAGGCACTTATACACTAAAAACGAAGACGCACACACACCTTTTCCATACAAAAATGTACAAGCTTTTATCCTCTTATCCTTTTTGGTGTCTTTCTTTGTGCGGGTGAACAAAAAGGTCAATGTTCCTCCGAAAAGGAAAATTCTTTTTGAATTTCGGTCCCCTCTGTGTCTACCACAAAAAATTATGTATTTTTAAGAATATAACGGGCAAAACAACTGGGTTATACACCAGCGAAATTATTAGGGAATGACCAGCATCTCGTTGACTGGTTTGGGGGACATGAATTTAACAAATTCTAACAAATGTCACTTTAACACTGGTGGTGTTATTTTTGTCTGTGGGCAGAAATGCCTTAAATGCCAACTGTGTTAAAGAATCAAATGGATATATTTGCATTTAAGGTTAATGGAAGAGGTTTAAAGCAAACAAAGTTTTAAATTTTGCACCACATTAAGGTAAGTCAATCTTTCCTTTTCTTTAAGCTAATTGGCTCAAAAAGTCAAGAGCCAATGAAAATGTGTAGAGTTCAAATGGCATTGACCTGGCATTGACGTTGTACGTCTTCAATTGATTTGAGTACCCTCCCTTTATTTACATAGCCCTCTTAGTCTTTGATATCGCAGTGTCGCGTCTGAATGCTCATATAGTGTTCCTATTTCGACACTGTAGTTCAGGAACCCTGGCCACCGTGCCGTTCGAATCATACTGCATTTATCATTTTCTTGCTTCATAGCTAGATAACTTTTCAGTGAAAACACAAGAGAAGTGATCGTAGGAGTACAAAAAGAGAGATTGGACGTCTCAAATATCCTGATGTATGAAATACGTTAAATCGGAAGAAAGATACTAAGGCCTGAACATTTTTTACTAGCTTAGACAAATGTAAGAAAAATTTAGACAAATCCGAAAAGTATCGCCCAAGAATATTCTTAACCGTTTCCATTCTATGTCCCCAAACCGGATCAAGTCTAGTATCGTATCCGCACCTAAGGGTCATGGTCTTTTAGTTACGAAATCCGGGCATTGACATGAGAAATTTCAGCTTCCCCACATGACCTACACACGTTGCCACTAGCCGCACCTATTCGGCCTAAGTGCTCCCGTTGTCCTATACGACCCGTATTGATACAGAATGCCTTTTGACCTCAGTAATAGCCTCATCCTCTCATGAATCGGATCTCCCCATTGCGTTTTCGTCGCCCTACTAACGTCTTCACTGTTCTCAATCCACATGTGCTATATGCACGTTCTTTACCCATGTTGAATCGCCCCGAAAGGCTTCGGATTCACAAAGTTAACTGATGGCAGTCCTCTGGGCCCTGTGGCCTACTAGTCTGCCCTTTTGTTTTCTTTTACTCTGTTATGGCCCGGCAACTAAGCGATGCGTATTATGCCATCCTCTAATAAAGCGTTAATTTCCTCCGTTATCTCTAAGACTATTCGTGATCTTACCGTCCTGGTTGTTATATTCCTGATGGCCAGTTTGCAAATGCAAATTTTGCTTATGAACATTCACTAAGGAACTGGGGCAAACTTCTCACATATCAATGCGTGCAGTCCGATTCAAGTTTTAAGCTCAATGATAAAGGGCCTTCTTTTTATAGCCGAGTCCGAACGGCGTGCCGCAGTGCGACACCACTTTGGAGAGAAGTTTTACATGGCATAGTACCTCACAAACGTTGCCAGCATTAGCAGGGGAAAACCACTGTTGAAAATGTTTTTCTGATATTTTCGCCACGATTCGAACCCAGGCGTTCAGCATCATAGGCGGACATGAAAAATTTGTAAGGTCGGAATAGTTTCCAGTGTCTTTGTAGGCGTTGTCATCATCATCCCGCTTAGACCAATACGACTTGTTCTCTGAACATATTACAATTTCCTTATGTTGCACTATATCTTCATCGCCGTCCACCAAACTTCTGAGGCGTAAGTTGGTATTGGCCTAATCAAGAGCCAGTGGACTAACTTCAGATTCCGGCGCCATTAGAAGCTTACGGTCTATCTACATAATATCTAACATTTGTGAGCCTTCTCAGTTCAATTTCCTATCAATGGTCGCTACCAAGTATATGACATTCTTACAATCGAAATCCTTCTGGCCCAAAAGTGGCTCCTTAAATTGGCCAACCATCGTCTTCCTCGCAAATGGGCAGATCTATGTCTGTTCGCCCATAAGAGTGGCAATAAAATGCTCTTGGAGGATACGCCCCACTTTGAGGCCAAAAATTCATCCATCCTTAGCATGTGGCTTATCCTAAGGATATTACGTATCCAGTCTCTATAGACCTAGTCAACCCGGTACTTATCTGAGGTGTAAGGATTGGATAACATTCGTTATATGGCCTTCGACTTACCTTGACATAGGAATTGTGCTGGGATCCTCGACATTCATACCGTGTAACGTATGGTTCAGAGCGGTCATCTATACAGATCTCCCGATTCTACTTCATGGATCTATAAAAGATGTATTTATTACCTGTTCTTCAACATGGTTTAGATCGGTCTATGTTTAGATGTAGTTGCCACGTGTACTGATCTCCTATAAAAGGTCTTTAGCCCATAAAATGCACATTTATTACCTGAATTCGCTGTATGGTTAATGTATATCGAACGTTTGACCGAAATGAATTCCTCTTACTTGTTTTTTCTCTTATTTGTGACTATTTAAATCGCCACATATTGAAATCCTTAATGTCCCTTCCAACAATCTCCTATTAGTAAGCCATGATGCAGCCTTAAATATGGTTTGATAGTGTTTCTATAGCACATGCGATTTTTTCTCCTACTCCAATTGTTTTGTCTGTATTTCTTTGGTGTCCATGATATTTTTACTTATGTGATGTTTTGAAATAAATAAATTGGAATAAATTTCTTGCCCCAAAAACTTACATTAATCATACGCCACGTTTGCACTAAATAAAGAAGGGTATGAAATTAATTTGTTCCTTTGAGACAATAAAAAAGGGTGTTTATAAACTTTGTTTCGTCGCTCCATCAATAATAAAATTATTAATAAAAATGACAGTTTCCATGGCCTGTCTCTCCCAATAAACCCCAATAATTAATATTAACTATACGCTTCGTTGAATCAAACCCTGAATTTGTATACAACAGTATCCAATTCTAATGTTGAGCATAGCCCATTTGCATTAGATAGAAATCTACCCTACGATAATCTTTGGTTCAATCTCTTTCCAAGATATTTACTCTCTGTCACTCTGTTGTCATTTAAAATTAATGAAAATTACCCTGTCGTAAGTAAGAAAAGAAAACATTCTCATTGTCTATTCTAATTTAGGGATGCCTTCATTCATTTCGATATGCCAAAACAGTTTAAGCAACAAATAGCAAATAAGCTACAAACTGACAACATTTGCATTGTACTCCCATGCTCTGCCATAGAGGAGGATGTATGGAATCAACTCAAATTACAATCTGTTGATGTGCGTGTTTGGAGAATGTTCAGGAATTTCCTGGGGCTGTTGCCACTTGCAGATGGACAGTAGCAGCAGTAGCAACATGTTTTGCTGAAATTGCTTGAATTGATTCCAAACAAATATTTGGAAGTCTTTATTTTGGGAGGCCATAACAATTTTGTATTTTGCCTTAAGTTCGTCCCTGGTTATGATGGTCTGCTGGTTTCTACATCTGTAAAACTATAGAGAAATTAGAAGATCTGTTTAATAGGCCAGCATGCTAACTAAATCCAGCTAATTGTTTGTTCATCAGTAATGACAGTTGCTGACAACAACAGAAGAACTTGGTATTGAGCTTGATTGCGTCAATCCAAAGAGACATGGGCTATTTGTTTTCAGGAAAATGTGGGTAAACAAGGAATGTATATTTTTATATAAACGAAGCAAAACATTATTGTCGTTACACAATAATTATTATGCAGAAAGATTCAATTTGTTTGGAATTCTTCAAACAAAACAGATAAGAAATCATAGGAAAAGTGGGGGGTTTCAAGAGAAAATTCAGCTTCCCGGAAGTTTTGCTTGCAATTATCATCTCCGTTCTGTTTAAATGTTTTTAGTCCTCTTTATTTTTTGATTTTATACTAAGAAAATGCTATTTCTTTATTTTAAATATATTTTGGGGGGTTTTTCTTTCTGTTTATTAAAATTCCATATATATGTTTTTTTTATACCCTCCACCATAGGATGGGGGTATACTGATTTCGTCATTCTGTTTGTAACTCCTCGAAATATTCGTCTAAGTCAACCTAGCCATGTCCTTCCGTCCGTCCGTCTGTCTGTCGAAAGCACGCTAACTTTCGAAGAAGTAAGCTAGCCGCTTGAAATTTTGCACAAATAATACTTCTTATAAGTGTAGGTCGGTTGAGATTGTAAATAGGCTATATCGCTCCATGTTTTGATATAGCTGCCATATAAACCGATCTTGGATCCTTTGTTTGCCTAAAAAGAGATATCAAGAAAAGAATTCGACAAATATCATCTATGGTGGTATATCCTCCACCATAGATGATAAAGATTGGACCCGGCCAAACTTAGCACGCTTTTACTTGTTTAATTTCAGTCTTTCAGTTTTCTCCAATCCAAAGATTTTTTCCCACCACTGTGGGATAGGGGGTGTATTCCGACCCTACAAAGTATATATATTTCGGATCGTCGTAAAATTCTAAGACGTTTTAACGATGTCCGTGTGTCTGTCCGTCTATCCGTCTGTCCGTCCGTCTGTTGTAATCACTCTAGAGCCTTCAAAAATTGAGATATTGAGTTGAAATTTGGCACAGATGCGTCTTTTTAATGCATGCTGGTTAGGTTCTTGAACGGGCCAAGTCGGACCATATTTGGATATAGCTGCTATATAGACCGATTTTCCTATAAAGGGTCTAATGCCCATAAAAACTTTATTTTTCATCCGCTGAAATTTGAAACAGTGAGTAGGTTAAGACCTCCCTACATCCGACCTAAAATTGGTTCAGATCGGACTATATTTAGATATAGCTGCCATATAGACCTATCTGCCGATAAGGGGACTGAATCCCATAAAAGCTTTATTTATTACCCAATTTCGCTGAAATTTGCAACAGTGAGTTTTTCTGTGGCTCACGATATCTGACCTTAATATGGTTCAGATCGGTTTATAATTGAATATATCTGCCAAAAAGACCAATATTTTGTTCTACAAAATTGAATAGTGACATATATATTAGACCACTCAATGTCCGTGCCGACTTTGGGTGCTTAAGTTATCACATTTTCAACAGATTGTGACGAAGTGGGATTGACATATATAGCCGAGATGGTGGGTATCCAAAGTTCGGCTCGGCCGAACTTAATGCCTTTTTGCTGGTATTTTTTTTTTGAAAAGTTAAATGTTGAAATTTGGTAAACCTAATAATTTGTTGCCAAAATTCGGTTCCCCCATTTCTTTATATTTATTTAAAGTAAGTTCAATACGCAATATATATATTGTTTGGGCTGGCGACTAGCGTCCTTGCCTTAGAAATTAGAATTAAAGTTAAGCCTTCTTTTGAAATGACCACTCTGCTTGAATGAATATGGATGGTTCTCTGTGGTTTCTAATAAGAAGCTTTGAGTTGTACGTAAATATGAGACTGAACATACTATTTCAAGTTCTAAAATCTTTTAAAGCATCTTATTTACACAAAGTATCTGTTGGTTTCTTTGTCATCGTGTAAATGGTTCAATGAATTCAAGCAACATGCGTTTATTATCAAAGAAAATCTTTTCAATATGCAGCATTTCCATAATAAACGATGTTATCAACACTGCTATGTAATGATTAGGGGCTGAAGAGCACAGCATAACAGCAACAACAACCAAAACAACAACATCAAACAGATATAAACACGCAGCCATTGAATAATGTTCCTGTAGCTACGTTAGATAATGACAAAAAAATCGAAAAATGCAGAAGGCTTTTGTGTAAACTGAGAGTGAGAGAGGGCAGGCAAACTGAGTGTATAATTAAACATTGAATAGTCATATCATTTGCTAAAGTTCGTACTTACAAATATGTCTATCGTACATATGTTTTGTTCGCGAAACTCAACACTACACCTGTTAACCTGTTAGAACACCCTTCTCTCTTCCCCATTAATGACTTTAAGGGGGAGTTGGACAAAAGCAGTGGGGTTCAATAATAAAAATACTCCCTTCCTATTCTGTAGTGAAAGTGAATGTGGGCGAGGGTGTACTAGTATTTTGGTTCGTCATACATTTTGGTAAGTCCACTTTATAGTGGATGTGTGTATTGGCAATGCTGTTGCTTTAGTGGTCTTGCACTACGCAACCGCTATTTTAGGATTTATCGTAGTTTCAAATACAAACAGATGTTAATTATAAATTCTATATTTGTTTTTGTTTTGCTGTTGTTGTATTGTTTTTAGGATTTTGATATTTGCTATGGGCTGAACTATACATCATCATTTGGCTAACTGACCTGTTTGTGCAAGAAGCAATGTTTTGATACACGAATAGGAAAGACTGGATTTTAGTACGCACTAGAGTAATTGCGAAACGTTTTTTGATAGAAACAAAAACACAAAGACAATTTTTACAAAAATGTTGGCTTGATTTATATTTTGTTTTTATGATTAGAGACGGACTATATCTAGTTTCGGACTACAAATTAGAAACGCAAAGCACTTTTTCATAAAAGAGTCAACATGGATTGTGTCTTATGGTAATGACTAGCTCTCGATATCAAGATTTCTGTGGCAACACAATTTTCGTTAAAATAAAATAATGAGAAAGAAAGAACATTTAAAAGATATCTAAGAGCGCAATTTTTTAGAAAGGGTAACAAGGGTTTTCTAAATGGGATCAATCGAAAACCTTTAGTCGCAAAACTGTAACGCATCGTAAGTTGCCTTCGCCAAAAAGTTTACATCAACTGCAATGATGACGGTAGATTAGGTTGGGTTGGCCAGCTATTTTTTATTTTAGATATAGCTGCCATATAGATTTAGGGTCTGAAAACCATAGAAGCTGCATTTATTACCCGAATAAAAAACAGTGAGTTGTTTTAAGCTTCCCGACATCCGACTCAAATATAATTCAGATTGGACTATATTTAGATATAGTTGTCGTATAGACCAGTCTGCCGATTAAGGTTCTGAAGTAGAGCTGGTAAATATCGATGGCACTATCGATATTTAATTTTTTGACTGAATATCGATTGATATATTTCCGATGGATACTATGGCTAAAGTTTAGTTTTTTGCAAAACTAAACAAAAATAAGCAACCCGACGCTGAACGAATCCTTTAAGAAACATTGCGCCTATAGAGGGCGCAATTTTCATCCGATAAGACTAACATTTCCTACAATGATTTCACTCATCGACTTCCAATTGACTTTACTTACCTTGGTTCTATTTGGTCTGTGCATTGATATTGCTTCTATATAAAACGATCTCCTGATTTTTACTTCTCATTTTCGTTTGAAATGTGATGATGGGAATGTGAAATGGTGATGGGAAATTAACAATAGTATCGATACTATCGATATTTATGTTGCGATTATCCGATTCGCTGAAATTTGAAATAGTGAATTGTCTTAAGTCAATTGTTGGCCCTTTAACAATTGGGATTGTTAATGGGCCAAATCGGTTCATGTTTTGTTATAGCTGCCATATAAACCGATCTCGAATCTTGACTTTTTGAGCCTCTCGAGGGCGTAGTTCTTAACCTATTCGGCTGAACTTTTGCACCATGTGTTTTATTTTGATTTTCAATAACTGTGATAAATAAGTGTCAAATCGGTTCATAACCTGATATAGCTTCCATATAAATCGATCTCGGATCTTGACTTCTTGAGCTGCTAGAGGGCGCAATTATTACCCGATTTGGCTGAAATTTTGCATGATGTGTATTGGTTTGACCATCAACCACTGTGTCAAGCATGTTCCATATCTGTTTATAACCTAATGTAGCTCACAGATAAACCGATTTCGGATGTTGACTTCTTGAGCCGCTAGAGGGCACATTATTATCCAATTTGGCTGAAATTTTGCACGAAGGGTTCGGTTCTAACTTCTAACAACTGAGCCAAGTATAGTTCAAATCGGTTCATAACCTAATGTAGTTCTCATGTTAAACACTCTATCGATTATACTTCTTGAGCCTCTAGAGGGAACAATTCTTATCCGATTTGGCTGAAATTTCGCACAATTAATTCTACTTTGGTCATCAATAGCCAAACCCCAATCGGTTCATAACATGGAATAACTGAAATACCGTAGCAATTCTTACACCTGATATAGCTGCCGATATGGGAACTTGACTTCTTGAGCCGCTAGAGGGCGCAATTATTATCCTATTTGGCTGAATTTTGTACAATGGCTTCTCCCATCCGCCTTCAACATACATGTTAAATATGGTCTAAATCGGTCTATAGCCACATACAGCTCCCATACAACCGATCTCCCTATTTTACTTCTTGAGCCTCTAAGGGCGCAATTCTTATTCGAATTGGCTGACATTTACACAACGACTACTACTATGGTGATCAATATTCGGTTCAATTATGGTCCGCATCGGACCATTACTTGATAAAGCTCTAATAGCATAGCAATTATTTTCCTTTACTCTTTGTTTGCCTAAAAAGAGATACCGGGAAAAGAACTCGACAAATGCGATCCATGGTGGAGGGTATATAAGATTCGGCCCGGTCGAACTTAGGACGTTTTTACTTGTTACTTGTTAATTTTCTTTTATTAATTTCATTTAATTTGCTTCTATATAAAATCCCTGCGGCCTGATAAGCCACCAAAGTCTAGAACTACAGCGTGATTCCGCAGTGTTCGTCGCCTGCTGCCAGTAGGAATGTTAAAACAAGTAAAAGCTTGTTAAGTTCTGCCGAGCCGAATCTTATATACCCTAGGTTAAGTAAGAGTTGGAGTCCTTTTTACAGACTCACTTGGACAATGTAAAGTCCATTGTAAAAGCACAGTAGCGACTGACCAAGGCCTCTGGTGGGAATCGAACCCACAACACTCACAATGGCAATACGAGCATGCTACCACATCGCAAACTCAGCCAAAACTGTTAAGAATTATAGAACTCAACATGTAAAATTGAGAAATCGGTTTATATGGGAGCTATTTCAGGTTATGGGCCGACTATATATATATATATAGACTATATTTGGCACGTCCATAGAAAATTTTGTTGTGCAAAATTTCAGCCAAATTAAACAAGAACTGCCTTCTCTAGGGGCTCAAGAAGCGCAATTAGGAGATCGGTTTGTAAGGGAGCTATATCATAGGGAGCTATATCATAGACATAGGCCATAGGGGAAGTCTTTGTGAAAATTTTCAAATCGGCTAAGAATTGAGTCTTGTAGAGGATCAAGAAGTATAACCGGGAGATCGGTTAATATGAGAGCTATATCAGGTTTTAGATTGATTTGTACGATAATTGGCACACAGTTGTCATAGAAAGTATCATAATACAAAATTTCAATTAAGAATAAAAAATCGCCTCTAGAGATTCAAAAAGTATATTTGGGAGATAGGTTTATATGGAAGCTATATCAAAACATGGATCCTATCCTAACTGACCCACACCAATTAGAAGTATTTGTGCAAAATTTCAAGCGCCTAGCCATTCTCCTTCGAAGGTTAGCTTGCTTTCCATAGACAGACGGACAGACAGACTGACGAACATGGCTAGATCGACTTAAAATGTCATGGCGTTCATGAATTTAATACTTTTTGGGGTACAAATATTTCGATGTGTTACAAATGGAATGGCGAAGTTAGTATACCCCCTCCTCTGGTGGAGGGTATTAGAATCACGGTTATAACACACAGGCAGATATAACAGTAAACATCATAAACTAATGCCAACAGAGTTTACACATACTCTGTTAGGACTTATCTACCAGTAGAACACTACTGCTGCCTCTTGATATGCGGTGTATGAGTACTCAGTCGCCGCTTTTGCTGCTGCTGCTTTTTAATGGCCTTTGGGCTGTATGCCAAATGTTGTTTTCCTTATTTTATTCATAGGAACACACATGAAGATACAAACACTTTTGTTTGATTGTGGGTGTGTGTGTTTTATGTGATCTCATATTCACACACTAACACTTGACCATAAATTTGCACATATACTCATATGTAGTACGTATGCCGTTCACTAGCTAATAGCACGCACACACATCTTGAGAGTCAATTAGGTTTTGGTGTAATCTTCTTTTTGATGTTCTTTCTTCAACGACCCGGAAAGAATTTCATTTTCTACGTTATTAATGGATAATAAGGTTTAGCAAAAAGGATTTCGGCGCAAATCTCCTTTCATCAAAATTAAACATATAATTTTGTGGGTTTAATCCAATAATGTTAGTGTTTTTCCACATTCAATTTATTGCAGAGATCTAATAAAATCTGCCATGATGAGCGATTAGCTAATTAAAACTTGGCAAGTAGTAGTTACGAGTTTATGAACATGGTTTATTGATTATTTCGTGGGCTTGTCAAAAATTCAAACAAAAAAATTTTCATAAAAATTCTTAGATGTAAGATTTCTGAAAATAGTTTTTGTGTTTTGTTTCATTTGAAAGCTTCAATAATAAAAATACCACTTTTCTTTGTGAAATGTTGTAAAAGAAAGAAAACATATTTTGCAGTAAAATGTAGTATTTAATAGTTCTTGTTATTTTTTAATATTCTCTTCCAAATATTTAAACAAAATTTCAAACACATAAAATTTTCTTTTATATTTTTTTCTTGCTGAACCGGACCCGCACCGCTACTCCTTCTTTTACTTTATGAAAAACAAAATTATCTTCGGAATATTTATTTCGAAAATAAAAAAGCATTTAGTGAATACCATTCTACGAAAATAGCAAATGCATATCGCTTGACTAACAGTATAACAAAACAAATTTCTTTATCAGAATCCTATATGACCTTTATTGGTCTATGAATTCGCTCGGATGGTTTAGAGTCATTTCAGTTTGGATGTTAGATGTACTCCATTCTTTAAAGAGTTTTTTGAGCCCGACACTCTCATGATGTCCGATTTTGGGGTGAGATGGTCCCCCAGATACCATTGTGCTCTTCTCTCAGAAACCATTAATTTGAACCCCATATTGCCATTGGTTTAAGAGGAGTTTATGGGATGAGGCGTCCCTCAAACACTTTGCCCCAAAATTGGTAATCAATGTTGTTGTCTAATCTCAAATACCTTTCATTTTAGCCACTTATTGCCATGGTCCGTATTGCCATGTAATCTTTGGGGGTGTTTTAGGGAAGGGGTGGCGCCATTCCCTATACCTTGATTTTAGCTCCATACTGCGATGGTCAGTAAATAATTGCAGTTTGTGGGGTGTTTTGGGGAAGAGGTAGACCCCTAGAAAATTGGTCCCGAAAGGGAATATCAATTTCGTGCTCTACTTCCAAATACCTTTCGTTTGAGCCCCACATTGACATGATCGGTAAATATGCCCGATTTAGTGGGGCTTTGGGGAGTGGAGTGGTCCACCAACCACTTAGCCCTGAAAATATATCAGCATCGTGCTCTACTCTCAAATATCATTTATTTGAACCCCATATTGTCATTGGCCTCAAAATTGGATATCAAATTCGTTTTCTAATCTCAAATACCTTTCATTTAAACCCCATATTGAGCTCCACTCTCTTTAAGATCCAAATTGTCATGGGGGTGGGATGTCCCCTAGACAGTTGATCCCGAATGTTGATATCAAATTCGTGGTCTACTCTTTTGAGTAGACCTTTCATTTGAGCCCCATATTTCTATAGTCGGCAAACATGACCGGGTTGGGGGGATGAGGCGGCCACTCAGTGACTTGGTCCCCGAAAATATATATCTAATTCCTGTCATACTCTAAAATACATCTTATTTGAGATCCATATTGCACTGGTCGACAAAAACGCCCTATTTGGGTGGTGTTGTAGGGGTGGGATGGTCCCATAGACACTTTTTCCCGAATATTGATATCAGATTCGTGCTTTTCTCCCAAGGACCTTTGATTCGAGCTCCATATTGCTATGGTCGAAAATTAGTCATCTTTGGGGGGTGTTTTTGGAGACGGTTGGCCCCCCAAACACTTAGTCCCACATTTTGATATCAGTTTCGTATTCTTCACTTAAATTCCTTTAAAATACCTTACCTTAAATACCTATTTAAGCCCCATATTCTCATTGGATATCATATATGTTTTCTAATTTTGAATACCTTTCATTTAAGTCCCATATTGACGTGATTGATCTATATATACATTTTGGTAGGTTTTGGGGGTGGGGCGGCCCCCCTAGGTACCCCATCCGAAATTGGGATACCAAATTTTTGTTTTTAGGCTACTATAAGAAAGCAAGCAAAATGTTGCATAAATCGCACCATCCATCCAACTCTGAGATCTGTTTCTGAGAATTGGGGTAAGGGGGAGGGTCCGCTCCCCTTCATATATCCAAAGTGTACTACTCTATTTTCACCACGGGATCAAGTTGTGATCTATGCAGATTTCAAGAAAATCGGTTTAGCCGTTTTTGAGGCTACGGAACAGACAAACAAACGAACACAAATTGATTTTTATATATCAGAAGATCAAAAATTTTTTTTGTAAAAAAAAAAAATAAAAAAGTTCTTCAGGAAAATAATATCTGTAAATAATTAATACGTAAAATTTTTGACAAGGATATTGGGGATTAGGCGCTAATGGGTTTATTTGAAATTCAAAATTCAAATTTGCCAATCAACATTCCATTAAGGATCAGAGGCAAACTTCTCACATATCAATAAGTGCTGTTCGATTCAAGTTTTAAACTCTTTGATGAGATAAGATATCCTTCTTTTTATAGCCGAGTCCAAAAGACGTGCGCAGTACGACACCTTTTTGGGGAGAAGTACTTACATGGCTTCTATGTTTGACGAAGTACCTCATAAATGTCGCCAGCTTCAGGAGTGGATAACCAACGCTGGTGTATTTGTTTGGTCTCGCCAGGATTCGATCCCAGTAGTTGAGCGTCGTGTTTACCTCTGATCTCCGTACAATTGTTTAACAATATTCTAGAAAAACCAGGTTATTTTTCTTGTCTTGTGTGTAGAGTTTTTTTTTTAACTCATCACTGCTCTAGTTCAAGTGAAATACAAACCTCATACCAATCATGGTTGGAGACAAAATTTTTTTCTCTAGCTATGGGATAATTTCAAGCTGTCGCTGATAACGCTGTCCATAGGAAAAACGATACTGTTGTGATATCAATGTTTCCACCAATAACTATGTTAGCAATCCAGACATTGAGCCATAAATTGTTGTCCTTACAACCTTTGGTTTGCGTCATATAAGAAAAAACTCCAAGCCAAAGTGTCAACACACCTTTAACTTTATGACAAGTTTTTTTTTTTCTTCTGGCACTCGGCTAACTAGCAATTTGACAAACTTATTTAACTTTGGCTAAACATTGCTAGTCAGGCTCTGCCTTTAAATCTCCCCAGTTTTGTTGCCAAGAGGAGATGGTACTTGCAAAGAATCAATAAGATGATGATAGCTGTTGAGGGGTAGAACATAACTTTCAAAACAAGAAACTTCTGCTGTTTGCAAAACAAATTTTCTTCGTTATCTGCTCATTTCCCTTTTTAAAAAAGATTCGAGTGTCATAAAGTAAGAATAACCATAAAAAATACAAAAAAAGAGTAGTAGCAGCAGCAAAACAACCACAACAACAACAACAACAGCAAAATTGCCTGTCATCGAAATTGACCCTGCAGAGCAGAGAAGACGATGAAATCGCAAATAAGATGCGAGAACAGAACAGAACAGAACAAAATAATGATGTTAACTCATAACTGGGGAGTGAGAGGGTGCAAAAACGTGTCGTTGTGTTAGGACAAGACCTGCCAGACAGACAGGCGCCTAGGAGGCAGAGAAAAAAGCAAGCCCGAACAGAATGTTGCCGCCATAAAAACACTATCAAAACGGAAGTGGGACAAAATGGTAGCAATAAATTTCACCCAGGCAAAGAAGGGATCAGACACCAAATCTACATGTGTCCAATGGCAAGGATTTGGCCAACGAAAATGTCTGCGTCTGCAAGAGGGGCTCAACAAAACAAACGACAAATACCTATCACACCAATTCGACGGCGTTTACGTAGGGACGAGAGCATGTTTTCTTTGGAATTCCTTGTTAGTCGCTGTGCTTGCGCATAAAAATGATTCGTGTTTTGCTGTTGTTGCTGTTTTTCGCCGTCTGCAATGAAACGTAAAACGCACTACAAACAAAGGTAACTGGCTGATGAAGTTGGTGGGAGTCTGGCAAAATAAGAGCATTTGTATGGAGAGAAGCATTGTTTGTGTGTTCTTTTGCTGTAAAAGCAAACAGGCATTTCGACTGTTTGCATTTTTATAAGCCGAACTTTACTTATTTATGCCAAACACATATTTACTGATGAATATTTAAATATGAATTACTACATGACTCTCCATCTCTCTCACACTCTTTCCCTTGAGGAAATTTTGCAAAGCTTTTGCCTTGCAGCTGGCTCAGTAAATGAAGGTAGCCATAGGCATATGGGCTAAACTTTTGTGTGTGTGTGTGTTATTTATACAGATGCATGGACCATGTGCCGTATGAATGATATTTATTTATTCACTTGTATACGGCATACGTACAGTGGCCTGGCAGAAGAACAAGCAGGCTGGCAGTGAGACAAGTCGTATGAGTGATTTTTATTAAACTTTTTTCTTTTTTTATGTTTTTCTTTTACTTTTGCCTTTGCCTTGAATTTCGAATATGAGACTTCAACTTTTTTTCGCTGTTATGAATATTTGTGTGAATTTAAACAACTGCTCTTTAGCCGAAAAATGTATCTCGCTTGAAGGCATAGAAAGAATGTGACGGTGGATTGCATTTTAACTTTATGTATGTAAGCAAATTTCTGTTTACACTTGTCCTGTATTGTTATCTATCCTGCGGTTATGTGGCCTTACCATAATGAAATTCATTTCCTTTCTACTTCACTCTCGCTTCCTCTTTTTGTCTCCCTCTCCCTTGGTCTTGTGGCTAGGAAAATACATTTGGCATATGCAAAATAACAAAACAAACAAAAAATATGTAGAAACACACAATTAAAAATTATAATATGTGTACATGATGAAGCGGAAAATGTGAGACGCTTTGGGGCTTCCATGGCAAAGTTATTGTGTCATACATTTTAATTATTTTAATGATTCTACCAAATTACTGCTTGTTCAATGGCAAAGAAATATTTTAAGATTGTAAGATATATGGGTAAAATTTATTGGAAAATTTAATTTTCAACATGAAATAATTTGAAAAATTTACACATTGTATGCGGTCTAACTGATGACAGGAAGAATTGGGATTGAGCTTGTCGTGAAACCTTGGGTTTATGGTGGTTGGTGTACGAAATTTTTCCGGATTAAAGCTGCTTAACATCCCAGATACTTCAAGGCACCAAGAGTTCTATATGGATAAGTCTAGACTTAATGGCCTTGTGGCTGGTTTGTGGTTTTCACAAAAAATCTACTATAGGGCATACCGAGAAGGTTACCAATTACTGTAATATGTATAAAAGTAGTAGTTGATGTTCCAATAATATCTCATCCCACGCACAGTGGGATGAGAAAACAACTAAGGACCCCACCCTACACCAACGAGTCTGCCTACTTCTATTGAGCAAATGAAAGATATATATGGAAGCTTTGTCTAAGCCTGGATCGATTTTGTTGAAATTTTGCGCAAAAATTGAGACTTCAAATCGAACGCCTCATAAAGTTTGGACCGAAATTGTGGCTATATGCGAGCTATATATAAATTATGACCGACTTAAGAATGGAGAGAGACCTTATATTTATATTTTAAAAACTCTATTTTAAGCACTCGAGTAGAGGACTGGTCTGTCGCCACTGTGGGATCACAATGGATTAAAATAGTCTAAGTAAGTAAGGGGGTAAAGAGGCCACCGTAGCGCAGAGGTTAGCATGTCTGCCTACGACGCTGAACGCCTGGGTTCGAATCCTGGCGGGATGATCAGAAAAAATTTTCAGCGGTGGTTTTCCCCTCCCAATGCTGGCAACATTTGCGAAGTGCTATGCCATGTAAATTTTCTCTTCAAAGAGTCCGAAGTCCGAACGACGTGCCACAGTGCGACATCTGTGGCACGTCGTTCAGACTCGGCTATAAAAAGGAGGCCCATTAACATTGAGTTTAAACTTGAATCCGACTGCACTCATTGATATGTGAGAAGTTTGACCCTGTTTCGTAGTGGAATGTTCATGGGCAAAATTTGCATTTGCAAACTAAGTCGGCTTAGAAAATAGACTGTCATTCTAGTCTAGATTAGACGATGTGCAAAGTTTTGGCGCCCTGAAATCTTCGGAGCTCCTTGATAGGCCTGCGGTGATATTATTTGGCCCTAAAAAATTTTTTCGGACTGCGCATTTGTGGTCTGATTTTCAACCTATCGACTTGATTAAATGGAGCTTGAAAAATTCTACATAATTTTCAACTTAGCTTGGAGGGGTTTTCGATATAAGTCGGGCTCCAGATATCGGGTCCAATTTTTAATTAAAGATTTGTTATCTTTTTTTCATTCATTTTATTGACGTTCCAAATTGTGCTGAATGGTCTTAATTGCAATACCTTCGCTTAGATCTGGCGTTTTTTCCCATATCCAAAACACCGTTTTGTGCTGAATAAATCGGACAGGTTCTTCCCTAATTTATCTGGTGATCACATCTGAACTAAGTTTGTACTGCAAACTTTTTATACTCACCACCATAGGATGGAGGTATACTAATCTATTTATTCCGTTTGCAACACCTCGAAATATTGATCTCTGACTCCTGTACAGTGCTGTACGCATTGTACGCTAAGATCACGCATGGGCAGTTCATATCTTTTCGGCAGTTAGGAGTTGCAATATTTTGTGTTATGTATGTCGTAAAATAATGTAATTTTATGAGGTACCACATGTTGTGTTTGGCCGTATAATCATGTGGGTACATTAGATATGCATTATTATTAATAAGGAAATAAGTGGTTCTGAGAAAACAATTGTGTTTGTTTAGGGTCGACCTTGAATGTATCCTGATAATTGAGTATTGCATTTTCGCTGCCTGAGACCTTATAGGTTTAGTTTATTTGCACTTATAGATTTAGGTTTAGAGTTAAGATGAAATTAGAAATAAAATGAGTTCTTCTCAAACCATCAACCAAAGCTGTTGGTCTTCAAATTGTTCCAGCAGTAGCCTGCACAACTTCATAAAGTATGTATATTAAGCCGGTTGACTTGTATGGATGAAAAAATGAATAAAAATCGTATAGCAGAAACATAAACTATATGAAATTTTTAGAAATTTCTCCGAAGAAATCATGGATCTGATCCGCGCCTCTTGACTAGAAAAAAACTATTCCTAGCGTTTATTTTTTAAGCAAAAGTGGGCATGTACATTTACAAGTGGAGAGGCGCGGATTAAGATTTTACTTAAGGTACATGGTTTCTTGGGATCATTTTCTTAGAATTTAATGTAGCCTTCGTTTTTGCTATACGTGACGACTTTCGTGACGACTTCCCACAATTGTGCCAAGTATGGCCTAATCGGTTTATATTCTTAAAATATCTTTGAAAATTTTGGACAGCACATAGCTGATTTATAAATGGTGATTTTTTATGAATTACGTTTTTTTCGAGTTGGCAGCACTGGTTAATGATTCAGTCCAAAAGCCATGTATGAAAGTTAAAAGTGTGCAGTATACTCTTCCATTTCATCATAAAGAAACTCACAGAGGAGCAACGAATGCAAATCGTTGCAATTCATTACCAAAATTTATGCTCGGTTTATATGGCAGCTATATATTTGGTACAGTTGTTGGCACAGTTGTTGAAAGTCATAACAAAACACCTCATGCTAAATTTCAGCCAAATTGGATAATAATTGCACCCTCTACAGGCTAAAGAAGTCAAGACTCACATCGGTTTATATGGCAGCTATATCAGGTTATGTGCCGATTTGAACCATACTTTGCAAAGTTATTCGAAGTCATATCGAAACACATCATGAAAAATTTGAGCCAAA
This sequence comes from Stomoxys calcitrans, assembly GCF_963082655.1. Taxonomy (NCBI): domain Eukaryota; kingdom Metazoa; phylum Arthropoda; class Insecta; order Diptera; family Muscidae; genus Stomoxys; species Stomoxys calcitrans. Next base: position 197,933,139 of record NC_081554.1, on the reverse strand, counting down.
GCAGATAGGATTTGCGCGCTCTAGATGCTCAAGAATTCAAGACCCCAGATCGGTTTATATGACAGCTATATCAGGTTATGGACCGATTTCAATCATTCTTAGCACCGTTGTTGGAAATCATAACAAAGCCCATCATGCAAAATCTCAGACAAATCGGATGAGAATGGCGCCCTCTAATGGCTCAAGAAGTCAAGATCCAAGATAGGTTTATATGTCAGTTATATCAAAACATGGGCCGATATGGTCCATTTATAATCCCAACCGACCTTCACTAATAGGTCGTTTCGAAAGTTTGAGTGCTTTCGACAGACAGACGGACTGACGGAAATGGCTAGAACGACTTAAAATGCCACGACGATCAAGAATGTATATTCTTTATGGGGTCTTTGAAGAATATTTCGAGGTGTTACAAACAGAATGACGAAATTAGTATACTCCCATCCTATGGTAGAGGGTATGGAAAATAGAAAAAAATTCTATTTGGTATTTGTTTTATTTTCTTGAATTCCATTATATATTCAAACTCTGTCGGGAATTCTGCGCTACTACTTGTATTGGAGTGACTTTGGGCCAACTCACCTCTCTGGTTAAGACTATCCAGCTTCATCAACATCCAATTGAGCTTCAGCATTAGTTTCCACTGTTTAATCGAAAATTGTGAGGCTCATTTCTGAGCCTCATTAAATTTAAATTAAAAAAAAAAGCTTAAAAATCACCCTTTAATACACCAATTTATCGGAGTGGTCAATCCTTTGGTCTTTTCGGTTATGGGGTTTATAGTGGATTTACCATGTTTAAATCTGGGCTTCGGAAACGACCGGTGTCAAGGCGGAGTAGTCAGAGCAAGCGTGCTCAACTTCAAACCGAAGTGCGCTCAACCCTAACCGAAGTGTGCTCAACCGAAGCGTTCTTAACCCCGACTCCGACCAGCGGCCGAAGTCGAGAGTCAGACTCCGTCGCCCAGGTTTTAAGCCATATTGATAGAGCTCAATTATCGCATTTAAAGAAAAAAATGGTCACCATTTAATAAAATTTTTCAAAGATTCAATCAACATTTTATTGATTTTTTGGTGGTAAAAATAATTTTCCAAATTTGAATAAAAATATTTCTCGCGTTTTGCTCACTTAAAACAATTCATAATACTGTCTAGGCGATGGGAACAAGAGTTTACTGTTGTGCAGAAGGTTTTTCATTTTTAAATTATTAAAAATTTGTTATAATTTCCCATCATCTTACATTTTTGCTTACTTTTAAAACAGTATAGGAGTTTGCGCCAATTTCCACCAAAGACAATTCATCTCACTTAATTAATGACAACGATTGGTTGTTGAAGCGTGCTTGGATTAAATTATTATTTATGAAAAATGGTGCAACAATTTTCTCTAGTAAGCTGTTTTTTGTTTATGTAGTCGTAAAATTTTTCTTTACTGGCCATAAAAGTACAAAAATGTCTCACTGTCAGTTTTACTTAAAGCAAAATTTGGATGAAAGATTTCAAAAATCACAATTTTTGTATGCCTGTTGGGACAAGGATCATTTCACGACGTGTTCATATCGATACAAGTTTAATGTCGACATTTCTATGAAATGGAAAATGAAAGCCACTGTAGAAATTAAAATATTTCTGTGGAAATTTTCTGCCTTTCAGAATACACAGTACAACAGCCAATCAGATGTGTGAGATATTCCAAGTTATGATGATGTCAATCTTGAAACAAACTCCACCCAAAAGGGTTTACTGGACAAACAGTTTTGGGCACTTTGTATATAAACCCTACCGAAGACAAAGCGTCCCCATTAAATTTATGATAGTACATTGATAATTAAAACTTCTCCCCAAAGTGGTGTCGCACTGTGGCACGGCGTTCGGACTCGGCTATAAAAATGAGGTTCCTTATCATTGAGCTTAAACTTTGAATCGGACAGCACTCATTGTGATGTGAGAAGTTTTCCCCCTACTCCTTAATGGAAGGCTCATGGGCAAGTTTGCATTACATCAGTAGTCATCCGAAAACATAAATTTCGACCCAAGTACGCAGGGGGAACGCCCGACTCCAAAACTCCCAAACAGACATAAAGATCAATCGGTTCTATATGTTACTTAAATTTTGGGAGTAGATTACGAATCTTATATATTGTAGGAATTGAGAGACAAGTCAGGGCTGATAATCCCACATAACGCAAATTCGACAGTCGGCCAGATATAATTCGAGCGATTAACAAGTAAATATCACTATTTTATTTTTTTTTATACCCACCACCGTAGGATAAGGGGTATATTCATTTAGTCATTCCATTTGCAAGATATCAAAATATAAATTTGCGACCTTACAAAGTATATATTTTTCGGATCGTCGTAAAATTCTTAGATGATTTAACAATGTCCGTGTGTCTGTCCGTCTATCCGTCTATCTGTTGTAATCACTCTACAGGCTTCAACAATTGTGATATTGTGCTGAAATTTGGCACATATACGTCTTTTTGATACACGCTGGTTAAGTTCATGAACGGGCCAAATCGGACCATATTTGGATATAGCTGCAATATAGACCGATTTTCCGATGAAGGGTCTTATGCCCATAAACACTTAATTTTTCATCCGATTTTGCTGAAATTTTAAACAGTGAGTAGTTTTAGGCCTCCCAACATCTGACCCAAATATGGTTCAGGTCGGACTATATTTAGATATAGCTGCCATATAGACCGATCTCCCGATAAACGGTCCGAAGCCCATAAAAGCTTTATTTTTTAGCCGATTTCGCTAAAATTTGAAACAGTGTGTAGTTTTAGGCGTCCCAATATTGGACCCAAATTTGGTTCAGATCGGACTATATTTAGATATAGCTGTCATATTGACCGATCTGCCGATAAAGGGTCTGAATCCCATTAAAGCATTATTTTTTATCCATTTTTTTTCCGGGCGCGTCCACAGTGTAATTGCAGTCGCGGACAATCAGCGGTATGGAGCGGAGAGTGTCAGTGAGAGGCCGGGTGGCGCCGGCTCTTGCATAAATACTGAGTGTTGGCGCCTTTAAATAACCAATGGCCAGAATGTTCCGGCGGCGTTCGGTCCTTTGGACCGGAACGAGCTTGCTCACCTATAGGAGTTAGATGAGGATCGCCAGCTCCACATATAGATTGTGGCTACAAAAACAATAACTATTTTAGTGTGCCTTGTTTCATAAAGTGACAACTTCTCGTCTTTTAGGTTAAAAAAGGTTCGAAAACATCCGAATTGTTCGAAAAATTCCTAGTGCTTCAAAAAGGTATGAAATTGGTCGCAGGGTTACTACGGTACTACTCGGATGGAAAAGAACTGAAAAAGTACCTAAGTACTGGCTCTTCCATCCCTGATCAGTACACAGTTGAAGGAATAAATATTTTTCTTTATGATATCTTGGAAATCGGAGGTTGTTTAGCAACCTTGCTACAGCTAAAAGAAAAGCGGAGTATACATATTTCTAGTTGTTTGAAAAGAAGAAACAGAGATGATGTACCTCTTATAGGTGTCAAATGCATACAATTAATCGGGTTGCGCGTAAAATAATAACACAATTTTCTTTGAAGTAGCCAAAGGATATTTTGTTAAAGTTTTAAAGTGAAATTTGAGTTATTTTTTTATGAACAAAAATTTCAGAGAAAAGAGGAAAATTCAATTAATTTTAATGAGTACTTCATGATAGAAATTATGCATTGCTTCCATTCTTCTCCTTCTATGACATAGTATAGTTAAAAATTTCAAGGATAAGAAAAATTTTAAATTTGTCTTTAAAATTGTTTGGAGGAGATTGTTTTAATGTAAAGAAGCTAGTTTTTTGGCAACACAATTGCAAAATAATTACACATAGGTTTATTAACAGATTCCCTTTACAGAATTGTCAAATAAACCTGTTTTAAGGCTTCATTAAGTTTTGTGGATAAAGTCTCGTACTGACTTCGTGTTTTCGTCCGAACAACTGTCAAAAGGCCCTATAAAAAACTTTTGCGAAATGACTACGAAGTTTGTTCAAATAAGTTGTACTAAGTTCTTTTTACGAAATGATTTCATCATGTTCCTAGCAACATTGTCAAATTTCGTAGATTTTAAATGTACATGTATATCATTTCCAGCTGTTTCAAACGTTGTCTTTTTAATTGGTTTTGTTATTTTTTTGTGTAGAGATAACATGAATAATGAAAGACACTGCACCCGTCTTGAAGTCTATATGACTCCATAAACTCAACACAATTCAAAATTCAACAAAAACCCCTGCTCCAGTGCCCTATTCAGCTTGGACCCATTCGTGCAAATAAAGCTACCTGAGAAGTTCAGGACACTCCCAGTCCAAAGTTTCCTCTCCGGGAAGACAAACTCCAAGTCGCCATCGAAGAAAGATCCGCCCGGCATACAGTCCTTCACAGAACAAACGAATGCCCGAAATCGGAAGAACCACATGTCCCTGACTGCCGCGTAGACTTAATCTCACCAAGCGCCCATAGGTGAGGATCAGACAAACCAAAGTAGTGTACATCCACTGGACAGCCCCTGGTCCAAGTTCCCAAATCCTGGCTATTGAGTTGTACCATGATTATAGCGCACTCAGCCTCCGATTGACCCTCTCCTCGACGTTCATTTTCCAGTTATATTTATGGTCAAAAATTATGTCTAGGTATTTAGCCTCCTGAGAGAGCGGCAACTCACTCCTTACAGGACCGGTCCCCTGATTTCGCCATACTTTCTCTGCCTTTCTGCGTGGAGTTACCTCGCCCTCTCCGAGAACTTCTGTATTCCTTTAGATGAGGAATCATATAGGCTTTTGGATGTGTAACGCGTTTCGGTGGTCCTGAAGGCGAATGGAGCAGAATATGATATATGTGGATAGTCAGTCGTCGTTTAAGGCTCTCGCGAGGAACTATGTGAAGTCGAGACTGATTAGAAGATGCAAAGAGCTTCTTTGGGCCCTAGGAAGGGCTGTCAGTCTCAGGGCTGCGGAGTCTGAGTTAGCGGTTAGCAGTTGAGCATGCTTGCTCCGACTTCCACTTCAACTTCGGCCTGAGGTCGGAGAAAAATGCCTTGTTATATCGAGCATCATACGCAATCAGTATTTGTGCAAGAGCCGGTCTCGCCCGGCCTCACACTGAGACTCTTCGCTCGATACCGCTGTTTATCCGTGACTGCGGTCCCTGGGCAAAATTAGGACACACATCACATCATCACATCACACATCATCACACAGCTTGAAATTGTTTAGGTTATACGAACTCAGAACGTTTTGACATACGAGCGCTATTTGTGTTGTTTACAGTAACTTGTAAGATTCATCTCGCCCAAAAAATGGAATTAAATCGTAAACATTTTCGTGCTATTTTTTTTTACAACTTTGGACGTGGATTAACGCAACAACGGTGAATCGATAAACTTAATTCAATTTTTGCGATGAAGCTCTATCAAGTACCAGTGTTTATCGATGGTATGGTAAATTCAACCGAGGTCTTAGTTCATTCCAAAGCGAATTTCGTAATGGTCGTCGAAAATCAATTGTTGTTCCAAAACCCATTGATGTTGTGCGCCAACTGATATCGTAAGATCGTCATGTGACCTATCGTGAGATTGAGACAATTTTAGACATTAGTGGGACCAGCATACATTCAGTTTTCCATGAACATTTGACCGTCAATTTATCAATCGCTCAGAAAAAGGCGCGTGTTGATTGGTCGAAAGAAATGCTCCAAAAATACGATCGCGGTGCTTTGAAACACGTCTATGAAACACGGATTTACGCGTATGAGCCCGAAAGTATGGTGAGCGGTCGACTGTATGGGTGAATCAAGATGATCCAAATCCAACAAAGGTTGCTCGTGCACAAAGCACTTCTAAGCAAATGTTCGCCTGTTTTTTTCGGAAAAACTGAAAATGTCGCAATCGTACCACTAGAACAACGCAGAAAAGTCAATTCTGAGTGGTACACAAGCCTTTGTTTGCCAGATGTCTTCCAAGAAATAAGGAAAACAATTCACCGAAGACGGATCACTCTTCACCACGACAATGCGAGCTCTCACACATTGGCTCAAACAACTGAATTTTTGAGCACTCAAAACGTCGATTTGATGAGTCATCCGCCGTATAGTCCTGAGTTTTGACCGAATGCCTTATTTTTATTCCCGTACGTAAAAAATGAAATGAGAGGTCAACTTTTTTCGCCACCTAAAGTAGCGGTTGATGCGTTTAGAATGCAAGTTTTGGAGATATCTCAATCAGAGTGGCAAAAGTGCTTCGACAATTGGTTCAAACACATGCAAAAGTGTAGAGATCTTAATGGGGAATATTTTGAAAAACAATAAAGCCATTTTCGATGATTAATATTTGTTTTTGTTCTCTATTCTCGAAATATAAAAGGCAACCCTCGTATGATATGTGAATTATTTCTTTTTGGTTTTCATTTGTTTTAGAACAAGAATTATGCCTATCGCCCTTGTCTAAATTCTAACCTTTCTGAATATATTGAAAAGGTTTTATTTGCATGTTTAATTTGCCCCTTATGTGTCGTGTGTTGCCACAGATTATATTATTCATAGTAAAATATTTTAGTTATAAATTTCAAAGATTAAGTCCATTTTTGTTTATTGTGGTACTCTGGTGCAATTAAATTTTTGCAACTAAATAATTTTTGTATTTGTTTGTGCCCTGAGGCGATTATTTAGATACATAAATCAGAATTCTAATTCAAATTTGAAATAAAACCAGAGACACCAGACGTATAAATCATATCTGTATTGACATCCATTGATTGTAAGGAATAAAGCATGGAATAATATTCCATAATAATTTTATTTATGGAAAATTTCATAAGCCTATGAAATGGTTTATAGAGCTACATTAGGATGTAGTGGCTAGTTTTTGACAATATAGAATAAGAAGAATAAAATGGCGAACAGATAGATCAGCTATATCTGCATATGTGCAAACTTCTGCTCAAGCTCAAAAACTTAGTGGTCTTAGATCCTAGTAATTCTATATCACCTTATGGTTGCAATAAAAATTGTGGACTCTTAAAGTCCATATTTTATAAGGGTAACCCAAATTTTAACATTTACTTTGTAACTTTTCCTCCCCATTCCCTCAACTACAATTTTTCTTTGCGTTCTCCGCTGCTTCAAATATTTACTATTCCCCGGCATTTACCAACATTGCACATAATCCGATTGCAGAACAAATCCCATTTGAAAATGTTCAACTAGAATTCCATAGTGTTTGCTATTGTTGTTGTTTTTTTTTACAACCGAAATGTTTTCAGGCTATAAATTCTATATCCTTGTTTCATTTCCCATCTCGCTTGCTATATGTTGTGAGAGATGGTAAGCATCAAATGAAAAATGAGGATTCAATAAAAAAATAAAAACTTTTTTCATAAGGCATTGTTGTTACTGTATTTTAAACCCTTTTTGGTATTAAAATGAAACGCCACGTTGAATTCGATGATGATGGAGGGGAAATGGTTTCGAATGTGAATGAGTTTCAATCTAGTATTCATAGATGCACTCACACAAACGCACACAACCATCCAATTAAAAAACATATTGCAAGTGTAAGTTCAACAAAAGAGAGGGTGAGAGAGAAATCTGGACAAGAGTGCAATGTTGCCAATATGTGGGTCTTTTATGCTGTACAAACATGTTGTTCATTATTAGATTTGTTGCTAGAATTTTTCCCCTACTTCCCCCATTACTTACTCTGTGTGAATTTATGCAATAATAATCCTTAAGCATCAGCAGAGTTTTATTTTGATTCTTTCTAAAGCAGCCATAACCTGAAAGCGACAAAAAAAAACCATAAATAAAGGATAAGCAAGTGTTTCCTAAGAGCAATACATATAAAATATGGCTAACTCAATTGGTTTTAAAATATTCAAATAAAAAATGAAAGCAAATTGTGTATGTAGAAGATTTATTTTTATTTTTTATTATAATATACGATTATGAACCATATGCATTTCATTTTGTTACATTTGCTGTTATAAGTGAATGTACACGCAAAAAAATAATTCGTTTGACATAAAAGAAATTTTCTCCAAGTAAGCTTTTTTTCTGAAAAACGTTGGACTTTGTTTACGATAAAAGTGCATGTTTTTGCAAAAAAAATAATTTGTGACAAATATAAAGTTTTTTTACCCTGATAATACCTTTTATTCTTGATATATAAAACAATTTATTCGGGGTTTCAACTAGCTTTTCTTTATTTATAAATTAATTTAACATTAAATATGGATTGTGCATATTGAAAAAGATGTCAAGTTCAATTTAATGTTATAATATAATTCAAACTAATTTTTTTACGTTTTATAAGCAGATCTCAGTTTATTTGGATTTATTTCGATGTTATGATAAACAATTATATTAAAAGCCTTCCATTTTTGCAAAACTCCATTAAGGTTTTGTATTATGATCTGCTTTATTCATTATGATATAAATAAAACAAAAATAATTGTTGTTGTTGTTTTCCCACATTTAAATACCTACTTTGTGATGAAAATTTCTTCATCGCGTAAATGTTACCAAACAATGTATGTCCCTTAGTAATTCTTGTTTATTTTCTTATACCTGGCAGCCATTTGTGTGTTGCTCTAATGTTTTTTGTACCGAAACTTTAAAAATTGTCATATTCTGAGTTTAGCACCCGCACTCGTCCGAGCTACTCAATATACTGACTGGTCTTTGCTCGTTCAAAACAAAAAAAGGAAAAAATTTAGTGTGTGAGCATGTGTCTATACCAGAGCACAAAATTGCAATTATTTGCAAGCCTATTAGTCTGATTGGGATTATTTTCTTGTATACGTAAAAGGTAAGGAGCAATAGAGTGAGTATTTTTGCCAACCAATATTCTATACGCTCAAATACTCATCCCTTCTTTCTAGTAGGAGATACACAAGAGAATTATTGTTTTCCAGTACACGGATAATCGTTTGCGACTATCGAAACATTTTGCAATTAAAGAGTTTTTGGTTTTAGAACAAAAGGGAGGTCCTTTTATTGTAGACGAAGCTGCTAAAGGGGTTTACGATAAGCAAATTTAGTTACGCTCAATAATGCTACGTTTATGGCTATCGTGTGATATATTGAAGCTAAACGTTAGGCTGTTACAATAAAAGCACAACTTCGTGATAGAAATATTTTGTTTGTCGTAAAAATTTTCCAAACGTTTTATTTTTTGCGTGTAGGATATGGTTTATTTTGTATCAAAATTGGATTTTCTTGGAAAATATCATTGAAAAAGTAGATTTTAGAAAAATTTTGCCCAATACAAAGAACGTTACGAGCTCACTTAGAAAAGCCCATTACGAAACCACAGTAGAGTGCACTTTTCAGCATGAAATAGGACTCTATAAGCCTTGCTTCGCTCTAATGTATAACAAGAGACAAGCAAAGTCCACATCTATTGTTGTAATCCAAACTATAAAAGAGAGAGAGACAGAGAGAGAGAAAGAGGAAGAATTAGGCTTTTAAAACCCTATATCAGGCTCAGGGTTCTATGCTCTACATAAGTAGTAGGTAAGTGGAATACTATTATCCACTTGGCATATCGTGTGTAACTACTACTACTCGACAACATTTTTCATTTAATTTCAATGCTGTTCTTGTTGTTGAGCTTTAACATAGCCCCATAAAAAATAGTCTAAAGGCGTTAAATCGCACGATCTAGGCGGCACATGGACCTGTCCGAAATAAAATTGTTCACCGAACTCGCCTCTCAATAAGTTAGACGTGCTGTGTGGCATGTGGCGCCGTCTTGTTGAAACCAAATTTTATCGAAATCAGATGAAAACCAGAAAGAAAAGGCAAAAGTCGGGCGGAACCGACTTTATAATATCCTACACCTACCCTACAATTATAAATTCGGGCAATATATGTATGAATATGAGCGCTATATGTAAATATGAACCGACCTGTTCGAACAGATCGTTTGAAAATTATTATTACTACGGCCACGTAAGTTTAAATCCGGCGATAAATATATATGGGAGCTATACTTAAATCTGAACTGACTTTGATGAAATCTTACTGTTAAGATCAGATCTTATGTTAAGATCAGTACCAAAACAATCCGTGCCAAATTTTGTACAGATAGGTTGAACGGTTATATAAGTAGAAATCGGGCGATACATATATATGGGATATATCAAAATCTCAACCGATTTTTACCAAAATCAATAGCGTTCGTTCTTGAGCTAAAAAAGTGACATTGCAAAATTTCGTAATAATTAGACTACAAATAAGACCTGTAGCTTGATTACAAGAATATATGCATTTATATACGGGCAGACGGGTATGGCTAAATCGAATCAAAAAGTGATTCTGAGTCGGTTGGTATACTTATCAATGGGTCTAGCTCCTCTTCTTCTTAGCGTTGCAAACAAATGCTCAAATTTATATACCCTTTACCACAGTGGTGGTGTAAGGTATAAATATTCCTTTTATCAGTCTATATAGCAGCTAAATCTAAATATGGCCCGATCTGAACCATATTCGACGATGGAGTGAATGTGTGTTTGAAAATTCACTGTTTTAAATTTCATCGAAATCGGGTAAAAAGTTAAATTTTTATGGCCTTAATACCATATATCGAGAGGTCGGGTGATCGGTCAATATTGCAACTATATCCATTTATTGTCCGAACTGCACCACATATCTCAGGGATGGGAATGGGTCTGTCATAACTCAATGTTTTAAATTTCAGCGAAATCGGATGAAAAATGCGCCATTTTTTGTCTCTAGATTTTAAATCTGGAGATCGGTCTATTTTATAGCTTTATAAAACTACACCCAGAGAAAAGTTGATACCAAACGAGCTCATTTCTGCATCATGCGGTATTGATAGTAAAGCAACACCGTGTCGTACAAAATCAATACAGGATAGTATGGATGAAAAATAAAATGATTAGTACCGTTTGGTACTAGCCGTATGACCAAACTGGTATTGGTTTTAATACCAACTTGTGATTGGTTTTACTACAAAACTCTTATTGGTTATTCCACCTCCTAATGAACCAAAATAATAATGAAAAGTAATGTTAATAATAACAAAAAGTAATGTTACACCGTGACCAACCTCAATGCTTTGTATTCATCAATTGATTTCATATGAATTGATTCCCAGAAGTGGTTTTCATATGAATCATCAACACAGCGTCGTTTTCAATATTTTAAGTACAAAGCTCAACAACACTTCTGGCGCGATAACAAGAACAAAAATGTGACGCCGACAATTCTTAATAGGCACTTTTGTGTGGTATTGAATTGATCCCAAATGGTATTAAAAATCTATGCCAAAGACGCGAACAAAATAATACCATGCGGTATTGGAAAAGTACCGTCATTTTTCTATCAGTGTAGGGTCCGATATTTTTTTAAATCAGAAAGTCAGGTTTATATGCATAGAATTAGAAATCATCAACGGTTTGGAAACAATTTGATCTATCAGCAAAATTGTAAATACCCAGCTTTTGGGTATGTATGGGTAAATACCCGTATATGAACCCAATTCACCCAATTTACCATATAAATATCTTTTGAGTATTTACCCATCGCCCATCTCTTCTAATCTTGAAACGTGATGGAAATTCTCATTATTATTACAAATCATAGGCAGTTAGGAAAATTTTCAATTATTATTTCAATTATTTAAAACGAAGCCTTTCGTCTATGCAAACACCTTAATATTGCCAATACATCCTAATATTTATTTTATGCATCTGCACGTTTTGAATTATGTATGCAAAGAAAATCGTAATGGTCCACACATGCCTAGAATTTGAGAGCAAACATTGAAGGCTTCAGATATTCGTTTTTTGTTTGTTGTTTATATAAAATCAAAGAAAAAATATTTATTTGTATTTACATAGTAATCTAGACAGAGAAATGGCCAGGAATAATAATAGGCCATGGATGAATAAGGATTCCATAAAAAATTCCATATTTATATGAAATTTTATGCAATGGAAAAGCATTTATTTCATAGATTTATTGTTTTTTTCATGAGATTTAGGAGACTGTTAAAGGGCATGAAAAACCCATTTTTTGCATTTTTAGTAAACAAATTTACCAATTTTAAGCATTTTTTTCCTAGAATTTAGTAAAAATTTTAAATTTTCTTGAAATGTTAGTTTATTTGCTAATTTTTTTTTTTCATTCTTGCTCCCTATAATGTTGTTCATCATTTGCTTAACTACCCTCAAGGGCTGGTGTGATTATCGCAAGAAGTGCCATTCAGTTGAACCAAGGCATTTAAAATTCAAATGTCTCTCGACAAACGGCAATTTAAACATTTCCTTAATAAATAAAAGCAAAGCATTAACGATTTGACCTTATTTCAAATGTTGCTGCTGCTGCTGCCTTATTTTCCCAGTGGTACAATTTCCTTTGGTCCCAGCGAAAGAACATTCCCACAACCACTGGAGACAACAGAAAATGAAGAAACAAGTTTTGCCCAGTCAGACAGACAGAAGGACGGACAGACAGATGATTGTACGAATAAATGCTGGCTCGGCTCATTTACAATGCACCACATTTAAACTGAGCAAAATGCTGTTCACTTTTTTCCCGCCAAGTGCAATTAAGTGATGATATTTAAAATCAAGAAACGTTTAATTAACATCTCATTAGAAAAGGAGCTCGTTCTCAAATGCATCATAATTGTCACCTGGTTCAGTTTTCTTAATGATATTCCAACATTGGATTAAAGCCTGATGATGGCAGTGATGGTAATGGGGGATTTCTAGCCTCAAATCAACAGCTTGATAAACTTGAGTCAAGTTATGGTTTGTTTTAGCCAGTAGTCTCACAGATGTTGTCATCGCTGGCCTGGCACTCCCCCCCCCCCATTAAGCAATTGGCTACGGTCAATGCTTGGACGGTTGATTTTTTTCTCTTATCGATTATTGTGGAGAATTGTGTGTTTTCAAGCCTCTTTCATCTGCTTTAGTTTTTTTTGTGTTTTCACAAAAGGCAAATTTGTGTTTTCGGTCCCAACTGCTGCTGCTGTGGCTCCTCTTAAGCGCGTCCAACAATAAACGTCATTAAATTTAATTTCTTGTTGTTATTTTTTATTTGGTGTTCTTATTATTGCCGATATGCCGTTGTTGTTGGGTTCGATGTTGTTTTAGGCCATTTCTGCCTGTTTTTTCTGTTGTTATTGGCTTTTGACTGCTCTCGGTGGCTCCTACAACTTTTGTTGTGCTAATGTCTGACCTTCTGTTACCTTTTGATAGTCGAAGATAAACAACGGCCATAGCCACAACCAACTAAATGGCTAGAAGCAAGAACCAGTTTAACGATTTCAACAAGTCTCTCACGGACTGCTCTCAAATGTTTCTTTTTGTTTTTATTATTTTCCTCTGTTTTTGTTTTGCTTCGTTTTTTTTTTCTTTTTCGGTCTTCTTTTCGTTTTGCTAAGTTTGTTCTACTTCTCGGCATGAACCGACTATTCATAATTGTGTTGCCGCCAGTAGCCTTAGTTTGCTTTTCAAACCCTTCCCTTCCCAAATGGATTAAGCAGAAAAGGTGCTAATCAATCGAATTCGTATATGACGAATGATCTGCCTGAGATATCTTATTTAGCGTTCATTAAATTAATCGTTAACCATGAAATTTTAAATTTATAAACCTTTTGTAGAACTCTTTAATCATAAAATGGAGAGTTTAGGCCTGGGGGCCTAAGTCAAAAAATCGAATCGAATAAATCTTTTTGGCAGATGATTTTTACACACAGTTTAAAGAAGGGACTTAAAATTCGCAGAGGTGAGTGGGGTGAGTTTAGGCGAAGTAAAAATGAATGCCGTTGGGGATTTTGAATACCTCCTTTTTTATCTTAACTATGGACACTGATCTTACCGATGGTATCATCTGGGATAACTGACATTAAAACCAGTTAGGAGTTTTGAGCTGAAATATGTCCCGAGTTCACCAGAAAATCATCAAAGTATTTGAAGCTTCGGTTAAAGTTTAATGGTGGAAGTTGAAACTTGGGGCGCAATAAAGGCAGGTACAGACAATGGTATGAAAACTAAAATTTTCGCAGTTATTGGTTTCAGGCAACATTGACTACGAAGTTACCCCGTGGTCAATATCTGACGACAATGTTAGGTATAAATAGCCTATTTAGAATAACAAGGCAGTGGAAGTTGATGGGTTACCGTACAATATAAAAATATTGAATAGAAGAAAAAAACCATAATCAGGACAAAGTAGCCTAAAAGAAGTCAAAGTAGCATCAACTCAGCTAAATATTAGTAAGGCAATAGGATCCGACGGGTTGCCGTGCAATGTAGAGATAAAAAACAAGATAGATAAATGTCGTACAAAAAAAAAATTGAAAAAAAGGAGAAAAGTAGTGTGAGCGACCAAACCAAAGCTACCGAGATTGGAAGGGAGGTAAGGAAGTAAAATGGCATCATTGAATAACCACCACCTCAGCTTATATATTACCCATATTTTGTTTAAGTCCAATGAATAAATTTACTATTTTTATGGCAAGTGTATCCAAAAATGATCGGATCTGGACCATATCCTGAGAGCAATATCCAAATATAGACCGATTTACACCATATTCGATAGGTGTGTATAAAAAAACCTTTTTGTATAAAAATTCAGCAAAATTGAGTTATAAATATGACTTATGCACGATAGATCTTCAATGGTGGGAAGTTTATATGACACTTTTATCCAAATATATTCCGATCGAGGCCAAACTCGCATAAATTAAATCTAAATGACACTGATCGCACAGATACGGTTATAGAATAACAAGGCAGCAGGAGTCGATTGATCGCCAGCTGAACTGTGTTAAGAGGTATAAATCTCCTTTCTGTCATATACGATCTATTAGTTAGCGTATTGCGCGAGCGATTTAAAAATTTTATCATGATATTGGTGCACTGGCGATATGCTGCCAATGTTCACTACATACTATATGCCGGAAAGACTCATTAATAGCACAAATATTCTTGTAGGGATTTTCCCCAGTCATAGTGCCTGCACCAGGCTATCCACATCATCATCTTCCTGTTGCCTATCTTGTTTTGAATATTTATTGTGTCATCCTTTTCTCTTCAGGTTCTTTGGCTCGAATTGTTTGTCTGTCTCTGATTCTTACAGCACATTTCTTTTGTTTTTGTTTATTGTATAAGGTATAAAAGTATGTCTGATAAAGCAAGAACCGCTATAAGACTGTTGAAGCTGTTTTTGGTCTGTCTGCCACTTAAATAATGACAATGCCACCACCAACAACACCAAAGCCCCACAAAACAACAGCAGTGCTGATGTGCAACGACTTGAGGAAGAACAACAACAAGTATTATATTTGCAACAAATTAAAGTATGACTTGTCTTGGGGGTAACTTCCACATGTGGACTTGGCCTAAAATGAAAAACTTGTTGCCGGTTGAGGTTGGTTGGTTGACTGACTAACTGACTGACTGGTTGAATGGCTAGCGGGGTAACTGGTGTTTTGTTGTTGACTATTGGCGTTTGTTGTCGTCATCGTTGGCAGTTAGTGATGCCTGCATTTGTTGATGCAGTTTTTTTTGTTGTTACTATGTAATGTTGCGCAATCAGTTTGATGCACCTCTCATGTTCATGAGCGTAGTTGGCATTAAGGGAACAATGTTATGAGATTCCTACTGTTCCCAACTACTAGAGATGAAACCCAAGGTTTTTATCATGAGATATGCTTCACAAGGCACAAGGAAACAAGTTACTGGAGTAAATAAGTATGGCAAAGAGCCATGTGATGAGCAGTTAGGATTACTTAGTAAAACTTTCCGGGATCGAACTAGTACAGATGCCAGAATATGCCTAAGTGACTGATATGAAAACTGAAAAATGTGAGGTGTATTTTATAAAAAAAATTCTAAACCAGCAGTCTGAATAAATTGTACTTGTGAACTAACTGAGTGAACCAGTTCAGAAAATGGAACTAAGCCGAAGTGAGCGATCTGGCGTGTAAAAATGTGAAAGATATTGACCGGTAAACGAAAAAAGACAACAATTGTCCTCTGAAGAAACGAACTAGGCCAGCGAAGTAAACTGAGTCCTGCCATGTCAACCGGTGACAAAAACTGACCAGTTAATGGTTAGATTCAAAATAAATCTCTGAAAAAGCTAAAACAGTTCATTAACTAAACCAACTAGTACACTGGACCCAATGTCTTAAATATGTTCCTAGTGATTTAACTATTGAAAACAGGAGACTAATACAGCTCACTAATGATCTAAGTGAACAAACAAGTTCAAAAAGACTGAAGAAAGCGGTCGTGCGTGTAACGAAAAAAAAATTGACAAGTCAACGACAAGAGTCCAAAAAGCTCTCAGAATGACAATGAAGCGAAGTAGTGGACTAACTAATCGAACTAAGTAAGTGAGCTGAAATCACCTGAAGTGAGCGGATTGTTTTATAAAAATATTGAAAGTCCGAAAGACAAACAAAAAGAGATTTAATAAACTCTTGATACGATCGGAATTAAACAAATTAGTTTATTGATCTGAAATCATTTGAAATGTATAAAAGGTTTCATAACTGATCCATGAACGTAGACTACATTACCTCTTGGAATAAACTAAACTTGTAAACTTACTGAACGAACTAGTTCAGCGAACAGAAAATTAGCTGAAGTGAGTGGTGTATAAGACTGTCATAGGAATCGAAAAAGACTTAAAAAGCTCTTGGAACAAACGAAACTAAAGACAAAAAAGTCCAAGTAAAAGGTCTTGCATCTCACTCAATGAAAGATCTGACCTAGTGAACTAACTGAACAGTTTAGTCCAATGCATTTTGAACATGAACATTCCATTACGAACAGGGGCAAACTTCTCACATATCAATGATTGCTGTCCGATTCAAGTTTTTAAGCTCAATGATAAGAGTCATAATTTTTATAGCCGAATCCGAACGGCGTGCCGCAGTGCTTAACCTCTTTATGAAGAAGTTTTTACGTTTTAGAACAAAAACGTATTCTGTGCGAAAGGAAATAGTAAACTAACAAGTCCAGTGAGCGATCTGGCCTCTAAAACAGTGAACGGGACTGATCAGTTAACGAATAAGACAAAAACGTCTTCTATACGAATTGAACTAGTGAACTAACTAGTTCAATTGCATATTTAAATGGGAAAAGGTCTGACACATGAATGAAAATAAACTGCAATGGCTATCTGAACGAACGGAACTAGAAAGCGAATTGAACGATTAATTCAGTGAATCGTAATGGGGTGAAGTGAGCTGAATGTTGAAACGATGAAAGAAACTGATCGGTAAACAAAATGAGGCAATACTGCTAATTGAAAAAGAGACAACAGCTTTCTGAGAAACGAGCAATTGAACTAACTGAAGGAACTAATTCAGTCAGTTGACTTGAGCCACATTTAGAAATATGTTGTGCCAAACAATGAGAGAGGCCAAACAAGTCAATGAAAACAAACAAAACATTTCTCCGAACGAACTGCACTAGTGAACTCACGAGTTAACGGAAAGAGTATCAGAAAGTTGAAATAAGCGGTCTTTGTAATAAAAGTTGCGATTTTCTTATAGAATACAGGTACTACTCCTTCCGAGCAATGCTTTATGCTCAAGGACGTTTTCTGATTTCTTCGCAACAACATGGATGTTGCAAGCAGATTCGATTAACGAATTGTACTAGTGAACTAATTGAACGAACAAGTTCAGTGAGATGAAATGAGTTGAAAAGGGCGATCTTATTGTACCCAAGGTGCAGAGTTATTCCGCTACTGAAACTAAGCTGAAAATCGAGTAAAGGTGTATCCTGCTGAAAGTTTTTCCAGGTGTTACTAATTCCCAAGAATGTCTTATTGGACATTTTCTCATGTTTTCCCATCAGCATGGAAATATTGGGTTGCCCAAAAATTTTTTTACAGCTTGTAACTCTGTAATTGCATTCTTTCTTCTGTCAGTTATCAGTTGTTACTTTTAGCTTGCTTTAGAAAAAAAGTGTAAAAAAAAGTATATTTGATTAAAGTTCATTCTAAGCTTTATTAAAAATGCATTTACTTTCTTTTAAAAAATCCGCAATTACTTTTTGGGCAACCCAATAGCATTGCCGATGAACATTTTCGTATGCCACCACTACATATTTAAGCCAGAGTTTCAACCAGGTCGAACCTTGCTACAGTCTAATAGCCATTAGATCTATCAGAGTCTTCGACACCATTCCTCCCCTTCTTTACAGCCGAGACTGAAACATAGGATTACCAACACTCGGAGCTGTCGCCAGTTGTCTAGGGAATCTAGGGATAAAAAACCCAAGCGTCGTAAGTAAAAGAGATATATCTCCCATATGAGTTGACTTATCACCCACTGCTTACACCTATTTGCTATAGCTTAGCTCCGTCCCTGTTTTTATTGACTATTGCTGCATGTTGCCATTTTTGTTGTGTATTGCCGTTTGTTTTTTGTTGCCTTTGCCATTGGCGTTAATATTGTAGACCTACTTTCCTATTAGGCTATGTGTGTTTTTCCCCTCCTCCTCCTCCCATATGTGATGCCTGTGTTAGGTTATGTGCGCCTCTTGTATTGTGTCTTCTGGTGTACTCAATCAACTACTGGCTTGGTTCAGTTTTCAAATGCAGTTTCCAGCTTCTGGTTTCAATTGCCACCAAGACCATCAGCACCACCTCCTGCACGGCTCCCGCAATTATTGTCGTACAAGTCCAGTGTGCCATGCCACACACATAATTCGGCCAACAACTTTGCTGGTGACCAAGAAACAGCTGTTGTGTCTTCTCCTCCTTCTCCCCTATTGCTTGGCTTCTGTGATATGAAGTCTTGTTTACCTCTTCTTCTTCTAACCATACCGGGCCAGACCAGACCAAACCATAGCACCATTAACCGTAAATGATGGCCATTTAATGATAGAAGATAAAGGTTTAAAGGTTTTAATCTTTTAGTATCTTTTCAATTTAGCTTATTTTCTGCCGTTTCATGTTGCACTTCACATTGAGCTGAGCTGAGATAAAATGACGTTGTTCTAATTAGTTGCTGATGGATAAGCGGATAAAGTACGTCAAGTAATTTTGTTGAGTCTTTTGTCTTCATTATGCTCTTGCGACCGCAGTTGCTGATTAGGTTAAAGGATATAAAATCTTAAACTTTGAGTGAAATTTTGTAATTTGAGAGACAGTAGTAGAATAGGAGGAAAGCTCGAACAATAATGAATCTTTCACAATAATTAACACGCCCTTAAGTGCTTTTGTGGCCGCTGAAATCTTCTCTCTGAGATTTGGAAGTGTCTTCTTTTCCCCGATTAGAGTTGTTTATTTGTTTCATGACCCTTGACAATGTTGTTGTACAAATCCTATAAGTTGGTATTGTCATCGGGTTTTACTCACATTATTCTAATACACAAATATTTGCCTTAATTTGTTTAACTTCATTTCCTCTGTGATTTCCTCACACCAAACACATAACGCTCGTTTTGGTCGTGGCACGATTTTAGCCCAAAAGCAAACATGACACTCCAACAAACAATAAGAAGCAACAGCCAGCTTCAAAAAAGCGGAAAACAAAAAAGTTTAATCATCATTTATCACCATGACATACTCCAGAGACATTGGTGGCTGCCCCTCACCAGAAGTCCCCCTACTGAAGACAGCTTGGCAAACGGCAGCTTGTGTCACGAAAACGATACACTAGAGATAGTACTATGTCACTGCCATCAAGCCGAGTCATGTCTCTGTGCTGTGTTATAGGGCAGGGAATGCAGAGCATCCACAGGCCACCACATCTGACTGTCTAAGTCAGAGCAGTTAAGCAACTTATCTAGGACCAGTATCAAATTATACTATGAGGCTATGTTCTTGCAAAATCATTGCAGTGGTTGACATTTGTCCAATGAAATTAAAATGGTATTAGTAGGAGGTACCCGAGAAATTGCTTTCGCTCATTTTCCAGCTTTCTCTGGAAAACGAGGAAAAGCAATCACAGAGCAATGAAGCATAGAAGGGAATGAGAATAGCATTAAGCGAAAGGATTTCGATGGCTATGAAAAAAGTCAGGGTTTCTTAACCAATACTTCTCAACAAATACACATTTTTTCCACGAAATTTAATATGTGAAGTACTTTTATTTCCCCCTACATATGTTGACCCTCGAATAAACTTCTCGTAAATATGGTCAATGGTGAAATTTACCTACTGGATTCTGGGAGGTCTTCAAGAGTGGTATTCACTCTGCAGCGGTTACCCACCTCTGCTACCATACCATATTGAGAGATTATGCACACAGAATAAAATAAAAATCGGTTTCAATCACGAAATTAAATTATCCAATTAATATTTTAATTGATTAAAATATTCCGTTGTTCGGAATTTAAGTTTAATTTGTTTTCGTCTCACTGTGATGAGGTAGCCCCCTATATATATTTGGGTATCACATTTGTACTCTAGTTGCAAATACCTTTCATTTAAGACCCATTTTGTACGAATTGGACCACATGTCCTTTCGGAGCGTTTTTGGATGGGGCGTCCCCCCTTTATTTATTTATTGTTTTATACTGTGCAGGATAGAATGGAAGATTTTCCGTTCGCACACCTTAAAATATTGATCAAAGACCCCATAAATCATATATATTCCTGATGGTTATGAATTTTCAAGTCTATCTAGCCATGTCCGTGCGTCTGTCTGTCCGCCCGTCTTTGTAAAGCACACTAACTTTCAAATACTTCTTATCTGAAATAGGCCGCTTGAGATTGAAAATATGAACGTATCTTCTAATTTGACTTCTTCAACCAATTCTTCTGATATTTGACTGAAATTTGGTATAAAAACTTCTATTGCACCTTCCAACATAGATGTATGACCCAAATCGGTCCATATCCAGATATATTTTCAATATAAATCGAGATATACCTTTTATATAAATCGTTCTTTCGATTTTTCTTCTTTAGGATTTGGCTGATCTTTGCATTACTAAATTTCACATGAACATTCCATTAAGAAACAAAGGATACTTCTCTCATATCAACACTGGTAGAAAAAATATGTTGCAAAATCATGCACCAATGTTGTCATTGTCGTACACCGACGTTGTTGGAAATATCATCAATAAGCGTGGATGATTTTGTGAACAACTGGGCATGAACGACAATGCTCCGGCCGTTGGGAACATCATCCCTACGAAATGTGTTTGAATACCAACCTTAAGTTTAAATGACTCTTAAAACATTGTATGTGTATAGACGGCCGTGGTGCAATGTGGAAGGCGTTTGTAAACACACAATGGGATTCATGGAAACAGGTTCGATACTCAGCGGCAACATATTTTTTTCGCAATCTTTTAAAAAATGGTGCACTATAGGTTGCCATAATGTAAACGACTGTGTACGTATTGTTCCAACATAACGGTTGTTAGTTTAGAAACATTTGTGGCTGATCTAATAACATTTGTGTATTGATTCACTTTTATGAACGAGTGTGGAATCTTTGTCAACGCCGTGCTTGATTTTTTCTATGGGTGATTGAGTAATGTCCGATTAAATTTTAAGCTCAGTGATAATTTTATGTTATGCCGAGTCCAAACGGCGTAATCTACCATACCATGATATTTTAGGTCCCATATAAATCCATCTCTCTATTTGACTTCTTGAAAAGATATATATTATTGGAACGTATGATGTTTTATTTATTTTTATACCCTCCACCACAGGATGGGGGCACACTAATTTCGTCATTCCGTTTGTAATCCCTCGAAATATTCGTCTAAGACCCCATAAAGTATATATATTCTTGATGTTTATGACATTTTAATTCGATTTAGCCATGTCCGTCCGTTTGTTTGTCGAAAGAACGCTTACTGTCGAAGGAGTTAAGATAGGTGCTTGAAATTGTGCACAAATACTTCTTACCATTGTAGGTCGGTTGGGATTATAAATGGGCCTTATCGATCCATGGTTTGATATACCTGCCATATAAACCGATCTTGGATCTTGACTTATTGAGCCGCTAGAGGACGTAATTCTTATCTGATTTGGCTGATATTTTGCACAAAGTGCAATAAATCGGTCCATAACCTAATATAGCTGCCATATAAACCTGTCTTGGGTTTTGACTTCCTGAGCTTCTAGAGGGCGGAATTCTTATCCGATTTCGCTGCAATTTTGCATGAGGTGTTTTGTTATGACCTCCAACAACTGTGCTTAGTATGGTTCAAATCGGTACATAACCTGATATGGCCGCCATATAAACCGAACATTTTGTGTTAATTGTTTTTTTACGACTTCCAACAACTGTGCTAAGTATGATTCACATCGGTACATAACCTGATATAGCTACCATATTAACTGATCTGTAATCTTGACTTCTTAGGCTTCTAGAGGGCGCAATTCTCATCCAATTTAGCTAAAATTGAGCATGAAGTGTTTTGTTATGACTTCCAACAACTGTGCCAAGTATAGTTCAAATCGGTACATAACCTGATATAGCTGCCATATAAACCGATCTAGGATCTTGATTTCTTTAGCCACTAGAGGGCGCAATTCCTATCCGATTTGACTTAAATTTTGCATCAGGTGTTTCGTTATGACTTCCAACAACTGTACTAAGCATGGTTTAAGTCGGTCCATATTCTGATATAGCTGCCAAATAAACCGATCTAGGATCTTGACTTCTTTAGCCACTAGAGGGCGCAATTCTCATCCGAGTTGGCTGAAAATTTGCATGAGGTGTTTCGTTATGGCTTTCAACAACTACGCTTTATATAGTTTAAATCGGTCCATAACCTGATATAGCTGCCATATAAACTGATTTTGGATTTTGACTTTTTGAGCTCCTAAAGGACGCTATTCTTATCCGATTTGGCTGCAATTTTGTACAACAGCTTCAACATTCGTGTTTAATATGGTCTGATTCGTTCTATAGTCTGATACAGCTCCCATATAAACCGATCTCCATATTATGCTTAATGAGTCCCTACAAGGCGCAATTCTTATCCGAACGGACTGAAATATTATCCAGTGACTTCTACTATGGCTTTCGACATTCAATTCGTTCCGAATTGGACTATATCTTAATATAGCTCCAATAGCATAACAATTCTTATCCATTATTCTTTGTTTGCCTAAAGAGGGATACCGCGTACAGAAATCGACAAATGCATTCCATGGTGGAGGGTAATCTTATATACCCTGTCTAACTCTGCCTAACTTAGCACGCTTTTACTTGTTATTTGATTTTTTTTAATTATTTAATTTTTAATAGATTTTAGCTTTCAATCATTGAACTTTGTCGAAGTGTAAATTTTGTTATTATTTTAATTCCTTTAATATTTTTGCTTTATTATTACAATTTTAATTGGCCAATTATCTTTAAAATTCTTGGCTATTTTCTCTTTCAAGAAGTTTTATAAAAATCATATCTTTTAATTTAAGGTTAATTATTTAATAGATTCATTACAATTCCTAAACAAATACTTTAATATTTATAAATTGTTTACTTTAATAAATTCAACCAAAATAATCAACACTGTTTGCCACAAATTTGTGTAAAGAGTTTTCCACCAATCTGATTTCGAAGCTAGTAATTGTGTTAGACATCTAACCATGCATCTATAGAATATAAAAGTCAATTAAATATTATTTTGGTTTTTTGTGTGTAAAGGTAAATATGGGACCTGTGTTGCTGTTGGCAACAATGCTTGGTTGGCTGGTTGGCTACTGTTGGCTTTATTTGGTTTAAATTACAAGATTGACGTAATAAATAATTCAATTCAATTGAATATGTTGATGGTATGTCGATGATGATGCTGATGACAGGGACGTTGACGGTGACGGTGATGGCGATGATGACAATATTCACTCACTTATGGTAAAAAGCTAAACCAAATAGGGTACAATAATGGGTAATTGTCATAATGGCTTTTATTTTGTTTTGTTTTTTTTTTTTTTGTTTTCTTTCAAAGATATTATAAAAATGTTTTAAAATAGTTTGACATCCCTCTCTTGCCTTTTGGCCCTCACTCTCTTTGCTTCTCTTTTTCTGTATTTGAAATATTGTTATATTATTATATAATGTATACAAGTAAAATCAAAAAAGATGAAAAAAAGCGAAAGGAAAAAATGTTTTGTAGAGCGATCTGAACGAACGGCATCAAGCAAAGCGCTAGTAATCAAAAGCAAATACCAGCGGACATTTACAATGACACTTAACATTATTTATTATGACAGTACAAGATGGGGCCACTTAATTGACACTCAAGGCAGCAACGTCAACGGGGCACCAGCTCCCGTTTTAGTTCCAACAAGCCGACCGGCCAACAACCTGCAACAAAATTAAAAGTAACAGCTTCACAGGCATTGGCATCAGCGCCGACAACGAGTTTGTGACGCCGTCATCTAATATGCTCGGTGATGACGCACAGATCTTTTTTTATTATGCCCATTGTTATAATGATGACAGTACAGAAACCAAAGGAGATGGCCCCTCACCTTATAATCAGAGCATTTTGTACTTATTGAAACTTTTGGCTATAACATGCCAAAAAATTAAATTTTTTCCATAATTTCCACAATTGGAATAATAATAATCAATACATAATATTATACAAAACTCTGGCAAAAAAAGCGCCCAACAAAACCAAAGTGATTTTGTTGACATTTTTACTTGGATGTGTATTCTCAATGAAATTTTCCAGAGTATATTGTTAGAAATGTTGGCATATTTCATACAAACTTTAAATTCAAGGCAATGATGGCAATAGAGAAGGCTTCACTTTATCAAAGTGAGTTTGCACAAATTGTAATCAATGCCAACAACTTTGGAAAATCATTATATTAATTATTATTCTAACAAAAGGAATATTTTTATAAGAATAATCTTAAATAGGAGGATTGGAGATTCACTTTCATTACTTTTACAAGTGCTGGTTTTCATTGACGAATGCTAATCTAATATTGTAAACAAGTAAAAAGGCATTAAGTTCGGCCTAGCGGAACTTTGGATATCCACCACCTCGGGTATATATGTGAAACAACCTTCGTCATAATCCGGTGAAAAATTTATTATTTATGCACCCATAGCAGCTATATCGAGATATGGTTCGACTTGAACCAAATTCGGCACGGACATTGAATGGTCTAATTAATTCAAGTCACTGTTTGATTTTGTAGAACAAAATATTGGTATTTTTTGCAGCTCTATCCAAATCTGGACTGATCTGGGCCAAATTAAAAGAAGATTTCGAAGAGCTTAACACAACACACTGTCCTAAATTTCAGAGAAATCGGACAATAAATTCGCCAAAACTTTAAATCGGCAGATCGGCATTTATAGCAGCTATACCCAAATCTAAACCGATCTGAACCAAATTGAAAAAATATGTCGAAGGGCCTAACACAACTCACTTTCCCAAACTTCGTCGAAATAAGACGATAACTGCGCCTTTTATGGATCGAAGGCTTTAAATCGAGAGATCGGTCTAAGTGAACAATAATCAAATTGGCCAAACTCACATTCAGACGAAATATTTTCCTAAAATGTTTGCAAATTTGTAAACATTGTACTCCCGATAAATAACCGAGATTAGCCTTTAGATTGAATGAGACGATGTGAATTAGTCTTGTATTGTAATTCAACTAATTTTACGGATTATTTTGGTCGATATCTTTTGGGCAACAACACATTATGGTGTATTGTCCATAGAATTAAAAACAATGGCCAATAAATAGCAAAAAATGACATAAAAATAACAATAACAATAAAAACAATGGTTAACAACAAAAAATAAAAAAAAAACAATCACAGCAATGACTAAAGAAGCTTGGCGTCGAAGAGTGATGCCATGCTATGCCGCTGACCGCTGGCTTGAAAATTCTAAATAGGCAAAATTTAAATGGAGTCGTTAAAATTTATGCTAATACAGATATTATAAACCAGCCAAACGAATATGGCAACTTGTTAATCAAAATAAAGAGGAAAAAAAAAACAAAAATCTAAAATGGAAATAAAAATCCCAACTCACAAAGACTACAATGAAATGAGACAATCATCGCAACGATTGAACTGGAAATGGAAACATGCATTCAAATATTGAACTTAGTTGAGCTTTTCTAGTCGAAGATACCAAAACTATTGACGTAATTTCTTTCTAAATAAATAACCAAAGCAGTATTCGAGAATTAAGCGGACAACTAACGGAGCCAAATGTCATGGAGAAATCGTTTGATCGACAGTTAAAACTTTTGAATTCTGATTTGAAAAAATCTGCAAAAAGGAATGCCATATTAACATAATGAGAATAATAAGAAGAATTTTAATGCGTGTCAATTTTTTTTGCACTATTTTAAAACAAAACCCCTATGCAAATAAGTATTCTAAAAGGGGGTTTTTAGACAGTATTTTTCAGATAAGATGCGGATAAAAATTTATATTAACTAAATATTTGAAATGTTTATTCTTTGATGAAGTTCAAGCATATTGTTATTTAAATATAAAGTTAAGGTTACAGAATGAGCAATCATAATTTTTTTTTAGTTAAAAACAATGATGTTATGGAATATACATATATCAATGAGCTTAAACTTAAATCGGACAGCACTAAATAATATGCGAGTAGCTTGCCTCTGTTCCTTAATGGAATGTTCAGAGGCAAATTTGCAAAAAAAAGAAATCCATGCAAAAAAAAAAAAATTACAAAACAGTTCTTTTAAATTTAATTTTAATGCAAAAAAAGTTGTGTTTTTTTTTGCAAAATGTAAACAAAATTATGTATTTTGTTAATTATTTATATAAATTAAATTTGGACTTCTTTGAAATATTGGAATGGTATTTCACCAAAAATAAAATGTCAAAAAAAAAATGTACATAATTCTTAAAAAATGCACATTGCTATAAAATTAGATATTGACAAAATTTACTACGAATATAAAATGTGTCAATATATATAAACAAATTAAAAAAATGTAACAAAAACTAAATTTTTATAAAGACCAATAGTTTTTTTTTTCTTCTACGACAATCAATGATTATCAGGATAACAAGTTTTGGCTTTCTGTATATTTTTGATGTTAGATGTCTTTTGGAAGAGAAGTTGGCTTTTGATTTTTTTCTTACTGCGCATAAGAAAGGAACAACTAAAACGACCGAAGGGCATGCTTCGATTATTGAACTGCTCACTAATTAGTAAGTAGGTGGAATTATGTAATCTTTTGTTGACAAAGCAATCTGATGAGCCCTCTGACAAAGGGCGAAATAGCGATCATTGCATGTTATTCATTACTATTTAGTGCATGTTATTTCATTACTAAATAACACCCCAATCTCAAATATGAAACAAATCTCCAAACTAAATTTTTGGGGAGCTATTTCATTTTGTTGATACAATCACAACATTGTAAAGCGAAATTTTGCTTAGCTTCCTGACGGCAAGTGTGTTTTAGAAAAATAAAAAATTAGGAGCACCATCACGAATATAAGGAAGATTATTTTATGGAGCTTAAGGCTTTAAACCAATCAAAAACAACCCCAAAATTTCGATAAAAAAAAGCATTTGGGGTGTATCATATACTCGTTTATTATAAATATATCAAAAAAAATATTTTTGACATGAAGCCGAAGGTATTTATTACGGATTTCGAGCAGGAAAAGTCCTCAAACTAAACTAGTTGGTTATTGGCAGGTATTTATTATCAATGCATACTTATAAATTGTTTATTAAACTGAGATGTAGTGCAAAATTCGCGCAAACTTTTCTAATTCCCTACTATTATATACTCAAAAATTTTTTGTTCAAGCTACTAATAAAACTATTTTAAAGACATAGCTTCCTTTTTCGGTGTTCCGAATGACCAACAATTTATTTTTAGTGCACTTCAAGTGCTCAGTTTATAAGCAATTTTTTATACAATTAAACTTTAAACAAATAAAAATATTTCTGATGGTTGTGCATTTAAATTAAATCATATGCATATATGCTTCACTTTTCGTTTTTTCGAAGCCAATTTGAAGAAAATGCTCTTTTGTAGGAAAATGCCAAAATAACTGTCAGAGAATTATTCATCTAAGGATAAAGTTAGCAACCAGGAAATAAATTCCACACAATCCGCTGAATTTGAATATGTGATTTGCCAAACAAAACGACAAAACGAAGTCCTTTCACCGCTCAAACACCTGATAATTTGCAACATAAGCCAGCTTGGTTTGCAAGTATACGCCATTTCTCAGAATTTGACACATATAATTCTCCTTAATGCCGTTCAAAAGTTGAAGACACAATGCAGGTCTTAAATCAAATGTGAATTAAAACTAATATTTTGAGCAAACTCCCTTAATCTGTTTTAATCGTTAAAAAATTAAATAAACCCTCGAAAATTATTGGGGGTTATTTCATTTTCTCTTTGGGGAATAATTTCATTTATTTTGGATTTATGTCATTTAAATTGTTGGCGAGTTATTTTGGGGAGTGGTTTCATAATGAAATAACTCAGTTTTGGGGAGTTATTTCATGGGGAGTAATTTCGTGGCGCCGCCACAGCAGTCTTATCGAAATGACCGATCTGTATCAAACTTGGCACGAAGGTAGAGGTGTCCAACACAACTTGCTTTTCTAAAAGCGGATAACAAATAGACCTGATATGGGTTCAAGTTCGTGAAATAAGATTTTTGTAGCACCAAAAACTTAAATCTGGCGATGTAGTCCAACCTAGAGCTTATTCTGCAAGAAAGTTGAGGGGATACAAGAAATTTAAAATGCCAAACCAGCAACTCTCCTTTGTCGTTCCAACCTAAGAGCCGCTAAGATCGCGAACACCCACTCGTAATAGTGTACGACCACCACCCCGTCCCCACGTCATGAGTGAATCACGTCTCCGTGATATACCAGCACCTCGCCTTTGTCCGGCAGATATAGGAGCCGCTGAGCCCACGAACACGTACTCGTGTTATCCGTCTTCGATCGCTACCCCGTGACTGAGTGACGCATCCCCGCCGTGAGCTAACCACGTCTCCGAGATATCCGTAGCCGTCTTTGTCCTTTAGGTATATAAGCCGCTGAGCTCAAGAACAAACACACGGTCATCGGCATGCGACCGCCACACCGTGACTTAGTGGCATATCCACGCCGTGAGTGAATTACGACGGCCGAGATACTTGTAGCCGTATATGTCCCTTAGATATAAGAGCCGCTGGGCCCGCGAACAAACACTTAGTGCCATATCCACGACGTGATTGAATCACGTCGCCAGGATTAACATAGCTAACCCGCAAATCTCCTACTAGAACTTTCTTCTGACCCGATAACGCCTTGATTAAGTAGTACTCATTAAATATAAACCTGTTAAAACAAATATAAACAGCCTTTTCTCTCTCTGTCACTGGCACAAATAAATTTCTGTGACTGACCCTGTCCCCGGTGAGTTGTACCCCAACAACCTGAGGCAAACTCGTCGCTACAGTACCCTATTTTCAGCGAGGCAAAACCTTAAATTGCGGAAAAATTTGAAAACAAAATCTGGTTAAGTGTTTTTCTACTAAACATATGGACTTTTATGTATAAGAAGATTGGTACCGTTTTTGGTACACCTATTTTGTTAAGGTACAGTTTTTGGGCGCATATTGTTTATTTTTGGTACTATAAAATAAATTTATAGGCTTTTACAATTTTCCGAAATTGAGATGTTGATATTTCGTACCATTTTCTATCATAATGGTACGTTATTGTACTTTATTTGGTACTATGGAGAATGCATTTCATATGGGGTACTATTTGTTGTATATTTCAAATTCAAATTTGCCCATGAACAATAGATTAAGGAACAGGCGCAAACTTCTCACATATAACTGAGCGCTATGCTTCTTTTACAGCCGAGTCCGAACGGAGAGCCGCCGTGAGATACCTCTATGGGGAGACGTTTTTACCTGTCACAGTTCCTCACAAATGCTGCCATCATTAGAAGATAACCACAGGATAACCACAGCTGAAAAATGTTTCCGATGTTCTAGTCAGAATTTGTGGTGTAGTTACATGGGCATTTTTCCTACCTCTATGGTAACACAAAGCATTCCGTTTGAAACTTGTACCAAGTATTTCTGATGGACTTTTCTTCTTCTATGGAGGCCACCATGAGGCAAACTGGCCAAAATTCAAACGCTCATTTAGTTTATGGTTTTGTTTTTATTGCATTTGCTTCCCCATCAAAAGAGTATGGTTTGGAATTGTTATGTGCTATTCGACCTCTACGTTTTACTCGCTCCACATTTGAGAAGGGTAGCCACGAAAATTATGTCCATAATCTGATGTTTTTGTTTTATTCTTCTTTTTCTAAAAAAGAAAAAAAAAACAATGTGGCCTTAAACTTGAGCGTTTGATTATTTTAGGCATAGGGGGTTTCCTCTTAATCACCTTCAATTTATTAACCTTTAGATGAGCAATGTAGTGTTGCGACGATGCCTTTTAGGGATTCCATTGTAAGAGTTACTTTCCTGGGAATAGTGTTACACTGTTACTTCCTGTGGTTCTTAGGTGACCGGAGATGGATTTGTGGGTGTCAAATGAACTTTTTGGGAGTTATGTGCCAAAATTCCAAAACGCTTTTCCTCAAATTGTTTCAACCTTAGGAATTTCCTTAAATTTGGCTCCTTTTTGGCATTTTAACAAAATTGCTAAATTCCTAGTTGTCTTGCTGATTTGAAACATTAACCGTTCATTAGAAGAGTTGCGTAACTTTTTTCCTATGTCTTCCTTCTATTTAGAATTTCGTTTGTTAGTTTTTGTTTTTGAACCAAAATAAGTATGGGATGTTCCACCAAAAATCAAAGAAATCAGAATTACATTTGATTTTATTTTTTTATACATTTTTTTTAAGATTTTTATGGAATGACCTGAGTGTTTTTTGTTTGTTTTTTGGTTACTGAGAGTAATAAGGAGGCAACTTCAAAAGAAGAAGCCTTGGAAACTCAAGTCATATACAAAGGCAGCTAGCCAGGTGGCCGGTTGAACCATTGTCAGCAGACGAAAAGGAAGGGTACATGGATGGAGGATGCCTTTTTCGAGTCTTTTTAAGCAAATATCAGCAATTACTGGGTTTCTCGGTTCCTTTCACAATCTATGTTAAAGCCGCCGCAAGAGGCAAAACCATTTGGACATTCTATGGTTACATGGCTTCTACCATAACCAGCAGATGAAAGGAATGACTGCTGAATATGGATGGAGCATGGATGGTGGTTAAGGAAACCTACATTTTTTCGGTAAATAATTTTTGCTAAAACCGCAGGGTTTATCCGTTCTACAGTTATTATTCAAATCTTTAATTTTCCCATCCTCGAAGGAAAATTAACGTTTTCCTCCTCATTGCCAACAGCTTATGGTTGGTGTTGCTGGTCTGCATAGTGCTGGTGATGTTGTTTGTTTTCCCCACTGCTTCACTTTTAAACAAGAAATTGTGTTTTTCTCCTTCTCCTCCTGCTCCCATTTGGCTTTTCCAAGGGGAAAACAGCTAAAGTTTCAGGCTAAAAATACGATAAACGTTAGAGGTGGAAAAGATCAGGGAAAAAAAGAACGACAGAAAAACGACTGCATAATTATACCACTGGCAACCGTTGCAAAGAGCAGATCACAGAGTGGCACACAAATGAAACCGAGGGCAGTGGGTTAGTTTTTCAGCTGCACGTTTTTCTTGCGTACAGCTTTGTTTTGCCTGGTTGGTTGGGTTATCGGAAAACCCCAATCCCAACAACAACAACAACAACATCAGCTACGACGAACAGTAACAAGAAAACAAACAAACATTTTCTTTCATCATCAGGAAATAAGTCAACTTTTAATTTTCATCTTCTAAGCGTGGAGTAGTTGAGTTGACATACAAAGATCTTACGATAATCTGTCTAAACTTGTAATCAAGGTTAATGTAAAAATAATTTCTTAAGTTACAAATGCTTAAGAGAAACAAATTTAAAGAACTCAGAAAAAGTGAATCTTAAAATCGTTTAGGGAACATTTACTTTCTTAAGGAAAAAGAGGTTAAAAAACAGTAAATTTTAATATTTAAGTTTTGGGCTTTGTTTTCCAACGTACAAAAGAATCACAAGAAAACTTTTGTACGGAGGGCCTACTGAGATTCAAACGAATGGCATTCGAGAGTAGAATACGAATTTCATATCAAATGTTGGGTCCAAGTACCTATGGAGTTGCTCCGGACCCAAAACCTCTTCAAATAGGCATTTTGGGCGACCATGACAATATGGGACTCAACTGAAAGATATTCGGGAGAAGATTACGGATATGGTCTGGTAGGTGCAATAGGCTATATAATTTGTTGATATCGGGAGGGGGGCGGACCCTCCCCCGTTACCCCAAAAATACCACCCAAAATCAAGGTTGACCGATCGGGATAGTGTGGGTATCAAATGAAAGGTATTTGAGAGTAGAATACGAATGTGGTATTAAAAAATGGGTTCAACTAACTCGGGGGCCACTCCAACCGCAAAACTTCCCCAAACAGACATATTGGACGTACATAGCAATATGGGGTCAAATGAAAGGTATTCGGGAGTAGACTACCAATATGACGTAAAAAATGAGGTACAAGTATTTGCAAGTCACCCCACATGCAAAAAGCCCCTCAAATGGGCATATTAGCCGAACATGGCTATGTGGGATTCAAATGAAAGTTATTTGGTAGTAGATTACAGGTATGACATTAAAATTAGTGTTCAAGCATCTAAGTGGCGATTTACCTTCTAAAAGCGCCACAGGTGGTAATAAATTCATTTGCGCAAATGTGGCTACCAAACATAAAGACCGGCAAATTAGTTCTTTAGAGCAGAAAAATCGATTAATATGGCAATTTGAAAGATTAAAAAAAGATTAAACTATGAATATTTCATAGGTAGTCACATAGCCATTCAAAGACAACTACCACATGATGATCAATGTTATAGGCGTTAAGCCACTTCAAGCGAGTAGCAATAACATTGACTTTAGCGCCATCTACTGGCTGTGTACGATTGTATGGAAACACCAACACGAACAAAGAGAGGGCAGAGTGGTCAAAGTTGATGACAACCTATCGGTTCTCTGAATAAAGAAAAAGCATGCTAAGTTCGGCGTTGAGCCACTCCAAGCAACTAGCAAAAACATTGACTTTAGCGCTCTCTACTGGCTGTTTAAAATTGCATGGAAACGCCAACACGAACAAAGAGAGGGCAGAGTGGTCAAAGTTGATGACAACCTATCGGTTCTCTGAATAAAAAACAAGTAAAAGCACGCTAAGTTCGGCCAGACCGCCTCTTATATACCCTCCACCATGGATCGAGTTTGTCAAGTTCTTTGGCCGATATCTCTTAACAGACAAACAAAGGGTAATATATTAGAATTGCTATGCTATTTTAGCAGTACCAAGTTATGAAGCGATTGGGGCCATACTTGGCTGTTGGAAACCAAAGTGGAATTCATTGTGCAAATTTTCAGCCAAATCGGATAAGAATTGCTCCCTCTAGAGTCTCAAGAAGTATAATCGGGAGATGGATTTATATTGTAGCTATATCAGGTTTTGAACCGATTTGGGCCATACTTGGCGCAGTTGTTAGTGGTCAAAACATTTCATGCAATATTTCAACTAAATCAAATAATATGTGCGCCCCTTAGAGGCTCACTAAGTCAAGATCCGAGATCGGATTATATGAGAGCTATATTAGGTTGTGAACCAATTTAGACCATACTTTGCAGAGTTATTGGAAGTCAAAATAAAACACTTGGTGCAAAATTTCAGCCAAATTGGGTTGGAATTGCATACTCTAGAGGCTTAAAAAGTCAAGATTCGAAATGGGTTTATATGGCAGCTATACCAAAACATGTTCCGATTTGGCCCATTTACAATCCAAACCGACCTCCAGTATTTGTGAAAAATTTCAAGCACCTTCAAGCGCTCCTTCCAATCCGGTACGGGATAGCTGTGAGCACCACACAGGCTGGTACTTTGAGGTCCGATCTGTGTAGAGTTCATTGTTGTCACGATAATCTTAGCTGCGAGTTACTGGGCGCGTCCACAGGTTGCGAATATTGAAGTAGCTGCAACGGTATTCGCGGACAATCAGTGTTATCGGGCGAAGAGTCTCAGTGAGAGGCCGGACGGCATCGGCTCTTGCACAAATACTGACAAGGCGGGTTATTGACGCCTTTGAATAACCAATGGCCATTCTGTTCCTGCAGCGATCGGTCCTTTGGAACGGAACGAGTTTGCTTATCTACAGGAGCTTGATAAGGGTCCCCACCTCCACATGAAATTGTGGCTTCAAAAACAACAACAACACTCCTTCCAAAGTTAGCGTGCTTCCGGCAGAAAGACAGTTGACATTTTTACGGATTAGGGCAAAATGGGTATCAAATGAAAGGTAATTGGAAATAGAATACGAAACTTATATAAAAATTTGGGGTTAAGGCATTGGGAGGCCGCCAAACCCCAAAAATCACCCCAAATGGACTTGTGCGGCCCAAACGGACAGGGCGATCGGGACAATATGGGATTCAAATGAAAGTTACTTGCGAGTAGAATACGAAACTTATAAAAAAGTGTGGGATCTATTCCCAATATTCGACATATACACCGAACGGGACAATATGGGACTCAATCGAGAGGTATTTGAGGGTAAAATATGAAAATTGTATAAAAATGTGGGTCAATTACCGATGAGTCGCTCCACCCCAAAATCATGCCCTAAATGGACATGTATAGAGTTCATTATAGCTTTCTGGCATATTCACTGCTAAATAGACTGACCGATAAACGAAAAAAAGGCATAACTGAACTAACTGAATGAACTAGTTTAACGAGTCAGAATAAGCTGGCTTGCACAATTTTGAGGAGCCTGACCAATCATGGAAAAGAAGAAAAATTCTAAACAAAATAAGCTAGTGTACTAACTGAACTATCTAGCTCAGTGGATTGGATGTATGAATGGGCGTGGTTTAGTACAAAGTCAATAATTAATTTGGGCTAATTAGCTATAAAATGGACTGAACGACCAACCAAAAGAGACACAAACAACTCACATTACGAACCGATAATGAACTAACTGAACGAACAAGTTCAACGAGCCAAAAAATTCTTAATGAACAATTCACTGTTCAAAACGGTAAAACATAATTTTGGTCTATGTGGCATCTATATCTAAATAAAGTGCAATCTCCGCCATATTTGAGAATCATTGAAATGTGGTAATAAATACTGCCCGTAGAGGCCAATACTGCCCTATAGGGCACGTATGTCCAAAAGCCTAACATAGCTCAGTTTGCCAAATTTCAGCGAAATCGGATAATAAATGCGCCTTTTATGAGCCTTATAACATAAATCGGTAAATTGGTATATATGGCAGCTATATCCAAATGTAGAACGATCTGAGCGATATTGGACACTAATGTTGAAGGGCCGAGCGTAGCTCACTGTGCTAAATTTCAGCCAAATCGAGTAATAAACGCTGTTTTTAAGAGAAGACCTTAAATGGGGAGATCGGTACATATGACAGCTATATCCATAGTCTGATCTTTATCATACTCGGTACGAATGTCAAGAGGCCTAACACAACCCATTGTGCAAAATTGGATAATAAATGTGGCTATAATGGACCTTAAACCTTAAATCGGTCTATATTCAAACCTAACCTGCCTAGGGACAAAAAAAATCGTTGGAAAGTTTAAGCTCAATATTAAGTTTTAAAGATTATAGCTTGATTCCAACGAAGAGACAGAAAGTCGGACAGATAGACAATCAGAGGGACAGACGGACATGGATTGATTGTCTTAGATTTTTACACGGACCATTAATATGTATACTTTGTAGAGTCCGATATGAATATTTCGATGTGTTTCATACAAAATGAATTTATCCCTATCCATCTGTGGTGGGTATGAAATATTGAAATAAATGACTACTGCTAACTTTTTGAGAACCTTTTAATGCACTTGCGCTATTCGGACTCGGTTGTCTGAAATGAATTTTTTTTTGAGAAACCTATGAAACCCAATCTCTCCTTTAAATCAACTTCGATCTCGCCCTACTTCTAACTCAAGACTTTAAGACAGCGGAAGACCCTGCTATCTGCATCATACACCACCTCTTCTTCTTCGTAGATGGAGAATTGTGAGCTACATTTTCCCATTCTGTCTAAGTACTTGCGGAAGTATCCGCGTCCAAGTATTGCCTGCGTCAAATAGCAGTTTACGTCACCATTCTTTATAGCGATTTATTGTTGTATATCGGGGATGAGCTTAAAGTTTCACCTGCCTCGCGTGTCATTATTCCATCTTGACTGCCAAAAGTTCAGCTTCTCTTGTCGAATATCTTCCAATATGGACTCCTGTTTGGGGGTTCAGTTTGCCATCAGATATTTTCAACCGCTCTAGGGCCTGTAGGTCTATTGGCACCATACCGTCAGTCAATGTCAAACGATGCTCACAATTTATTTTGCCGTTTATCACTGTCACACTTAACAAGTATTTCAGATTCCATTTTATAACCTGTAACGATTTAGGATTTTTTAAATTTATATCCTTTATCCTTATCATTGATTTTTTTACTTCCAACAATGGAATTAATTTGAAATTCAGCTTAAACGTTCACCGAGGGATACATTTATTTTGGGAACAAAACTTTTTTTACAAACATACAGGCGTTGCTATCTCGTTGGCTGACAATTTCTGGCACCTTCCTTTTTCCCAAGGACTAAGCCAAGGAAAATGTAATTGAAACTGCCAAAGCAAAAATCAAAGTTTTACGTTTTAAAGCTTTGTGAGTGTGTGTGAGAGAGAAGTTTTTCATATTTTTTGTGTTTTTCCTTCTATTGCCAGATTTTCAGTTTATTTTTAGACTTTTCATCGCAAGCGCAACTCTGGCCAATTCATCCCTCGTACATTTGTTAAAGTTGACAGGTGCATTATTTTTGTTTGCTCCGTTTGTTGTCGTTGTTCCCTCTTTTGTCATCAGTCACATTGTTGTTGCCGGTTCTGTTGCTGCTGTGGTTGTATCCACTGTTAAAACGGTTGCCGTCATTGTCTGCTGCCCAAAAAAAATTTAAGCTAACGAAGCGTGACCGCAGAAACTTTAAAGCCACGCCATACGCCATACCCACGCCGCAGCGTACCAAATTGCCCAGAAACCGAAAAAGGGTCTCCTTTACCATCACCTTGCCAAACATCAGCAATTCATTCAGTTTTTTTTTTGTTTTTCATTTTTGGACAGCTATGTACTCATGTGACGAAGTACAAACGGCCGGATGGATGTATAAAGTTTTTTTTTTTGTTGCTGGTTTGCTTTATGTAGAAATACGTATACTCTTAAACCCAAAACCACACGCATATATTAGGGTGTAATGAAACTTCATAAAATTTTTGTTTGTAAATTTTTCAACAAAATGAAACAACCAAAATAAAGAAGCCCTCCTTCAATTTGGGAAACAGCATCGGGGGTAGCGAAGCGGACCGAGGCTATTTAATTCTTAATATATAAAAGAGTCACGTAGAATCATGAAATTTTGTACGAATGGTGGGGTTGGGTCGTAGGCGCGAGATATGGCGGGATTTGATGATATTCGTACGTTTATGTACTAAAAAGAACCAAATAGTACGAAAATGGTGAAATTTTGACCCGGGCCCATCCTCCCGCTAAAAATGTACCCATATTAACTGTACCCATATTAACTGAGCCATATGAGGATATCGGTACTAAGGGAGGCCTATATCACCATATTGATCGATTCGGATAAAACTTGGAACCGATGTTGTAAGTTATAAGAAAGGCTTTTGGGACGAATCTCAGCTAAATTAGGTAAAAATTTAGTCTTCTAAGGGCTCAAGAAGTCAAATCGGGGGATTGGTTTAGATGGGGGCTATATCTGTTTAAAAACCGATTTGGAAAATACTAATCATGGACGTTGGAAGTCATAACTGAAGTCTTTGTTCCAAATTTTAGACAATTCGGATGAAAATTGAGACTTCTAGGGGCTCATGAAGTCAAATCCGGCGATCTGTTTATATGGGGATATATCCAAATCTGAACCGATGTGGTCCATTTGCAATCCCCAACGACCTACATATATAAGAAGTGTCTATGCAAAATCCAACCAGTTAGCTTTACGCGTTCGACTGTTATCGTGATTTCGACCCACGGACGGGTGGGTGGACATGGCTAGATCGACTCAGATTGTCGAGACGATCCAGAATATATGTACTGTATGGGGTCGCAAATCAATATTACGATATGTTACAAACGGAATTACTAGATTAGTATACCCCCATGGTGGTGGTGGGTATTAAAAGGTACGAAAACGGTAGAATTTGGAGATTTGGCTTAAATTATGCTGTTGCGTTGAAAAGAGGGTCGAAATAAATGTTTTGAAAATATTTCCCGAAATGGGAGAAAACGTACAATTAGTACCGAAATTGGTACCATTTGGTACTTGCTTTACGGATTGGACTAAAGCTTTGAATATTCGCATGTAGTTACTACTTGGATATATATAATGGGCGACTGAATAAGTTTTTCAAAATTCGTACATTTTGGTACCAAAAATAGTCTAAAATTGTACGAAATAGAACATTTCCGCGTACGGCGAAAGCTATAACTAAGTAATTTGTTAAAAAGAGACTGAACCTAGACTGGAACCCGCAAGGACAGCAAAAGGGGGAGTGCCCGAAAAACACCTAGATCCGCTGCACGAAAAGAGAATTGGAATCAACCCATGTATCTTGGA
This sequence comes from Stomoxys calcitrans, assembly GCF_963082655.1. Classification (NCBI taxonomy): domain Eukaryota; kingdom Metazoa; phylum Arthropoda; class Insecta; order Diptera; family Muscidae; genus Stomoxys; species Stomoxys calcitrans. Next base: position 197,894,428 of record NC_081554.1, on the reverse strand, counting down.
ACCAGGCCTAGGCTTTAACCAACGATAGAGCTAAATGGAGAGAGCTTGTTGATGCACTACGTTCACACTGAACAGTTCCCGTTTGTAACACCTCGAAATATTCGTTTAAGCCCCCATAAAGGATCTATATTTTTGATCTTTGTGACATTTTAAGTCGATCTAGCCATGTCCGTTCGTCTCTCTGTCGAAAGCGCTCTAACTTTAGAAGGAGTAAAGCTAGGGGTTTGAAATTTTGCACAAATACTTCTTTTAAGTATAGGTCAGTAGGGATTGTAAATGGGCCATATCGATCCTTGTTTTGATATAGCTGCCTTATAAGCCGATCTCACGATTTGACTTTTGGAGGGAGCAATTCTTTTCCGATTTGGCTTTGTTTTTGTACGTAGGGTTTTGTTGTGACTTCCAACAACTGTGCCAAGTATGGTTCAAATGGGGTCATAACCTGATATAGATGCCATTGAAACCCATCTCTCGAATAAACTTCTTGAGCTTCTAGAGGGCGCAATTCCTATCCGTATATATTATATATATTGTATATTCATTTTGTCATTCCGCTTACAAAACATCGAAATATCCATTTCCGACCCTATAAAGTATATATATTCTTGATCAGCTTAAAAATGTCTGTTGAAATCATGCCATAGATTTTAAAATAGAGCAGTTCGAAAATGGGCTATATCAGACTATATCTTCATATAGCCTCGATATAAACTGATTCGCCGATTTAGGATCTTAGGCCCATAAATGCCACATTTATTATCCGATTTTGCTCAAATTTGGGACAGTGAGTTGTGTTAGGTCCTTCGAGGTCCTTCTTCAATTTGGCGCAGATCGGTCCAGATTTTAATATAGCTGCCATATATACCGATCCCTCGATTTAAGGTCTTGGACCCAAAAAAGCCGCATTTATTGTCCGATTTTGCCTAAATTTGGGACATTGAGTTGTGTTGGGCTCTTCAACATCCTACTGCAATTTGGTCTAGATCGGTCCAGATTTGGATATAGCGGCCCGTAAATGCCGCATTTATTATCCGTTGTCGCTGAAATGTGGGATAGTGAGTAAAGTTAGGCCCCTCGACATCTTCCTGGAATATGGCACAGATCGGTCCAGATTTGGATATAGCTGCCATATAGACCGATCTCTCGATTTAAAGTCTTGGCCCCATAAAAGACACATTTAAAATCCGATTTCGCTGAAATTTGACACAGTGACTTATGTTAGGCTTTTTGACATCCGTGGCGTATATGGTTGAGATCGGTCTATATTTGGATATGGCTACCAAAAAGACCAATATTTTGTTCTATGACTTTTACTTATTAGACCTCTCAATATCTGTGTCGAATTTTGTCCAAATCACGCCATATTTCGATATAGCTTCTGTGGGTGCAAAAAATATAATATTTTTTTTTATTTTTTTTTTCGATTCACCCTAATATTGCCACACATTCAATGTAATGTACAACTGTATGCGACTGACTTAGTTCTAGAGTTGCTCACATGACACCTGCTTTTGAAGTTTGAAAATGTGTTTTTTGCTGCTTTCATTCTATAGCATGGCCATTGCAAACTTCTAGTTATTGAAACATGTAACATCTCCGGCTATTATGTATTTGCTGGCTGTAAATATGACAAACAACATTTTGCTTTTCGCAAAGGAGCCCTCTTTTGGGGAGTATAATAAAATGAATTTTTACAACACCATGTTACTGTGAAACACAGTCGTTATGTAGTAAAGTTTGAACTAAGCCCTAACGTGTTCAGCGACTAAATATGTGGCCCTAGAAATGTTTTAGCATGGTTAGGCTTTCTTTGTCTGTCCGTCTGTCTTGCTGTCACTCCTATGTGTTTTACAAAAATCCCAAAAACTGCTCGTACTGCTGTTATGGGGGGGCGGCGGGGTTTATAGTTGGTTGAAGTGTAACTTTAACTGCTCTATGCTCCAATGGAGACAAAAAAAAAAAGTTACTTGTTTTGCGCGAAATTCTAAACCATGAAATTCGTTTCATTCATTTTTGTTTTCTACCCCCAACCAAACCAAAAAAGGGGGGATTTGGTGTTGTCTTTTATGGCCAACCTGCTTGCCTGCCTGCCTGTGTTTGTCATCCATGGCATTTCAAAGTAGGGGAAAATAACACGTTCCATAAACATTTCATAGCTTTACCATGCTACGAGTTTTGGTGCTGCTACGAGTTGTTTATTATTCGCTGCCAGTTTTCGATTTGAACTTGAAATTTGAAATTAATTTGTTGTTGTTGGCTGGCGGATTTGGGGAATTGACAGTTTTTTGTTATGGTTTGTTATAGAATGGCGGGAATAAAATAGCGAAACAGCAATTTGCTTAACGAATCAAGTGAATTAAAATTGGACAAAACTGACGCTTTCGTCACAATGCAATTAAGGAAGACCTTCTGATTCCGCTATGGAAACCCGTTCACTCGCTGAGCAATTTCCAGCTACGATTTCCATCACAAGCAGCGGAACTTGCATGCCAAACACAAACACAATGAAGCAATTGACAAACTTTTTCCCATAATGTTTATTTTTTTTCCAAATTACGTTGGTGTCATAAAGATAAAAATGTTAATTTTTGTGTAATTTAGAAATTGCGATATTTTGTAATAAAAAAAAGTTATAATAATTGCAAATTGAAGTAATGCCAGTTGTAATACTTCGTGTTTCCAATTCAATCGGCCACATTTTTTGTGTGAAAATATTTTTTATTGATTCAAATGACAAAGGGAAGTAATCTAAATTTCATTGCACTGAATCAGTCAAAAACAAGTTGCAAGCTGCATGAAGGTAATATGACTGTATTTCGACCCATTTCTTTCTTCAGCGTATATATGCTGGGATATTTGTCAGTTCTTACCTCGTTCTCTAAAATGGCCCATATAGAAAAGACCGCCGTATTGGCATCTGTCGAATTAGACAGCCATTGTATGGACAAAATGTAGTGCAAAACATGTTTTATGTGACGTATCGAGTCTTGTTGGTGGGTCCATGGTTTACGGCTGAAAGGACTGGTTTCGAGTCTTCACTCGCCGAACCATTTCAGGTTGCAGGACCACCGCTATGGCACTTGGCAACGCTTCCAGTATCATTATCATTTCGTTCACTTGGAGGTGTTTGAGTTCGCCAACAATATCCGGTTGTGATTTTCCAGCCAGCTATAACGCAATTACACTATTTCGCTTGAACTCCACCAGAAATAACTTTTTTTAAATAAACTTAGAAGTGTAAACTTTTGTTTATTTGTAAACAGTACAAAGAGCTGTCATTGAGACAAATATCATATAACTGTCATATCTAGTTTGATAGATAGAATAGTGTGAACTCGGTTACACTGCGTGTGAGTTGCCATGTAACTTCATTTTATTTATTATATTTTGGCATTATTATACCCACCACCGAAGGATGGGTGTATATTCATTTTGTCATTCCGTTTGCAACACATCGAAATATCCATTTCCGACTCTATGAAGTATATATATTCTTGATCAGCGTAAAAATCTAAGACGATCTAGCCATGTCCGTCCGTCTGTCCGTCCGTTTGTTGAAAACACGCTACAGTCTTTAAAAATAGAGATGTGGAGCTGAAACTTTGCACAGATTCTTTTTTGTCCATAAGTTCGAAGATGGGCTATACCGGACTATATCTTGATATAGCCCCCATATGACCGATCCGCCGATTTAGGATCTTAGGCCCATAAAAGCTAATTTTATTAACCGATTTTGCTGAAATTTGGGACAGTGAGTTGTGTAAGGCCCTTCGACATCCTTCTTCTTTGGCCCAGATCGATCTAGATTTGGATATAGCTGTCATATAGATCCGACGATTTAGGTTCTAAGGCCCTTAAAAGCCACATTTATTATCCGGAATTGCTGAAATTTGAGACAGTGAGTTGTGTTAGGCCACTCGATATCAAATACATTTTATTAGTGTTGGTCGGTTGGGATTGTAAATGAGCTAAATCTGTCCATGTTTTTATATAGCTGCCATATAAACCGAACTTGGATCTTGGCTTCTTGAGCCTCTAGAGGGCGCATTTCTCGTCCGATTTGACTAAAATCCAATAAATTGGTTCATAACCTGATATAGCTGCCATATTAACCGATCTGGAGTCTTGACTTCTTCAGCTTTTAGTGGGCGCAATTCTTATCCTATTTGGCTGTAATTTTGCACTTGGTGTTTTGGTATCACTTCCAACAATTGTGCTAAGTATGGTCCAAATCGGTTCATAACATGGTATAGCTGCCATATAAACCGATCTTGAATCTTGACTTATTGAGCCAATATTCAATCCGATTTATTGGGCAATTCTCATCCGATTTGGTTGAAAGTTTGCATGAGGTGTTTTGTTATGACTTCCAATAACTGTGCTAAATATGGCGCAAGTCGGTACATAACCTGATATAGCTGCCATATAAACCGATCTGGGATCTTGATTTCTTGAGCCTCTAGAGGGCGCTTTTATAATCCGATTTGGCAAAAAATTCGTACAACGGCTTCTCCCTTAATTTTGGTCCCAATCGGACTATAACTTGATATAGCTTTAATAGCATAACAATTCTTATCCATTATTCTTTGTTTGCCTCATAAGAGATACCCACAAATATAAGATATCGACAAATGAGATCCATGGTGGAGGGTATACAATATTCGGTCCGGCCGAACTTAGCAGGCTCTTACTTGTTTTGTGATAATTTTATACGCCTTCCATAGACAAATTAAAAAATTAAAATTCCTTAACTAGTTTTCGAGATATGACACTTGAAATCGGCCAATATATCTAAAAATTGTGTTTTTTTTTCAAAATTCAAAAAAGGCTAACTTTGAACGGCCGTATCTCCTAAACTAGAAATCTGGCATTGTTGTGGGTATCATTTTTGAAATCGTTGGAATGTTTTGTTTTTTTACAGGTTCAACTCGTGTGTCGTCCAACTCGAAAATGGTCCATATCGGGCTATATTTACATATAGCCGATCTGCCAATTTAGGCCCTTATGTCCATAATAGGCGCATTTATTACCCGATTTCTTTGCACCAGCAAGGCCCATCGATATCCGAACCAAACATGGTCCAGATTTGGAACTGCTACTTTTGCCTTTGCCGTTGTCTAGCCATCGAGGCCATCAATACAGCTTCCAACAGATGCAGAATCAGGTGCATACCATAGAAGTAGTGTAATTTGTGCAGACGAAAAATCTGTCATTACATAAAAACACAAGCATTGGGGAAAGTACAGCTAATACACAGGGTTGTCGAGCGTGGTTAATGTGGAATTTATATCATACCAACATACGGTCCTTGAAGCCTTCACACCTAATATGGCTGATGAGTAATTGTAACCAAATTAAGACACACGTCCCATAGTGGTTAGTGTGTGTTGCAATCACTGGCTTTTCTATACCATTTGCAAAGAAAAGTCTCCGATCATTAAGCTCGTGTTGAATGGGAAACAAATAAAAATTGTTAATTGTCATTTACTTATTTAATCTTTTTATATTATTTTTTATTTTATTTTATTTTATTTTTTTTATTTTATTTTATTGTATTTTATTTTATTTTATTTTATTTTATTTTATTTTATTTTATTTTATTTTATTTTATTTTATTTTATTTTATTTTATTTTATTTTATTTTATTTTATTTTATTTTATTTTATTTTATTTTATTTTATTTTATTTTACTTTATTTTATTTTACTTTATGTTATTCTATTTTATTTTATTTTATTTTATTTTATTTTATTTTATTTTATTTTATTTTATTTTATTTCCTTCCTTCAATAAATTTGTTAAGATTATTTTAATAACTGCATAAAATGTAATGCTTTTTTGTCTACTTTTGTTTAAGATACTTTTCAAATTTCTCATGGCTTTATGCAACTCTCAAAATAGGCCAAACGTAATTTAAGTAACTTCTGGTAAATATCACTTTTGTTTCAGAAAACCAAAAGAGATTGGCTGCAGAGTGATAGATTTTATAAACAATATTTTTCGACCGAGAAATATTCTGCCATAGCTAATTAAAGCCAACAAAATTTATATGATTTTAAATTTTGTGTAAGTCCACAGACTCCTTTTATTCGTAGCATTTGTTTAAAGAACTTTGAATATAAATCCAAATATGCTATTCCATGAAACAGCTTTTAACTCCATCATTCCACGAAAAACCCTTTACCAATTAACACTTTTGAGCAATATGTTGCAGCTTGCAACATCTTCATGTAAACTAGACCATGGGAAAAAACATGTGAAATTTATTTTTTCACAAAATTAAAAACACAAATTATAAACAATGCCTTTTTCTGTTTGCAGAACAGTTTTAACATGGCATGTCATGCAATTAAGATTTCCAAATATGCACCAAAATGTGGAATCCCTTTGAATTCATTTGCTTTTTGGTTACAATTAAATTCTCATTAAACCACAGCGCCGCCAAGCATTGTCATCATGAATGTTGCCGCCGTCGTCGTTGTAGCCTACATCATGCGGTGGCATATTTCCTCCACAACCAGGGACAAAAATCGCGTGCATTTAATTAATTAAAATATTAAATTATTATGATGATGACAAGAGCCTTACCTCCCACCCATCTACTCCACTCATAACCACATAAGTCCACCACATGTATGAGACATGCATGGAAAATGGCCCCAAAACCACCAATAGCCGATAGTCAGCCATAAGAGAGACCAACGTGATGAAAAAGAGTTGAACAAAAAAACCAGAACTTCCGTTTCCGTTCACACTTGAAAGAAAAAAAATCCACTGATACTGGGTGGCAGCTTTTGTTCTTTCATAAATTCCATTGAATTATGTCAACAGAGTTTTTAATTTATTCAAGCGCCATTGCATATTGAACACATTTTTTAAGCTTTGTGAGTGTCATAGTTCGACTGTTGAGTGTACAAAGTGGAGTAACTAAAACATATACGGATATTTGTTGGATTAAGAGGGGTTTACAGCGTCATCTATCCCGTTTGATTCGGTATTCAAAGGCATAAAAATATGTTTAAAATTTTTACATGTTTGTAGGCTGCGCTTTTTATACCCTCCACCATAAGATGGGGGTATACCAATTTCTTCATTCTGTTTGTAACCCCTCGAAATATGCGTCTGAGACCCCATAAAGTATATATATTCTTGATCTTCATGTCATTTTAAATCGATCTAGCCATGTCCGTCCGCCGGTCTGTCTGTCGAAAGCACGCTAACTTTCGAAGGATTTTTCTCCTCCCTAGCCGCTTGAAATTTTGCACAAATACTTTTTATAAGTGTAGGACGGTTGGAATTGTAAATGGGCCAAATCGGTCCATGTTTTGATATAGCTGCCATATAAACCGATCTTGGGTTTTGACTTCTTGAGCTTCTAGAGGGCGCAATTTTCGTTCGATTTGACTGTAATTTGCACGTGATATTTTGGTATCACTTCCAACAACTGTGCTAAGTATGATTCAAATCGGTTTATAATTTTGTATAGCTGTCATATAAACCGATTTTGGGTTTTGACTTCTTGAGCCGCTAGAGGGCGCAATTATCGTCCGATTTGACTGGAATTTTGCACGTAGTGTTTTGGTATCACTTCCAACAACTGTGTTAAGTATGTTTCAGTATCGGTCCATGTTTTGATATAGCTGCCATATAAACTGATCTTGGATCTAGACTTCTTGAGCCTCTAGAGGGCGCAATTCTTATCCGATTTGACAGAAATTTCACTCCAACAACTCTGTTAAGTATGATTCAAATCGGTTCATAATCTGATATAGCTGTCATATAAACCGATCTTGGCTCTTGACTTCTTGAGTCTCTAGAGGGCTCAATTCTTATCCGATTTGGCTGAAATTATGCATGAGGTGTTTTGTTTTGACTTCCAATAAATGAGCTAAGTATAGTGCAAATCGGTACATAACCTGATATAGCTGCCATATAAACCGATTTGGGATCTTGACTTCTTGAGCATCTAGAGGGCGCAATTCTCATCCGATTTGGCAGAAATTTTGTACAACGGCTTCTCTCATGACCTTCAACATACGTGACTAATATGGTCTGAATCGATCAATAGCTTGATATAGCTCCCATATAAACCTATCTTCCGATCTTGCTTCTGGAGCATCTACAAGGCGCAATTCTTATTCGAATCAGCTGAAATATTACACAATGACTTCTACAATGTTCAGCATTCATTTGCGGTCCGAATCGGACTATAACTTGATATATCTCCAATAGCATAACAGTTCTTATTCAATTTTCTTTATTTGCCTAAAAAGAGATACCGCGCATAGAACTCGACAAATGCGATGCATGGTGGAGGGTATATAAGATTCGGCCCGGCCGAACTTGGCACGGTCTTATTTGTTTTATTTATTCTTAAAAGCTTTCCTTTGACATAATTTGACCACATCAATTTCAATAAATTATGCATATCGCAATGCAATTTCGTCATGTCTTGGGTGGTTAACATTCACTCAAATTTTGTCACTTGCATTTAAGTGTCTGTCTGTCCGTCCGTCCATTTGTCTACATCCGTTCATATTAAGGCCCATACACATTTTTAGGCGGCTGGCTATAAGTTTATCATACATTACAGTGCGAAACGTTATTAACAAATGTGTTCTGCATAATTAATGAATATTTAATAGATGTTGATGAATTTCTCATACGCGCGCTTCTGTCCGCATGAGCCCTTTCCGTTCGCGCGTTCCGTAAAGACTTGTTGGCCAGCAAATGACCTTTGCGTAAAACTCTAAATAATCAAATGAAGTCATTGAGTGTAACACACATTCAAGTATTAATTAGCTGAGACTCCCTACTCCCTACTGCCAGGAGTGAGTACAGTCAGAGTTACCAGGCCATAAGGCTTTGATTAATTGAAATAACATATTTTGCCCAAGGTGGAAATCGATATAGAAATGTCAGAAAAGAGTAGAACGAACACACCACACTGACAGAATTATTGGTGGCTTACTTAATTAAAGTAATTTTCTGGAAAAAGAACTTGTTGGTTTTTTGTTTTTGTTTTTGCTGCTGTCCATCAATCAATCTTAATGGAATTAAGTTACCACAGAGTAAACTCTCTTCCCTTAATTCATAAGTCCTCTCTTTACCCGCCATGGCATGGAAACATCAAACATTCCATGTCTATTTGCCGATAGCCTGTTAGCAACATCTCGTAACCCTGGGAATTGAGATGTCTGATGACAATGCAAATGAGGGGGGAAAGATGTTGAGTTCAGTTCACAAAGGACTTAATTGAAAAGCCATCTTGGCATTCCAAGTAAAATAATATTTTCACATTGAAGGAATGCCACAAAGATTGCTTTGATAATTGTAAATGACATGTACGAAATTATTATTATTAAAGCAATACTGAATGACAGCAATAGATGAAACAAATCGCATGAGTGAGGGAGAGAGAAGGGTTAGGTAATGTGGGATTTATTTGGATTTTTTGTTCTTTTCTCAGCCATCGATGAAATATATTTATCAAGTTTCAGACAAATAAACTCACGGAAGCTGTGTTCATTATCTGTAATAAATTATGCTAAGGAAGGGTTTCGTTATGTAGCTAGTGGAAGTTAACAACTATAACTCGGATATAGTTAATGACATAGTCAAAATAGTTACCATCATTGAAATAATTTACTAAAGTTTCAAACAAATAAAGCCATAGAAGCTTTAGCCTTTCATTGTAATAGGTTATTTAAAAACAAGTCCCCAGATTGGTTTATATGCCAGCTATATCAGGTTATGGACCGATTTGAATTATATTTGGCACAGTTGTTGGATATCACAACAAAACACGTCGTGCAAAATTTCATTCCAATCGGATAAGAATTGCGCACTCTAGAAGCTCAAGAAGTCAAGACCTAAGATGGGTTTATATGCCAGCTATATCAAAACATTGACCGATATGCCCCATTTACAATCCCAACCGACCTACACTTATAAGAAGTATTTGTGTAAAATTTCAAGCGGCTAGCTTTACTCCTTCGAAAGTTAGCGTGCTTTCGACATACAGACGGACGGACATGGCTAGATCGACTTAAAATGACATGAAGATCAAGAATATATATACTTTATGAACTCTCAGAAGAATATTTCGAGGAGTATATAAATTAAAATGAAAGGATGTCGTTAATAGCTATTGGATGTTAATAACTATAAAAGGAACAGACTCGAAGGACAACGAATGATTAATGCTCACAAAGAGGGAGTTGTGAGCATTCCAAAACTATGTGGCATAATCTAGACTTGAAGAGGTCTACTGCTGTGCTGTCATTGGCTAGAACAGACGTCTCAGTCATTGCGTCCGTCATGACAGGTCACTGTCTAATCGGAAAACAGGCTTACAGACTTTTGCAGAAGCTGTGAGGACATCGAAGAAGAAGATACTATAAAACACCTCCTGTGTTTAGGTCCCGCACTAGCAGTCAGAACGAGTTCCACTTTAAGTCCTCATTTCTTTGAGAACCTATCTGATTTAGCGGATGTGAACATTAACAAGTTATTTTGCTTTTTAAAGCGATCTGGATGGTTCTAGGAACTAGAAGACATATTTCTTCTTCTGTTCCTGTGGTATCATAATGGACGAAAACGTCTCAGTGAGTCTGATGGCAGACTGCCGCTTAAACCTAACCTGACCTAACAAATATATTCAATAATGGTTAATGTCCTAGTTAACTAGTTTCCATCGTTGAAATATTTAACTTAAGTTTGACACAACAATCCAAAAGAAGTCTTAGTCATTGTCTTTAATAGGTTAATTATTAAAATTAAAATGAAGCGGTTCGTTATACACATAAGTACATAGAAAAACGATCCCTACAAAATGTTCAACTAAAAATTGAATTGAAAATAAAATTGTTTTCAATTAAAACGTTTTTATCGGGAGCTAACCATTCTGCAACTTCCCAGAAGAAAATATGATAGATGATGCGGAGCACACTTCCTTCCGCTGTCACCGCTAGATTTGAGAAGAGTAGGAGATCGGAAACATAACAACGAAGATAAGCAGCAGTGGGGACATCTGAAGAGTAGTGGCAAGTTTTGTCGCAAAGATACTCAGTTCGAAGATAATGATACCTTGACGAGATGCTAATAATACAAAAATTTCGAATTTGTCTATCAACATTCCCTTAAGGGACAAAGGGGGATGCTTCTTCCATAGCATTGAGTGTTGTCCGATTCAAGTTTTAAGCTCCACGATCATATATACATGGGGGTTATATCTTAATCTAAAAAGATTTCGACCAAACTCCTTAGATATTGTTGTTGTAGAATTTTGTTGTGTTCTGTCTTTCTTCTGCTTGATGATACTGTTGAGTGTCAAGACCCAGGAACTCTGAGTGTTGTCCGATTCAAGTTTTAAGCTCAACGATCATATATATGGGAGCTATATCTTAATCTGAACGGATTTCCACCAAACTCTGTAGATATTGTTGTTGTTATTGTAGCAGTTTGTTGTGTTCTATCTTTCGTCTGCTTGATGATTCTGTGTCAAGACCCAGAAGCTCTGCGACTCAGATGGGATGTGTCCAGGTCTGAGTCGAGTGGGTCTAGCTGGGCAGTTAAACAGGTGACGTGTATCGTGCGGTCCCTGATTACAATCGGGAAATACTGTAGAAATTGAGGCGGCTTCATATGCCGGAACGTAATTGAGCTAGAACTACTCTGGTTTGCCGGGGGAGGTCAATTACTTCAGGTGCAATGGGTACCATTTACCGCATTTACTGCATGAATATTGTCTAGACTTGCTTGATATGCCGCTTGATCTAGAGGTTCTCTCTTGTAGCACTGAACCTTACGCTCTAGATCATGTAGATCTACCTTAAGGCTTCTGGGCGGTGGATATCTATCCACAATGTGATGATTTGGTTGGTCTCTGCGATAACAGCCCAAAAGGCATTGCTTAGACAGCATGTAGTTATGTCTTCGCACTGGTAGGATATTTGTCTCCCGATGAAGGTGGTCCAAATGAGAACTGAGGAGACAGCACGTCGCAGTTCGGAAAGCGGCATTGTGACAGATCTGAATATTATACCACTGCGTGTCACAAAGTTGACGAGACCACACTGGTGCTGCATAACTTACCACAGACCGGCCAATTGATTTGTACGTGGTCAACAAGGCTTGATTGTCTGCACCCCAAGTGCTGTCAGCTAGTGACTTGAGGACCTTGTTTCTACTTTTGATTTTATCTCAAATTGCTGTGGCATGTGGGGAGAATGTGTAAGAGCTGTCAAATGTGACGCCAAGCATTTTGGGACACTTGAAGGTCGAAATTATTTTTCCATCGACCATCACAGTCAGCTCAGTATTCACCTCACGCGTATTTGTAGTGAACAATGTGGCTGAAGATTTGGTGGAAGACATTTTCAGATTTCTTGCAACGAAATATGAGGAAAGTCTACGTGTTCGTCTTTAGAAATTGTCGTCGATAAAAGCATAGAGAAAAATTTTGGAAAGATTTGTCAATAAATGCGCTTGCAGTGGCTATAGAAGTGAAAATCGGGTTTTATATATATGGGAGCTAAATCGAAATCCTAACCGATTCCTATGAAGTTCATCAGTAATGTCGAGAGTTATAAGAAAATCTTTCCTGTCAAATTCGACACAATCGTTTGACAAATGACTACATTATTGCAAATTACTCAAAATCGGCCGATCATATATATGGGAGCTATATCTTAATCTGAATATTCAAAAGTCACAAGAAAATACTTCCTGCTAAATTGGACGAACATATACATATGTGGGGGTACATCCAAATCTGAGCCGATGAAAATTGCGATCCGTACTTTGTTCACAAATTAGCATGCACTGACATTGTAAAATTGAATCAGAAAGTGATTCTGATTCGGATTGGTATAGTTATCAAAGGGTCAAGCTCGCTTTTTTCTAGGTGTTAGAAACAAATGCATTAAGTTATAATACCCTGTACCACAGTACTGTTGTATTGAGAATCATTTTAAGCAACTTATTTAGCATAGTCTTACATCCCTCTATTATATGTAGTACCTTACAGCATGGACTGCGATATGCGTTCAAAATGTCGATATTCGTGTGTTCTGCAGTTCACACCATGACGCACAGTTTGCTACGTTCTTTATCGACACATGAGGCGAGTGATCGATTGCTTAGAGTTTTATTTTGTTTTTCTTTATTCGATTCGCTCAATATTAATTTTATTAAAAAAAATCAAAAATACCCCAAAATCAATTTTTATATATCAATTTCTTCAATAAGTTCATTTCCATACAATTCTTGTTGCGAATGTTTTAGTTTGTTCCCCCCCAAAAGGGGGGTAACATTAACTTATATCACAACAAATATAAGTACAACTATAATTGAAGGTACTTTCAAGTGTATGAATAATTGCTAAACCAGTACACTTTACCAATCTTACCCGTTTTCAAACATCAGTTTTCTTACCATGTTTTTTTTTGTCCAACCTACTGTGCAGTGTTTGATGTGTAATGAATTTTACCTCATTATGCCTAAATCATTTTTTAGATCATTCATCAGGCCAATAAATGTTCATAGCGACATGTGGCGGCTCAAACATTCTTCTTCAACCTAACCTACAATAAGTTTCCTTGGTATTTTCTCTAAAGACAGCGATAAAATACTTGATTCAGTTTTTGGCCTATATTTGCGTCCGTAGCCTAATTTTTTTTTATTTTTTCTCTCTTACTTTCAGAATCCTTAAATTTGTTAAATTGAAAATCAAATCGATTTGGCCTTGGTAAGTTATTTTTTCCCAATATTCATTTCCTAGTTCATTTTGTAATTGCCTTGATTTAGTCATTTGACATATTTTCGATTTAATAGATTTCCAATAATAGCTCAGCATTTGCTTTGTTTTATAAGCTTTTAAGGTATTTTGGGGAAAAATGTCTCCTTTGTTTTCAATTGTGAAGGTAGCAGTTATTGAGGTAGCAGTTATTGAACAAATATTGAAAATGGAACTGTCGCGTTTTTATTCAAATATTTACTCTCGCCTTCAATGGTCATAGAACGTGACCCCGTTTAATGGACTTTTTTTTGTAAGTGAAAAGTTTGTTACACCGTTTTAACGTTTGAATTGAATTTTGTGATACGTGACATGCTTGTTTTATTTATGGCCTATAACGAAACTTTGTTAAATGTTTAATAAGTTCTATTTTCAAAAATCCATACCTAAAAATGGCTGCTCACCCACAATTCACTTGGTTGGTTTGTTGATTGGCATAACCAATTCATTTGTTATAGACCATTAACTGCTGCTATGAACGTGGGAAGCAAAACCGATTTGTATTTGTCGAGGGAATTCCAAATAGGCGGTGTAATAAAATCACAGGTCACGTTAATGGTATTGCATGTGTTACGATTTCATCGAATGCATTTGAATTTGATATCAAGGTCATAATGCGTCAAAAATTAAGCTTGGGAAATATTATGAATAGTATGTAAGAGTCAAAAGGGAACATAAGAAATATAAAAAAATCTTCATTGCGTAAAGCTATTATTAAAGTTCTACCCGATGAAGATTTTATTATTGAATATTGAATATTGTTGAATGGTGACTTTCCTTGTCTTTTCTTGTTATTGTCAGTCATTTAATTACAACATAGACTTTTTATGTCTTGAATTTATTTTATTTTAATTAAAATAGTTCCATAAAATAACACAAGGGGTTCATAGAAAGCAATAAGCCTTTGCAATCAAACAATATTTGTCTTTCAATATGCTTTTCGTAATAATTCTACGAAATTTTGTAATTAAGTTAATTGAAAGCATTGCAAGAATTCTCCGACCTCTTTTACCCTTCATAGATATTGTAGTACAATTGTAAATTAAATTGATCTAAAGAAAAAATGGCATAAACTTCATTCAACTGAAATATGGCCCTAAAATTGGGCTATATTAAATTGCTCACCCCTAACAATATGCCATACTAAATGGCATATAAACCATTTTTCTTCAACTGATAAAAAGTCTTGTTATTTAAGCTCGTTTACTTGCTCTGCCTCCCTGCCCTGCCCCCTTGAACAGCTAGGCCAACAACAACAGGTGAAATTATCGTAAGGTTATGCGTGTCATTGTTATGTCGGCTGAACCTGTTGAAGCTTCTTGGCATAGCATGCTTTAGGGCGTTGTCAAACTTTTTTTCCCTTCCACAGTCAAAAGTTGATAGATTTGCGTGCCTTGTATTTTTTTTTGTTTTCGTTTTTAATTGAGACAAAAAACATAAAAATTAACTTTTAAGGTGAAGTCTTTGCAAATGAGAGTGTAGTCATGCTCATAACAACAATGGAAAAGATAAAGAAGATTAAAAGTTTTTGAAGGACTTAACCTACCTTCGTTTAATCTTGAAGATAACACAATGCAGTTGATGACATTTTATAACCTGAAATAAAAAAAGGTATAAGAAAAGTGATTAAATTGGATTTTATCTGAAATTGTCATATAATTAAGGGTGAAGTTTGACAAGGGAGTTAATTGATTTGAACAGATTTCAAAAGAATTCACGGCAATGATGTTTATACATACGTACAAATTTTCCATGAACATTCCATTAAGGAACTGGGGGATACATCTTTCATATTAAAGAGTCCGAATTTTTAACATGGCTGGATACCTTACATAAGGGGAAACCTTCCGCTGAACATTTTTTTATGATGTTCACGCCGGGTTTTGAACATAGACGGACAAGCTAACCTTTGCGCCACGGTGACCTCCAAATAAATTTATTTTGATACAAAGGATTTCTACGATATTAGATTTCCTTAGACAGTTCCAAAAGAAAATTGTATAAGAAAAATATAAACAAATAAAAAGGCATTAAGTTCGTACCAAACTTTGGTTATATTCATCATCCTCTTTTATAACTCCACTACCATATCCATAGTTATATCTAAATAAGGGCTGGTCTGGAACCTATTTGGTTCAGGAGCTGAGAAATCTTATACAAGTCATAGTCTTAGCCAAATCTGGCCACGATATTAGATTCATCATCCTCTTTTATAACTCCACTACCATATCCATAGTTATATCTAAATAAGGGCTGGTCTGGAACCTATTTGGTTCAGGAGCTGAGAAATCTTATACAAGTCATAGTCTTAGCCAAATCTGGCCATTAATATCTAAATATGGTACAATTTGTACCACATACCGGTCGTATGACGGGAGGCTTAAAATAACTCAAATACTAATTTTGCCCATGAGCATTCCACTAAGGAACAGGGGCAAACTTCTTACATATCAATGAGTGCAGTCCGATTTAAGTTTAAGCTCAATGATAAGGGGCCTCCTTTTTAAAGCCGCGTCCGAACAGCTGCCGCAGTGCGACACTTCTTTGAAGATAAGTTTTACATGACACAGCACCTTACAAATGTTGTCAGCATTAGGAGTTGAAAATCCCTGCTAAAAAGAATTCGAATGCAGGCGTTCAGCTTCATAGGCGAACATGCTAACCTCTGCGCTACGGTGGCCTGCCTTAAAATAACTTTTAAAATTTCACCGAAATGGATACGGCTTTTATGTGCCTAAGATCGGTCTATATGGTAGATATATCTAAATAAAGTCAGATGTGGGCCATATTTGGGTAGGATGTTGGGAGTCTTAATACAACTCACTGTTTCAAATTCCAGCGAAATTGGTCTATAAATGCGCCTTTTAACATGGCTTTAGACCCTTTGTCGGCAGATCGGTATATATGGCAGCTATATCGAAAAATGGTTTAGATTATTTCTGGGTGAATTATTTCTTGTTCAAACAATGGGAAGCCTTTGTTCAACTCACTTTTCTAAATTTCAGCGAAATTGGGTGACTGTTTCAAAGTTCAGCAAAATCGTATAATAAATGCGGTTTTTATGGGCTTAATACTTTAAATCGGCAGATCGGCTTTATCTAAATAGTGTCCGATGTGGAACATGATAACGGGATGCTTTTATAAGCCCACTGTTTCAAATTTCTGTGAAATCGGAAAATAACTGCGTATTTTATGCACTTAAGACCCTAAGTCAGCAGATCGGTATATATCGCTATATCGCAGCTATATCCAAATATGCCCAGATCTGGCCCCTTCAAGAACATAGCCTGCCTTTAGAAAAACTAGCATTACCCTGGTACACTTCGCTACCTCGTTTGTTGATCAGGTGTTAAGGTTAACCTGTATCTCAAATTTCAAAATTTCAGAGCTGTAGCTCAGTCCTTAAAAAAGTACCATTTGGTACGGTTTGGTATTTAATGAGGGTTTTCAAAAAAATATTCTAGTCGCCCAATATTTACTGCAAAGTTGTACCTGTATTCAAATTACAAGAGCTGTAGTTCGGTCGGAAAAAAGGAGCCTTTTTGTACGGTAGGTACCAACCGTACAAAATTGAAGTTATACGAATTTCAAAATAATCTTCTAGTCTCTCAATATTTACTGTCAAGGTGTAACTATATCGCAATTTTAAGAGTAGTTCACTTTGTAATGAAAGTACCATTTTATAAGGTTTGGTACCTATAACAAATCTTCTAGTCGCCCAATATTTACTGCAAGGGTGTACCTGCATTCAAAAATGCTGTAGCTTAGAAAGTACCGTTTTGTACGGTTTGGCATCTACATATACGAATTTAAAAAAAAAAATCTTCTATAGTCGCATGATATATACTGCCAAGATGTAACTGTATTCCAAATTTCAAGGCTCTAGCTCAATCCGTAGAGAAGGTACCAAATATTACCAATTACAACACTATTAGTGCGTTTCACACTACAGCTATTTGTTCTATCAACCAACACGCAAGGAATGTTTATTCCTCAGAACATCAAGATAGATGATAGAAGTGCACCGTGCCAGATCCTATCAAATGCCTTGGAGATATCCAGAGCCACAACCTTACTCTCACCAACGTTCCGAGAGAAATGCCATGAGGTCCCCCGTAGAGCTATTTCTGCGGAACCCATACTGTTGGTCGCTATAAAGGCCATTAGACTCTAAATACCTCACAAGATGTTGGTGAACCAAGCTCTCCATAACCTTGGAGAGAACGGAGCATATCGCAATTGGCCGGTAGCTCGCAGTGTTGTCCGTCAAAAATTAAAAAAATCGTATGTCGGCTGATCGCTTGCCTTAACTTAATTCAGTAAGTCCTGGGTATAATCAGCCTTTTATAGGTCCAAGAGTCTAAATCGCAAAATCGGACAATGTGGCAGCTATATCCAAATATGGGTCGATCTGGACCATACTTAAGTTCACGGTTCTAAATCTTATCTCATATCATATCTCGGTTTGATGTGCGCCCTAAATCCGAAGAATATCCCCTATGAGATCTATGGCGGAAATTCCGTGCTGCTCACAAAATCCTTCATCACTTCCCAAATTATGTTCCTAAGCCGCTTCAAGTCTGGCATCGTATCCAGACCCAAGTGCGGAAATTTGGTTGCTGCGAAAGTCAGGGATTAACATAGAAAATATTCAAACGTATCATCATCTTCCCCACATGCCCACACACGTTGCCACTTGTCACATCTATTCTCCATAAGTGCTGCCGTAGTTCTATGTTACCCGTAATGATTCCTGCTTACACTCATTGATAAAATCGTCCTACCAACCTTTCACTATTTCAAAGTGTTACACGCTCTTTCATTTCCCATTCACCAAGTTTACTGATGCCAGTTCTCTGGTCTCTATGGCTAATTCGTCTGCTATTTCGTTCCCCCTCACTCCGCCATAACCCGATACGGATCGTGTCATCCTTCCTCAAAATATTAGGTAAGATTAGGTTAGGTTGAAGTGGCCATTGTGATACCACGGGAACAGAAGAGGGAAGATTCCTTCTAGTTCCTACCGCTGAACCATCTAGGCTTCATAGTTTTGGAATGCTCACAGCCCCCTCTTTGTGACCATCTACCATTCGTTGTCCTTCGGGCCTGGTCCTGAAAACTTATCTTACAAGTCACTAGAGGCATACCCACAGATTCCAGTATCCTCCTCATTAATTTAGTTTAAAATTTCCAAAATTCGATCACACTTTCATTTCCTTGTGATTTTAGATGTTCATATCCTTTTGTTGTTTGTGGTTACTTCAAACAGAACTTCGTCACCGCTAGAATTCTGTTTCAACCATTTTTGGAGTTTTGTTTGGTGATATTTCAATTTATATTAATTTACATATTGTCTATGGCAGTAGTAATCTGAAATTTAAGCCCTTCCTCTTCCGCATAATGCTTAAAGTATTCCCATGTAGCAAAGGTCTCAAATAATTTAACCACACAATGAGTTGATGGTAGTGATATTGAGTGTAGGGTAGGGAAGCAGGAAGTAATTGCTTCTGCATGAATTGACTCCTGCCCAATATCAAATTGTAAATGGATTATGGGGTTTATGTTGCATACCAAAATCTGCGTTAAAACAAAGCTCCAAAACCCCCTTCCCGCCACAACTCCCAATGAAATTCCGGCAATTTTACACTGACACACAATTTCATTTGCAAGATCCTCTGGGTAAAACCGCAATTTATTTTTAATTTATCTTCGCAATGCTCGCCCTCTGTTTTCCCAAAACCAAAGTGCCACATTAAATCAACACGTTCACACGCAAACACTTTAACATACTCACTTACTCATACACAGAGAAGCACCGCATGCATATTTGTTGTAATTGAACAATGATTAAAGTGCCGCTGAGGGCAAGATAGAGTTAAATGTAAAAATGTATAAAATTTATGTGGAATCTTAGCAAAAACGCCGATACTATAATGAGATGGCGTCTTACACATATAAGGACTTTGGCGTAGAAAGCCATTGGCTTATGAATATCTTAGAACGGAATCATTTATATTTGCTAAACATATGAGGCACTTAAGGATATACAAACATTTTAAGTTATTAAGTAAAATTTTTGATATGGATGGTGTTAAGCATTTGAATATGGATAAAGCCAAGTACAAACAAATTCCACATATAGATCCATGTGGTGGTAACACACACACAGTAACCACCATATAGGATCCATGTGGTGGTTACTTAAGTTCTAGCTCGACCGTGTTCATAGAGTTTTTACAGCCACCAATGAGGTACAACCTAACACAATGTATATATTCATGATCGTGATACAAATTCTTAGATGATCTTACCATGGACAACCGTCCGTACGTCTGTCTATCGGATGTTATCACGATACAGCATGCAAAAAGATGGTATTTGAACTGAAACTTTATTCAAATCAGTAGTAGGTAGGTCCGCAGGCAGGTCAAGTCCTAAGATCCAGCTCAGGTCATGTCTTAACATAAACGCTATATATATCTTCCGGTTTAAATTGTTTAGCTCAACCATGGCAAGCTTTTTTAATTTAACTTTCTTGAATAATTATCGAGCATAACAAATTAATTTCGGCCTTAATCAGCTGCTTCTCTGTATAAAAACAGCTGATTGTAATAGAAAAATATCCTTCATTGGTCTATCACAGCTTTAGTGGATTGTCGCATTTTCGAAAATACTGACTTGTGATATAGTCTATTCATCCTCTCTTCTCGGAGATAGACCCTGCCATTTGACTGTTTGTATGTTGGTGACTTTTTTTTTGACACTAAAGGGTTTTATTTTGACAAAGTCTATAAATCAATATCTTCGATGGCAGAGGAAAACCTCAAAAACCAAATTGTAATTACATACACACATACTCGCAATGCAGACCAACTTAGTGTATGTAGTGTAGTGTTGTATAGGTATTTTACCATACCAACATCGACAACAGCAATAACAATTAAGAGAATACTTTGTCTACGACTTCTCTGCTTTATATAGCCTGTCAAGATACATACTAGGTGTTGTGTTGTTGGGGACTACAATCGGAACATCCGAGAAGGAGGTGGTGAACACAGTTGATTGACTGCGAGACGATATCAACAAATGAAGCCATAAAAACGTCTAAAAAGTAGTTTGGCATTTTATTGAGTAATACCTTGAACGGGAAACGCAGTATAAATAACGCAAATACAGGTAATGGGACATATGTATGTACCTCGCACATACATACGCTGCAATGTTAATGAGACCGACAGCTTGTCCGAATATATCGGATGATGGTAAAGATAACGTTGATACTATTCAACCTGTCTAGTTTGATGCGTTGACAAGTTGGAAACTACGAATATGGATTACTATGCTGCAACAGATGAAGTTTCAGAAAACGATAAAAACAGAGAAATAATTTTGCAATTAAATTAACCTTAGCTGTTCTCTTTTCAGAGAAAATTTCTTTGAAATTTCGTATCTAGCGAAAATTTTATTGAAATCTTGAATTCAGAAGAAATTTAATCTATTTTTTTTAGTAAACACTTTATACCTTTTTTTTTTAACTTTCATTGAAACCTATGTACAATTGTCTCTACTGTGTTGCTGTTAAATTTTACTTCAGACAGTAGGATATGTGTAAAGATGATGATGATCTAGCCAGTCATCAAAACACGTCCACCATTAGTGTAGTATATGTGTCCTGATTTGTCTGATAACCTCTGAATTTCTTTTCTTTAGAACTCATTAATCTAATCTCTCCTTTCTAAGGAAAATTCTCTAGGCCATTAAAGCTCGACTTCCTTAGATGGTAAACAACGAAACAAGTAAAATCGTGCTATGTCCAGTCGGGGCGAATCTTCGAAACCCACCACCTGAACCGATATGGCCCATCAATATTAAGTATTTATGCAAAATTTCAAGCGGCTAGCTACACGCGTTCGCTATCGTGATTTCGACAGTATATATATTCTTGATCGGTTTGACATTCTAAGTCGGTTTAGCCATGTTCGTCCGTCTGTCGGAAGCACGCTTACTTTCGAAGAAATAGAGTTATTAGCTTGAAATTTTGCACAAATATTTCCCATAAGTGCAGGTCGGTTGGAATTGTAAATAGGCCAAACCGTTCCATGTTTGATATAGCTACCATATAAAGTGATTTTGAATCATGACTTCCTGAGCGTCTAGAGGGCGCAATTCCTATCCGAGTCGGCTGAAATTTTTCGAATCGAATCCTAATCTGATATAGATCCCATCGGAACCGATCTCTCGATTATACTTGTTGAACCTCTAGAAACCGAAATTTGGCTGAAAACTACTTTTCTTATGGCCTTTAACATACGTGCCAAATATAGTCTGAATCGGTCCATAACCTGGTATATGAACCGATATGAGCCTCTACAGGGCGCAATTTTTATCCTATTTTGCTGACTTTGCACAATGAATTCTACTATAGTCTATCACCGAATCGGTTTATAACAATATAAGAGATGTGCACGTGAGTGATATTCACGCACGACTTTTTGATTACGACTCACGTTCACGCACACTTACGAAACAAAAATTTTACTTACGCACAAACACGCATGACTCATGAAAAAGTCACGATATTGACTGTAGTAAAAATGTCTTTGTTTTTCTGGTTAGTAAAAATTTCATTGCAATTAGTCTTTACTAATTTTTTCATGAAATTTTTTTCTTTGTAAAAAACTTTATTATAATTTTGTTAGTAAAAAATTTATTGAAATTTTGGCATTTGTAAAAATTTAATTAACAGTATGTTTTAAGTAAATATTTCAATGAAAGTTTGTCCTTAGAAAATTTCATAAATTTTTTTTCTTTAGTGCTTAAGTGATTCGTGGTTTAGTTAATTTGATTCAAAATTTTGTCTTGATTAAAAATATGATTGAAATTTTTTTCTTTGTAAAAATTTCATCGAATTTCGTCAATAAAACATTCAATTTAATACAACTTTTAATAAAGGTCGCGCTTGGTATTTTTTTTTTTAATTTTCTCTTAGAAAAAAAATACAGTGAATTCTGGCGTAGATATTTTATTTAAGTTTTTGAATTTTGCCGTAGAGAGATTTTTATCGAAATTTAATTTTTAGTAAACATTTTCTTTAAATTTTTACCGTAGTAAATACTGCATTATAATTTAGTTTTTAGTTAAAAAATTTATTGAATTTTTGGCGTAAGAAAAAATTTAATTAACAGTATGTTTATTAGTAAAAATTTCATTGAATAGTTGTCGTAAAATTTTTGCCTTTATTTTTCAAGTTTTTTGCCTGTTAGGACGAATATCATTAAATTTTACAATATTTGTTTATTTCTCTTTCGAGACGAGTAAAAATTTGATTGAAATTTTGTCTTAGGTAAAAATACTATTGAAATTATGCCTATAATAAAATTTGCATTGAATTTCGTAAATATTTCATTAATTTGAGTAAAACTTTTACTAAAAATTGTGCTAGTTAAAAATTTCATTGAAATGTATCTTAAGGATATTTTTTTACAAATTTTGCCTCAAGTGAAAATTTTATAGAAATTTATTTCTTTAGTAAAAATTTAATTGATTGAAACTTAAATTTCATTGAAATTTTGTCATGTATGAAATTCGTTCACATTTTTGTCTATATTTAATATGTTATTGAAATATTGTTTTTTAGTATAAATTCCATATAATTTGTTTTTAGTAATTACGTAATTGTATTTAGGAAAAAAGTCATTGTCTTTAGCAAAAATTCCTTTGAAATTATGTTAAAACGTAAAACTTTGGTAAAATGACATTGAAATTTTGTCTTTTGAAAAAACTCATTAAAATTTTGCTATGTTGTTATTCTTTTGTTCTCATAAAATTTTTGTTTCTAATAAAAATTTCATTGAAATTTGTTATTTATTAGAAATTTAAACAAATTATGTGTTAACATGTCATTGAAACTTTGTCTTGTGCTTAAAAAATGTCTCACCCTAACGCAAATGGTATGTTCTTTTCTCGTGGCAGATGTTTTACACAATAAACGGATTCGCATCTACTCGATTGCAGTCACACACACGCATATACACGCGTATTAAAGCAAAGCTCATTAAGACTTAATGTGGTAAATCAAGTGTGTGTGTGTGTGTGTTGTCTCTCAAGACCCTGTTTTATACACGCATTCTTATTGCAATGTATACCGCTTTTAAATCACAGCCAAAACAAACCAAACCGTCAGGGCAATGAAAAAACGGCATGGGGCAGCAAGGGATTTGCCCCCTATCAAACAAAACCGCAAACTTGAAAATTGTGTTTGAACAACATTAGGCGACATCGACATGAGTTTGAGGCCTGCCATTTGAGAGAGAATGATGTGTTGCAGGTTACATTATGTGAGGCTAGATCGTGTTAATCATGTTACTTCCATACACACCCTGCACCACCACCACCTCCCCTACTCAGCAACCCAAATGTAATGTGATAACTTTTCATTGACTTTATGTTCTCAGTGGTAAAGGAAAAAGACTCCCAGTACGTATGAGTTGAGTTTATGTTGGCAACCACATAAATTTGTTTACTTGCTTTTGGCATGGTGGGTTTGTTTATACAATTATAAGAAGTGTGTGTGTGTGTGTGTGTTTGTACGTATGTACATTGTATGTTGGTAAAAGCAACCATATAAAATAAGTGTCTGTTTGCGGAAACATTAGAACTTCAAGTCCATAATTATTTTTTTAAAACAACAATAAAAACACCAAAGATAAAGAGCAAGCTAAACAACACCCCATCTAAAAGACAGTGGCGGGAAAGTGTTGCCGGAATTGTTTGTTGTGAAGCTATGGCAACCACCAATGTATGTTTGATTGTATGTTGGCTACGGCTAAGTATAATTACAGTAATATTTTAATGTTTGACAATTACCATCACAAACGTCGCACAGTGACAGTTACATATGGCTAAACTTGATTTGTTGTTGTTGTTGTTGTAGTTGCTGCTGCTCTGAGTGTGTTTTATAGTTACACGCACACATTATGTGCCATTCGGCCTCTGTAGCCTTGCCTTGCATTGCCCGGGCGTATGGTCAACAGAAATGACATTTTAAATTGAAAGAAATTATTCTTGCGCATCGTCATTATAATGGGCATACATACATGCCACATTAATTAATAGGTGTGTTTTATTTGTTTTAATGACAGTGATTAGTTGAAACATCGGAAGTAAATGATGTTCAAGGTTAAAACTTTAGTTCAACTTTTTTGTACACTTACTAGGCAGTCTGTGGTAGCAACATACAGAGAAAATGATATGGACACAAATAAAGCCAGCAAACGTTTGGTATTTTTAGAAAATCAATTGTAGTGCTTTTAGTATACTAATATTTGTTTTGGGGCTTAGGATTCATTAATCTACACACAAAAAAATAAAACGTTTGGGATATTTTTACGATAAGTTTCTTAATTTTTTCTTAAATTGGCCATTGCAGAACATTTACGATAAGTAAAATACTTTTATTAGAAAAGTTTTCTTTTATTGTAACTGTGTAAGGTTTCCCTTCAACATATCCAACGTTAGCCATAAGCTTGGCCTTATTGAACTTAACTAACTTTGTTTATTGTAAAACCTTTAGCAGCTTCGCTAAGGTAAAAGAGCTTTTCTTTTGTTGGAAAACCAAAAGCTTTTTGAACACATCAACGATTGACCCTCAATTCCTTTGTCCTATTTTGATATTTACATTATTAAGAGCATTTATATTGAAAAAAATTTGTTAATTAAAAAAAAAAAAAATCGAAATTATTTTCGAAAAAAATTCAAAAAAAAATATATCTCTTTATTGCCTAAGCCACATGCTTTTACATAAAAAAAAAACATTTTCTTTATATTTAATGGCCACTAAACAAAGAAAATTTAAAAAAATATTTTGGAAAAAAATTAAAAATTATTTCCTAAGCCACATGCTTTTTCATCAAAAAAAAATTGTTCTCTATATTTTTTGGCCACTAAGCAAAGAAATGAGAATTTTAATGACTTTGACATAAAATCGCACTTACTGTCAAAACTAGTAGGTTTATCGCTATAAATTTATTTTTTTACTAAAGGAACCATCAAATGCAATAAGTCACTAAAATTTTTTTTTAATTAGTTTCATTAGTCCACTTTACGCCTATCCAAATTCATTAAAATACCTTTTTTCTTACTTGAGCTTGAATATTGAGGACATTTCTTTTCTTGGTAATTTTTCTACCCATTAATG
Organism: Stomoxys calcitrans; assembly: GCF_963082655.1. NCBI lineage: Eukaryota > Metazoa > Arthropoda > Insecta > Diptera > Muscidae > Stomoxys > Stomoxys calcitrans. The sequence continues at coordinate 197,868,435 of NC_081554.1, read as the reverse complement.
GGTTAATGGCAAAAGCATTTCCATAGCCGTAGCCGATTATTCGTTTACTGGAACAATAATTATTCTCTTGCGTCTATCCTACTAGAGCAATAGGTTGAGTTTTTGAGCGTATAGACCAGTGATGGGCAAAAATACTCACGCTATTGCGCATTACAAGGAAATAATCCCAAGCAAGCCCATGGGCATGCACATAATTGCAATTGTGTGCTGGTCATTGGTATAGAGACATAGAGTTCCCAGCAAACCAAATGTCTGATGACAGACAAATCTGAACAAATTCTGCAGTCTTCTGACAAGATCCTAACGAGTTCGTTCCGGATTCTGTTTGACATTCTGAGGGACTTTTTGTTCCTACAGTTTTTAAATAATTCTGAACGAAATCGGACTGTCTTTTCGTATGTTTTTTTATTTTTCTGCCGACAGTTGGAAAGGAATTCTAAACTATTTCTGAACTGTTTGTCGGTAGGAATTTTTTTTGACACATCTGAAAGAATTCTGAACGATTTTCTAACATCTGGTCATATTGTTTTTATACCCTCCACCATAGGATGGGGGTATACTAATTTCGTCATTTCGTTTGTAACACCTCGAAATATGCATCTAAGACCCCATAAAGTATGCATATTTTTGATTGTCATTTTGATCGAAAGTTTAGACAAATATTTCCTATTGGTGTAGGTCGGATGGGTTTGCACCAAATTGGTCCTTGTGTTGATATAGCTGCCATATAAACCGATCTTGTGTCTTGACTTCTTGACCTTCTAGAGGACGCAAGTCGTATCCGATTTGCATGAGTTGTTTTGTTATGACTTCCAACAACTGTGTATGGTTTAAATCAGTCCATATCCTGATATAGCTGCCATATAAACCGACCTACCGATTAGACTTCCTGAGCCTCTAGAGGGCGCACTTATTATTAAATTTGGTTGAAATTTTGCATGAGGTGCTTTGTTATGACTATCAAGTATTGTGTCAAATATAGTCCAAATCTGTCTATAAACTGATACATCCGCCATATAAATCGATCTGCCGATTAGACTTCTTGAGCTTCTAGAGGGCGCAATTCTTATCGGATTTGGCTGAAATTTTGCATGAGGTGTTTTGTTATGTCAAGTATAGTCGATATCAGTCCATATCCTAATATTGCTGCCATATAAACCGGTCTCTTGATTTGACTTCTTGAGTCATAGACGTCGTAATTCTTATACAATTTTAGCTGAAATTTTGCGTATGTCGTTTTGCTATGCTTTCCAACAACTGTGCCATGTATGGTCTAAATCGGTTCATAACCTGATATAGCTGCCATATAATCCGATCTCCTAATTTGACTTTCTGAGCCTCTTGAGGGCGCAATTATTATCTGAATTGGCTGAAATTTTACACAATTACTTATGCAGTCTTCAACATTCAATTCACTACGTGCAAAATTTCAGCCCAATCGAATGACTGGGACTTCTAGGGGCTCAAGATGTCAAAGCGGAAGATTGGTTTATATATGGGCTCTATATCAGGTTATATACTGATTAGAACAATACTTAGCAGGATTGTTGGAAGTCGTAACAGAACACTACGTGCAAAATTGCAGCTCAATCGGGCAACTTCCAGGAGCTTAAGGAATAAAATCAGGAGATCGTTAATGATCGTAAATGGGACCTATATCAGGTTACAGATCGATTCAAATCATACTTGGCATGATTGTTGGGAGACGTAACAGAACACAATGGGCAAAATTGCAGCTCAATCGGACAAATATTGCGACTTCCAGGGACTCCAGAAATGAAATCAGGAGATCGGTTTATATGGCAGCTATATCTAAATCTAAACCGATATGGCCCATTTGCAGTTCCCAACGACGTATCTGCTCAAAATTTAAGGTGGCTGGCTTCATGCGTTCGATAGCTATCTTGATTTTCACAGACAGGCGAATAGAGGAAGGACGAATAGACGGAAGGACAGACGAATGCTTATGGCTATATCGAATTAGAAAGTCAAGACGATCAAGAAAATATACACTTTATGGAGTCGCAAATCAATATTTCGAGATTAGCAAATGACGCTGAGTGCCTGGGATCGAATCCTGGGGAGAACTTCAGAAAAAATTTTCAGCGGTGGTTATCCCCTCCTAATGCTGGCGACATTTCTGAGGTACTTCTCCCCTAAGAGGTGTCGCATTGCAGCACGCCGTTCGGACTCGGATATGAAAAGGAGGCCCCTATATCATTGAGCTTAAAATTGGAATCGGACAACACTAAGTGATGTGTGAGAAGTTTACCCCAATCTCTTGGTGGAATGTTCATGGGCAAATTTGCAATTTGCAATATATCAACAATGAAAGTTATTGTCGCGGTAAAATAAAAACTTTATGTATGTCACAAATTCATAAAAAAATTTATGGCAAAACATATACTTTCATCGTAAACAAAGTCCAACGTTTTTCACAAAAGAAGTTTATTTGACGGAAATTTCCTTTGTGAAAACGAATTATTTTTTGCGTGTAGAAACTCGAATTTTAAAAAGATAACTAAGCAGCATCTTTATAAAAACAACTCCAATGTTCTCAAAGAAACCGTAAATTATTATGGTTAAGAAGGCAATAAATTACTTGAAATGACCATTAATCGAAAATAACATAACATATGTATATGTATATGTGTGTGTGTGTGTTTGTGTTACAACTGTTCTATGTCTTGCAATGGCAGAGGAAAAACTAATCGTTTGATTAAATTTCTTAGCAGCAGTTAATCGCACTCATTATGGCAATGGCCAGATAACCATCATCATAATCACCTTCATTGTCACTTCACAGAAAGTTATTTTTGCCTCATTTGTTAAGCTTTTAATTTTCTTTGGCAGAATACCAAAATGTATACCCTCCTTAGGGAAAGTTTACTATTGTGGAACGTGACCCAAGTGGCTGTAGTATTTTTGCACCAATAAATTCACTTCTCAACTAAACGTTAACCGGCATAAATGTTTTTGGTTATATTTTCTTTCAAGTGGATGAATTTTCCATTTTCCCAATGAAGAAATATGTTCAGCTTTCAAAGGCAAAGAGCTGCCGCTTCTAGAGTTCAACTTTCACAAAGAGGCCACTTAAAGCGCCTACATCTGAAAATAGTATGCTCTTGGAAATGTGTTTTTTTTTTTAACTAGATTTGGGTTTATTTAATTAAGCATTGGTCTTAAAATGAATTTTCATTCTCGGCAGGAGAGGAAAAATGTTTGCTGGTTCGCGGTTTTACATTCGCCTGAAATGTGGTTGCTTTTGCCATCAATGATTTTTCCACTCCATTGAGTTTTAAAGTAGCGCTCTGCGGAAAATTAACCAATTCAAAATACTTTTCTTTTTTCCTTCCTTGCTTCCTTAATGGCGGGAAGATGGAAAAGCATTGGAAAGGCAATGGAAGTGGGAAAGAAAGCAAGAATAAATTTTATACCACATTTCCCTGCGGTATGATTGTCAATTTCGGCAAATCTATGGTTTGGAATACAGATTTGCTTGCTCCCATTTTGGTGTGGCAAGATTTTCCCATTTACCCAATTCTCGCAAATGCCATTTAAAATAACACCTCATTGCAAATAAATCACGTTTTAGTTTGGTTAGCAAGTAATACCTGGATGGACCAAGAGTTCAGGAGTCAGACAGTGCAGAGGGCTTCGATTTCCAGCTTCGACATATATCACATTTCATTATGTTTGTGTTGCTGGGGTTGGTAACACCTTCATGTGCCACTTTTATGCATTGAGGGTTTTCCTAGCGCTGCCTTTTGTGGCAATTGTGGGCCTGACTGCTTTACTTGGGCAGTTTGAAATTTAGTTTGTCTCTCACTCGGTGTGCACGTTTTGTGGTCTTATTTCATTAGTTTACACTTAGACACAGCGTCAAACTCAAAGTTTCCCAACATAAACCATTTTTGGACAAAAATCGTGCCGTTCAAGCATGCGCTGCAACATGATAATGGTTGCTGATTTTGGTGCTGCGCTTGCTCAGTTCAGTTCAGTTCGATAGCCTATTTGAATGTTGTTTTGGTAAGGGGCTGCATAAAGCGATAACAATGGCTGGGCAAAACTCCATATTATGTTTGTGCCCATTTTTTGCATTTTGTTTTTGTTTTTTTTTTTTGCTTTAAATGTGGATTTTCCGCAAATATTTTAGTTGCTCCAAAAAGTACTTTCCTTGCAATTCCCAAAGTTGCAGCTCACTAAACCTTGAGTAAGCTTGGCATAAGCAATTGCAAATTTTGGCAAATTTAACTGGGCTTGACCCAATTTCCAAATCACTTTAAAGGAAAAATGAATAAGCCAGTGGTTTAGGTTAATATGGAGATAAATTAATCACGCAGAAGGTTTTTCCAATCCATGTCCATTGTGAGTTGGAAAAATCACAATAAATAAAAAAGAAGGGTTCATTTTTAAGCTACCACCATAAGGTTGTGGGGCCATTGTAGGGCTTAGGTTAACATGACATACGCCGAACGTCTATATTCAATTTCTTGTAAGAGAACATCAGCAACATTTTTCAGTGGTAAGAGGACGCACTAGTGTTGGCGACATTTGTAAGGCATTCAGCCATCTAAAACTTCTTAACGAATAGATATTGTTCAGCGAAAGGCCGATCTGACTCGGCTATAAACTGAAGGTGCCTTATCATAGGGCTACAACTTGAAGAGAAAGAGGCAGAGTGAAGTAAAAAATGTTTGTAGAAAAAAATCGATAGTCAGGTTTTAAACCTTTCTAAAACATCAAAATCTATATTTGGGCATGTTTATTAGGGTGGGTCAGATTTGACGGTTGTCACAATCGTAATATACGACAAATTCTAAGAAGTTTCGCTCAAGGAACCAAGGGTCTAAAACCAAAATCGAGCTTCCCTTTTTCTTAATGAAAAAATCAGAAGTGTGTTTAGGTTAGGTTAGGTGAAATCCCCACCATGTCACCATGGACATGCACCTAAGCCAGTAATCAGCTTGTTGTGCGCTCTAAATACTAAAAGAAATCTCGAAAAAGAAAATCTAACTCAGGAATTCCGTGCTGCTTACAAAATCCTTTATTGTTTTCCATACCACGCTCCAAAGTTGGTCCACCTAAGTGACGATGTTTTTTAACCGCTAAAGTCGGGCAATGACATACGAAATGTTCCACGCACAGTGGGTTAGAGCCGATAAAAAACTAGTTTCCGACCCTATAAAGTAAATATATTCTTATTCGTCGTAAAAATCTAAGACGATTCATCCATGTCCGTCTGTCTGTCCGTCCGTCTGTCTGTTGAAATCACTCTACCGTCCTTAAAAAAAGATATTTTAAGCTAAAACTTTTCACAGATTCTTGTCTTGTCTATAGGCAGGTTAAGTTCTGAGATGGGCTATGTCGGACTATATCTTGATATAGCCCCCATATAGACTTATCTCTCGATTTAAGGTCTTGGACCCATAAAAGGCTAATTTATTGTCCGATTTTGCCAGTGACAGTGAGTTGTGTTAGGCCCTTCTACATCCTTCCTCAATTTGGCCTAGATCGGATCAGATTTGGATATAGCTGCCATGTAGACAGATCTCTCGATTTAAGGTTTTGGGCCCATAAAAGGCGCATTTATTATCCGATGTCGCTTAAATTTGGGACAGTGAATTATGTTGGGCCCCTCGACATCTTACTGAAATTTGGCCCAGTGAGTTGTGTTACTGCAATTTGGCCCAGAGAGTTGTGTTAGGCCCTTCGACATCCCTCTTTAATTTGGATATAGCTGTCATATAGACTGATCTCTCGATTTAATGTCTTGGGTCCATAAAAGTCGCATTTATTATCCGATTTCGCTGAAATTTGACACAGTGACTTATGTAAAGCTTTTCGACATCCGTGTCGTATATGGTTCAGATAGGTCTATATGTGGATATAACAACCAAAAAGACCAACATTTGAACAATGACTTGTACCACAATGATTTAGACCACTCAATGTCCATGCCGAATTTGGTCCAAATCGGAACATATTTTGACATAGCTGCTATGGGGGCGTAAATTATAAATTTTTCATCGGATTATGAGGTGGTTTGCATATATACACGAGGTGGGGGATGTTCAATTTGAACTTTAATTTTCTTATAATTGCATTTTTCCCTTATTTTTGAGTGAAATCCAAATCATGCATAAAAATTAAAATCGAACCACAAATGCCTTCGTAAATTGCAAAATATGAAGCAGAAATTGAAAAAAAAAATAAAGAAGAGTCGAAGATCCCCGAAACAAGGCGAGATATTGTAAACCTCAAGCATACATTGTTGTTGGGACTCTTAAACAGAATCATGCAAATTTTGCAAATCGGACCACAAAAGAAAATTTTCCAACCCCAAATATTTTTCGAAATTCCGAGATGAGCAAATTTAGAAGACAGCCAAAAGGCGTCCGGATTACCTAGTGCAATTTTTCACACGATCACTCTAACAACTCTGCCATGACCATTCCAAATTTCAAAGAGATATCTCTACCCGTTCTCTCAAGGCATATTTTTGTCCTATTTTTTCGGTTCCAAAAACCAATAGCTCAATTTTGATTTTAGACCCATGGTTTCTTGAGCAAAACTTCTTAGAATTCGATGTTGATTAGGATTTTGATAAGCGCTTGTTGAGTATTTTTTGCCCCTTACAAAGTGATCCGCCCTAATGTTTAGCTCCTCTCACCGCTATTTGCTCGGAGAGAAATTTGTTTTTTTTTTTACAAATTTTAAAACAGATTTCTGCCTTATCGAGTATTTTTGGCCCTTCAAATTGATCCACCCTAATGTTTATCCCCTCTCACCACTATTAGCTCATTGAAAAAAAATTTTTTTTTTTATAAATTTTAAAAATATTTCTGCTTAATTTGCAATTAAAAAATCCACCCACGCCCAGTGGTCAATAAATAAACCGGACATTCACCAGCTAATAATCGTTGCCCACAAAGTTATCACAACTACAAAAATTATGTTTACAAAACACAAAAAAATAATTACAAACAAACTAGCCAGAAATATAAAGCAGATGCAAATTATACCCCATGCAGTCCCCCATGCACTTCATGGTTTGTACTTCACCCCACGTGTAACAGTGCGAACATATGCACCGTTATTTATTCGTTATTGTAACAAAACTATCTGCATTTAAGTTTCTTTGCCGATTGCTGTGAGAGTGTGTGGCATGGCAATAAACGAAGAGGGAGTAATAAAGAGGCCTTGCTTTGAAAGGCCTTGCTTTCAAAGGCCTTGTCGAACAAACCATGAGATCTAGCAACAACAACTTTGAGGTTGTACTTGGGAGGCTTCTCCTGGGTTGTTTAAGTGTAAAAGATAATACAAAAATTTTTTTCTATTATTTAAAAAAATTTAACTATGTGCAATTGTTTTAAAAAATCCTAATTCGGGAAAAATCTCTTTAAAAATCAAATTTTGAAAAAAAAAATTTAAGACACCGTTTTTTGAGGGAATTTTTTTTATACATTGAAATTTTGAGGAAATCTTCTAATATACAACGATCAATTTATGTTTGTTGTGTCAGCCAGTGCAGAATATTTCCCATAATAATATATGGTACTTTGTTTTTGGAATATCTGAAAGGGGGATGGACCCTCCCCCTTTTCATAATTTTCAAAAATGCCAGATCTCGGACATTTGGGGTCTTTTAAAGGGAAATTTTGTTTGCACTCCTTAAGTTCCTGAAAACAAAAACTTATTATTCAAAATTGGAGTGGGTATCTGGGGGACATCCTACCCCCAAAATCCGTCAAAGAGATATATAGAGCAATCACGACAATATGAAACTCAAATGAAAGGTGTATAAAATTAGAAACTAATGTGATATTCAATTTAGAACCCAAATGTTTGTGAGGCCATCCCACTTCCAAACTGGACTTATTTACTGACCATGGCATTGTGGTGCTCAAATTAGGGGAATTCGAGATAAGATCATTAATCTGTATCCCTTTTCAAGGCCAAGTATCTGGGTAGCAGCCCCACCCACAAATCGGATATATTTACCGACCATGTCTGGTCTGAGGGATCATGGGGATATAGGGCTCAAAATGTATTACAGAATGAAAGATAGTGCAGAAGGGCGGGCCTAGTTCTACTAATTTTTGGAAAATATTAGAGCTGTGAAGAAGAGAGAGAACATCGTCTTCTAATAAACATTTTTTTATACCTTCCACCACAGGAAGGGGGTATACTAACTTCGCAATTCCATTTGTAACACCTCAACATATTGGTCTAGACCCCATAAAGTATATATATTCTTGATCGTCTAGACATTTTAAGTCAATCTAACCATGTCCGTCCGTCTGTCCGTCTTTCTGTCTGTCTGTGGAAAGCACGCTAACTTTCGAAGGAGTAAAGCTAGGTGCATGAAATTTTGCACAAATACTTCCTATTAGTGTAGGTCGGTTGGGATTGTAAATGGGCCATATCTGTCCATATTTAGATATAGCTCCCATATAAACCGATCTCCCGATTTTACTTCGTGAACCTCTAGAGGGCTCAATTCTTTTCCGATTTTGCTGAAATATTGCACAATGACTTCTCCAATGACCTTTAACTTACGTGCAAAGTATTGTTCAAATCGGCCAAAAACCTGATATCGCCTCTAGACAGCGTAATTCTTATCCGATTTTGCAATGTCACTGTCTTGCACAGACAAAAATAATTTAGAAAAACAACAACTTTGATCGAAAAAAAAAACTACGAAAGTTGTTAATTTTCCTGCAACAATTTATGTTGAATCTCAATGACCCAAAGTACAAATTTGTTGTTGAAAGGCGAAATTCTTATTTTTTATGCCGAATTTTCTTAAATAATTTAATAAAAAATACAATTTTTTTTGGCCGACCGGGGAACTCGACCATGTGCTTGCAAGTCATGAATAGCATGGGAGTTTTGTGCTCTACATGGTAGTTCGCCTATTTTCAAACAAAAAAAGTCAACAAAATTTCAATAATTTGGTCTGTCTTCGATCCAATGCCAATATTCGTTGAGAATTTCAAGATTCACATACAAATTTGGTAGTTGGTTTTTCTACGAGTTATTTTTTTCTGTGTAGTACTTTTAACAAACGTGCCATTATTTTGTGAGCCTCTAAAGGGCGCAATTCTTATCTGATTTTCATGAAATATTGCGCAGTGACTTCCTATATGCCCTCTAATATACGTGCGAAATAGGGTCCAAATCGGTCCATAACCTGATATAGCTCCTACACAAACCGATTTCCCGTTTTACTTTTTAAGTCCCTTTGGGGCGCAATTCTTATCCGATTTGAAATTTTGCACAATGGGATCTACTATTGTCTTAAATATTAAAGTCAAGTATGGCCCGAATCTGTTTATAACCTGACATAGTTCCAATAGCCTACCAATTGTTATCCATTATCCTTTGTTTGCCAACGAAGCAACGAAGATTTTGGAGTGACGATTAGCCAGAAGCATTGTAAGAGCATGCATCCAGAAAAAGTCACAGTTTGGTGCGGTTTATGGCCTGGTGGCATTTTTTTTTTCACGCCAAATCTTATATATAGACTCAAAAACGGCTGAACCGATAACCTTGAAATTTTCACAGATTGAATAGGTTTGTCTGGAAGGAAACATAGGCCATATAATTTGTTGAATTCGGAGGAGGGCGGACCCTCCCCCTTATGCCAAAAACACCATACAAAATCAAAAGTGGACCGATCGGAATAATATGGGTATTAAATGAAAGGTATTAGAGAGTAGAATACGAATATGGTATTCAAATTTGCGTTCAAGTCTAGATGGCGCTCTTCCTCCTAAAAATACATCAATAGGTTAATTCACCCTTTATGACAATATGGGATTCAATTGGAAGGCATATGAGAAGAGAAAACGAATTTGATATGCAATTTTAGAGCCAAGTATTGGGCAGCTGCCTCACACGAAAATATCTCCCTATTATATAAAAGCTTTTTAGGGTGGAAATTTATCAATTTTCAGGATATTGATACTCATTTTAGGGACAAAGACCCTGGGGTCCATCCCACAGAACTTATTTACAGATCATGCCATTATATATTGCATGAATCTTTTATTTACTTTAAGGGCCAAGTGTCAGTGTGGCCACCCCACCCCTAAATACCTCCTAAAACGGAAGTATTTAGCAGTATGGTAATATAGGACCCAAAAGAAGGCATTTGCGAGTAGAGTGAAAATTTGCCAGGATCCGAACATTGTCAAACTTCTTATTTAATGCCTTCCGATTTAAGTTTAACCTCAATGATGAGGAAGCCTTTTTATAGTCCAGTCCGAAAGGCGTGCCACAGTGCGACACCTATTTGAGGAGAATTTTGTACATGACTATGCATGGCGTGGTACCACGCAGATGTCACCAGTGTTAAGAGGGGATAACCAGCGCTTTAAATTTTGTCCGATGTTCTCGCCAGGATTTGAAAGCAGTCGTTCAGCGTCACAGGCGGACATGGGTACAGTGGCACGTATTCGATATCCACATTCAGGGCGAAGCGTCGCCACCCTAAAAAGAAATTAGAGAGTTAAGGAGGGCGCAGCAGATCGTGCCGGGTTCGGCTAGTTTCTTATAAAAATCAAATGTTGTTTAAATTTTCCGTAGAAATAAAATAAAAAAAAATATTCTATGAAGATCAAATTTTGACGAAGATTTCTTTGAAAATTTAAACTTCAAATATTTTAAAAAATTTTATAAAAACTTGATTCCGACCAAAATTTCTATGAAAATCAAATTTCTTTCATTTTGTTATTTGGATATTTCGATATAATTTTCCGCAGAAACAACATTTAAATTAAATTTTTTAGAATATGAATTTTTGACGAAAATTTCTTTAAACATAAAAAGAATTAATTTTGTTTGTCAGTAAAATTTTTTTCCTTTAAAATTTTCATATGTCCCCCTTTACTATTCATTCATTTACTTTATAAAATGTGTTTTCAGCGATTGGCGCTGATGTCAATTTTTTTATTTATTTTTCGAATGCCTTTCACTCCTTTGTTGCACTCCTGCCATTAAGTTAAACTCTCCCACTTTGTATACTAGTATTTGTTCTCCCATTTTTTTCATGGAATTGTCAACATAAGAGTGCAGCTACAAACAATGCCATGCATGGATGCATTTATGCTGCTTTTGTTGTTACGAATTAAAAACCAACTTCAGAGCTGGCGACTAACTAACCGGTGGGACCTTCCACATTCATGTTCTTGTTGTTTGTTTAGCTTAACCAGCTGTAAATGTTCGGCTTGTGTGTTGTGAGGGTGGTTGATCAAAGAGGGCAGTAGAAGCAGCAGCAGCAGCAGCAGCATTAAGCCGAGTGTAACGATTGTTATTGGCCTCTTTGGTGTTGTTTTAGCCTTTACCACGTTCATACCAAATGATCGTGAGTGGTAGTGGGTGGAGGTGGCAAATTTAAAGAAAAAAAAACCAAATGCGCTGGAAGTACGGAAAGTTGTAATCAACTGGCGACCACCACCATTGTAACATTGGACATAATTTTAATTTAAATGTACATAGAATGGTCGTAGGCAACTTTGTCTGCCGCAAATTGTATATACATATGATTGCTATTGGAAGGTACATGGGACGGACAAACAACCATTTATGCAGTGTATAAAATAATTCCTATTTTGGGGCAGAAGACAACTGTCTGTTTCCTGCGCTCTTTGGCTCTGTGAAAAGTAGCATGTCAATTTTATTGATTACTAGCCGAACCGGGCCCGCTCCGCTGCCCCTTCTCTAACTCTCTATTATCATTTTAGGGTGGGGACACTTCGCCGTGAGTGCGCATATCGAATTTGTGTTCCAATCCTGGCGAGAACATCGGACAAAGCAGTGTTTATCCCCTCTTAATGTTGGCGACATTTGCGAGGTAAAAAGCCATGCATGGTCTGTTAAAAAATTTTTCCCAAAGAGGTATCGCACTGCGGGACGCCGTTCGGACTCGGCTATAAAAAAAGATCCCTTATCGTTGAGTTTTAACTTGAATCGGAAAGCACTCATTGATGTGTGAAAATTTGCCCCTTCTTGATTCGTGGTGCTAATGTGCTTCTTTAGGGTAATGTTCTCATTATGGGAGGGATGGCACCTCTGCCATTTCAACTAAAATATGGATATCAAATTCATGCTGCATTTCCAAAACCCTTTAATTTGAGCTCCATATTGCCATGGCCGGTAAGTACAAACCGTTTGGAGGGTGTTTTGGGGCTGGGGCGGCCACCGGAACTTTGCACTGAAAATAGATATCAAATTCTTTCTTTATTCCCAACGGAAATTAAGTTCAGTTTAGGGAGTGCTTTAGTGCGTGCCCCAAAACACTTGGCTCCAAAATTGGATATCAAATTCGTTTTCTACTCTCAAATACCTTTCATTTGAGTCCCATATTGTCATAATGGGTCAAATAACCTATTTGACGTATCTTTGGGAGGAAAAGCGCCACCTAGACTTGAACGCAAATTTTAATGTCATATTCGTAATCTACTCCCAAATACCTTTCATTTGAGTCCCATATAGCCATGGTAGGCTGTGTACTTGGACTCAAATTTTAATACCATATTCGTTTTCTGGTCTCCAATTCATTAGATACCCTTATTGTGCCCACCGGACCAATTTCGGATATGGGTGGCGTTTTTGGTAAGGGAAAGGGTCCGCCTCCACCCGATATTTAAAAATTATATAGCCTATGTTTCTTTCCAGACAAACGTACAAAATCTATGAAAATTTTAAGAAAATCGGTTCAGCCAAGTATCTTATAGTCATAATGGGCCTAATGGCGTTTTTGAGGGGTGGCGTGACCCCCTTTACTTCCATTTGATTTTGTATGCCAGATTCGAAATCTACTCTCGAATACCTTTCAATTGAGCCTCATATTGAAATGAACGTTCAATATGCTTGTTTGGGCGAGTTTTGTGGTTGAGGCGGCCCGATGGGAACTTATACTCAAATTTTTATACCATATTCGTATCCTACTCTCCAATACCTTTCTTTTGATACCTATATTGTCTCGATCGGTTCACTTTTGATTTTGGGTTGTGTTTTTGGCATAAGAGGGAGGGTTCGTTCCCCTTCCGATACCCTATGTTTCCTTCCTGACCAACCTACACAATATGCGAAAATTTCGAGAAAATCGGTTCTGCTGTTTTCCAGTCTGTACGGAGCAAACAAACCGAATCCCATATATCCGTGATTGGATAATGTTCCATTTTGGGCGTTTTTGTGGGGGTGGGGTGACCCCCTACATTTCGACATGAATTTGTATGCCTGATTCTTTATCTATTCCCGCATACTTCTCATTTGATACCCGTATTGTCCTTATCGGTCCACTTTTGCGTGAAGTTTTCGGGGTAACGTTAGAGGGTCCGCTCCCTTCCGTTATCAATAAATTCTAAAGTCTATTCCCACTTCCTGACCATATTCGTAATCAACTCCCGAATGCCTTTCATTTGAGTCCCATATTGTCATGATCGTCAAATAAACCTATTTGAAGGGGTTTTGGGGCTGGGGCGGCCCCCCCAGGTACTTGGACCCAACTTTTATTATGAAATTCGAACTCTACCCTTGAATACCTTTCGTTTGAATCCCATATTGTCCCGATCGGTCCACTTTTATTTTTAGATAGTACCTTTGCGGTAAGGGAGAGGGTCCGCCCCTTTCCCGATATCAAAAAATTATATAGCCTATGTTTCCTTCCAGACCAACCTACACAATCTGTGAAAATTTCTAGGTAATCGGTTCAGCCGTTTTTGAGTCTATACGGAACAAACAAAAAAACCGACAAACAAACACAAATTGAATTTTATATATAAGAAGAAGACTAGTGATAGAGGGCTCGCTCCACTGTGCCTTCATTCACACTTTAATTTCTTTTACTTGAGTTCTATATTGCCCCTCAGACATTTCGCACTGAATGTGGGGTAACGTTACTTCCAAATTCCTTTTACCTGAGTCCCATATTGCCATAGTAGGTGAATATGTCCGATTTCGTGGTGTATTGGGGTGGGGTGGCAACATATTTGTTTTCTACCCTCAAATACCTTTTATTTGATTGCCATATTGTCATGATTGGTCCATATATCCCGTTTGCGGGTTTTGGGTTGGGGCGATCCCCTCACATACCCTACCCCAAATTTGGATACAAAAGTTTTGTTTTTAGGTTACTATTATAGCGCCAATCAAAGTTTGCTAAAATCCTACCACCCATCTATGAGATTTGGTATTTTTGAAAATTATGATAAGGAGGAGGGTACGTCTCTCCGTCTTATATCAACAAATTAGGTGCCCTATTTTCATCATTCTGCACCATTTGTGAAATTTTCAAGAGAATCGGTTCAGCCGTTCTTGTGCCTGTGCGGAAAAAAAGCAAACAAACACAAATATTGTAGATTTTTATATAAAAGATATGCTCGTGAGCAACTTCAATAATTGTTTAACTATAGAAAGAGACCACCATTAATAGACCATCTAAAAATCTATTGACTTTGATATTTTTTTGTAATTTGATTTTATAAATAATAGAAAATATTATAAAAATTTTCAATTAAATTTGTAGAAATTTGATTTTAATAGGAATTTGGTTTTGTTTTTCAAAGAAAGAATTTACTAAAATATTTTGCATATGTGTCCTGCATTTATCCTTGCTGTCCTTAGTTGGCGTTCTCACCCCCAAATCGCTATTAAAATAGTTTGTATCCAAAAATAATCGATATGGGGCATTTGAAGCACTTAAATGGGGTTATTTTTATTATAGTTAATGTAGGCCTACATGCGAATGAATATCGAATAGAGGAAAAACGCCACAATAGCTGAGTATGAATGCATATTCACATTGTCCTTCACCAAGAGTCCATTGACATTGGTGGGGTAACTTTTTGTATGTCTTGTGGTATTTCCCCATGTTGTATGAAAGGCTTTTATTCAGTTTCCCGGCACATGGCACCTTGCAGTAGGCTACACTCTTTCACCACAAATGTTTTTTTTTTTTTTGTCCACCTGGTATGGTGCGGACAATACACGTGCCTTACATTCTTTTATAAGGAAAGAACATTTGATGTTTGTTTTTTTATTCCTTCCTTTCTGTAGTATTATTTTGTAAAACTGGAAAAACAAATATTTCGCCTTTTATTTTATTAACACAACTCTCGCCCCTTTCCTACTTGTACTCGGTACTCGGTTGAGTATAGGGGTTTAAACATAAATGATTCTCTGGCAGGGTGTACTGCTTAAGTGCTGCGCAATGATAAAAAAAAAATGTTGTAATCAAACTGAAGCGCTTTTTTTTTCATTTCATGTCATTTATTTTTGGGCTTTTAGGCGTATGGGTAAGTACGATATGAGTCCTGCATAAATGTCACACGTGAAAATCAGATTAGAAAACAGATGGGGGCGTTTTATAATATTTTCATGTGATTTAGGTATGTTATTGTCCTCGAATATCAGATAAAAGTTCAATGGGGACATATTTTGTACATGAAAAGATTTATGTAATGTGGGAAATTCGAATTATCTTGAGGCATATGAAAGGAAGTATTGCTCAGTTTGTGGTTAGAACATAAACAAGATAACAGATGAGGCAATTAAAGCTATACCATGATGAATGCTCCTAAAGAATACCCAGAAATGCAGGGTAGCTGACGCGAATTGTTACCAAGCTCACATTGGTATATTTGCGGAACTAAAAACGACAGCTACATGATATTTGTTTTATTGACAGCTCATTATATTGCTTACAAGCCACCACAAGCATTTGTTTCTGAGTTGATTTGAAAACAAGTAAGAGCGTGGTAAGTTCGGCCGGGCCGAATCTTGGGAACCCGCCACCATAGATTCTGCTAAAATATCGGAACTATTGGGTTGCCCAAAAAGTAATTGCGGATTTTTCATATAGTCGGCGTTGACAAATTTTTTCACAGCTTGTGACTCTGTAATTGCATTCTTTCTTCTGTCAGTTATCAGCTGTTACTTTTAGCTTGCTTTAGAAAAAAAGTGTAAAAAAAAGTATATTTGATTAAAGTTCATTCTAAGTTTTATAAAAATTCATTTACTTTCTTTTAAAAAATCCGCAATTACTTTTTGGGCAACCCAATATAGTTATAGGCCTAATTAGAACGTACTTGGCGCAGTTTTGAGAGTCATAGCAGGAAAACTACTATGCAAAATTTCAGCCAAATCGGATAAAAATTGCGGCTTCCGGGGGCTCAAGAAGTCAAATCGGGAGATCGGTTTATATGGGAGCTATATTAGGTTATACACCGATTTGGACCGTACTTGACTCCGTTGTTGGGAGACATAACAGAATACTATGTGCAAAATTTCAGCCAAATCGGACAAAAACTCTGGCTTCCATGGGCTCAAGAAGTCAAATCGGGAGATCGGTTTATATGGTTATATCATGTTCTTGACCGATTTCAACTGTACTTGGCACAGTTGTTTAAAGTCATAACACAACAGTACATACTAAATTTCTGCCAAATCGGACGAACATTTGTGGCTTCCAGGGGCTCAAGTAGTCAAATCGGGAGATCGGTTTATATGGGAGCTATATCCAAATCTGAACCGATATGGCCCATTTGCAATCTCCAACGACCTATATCGAAAAAGGTATCTGTGCAAAATTTCAATCTGCTTGCTTTACGAATTCGACCGAAATCGTGGTTTGGACAGACGGATGGACGGACAAGGCTATTTCGAATCAGACTTTCGAGACGATCAAGAGTATATATACTTTATGGGTCATAGATCAATATTTCAAGGTGTTACAAACGGAATGACTAAATTAGTATACCCCCAAGCTATGGTGGTGGGTATAAAAAGTAATTTGTGATGGAGTTCTAAATGGGCGCTCTAAATACTAAAAAGTTACGTAGAAAATTAAAATCTGAGTCAGGACTTCCGCGCTACTTACAAAATCGCTAAGTAGGTAAAAACCAGAAAATAAAATTTCGCCAAAATACTGAGGGAAAATTCAAAACCCATCAAAGTTTGTAGATTATGAGGCTGATTTAGTCAGTCTCATACGTTCAGTGATATATCCAAACTAGTGTGAGTTTGCGAATTGCTATAGCTGACATTTGATCCTCTGCTTAAATCGGCAATAAACTTCTTCGGCTTATGCATTATCAAGCTAGTTGTAAGAAGATGAACCTGATAGAAACTCCACCTATACCCCTCTGTATAAATAATCACCATTTCTTTCTGTCTCGCTTTCTCTCTTCGATACAGAAATGAGTTTTTCATATCTGACAATCTTTTACTAGGCATAAGTAAAGTTTTTGCAATTTTCTAAGTTCACATACTTTTCTCTCTCTCTTTCTTTGTTCGTAAAATAATATCAAAATCTTTGCGTTCAGAGCAAAAAAATATGACCGCATATCATGATTTTCATCAAGGTCATACCACTAAGTAGGCAATTATTCTAAAAGCTTAAACTCTAGGGAATTTTACCCCTGAATACCGTAATGTGGCGTTTACCATGCTGTCTATCATTTTGCTAATTTTGTTAAATTCACTTAAATTTTAATTTTCCCCAGCACCATTTAAACACACATTTCTCCATTGATGATGTTAAAATGGCCTTGATTTTATTTTCATTTCAATTAATCGCTTTGTTTCAAGTGCAAATATTTGAAAATGCACATTGGAGGCTTTTAAAATAAAACTTTCTGTTCTGTTCTGTTTTGTCTCATTTTGCAAATTAAGCTGCCTGGTGTGGCATTGAGTGTTATTTTGTTGTTGACAACCATGTTGGTAATAACGCAGTTGCTAATTTTCGTGGGGGTGTGAAAAGGAAGTGTAAAACAGTGGCGGAGAATGGTGTGAAGCAAAGGAAAATAGGGGGAAATATATTTAATGCCAGAGAATCTCAACGAAATTCATGATGACAGTAAGCCCTGATTTAACATATTACCATAATATGCTAGCTGTGATAATATGTTTAGGTATCTAAGATTGGGTTCTATTCCCATTGTTGGACAAAGAATGAGGACTGATTACACTACAGGTGTGAAACATCTTCATGGTCATTGACTTTTGTCACAATTCATTCTTTTTGAATTTCGAAATGAGAATAAATTGTATTGGCCCTGGCGCACTGGCTAATTGGGCAACGTCTTGTGGTTTTCACAAATAGCTACTAATGAATTCAATAATTGCACAAATCGATACAGACGGCAAGTAATGAAATATTTAATGGCAGATTTATCTCATACCTATTGATTTAAAGGCATTCCAATAAGTAAAAGAATGGAAACTTTATTAGCTCAAAAGTCGAAAATCTTATCCTAGATGAAAAAATCCCAAGGTTCACCCCGAACGAAAAAAAAAAATTACTAAAAACTCAAGTTTTTTTTTTCCTAGATCAAAGAATGTTGATAAAGACTTCGAGCCAAAGAAGCAAGTCTTTTAAGTAAGGATCTTACTATACCTAACATCATAGGATGGGGGTATACTAAACTAGTCATTCCGTTTGTAACACCTCGAAATATTCGTCTGCGACTGCAAAAAATATATATATTCTTGATTGACTGGACAGTTTGAGTTGATCTAGCCATGTCCGTCTGTCTTTTGGAATTACGAAATTTTGTGTGTGTTTAGTGTTCTGTTACGACTTCTAACAACTGTGTCAAGTACAGTTGAAATTGGTCTATAGCCTAACATAGCTCCCATATATCCTGATCTCCCGATTTGACATCTTGAGCCCCTGCTGTCCGCAATTTTTGACCGATTTGGTTACAATTTTGCATGTAGTGTTCTGTTACGACTTCCAACAGGCGTATCAAGTACGGTTGAAATCAGTCCTTAACCTGATGTAGCTCCCATATAAGTCGATCGCTCGACTATCCTTGTTCGCTTCCTAGAAGCTTTCATTTTTGCCTGGTTTGGCAGAAATTTCGCACGTGGAGTAAAATTATGCCTCTCAAGAATTTTATTTTGTGTTAATTTTACGCAGAATCCATGATGGTATGTTACAAAGATTTGGCCCAGCTGAACTTAGCATCTTTTATACTCGATTTATATATACGCCTCTACGTTTATCAGAAAAAAAACTTTTAATTCTATTACGCTCGTTAACTTAATCATATCTTATTGACGAATGAGTCCCATCTTTTCTTTTTCGAAAAATTCTATTTTTAAACGAAGCATTATGCTTTGTTTACTTTATACCACCATTTAAGTTAAAAATTCCTTAACCTCAAGTAAAAAATCTTACACCAAAGGAAATTTTTCCTTAAAAAAATGGATAATTTTCTTTAAATTTAGTAAAACAAGCCTTTAAAATAAGAATGCAAATGTTTTCTATGTGAATCATTACGGTAACGAGGAATTGATAGCTAGCTCGGATTGCCAGTACGGCGGCCGTGGATTCGATTCCCACGCAAAGCTTTAGTCAGTCGCTGCTGTGATATCACAATGGCAAAATTGTTTCAACATTATTTCATGCTGTCACTATAACCGAAGCTAAATCCATTTGTAACTTATGTAGGTTTCACTTCTGTCGAACACGAAAAATATTTTTTTAAAAGATTTCCATGAATTTGAGCATTTTTTTTTTGTGACATTTGTCTGTTTCTAAAGGACTGATTCATTTCTTTCTTTCTTTTTTCTGACCCACTCTAATGTCTTGGAATTTTTTTGTTTCGAAATGGTTTATTTATGTTTAACCTGAAAATCCTTTTAGAGCCCAGGAATTGTAATAAATTAACGTTACAAAATAGTGACACTATGTGGCTGTTACTCGACAGGAAAAGGAACTCACGCGTGTTCACCCATTCAACACTCCCGCATATGGGTAAAAACAAGTGAGGAGAGTATATAGGGTATTGGCCCATATGGCTGCATACAAACACATATATCTTATGTATGTGTGCAAAGTATATTTCTCATTATTATGCAAAGTGATCCCAAGCAAGTGGGCAATCTTGAAAATTGGAAGCTGTTATCGTGATAAGTGCAGAGAGGAGAGAGGTAAAAGGTATGGAAAACTTCTAAAAGAGTGGCCTCCTGGCATAGGCAAGGCAGAAAACGCTTTTGAACTTTTTGTTTATTAGTGGTCTACGGATTCTGTGGTTTGGTGGATTGCCTGCCTGCCTGCCGTCTTTCCAGCCAACAAAATTGGAAAATTGTGTTAGGCTGCCACAAAACTAAAACAAAGAAATGGAAATGCAAAATAAATCACACACACCAACTCAATGGTTCAATGAAAATTGGTTTTCGATTTTCTTCCAGACCATCTCCTTCGTTTGAGATAAAAAAACGTTGTATTTTTCTGGCTGTGGCGAAAAGATTTATGCGATGCCTTTGGTATTTGCTCTTAATTGTGTTTAATTTCAGTTTAAACAACAGCCTGGCTGACAATTAAATGATGCTCGGGCAGAATGTTATAAACAAATGTTGTCAGAGTGTCTTTATGTCATCTATGCGGCTAATGATGATGATGATGATGATGACGATGTCGAAGTCCAATTCCATGTGTATGCTATTGGGCCTAACGATGATGATGATGCTGCGATGCTGATGTTGTTCAAGTGAAAATAAATCCTGAGGGATTTCGACATAAGCGCACATCAAGGCTGCCAGAAGCTTGAACCAATGATTGCAGTACCCTCAATAATGTGCGACAGACGAAAACATAGGCAAGGATAAAGGGGAATGCTACAGGCTCAAGTACAGCTTGGATACTTGTGGGCCTTTAGAGTCACTGCTGCTGCCGTTACTAAATGTTTACCTTTAATTCTTACTTTTATGTTTGGCTAATGGCCATTTTAACAATTATTTGTTGTAGCTGTTGTTGGTTTCGTTGTTTTTTGCTGTTTTTTTTTTTTTGTCTTCTTAACTAAAGAGATCTTGCCAATGTCGTTTGCTGCTAATGCCATTGCCATGGCCTTAGGATGGCTGTCGTAGCCTGCCATGCATGTTACTGTTTACTGGTTTTAATCTAACGTAAAATGTCACTTCGAATTAACAGAACCTTTGGTATGTAGCGATTTGCGAATAGTTTTCTTTTTTTACTCCTGCCTTCAATTTTTCCTCCATTTCTTTAAATTTTCTATTGGTATTTAGTTGTGTGCTGGCTTTCTTTTTATTGCAAACCTTTCCATTGAAAGCAACGTTGGAAATTTTTTCTGCTTGCAATCTCTAATGTAATTTGAAAATGTTACCGTTCCTCATCTATCTTTCTATCCACCTTTCTATCCATCTTTCTATCTTATCAGCTGTCATGTGAGATGTTTAACTTTATTTTCAGTTCAGTGAATATACGAGGGATGGCTGATAGACTATGGAGGTAGGTGGAAATTTTGAGTTGCATAAGCCACATTTACTTTCTTTAAGTAATCAAAGACGGTCAACTTATGCACAACACAAAGCAACAGTTATTATTAATTTGTTACTTGTATAGGCTGGGCATTTGTCAGTCAAAGTGGTCACATGACAGAGTACTCGGGATTGAATCCCATCCGAAATTATCTAAGTGAGCCTGATTGCAGACTACCACATTAAACTAACCTATCCGAGGGAGATACTGGCATTTTAAGTTATTCCAATATTTGAAATAATTGCAGACGTCTACCTCATCTATCAGTCAATGCAGTCTAAAGAACAGGGAGCAGACGATGAGATCATCACCTGCTCCCAAGATGTCCATCTACTAGAGGACCAATGGTTGAAGTAATCCAGATAAACCTCCATTGCAGCGAGACTAACAAACACGCTCTGATGGAGAAAATCAGCAAGGACAAGATTCATATTGCCTTAATTCAGGAGCCATGGATGACCCGGAACAAAGTTTCAACTACCAATTATTTTAGGCTACCACTGGTTCTCGGTTGAGGAGTAGCGTTATGTGTCATACAAATTTGAATTATATATTTTCCCCAGAGTTGTCAATGGCGGATGCAGCAGTGGTGAGACAGGGAGATGGTGGAGCATACCTGCCACCACTTTATCATCATTTCTACTCTCCGACACCGCCACCCACGTCGTAGCTGCAACGGCTGGTGAGAGAAGCAAAACAGTGAACTCTCACCATATTAGGTGGTAGTACCAATACTATTGTAATAAGCGGGGCCAAGCCCTGGCAGAGTTCTTAAATACTAACGACATAATAACACCTCATATTAGTAACACCGCTACCTTTGCTAATAGGATTAGGGAGGAGGTATTAGATGTGATGATATGTTCAGAAAATCTAATCGGTGAGGTTCAGGATTGGAAGGTCTCCATGGAACACTCTTTCTCTGACCATCGCTAAATTAGGTTTAGAGTAGCCCGGCTACCGCCGAATCCGGAATGGAATCTTGGAATAATGATGTTGATCGAAGGTTTATAATAGCGGAATTTATGGTGAAGGAATCCTTGAGGAGCTTCAAACCATTTAAGTCACCCGGACCTGATGGAATATTTTCAGGGTTACTACAGCAAGAAGCAGACTATCTGGGCCCCACCTGGCCAATATTTTCACAGTGTGCCTGGGACTTGCATATGCTCCGAAAGCCCGGCAGGAGGCAGGGTGGTATTTATACCCAAGCCCAGCACGGCAAGACCTAAAAGCCATACGTCCTTTCTACTCAAAACTATGGAACGCATTGTGAACACCATGATGAAGAGTAGGACATCCAGCCAACTGCTCAAGTACAAACAGCATGCCTGTGTCAAGGGAAGGTCGGTGGTGACTGCCCTGTACGAGGTTGTGCATAAAATAGAAGAATCCTTCGATGACATCGAAAGATTCTTCGATGACGGTATGCATTGACATCGAGGGGGCTTTTAACAATGTACGGGCCGACACACTGATCCAATCCCTAGACTAGTGCCGGGTGGACCCGGTCCTTAGAGACTGGATAAACCATATGCTAAGGAACAGGTGGATAAATTGCGGGTCCCCTGACATAAATATATGGGAGAAAGTGGCACGAGGCACGGGGGTCATTTTTTTTTTATCACAACTCCTATGGGTGAGTTACCACCATGATTGCCTACTAGGGATGCCGACTGAGGAGGTATTTGAACCCGTCTGCTACGCATGCGATGTTATAATACTTCTAAGGGGCAAGGATCCGAAACATCTAAGCAGAAGGGCCGAAAGGGTCTTGCATATGGCTGGGCTAGACACAAAGGTCTTAATGTTAACCCAGAGAAGACTGAAATATGCCTGTTTATGGGGAAGACAAAGGTGGGCCAATTCAACACTCCACGTTTCCTCAATAAGACGATTTCCATATCTGACAAGGTCAATTGCATAGGTGTGATCTTGAACCGGAAACTGAATTGGAAGTGTCACATTCAGGAGCGTAGTGAGAAGGCTCACAGATGTTGGGCACTATGTAGACGGGCCGTAGGCTCAAAATAGGCCCTGAATCAGAGGATAGTCCACTGACTCTAAAGGACCAATACTTGCTTACGCTTCAGTAGTTTGGTGGACTGCTACGGAGAAAAAGTACAACATAAGGACCATACAACAGGTTCAGAGGACATGTTGTCTTGGCATAGGCGGAGCGATGAGGATTATGCCCACTAGGGCACTGGAAACTTTTCTGGATATCCGTCTCATTGACATTCAGATTCATTGTGAGACAACCACTGCGGCTATGAGACTTAAGGCGATAGGAGAATGGATTGAGGATGGGAGCAGCATCGCGGTATAATCGAGGCGACGATAGGAAACCTGGAAGGTAGGGAAGAGATTTCCGATCGGATAGCTGAGATGAACCTTTAGGTCGAGTGCGAGGCACTGCTGCCAGCGGCACAGTCTTGGATTGACGGAAGATCATGTTACACGGATGGATCATAGCTAGAGGACAGCGTACGCCTGGAGGTCTACATTGAGAACCCAGGGATATCTATTTTAGACTGCCTGACCATCATAGGTTCCTGCAGGCGGCGATCCGGGCGATTATCCATAGGGTCCATAAATAATTATAGCATCTATATATACCGTTCACCCTATATCGACTTATTCACCGATACAGCTTCTTCAAATTTGAAATTAATCATTCCTCTGTTCAGTTTTAATAGGACTAATGGTGATGGATACCAACTTATCCCATTTTTTACTTTTTAAGTCTTTAGATAACTGTACTAGGTAACCTCTTCAAACTTGCTTACAGTTTGGGTGTCGTATCAAAACGTTGGAAGGCTTCTAATTTCTATGTGACTACTGGTTAAAGATCGTTTGAGAGCAAAATAAATTCTAAGCGATTGATAGTGAGTTTTGCAAAAGTCGCCGTTCCATTGTAAACGTTCTGTCTAATGATTCGATGCAAGCCATTAGAAAACAGCGGGTGAGCTGATCCGACAATGTCCTTACCTCTGTCTGTCGGCATACTCAATTTTCTGAACGAATAAAACTAAAACTACAAAATTTTGCACAATTTTTCTTTATTGATGTGTGTTTATAAGGATTGGTTGTTCTTTTATTCTACTTCGATATAGAGTTTGGAAGATAGAACCATATAAGATACTGCCTACTATGTAATTTGAGATACAAGCCACTGTAGTAAACTACTTTCCATAAAAAGTCAAATATTGTCGATGCATATCGATGGCTTAATATAAAAGGGTCTTATTTCGATGTTTTGTTACTTTACAGAATAAGGAAAAAAAGTTGACAAAGGCCTTTTTTAAAATCGTTATAACTCAGTTATTTGCATATTGAAATTTTGAAGCAATGTGTATCTTACATTTGTCTTCTAGAATAAAGAAAGAACTCTACTATATTTTTTTCTTTACCAGGGATGAAAAAACAGTTGACCTATGCTTTTTTTTGAAATCGTTACATATGCGTGTAATTTATATATCTGAAATTTTGAGGGAAGGTGCATCAGACATTTTACAAGAAACAATAAATGTAATTTTGGAAAAGAATTGAGTTAGGCTCTTTTATATTAAGCCATTGATATACCACATCTTAGTAACCTAAAAATCCTGAGTCAGAGGTCAAATACTACACAATGGTAACATAAATTACGGGCCTAACCAACTTGATAAGTACTTTAATATACATATAATTTTCCTCTCAGAACATTTTGCAAATAAACTCATTGCACCTACTCTTGCTTTGCCGAAAATCGTAATTTATGTACTCCTCTAGTTATCCTTATAATCTTTTTAAGTGCCAGTAGGAATGAATTGTTTCTCTTTTTCAATTTTCGAGGCATTCATTCGTATGCGTATGCATGCATTATCAGATTCTTTTTAAAATCATGAACACACATTTATTTTGCATTTAATGTGTGAGAAAAATATATGTGTCATTGCTGTTATGTGCTCTTCAATGGATAAGCTTCATTTGCATCATCAAGACCCACCCTTCTACCATCATGGTTATTGCTTCTGGACAATGATACTTGCATATTAATATGCACTTTACATTAGACCTCCTCGGCTGAGGTTTAAAAAATAAATTAGGATTTGTACTACGGAGTTGATTTTACTTTTTTAAAATTGAAAGCGAGACTTAACTCATATTTGCAGAAGATATATGGCACTTTATTACTAAATTTAATAAACGTTCAAGATATTTGAAGAGGTACAAGCATTTTAAGTTATACTGTAAACAATAAGTTTTTAGTAAATATTATATATATTCCAGCTCGAGATCGTATTCAATGCTTTCTACTCAAAGTATAGCTTGGCTAAGGACTTATAAAAGTTGGACAAGTGTGTATTGTAGTGGATTACGATTTCTGATACGCCATGTTTCTTTACCAACACCTTTGCTAAATTCATAAAGGTGCTCTACTTACACAACGACTATTGAGTGCGGTGTAGAGCAAGCTCTTGTTTTCGAACAGGGCTCAAAAAGTCCCCTAACTCTCCTTGGCGCAGTACGAGAGTGGAAGGCCTTACTTTCCACTATTCCGATACAAACTAATTACTAATATTTTTAAAACGTATATCCATATATATTATGGACTTTTTGATTTTAAAGTTTAAACAAAATCTTTACGCTTTGAGAAATCAAACATTTCTCAAATTTTTTTTCTTATGGAGTCACCCTAATATTGCTCTATGATTTCATCTATACTTGTGGTACAGGGAAGTAAATGCAATGGTCTTTTTGATACACATGCATGCAAATGTGTGTTGATGCGTTGTATGCTACTGAAAGTCTTTGTCCATGTATGCTAATATCTTCTAGCAGCCGATTCCACTTCTTTCTCTGTTAGTCACTTTTAAGGGCATTGCTGGCCTGTTGTTGGTTTTTTCGCATAACCATAATTTTCACTTTTCATTTAAAAAATTCAAATGCAAGACTACGCTAGGAAAGAAAGAACAATTCAAGCCAGTCCTGTACTGCAGCTGTCAACGGGATCCACCCACCAACCACAAAGCCAAAGATGGGTCGGTCTCTTTTGTCCGTTCACAACAATGTCTCTGTTAACGGGAAAAATGCAGCATGCAAATGATATACGATGCTTTGAATTGGGGATGGATGGCATGCAAAATATGAATACAAAGAAGAGAATTCTGTTTCATATGAGAAAAGTGTAACTGGCCAAGATTTTTAAGCTTTTAATATTCCCCAAGTTGAGAAACCCCAAAGGACAACCAACAGTTCGTTGGGGTTTCTCTACTTGGGGAATATTAAAATTTAGAAAGTTTTGCAAATATTAGCAATTCAATTTGAAATTGAAGTCTTGAAATTACAATGGTTTTTAGTGAGAGTAAACTTTTAGTGGTTGATTTTAGAAGGACAAATATTTTTGTTGATGTAGGATAATGGACATCATACATAGTTGATTTTTCAAAAGTTAAGAACTTTTTATACCATATTTGTGGGTGCAGGTAAATTTAAAATTAAATTTTTATACCCTACACCACTATTGTGCTACAGGGTATTATAACTTAGTGCATTTGTAACATCCAAAAGGAAGAGAGATAGACCCACTGATAAGTATGCCTATCAACTCAGAATCACTTTCTGATTCGATTTATCTATGTCCGTCTGTCATAGATAAGACGTCCGGCTGTCATAGATAATTTGCGTACAAACACAGGTCGCAATTTCATCCGATCGTCTTCAAATTTGGTACGTGCAAGTTTTTCGGCCTAGAGACAAAGTCTATTGAAATTGGAAAAAATCGGTTCAGACTTGAATATAGCTCCCATATATATGTTCGTCCGATTTTGAGAAATACTGCAATAAAATGGTCATTTGTTAGCCGATTCTCTTGAAATTTGATAGGACTTCTGACTTTCGGCATTACTGGAATAAATTTGGAAGGAAGGATTTTCTAATGACTCGAAATTGCTGGTGAATTTCATAGATATAGCTGCCATATATATTCCCACTTCCCAGATATAGATACCATATATGTATATCATACTCCTAGAACAACTGCAAATGTATTTATTGGTCAATCTTCCCAAAATTTTGTACAACGCTTTCCTCGATGACTTCCACAATATCTATAAAGTTTGATCAAAGTCAGTTAAGATTAAGATATAGCTCCCATATATATGTTCGGCCGATTTTGAGAAATATTGCAATAAAGTGGTCATTTGTTAACCGATTCTTTCGAAATTTGGCGGGAAGGATTTTCTTATGACTCTTAATATATTACTTGTTAAGATTACGAATATGACATTACAAATGAGGTCAAAGAAATGGGGCCATCCTAAACCAGTCCCCAAATCGTAATATTAGCCATCGTGTTCAAATGAAAGGTATTTGAGAATTGATTACGAGTATGAAATTAAAATTTGTGTCTGAGTGGCGCCCTAACCCCTAAAGACACCACTGACCAATCATGACAATGTAGTGATAAAGTGATATATATTTTAAGTAGAGTGGGAACCTAACATACAAACCTACTCAATGTGAAAATTTCACAGATTGTGTGTGTTGGTCTGGAAGGAGCTACAGGCTAAATAATTTGTTGATATCGCAAGGGGGGCGGACCCTCCTCCTCACTCAAAAAGCCCCAAAAGACACAACCGAAAGAATGATATTTGGAAATTGAACACGAATTTGGTATCCACTTCTGCCTGGGTCACACCCCCAAAACAAGACATACTTACCGAACATGCCAATATGGGCATGGCTGGATCGTTTTTTCGAGGATCAATTTTTCGAGGTATTACAAACGGAATGACTAGATTCGGGTATAAAAAGTTGTGTACTTATTTCCAATGTGTGACGAAAAGAAGAACGAAGCAGCAGAAAAAAAATCCTATAACAAAGAGTAGAAAAAAATTAGCGAATAGAATCCTATGAGGAAAAGAAGAACGAAAAAAGAAACAGAAATACTACGACGAACAACAACGAAGCGGCGAAAAAGGTTGGAAGCGCAGAACCCATGGTGGTGGGTACCCTAGGTTCGACCCCAACAAACTTTTATCGTTTTGACTTCTCTGTACGCATTGAGTTCCATTGTTCCTTTGAGTTCATAATTCATGGACATAGTGAAATAGCCGATACCGAGTTTTTCTTATATAAACGTATATCTTTCTTACCTTCTGTTCCAAAAAACTAACTGTCTTTTTCGTTAAAAAAAAAAAAAATATTGTCTGCCCAGGAAGACAATAATGAGCCACCGCCCATTCGCATTGCTTTTGGCACTTGTACTTTTTCTAAATTAATTAGCAACTTCCATTGAAATATTGTCCATGTTTCTGTCCGTCCGTCCGTCTGAATGTTGGCCTGTTGTTTTGTTTTCATTTTGGATTTGTTGTCATCATTAAGTTTAACAATCTGTGACATTCCCGTGTTTGCAATCGCATAAATCTTCCAATAATGCTGCAGGCAGCCCAGCAACTCAACCAAAACAAGCAATGGTCTTGTATGGAGTAGATTGGATCAGTCCCGGCCGGCAATGGAAAAAAGTGAACAACAATTGAAGAGGCGTTGTACATGGCAAACACCGCAACGAGCCGTGCAAACAGCCACAGCAACAGCTCCAGCAACAACAACAACAAAATGTACTTAAAACAAATCTTAAATAACAACTCAGCGACACCACTTAAAATATAAATAAATAAAATTAAAATTACCTACACACTCGCACTCAGAGACTGACATTCTCACATACACACACGCACTCATACATAAATAAGAGTGAAATGAATGTATCTGTAACGAGTACCGTTTTATTGGTAACTAAACAAACCTAACCTACCGTTGAGATTTTCAATTGCAACCAAGTTTATGACAATGACGATGTACATGATGCTGATGCTGATGATGATGATAATGATAATGGCTATGATCATCCACAATGACAATAGCAACAACAATAAACAAACATTAAGTTTATGGTAATGGTGTAAAGAAATCTCATCTCTGTGGTAGTTACAAAAATTATTGTTTTTTTTTTTGTATATTAAAAAGATTGCATTAAATATGTTTTTATAAGCATGAACCATAGTGACATCAAAAAACCACAACACTAGACTATAGAAGTGGAAACAAGGTCATTGCCCGTAGGCGGTATGCTTCTGACTAAAAATTAAAAAAAAAATATTTCAATTTCATAGTGAATATATTTTCAAAATTTTTCAACAGCTGCAATCCCGTTATGAAAAAGAGATCCCATGGTTTTTTTTTAAGAAGGTACCAAAAGTACCCTTTGTTAGAGTCATTTAAGGGTTAACAGAAAGCAGTATATCCGAAAGCACTCCTTGTTCCGATGATCTAATGGCGCAGTGGCAAACTATTGCCCACTCCATGGAAAATGCCGTGAAATCCGTACTTGGGTACCGGAAGCTTCCTCCAAGAAACCCATGGTACGATCAACAGTGTCGAGATGCTACTAAAGCCAAGAGGAGGCCACTGTAGCGCAGAGGTTAGCATGTGACGCTGAACGCCTGGGTTCGAATCTTGGCGAGACCATCAGAAAAATTTTTCAGCGACGGTTTTCTCCTCCTAATGCTGGCAACATTTGTGAGGTACTATGCCATGTAAAACGTCTCTCCAAAGAGGTGTCGCACAGCGGAACGCCGTTTGGACTCGGCTATAAAAAGAAGGACCCTTATCATTGAGCTTAAACTTGAATCGGACTGCACTCATTGATATGTGAGAAGTTTGCCCCTGTTCCTTAGTGGAATGTTCATGGGCAAAATTTGCATATGCTGAAGCCAAGAATGCGGTATGTAGAGCAACCCTGCAATCAGTAGCAACGCGCCAGATGAAGGAGAGGTATCGGGAGAAAAGGAGAGAGGAGAAACGTATATTCCGCAGAAAGGAAATGGAAAGACGCGAGTGTGAGCGAATTGAGATGTGCAGGAGTCAGAATGAAGTCTGGAAATTCTACCAAAGAATTAAATATCAAACTGATGGCTTTGGTGCAGGCACATCCTCCTGCAGAGACAAAGAAGGAAATCTGGTAACTGACACAGATAACATGCTGAGGATATGGGAAGAACATTTTACCCAACTGCTAGTGTCCGACGTGTTGGCGGCGAAGAGAATACCGCAGAACCAATCAATGATGATGGTATAGAATGTTTACCTCCTAGTCAGAATGAGGTCCAAGTAGCAGTGACCCGACTAAAGAACAACATGGCAGCAGGAGCCGACGGGTTACCCGCTGAACTATTTAAGACCAGAGGCGACACGCTGATAAGGCGTATGCATCAGCATGGCTAGGTCATGTTGTCAGAATGGCTGAAGAAGCTCCAGCAAAGAAGTTTGATGAAGGCAAACAGGGAAGACCAAAAGCCCGATGGAAAGATCAAGTGGTGGGAGACACTTCGTAACTTGGTGTCAGAGATTTTAGAAAGAGCGCAGAAGATCGATGCGCTTGGAACTCTATTCTACGTTCGGCTAGTGGAACAAATATTCTGTCATAGCCAATTAAAGTAAAGTAAGTATATCTGATTACAATAAAAGAGTTGCAAAAAGATTTAAGCTGAAATCGACAACATTGCCCTAAAGCAAGATAAATTGTCCCCATTTTAGGCTCATTCATTAATACACTTTTCTTTCATTTTCATCTCCCTTTGCAATATCTTCGTATCTTTTCTTTAGATATTAGAAATAATTGAAATTTGTTTCACAGTGTTATTTTAATTTAAAAGCAGCTTGGTTTAAATCATAATTTAACATGACACGTAGTTCTTGTTTGCAGTCAACGTTATGCTGTAAAACAATTTATAAATCATTTTATAATTAATTATATTTCCGTCATGGTGTTGACATGTCATAAATGAATTGATGAATGAATGAGTGATCCTACAAACACTATGATGCCTCTTAGCATGGACATGTTCATTATAATGAAGTTAATTTCCAAATGTGTCAGATGAAAGTCCTTTATCGCATGTATTACTACGTTAAATATCGCTCTGCATTTGCTCATAGTGAAATGTATTCATTTTCGCATCAATCAATGCTCATTTACAGCATTTTCATTGAATTTTCTTTGAAACTTCATCCATACGCTTTAGGAACAAAGTTTGATGGCTTGTTTGTATGGCCAGCACCACTATGACAAGCAATAAATAAATAAGTAACTAAATTATTGATACAATCAACAATGTCTTTCATATTGTGGATATAAGCAATAAGCTTCAAGGAGTAAGCCCATATCGAACTTATTCGCATTCAAGTGGGTGTGAGGATCGTTTTAATGATTGGGAAGGGCCGGAACCTGCTTAAAAGTTGGAACTGTAATATAAACTTGCGCACGTTCTTAAAACGATATGGAACAACAGTTTTAACATGTTTGACATCATGCAAGCTTTGAATGAGCATTATAAAAAAGGCGGAAGTTACGGAAGAACAAACTAACAGTGCAAATTCAACAACATTTGAAGCTGTTTTGTTTAATTTACACTTTTTTACACAGAGGAGAAAATTGTTTTGTGCTTATAGCGTTAAAAATGGTTTCCTTGTTTTGAGTAAAAACAGTGGTTGATAAGCAAAAAGTATGCCAAGTTCGAACGGGGTGTGTCTTATATACCCTTTACTAGGGATGAGATTGCCAAATTCTTCGCACGGTTTATCTAGCAACTGATAGATAAGAATGGCTTTCCGTAGGTGCTCAAAATATGAAATCAAGGTATTCTAGTAGTCAAATCAAGAAATAAGTTTATTCGGGAGCTATATCAGGTTATAGACAGATTCATCAATATATGGTTAGGATGTTGACGATCATAGCAGGAATCATTGTGCGAAAGTTCGATGAATACTGCGCCCTTAAGGGGCTCAAGAAAAACAAACGGGAGATCGATTTATTTCGGAGCTTTTTCAGGTTATAGACCGATTCAGACCATACACACAGAGGTCATGAGAGAAGTTATTGTGCAAAATTTCAGCCAAATCGTATAAGAATTATGCTCTCTTTATTTTCTAATCCCCAACAAACTATATCAATAAGATATTTTTGTGCAAAACTTCAAATGGCTTGCCTCATTGATTTCCACAGACGGACGTACATAGGGTAGTAAAACAATATTTCGAGGTATTACAAACGGAATTTTTAGATTTAAGTATCTTTATCCTATGTTAGAGGGTATAAAAATTATAAATTTTCTTTTACATGGTTCTAGAAATAATTTAATATAATTTTTCAAAGGAAAGAATTGTTTTTTAAGGCAAAATTTTTCTGAAGACAAAAAAATTATTTCCTTCAAAACAATATTTTAACTTTGTTCTAGTTCAAATTCTACTACCCATGAGTACAATTTTCATGATATTTTTTCTGAAAGACGACATTTCAAAAACACTTCTAAAATTTTGTTATAAAATTTTTTCTGTAAAAAATTTATTAAATTATTTTCTAAAAACAAATTCAATAGAATTTTTTTTTAATAAATATTTTTTTCTATTGTAAGGATATTTTCTCTATAGATTCAATTTCAAATGTTATATATATATATATATATATATATATATATATATATATATATATATATATATATAATTTATTCTACAAAAAATTTTTGGTTATTATTTTAATTTATAAAATTTTTTAAAAACAAATTCAATAATATTTTTTTCTAAAAATATTCAATAAAATTTTTAACAACAATTTTTCAACAACATTTTTTCTGAAAAATTGCAATAAAATTTTTTCTAAATAGAACTATTCTGAACTAGTCTTTAAAATTTTTTTTTTAATTTCAATCATTTTTTTTAAATTTTAAAAATGTTTTTTTTTAAAAATTTCAACACAATTTTTCCTAAAAAATTTTAGCAAACTTATTCCTTAAAAAATTTAAACTATATTTTTCTAAAAAGAATTATTCTAGATAATGTTTATAAATTTTTTTCGGAAAAAAGTTTATACAATTGTTTCTAAAAAAATTTATAAATTTTTGTTTGTTTGGAAGTTGTGTGATTGTCGCAGACAAAAATCCTGACATTACAAGAAAACACATGCATTTGGAAAAGTACGGCTAATAGACAGGGTTGTCGAGCGTGGTTATTGTGGTATTTGTACCATAAAGGCGTTTTCGCAATAAATACGATTCAAATACAACATATCAACCCACGGCCCTTGAAGCCATTACAACTAGTATGGTTGAAAAGTCTTCTAAACAAGACAAAGTGGTTGGTGCGTTGCGAACTCTGGCCTTCCTTTTCCATCATTGGGCTCGTCTCGAAAGAGAAACAAACAAAAATTGTGAAATTTAAAGATCTTTGCCCTAATAGGCAAAAAACTTGAAAATGAAAAAAAATTTTTAAAGTTTTTTCTAAAAACACCGTTTTCTAAAAAAATTATAAAATTTTTTCTAAAAAAATATTGGTCTATCCGGCCAATAATCTGCCCGTGGAAATCCATCCGTTCATCCATATGTCCGTCTAACCATCTGTTCGTCTATCCATCTGTCCGTCCGTCCATCCATCTATCTGTCCGTCCATCTATCTGTTCGCCCATCCATCTGTCCCTCTAACCATCTGTCCACGCATTCATCAGTCCACTAGCCATCCACCCATCTGTCCATCTATGCATATTTCCGTATAAACCATCCAACCATCCATCTGTCCGACCTTCCATCTATCTATCCGTCCATCCACCTGTTTGTCCTTACATCCGTCTGGCCGTCCTTCCATCCATCTATCCGTCCATTCCTCTGTACTTCTATCCGTTGTTTCATATATCTCCGTCCATACATAAATCCGTCTGTCCATCCATTCATCTATGCACCCATCCATCTATCCGTTCATTCATCTTTCCTTTCATCCATCTATCCGTCTAACCATCGACCACCTATTCATCTGTTCACTTGTCTAAGACATGATAGCGGTCGAACGATAAATATTTCATTTTAAATCTTTCTCAAACACTTCTAATTAGAATGAGTCATTGGAGATTGTCCATATCTGTTCAGATTTGTTAGTGTAAACCTATCCCCCGATTTTACTCTTTGAGTCCCTAAGGTACTGTTAGGTTAATAGTGACAATCAGTAACGACATGCCAAGGTCTTTCGGGGAAATCGAACCCATGACCCCCACGTTTACTAGTTTAAGATGCTGTTGACTTGATTAGATTAGATGTCATTAAATGCAAATTTGCCCATGAACATTGCACTAAGGAACTGGGGTAAACTTCTTACGCATCAATGAATGCTGTCCGATTCAATGATAAGGCACCTCCTTTTTATAGGCGAGTCCGAATTGCGTGCCGTAGTGCGATACATCTTTGGGGAGAAGTTTTTACATACCAAATGGTACAGTTCCTCACAAATGTCGCCAGCATTAAGAGGGGAAAACCACTGCTGATATGTTTTTTTTCTCATGTTATCGCAGGGATTGGAACCCAGTTCTCAGCGTCGTAGGGGGATATGCTAACCTCTGCGCTACGGTGGCCTCCTAAATAAGATGCGAGATTATTTAACCACTCCCATATTGTCATTATGGATCACATTTCTTCTCGAAGGGTTCAGATAGTAAAGCGGCTTCCCCCCCCCCCCCCCCCCATTTCACTCTATTTAGCTCCTAATTTCTATGTTAGATTCGTATTTTTTTCTAGTTAGAGAATATCTATGAAATTTAACTTGAACCATAAGTTATGGACCTTTTAATTAGTATGGAGTAAAGGATTAACCCATCTACCAATTTAATATTACAGTTTTTCCCTTTTCATTCCTTTCAATTTTTAGCAAAATATGCCGCTTAATTCAAACAAGCAATATTTTAAAAGATTGAGATTTCTCAATCCTAAATTTTTTCCTTTGAATGCCGGTTTTACAAAAATTTCTTTTCATTCGGACTTTAATTTGGTATGGCCTATCCCCTATCACATCCAATCAAGGCAAGTGTCTTGGTTTTAATTTTTCAAAAATTCATGCAACTGTCGTGTTAAACAAACAAAATTTTGTTTTGCAATAAAACTTATTTTAATGAGATTGCATTAAAAGTTGTTCCACCTTTGCGGTAGATTCATTTTCATGCTACTTCCAACAGTTGTCATGACCAATTAAGTTCAAGCGGAATTCCCAGAACACTAAAAGTTTGGCAAAACACGTTTCACAAAAATGTACTGTTGAGCGATAAATAATAAAATAAATTAAATGGGCAATAGAAAGAAGGTCTTAAGGTTCGAGACTTTGAAAAATATGGTGTAACTTTGAAAGAATTTGAAGGTGGTTTTTTGTTTCAATAAAGGAGGAAATGTTTATGATTCGGATTTCCGTTTCTATCTGTAGAGTTAGGTTATAGTAATACCACAGTAACGAAACAAAAACCTATGGTGGGAATCGAACCCACGACTCCTGCACTGGTATTACGAACTCAGCTACCTGGGAGCTTAAAAGAGGATTCGGATTTCCGTTTCTACCTGTAAAGTTAAGAAAGCTTATAGTAAGACCACACAGTAGCGAAAGAAAAACCTCTGGTGGGAGTCGAACCCACGACTCTTGTACTGGTATTACGAACTCACTATAAACTCAGCTACCTGGGAGCTTCATTCTTAAGAATATTCTGTTGAGGTTCAGGAGGAAATGTTTTTTGCTTTGATGTGCATATGAACTGACTTTGACCAACACTATGATCAACCAGAAAGAGAGAGAGAGAGAGAGAGAAAAATCTCAGCGAACCTCTCTCCATTACGATGTTTCACTTTAGCTTCCCATGTGAGACCAAACACTAAATTTGAAAATGACATTCAAACATAGGAAAACAAATTCCCATGTTTTTTGATTATAGGTGCTAAAAGCATTCAAATGATAATATTAAAACCTTAATTGCTTTTATTTAGTTTTTTAGTATGTAGTAATTACCGCACAAGAATATACCCCAAATCCCCCTACTCTAAAGTGTTGTATAATTTTCGAAGAATTTTGGGAATGGGTAGTTAGCTTTTTATGCAGCAGATTCTTGTTTTTCGGTTTGTTTTTATTGTAGTTTCTTTTTGTGTTGGTCGACAATGAAGCTATGATGAACGATGAACGTACCATAGCATAGCTCATCGTTGTCTACCACTTCCATAGCACTAGCGCTGTGTGCTTAAGTGAAAACTTTTTAATTTATGCAATTGTAACACTTCAGAAGCATAGCATGGGAACAGCCAAAAGAAGAATATGTGAAATGAAGAATAAACTTTTTTATTTTAAAGTTGTACACTCCCGAAGCCATTTACACAGCCTCTTGAATACACTCGAAGAAAATAGATTGTAGAATAATTAAAACTTTTCCATTTGCCATGAAAATTTCCGATCATTGAGCTCGTTTGGAAAGAAAAACAAACAAAAATTGTAAAACTTATGTTTGTTTGCCCTAACAGGCAAAAAACTTGAAAAGGGCAAAAATTCGGCATAGCCTTGCCGGGATTCGAAACTGGGCACACGGAGCAACAGCGAGAGAAAATGAAAGCGAGACCCAATGAAATAAGACCAAATTTTATTGATCTTTTTTAAAGGCAACATTTCAATGCAATTTCTTCCATGGACAATATTTCAAAAAAATAATTCTCTGAAGGGAAATTTCTAAGAATTTTTTTATATAAACAGCATTCAAAAGATTTTATCCAAAATCAAAATTTTCAAGAAATTTTCTCTAGGACCAAATTCCAAGGAAATTTCAAAAAAATTCTCTCAAATCAAAAGCGAGGCAATTTAAAAACGCTTTCCCTAAAAACCAAATTTCAGGGAAACTTTTCTTTAAGGACAAATGTTCCAGAAAAATATCGCTTCTGACAAATTTTAGAGGAAATTTTTCTCCAAAGTCAAAAAATCCGTGGAAATTTTCTATAAACCAACAGTTTGAGAAAAAGTTCTCCAAAAACCAAAATTTCGTTAAGATTGTTATCTTAAGACAAAATTTCTATGAAATTTTCTTTGAGAAAAACATTTAAGGAAATTTTCTCTGGTGACAAAATTTTAATGAAATTTGCTCTGACGACAAAATTCAGTTAAAACTTATCCTAAAGTTTTAGATCGGTCTGTATAAAGATATAGTCGGATAAAGTCCACAATCGTTCTTCAATAAAACGTTCTTAAAAAAAATTGCAGTGCAATCTTTTTTTTACAAAATTTCAAATGTTCTCTTTAGGGAAAATATAAAGAAATTAAGCATTAATTTTGGACAATTAAAGAAAATCTTCAAGATATTGAAAATTTAAAAGATATTTCCCTATTTAAAGACATTTTTGGGCATTTTTTCTAAAATTTTGGAAAATTAAAAATGTTGGAAAAATAATTTTGAAATACAATTTTTTAATTTTTGCTTACATAGATAGAACTTCCAGAATTTAACGTTAGATATATAAAAAAAATATTAAAAATCCCATATTCTGGGGATTTTCGCCAACTTTTTGGGAATTCAAATTTTTTAGTTTTTTATCGCAGCCTTGCGTACAGAGATAGCACCCCCTAGCATGAAATCTTGGACAATTAAAGAAAATATTTAAAATATTCCAATTTTTCAAAAATATTTCCCCATTTAAGGGCATTTTTGGGGATCTTTGTAAAAATTTTGGGAAATTAAATTTTGTAGTTTTTGCCTACATAGATCGCAATCCTAGCATTAAACGTTAGATATATAAAGAAAATATTGAAAATCGCAAATCCTCAATCATATTTCCCAATTTAATGAAATATTGGGGATTTTCGACTAATTTTTGGGAATTAAAATTTTGAAGTTTTTTATCACAGCTTTGTCTCCATAGATAGCTCCCCTAGCATTAATGTTGGACAATTAAAGAAAATCTTTAAAATTTTTCAAAAATATTTCCCCATTTAAAGGCATTTTTGGGGAATTTGGTGAAAATTTTAGGAAATTAAATTTTGCAGTTTTTGCCTACATAGATAGCACTTCCAGTATTTAACGTTAGATATATGAAGAAACTATTAAAAATCCCATATCCTTAAACATATTTTCCAATTTAATGAAATATAGGGGATTTTCGCCAACTTTTTGGGAATTCAAATTTTGTTGTTTTTTATCACAGCTTTGTCTACATAGATAACAACCCTAGCATTAAACGTTGGGCAATTAATTAAAACTTTATTTAATACTCAAACTTGTGTGACTTATTTCCCCATTTTTTGGAGATTTTTACTAGAATTTGAGGAATTCGAAAGTGATATTGCAAAACCACAAATTGCTTGGAAAAACTGATCGGCGTGCCGCAAATTCAGTTATATGAGTTATATATTTTTTTGATGTAATAAATTTGAATTTTTCTAATTTTGTACTAAAATCGATTATAGTTTTTATATATCTTTTTCAAACATTTTTTTCATGTGTAGGAGTAAATAATTATTTCAACATATTTTCACTTACATTTCTTTTATGCACTACTGCTCAAGATTCTTTCGTTGCTGTAGTTTCTGACTTTTCTCAGGCTTCAATGTTTTGTTTTTTTTTTACTTTAAATTTGTTACTGCTTCATTTAAGGGTGAGAGGGGAAACTGAGTGGTGTGGGAGTTTTAACATGAATTCGCGGATGTTATTTTTAACAATGGCAATACATCTTTGAAGCTGCTTAACAAATATTTTCTTCTTCTTTTTTTTGCAACGCAACTACTTTAGAGGAACTTTTTTTTTCGTTTCGTTTGCTTTGTTTCTACTTTGCCATGCAAGCACAGAATTTTCTTCCAAGTAGTAGTTCTGCTGGGGAAATGTTACACGGGTACTCTACCAGTATCTTTTGTTAAACACTTCTCCTTAACTGCAGGCTGGCTGACATTCTTGAAACAAAGAAAAAACAAACTCTTCAGCTTAAACAAATATGCTTAGAACAGAATTCGCTTTGGACTGAACTTGAAAAGCCCCTCTTCAATGGACGCACTTTTCATTCACAGGGGTTTTGTGTTACCACCTAAACCACCATTTGGCTTTAACCATTTAACAGTGG
Organism: Stomoxys calcitrans; assembly: GCF_963082655.1. NCBI lineage: Eukaryota > Metazoa > Arthropoda > Insecta > Diptera > Muscidae > Stomoxys > Stomoxys calcitrans. Next base: position 197,829,210 of record NC_081554.1, on the reverse strand, counting down.
GTTAATATTAATGGCTTTAATCCAATTTGTTGTCTTATTGTTGGTGTTGTTGTCGTTTTATTCTTTTAATTACAATTGCATTTCTGTTTGAAAGAAGACGAATGGGCCTCACGAACAACTCTTGACTCAATTGTAGACTCCCCTTTGAGGCTTAGATTTCATTCAAGGGAAAAATTCTCACAGACTTAAAAGATCGGCCAAGGGAGCTCGTTTTTCAATGAAACAATTCAATTTTTTTACAAAACTTTAATTTTTTTCCAAATCTTTTGTTTTCACAACTTGTAACCGCATGGCTGGGGACGAGCCTCACATTTTTCTTCTTTTATTTTTTAATTTTTTTTGTTTTTGATTTTGTTTTGTTTATGTTATATAAACCAAATCACCACACTATCTTATCCACTCCATCGACATCTGCTCCACGGGATTCTTTTTTCTTGTTTAACCTTTTTGTTTTATTTTATTTTTTTTTTTTGTACAAAAATTAACTCATTTTTAACACTTCAACACTTGATACATTAATTTCGATTATTAATGGGTTTTGTTTTTTCATTTTTTTTTTTTCTTTTTTTAAAATCTAATTTTTTTTGGTAGACCCGCTTGGTATTGGAAATTGGACAGGTAACCGATTCCGGCTTAACACGTCTTAACACAATCGAGCTCGAACTTAAACTAATGTTTTGTAAATGGCCCAAACATTGCGTTGCCTGGTTGGATGTTTTGTTGTTAGCAATTGGTGAATGGCAAATGGCTCAAACCCATAGTGGTTGCAACCACAACATGTCTGCTCTTGTTTGAGGTAAACATTGGAATGTTAGGCCTTTGAGGGAATGAAGTTTAGTTTTCATTATTTTTATGCTCTCTCCGTGTGAAGCAGTTTGAATAATGGTCTTAAGGAAAAATGATTGGGAAATTTTGGTTGGATGGTCTCTCCTTATTGGAATGGAAACAACTCACAAGTGCAAATTCAAGGGTCTGCCTTCTGTTTTCCTTGTCAAGAAGGACACGAGCCTCTCCAGTGTTTCGGTTTTAAATTTTGTTGAATTTGTGAGAAAAAAAAACTTTGATAGAAGTGAAGGTTGTTTGTCCATTATCACTAGGGGTATGAAGCTTTGGTATTTCCGAGATTTTTGTGGCTAAAGACATTTCCACGAAAAGTGCTCCACCACAATTGCTACATTGTGATGTACGGTTCTATTACCACAATACTTGTACATTTGTTAAAGAAAATTTAGATGAACAAATAGATGGGCATGAAAAAAATTCCAAAAAATTTGTTTCTGTTGTTAAAGGCATATTTTGTGAATTTACATCACAGCTACCCTAGCAATCATTGATTCTTAAGGAATACGTTTTCAATGTTATCATAATGTAAGCGCCATAGTGCTGCAGAAGTTAGCAGGTCCGCCTATGACGCCGAACGCCTGGGTTCACTTTAAAATTTTCAGTGGTGGTTTGGCATGAAAATAAGGCCCCTTATCATTGAGCTTATACTTTAATCGGACTGCACTCATCGATATGAGAAAAATATCTCCTGTTCTTTAATGGAGTGCTCATGGGAAAACTTAGTAGTAGTATAATTTTATTTTATACTAGCTGAACCGGGCCCGAGGTCATCCCCCAGACAATTGGCCCGGAAAAAATTCAGCATCCAGCTCTCTCTCAAATACCATTTATTTAAACCCCTTATTGCCATTAGTTTCAGGGAAGTTTATAGGATGAGGGGTCCCCCAAACACTTGGCCTCAAAATTGGTCATCAAATTAATTATCTAAATTTAAATACCTTTAATTTGAGTCATATTGACAGGGTCGGTAAATTTTTACCCTTTGGGGGGTGTTTTGGGGAAGGGGCGGTGCCCCAAATACATGATCCCATGTTTGGATATCAGATTCGTATTCTATTTCCAAATACCTAAATGTGAGCCCCATAATTAGTAAATAATTCCTGTTTGTGGGGTGTTTTGGAAAAGGGGTATGCCCCTACAAAATTGGTCCCGAAAGTGGATATCAATTTCGTGCTCTACTTTCCTTTCATTTGAGCTCCACATTGACATGGTCCGTAAATATGCCCGATTTGGTAGTGTTTTGGGGGTTGGAGTGGTCGCCCCAACACTTAGTCCCATATTTGGATATCAGATTCGTATTCGTCTTTAAATGCCTTTTATTTAAGCCCCATATCACCTGATAAGTGATGATATGGGGGGTGTTGTGGGGAAGGGGTGGACCCCCAGAAACTTGGTCCCACACTTGGATATCAGATTTGTATTCTACTCGAATATACCTTTAATTTGAGTCCCATATTGCCATGGTCGGTAAATGTGTCCGATTTAGGGGTGTTTTTGTGGGTTAGAGTGGTCCCCCAAACACTTGGTCCCACATTTGGTATCCCATCCAAAATTTTTATACCAAATTTTATTTTGTTTTATTTTATTTTATTTTATTTTATTTTATTTTATTTTATTTTATTTTATTTTATTTTATTTTATTTTATTTCATTTTATTTTATTTTATTTTATTTTATTTTATTTTATTTTATTTTATTTTAATTTACTTTATTTTATTTTGTTTTATTTTTTTTTATTTACCATTTACCATCCAAAATTTTTATACCAAATTTTATTTTATTTTATTTTATTTTATTTTATTTTATTTTATTTTATTTTATTTTATTTTATTTTATTTTATTTTATTTTATTTTATTTTATTTTATTTTATTTTATTTTATTTTATTTTATTTTATTTTATTTTATTTTATTTTATTTTATTTTATTTTATTTTATTTTATTTTATTTTATTTTATTTTATTTTATTTTATTTTATTTTATTTTATTTTATTTTATTTTATTTTATTTTATTTTATTTTATTTTATTTTATTTTATTTTATTTTATTTTATTTTGTTTTGTTTTATTTTATTTTATTTTATTTTATTTATCATTTACTTACAAACAGTTTTATATAAATGTTTACGATTTGTTCAGTGTTATCCCAAATAACCACACATCCTGCAGATTCCTTAAAAAATCATTGACAGAACTTTTAAAAACATTTGACACTTGATTGAAAACTTGAAATCCTGAACTTGTTCTTATTTTAATCCCATGTCTTTATTTTCTCTTTGGAATATTCGGACTTTTTGGTTGGTTGGTCTTTCAAATTGTTGCTCTCCTTCACTTCAACCATTCAAACAGCTGTCCCTTCGTCATCATCGTCTCTTTGGGGCTCCATGCCTATTTCGGCTTTCCAATCCCCGGATTTTATTTGTTTTCAAACATGGAAGTCACATGGGCACAGCCAAAGCAATCGAATCTAAAACATATGCTCTTCATGAACCTTGAAATGCTGCTGTTGCCTTACGAAAATATGCAACAGGCATTAAAACCTCAATAAAAGCGTCGTCATGATTCACATGTTGTGTTTGATTTGCTCCAATTACCCGCATCTCTCACATGAGTTTGAAGCCAACTGCAACATCCGACTGCTGGCTAAGAAAATGTAAACACAAACAGTTGGGGACAACGCAATGGGGACACTCATTGTTTGATGGAGAGAGAAATAATTCAAAAATTAACAAACTATAGAAAAAATGTTTAAATTAAAAAAAAATATACAAATACTAAAGTTTGTTATAATGGGACCTTTACACAACACTTTTAAATGGTCATGTACAGGAGAATCGGTTTAACTAAAATTTGGGGAACCATTATAAAAGTTAGCTAAAAATCTGAAATCCAAATTTGGAGTCGCTCCGCTGTAGGCGCTAAACCTTAACCTCACTGGTGAGTGAGAGAGAGAGAGGGGGGCAGAGAGAGAGAGAGAGAGAGACTTAAAAGACAGTATTTTTGTTAGTATAAGTATTGTATCTAGATGAAAAGTTTGGTTCTGGTTCATGGGTTCCAACAACCCATGAGCGGACTTATACAGCTACCCTATTGAACGTTTAGACCGATCTGCAATATGGAATTCAAATGAAGGGTATTTGGAAGTAGGGTACGAATTTCACATTTAAATTTGAAAGTCGGGTTTCTTGAAACGCTAACATTGGTAACATTTTATACGAAAATATATTGAGAAAATTTTCCATAAAAAAATGTTCTGAAAATTTTACATAAAAAACGTCTATTAAAATTTTTCACAAAAAAAAAAAATATTTTAAATATTTTATAATAAAAGAATAATTGAACAAATTATTCTTAAAAATATTGGGTTGCCCAAAAAGTAATTGCGGATTTTTTAAAAGAAGGTAAATGCATTTTTAATAAAACTTAGAATGAACTTTAATCAAATATACCTTTTTTTACACTTTTTTTCTAAAACAAGCTAAAAGTAACAGCTGATAACTGACAGAAGAAAGAATGCAATTACAGAGTCACAATCTGTGAAAAAATTTGTCAACGCTGACTATATGAAAAATCCGCAATTACTTTTTGGGCAACCAATAAATATCTTTACAAATTAAAATTTGGCAACTTTATCAAAAATTTAATAATTGACAAGTTTTTCCATCAAAAATTCGACAAAAATTTCAATAAAAAACTTTTCTTTCGTTTCTTGCGCTTTTTTAGTTTGGTCACAAAAATTATATCATTTTGATGTTGGATTAACCAGCTTAGACCAATGTGTTTTTAAATCTTGTTTCTATTTCAAAACAAAACATCAAAAACACTTTGAAGAGTCTCAGCATTTGTGGATCGCGATTTTGGCCTTTCCCAGAGGCCTCATCAGACTGCGATGCCATCAAAAGATTACATGCTTCCAACTACTCACTAGTTAGTGAGCAGTGCAATGGTAGAAACATGTTTCTTTGAATGAAACGTTGTGTCTTTTTTTTATTCAACATTTTATTATAGCACAGTAGGTTAGGTTAGGTTAGGTTAGGTCGAAAAGAGGATGCAGATATTAATCCGTCCCAAGTCACTATGGACATACACCTTAGCCTGAATTCGGCTTGTTATTCGCTCTAAAAACTAAAACACTAAAAAGTAACTTCGAAAAAGAAAATTTTAAGTTAGGTATTCCGTGCTACTTACAATATTCTTAATTTTTTTCCATACCACTCCGCTAAGCTGGTTTATGTCTGGTATCGTGTCCCCATCTAAGTTCCGGTGTCTGTTGGCCGGGAAGGCCGGGCAATGACATGGGAAATTTTCCAACGTCTCATCATCTTCCCCACATGCTACCACTTGCCGCACCGACTTTGCATAAGTGAGCTCGTAGTCCTATGTGCCCCGTTATGACACCAAAAGCTATACTGACCTCCTTCTTACTTCCTTTCAGTAATAGCCTCGTCCTTTCACGATCCGTATCACCCCATAGGATTTTCGCATCCACCCGAAAGGCTTCGGGTTAGCTAAGTTTATCGGGAGTTCTCTGGCTTTCACTGCCAAATTGTCTGCCATTTCGTTCCCCCTTACTCCGTTATGACCCGGCACCCATAAAAAAGGGTGTGATACTAACTCGCGTCCTCGCATTAGTACCACACCACCTCACGCATTCCGTGATCGCCCGGTTCTCCGCCTGCAGGACCGTATTATGGTCAGATAGTCTAAAACAAATCTCAGCCCCTGGGTTCTCAATGTAGACCCCCAGGCTCACTCTGTCTTCTAGCTCTGATCCATGCATGTGACATGATCTTCCAGACAGCAATACTAGGGTTACGTCAGTCCAAGCCTGTGGCGTTGGCAGCAGCGCCTCGCAGTCGACCTCAGATATCCGATCGGAAACCTCTTACTTTCCTTCCAGGTTTTCTATCATCGCCTCGATTATATCGCGATGGTATGAGCTGCTCCCATCCTCAATCCATTCTCCCATCGCCTTAAGTCTCATAGCCTCAGTGGTTGCCTCACATTTAATATGTATATCTATGGGTCGGATATCTAGAATAGTCTCCAGTGCCCTAGTGGGCGTGGTCCCCATCGCTCCGCCTATGCCAAGACAACATGTTGTCTGAACTTGTTCTATGGTTCTTGTCCACCAAACTACTGAGGCGTAAGTAAGTATTGGTCTAACCACGCTGTAGGGCCATTGTACAATCCTCGGATTCAGGCCTCATTTCGAGCCTACGGCCCGACTACTTAGTGCCCAACATCTGTGAGCCTTCTCAGTACACTCCTGAATGTGACACTTCCAATTAAGTTTCCTATCCTAGATCACTCCGAAGTATTTGACCTTGTCAGATGTCAAAATCGTTTTATTGATTATTTATGGTGGTTGTTGTTGTTGTAGCCACATTTTTCATGTGGAGGTGGCGATTGTCGTTAAAGGCACTAATAATTCGGTTTGTCATATCGAGCATCATCATTGTGCAAGAGCCGGTGCCACCCGGCCTCTCACTGAGACTTTCAGCTCGATAGCGCTGATTGTCAGCGACTGTCGTTGCAGCTACTCCGTATGGAGCATTCCAACATCTCAGCTTAGCTTCTCGTGACAGCAATGAACACCATACAGATCGGACCTCAATGTCCCAGCCTGTGTGGTGCTCACAGCTATCCCGTGCGTTCAGCGTCATTGCCAGACATGCTAACCTCTGCGTTACGGTAGTCTCCGTCCGTTAGTAAATACGAAATTTAATTTATTTAAAAGTTTATTTATTTTAAAGTTTTGGTTCTTTGGTTCGTTTTCATTGTTAAAATCCTACGGATAAGGAAAAATCTTACATTTTGGGTCAACATTTTTTTTAGTGTATAGTTTTGAAGATTTGAAAAAACTAAGCTTTGACAAAGGTTTCCAAAAAAAAATTTATTTTTCGGAAAAAAATCGTAAAAAAATTAATTTTAACACATAAATAAAATCAAAATTTTGAATTTTTTTTTAAATTACACAAAAATTTTTGAAAATTTTTATCAATAAATTTTATAATTTTTTTTTGGAAACATTTCTATGAAAATAAATTGTTGAGAATATTTATCTTAAAACTTTTTTTTGATAAACAAATTGTAAGAAATCTTTCATAAAAATAAATTTTGACAAAATTTACTTTAAATACTAAAATGTTGAAAATGCTATTACTTGCGCACCGATTTAACATAAGTGAACTCGTAGTCCTATGTGTCCCGTTACGATACCAATAGCTATACTGAACTCCTTCTTATTTCCTTTCAGTAATAGCCTCGTCTTCTCACGATCTAGATCCCCCAGACCGTCCTACCGACCGTTTAGCTGTTCCACAATGTTGCATGCGCATTCGCCGCCCACTCCCTTTACTCGGACTGGGTCGACCCGAAAAGCTTCGGCTTAACCAAGTTTATTGACGGCAGTCCTGTGGACTTTACCGCTAAATCGTCTGCCCTTTCCCCCTTACTCCGTTATGGACCGGCACCCAAACGATGCGGATTTTGACATTCCCATTTTTTTTTTTGGAAATCCAATTTTATGCTAGCAGTTACTATAAATAAGATTCGCCTTGGAACTCTCAGGAAAATGCGTTCTTTGATGGACCTCCCTACCAGCCTCTCTTAGGGAGAACATTTTTCCCTGATACTTACATTACTAACTTCCATTACTTGAATTATGCCACTAACCATTTGTCATAAAGTCAATGCATGAGTTTTTGGACAATTTCTGCCTCAGCCGACAATTAATTGTTTTAAATGACTCTGGATTGAGCATTGAAAGTTATACATATGTGAAAATGTTTTGTTATGTCCCACAACAACACAACACCAACACAAGCCCACAATTGTTGTCCATCTTTTCGCTTTAAATGCCTTATGGCCCTTTGCACACACATAAGCTCAAAGTGACTGAGCTGTGTGTGATGCATGCCTTGGCGATATGATTGCTTTCAATTTGAGTTTTGTTGTGTTTCAAGTGCTTTGTTGGATCTTTTGATCTGTCGGGTCCTGTTCTCTTGACTCTTGGCCCCTCTGTCAGATTTGTAATTTAGTTTCGCATGCAACACGCTATGCTGCTTTTAAGCTTTAAAGCATGCGCATCTCTTGGTTGTTGCCCCAACCAAACTGAAACCAGAACGGAAGCAGTTCCCTTTTATTAGCTTAAACCTGGCACAGAAGTCCACACTAGCATTAGCAGGGCATTCACAAGAGCTGGGACAGCTATCTCAAGTATGACAGTCATGACTTGACCATAACTGCTAACAAAAGTGCTTACGACAGTCAAGATTTAATGTTCAACGGTGGCATCTTCCTCAAATGCAGAGTAAAGCGCAGTCTTTGACTAATGGATTCGTTTCCGTCAAAGTATTTAAATAATTTTCTAAGTCGTTTAGTTTAGCTGGCTGTGGCAAAGGGGCTAAAAAATTCATAGCATTTCAATGTCTGTAAATGTTTTTATATGCATTTCCTGTTACACTCTCTAAGCTCTCTACTCTGGTGTTCGAGGATGTCAAGCTGCAATAATTTGTAGATTTTTTTGTGCATTGCAATTTCCCATCAAAGTTCCATTGCAGAAAAAAAACATCAATAGGATACGATATTGGATAGTGGCGATGACCTTGGTGTAGTCAGTCATCCCAATATTCGTCGGCCCATCCTCCCCCCCTGACCAAAAATAACCATGAAATTCATAACCAATTTGCAGCATAAAATTGGCTTAACAAGTTTTAGTTGGATTAACGAAGTTTTTGAATAGTTTCACACCCACTATCATCGAGTGGGAGGGTGTACTAATCGCATCATTTTCTTTGTAACATTCTCAAATATCGATCGCCCAGCCAATGCAGAATATAAATTTCAAATTGTCTGCGTCATATACCCAGTAAAGTCGCCAGCATGAATGGGCAAATATTCGAAGTCAACATTTTATAGGAATGAAAGGCAGTGAGGGTAAGTTAAGGTTGGGTTAGGTTTAAGTGGCAGTCTGCCATCAGATTCACTTCGATGTTTTCGTCCATTGTGATACCACAGGAACAGAAGAAGGAAGATGCCTTCTAGTTTCTACCATCCACATCGCTTTAAAAAGCCCATTAACTTGCGAATGTTCACATCCTCTGAATCAGACAGGTTCTCAAAGAAATGAAAACCTAAAGTGGAACTCCTTCTAACTGCTAGTGTGCGACACACACACAGAAGGTGTTCTATAGTCTCTTCCTCTTCTTCGATGTCCTCACAGCTTCTGCAAAAGTCGTTGCTGACAACCTTCAATCTGTCAGCATGTTTTCGGATTAGACAGTGACCTGTCATGATCGACACAATGACTGAGACGTCTGTTCTAGCCAATGACAGCAAAGCAGTAGACCTCTTCAAGTCTAGATTAGACCACATAGTTTTGTAATGCTCACAGCCCCCTCTTTGTCACCATTTATCATCCGTTGTTCTTCGCGCCTGGCCCTGAAAACTTAGCTTAGGCATAGAGGCATACCCACAGATTCCAGTATCCCTGGAATGTGTAGGGTAGTTCCTAGTCTCCCAAGCTCATCCGCTTTACAATTCCTTGGGATATCTCTGTGGCTCAGCACCCAAAACAGGTACATTTTGAACTGTTCAGCCATCCAATTAAGAGATCTGCGACAGTCGAGTGCCGTTTTTGTGTTCAGAAATACGTTCTCCGGGGGTTTAATGTCTGCCTGGCTGTTTGAAAAGATATTTATGCCAATCGTCGAAATGACATTATATCCGCCACTTCCTTAATTGCAAGGATCTTTGCATGATACACACTCCAGTGGTCGGGTAACCTTTTCAATATGACCAGTTCTTGATCTTTAAAGTACACCCCAAAGCCCACCTGGTCGTTTAGTTTGAAACCATCCGTATAGACGTCTATGTAAATTCTGTTACCAGAGATAGTCGTAGTTCCAATCGGTTCTATCAGGAATAGTGTTACAGTAATTTTTATCAAAAACGCGGCAGGGTGTAATCCACACTGCCTGGAACATCGGATATTGTATCAAGGATAACACAATGTCCGTGGCCGCCACATAACCAATGAGAAAGCTCCCTTAACCTCACGGCAGTGGTCACTGCAATTTGGGTAGCCACATAGAGGCATAAGATGTAGCATTAAATTCAGTGCATCAGATGGTGTCGTCCACAGTGCGGCTGTGATGCACAAACAAGCCATCCTTTGGATCCGGTTAAGTATTGAACAGTAGGTGAACTTTTGAAGCGCCGTCCACCAGACCACAACACCATATAGCTTCTTAGGTCAGATAACTGCAGTATATATACCCAATGCATGACACGCGGTGAAAAACTTCCAACTTTTGCCAATGGCTCTCTTGCAGGTGTATAGGGCATGAGTGGCCTTTCTCCACTTTCCAAAATGTTGGATTTGAAGTTCAATATCCTGTCCAGCAAAACACTCAGGTATTTTGCGCTTTCTGTATATGGAACATTCTCTCCACCCAAGGAGACTGGTTCTTGTATCTCCTGCTGAAAAGAGCTACTTTTGTCCTGCACAGATTTATACTTAGACCACTTTCGGTAGCCCACTTTGCTGTTACACGTGGGGCTTTCTGAAGTATATCTCTTAGAGTGCTGGGAAACTTCCCCTAACCGCAATTGCCACATCATCAGCATACGCGACCACTTTTACTCCTTTTATTTACAGAGGCAATAATATATTGTTAATGGCTATATTCCAAAGTAGAGGAGACAGTACACCTCCTTGAGCCGTTCCTCTGCTGACCCATCTTTTAAGATCCAAAGATCCCAAGCTTGCCGGAATACATCTTTTAGTAAGTACGGTAGAGTTGATGCCTAAAAACTCCAACTCCTTCTTGATTGAGATCGATTTTACATTTCTGAAAGCGCCTTCAATGTCAAGAAATGCTACCACTGTCTATGTAGCCGACTGGGTCGTGAAGGGCTGTTTCAGTGGATTTGCCTTTATTATATGCATGCTGGAGGCCACCGTAGCGCAGAGGTTAGCATGTCCGCCTATGACGCTGAACGCCTGGGTTCGAATCCTGGTGAGACCATCACAACAAAATTTTCAGCAGTGGTTTTCACCTCCTAATGCTGGCAACATTTGTGAGGTACTACGCCATGTAAAACTTCTCTCCAAAGAGGTGTCGCAGAATTTGCAATATGCATGCTGCTGCCGCGACAGGTGATCTCCAGGGATCTTTGCCCTGAGATATGTCTCTATCAACCTCTGAAGAGTCTTCAGCATAAAGGATGACAGACCAACAGGACGAAAATCTTTCGCCTTTGTGTGGTAGGGTTTTCCTGCTTTTGAAATGAAAATGACCTTTGTGGCCCTCCATCCCACAGGTATATATGACATTCTGATACAAGCAGAGTATAACTCCCTAAGCCAGTCTATCAGACACAGCTTGTAATTCAACCGGTGATACATCATCAGGGCCTGGCGAAACTTCTTATCGCCTAAAGGATTTCGGCTCAGACACAATTTCTCTAATGGCCTCCGACGAATGCATACCAGTGACCACCTCTTCTGTCGCCACGTTGTCCGTTGGAGAATTTCCCGGGAAATGTGTATCAATGAGTAGTTCTAGTGTTTCCTCACTAGACATTTTAGATTAAGGCATACGTTTTTTAGGTTATGGCAAACGTCACAGTATCCCACGATGGTGTCTATAGCTGGGACGAATTGTTGTTCTTTGCCGACACTTGTTTAATTGTCTGATTCTGTAAGGCTCTTCAATTCACCATCCACAGATTCATGGAGCTGACAGAATTGTGACTTTTTTCTATTGGATTTGACTTTCAATCTTCCTCCCTCTGGTGATTTAAGTTTCTCTTGCTCTTACCACTTGACTTGGCCCAACAGTTTTAATGGCTTTTATTAACACTTATGACGTTAGAAAAACGGACTTTTGCCTTCCTTCGACACTTAATGTGACTTCTGTATTTATGAGTGTATATTTTACGAGCTCTGTGGCGAGTTGCAGGCATTGTCAGCCATGGTCGCTATGCTGGCCTCTTAACCTTGATCATGAATATTTTAAATGCAACCATTTGGCAGACATCGTTATGCTCTACAAGTGGAAAAGTTTTCCATCTGATATAAGGAATAACGATGGTAATGTCGTTGTCATGTTTCACTCAATGCCTCATAATTCCAAACATAATAGGGCTGATACATGTAAATGCTACAAAAAATACCTCGCACTTAGTTGAAGGCCAAAGGAGGATTTTTTCCACTTCCTTCCTTCAACGTTAACAATTCATGGTTTATGACCCAATTTTTGGCATCAATGCGACAAGTTCGTCCGTAAAATGTTCATTTCCCGAGTAGACTTTGTCAGCTGCATATCTGTGTGTTGGAAGTTTTCCACATCGTTGCCTTAAACAGGAAATTACCACAAGGGCATTACACTGATGGTGCGATGGTGATGGTGACTTTGGTTCTTTTTTTTTAGTTTTCACATCGTGCTAAAGTTATGGAGGGGAAAGTTAAACGAAATAGAAAAATTGAAATTGCATAGCAATTTAAAATCAACTTCGTAGCGATTATAGTTGGGTGCTCAATGATATTTGATAACATTTTGATGTTTATTTTGAATGATTGAAATTTTGGAGTATTCTTGTATGGTAGCAAGAAATGCCAAAATATAGGAAAATAAATTTTGCAGATTTCAAAGTTATTTATTTCTCCCTAATCGGTGTATGTGTAAGTCTTGGAGACCACCATAGCGCAGAGGTTAGCATGTCCGCCTATTGCGCTGAACGCCTGGGATCGAATACTAGCGAGAACATTAGAAAACAATTTTCAGCGGTGGTTATTCCCTGCTAATGCTGGCGACATTTGTGATGTACTATGCCATGCAAAAAACTTCCCTCCACAGTGGTGTCGCACTGCGGCCCGAAGTTCGAACTCGGCCCCTGATCATTGAGCTTAAACTTGAATCCGACAACACTCATTGATATGTGAGAAGTGTGCCCCGGTTCCTTAATGGAATGTTCTTGGGCAAATTTGCATTTGTATGTGTAAGTCTATACCCTTGGCCATAACTTGTTTAACACACTTTTCTTTAACAATAGTTTAGGGTTGTTGTTCAACTTTTATAACTCCAAGCTTCCTTTGGGTTAGTGTTAAAAATATCTACCACATATTTTTGCAATCTTACAAGCAGTTGTTTTTTTTTCAAGTCAGCAACAACACCCTTATCCTTACCGATGTACTTCAGTATCAGTGACAGCTCGAAGTTTTGTTTAAAGAAAAAGCAAAAGCTTTCAAACAACTTGACTTTCTTGCTTGGCACGTAAAAAAGAGAGTAATGCGAAGAAATATTTAAATTTTAAGTACACCCTCCAAAAGTTGAAAACTTCCTAATTATCCTTGCTTTTGCTTTTGCCGAAGTGCAGAGTGGAACTTTGTTTAATAAGCATCCTTAAAAGCTTATTAAATTACATTTGTGTTCAACATAATGATACTTAAGTTGAACATTTACTCGTACAAAACACTAGGAAAGGCGTTTATTGTCGCACACATACAGCAATAGGATGCGACCATACTACTCGCATACATTGAAATATAATAAGAAGGGCTAAAGAAAATCAAGCACGTTAGGGATGGTAAAGAATGGTACCAAAGCCGTCAAGGATTTTTGGACAAAATTTTATAACTCTAGAAACTTCTTACTTTCGTTAAAATTTAATTTTTCATACAAAATTGTGGCAAATTTGATTTTGCGTAGCAAATTTTGTAAATTTTTTCATCTCATTAGTAACACCTAAAAACAAAGTAGAGCACGCTAAGTTCGGCCGGCCGGGCTGAATCTCATACATCCTCCACATGGATCTTTTTCTCAAATTCTTTGTCCGGTTTCTCTTTATAGTCAAACAAAGGATAACGGATAAGAATTGCTATGCTATTGGAGCTATATAAGGTTATGAACCGTTTCGGGCCATACTTGGATGGGATGTTGGAGACCATAGTGGGTGTCATTGTGTAAGATATCAGGGCTTTTTTTCTTCTACCATACTTGACAAGTATGTTAGAGGTTAAAGCAAAAGTCACTGTTCAAAATTTCAGCCAAATCGGTTAAGAATTACACCCTCTAAAGGCTCAAGAAATAAAACCGAGAGATCGTTTTATATATGATATAATATATCCAAACATGGGCCAATATGCCCCATTAACAATCCCAACCGACCTACACTAATAGGAAGCATTTGTGCAAAATTTCAAGCGTCTAGCTAGCGCAAAGGTTGGCATGCCCGCCTATGACGCTGAACGCCTGGGTTCGAATCTTGGCAGTAACATCAGACAATTTTTCAGCGGTGGTTTTCCCCTCTGGCTGGCAACATTTGTGAGGTACTATGTCATGTAAAACTTCTCTCCAAAGAGGTGTCGCACTGCGTCACGCCTTTCGGGCTCGGCTATAAAAAGGAGGCCCCTTATCATTGAGCTTAAACTTGAATCGGACTGCGAGAAAAGTTTACCACTGTTTCTAAGTGGAATGTCCATGGGCAAAATTTGCATTGGGTACACTACGGCAGCCCTAATTGGAAGAGTAAATAAGTTTTGGGCTCTTGGTTGTTTAGGTACTAAAGAGTACCAAAATGGTACTTTGCGAACGGGTACAGCTGGAGCTTCGAAATTTGGTACAAAGGATTTTATTGCGTAAAAATGGGGGTGGAAAGAAAAAAGTTTTGAAAAATATTTTCCGAAACTTTAGAAAACGTACATTTAGTACAGAATTTGGTACCATTTCATACTATCTTTACGGATTGAACTAGACCTCTGAGATTTGAAATGTAGGTACAACTACAAAATATGCGATGGGTGACTAAATGATTTTTTCACAAGTCGTACATTTTGGTACCAAAAGTACAAAATATTATGCAATTGCCTATATTTGTTTACATTGAACAGTGACAGGTAGTATAAGCAAAAAAAGGAAAAATTTATGTAGTCTTGACAAAGTACGATAAGTTGTTCCAAATACGAAATGTTGTAGTCGTACCAGAATTGGAAGAATACGTACTTATAATGCTGTAATTGGTACTATTCAGTACTTTCTTTACAGATTAGGCTAGAACTCTGAAATACAGGATACAGATAATCTTTGATAACGTTCATTGAGCGAGTAAAATATATTTTTTTTTAATTCGTACATTTTGGTACTAAAACGTACAATAGGGTACTTTCTTCACGAATTGAGCTAAAGCTTTAAAAATCACAATACAGATACACCCTGGCAGTATGTATCGGGTGACTAAAAAATTTATTTAAAATTCGTACGTTTAGGTACTAAAAGATACAAAATGCCAGGTACAATATGACAGGATATATTCGCCGACTAGAAGATTTTTTGAAATTTGTACATTTTGGTACTAAAACGTTCAAAATCGTACTTTCGTTACTGATTTCTATACTGATTTTTTGAAATTCGAATATTTTGGTGGTACTAAAACGTACAATATGGTACTTTCTTAACAGATTGAGCTTAAGCTCTCCAAATTGGGATACAGATACACCTTGACAGTTTGTTTCGAGCGACCAGAAGATTTGTTTGATATTCGTACATTTTGGTACCAAAACGTACAAAATGGTACTTTCTTTACAGATTGAGCTACAGTTCTGAAAATTGTGACGCAGTTAAACCTCGCAGTATGCATCGGGCGACCAAACGATTTTTTGAAATTTATACCTTTAGGTGCTATAACGTACAAAATAGTACTTTCTTTACGGATTGAGATAAAGCTCTGGAATTTGGGATACAGATACATACCGGACGGCTAGAAGAATTTTTTGATAGTTACTTAAACGTAAGAATTGGTACTTTCTTTACAGATTAAGCTACAGCTATCAAAATTTAAATATAGTTTTGAAATACAGGGTATGCTAGCTTTTTTATATAAAATTTCGTATAATTTTCTTGTGTATTTTCTTCAAGCCATATTTTCGCTATATCATTAAAAACTTTACTTTGGTTCCAAGGAAATTTCTTCTTCAAGTTTGATTTGTTTGTGTACCATAATGCATTTTTGCTTCACTCTAGTATGAAGAAAAGTTCCACAGCATAAAATTTGCCCATTGTGGCCACGCGTGGTCTTTGTGCAGCAGCAAAAATTCTTTCACTCAGTTGATGTAGAAGTATGTTAACATGGTTGAAATGCTGTTTGGCAAAGGATAAAACTAATGACACAGTGTTAGAGTTTAGCTTCAAAAGTTAGTTAAAACCTAGTTAAGGCACTTGTAAAGGTGATCCAAGTTATTTGTCATAGTAGAGAAAAAACTATCAAATTGAGTGCCTTGCCTAATCCCCTCAAGTTAAGTTAAAACTGTTCTGTTATCCAAGTTTTCATCATTTCGATTTTTTCTATTTATCTTCTCACTGTTAATGGCAGGCGCATAGCCACAAAGCTCCTGTTCAGGATACGTTTCACGCACCACAGATAAAACCGGTCCAGTTGTTTTGCAATCAAACGTGAAAAAGAGGAAAAAGTCAAGCTTAATTTCCGACTAGCCATGTTTGCAGGGGCTCTAGCAGTGCTCACATAGAACCATGGAGGTGTCCATGCGTTAGGACGAGGCCGACAAAAAGTCAGACATGCGTTCACATTGTTCGCCTTTCCCTTTCCACGTGACTTTTTTTTGTTTTTGCTGGCGAAACGTGATGTTCTCTTTTGTCCCTTCATGGAGGACACAAGGGAGGATATGGGCTAATCGTATTACACTCTTGTCAGCAAACCGTAAAACGCAACACAAGCTCATAATGAAACAACGAGAATATCCGTAATGGCCATAATCGTCTTTATTTGTTTTTTCCTCGGTGTGTGTTTGTTTTTTTTTTCTATTTGGCTACATGGACACATATTCGTATTGTTAGCTTAATTTGTAAAGATTCTAACTAACATGTGTTAGAAGAAAGCAAAAACTAAAACATTTTTTGCATTTAATTTTATAAATTTTTATTTTGTTTTATGTTTATTATGATTTGCTCTCAAAATCAATTTGCCATATCAACAGGATATTGTCTAGCCTTAGATCATCAGTTTAATGGGTCGATTATGGATTGCAACCCAACTTCAGTTGAGTTATCAGCGGTCCAATATATGATAGAAATTTCCATTTTTTTTGGTAAACTAGCCGAACCGAGCCCGCTCCGCTGGGCCTTCTTTAACTCTGTAATATAATTTAAGGGTGGGGACACTTCGCCCGGAATGCGGTTATCGAATTTGTGCCATTATAGTCTATGACGCTGAAACCGTTCGAATCTTAGCGAGAACATCGGACAAAGCGGTGGTTATCCCCTCTTAATGTTGGCCACATTTGCGAGGAACAATGCTATGCATGGTCATTTCAAAATTGTACCCAATGAGGTGTTGCACTGCGGGACGCCTATCATTGAGTTTAAACTTGAATCGGAAAGCACTCATTGATGTGTGAGATTTTGCCTCTCCTCGGTTCCTGGTGGTAATGTTCTTCCTTAGGGTAATGTTCTCATTAGGGGAGGGATAGCACTCTAATATGGATATCAAATTCGTGCTGCACTTCCAAATCTCTTTAATTTGAGCGCCATATTGCCATGGTCGGTAAATATGAACCGTTTGAAGGGTGTTTGGGGGCTGGGGCGGCCACCGGCACTTTGCACTGAATCGCCTGCTAGACTTGAACGCAAATTTGAATGTCATTTTCGAAATCTACTCCCGAATACCACCTTTCATTTGAGCCCCATATCAAAATGAATTTTTCTAAATTGTTGTTCTTTTATATTCATTTCCATATTTTTTCGGTTAAGTGCATTTGTGTATTTCCTTAAGTTTTCTTAAAATATCACTTAGGTCATTTTGCATTTTGTTCTAATTACCATATATACCTGTGGCTATATTTACTTGAACCCGCATGGCTGTGATGATGTTTGGCTAACTCTTTAATGGGGGCTACTTAAAACAATTTCCAGAAGTGGTCACTCTCCCAAAGGTCACTATTAAGGATTAGTTATGTTCCAAGGATTATTGGATAAACACAAGTGTACACAAGTGCCTTGAATAGTCGGAAGATGTGGTTGAATAAGATTGGGCATCAATGTTTGCTCCAATGCAGGAACGTTGATACAAAACTTTTATTAAATTTTGCTTTTTTAATGTGAAACCCTTTTTTATTCACCTGATTACACATTTCCGATTATTTTTATTTATCCTTAATTTGAATTTAATTGCCAAAAATTTGTTGATGGTTGTTATAAATGGGGAATAAATTTGATTTTTAGTTTTACAAAATAGATTTAGGTTAGGTTGAAAAGATGGTGCGGATATAAAGCCGCCCCTTGCCACTATGGACATACACCTAAGCCAGTAATCGGCTTTAAATAACAAAAGGTAACCTCCAAAAAGAAAATTTAAGTCAGAAATTCCGTGCAACTTACAAAATCCTTAATTGTGTTCCATAGTACGGCCCTAAGTTGGTTCATGTGTGGTATTATGTCCCCACCTTAGTCCCGGGGTCTGTTAGCCGCGAAAGCCGGGTAATGACATAGGAAATGCTTCAAAGTCGCATCATTCTACCAAAATAGATTTAATTTTACAAAAAAGTATAATTTTTTTATGATTTAAAATTTTCGGGATGACAACACTGGTTTATAGTTGTATCCAAACGTCATCTGTGAAACTGAAAATTGTTCAGTATACTCTGCCATTTCATAATGGAGAAACTCGCAAACAAGCAACGACTCGTTCTCTTTGTCAACAGCTCGATGAAAATCTACTGCTTTATCGAAAAGTTGGGATCAGTGGTGAGGCTGATTTCTGATTAAATGGTCACGTTTCCTACAAAAATTGCCTATGCATCCCGAAAACATGACAATTCGGTGTGGTTTATGGGCTGGTGGCATTATCGGTCCATTTTTCTTCAAAAAGGACGGTGGATGAAGCGTTGCCGGCAAAAAGCTAGGCTTGAAAAATTACACATTATTTTATATCCACCATAGAAAGGGGGCATACTAATTTAGTTATTCCGTTTGTAGCATCTCGTAATATTGATCTGCGTACACCTCGATCCAGCCATTTCCGTCGGAAGGACGCCCTTCTTTGAAGCCAGCCGCTCGGATTTTTGCACAATTAATTCTAATTGATGCAGATCTTTTGGGGACAGATTTACTGCTAAGGATTTTGAAAAGATCATACGAAAAGTGAATCTTTCTAAAAATTGGTCGCACAGAAAAGTAATTTTTTAAAAATAAAGTCGCGCAATGATTATTTAACATTTAACCAAAGAATAAAAAGTCGGGCAAAGATAAGAAACCATATATCAAATAGTAAAACAGCATAAAGTTCGTCCGGGCCTAACTTTGGGTAACCACATCCTCAGATATATACGCATATTAACCATATTTCGGCAAATTTCGCAGAAAACTTCACCATTTATGTAGCCATAGTGGGATATTAAATCAATGTATTAACACATATGTTAAAAGATTTTTATGCCATGTCTGTGTTTCGTTTCTCTGCAAAACTTTGTAGGAAGACACTAAATGACACTTGGTCATCTGTAAATATAGAGAAGTAGCCCTAATCGTTACCCGATATGTGTGAAACATACAAATGTGTCTTCAGACTAAAGTGTCTTCAGACTTAAGTGTCTTCAGACTAATGTGTCTTCAGACCAATGTGTCTTCAGACTAATGTGTCTTCAGACTAATTTGTCTTCAGACTAATGTGTCTTCCAACAACTGCGCCAAATATGGTCTAAATTGGTGTATAACCTGGTATAACTTCCAAATAACCCAATCACCCTATTTGACATCTAGAGCTCCTGGAAGGCGCAATTGTTATCCGATTTGTATGTAGTGTTTGGTTACAACTCCAAACACCCGTGTCAAGAACAGTCGAAATCGGGTTTTACTCCGTATTGTCCAAATCAGTCTATAATCTCATGTATGAAATAATCTCCCGATTAGCCTTCGATGCCTTCTAGAAGCATAAAATTTTCGCTGATACTACCATTAATCTCCAAGAATTTCATAAATTCACAATGTCTTTTATGTATAAAGTAAACTAAAGCGGGCCTAGATAGGATCCTTTTGGAACGCCTTTATTCAAGTGTCAGAAATGTGTACAAAAAAAATTCAGCCTAATCGAATAAGAATTGTGTCCTTTAGGGGCTCCAGAAGTAAAATTGGGAGATCGGCTTATAGCGGAGCTGTATATAGAGCTATAGAGCGATTCAGACCATGTTTAACACGTAGCTTGAAGGTCGTTGAAGAAGCCGTTGTACAAAATTTCAATCAAATCGGATGAGAATTGCGCCCTCTAGTGGCTCAAGAATTCAAAATACAAGATCGTTTTATATGGCAGCCATATCAGGTTACAGAGAGATTTAAACCATACTTAGCACAGTTGTTGGAAGTCATAGCGAAACACGTCACGTCAAATTTCAGCCAAAGCAGATAAGAATTGCATCATCTAGTGGCTAAAGAAATTAAAATCCAAGATCGGTTTTTTTGTGACAGCTATATCAGGTTATGGACCGATTTGTACCATTCTAAGCACAGTTATTGGAAGTTATGACAAAACGTGTCATGCAAAATTTCATCCAAATCAGATAAGACTTGCGCCCTCTAGTGGCTCAAGAAGCCAAGATTCAAGATCGGTTTATATGACAGCTATATCATAACATGGACCGATATGGCCCATTTGTAATCCCAACCTCGACTAAAAATGTCATGACCATCAGGAATATATATACTTTATGGGGTCTTAGACTAATATTTTGAGGAGTTTCAAACAGAATGACGAAATCAGTATACCCCCATCCTATGGTGGAGGGTATAAAAATGTTCAGCGGTGGTTATCCCCTTCTAATGCTGCCGACATTTGTGAGGTATTAGGCCATGTAAAAACTTCTCCCCAAAGATGTGTCGCTCTGCGGCATGCCGTTCGAACTCGGCAATAAAATGGAGGTCCCTTTTAATTGAGCTGAAATTTGAATCGAACTGCACTCATTGATATGTGAGAAGTTTGCCCCTGTTCTTTAACGGAATGTTCATGAGTAAATTTCCATTTGCATATATGGTTTTTATTTGATTTACTACACTTTAAACAAAAATATTCAACTAGTTTTGTAGTGGTTCTGGTGTTTGTTTATTTCACAGCTCATACCATTTTCTCTTTCTCACTCTTTACAGTTCTCAACTTGCAGTATTCGATTTAGTGAAAGGTGAACCTAGTAATAGTTTGAATATGAAGAGCATTCATTAAACGAAAACATCGTTAAGTCCCTTTAGTCCTTGCACCTAATGTCAAGAGCGGTGCAGGTAGACCATAGATTTGTATTCCAAGAGTTGGCATGGTGTTTACTATTTCTCATTGATTTAATGGAAGCCATTGATAGTCTTTGGCTCTGTTTGTGGTCATTTGTTTTTGACAGACTTTGTGCAATGCTTAGAAATGCTTTTTTCTTCATACCACAGCATCATGACATTCATTATATGGTCACGAAAAGCTAAGGGACTTGTGGGCGTTTTTTGTTGCCCAAATACATCATGTAACCGAAAAAAAAACAAAAGTCATGCAATGCTTTCCATGTATCAGTATCAGTATCTTATAATTGGATTTATAATGAACTTTTTTGTACCAAAGACATTCTTAACATTCTATTGTATTCATTGTTGCTGAATGAAATGTCAAGTTTGGTGGTATCATGCACCTTTTTGGGGTTCTTTTAAATCCTGCCAAAAATGTGTTCAAACATACTTGGAGTCATTCTGAATGGATTTGAAATTTGTCTCAATAGCTTCTTGATTTACTTCAAGTTTGCTATGCATATGAATGCTTGTAAATTCTTATAATACTGAAAATTATTTTAAAAGGATGTTTGCGGTTTACCGGATGTACTAAATTACAGGCATGACGTATACGTGTGTGTGGCTGATTATACCCTACAGCACTACTGTGGTACAGGGTATTATAACTTAGTGCATTTGTTTGTAACACTCAAAAGGAAGAGAGATAGACCCATTGATAAGTATACCGATCGACTCAGAATCACTTTCTGATTCGATTTAACTATGTTCGTCTTTCTGTCCGTCTGTCTGTCCGTCTTTCTCTCAGTCTGTCTTTCTTTCCGTTTGTCCATGTTAATTTTCATCCGATCGTCTTCTAATTTGGTACGAGAATGTTTTTCGGCCTATTGATATTGGAAAAAATCGGTTGAGATTTGGATATTGCTCCCAAATATATTCGTCCGATTTGCAGAAATACAGTAATAAAATGGTTATTTGTTAACCGATGTTCTCAAAATTTGGCAAAAAGGATTTGCTTATGACTCTCGATATTACTGGTGAATTTTATAGAAATCGGTTCAGATTTGGATATAGCTTTCATATACATGTTCGTCCGATTTGCAGAAATACAACAATAAAATGGTTATTTGTTTACCGATTTTCTCGAAATTTGGCAAAAGGGATTTTCTTATGACTCTCGATATTACTGGTGAATTTTATAGAAATCGGTTCAGATTTGGATATAGCTCCCATATATGTGTTCGTCCCATTTGCAGTAATACAACAATAAAATGGTCATTTGTTAACCGATTCTCTCGAAATTTGGCAAAAGGGATTTTCTTATGACTCTCGATATTACTGGTGAATTTTATAGAAATCGGTTCAGATTTGGATATAGTTCCCATATATGTGTTCCTCCCATTTGCAGTAATACAACAATAAAATGGTCATTTGTTAACCGATTCTCTCGAAATTTTGGAGGAAGGATTTTCTTATAACTCTCGATATTGCTGGTGAATTTCATAGAAATCGGTTCTGATTTGGATTTAGCTCCTATATATGTGTTCGTTCGATTTGCAATAATACAGCAATAAAATAGTCATTTGTAAACCGATTCTCTCGAAATTTTGCAGGAAGGATTTTCTTATAACTCTCGACTGGTGAATTTCATAGAAATCGGTTCAGATTTAGATATAGCTCTCATATATATCACCCGATTTTCATTCCTAGACCAACTGCAAGCGAATTTATCGACCAATCTTCCCAAAATGTTGTACAACGCTTTCCTCGACGACTTCCACAATAGCCAGAAAGTTTGATCGAAATCGGTTTAGGTTTAGTTATAGCTCCCATCTATATGTTCGTTACATTTTGGGTATTTTTTTGTCATTTGTCAACGGTGGTTATTACATTTTGAACATATTTGCTTTGCTCAAAATTTGATACAGTCATTTTAATAACCTATCTGAATACATCCGCCGATGTCCATCAAATTTGGTTCGGAATTAGACATAGCACCCTTTTGTACTTAAAGGGTAGGTGTAGGGTATTATGAAGTCGGCACCGCCCGACTTTTGCCTTTCCTTACTGGTTTCGTTATAAATTGTGGATGCATATGTATGACATTCATATGTAAGCAGACTTGCTTCCGGCATTTGTTATCAGCAGGATATATGTGAAAAAGAGCACCGAAGACTCAAAGGTATCTTTAATGTATGGAAAATAAAGCAGCAACTACCATGATGACACCGACTGATTGCTGTATGAATAAACTTTGGTTTTTCAAAGGATAATTTTTTCGAATTTAATTCCTACATTAAATCTAACGTCAATGAATAGCTCAATTTCTTCTCCCAAAGTTTCAAACCCATGTATTCATTTCGATTGTCCACCAAGGCAACTTTATCCTTTGCGCCCCTTGGATTCGCCATCAGCTTTAACATTTAACCTTTGATTGCAGTTGAATGCTGCTGTGTGCAACCCCCATGAATTATGTCTCCCCCGTGGGGTGTTGTTTGTGGCTTTCGAAAAAGTCCACGATAGTGTGTGGCTCTGTAATCTACGTCTGCTTAGCGCATAGGGTGTGAAGTATATCCTGGTGAACCCACATGAGGCTTTATACTCCAGCAAGTAGTTTGAATCTGCCGGCAGTACAACATGGCACAGGGAATCGCTTTGATTTATAGAATCAACTGACTACCAGCAGCAAAGTTCAATTGGCAATTCTTCCCACACCCTTATGTAGGTTGAAAGAAATAAAATTTAAGTCCCTACAAGTTGCTGCAGGCGTAGGAGTTTTTGTCGAATAAATTTACCATACGAGTGTGTAAGAATTTCTTTCGCCTCTTTATCAATCATTCATCATGCTTTCGTTTGAAAGAGGTTGGCTATTGGTCAGTATATGATACAATTCAATTTATTTTCGATTTCGTATAAAATCAACAGTTTCTCGTTTTTATTGATTCTTTATTAAGTTGATTGAGTGAGGAGAAAAAGGCGAGGGTAGGGAGGAGTGAGTATTTTTAGATTACTTGTGGAGTACGCAAATTGATACTTGTAAATATTTGATAGAAACCAAATCGTATTTTTTCTTCTGAAATGAAATGAAAGGAAATTGAATTAGCTTAGCAAAAAAGAAAGTGCAAATACTCTACCAGGGGATACATATCACATCGCCTTTGAAAAGTTAGATTTTGCAAGAATTTTAGGGCGTAGTACATAGAAACATAGATAGCAAGAGCAAAAAAAGGATGCAAATTTCAGATAGCTTGTATTTCTGTTTGTCAAGGTCAAACAATTTCAGCAAAAATACATCAAATCAAAGAGAGAATAAATGAAAATTAAATTTTTAAAAATATTTTTTTTTTAAATTTTCAAATTTTCAAAACTTCTTTTTCTTATAAATATATGAAATTCAATTTGTGTTTGTTTGTTTGTTTGCTCCGTATAGAATCAAAAACGGCCAAACCGATTACCTTAAAATTTTCACAGATTGTGTAGGTTGATCTGGAAGGAAACATAGGATATACAATTTGTTGATATCGGAAGGGGGGCGGACCCTCCCCCTTACCCCAAAAGTACTACCCAAAAATAAAAGTGGAGTAGAGTACGAATTTCATAATAAAAATTGGGTCCAAGTATCTGTGTATACGCTCCAGCCCCAAAACCCCTTAAAATAGGTTTATTTGACGGTCATGGCAATATGGAACTCAAATGAAAGGTATTCGGGAGCAGATTACGAATATGGTCAGAAATTAGTAATAGGCTTTATAATTTATTGATAACGGAAGGGGGCGGACCCTCCACCGTTCCCCAAAAACACCACCCAAAATCTAAAGTGGACCGATAAGGACAATATGGAAATCAAATGAAAAATATGCGGGAGTAGAAAACGATAAACGATAACGAAAAACGAATCTGGTATACAAATTCATGTCGAAGTATAGAAGATCACGCACCCCACAAAAACGCCCAAAATGGGTACATTAGCCAATCATGGATATATGGGACTCGGTTTGTGTGTTCCGTATAGACTAAAAAACGGCAGAACCGATTTTCTCGAAATTTTCGTTTATTGTGTAGGTTGGTCTGGAAGAAAACATAGGCTATATAATTTTTCTATATCGAACAGGGAACGGACCCTTATGCCAAAAAAACAACCTAAAATCAAAAGTGGACAGATCGGGAAAATATAGGTAGCAAATTGAGAGGTATTGGAGAGTAGAATGCGAATATGGTATTAAAATTTGAGTCTGAGTACCCATCGGCCCGCCCCAACCCCAAAACACCTCAAACACCCCAAACAAACATATTGGACGTTCATTTCAATATGGGGCTCAAATTCGGGAGTAGATTTTGAATTTGGCATACAAGATCGAAGTATAGGGGGTCACGCCATCCCTCAAAAACGCCATTAGACCCACTATGACTATATGATACTTGGCTGAAACGATTTTCTTAAAAGGAAGTAAACATAAGCTATATAATTTTTAGATATTAAAAACGACACCCATATCCGAAAGTGGTCCGATGGGCACAATAAGGGTATCAAATGAAATGTATTGGAGACCAGAAAAGGAATATGGTATTAAAATTTGGGTGCAAGTACCTGGCGATTTTGATTTTGAATTTTTTGGTCAAAATTTCTTGACACTTGTAGTAGATCAATATTTTAACAATTGTTTGGTGCGTGCTTTTTGGACCTTATAAATTGACCCACCTTAGTGTACAGTTAGCTTTAAATAAAAATTAAGACTACTGGGGGTTCATATGGATTTATATGGACCCTATATCTATTTGTGCACCTATCTGGGTATTACTTGGCTTAGAACGTCGAATCAGAAACCCGTTTAATATCGAAGCTATATGCAAATATAAGTCATAATGGACCATCTGCAATACCCGGAAAGCTGCATCGATAACAAAAATGTATGCTTAATTTGGTCACTCAAAAATTTTCTCCCAGGCTTTATTGAGCAAACCCGGGTTGACCATAAGAAACTTATTTATTATACCCTACACCATCATTGTGGTACAGGGTATAGTAACTTTTAAATCAAAAGAAGGAGAATAACTGTATAGATACTATATAGACCGATCTGCTGATAACGGGTCTGGGTGAAACAGTGGGTAATTTTAAGCCTCCCGACATCTGACCTTAATATGGATTAGATCAGACTATACTTAGATATAGCTGCCATATAGATCGATCTCCCGAAAAAGCCCATAAAAGTTTTATTTTTTCGCAGTGAGTAGTTTTAGACCTCCCAGCATAGGACCCAAATATGGTTCAGATCGCACTATATATAGATATAGCTGTCATATAGACCGACCTGCCGATAAAGGGTCTGAAGCCCATAAAAGCTTTTTTTAACCGATTTCGTTGCAAATTGAAACAATGAGTAGTTTTAGGCCTTGCAACATAGGACTCAAATATGGTTCTAATCGGACTATATTTATATATAGCTGCCATATAGACCGATCTTCCGAAAAAGGGTCTGAAGCCCATAAAGGCTTTATTTTTTTTAACGGATTTCGCTGTAATTTGAAGCAGTGGGTTATTTAAAGCCTCCCGACAACTGACCTTAATATGGTTCAGATCGGACTATACTAGGATATAGCTGTCATAAAGACCGACCTGCCGATAAAGGGCCTGAAGCCCATAAAAGCTTTATTATTATCCGATTTCGGTGAAATTTGAAACAGTAGGTTATTTCAACTGACCTTAAAATGGATTAGATCGGACTATATTTAGATATAGCTGCCATATAGACCGATCTGCCGATAAGGGGTCTGAAGCCCATAAAAGCATTATTTATTACCCAATTTCGCTGAAATTTGAAACAGTGAGTAGTTTTAGGCCTCCCAACATAGGACCCAAATATGGTTCTAATCGGACTATATCTTTAGATATAGCTGCCATATAGACCGATCTGCCGATAAGAGGTCTGAAGCCCATAAAAGGTGAGGTAACATATTTTTTGGACATACGAACACAAAATTTCGATTTCAGTGTAACGTGTCGGAAAAATGCTGCACTTTTGTGCACAATCGTAATCAGCATTAGATTCTTTCCATGAATAACAAATTTCACGGAATTTTCAATTACATTTTAATTTTATTTCTGATTATTTTTCTAATTTCAATTTTGAACTTTGAAATTTAGAATTTTCTCAGAATATCCTATTTCTTACGAGTTTAAATTTTTAGTTCAGTTTCAATATTATTGGATTTATTTTTTTTTTAATTTGAGATTAATGTTGCCTCTAATTTCTTAATTTAAATTTTATTTTACTTTTATTTTTTTTTTTTTTGTGAAAAATATTCTGTTCGCTAGTTACGATGTTTCTTTCTGGGGATTCCCTTTATGTTCCTCCACCAATTTTTTTATTATCCACCAAAAGGGTCACTAAAATATTTTGCATCAATCATCTGTGCTTCTATGGGGCTGTGGTCTTCTTCAGGTTTCCCTTGGAATTTTCCCCCCCAAAAATAAATTAATCCATAAATATGTTGGAAATGACCCGAAAAATAATCAACAGGCGCCTGAACAATGACAATAACTAGTGGCAGCAAAAAAAAGAAAGAAACGTTTCATGGAAACCATTCAACAAATGAAAGACAAGAGTGGGAATGGCATTCTGCTGGCCAGTCATGCTCTTGGTGGAAATAAAGCCACAGTAGAAAACGTCACCCTCAGTTTCACTTCTGGTCTCTATTCTTGGGAGCAGCTTTTGTTGCTGCCGCTTTTAGTTGTTTGCTCGCTTGTTATTCTCACGCAATTCATGTTAAGAAATTGGCCAAGTACAATAACAACAACAACAACAAAATGGTTATAAGCAGAAAATCATTTCGTTTGATGTTTTTTGGCCAAAACAGCCAACATCACCTCTATATAAGCCTTATGTCAGCCCCCCTCTTACCCCCACAAAACAATAACCGCAATGAGAAAATGAAAAAAAGACAGCGCCAAATTAAAGTAAAAAAAAAATGAAAACACTCTCATTGAAAGCGAAACGAAACATTCGGATTCGAATTTCTGCGGTCTAAAGACCAAGATTGGCAGCGAAATCGGTGTGTTGGTTAAGTCTTGACTTGGCTGGCCCCCCCGGGCAAGATAACAAGAACGCAAAAGTGTAAGACAAGCCGCCATGGCAACGCAAAATGTAATTTGTTGGTGCTAATGAGCTTTTGTGAAGTTCATTTGCTGTGGCTTCAATTAAATTCCGTTTTTCCCACTAAAAGCAAAAACCAAGGAGGGAAAGAGCGAATCATCCGCAGGCCATGCCATGCCAAATATAAAGGACGAATTTTGTTTGTTGTTCTTTGGCTGCTAGCAGGATAATTCATATTTACTTAATTAAAATTAAAAAGTGCCTTGTACATTAAGTCCCCGAAAGGGAGCGCAGCGATTTCATTTGCGTTCGACAAAAGAAATGCGCGTAAAAGGATTGAAATGTGTAAGAGAAATGAAAAACAAGGAAACAAATAGGCCGTTTATCAACACAAATTAGACTTAAATCTCTAAGGGAAACGAAACAAGGACGTGTTAATATTGAAATTGAAATTTATATATGAAAAGTTAAAAATAAAAATGGGGCTAAGACCCTATGGGTTTAAGACCCTAAATCGGCAGAAAGGTCTATATGACAGCTATATCAAAAAATTGTCCCATTTGGGGCATATTTAGTTCACACAACGAGAGGCCTACTTCAAATCACTACTATAAATTGCAGCGAAATCGAATAATAAATGCGCCTTTTAGGGGCTTAAGACCCTAAATCGGCAGATCGGTCTATATGGCAGCTAGTAGGGAAAGGCAAATTCGGGCGGTGCCGACATTATAATACCCTACACCTACCCTATAGGTACAAAGTGGGACCTATGTCTAATTCTGAACCAATTTTGATGGACCTCGCCGGATGTTTTTAAATGGGTTATTAAACAATCCCTATCAAATTTCGAGCTAATATTTTCAAACTGTAATAACTACGGTTTACAAATGACAACATTATTGCAAATTACCTAAAATTTGATAATGTAGTACTCGTCGAGAAAAACGTTGTGCAAAATTTTGGCAAGATAAGCAAAAAATGCTCTTGCAGTGGCTCTAAAAGTGAAAATCGGGCGATATACATATATGTCAAAATTGCAAATTTAGCCCTAAACATTCCACTAAGGAACAGGGACAAACTTCTCACCTATCAATGAGTGCAGTCCGATCCAAGTTTAAGCTCAATGATAAATGTCCTCCTCTTTATAGCCGAGTCCGAACGCAGTGC
This sequence comes from Stomoxys calcitrans, assembly GCF_963082655.1. Taxonomy (NCBI): domain Eukaryota; kingdom Metazoa; phylum Arthropoda; class Insecta; order Diptera; family Muscidae; genus Stomoxys; species Stomoxys calcitrans. The sequence goes on along the minus strand of NC_081554.1, from coordinate 197,799,837 downwards.
GACACCTCTTTGGAGAAAAGTTTTACATGGCATATTACCTCACAAATGTTGCCAGCATTAGGAGGGGGAAAGGCAGCGCTAAAATTTTTTCTGATGGTATCGCCAGGATTCGAACCCTAGCGTTCAGCGTCATAGGCGGACATGCTAACTTCTGCGCTACGGTGGCCTCCATACACATATATGACTGCTATATCTAAATCTGATCCGATTTCTACAAAATTCATCTATAATGTCGAGAAGCAAGAGAAAATCCTTCCTGCCATATTGCGAGAGACAAAGGACAATTTGATTGCAATATTAATGCAAATCGGACGAGAATATATATATGACAGTGGTTCTAAAAGTGTAAATCGGGCGAAAAAAATATATGAGAGCTATATCTAAATCTACACCGATTTTTATGAAATTCACCAGTAATGTCGAGAGTCATTAGAAAATCCTTCCTGCCAAATTTCGAGAGAATCGGATATCAAATGACCATTTTATTGCATTATTACTGCAAATCGGACGACCATATATATGGGAGCTATATCCAAATCTGAACCGATTTCTATGAAATTTACCAGTAATGTCGGGAGTCATAAGAAAATCCTTGCTGCCATATTTCGAGAGAATCGGTTAACAAATGACCATTTTATGGCAGTATTACTGCAAATCAAACGAACATATATATGGGAGCTATATCCCAATCTAAACCGATTTTTCCAATAGGCTTCGTCTTTAGGCCGCAAACATGCCCGTACCAAATTTGAAGACGATCGGATGAAAATTGCGACCTGTTGTTTCTACACAAGTTAGTATGGACAGACGGACAGACAAAGAGACGGACATAGCTAAATCGAATCGGAAAGTGATTCTGAGTCGATCGGTATACTTATCAATGGGTCTATCTCTCTTTGTTTTGGGGTGTTACAAACTAATTCACTAATTTATAATACCCTGTACCACAGTAGTGGTGTAAGGTATAACAAATGTCTGATCTGGACCATATTCAGTAAAGACAACGAGAGCCCTACTTCAATTCACTGCTCTAAGTTGCAGCGAAATTGGGTAATGGAGGCGTCATTTATGGGCTTAAGACCTTAAATCGGCAGATAGGTCTATATGCCAGCTCTATCCACATTTGGTCCGAATTCAACCATATTCGGTAAGGATGTCGACGGGTTTAATAAAACTCAGTGTTCTAAATTTCAGCGTAACCGAACAAAATAGATGGCTTAAGGCCCTGAAAAGACAGAACGGTCTATATCGCAGCTACATGCAAATATGGCCTTATAAGAACCATATTCGGTTCATATATCGGGAGTTCTAATATAATTCACAGTGCCAAATATCAGCAAAATCGGACAAAAGTTGCGAATATTTTGTGCTTGAGATCCTAAATGGGCAGATCGGTCTATGTGACAGCTATAGCCAAATGTGATCCGATTTGGCTCGTTCCAGAATTTAACCTGCATGTTGAAGAAATAGAGATCTGTGCAAAACTTAAGACAATATCTCAATTTTTGAAGACTGTAGCGTGATTACAACTGACGGACAGCCAGATTGTCGGACAGACACACAGACAACGTTAATTCGTTTATGGAGTTTAACGCCGTTAGGTTCGGCAATTAATATTTTGATATGTTGCAAACGGAATGACAAAATAAGTATTCCCCCCTTTCTATGGAGGGGAGTATTAAAATGACATAAATATTCCAATTGTTTTCATATAAAGGAATTTAACTTATTTTTCTTCAATGCCAATCTCCAAACTCTCACCCTGCAATGCTAAATTATTTCATTAGAGCTTAGAGCACCCTCATAAATGGATCCACTTAAATGAAAATTTCCTTTCATTTGTTGTTTACGAATTTCACAACAACAACCCAGAGCTAACGTTTCATCATTTTCCATTGAATGGAATAGAACATGGAGAATTTCATCTTAGAATTTCAGCACACAAACACTAGAAATGATGAACAAAAGGCAAAATTTATGCAATTAGAGATACTTGAGTTAAACCATTCATTCATCGTTCTTAGTCTCAGGCCAGGCATAGGCAAAGGTATTTTTCACACAATTCTTACTCGTTCAAAAGGCTTGGCAAAGAGACAAGATTCTCCTACATTCAGCAGGAAACAGTAGAAAACTATTCACTATGAGTGATTCTTTTATTTTGTTATTGTTTGCTTTGCAAGGGACCATGAAAAGTGAACAAGGACAACGACAACGAATAGGCGGAAAAGTGAATTCTTCTCTGAGGAGGAGGCAAAAGAAAAACAAAAAAATAAAAAACTTACCCTGTATGGCCAAAGAAAATGATGAAATGAATGAAGGTTATTAGACCATGATGCAAGACAGCTTGTATAAAAATTACACATGCTAGTATGCAGATGTGTGTGTGTGTGTGTGTGTGTGTGTATGGGTCTATCAGTCTCCATGGCTCTGTGTGCCTCAAGGTATTTTATGCAACAGTCTTCAGGAAATAAAACCCTACTCAAAGTGAATATTTGCTCAATGGTCTCTGCCATGGCAGAGGACCTGAGCATATTGCCAACTTGTTGATTTTTGGTTAACAACTACACATAACAACAACTGTCCGTAGAACTGAGTAAGGTTGTGTAAGTGTAAGCAATCATATGTGTGTCCATACTTGATTTTTATTTAACTACAATAAAAAAAAAAGTATTTTTCAACATAGGGTTCTTGTAGGCTCTTCTCTCTTTCTCTCTCTTTCTGCTCTCGTTTTTTCTCTGTGTTGATGTGGGTGTGAGGTTATGAGATGCCAATGTTAAGGTGACTGCTATCACACAAAGCTTTTGTTCATGGGCGATGATGCGTGCCAGTGTCTATGTGCTTTCATATCTGTACAAGTGCCACACCGAGATCAAGGCTGTGTCTTTTGTCGCATTAACATTTGCCTAAGGATGCTTCTCATCCACATATGAGTACTCACTCACATGTACATTCATTCGTTCGTTTTTTTTTTTTTTAATATTTTCATCCCTTTGGGTTTGGAAATAGAGTTGTCACAATCTCTGCAAAAATTTGTATCGAAAATAATCAAATTGAAAATTTACATTTTTAAACCCGCCACCATGGAATGGGGTATACTAATCTAGTCATTCCATTTGTGACATCTCGAAATAAAGATCTCGATCTCGATTGAGTCGAAATCACGATAGCGGTCGAACGCATAAAGATTTACAAAAAATTTTGCACAGATACTTAATATTGATGTAGGTCGTTGGGGATTGCAAATGGGCCATATCGGTTAAGATTTTGATATAGCTCCTATATAAACCGATCTCCCGATTTGACGTCTTGAGCCCCAGGAAACCACAATTTTCATCCGATTAAGATGAAATTTTGCATATAATGTTCTATTATGACTTCCAATAACTGTACCAAGTATGGTCTAAATCGGTATATAACCTAATAGAGCTCCCGTGTAAACCGATATCCCGACTTGACTTCTTGAGCCCTAGGAAGCCACTATTTTCATCCGATTTGGCTGAAATTTTGAATATAGTGTTCCGTTATGACTTCCCACAACTGTGCCGAGAACCGACCAATTCAATAAAGAACCTGCTAAAGCTCCCATATAAACCGATCTCCCGATTTGACTTCCTGAGCCCCAGGAAGCCATAGTTTTCATCCGATTTGACTGAAATTTTGCAGATATGACTTCCAACAACTGTACCAAGTAGGGTCTAAATCGGTCTATAATCTGATATAGCTCCCGTGTAAACCGATCTCCCGACTTGACTTCTTGGGCCTCTGGAGACCGCCATTTTGACCATCGTGTTGAGTTCAAGATCATATTCAATGCTTTCTATTCAAAGAATAGCATAGTTAGTACAAGTTGAGTGAGTGTGTGTTATTATTCAAAACACAAAACACAAAAAAGTCCGCTTGAGGTCGACAATATCTCCTCTGGTTTCGGAGATACTCGACTTAATTTTTTTTTTTGCAATTTTGTCCGAGATTTGTTTTCTATTTTGCAATTAGCGAAGCCATCTGTGCTTCGATTTTCATTTCTATGCACGATTTGATAAATTTTACAACGACTTTTATGAGAAAATTTACAATGACTTTGCCGCAACAACTGTCCATATATGATTATTCAGTTTTCCTTACAGGTTTTGTATTATTTGGTTTTTGGTAAATATATATTTTTGATCTTTATGACATATTAAGTCGACATAGCCATGTTCGACCATCTGTCGAAAGCACGCTAAATTTCGAAGGAGTAAAGCTAGGCGCTTGAAATTTTTCACAAATACTTCTTATTAGTGTATATTGACTTCTTGACCTTCTAGAGGGCGCAATTCTTTTTCGATTTGGCTGAAATTTTCCACACATCGTTTTGGTATAATTTGCAACAACTGTGTCAAGTGTCGTCTAAAGTAGTCCGTAAGCTGAGCTGCCATATAAATCGATCACGTGATTTCACTAATTGAGTACTAGACGGCGCAATTCTTATCCAACTTGGCTGAAATTTTGCATATATCGTTTTGGAATGACTTCCAACTGTGCCAAGTATGGTCTAAACCGGTTTATAACTTGACATAGCTGCCATATAAACCGATCTCCCAAATTGCATATTGAAGGCGCATTTATTACTCGATTTGCCTGACGTTGTGAAGTTAATATTTTTATGTGACTTGTACTTTGTCTAAGACCGTATAGGAATTAATATTACTGATGGCCATGACAATAAGACAAACTAATTTTCGAAGGAGTAAAGTTAGGCACTTTCAATTTTGCGCGAACACTTCCCATTAGAGTAGGTCAGTTGGAATTGAAAATGGGCCATATCGGTCTATGTTTTGATATAGCTCCCACATAAACCAATCTTCCAAATATACTTCTCGAGCCTCTAGAAAGCGTAATTCTTATCTGATGTGGCTGACATTTTCTACTATGACGTTTTCTGTGACATTCAAAAGATGGGCTAAGTATGGTTCGAATTGGTTTAAAACCTGATATAGCTCCCATATAAACCTATCTCCCGATTATACTTCTTGAGCCTCTAGAGGGTCCAATTCTTAACAAATTTCGCAGAAATTTTGCACGAAGACTTCTCCAACATCCAAACCCGCATCGGTTCATAACCAGTTATCCAAAAGCATAGCAATTCTTATCCATTATACTTTGTTTGTCTACAAAGAGATACTGGGAAAGAGCATGACATATACATATATGGTGGAGGGTATATAAGTTTCAGCCCGGCTGAACTATGACGCTTTTACCTATTATTTTATTAACACATGCTTTATTTTTTATTTAATGGAGGCCACCGTAGCCGCCATATAAACCGATCTCCCGATTAGACTTCTTGAGTCTCTAGAGGGCGCAATTCTTATCCGATGTGACTGAAATTTTGCACGAAGTGTTCAGGTGTGACTCCCATTAACTGTGTCATGTATGGTCTAAATCAGTCCATATACTGGTATAGGCGCCATATAAACCGATCTCCCGATTAGACTTCTTGTGCTTCTAGAGGGCGCAATTCTTATCAAATATGGTTGAAATTTTGCTTATGTCGTTTTGGTATGACTTTCAACAACTGTTCCAAGTATGGTCCAAATCGGTATATAATCTGATATAGCTGCCATCGGGGATCAGTATACCCCGAGATTGAATTTTTCAACTTCAGGAGGGCGCAATTATTACTCGAATTGGAGGTGGTGTTTTTCTATGACTGATGTTTTCCTATTTGAAAAAGTCATTAAAAGAACTGGACAAATGCGATCCATGGTGAAGGGTATATAAGATTCGGCCCGGCCGTTTTTACTTGTTTTTGAATTCCTTTTTTTTACACTTAAATAATAATTGATAATGGCAACTCTGTTCGTGACCCTCTTCTGTGGCACAATACTGCTGCAAATAAATATTTAATCTGCAGTTTTCCTTTTGTTATCCTTCTGTGTTTTCTGTCGGTGCATAGTTTCATACAATTCTTTGTACGCTTTTTCCAAGCGCCAAACCATGGATGGCAAGTTGGGAAATCTTTGCATACCATAGAAGTTAAAGAGCTTCACATTTAAAATTGGATTTAAGGATTAAAAAAAATTACTGTTACAAGAGAATTTTATTGTTGTCTGACTAGAAGTCTAGAAGAAACGCAATTTAGTTGAAATCAAATCAGAGTCAGATTTTTATAAAAATAAATTTAACAATTGTAATAAAAACAACTCTCAGCATATTATATTGAATTATTTGCTAATTATTCACAAGGAAAACAAATCACGAAAGTCGACAGTAGACTAGAATTTTGAGTTATTGTTTCAGAACATTTGTTATAATTACTAGTAAACAATCTGAGAAGCCTTTGCCAACAGTTGGAATGTTTTTTATAGATATTTTCCTAATAATTACTGATAACTTTCCTTCTTCTGTTTTTTTTTTTTTGAATGAGGTGAAACAATCATTTCAGTATTGAATATTCAAATGTTTTGGTCTTGGTTTCTGTTATTGCTTAATTGAGCACACCAATAATAATTCGTAGAATTTGTTCAAATCAAAGTTACTTTTCTGTTACTCTTCTGTTGATCTTCTTTATGGCTTATTAAGTTATTTTTCAAAATATCTTTGGTATTCAAATGGACGGCCGAGCATCCTCCAACAAACGATAAGCCCCAGTTTGTCTTTGGGGCACTTTTACTATTGCAGTTTCTAGTTACTGCTAAATAACCAAATTACTCTTTGTCCCTTGGCAATATCCACTTCCGGTCATTTACTTACATTTTTCATTATTTTAAGTGGCCTTTGTATTCGTTTCGCTTTGTCCATTTCTCTCTGCTCTCGTTATTGTTGTTCTTCTTTTTCAACACAGCAATGACGACAATCAAATCTGTTTATCTTTGAAAAGCTTTCTACAGTTTACAAGGATAATTCAACAGATTGAAAAGATGCCGCAGCGATGCAGGTCGTCGTATCCACGGCGAGTAAATGAATGAAATCTGTTTCAATCTTTATTGGCTTGGCTTTATCCGCGTACGGGTTTGGGTGGGTGGTTTTGACAATTTTAATTGAATTCTGTATTTCATGGTGAAATGCTGGATGATTACCTTGTTGTCATGGTGACCTCGAACTTTCGCCGACAACGCACTTCATAAGCACAGAGGCGTATTTGTTGCCGCGTCCTATAATAGTGTTGACACAATGGTCTTAATTGTTATTGGTGGCAATTTAAAGCGGCCGACCAGCCGAAACATTTAAATTTTAAATGAATAGGCTGCAATACCAGTATAACAATTTCACTTAAAATTTTATGAAACCAATGAAAGAGGGGATTAGCGAAATGCACAGCTTGATAGGAAGCTTTAATAAATCGGTTGCTATTCACAAAGGGCAGTATATAGTTGAATGAATGCGTTAAGCTTAAAATGACAAATCATATAGACAATAGTTTTATTGGAAGAACTTTTTAAAAATAAAATATCAACTGAAGTGCAGGAAATAAAAATATTTTGGGAGGATACAAAATTTACGATTGATTGTCAGAAAAAAAATAGAATTACAAACGATGTGGAGAATTAGGTGTAGGTATTGACGAGTAGTAGGTCGATCCTAAGAAAGGATGATTTCATCATTCCATTTGCAATACCTCATAATTTTGGTCATAAATGCCATCAATCAGTATATAAATTTGTGACCATTATGCTCAAAGCTGTGAGATGTGACGATTTTACATCATGATGTTTACGACAAGTTTTGGCCTTTTGACGCTTGACGATGTCTGTATTAAATGCCATCACGGATGTCTTCGTTTGAAAAATAATAAAAATTAGAGAAGAGAACATTTGAACGCCTTATTCACAAAATTCACTTAATGTAGATTTGAAATAAGTTTTGTTGGACGGAGGTCACCGTAGCGCAGAGGTTAGCCTGCGCCGCCTATGACGCTGAACGCTTGGATTCGAATCCTGGCGAGACCATCAGAAAAAAAATTTTCAGCGGTGCTTTTCCCCTCCTAATGCTGGCATGCTATGCCATGTGAAAACTTCTCCCCAAAAGAGGTGTCGCACTGCGGCACACCGTTCGGACTCAACTATAAAATGGAGGCCCCTTATCATTGAGCTTAAAACTTGAATCGGACTGCACTCATTGATATGTAAGAAGTTTGCCCCTGTTCCTAAATAGAATATTTATGCGGAGGCCATCGTAGCGCAAAGGTTAGCATGTCCGCCTATGACGTTAAACGCCTGGGTTCGAATCCTGGCGAGACCATCAGAAAAAATTTTCAGCGGTGGTTTTCCCCTCCCAATGCTGGCAACATTTGTGTTGTACTATGCAATGTAAAACTTCTCTCCAAAGAGGTGTCGCACTGCGGCACGCCGTTCGGACTCGGCTATAAAAATGTGGTCCCTGAGCTTAAACTTGAATCGGACTGCACTCATTGATATGTGAGAAGTGAGAAATTTGCATTTTTGCGTTTTTTATTGGACGGATTTGGACGGATATCCTTTATAGAACTGACAAATAAACCTATATTTTAAGACTGGTACTATGTTCATTTTTCACAGTTGAAGACACATCTATTTTTTGGTACGGATTGTTTTGTTACTGATCTTAACATATCTGCAAGATTTCATTAAAATCGGTTCAGATTTGGATATAGCTCCCATATATATGTATCGCCCGATTTACACTTAAATGGCCGTAGTAACTAAAATTTTCAACTGATCTGCACAAAATTTGGTATGGATTATTTTGTTACTGATTTTAAGCTATCCGCAAAATCGGTTCAGATTAAGATATTGCTCCCATATATGTATCGCCCGATTTGCACTTATGTGGCCGTAGTAACTACATTTTTCAACCGATGTGCACGGGCTGGCGCGGGCTGTTATGTTACTGATTTGAAGCTATCTGCAAGATTTCATCAAAATCGGTCCAGATTTGGATATAGCTCCCATGTATACGTATCGCCCAATTTGCTCTTAAATGACCTTAGTAACAAAAATTTTCAACCGATCTGCACAAAATTTGGTGCGGATTGTTTTGTTACTGATCTTAACATATCTACAAGATTTCATCAAAATGGGATCAGATTAAGATATAGCCTCCATATATGTATCGCCCGATTTGCACTTATGTGGCCGTAGTAACAACAATTTTCAAACAATCTGTTCGAAAAATGTCGGTTCAGATTTTGATGAATCATATACATGTATCTTTTGCGCGATCTTATAATTGTAGGGTGTAAAATAGTCTGCTCGGCCCGACTATTGCCTTTCCTTACTGGTTTTATATTATAATACTTTTATTAAAATTTTTGTCAAGAACACCTGTTAGCACTGATTATGCTATGCGATATTGTGATGTCCGTCCGATGTAGATCGGGCTACAACCTGATTTAGATTCCATACAAATCGATGGCCCGACTCTTGAGCGATTTGATGGAAATTTCGCTTAAAGTATTCACTTATCATAACCGGGTCATAACCTGATTAGCTTCTAAATAAAACGATCTTTCGGTGTATGTTCTTGAGTCCTTAAGGATTAAATAATTGTCTGATTTAGCTGAAAAGTACGTTGATGATGGCCTCCAAAAAAAGAAATACGTTTCGAAATCACCATCCTCCAATAGTAATCATATCACGCTACCTGGTAGCTTCTGGGTCACTTTGGCACTTCTGTTGTGAGTTAGTTAATTGGAATACATATATATTTTATAAACACAAGGCTTAAATGTTTTCATGTGAGTTCTCTTAAACAGCATCCTTGTAGGCCAATCTAGAGTTAAATAGCTATTTTAGTTTTTAAACGATTAAAATGCTATTAATAAAGCTAGCCATTCGCCTCCCTCTTTATGCATGCCTTTAGAATTTTTGGGAAAAAAAACCTAATTAAAACTTGGTAGAACAAAAAAGAAATGGCTTAACCCTAAGCCAACCCTCAATGATACAGCAGCCCTTTCATTATGAGTACAGCAGTAAAAGTGCAAATTTATGCAAGGTGCTTTAAATGTTAAGTCATTATAATTAGCTTGAATTAAATATTAAAATTAATCACCTCTCGCTCATTGCTCGGAAGAAATTTTCATTAATTCATTAATATTTATCACAACCCAAAGTGACTGACGGGGGTGTGGTGTGGAAACCCACCTACTCATCAACAGCAAAGGCACTGCTACTGACACCAATTATCTCTCACATAAAATGGAAAATAATGAGTTAGTGTGGGCGTGTAAGGGATAATGGAATATGCTGTTGTAGGAGCATGAGCTTTATGTAAATTTAATATCGCCAACTTCTGTTGAATGGATTAACTTGTGGTATTAAGCAGGAAATGCCTTATATAATAGTTGTTTCATATGCTAATAACAGTTTAATATTAACACATAACACATCACATGGGCTTTGATACTTCTACATAAGGGTGTATTAACTTTGAGGCCACTTTGTATGATAAATAAATTAAATGTTTGGTGCTACCCATATTTTACTGATGTACCATATGGCATATAGATTTCTTTCCTTCATTGGCCTTTATTGAAATTTGATGTAGAATATTTCTCTCATTGACATCATCCTCTTTAAGTGAAGATTCTTGGGACTGTATGCAATGAGTTTGGAAAAGTTTAATGGCTTCGTTCGATTTATTTCGAGCTTTCTTAGAGATCGCACTATACAAGTCGTTATAGATGGGTTCTCATCCAATGAGCATAAATCGACCGCAGGTGTACCCCAGGGCTTTGTTCTTTCATCTTCTCTTTCCCTTATTTTCATCAACGATCTGTTGAGTCAGACATGGAATCCGATCTACTCATTTGCGGATGACAGTAATCTCTATCATTCATTCTCATTCGACAATAGGCCGAGTCTTCGAAAGATTGAGGATAAGATGCTGGGACAATCCTGGCAGAGTGTACCATCTATAGTACATTCTGCCAGGATTTGTTGGGCATTTCTGAGTGGGATCGAATGAATCGAGTAGATTTTTAATGCACGGAAGACTAAGTCCTGCTTGTTGTCACACAAACGATTCGCTGATCCATTACGATCATCTTTGTCTATTAACGGTATAGATGTTGAGCAATAAGAAGCTCTTGATGTTCTGGGCATTAAAATACAAAGTGATGTACGTTGGGCTATAAACGTATTTGTCGTAAGTGTCGAAAGAAGCATTCAAGTGTTTAAGCTACCTTAAAGGGTGTTAGAATATCTTAACTTTGTCTTATCTTGTTAACATCTACACCACTGTCCGAAAACGGAGTACAACTCACATGTATGGGCTGGAGCTTCAAAATCATCCCTAGAGCTAATGGACCGTGTACAGAGGAGAGCGATAGCATTGATTGGGGGCAGTAGGGTATCCAACTCTATTGCCTCCCTTGAACATTGTCGCAATGTGGGTTGTTTGACGCTTTTCTATCGGTACTTTCATGGTGTGTTTTCGTCTGATATTCGTCTTCTTAATCCTTATAATGGTGTTTGTCTGGGATACTAGACATTCCAGGAACTCACACCGGTTTGTTGATTGGCCAGCGGCTGCACAATGCATTATAGAGAGAATTCTTATTTCTTCTTCCGGCTAATGTTTTTCCCACCCACTTTGACATCCAGAGATTTAAGACAAATGTCAATAAATTCCTAATTTCCATTCGCCAACAATGATAGAAAAAAAATTACGAAATTGGTTTAAAAAATAAATAAAATAAAATTATTTTGTGGTATGATTTTTATTCCCACCACCGAAGGTTGGGGGTATATTAAATTTGTCATTCCTTTTGCAACACATCGAAATACCCATTTCCGAAACTATAAAGACGATCTAGCAATGTCCGTCCGTCTGTCTGTTGAAATCACGTTACAGCCTTAAAAAAAAAGAGATATTGAGCTGACACTTTGCACAGATTTTTTTGTTCACAAGCAGGTTAAGTTCGACGATGGGCTATATCGGACTATATCTTGATATAGCCCCCATATAGACCGACCCGCCGATTTAGGGTCTTAGGCCCATAAAAGCCACATTTATTATACGATTTTGCTGAAATTTAGGGTATCCTTTTTCAATTTGGCATAGATCGGTTCAGATATGGATATAGCTGCCATATAGAACGATCCTCCGATTTAGAACGATCCTCCACATTAATTGTCCGATTTTGCCAAAATTTGAGACAGTCAGTTGCGTTAGGCACTTCAACATCCTTCTTCAATTTGGCTCAGATCGGTCCAGATTTGGATATAGCTGCCATATAGACCGATCTCCCTATTTAAGGTTTTGAGCCCAAAAAACGCGCATTTATTGTCCGATATCGCCCAAATTTGGGACAGTGAGTAAAGTAAGCCCTTCGACATACAATGCAATAAGGCACATATCGGTCCAGATTTGGATATAGCTTCAATATAGAACGAACTCTAGATTTAAGGTTTTGGGCCCATAAAAGACGCACTTCCAATCCAAAGATCGACCCGGCCAAACTTGACGCTATTTTACTTGTTAAAATTCTCTTTTTTGTTGTAGAGTGCTCAGAAATCTCTCCACTGGTTTCGGAGATATTCGACTTTAAATTTTTTTTTGTTGAAATTTTGCCCAAGATTAGCTTCGTATTTTGCGATTTATGAAGGCATTTATGTATTTAAATTTCAAAGAGTTACCTCTATGCGTTCTCATTTGATATATTTTTGACAATTTTTTTTTTAATTCAATCCCACTGTGTGACGCCAGCATCACGAGGGGATAACCACAGCAGACAAATTTTTCTGATGTTGCACCTGGATCCGAACTCAGGCGTTCAGCATCGCAGGAGGTCATGCTGTACGTGCAAGACTGTATGGAAACCCTGTCAGACAGCTGTGATCTATGTGGAAAGTCAGACGCCACTGAAGACTATAGCATTGATATCATATCAGGGCGAAACTTATAGAGAGAAGCAGGATCATCTATGGGATGGGACAATTATTTTGGGTCCCCGTCCATGTTGGTGGATGGGGGAATAGGGTTGCCGAATAGCTTAGCACAAATGCATCCAAGACGTATGTGGGCCATGCTGCGGCATCGTGATAGTCTGGGCCATGGGTACTTCTCAGATCCACATTGACTAATCTAGTTTGCATATTTTTTCTCTTCTTTCAAAAACATTTTATAAAAGTACCACAACAGACTCAACTTAATAAAATCGTTACAACTGCTTTCTTCTGCCAACTTTACCTCAAATGAGAGTCCAAGATTTGTACTCTGTTCTACCTCCAAAAACCTTACGTTGGCATTCGATTTTGTGCTTTTGGGCATAAATGTGCGCTTCCAGTTTTTGGGGGTAAGAGATTCAAGGAGGGTCGCTCCTCGTCATGATCCTATAGGTGAGCAAACTCGTTTCGGTCCATTGGACTGATCGCCACGGGAACGTGTTGCCCATTGGTTATACCTCACCTTGTCATATCGAACATAATGGCACTCAATATTTATGCAAAAGCCGGTGTCGCTCGGCCCATCTCTGAGAACCCACACTCGATACCGCTGATTGTCCGGAACTGCAATAAGAGTTTCTCCGTCCCCTCACTGAACCCCTACACTCGATACCGCTGATATTCCGGAACTGCAATTACAGTTTCTCCGTATGCAGCACTCCCCTATCCGCAACCTGCGGGCATGCCTGGTAGCTCCCAGCTAAGCTCCTCATGGTAACAATGAACACCACGGAGCTCAAAGTTCAAGACGGTCTGTTACTCATAGTTATCCCGTGCCGTGCCGATATCAGATGTGTACTCTACACCTAAAGACCATTCATTTGACTACCATTTAGTCCTGGTTGGTCAACAAACCTGCCTGTGTGGCGTAAATAAAATAATTAATTTTCATCAGGGGTAGCTCCCTGACTGTAGATTGTGTGAAAATTTCAGGAAAATCGATAAAGCCTTTTTATACCCTACACCATAGGATGGGGGTATACCAATCTAGTCATTCCGTTTGTAATATTCGTCTAAGATCCCATAAAGTATAAATATATTCTTGATGGTCTCGACGCTCTGAGTCGATCTAGCCATGTTCGTCCGTCCGTCTGTCGAAAGACGATAGCGGTCGAACGCGTAAAGCCAGCTGCTGAAATTTTGCACAGATACTTAACATTGATGTAGGTCCTAGGCAATTGCGAATGGACCATATAGGTTCAGATTTAGATATAGCTCCCATATAAACTGTTCTCCCGATTTGATTTCTTGAGCCCTTGAAGCCGCAATTTTTAACCGATTTGGCTCAAATCATGCATGTAATTATAATATCCAACAACTGTGCCGTTTACGGTGCGAATCGGTCTATAACCTGATATAGCTCCCATGTAAACCGATCTCCCGTTTTGACTTCTTAAACCCTTACAAGCCTCAATTTTTGTCCGATTTGGCTGAAATTGAGCAAATAGTGTTTTGTTATGACTTCCAACAACTATGCCAAATACGGTCCAAATCAGTCTATAACCTGATATAGCTCCCATTTAAACTGATCTCTCGATCATCCTTGTTCGGGTTTGAGAAGGCTAGGATTGCACCCAATATGTCCTTGTAGCGAAAAATAGCTCATGGCTTTTCATGTTCCCACATGTGGGCGCGACGATTAAGTTTTGTACCTGAATAATTGCAAGTCCTGTGACTTAATTTAATTTTCTCTTTTCTACTTTTCCCCTGAGCTGTGGTGTTACTCAACTGTTATTCTGCTCAATTGATTTTTTATTTTCAAGCAGCCAACAGAAAGGAGTAGCCCACATACGTGCATATATGACATCTATCGTCGCATGATTGCAGCTCACTCCCACACCATCTTCCTTTGGTTAATCAAAGGCAAACTTCCCACATAGCAAATGATAACGAACCTCTCTGCCCACCACTGACACACCTAGTATAGTGGACTCTTTGATGGTAGAAGTCATGATGTATGGTCCTCCGAGCCTTTTGGGGCATTTGATTCCTTGTGCGCTGTGCGTTGAATAATTGAATTTATGCATAGTTGATGGCGTTCAGGGAAATATGAAACTTTTTGTGTTGTTGCCATTGCCTGGATTGATTCAAGTTGATGCTGAATATTCTACCATGTGAAAATTACTACTGGAATTCGTAGCATGTTCCCAGAAATAGGATTTGAAATTTTCCAACGAGATTTTAATGCAAAGGCAAAGTGGTGGCATATTGATATTTGGTTTGGAATTTGTAATCATCAGTGGGGGATAAATTGGTTTACAATCGAATTTTAAGTTACCTATGAACGATTGCTGTTTTCGATTATAGCAATCCAAAGGGTAAATTTTGAAAACTTCTTGGAATACCAAGTAGAAGGTGTAAATAAAGAAATTATGGGCATGGTGATTTGGTTTTTACACAGCTGTTAATGTGGTGGAAATAAGAAATTAATGAAAAGTTCCATCTGAGATTGTAGATTACGATGTCCATTTAAAACACCATATCATGGGTTGGGGCCTATTGTAGCCATGATACAGTCTTCAATGTCAAAGATATAGACCATCCGACATGTGAGAGCTATAAGCAGCACGCGGGCTGTAACTTTGAACTTCGATCTGTGTGGGGTTTATCGAAGTCCGAAACCTACCGGGCGCGCCCACAGATTGGAATGCTCCATACTGCAGCCTTGGACAATCAGCGATATCGAATGAAGAATCTCAGTGAGAAGTTCGTCAGGCAGTCTCAGATACATACTGATATTAAGTGTATGAGAGTAGACCCCCAATCCAGTACCTGACTCCATCTTGGAGCCATCTCTGTAGATCGGCCTCCTTCGGTCGATGACCGGCCATAGAGTCTTCACAGTCCGGCAACCATCTACCGAGTCCCACCTCGCCATCCATGTCGCCCCGGCCCTCCCATCTACTGTGTTCAGTAGCTCGACAAATGGCACGTAGGCAAGATCGATGACTGATCCGCCCGGCGCAGACGAATTCCTCCTGGCGCACTTGTCCACCCTCTCATTTCCTGGAATCCCCTCATGCCCAGAAACCCATGTCAGCGTCACATCGTGGGCCCGGAGCCTGTCCAGGGATTCCAAACAATCCGCCACTCATCTCGACCTCACCATCCTCGGACGCTAGACTTGAGCGCCGCCATTTTGTCCACATAAATTCTGTGTTTCGAGGGCGGTAAGCCCCTTACCAGAATTTCTCTTGCGGCCACTGCAATGGCACAGACCTCTGCCTGAAAGACCGTTCAGTCCGGAGACTGAACCGGCAGTCTCAGAGACACACTGATATTGAGTGTAGAGAGTAGACCTCCAATCCAATCCTTGACTCCATCTTGGAGCCATCTGTGTAGATCGAGGTCTCATCCTCCTCAAGTACACCATCCGCCCTCCATTCGTCCCTCTCAGGAAAACTAATCGCAAATGCCCTCACTCCAGTCGTCACTGGTGCCAGGTAGTCGGAGAAATGTGGCTACAACATACACAGATATAGACCTGAAAATACCCAGTTGTCCAGCCAGTAACTTGTGCCAGGTAGTCGGAGATCCTCCTCTGTCTACCCTCGGTATCCATAACACCCATAACCGAACTGTGGCCGCAACCATCCTCCTTTAGCATGCCGAGCTCGCTTAGCCTAAGCGCTACCCTGGCGGCGCAGTTCCAAATATAGGCCCCAATAGGCTGCATAACCAGCATCGACTCCAGGCCTGCCTGTGGTGCGGATCTCAGTTTCCCTTTGATACCGACGCAGGCCAGTCTCTGGACCTTCTCGAACTCCCTTGCACGCGTCCTCTTCCCTACGGCATCCCACCATACAGTGCTCCGAATTCAGCGTTTGTTTACACTGTATATAAACAGAAGTGGAACTAGCCCTGATTACTTTGGAGCTAGTGGATAAACTGGTTTGGAACTAGACTACTGAGTTGGTACAAAAAACTTAATTTATAGCATTGGGATACAAAGTATGTTCGCTCGAGTCGTCACTAGTTTTTAAGTTACTATTTGTTATTTTTGATACGTTTAACGTTTCCCCATCAATTTTTAATTGTATTTTAAAATTTTTGTTTTTCAGGTTTAATTATTGTTTACCCTGTAAGTATTTTTTATATTTTTTGGAATTACTTTCTTTTAATATTCTTAATCGAACCATTTTTGATGAACGTTATGCCATCATATCTGCTTTATCTCCCTTATTTTTCGTTCAAATAAAAATAATGTTATCACCCAAAGACGTACCTTTGCTATTCATTCAAATGAAATATTTTGCCACTTAATCCCAGAAAATCTCTCTTCAGAATTACGACAAACTCGAAAGAGGACAATAATCATGCTACACTTGGCAATTAGTGGTGTCTACAAGAAACAAGAATTTATTACTTCCCCGTCTGCATAATGAGGAGAATATTTGAATTTTTTTCTATTTTATAAAATTTCTTTTTCTCCTCATTCTGGATTGGAATGTGGCGCACTCATTGTGCAAGGCATGGATAATGGGGAAATTAATTAAAGACGAATTACTTTACGCTTTCTGATTTTAATGTTGCTTTTCTAATTCCATTCAGCAATTCCCCCGCCACCCACCAGCTATGAAACGACAGCGCAGTACATAAAGAAAACATTGTCCACAAAACGATGGATGGTTGGCATTGCTTAATGAAATTATTCATCTTAGCCGGCAGCAGCGACATTGCTACAGCTTAGCAACATCAATGTTTAGCTTTGGGTAGCATCAGCAATAACTTACAATTCCATGGCTGTCAACATTATGTCAACAATGACAAAAGACTTTATTTTTATCAAGTGTTGCTAGCTGACTGGTCCTTTGCTCGCTTGCTAGAGTAGCTCTTGGGTAGGTGGTTACTTTTTTGAGTGTTGTCCTTGGCAAAATTCTCTGGTGTGATTTCCTTGATATACAATAAATAAAAAATTGTATATCTCTTTGGGGTTAAATATTTATTTTGTTTCCTCTTTGTCTCTTTATTTTTTTGCAAAAGCCGCCTTATGCCTAAATGCCCCAAAAATACCTGTGGCACTGCATAAATCAATATAAAGTAGCGGCGATGCTTTGCTGTTACTACGCCCAGCAGCACACAGACGTGTTCACAGCTCTCTGGTGATTATGCCAGATGATGGATTTTGGTTGCTTCATCTTGGCCTACTTCATCACAAAGTTTCTTATATTTTTGTTTGCCAAATTCCTCTAAGCAATGTCGTTTGTTTTGGTGATTATTTTTATGTCTCATCTGTGAGTAGGGTTGTCGTTCAAACATTAAAGGCAAAATTTGATAGGAAAATCAAAACTTTATGAAAGCTGTGGATGGGATTTTTAAGCGAACTTAAAACAAGTAAAAATGTGCTAAGTTTGATTGGGCCGAATCTGGGGAACCACCATTATGGATTCTGTTAAAAATTTTCTCTAATAGACTTGGTACCAAATTTCTTCAAAAGGACCTTAAGGTCGTAGAAGACTAATCGGGAGTTAAGTTTATAACAGTTTATAGACCGATTTGGACAATACTTATAGTGAATATTGAAGGTCATAATAAATTACTACTGTAAATTTCAGCACTTTCCGTGCACAATTAGATAAGAATTGCGGGGCCTAATTGAGAAGTATCTGTGCAAAATTTCAAGCGGATATCGTTCGATCACGATAGCGATCGATTGCGAAAGACTATTTTTGAAAATAACATAACTGCTCCAAAAGTTCGAATTTCGAAAATTTGAAAGCAGCCCTGCATTAGACACACGATAGGCAACCACGTCGTGTGAAAATCTTTTCGAATATCGAAGTGAAGATATTACGATCTCTTTCAAAAATGCTTCGAATTGCGGAAAAATAAGTTTTTTCGATTTCGAAAAATTCCGTTTTTGAAAATGACATAACTGCTCCAAAATTTCGAATTTTGTGCCTAATTTCATTAGGCACACTATGGGCAATCACGTCGTGTGCAAATCTTTTCGAATATCGAACTTTGAATTTTTTAGCAATTTTTCGAACAAAGCTATAGCCCATGAAAAATTTCGAATTTTGGAACACCCAAAAAATTTTTCAGATTTTAATGCTTTTGAAAAGCCAGTTTAAAACCATGCCAATTAATGTCTTTTCCAGGATCCCAATCATCGGGTATGTGTTCTTCTAGTCAGATTGCGCAGATATGCTGATGCATACGCCTTATCAGCGTGTCGCCTCCGGTTTTAAATAGTTCAGCGGGTAACCCGTCGGCTCCTGCTGCCTTGTTGTTCTTTAGTCGGAAGGTTAACATTCTATACCATCATGATTGATTGGTTCTGCGGTATCCTCTTCTCCGACAACGTCGGACACTAGCAGTTGGGTAAAATTTTCTTTTCATATCCTAAGCATGCTATCTGTGTCAGTTACCAGACTTTCTTCTTTGTCTCAGCAGGAGGATGTGCCTGCACCAAAGCCATCGGTTTGATGTTTAATTCTTTGGAAGAATTTCCGGACTTTATTCTGACTCTTATACATTTCAATTCGCTCACACTCATGTCTTTCCATTTCCTTTTTTTTCTGCGGAATAGACGTTTTCCCTCTCTCCTTTTCTCACGATACCTTTCGTTCATCTGGCGCTTTGCTACTGATTGCAGTGCTCTATATGCCGCATTCTTGGCCTCAGAAGCATCTCGACAGTCTTGGTCGTACCATGGGTTTGTTGGAGGAGGCTTCCGGTACCCAAGTATGGATTTCGCGGCATTTTCCATGGAGTGGGCAATAGTTTGCCATTACGCCAATATATCATCGGAACAAGGAGTGCTTTCTTTAAGAAGTTGGGTCAGTCGAGTGGTGTATGCCGCTGCCTCTGTTGTGTTTGCTGCTGTTCAAAGTCCAGCTTCCGTGTAGTGTCAGATCGTACTTTCCTCGCTATGTTTGCTGCAACAAGATAATGATCCGAAAATATATTCGCTCCACGGATCAATCGTACATCTAACACTCTGGATGATGATGTTGGTTCCTCAACAAGATTTTGTATGAAAATCTCGAAAATATGCAGCAAGGCGTGGTTTTAATGAAATTTCATACAAAAACCCGAGAGTTTCTAGAGTTTTTTTGTTAGATATCTCCATTCTTTGATATTTTTCTAACCATTCGTTGTTTCTTTGAATACTAATGGCAAACGGAAACCCTGCTTACATTTTGGTGTAAAGTTTATTTCCTGTCTTCGTGTCACTTCATTTTGGGCGAATATTTATTTGCGTTTAGGCTCTATTAAGCTGCGGCTCATTCGCATCGTGCACGTGGTGCTGGTGATTATGTGTAGCATTTTAATCATCTTGAAATTTAAATTCCCATGTTTGTTCTCCACTTAACAAGGTGGCGGATGTGTAAAAATGCTGAAGCAAATTTCATTTGGCAGGATACTCCCTTCTTGGCCTTCCTTTGCTTTTCTAATCTAACGCAATTTTCCTAATGGCTTGCCAAAGGAAGAAGGAGGCCTATTTTGTTTGTCAGCTGCTTGTGTCTGTGTGTTGGCAATTTAATCACAGTCCCTGCGTATGTAAACATCAGCAGGCAAACAGTTCATCAGACAGAGAGACAGAGCGACAGGCAGTCATTTATGTTTATTGAAAATGCTCCCGGTGTATTTGTGAATTAATTGCATTTTTCAAAATGACTGAAGCGAAACAGGACATTTTATATTTTTGCTAATAAAAATGTATCTCTAGGGAACTTGTCCTTCCGTTCTGTGTGTGTGTGTGTGTGGTACTTGTGGAATGCTTTTAATTTGTAGGCAAATTAATTTTATTCTCTTGTTGCAATAATGTGGAGTATTAGTAGATGATGATTTGAAATTATTGCAGTGTCATTTATCTTTTCTATAATGTTGAGTAGAGCTAATTTGATTGGGGAAATTTTGTCTTCCCAATTCCCAACGATCTATCTGAAGTCGAGACGAGTTGAAGTTTGTGCCAAGAAACTTCAGAATGGCAAGACGAACGATAATAAAGCTATTGTGTTGGACTAGTGTTAACTAGTTATACCCACCACCGAAGGATGGGGCTATATTAATTTTTTCATTCCTTTTGCAATACATCGAAATATCCATTTCCGACTTGATCAGCGTAAAAATCTAAGACGATGTAGCCATGTCCGTCCGTCTGTCTGTTGAAATTACGATACAGTCTTTAAAAATAGAGATATTGAGCTGAAATTTTGCACAGATTCTTTTTTTGCCCCTAAGCAACTTAAGTTCGAAGATGGGCTATATCGTACTATTACTTGATATAGGCCTCATATAGACCGATCCGTCGATTTGGGGTCTTAGGCCCATAAAAGCCACATTTATAATCCGATTTTGCTGAAATTAAGGACAGTGAGTTGTGTTAAGCCCTTCAATATTCTTTTTTTATTTGGCTCAGATCGGTCCAGATTTCGATATAGCTGCCATATAGACCGATCTCTCGATTTAAGGTCTTGGGCCTATAAAAGGCGCATTTATTGTCCGATTTCAACGAAATTTGGGACAGTGAGTTGGGTTAGGCTTTTCGACAATTTTCTTCCATTTGAGCCAGATTTGCCCATAAAAGGCGCATTTATTGTCCCATTTCGCCGAAATTTGGTACAGTGACTTATGTTAGGCTTTTCGACATCCGTGTCGTATATGGTTTAGATCGGTCTATATTTGGATATAGCTACCAAATAGACCAATATTTGGTTCTAAACAATTGAACAATGACTAGTCCTTATTAAACCAAGTCGTACCCTATTTTGACCATATGGGGGCATAAATTATGCATTTTTCACCGGATTATGACGAAAGGTGGTTTCATATATACCCGAGGTGGTGGGTATCTAAAGTTCGGCCCGTAACGCCTTTTTCCTTGTTTTTTTTTCAATCATTCTCTTGTTACTCCCTAACTGTTTTGAATTGTGTTCTCTGGCTTTCTTCATCCAAATCTACAAAAACTTTGAGAGAAGAATGAAAAGCTATTAAAACAAAATGATACTGAAAAAACTGCAATTTGCAATGACAAAGGATAAAGGATACCTTTGCAGGTCCATCCATGTTCTTGGATATCCGTTCATATGTCAAAACACTTGATTTTCTATTCCCTCTTGCTTACCTTCATTCTCAGTGTAGACATTGTACCAAAGAATAGAATTTCATAGCAAGGATTTGTAAAGAAAGATTGATGAAATCGAGACTCTTTATGATGAAAAGAAGAAGGATAACTGTCACTGCTTGCATGGAGACACCAAGCAGAGCATTTTAATAGAAATTTTCAGACATGCATCAAACAATCAAAAGGGGTCAATCAACCTCAATAATATGAATGAATTACGTGTAGAAGGTAATCACTTTTAACCAAAATTGCTACAAGCAATTTGTGTTAATTAATTCACTTTGGTTGCAACAACATTTTCAGGCACTCACTCATTTAGGCAGAACTTGAAAGAAAACTTGTTAAGTTGTCACAACATGCACGTTTGATGAACTAACATCATTTTTCAACATACATCCAGGATATGGGGCAATTCCAGTTTGTAGGGGTTTGAAATACAAAACTATTGGGTTGCCCGAAAAGTAATTGCGGATATTTCATATAGTCGGCGTTGACAAATTTTTTCAGTTATTTTGTCAATTATCAGCTGTTACTTTTAGCTTGCTTTAGAAAAAAAGTGTAAAAAAATTATATTTGATAAAAGTTCATTCTAAGTTTTATTAAAAATGCATTTACTTTCTTTTAAAAAATCCGCAATTACTTTTTGGGCAACCCAATATTTGTTTTAATTTCGTTGTCAACAAAATTGCTGGCATTTCATTTCAGTTTTACTCGATTGTTTTTGACAGCAACAAAAAACATGCTGATTTATGATTTGTAAAGCGAGCAATGCAAACGTTTTAATAGTCCCCTAATAGACCAACAATATATTGGCCACAATGAAAAAAAGCGCGATTAACAGAAGACCATTACAAAAACCGTCCAAACCAAACGCCCATGACAATATGCCGTAACATTTTGTATTTTATTGCATACATGAAACACCCACTTTGTAGCCTCCTTATTTCCACCCTCATAGCAATGAATTCTAAAGGGCTGTGGTAGTTGTTTAAAAATAATATGTTGCCAAACACAAATATGAGGACTTTGCACATTTTCCACAACCTTGGTTGTGAATAGGATATGAATTTCGTTATCCCCCTTTTCCTTTTAGCCAGAGGTTACTTTGAGAAATGACTATTGTTTGCAAATAGTAATTAAAAATTTAATTAATTCCAAACATTTAAAAAACTATTATAGGCACCCCTAAGGTAGGCAACAGTTTAGCACATAGTAGGACAGCCCAAGAATAGATTAAATAATTGGAGCGAAACTTGTTTTTTTTTTCTTTACATCACATCTGTAGGTGGCGAAATAAAATAAAATTATGTCTTTGGAGTAAATTTTCTGAGAAATGTTCTCTAAAGACGAATTTTCTAAAGAGCCCAGGAGGGCCAGGATATAATGAATTTTTCTAAAGACAAAATTTAAAAAAAAAATTGTTTAAAGACCAAATAGTAATGCAATTTTTTTTGTACACAAAATTTTAATAAGTTGTATTCTGAACACAGAATGAAATTAATTTTTCTCTAAAGACAAAATTTCAATGAAATTATTTCGACAAAATTTGAATGATATTTTTTCTAGAGACAAAATTTCAAAGAAAAATTCTCTAAAGGCAAACTATTTTATAAAGAGAACATTTTAATAAAATTTTCTATAAAGACAAAATTTCAATGAAATATTATCCAAAGAAAATATTCTAATTCAATTCGCTCTAAAGATAAAATTAAATTTTAATTTTCTCTTAAAGGCTGAAAATATTTTCATTATTCACCGATGTTTTCCCGTTTTTGAAACACTACACAAATTTCGATGCTAAGATAACAATTTTATTGACATTTTACCATAAGTATTGACAGAATGTTCTACTGAATGAAATCGGAGAGTTTTTTGCTTTTAATCTATTATCTAAAAAATATCGCGAAAAGCGATCGTATACCTTCCTTAAGACTAAATTACAGTGAAAATTTCTCTAAAGAAAAAGAAAAAAATTTTCTAACATCAAAATTTAAAAAAAAAGATACTGAAGACAAATTTTAAAAAAGTAAGACAAACTTTTAATAAATTTTGTAATTAAGATAAAATTTCAATACAATCAACCGCTTCTTCAGGTGTCGAAAAACGTTGACCTCTCATTTTATTTTTTACGTACGGGAATAAGAAGAAGGCATTCGGTGCCAAGTCAGGACTATACAGCGGATTATTCATCAAATCGAAGTTTTGAGCGCTCAAAAATGCGGTTGTTTGAGCCGATGTGTGAGAGCTCGAATTATCGTGGTGAAGAGTGATTCGTCTTCGGCGGTTGGTTTTTCGGATTTCTTGGTAGACAACTGGCAGGCAAATGGCTGTATACCACTCAGAATTGACTGTTCTGCGTTGTTCTAGTGGTACGATTGCGACATGTCCAGTTGTTCCGACTTTTGTTGGAGTTGGCTAATCTTGAAACACCCATACAGTCGACTTCAGTTTACTTTCGGGCTCATACTCATAAATCCACGATTCATCACCTGTCACGATGTCATAGACGTGTTTTGAACTATCGCGATCGTTTTTTGGAGCATTTCTTTCGACCAATTTTTTTGAGCGATTGACAATTTGTGTGTGATCCAACGCGAACAATTTTTTTTGACGGCCAAATGTTCATGCCATATTGAATGTATGCTCAACAATGCCTAAGGTTGTCTCAATCTCACGATAGAACACATGACGATCTTGCAATATTAGTTGGCGCACAGCATCAAAGGTTTTTGGAACAACTGATTTTGGATGACTTTTACAAAATTCATCTTCGAGTGTACTACGACCTCGGTTGAATTCACCATACCATCGATAAACATTGGTTCTTGATGGAGCTTCTTCGCCAAAAATGTAATTAAGTATATCGATGAAATGTTGAGTTAATAAACGTCGCACGAAAATGTTCACAATTTAATTTCATTTTTTGGGCGAGATGAATCTTTTAAGTTACTGTAAACAACACAAATAGCGCTCGTATGTCAAAACGTTCTGAGTAAGAACCTCAAAAATGTTAAGCTTTACGATAGATCTGTCAGTTGGCAGATTGAAACACAAGGGTTGTCCCTATTGTCCATAAGCTGGATTCACAGATTGTTTGGAGGGAGGTCTTCCATAAATTTCTGTTCCAAAATTCAGCGAAATCGGATGAAAAATATGTATCTTATGGACCCGCGATCCAAAACCGAAAGATTGGTCTATCATCTTCGGTACTGACTTTGGGAGGTATAAGATTATTCACTGATCCAAATTTCAGCACCATCAGCTGAAAACCATTACTCGGGAGATCGATCTACAAGGCAGCTATTGCGAAACATGGACCTATATGGTCCATTTTTCTAAGTCTATATTTGGTTCTATAATTATAAAAAATATTCGCAACAATTTTCATCCCACCTACGTTAATTCGCTATTTTTGGACAACTTTACTATGAAATCACAACACTGCGCAGCGCGAGCCGTTGTCTAGCGTTTTATGCCATCAATAAAAATTTCTCTAAAGACAACATTTTTTTTTTGTTTTTTAATTAAATCTGAAAATTTTGTAATTTTCATTTAAAATTATTTTCTTTAATCATTTTCAATTAAAAAAAAATTACAAGCATGGTTATTAAGTAAATTCAATCAAAGGCTATTTTGTCCCCTACAATATATAGGGAAGGAGATTGACTAAGACTTATACGCCCCCATTTCGACAAATCTATAGCAACACCATGGCAGCCGGTTCTACGTACTGGATTAACCCGATGGGGTCCTTCATCGGCTAAAGGCTGCCGCCCCAGTGCACAGCACACTACCACTACAACAACAACAAATCAACGGGGGTTTTTTTATATGCGTGGCCACAGACCAAACAACGCATCTATAGTTCATGTTCCAGGAACACATCTGTGTATTCAATACAGAAATTAATTGGAATTTTCAAAAAATTTCAATAATTTTTTAATTGTATCAAATAAAAAATTAATTGAAAATTTCATCAAAAATTTTAATTTCTATGGAATTAACTGTAATGATAAAATTAAAATTTTCTCTAAGTATACCAAAACGGAAATAATTAGCACATTAAATTTGCAATATGCCTACTACGCAGAAGGTAATTGACCATATGGTATGATTTTATGCCACATATGTTGACCAAATTCTATTAAGTTTAATGAACATTTTCAGCCTGTGTTCACCAAAATATTCCACTTCAAGCCAGTCAAACTTTACTTTGATTTGTGTTTAATAAACCAAGGAATAGCCAATACTGTTCATCGCATGTTAAAGTGTTCTTGTAGAAAAATCTCAGCAATTGAAAGTCCATTACATAGTCAATACTGTTCATCACATGTTAAAGTGTTGTTGTAGAAAAATCTCAGCAATTGAAAGTCCATTACATTAAGAGATTAATTTTGAACAATGACTATATAAGTAATTAATGTATATTATATTTAATACAAAAAACATTTCTATGGGCTTGCATGCAGCTGTTAGACAGTCATTACCCTTAGAAATGTTTCAATTGTATAGAACTCCCTATGGTATTCAACACAAATGGTTCGAGAAACAATGTCCCCCTAAAATATGCTATTGTTTTATGGGGGGTTTTGTTTTATAAAACACTTATACTTACACCATCAACACATGCCACAGTAAGTCACTTTACATTATTATTTATTCAATCAATCAATTTCAAATTATCGAAACAAGTTATCGAAACATTCAAAAGACAATCGTTGTTGTTGTTCGTTCGTTCGTTCATGGGATATTAAATCGAATCCCCTTGGGCAATTTGTGGCAAGCAACATTATAAAAATGGGGAGCAAGGAGAGAACAGCAAGCAGCAACAAGTGTTCACATAATTGTCAATTGATTTTCTAAAATGTGTTGCCATGGTAGGCCCTTGGGTGCGTATAACTTTTTTCCCACAAAGTTGTTGTTGAATTGTTTTACCCTAAACAAAACCTCCCGTAGACAGACAAATCACTGCTGTTTCTTAATTTATCATCCTAGGTTACTTTTGAAAAATGTTTTTTTTTTTTTTGGTTTTAGATGTTTGGGGAATTTAACTTTAAGTTATTGAAAAAGATTGACAACTAAGTGTAAGTGGTTTAAATGATGTCAACAAAGGAAAGAGGCTTTAGGGTGAAGTGGGGTGAAAACTTAACACCTTAAACTTTTTAAACTTTTTAAGTTTGCAAAATCAGGCTGTTTCATCTATTAAGCCTCGCATTGACTTCGATTTTTTCGCCCGAACAACTGTCAAAACGCATCATAAGAAAATGGTAACGAAGAAAATTCGAAAACATACCGTAGAAGTGGTATTGAGTTCTATCCGCAAAATAGTTGTTGTTGTTGTAGCAGTTTATTGTGTTCTGTTGAGTGTCAAGACCCAGAAACTTTGCGACTAAGATGGATGGTCCACAGGGATCTGGGTCTGAGTCGAGTGGGTCTGGCTGGGCATTTAAACAGGTGACGTGTATCGTGCGGTCCCCGGTTACAATCGGGACATACTTCTTACACGTCGGCATCAATCCTAGCTCTGCAGGAGTTGAGGCGGCTGCATCTGCCGGAACGTAATGGGGCCAGAACTACTCTGGTTTGCCGGGGGAGGTCAATTTCTTTAGGTGCAATGGGAGGCGGTCGTTCTCCAAGGACTACATTCACCTGATAGCCATTTACCGCATCTGCTACCGTGTCTGCATGAATGTTGTCTAGACCTGCTTGATATGCCGCTTGATCTAGAGGTTCTCTCTTGTAGCGCTGATCCTCACGGGCGGTGGATATCTATCCACAAGATGATGATTTGGATGGTCTTTGCAAAAACAACCCAAAAGGTATTGCTAAGACTGCTGTCTAAGTTATGTCTTTGCACTGGTAGGAATTTTGTCTCCTGATGGAGGTGGACCACATGAGAACTGAGGAGACAGCCCGTCGCAGTTCGGAGGGCGGCATTCTGACAGATCTGAATATTTTTCCACTGCGTGCCACAAAGTTGACGAGACCACACTGGCGCTGCATAACTTATCACAGACCGGCCAATTGCTTTGTACGTGGTCGACAAGATTTCTTTGTCTGCACCCCAAGTGCTGCCAGCAAATGACTTGAGGACCTCGTTTCTACTTTTGACTTTATCGCAAATTGCTGTGACATGTGGGGAGAATGTGTAAGAGCTATTAAATGTGACGTCAAGTATTTTGGGACACTTGATGGTCGGAATCATTTCTCCATCGACCATCACAGTCATCTCAGTATTCAGCTCACGCGTATTTGTAGTGAACAATGTGGCTAAAGAATTGGTGGCAGATATCTTTAGATTTCTTGCAGCGAAATATGAGGCAAGTTCGTTTAGGTAGACGTTCAACCTATCGCAGATGTCAACAATGGGTGGTGGGCCTGATGCCATGATCGTACAATCGTCCTCATATGATACGATCTCTATGCTGTTTGGGGTGGGGGTGGAATGAAGGATAGGTAGAGATTAAACAGTGCCGGATATATCACCCCACCTTGGGGAAATCCCTGTTTCATTTTACAGTGCTTCGACTTCTTATTCCTAAATTCCACAAATGACTGACGACCACACAGATAATTCGCGACCCAGCGTTTCAGGCCTGGCTGGAGGGACGTGTTGGCGATGTCCTCAAATAATTTGACATGGCTGACCGTGTCGAATGCCTTCGATAGGTCCATTGCCACGAGGACCGTCCAATCACATGGCCTGGGCTGATTGAAGCCACGGCAAATGTGTGCGGTGATGGCATGTAAAGCTTTTGTTGTGCAGTCTTCGAAATCCATGTTGATGTTCGGTGAATGGAAATTCTCCTACTAGGATCGGAGGAAGTAATGTCTTTGCCACTGGTGAGAGAAGGGAGATCGGTCTGTACGACTCCCCAAACTCGGGTCCTTTCCAGGCTTCAGTAGCGGGATCAATCTGCCCATTTTCCAGACATCGGGAACTATAAGAGTGTTCAAAGACAGGTTGAGGACAGTGATAAGGTACTCAACTCCAGGTGAATCCAGATTCTTCAACATCAATGTAGAGATTCTGTCGGGGCCCAACGGTTCAGGAGGATGACATTCGTAACTTCGCCCACGGTAAATTGTAATGGCTGTTCATCGGTTCGGAGACCACGAATACGGCGAATGGCTCTCCTCCTTGCCCTGTCACTCAGGGGATGCACAATAAATTGACGGTTAAACAACCTGGCGCATCTCTTCGGATCAGTCACGATAGTTTCGCCAAAATTGATTGAGGTCCTATCATCGC
This sequence comes from Stomoxys calcitrans, assembly GCF_963082655.1. NCBI lineage: Eukaryota > Metazoa > Arthropoda > Insecta > Diptera > Muscidae > Stomoxys > Stomoxys calcitrans. Next base: position 197,770,607 of record NC_081554.1, on the reverse strand, counting down.
CTCTTCCGGGGTTCGAGAGTGACTTAACAGTAGACCACAGCTTGCCTACTCCGGTACCTAAGTTACATTGCAGTGTTTCAGCCACAAATTCCGCTTATGTTCGTTGACTACCCTTTTTTGTTTTAGATTTAGCTCGCTGATTCTGGGGTTGGTTAGTCACGCTCGTCTGCGAGTACCACTGCCTGCGCCGGAAAATTGGGCCGCACTTGGGCTATTCGACCGACTGGTACGAAGCGAGCGGCTGCTGCGTTAATAATGTGTCGGAATTTCCTCTCGGCCACTAGCACATCCAAGGGGGGTGGCAGTTCACTGAAGGGGCGATACTCTCTGAAGCCAGCCCAATCGGCCTTCTTCTGATTGATACACGTCCGGCCCTCAGAGTTTATGAAGTCGGATGGTCGGTCGATGGTGAGAATTATGGGGAGGTGGTCTGACCCCAAAGAGATAACGGCGTGCCAGGATACGTCACTCAGGAGATGCAATGGTAATGTCTGGCGAGCTTCTGCACCTCCTCGTAATCCTAGGGGGGGCATCCTCATTCATCGTGCAAAACGTGGAGCTTTCAATCTGCTCTGCCAAAGCTATGCCACACTGGTCGTTACTTAGGGGAGAGTGCCATGAAGTGTGATGCGCATTAAAGTCCCCTAGAACCAGACGATAATGGTCAGATAGTAACCAACTTATGTCGGGGTTGTAAGCTTGGCCATTAATACCAATCGGCGGTATGTACACGTTGTTAGCTCTATCTCGGCAGTACCGGACCTGTCTGCTATCCCCATGCACTCCATATAGGGGTCACTAGTGGCAGGCGCAGGCGAGATGGGTCTATATTGCACGCAATGGTGTATCGCGAAGACCAATCCCCCACCTCTACTCCTTGGGCGATCCTTACGCAGCACTTTGTATCCGTGATAACTCTGCAAGCTGCAGGTGTTGGTCAGCTTTGTCTTCTGATTCGGATTCATTTAATCCACTATTTCATCGATCTTGCCGGGATGTGCCTCTCTCATGACGAAAAAAGACGTACACGTACTCTGGGGCGGCGGCCCTTGCCAATGAGGGTTCCATCGGGTCAATCCGTTGCGTACAACCGACTGCCATGGGTAGCCATAGTAGCGACATGCCGCTGCTTCACTATAAATTTCGCTTCAATTGATTGCAAATGTAATGCACAAAATAAGCACCAATCAACTCTGCTTCAATGATGTTGTCTTTGTTGTGTGTTGTCGTTTGATTTTTGTTTGTGTTCTGGCAAAGATTCCCACCAGAAGCTATGGTCTGTCGCTACTGCGTCATCATAAAGGACTTAAGTTGTGTACGTAAGTCTGTTTAAAGACTGCCACTCTAACCTATCTAGTCGCTGTGAATTTATGCTTAAGTAGTAGTAGTTCATAACAGATGCTGATGCCAGTCTTGATTTTCATTTTTACAAAATTAAAAATTCGCACAACAGATAACAAAATTCCATAGAATTTCAATCAATCCTTTACCAAAGGATTCTCATCATATTCCCAGATTTTAAAATTGCTTTTCTTCGAAAAAGCTTTTACAACAACTTTTCTATCCATGTTGCCATGGGATTTTCGCGTTTTATTTGATAATAGTGATTTCTTCCTTCCTGCAATGGTGGTAGGTGTTTGGTGTGTCTTATGGTGAACAACAAAAGGATGTTTACCTGTTGTTATCAGCTGTCAATTTGTTAGCGAAATTTTCTAGGAAAGGGATGTCTGACAGGCTAAAGGAAAAAAGTGGTAGACACCCACATTCTTGTAGCCAAAACGAGTTTTTGATAATACACTTTGAAATAGTTCCGTCAACTAACACAATCCCTTACTAGGTGAAGGTAAGCGTGGTATTTGTGCTATAAATAACTGCTGCTGAAAAAAAAGACTTATATAGCAAGCTAAAGGAAACCATATTCCAACTGTTTGCATTTGGTATTGGGAGAGACAAATATACCACGGAAATAAAAATTGATGACGGAAATGAGTCTGAACTAGGCCAGAATTGATATCCGCTTATTATAGACATGCCTTGAAACGTTCATGGCGATAATCGTTTAAAGAGCTATCCCAGCCCAACAGATTGTGCGACGAAAGGTATAGAATCGAAAAAAAAAAAAACTAGAAACAAATATGCAATTTGAGAACTGCTAGAGGCAACTCTCTGAAATTTTAAATGTTTAGAGAAGTTGCCTTATCGAGATCAATTACAAAATATGAAGGTCATGTGTAGTCCGGCAGACACTTGGCAGGCCTCCTAGGTATTTAAAAAATTGTTCGGTTTGCCAATTTGTGGTTCAAAATTAAAAAGCCCATGAGTAGTTCGCGCGCCTCTTTGCAGGGCCCTAAAGTTGTTCACGTCTGCATTTCGAATAATTTTTCGGGCTGCCAAAATCCGATAACTCAGTTTGAAAGTAAACAAGTAAAAAGGCGTTAAGTTCGCCCGCTTTCCACCTTTCGTCATAATCCAGTGAAAAGTTCATAATTAATGCAGCCATAGCAGCTATATCTAAATATGGTCCGATTGGGACCAAATTCGACACGGACATTGAGTGGTCTAATAAGTAGAAGTTATTGTTAATTTTGTAGAACAAAACATTAATCTTTTTGATAGCTATATCCCAATATAGACCGATCTGAACTAACATAAGTCACTGTGTCAAATTTCAGTGAAATCGTATTATAAATGCGCCTTTTTTTAGGGCCAAGACCTTAAATCGAGAGATCGAACTATATGGCAGTTATATCGATATCTGAATCGATTGAAGAGGGATTTCGAAGGGCCTGACACAACTCACTGTACCAAATTTGGGCGAAATCGGATAATAAGTGTGTTTTTTATCGGTCTATATGGCAGCTATATCCAAATCTGAACCTATCTGGGCCAAATAGAAGATGTATGTCGGAGGGCCTAACACAACTAACTGTCCCAAATTTTGGCGAAAGCGGAGAATAAATGCGTCTTTTATGGGCCAAAAATCTTTTGTCGAGAGATCGGTCTATATGGCAGCTATATCGAAATCTGGACCGATCTGAGCCAAATTAAAGAAGAATGTTCAAGGGCCTAATACAACTCACTGTCCCAAATATTGGCAAAATCGGACAATAAATGCATCATTTATGGGCCTTAATCGACCTTAAATTGAGAGATCGGCAGCCATACCCAAATATGGAGCGATTGGGGCCAAATTGAAGAAGAATGTCGGGTGGCCTAAACCTGCATATGGACAAAAAAGAACCTGTGCAAAGTTTCACCTCAATATCTCAAATTTTAAAGACTGCATCGTGATTTCAACAGACAGACGGACGGGCATGCTAGATCGTCTTTATAGGGTTGGAAATGGATATTTCGATGTGTTGCAAACGGAATAACAAAATGAATATACCCCCATTTTTCGGTGGTGGGTATACAAATGTGAAAAAGTGGAATTTAATGCCGATTTTGAAACCAATTTTGTCGCAAATGGGTATTTTGGGGATTTTTGTAAAAAACAGCTGTCAACATTTATTTTTTAGGGTTTTTGATGACACGGCAAAATTTAAAAAGAATTATTAGAATTCTACATTCGTTGTTTTCTTACAAACTTTTCAATCTCCATTAGAAAATTGCAGTTGTTTCCTAATTTGTATACCCTTCAACATTGAAGGTGATATACTAATTTCGTTATTCCGTTTGTAAAACATCGAAATATTGATCTCAGACCTAACAAGGTATTCTTGTTGGGTCTGAGATTGATCGTCTTGACATTCTGAGTCGATTTAGCCTTGTCCGTCCGTCTGTCCGCCTGTCTGTCGAAAGCGCCCTAATTTATGCCAATCCTCGTTTATACCAATCCTCGTAATGACATTATATCTAAGCCATTCCACCACTTCCTTAATTGCAGGGATCTCTGCTTGATACACACCCCAGTGGTCGGGTAACCTCTTAGATATGACCAGTTCTAGATCTTTAGAATATACCTCAAAGCCAACTTGGTCGTTTAGTTTGGAACCATCCGTATAGAAATCTATGTAACTTCTGTTACCAGGGATATCATAGTTCCAATCGGTTCTACCAGGAATAGTGGTACAGTAATTTTTATCAAAAAGCGGCTCAGGTAGGGTATAATCCACACTGCCTGGAACATGGGATATTGTATCAAGGATTACACAGTGTCCGTAGCCGCCACATGACCAATAAGAAAGCTCCCTTAATCTCACGGCAGTGGTCGCTGCAATTTGGGTAGCCACAATGTGCATAGGCATAAGATGTAGCATTTAATTCAGTGCATCAGATGGTGTCGTCCTCAGTGCGCCTGTGATGCACAAACAAGCCATCCTTTGAATCCGGTTAAGTATTGAGCAGTAGGTGGATTTTTGAAGCGCCTTCCACCAGACCACAACACCATATAGCATAATAGGTCTGACAACTGCAGTATTTACCCAATGCATGACACGCGGTCTAAATCCCCCACTTTTGCCAATGGCTCTCGTGCAGGTGTATTTCAAGGATATCGGTTCAGTTGTTTTTGAGTCCATACAGAACAAACAAACAAACTGACAAATAAAGCAACACAAATTAATTTTTGTATATAAGATATGGTAAAAATTTGATTATATAGAAAATTTTACAAAAAACTTTTTATACAAAATTTGACAAATATTTTTTTTAATTTAGTTTTGTTTTTTAAGAAAATAAGAATTATAGAACTATTTCCAAAAAAAATTAAAATTTTTTAAACTTTTTATTTTCTTAAAAAAAATTGTCAACAAAATAATAAAACATGTTTAAACTTTTTATTTTCTTAAAAAAATTTGTCAACAACTTTTTTTAGATAATTTCGTAAGAATCGTGATACCAAAGAAAATTTCCTCAAAATTGTATTTCTATGAAAAGTGTTCTCCTCAGGAAACAAATTATCTAAGTGATTTAATTGTGGATTGTCCTCTTAACCTTACCCCCTTCAAACTGTGTGCATAATTGAAGCAAACTTACACGTTCTTCTACTTTTTTCAAATCTCATGGGGGCATGGTCATCGCCAACTTTCATTATTCCAAGTATTGAAGGGTATGGATTTCAATGTTTATTTACAATGATCAATTTCATTCGTTTTTTGTTTCTTCTTCAACTGACTGCTTGCTTTAATGATGAAATTAATGGATGTTTGATACATCAAACTCCGTCTGTTCGTCTGTCGTGAGATTCATTGTGTTCTACTTGACTCTTATCGATGAATGAATAGATGGATGAAGATGGGTTCGAGTACAAAATGAAGTGAAACCGCAAAATCAAACTTCATCATCGACAGAGCAGAAGTCAGAGCAGCATCAATACCTTCTTCATTAAAGTCATCTTGAATGTTGTAGAGATGATGTTATTGCTGCCGCCAGTGGGGTTGACCCACATTTCGTAGTCCAAACAATTATAGCAAAGTACAACGAACGTTTGTGAAAATGGATGGATGGTTAGTTATGATACAATTGAAGGGAGCTTTTGTTAACAACAGCATTTATTGATGTTCAACCATCACCACCACCATCACCAGCAACCATTGTCCATTGAACTTTAGGCTTTCGAAAATCGAAATTATCATTGATATTGCCAAACGTAGATAAATTCCAAAATTTATTGTGAAAATCTGTTTTATGAAAAGAAAACATACAAGCGAATAAATAAACAGCAGTAGTTGTTATATATTTGTAATATTTATTTGATTTTTTCTTTCGCCCATCAAATGGTCTTTGATGCAATTGCTTTGTATACAAAACTTGCCAAGAAATATATTTGTTGTCATCGCAACATTTGCCTGAAGGTCTTACTTTTACATGCTCCCTCCACCCCAATTCATTTCTGTTGAAATGTTTACAGTTTGCAAAACTTCCACCAGTTTCTTGGTTTTTTTTTTGTGCTGTTGTCATCATCATCTTCTTGGTGTCTTGCCTCGAGTTCAAAGCCAATCGTTTTAATGAAGACATTACCTTACAGTTGCCTCTTTTGTTAAACCATGCTACTTTGCCATGTCATGCAGCAATTCGATTGGGGGTCCATATTTGGGTTTTGTTTCTGGCAGCAGATGTTGCTGTTGCTGTTGCCATTGCATTAGCATATGGTATCAACGCCATCCATGTATGCCCTCTACCAAGGATGCTGCATTGTCTCATTATTCTGCAGCAGGAATATGCATAAAAACGCAAAACGTAGAACATAATCGCTTAGCAGCAACAACCAAAAACAGTTAAAGGTCGAAACATGGCTCCTTGCTAAAAGCGTTTTATTGGGAAAAAGTCATGACAACGGAAATTTAGATAACCTCAAAGAGCCATAACGACAACTAAACACTACTGTTATGTGCCATTAAAGCGGTTGTGCAAAACTTATTGAATATATTTCATAATTTAGCAGGCATCTTCATATGCTAATATTTCTGGAGGGTACAGCAAAAAATATGAAAAACAAGACCAAAACCAAGCAAGTCGTTATGATTTCCTAAAACATATCCACTAGTCGTGCATAAGGCATTCAGATATACTCTAGGAAATTGAATTGTAATTTTAATTTTAATGTAAATTTGCATGCTTTACAACAGAGCTATTACCAATTATTATCAGTTGCTAGACTTAAAATCTTGATGTTATCGAATATTTGTTTTTCCAGGTAGATTGAGCAGACGAGTTATTGCATACGTCTCTTTGACGTGTCATTAACGGTCTGAAATAGTTCAGCTGGTAACCCATCGGCTGCTGCTGCCTTGTTATTCTTCTTATTATTATTCATTAGCAGATCTTTAAACTCATGCCATATGCATTCCATAAGTTTATAGTATTTCTTATACCTGAATTTTGATGGTATTTAAGTGTAATATTTGATATAGACAGATTTTGTTTCCTCGGTGATTCTTAATGAAGTTTAATGAAAAATTATTTGAGAGCTATTGTAAGGATTATCATAAACTTTTCAAAATATTAACATCTTTGAACAAAATATCAAAATTCAGACTTACAGCATTTTGGATTTACATTGCCTTTGTGAACTTATTCATGAAGTTTATACATTGTAAGCTTATTCTTGTCCATGCGCACAAATTTGATTGGGATGCATCGAACCGTTTAATAAGCCAAAGTTCATCATTGTTCTGCATCTATAAAGGCATCATCATCATATAGATTAGGGTTGCTAGCCTTAATGTGTGGAAAAATAAAATTATTCATAAAGTGTGACAATATGACAAAAATATTGTCGAATAAACATAGAATAAGTAAATGGGTGGAAAAAATTTATGTCAAACCAGTGATGAAAGGCAAAAGTCGGGCGGTGCCCGCTTTATAATTCCCTACACCTACTAATTCCAATGGTGAATCAATTTTGATGGATCTCAGCGGATGTTTTCAGATCGGTTATTAAACAATCCATATCAAATTTCGAGCAAATATGTTCAAACTGTAATAAAATACGGTTTAAAAATGACAACATATTACCCAAAATTTGAGGAACATATATGGAGGCTACATCTTTTGACCAAACGTCTTAGATATTGTGGTATTCATCGATGATAGCGTTGTGCACAATTTGGCAAGATTGGTTAATAAATGTGCTTGCAGCGGCTTTAGAAGTCTTAGATATTGTGGTAGTCTTAGATATTGTCGAGGAAGGTGTTGTGCACAATTTTGGCAAGATTAGTCAATAAATGCGCTCGCAGTGGCTTTAGAAGTGAAAATCGGGCTATATACATAACTGACAGTATATCTAAATCTGAACCAATTTCTACGAAATTCACCAATAATATTAAGAGTCATAAGAAAATCCTTCCTACCAAATTTCTAGAGAATCGGTTAACATATGAGCACGATATTGCAATATTTCTCATAATCGGACGAACATATATATGGGAGCTATATTTAAATCTGACCCGATTTCGACCAAACTTTACAGATATTGTGGTAGTAATCGAGGAAAGCGTTGTACAAAGTTTTGGCAAGTTTGGTCAATAAATGCGCTTGCAGTGGTCATAGAAAAGAAAATCGGGCGATATACATATTTGGCAGCCATATCTAAATCTGAACCGATATCTATGAAATTCACAAGTAATGTTAGGAGCCAGAAAAAAGTTCTTTCTGCCAAATTTCGAGAGAATCCGTTAACAAATGAACACTTTATGGCAATATTTCTCAAAATCAGACGAACATATACATGGGAGCTATATCTAAATCTGAACCGATTTCAACCAAACTGTATGGAAGTCGTCAAGAAAATGCGCTTGCAGTGGCTTTAGGAATGAAAATCGGGCGATATATATTTATTTCAGAGCTATATCTAAATCTGAACCGATTGAAATTCACCAGTAACGTCGAGAGTCGAGAGAAAGTCTTTCATAGCAAAAAAAAAGAGAATCGGTTAACAAATGACCATTTTATTGCATTATTAATTTAAATCGGACGATCATATATATGGGAACTATATCCAAATCTGAACCGATTTCTTTGAAATTCACCAGCAACGTCGATAGTCAAGAAATAGTTCTTTCTGCCAAATTTCGAGAGAATCGGCTAACAAATGACCATTTTATTGCAGTATTACTGCAAATCAGACGAACATTTATATGGGAGCTATATTTAAATCTGAACTGATTTTTTCCAATTCCAGTAGGCTCCGTCTCTAGGCCGAAAAACATGCACGCACCAAATTTGATGACGAACGGATGAAAATTGCGACCTGTGGTCTGTACACAAATTAACATGGACACACGGACAGACAGACGGACATAGCTGAATCGAATCAGAAAGTGATTCCAAGTCGATCGGTATACTTATCAACGGGTCTATCACTCTTTCTTTTGGGTGTTACAAACAAATGCACTAAGTTATAATGTGTACCGCAGTAATGGTGTAGGGTATAAAAACGTAAATATACCACAGGCATATAAAAATGACACTTATAACTTTCTAAATATAGAAAGGGGACTTATGGCTTTTAACTCAATAAGACAATAATCCGATGCGACGATTATTTCTCTCCTTGATACCTTCAATGTTTTAACTCTTCTTTCCATTCCACCCTAATATTTCATACTAACCCACCCATAGCCTTTGTGTGTTTTATTTCCATCATAGCATCATAAGCAAATACACAAAAGGTTGACCATTGGCTGGTATGATGGGAAGGACAGGGCAAAATGTTTTCAATTGCGAAAATGATTTTGTAAATCTTGTATTTAAATCACGAAAACTTTGTTCGGCCTTAAGGCAGGATAATCAAATCACGGTCTTGAGACGACTTTTCAACTTCTTTCTACCAAAGAACAATTGTAAACAATTATAAAGAAATTTGTCTTGCAGACATTTAGAACTTTGGAAAATATTTTGTGTAATATTATTTCTTGTTATTTGTGATGGCACAATGCCTTACAATTCAATTAGGCAGGACAGGCTGTACGAGAACGATAATTTAATAAAATCAAAAAGAAGAAAAAATAAATTCCAACAGATGTTCTTCAAAGTAGGAAAGCAAAACAAAACATTGAAAGCAAATTTGAAAGTAATTAAAAGCAAATATGTTTAAGGCGCAATATAATGAGGCACAACTAAAGATGGGGCTTTAATAAAAGCTTACATTTTGAAAATAGAAATTGTGCAAAGTTAAGGGTGATTTTTTAGCTATTATCATTTTGGCAACACTAACGCACGTTTTGTTTTTTGGTTCACTGTCAAACATTTTCAGTTTGGTCTATAATTTTGCCATGAATCGCCTTACAAACGAACAACGCTTGCAAATAATTTAATTTTATTGTTAAAATGCGTGCTCTGTTAAGACAGTTCATCACGCGTCTCTTCCATTGAGCGACGAAGCTCATTTTTGGCTCAATGGGTACGTAAATAATCAGAATTGTCGATTTTGGAGTGAAGATCAGCCAGAATCATTGCAAGAGCTACAAATGCATGCAAAAAAAGTCATAGTTTGGTGCGGTTTATGGGCTGGTGGCATCATTGGACCGCACTTCTTCAAAGATGATGCGATTTTAGGCGCAATCACGGTCAACATTTGCATGAAATATTGTTCAAACATTAAATTATATAGACCGTACTATCTATTTAAATTAAAGATTTCATGCATTTTTCTCAACTTTATGTTTCTTTTGTTTTGAAAAACTTTCCTATATCTCTTAAAAAACACCCTTTAATTTTCGAAATTATGAATTTTTAGATTACTTTTTATGTATATAAGTAAAATTGCAAATTCGCCCATGAACTGGAGCAAACTTCTGACAACTCAATGAGTTCTGTCCGATTCAAGTTTATGCTCAATGATAAGCTCAATGTTCCTAGCTGAAACATCAGAACATTTTTCAGTGGTGGCCAAGATCGAAATCAAAGTCATAGAAACTATAATCTATGGTGTTAGCTGGGATATACGTGAAGGTAGCATTAAGTTCTTCCTCATCCACATCAGTGAAGTTATCAGGGGATCTGCGACCGATGCCAATGTCGTGAATTGCCTTCCAAGTCTTCTTCGAACTGATCGCGGAGGTGAAACGTCTGAGGTAGTAGTTGACTTTGGCAGATTCAATCAACTTATTGACACGTGCTCTGTTGGAGCGATATTCCTCTCCTGGGTGCGACGTCCTGAAACGCTTCCATCTACGATATACAGTGTTTCGTGTCTCATTTGAAACACGAATATCTGCAGAATACTAAGGTTTAGTCCTTGGGCAAATTCGTCTCATTCTGACCGGGAGCATAAGATCCTGGATAGCACACACATTTCCAGATAAAAAGTTCACTTGAGCGTCTACCGATTTTATATGGTACAATAAACTCCAATCGATATCAGAAATTAAAGAAGGCAAGGCTTCGTGGTCCAGACTACCGAAAACTTCACTTCTAAGAATTTCAAAGCTGTAGGACAAAAGATTTAATTCATGGTTAGAGAAGCATGATGCAGAGAGTTGGTTATACAAGGAAGCATTTGAAATCTCACTGACAAAGAACAAATCTAACAGGGTGCTGGAAGGGTGCTGGAACTAGTCATGGAGGTGTTGGTCGGTAATAAGCCCAATGACCAAAAATGAGTCAACTAAGGTTTTTGTCATATTTTTCAATGTTTAGCCGACTCATTTAAACAGGTGCTTCATGCTGCATCATCATTGTCTCTGCGACCACATTCTATTATGGTGTAATGTTTATATTATTTTTTCAGGCTTAGTTTCCTTCCTTTCACTTGCATTACCTTCAAGGCTCCCATCATTCCTCTCCCATGTTAAGACTTTGTACTCCTTCATATTCTCTTGTTGCAATTCGATTTAAGCTAATTCGGTTTGGTTAATCGAATAAATTTCATTAAACCTTTACAAATTGCATTCGATCAAGAGATAAATGAAATACCTACCACCAACGAAGCAACAAAAACACATTCGCTTAAAATTTCCTGCTTAAAAGCAGCCATCGATATTGGAGTTGCTTGATAGTGACTGTGAACACATTTGTGGGTGCCGGCAGTCGATGATGATTCCGGCCTAACAAAAAGTCTCGTCTTCTTCCAACATAACGAGACTGATAAACCAGCTACAGCTCGAGCAATTTATGTTGCCAAAGTAGGATTTTGGCTGTTTTATGGTTCGTTTAATGATTGCCATACTGGAGGAGGAGACAGTTTTTTTGTGTATATACGTGGCTACAAATGAAGAGCTTTTTTTGCCTGACACGGTAGCTGTGACTTAATCACGTCTTAAACAGATAAAGTTTTACTCTTGGAGCAGCACATTAATTTTCTTTTTATTTGTTGTTGCTGTCGAAGAGAAGCCTCTTCTTATATGGTGGGAAAATTGAAAAGTTTAACATGAATAATTGAGCCATGAAAAGCCATCACACAAGGAGACAGTATGAGAGAGACAATCGTGAGGGTCTTACACATGCAAATGATGCTGATGCTGCTGCATGCAGTGGAAATCTTTCTTTTTTTTCTTTTGCTTGCAGCCTAAATCTTCAATTACAACTTTTGAGACGGCGGAGGAGGCCAGTGGAAATGGGCTGTGAGCAAAATTAATTTTCCTTTTTTCAACATTAACATTTACATTGATATTGACATTGTCACGTCATTTGATGCTCACGGGCAACAAAGGCTTTTGTTCCGCATCATAATGGCAAGGGCGATGCGCATGACAATTATTATGACGCTGGCGTTGAGCGATGGGCGCTGCTGAAGATGATGGCAACGAATGCCTCCAATGGCATAGATATGTATATTCGTTGGCTTATATTTTTTTAGATTTCATATTCTCATTTTATTCATATTCTCCTTTGCATTTTTCTTGTTGTTGCTGTTGTTGTTTGTTGCCTTGTTTTCCTTACAACAAAAGGATACAGTTTTCATTGAATGCGAGAAGGGGGAGAGGTTTATTTTTTGATATGAAATAATAACAAAAGCATTGATGCCAGGAAATAAAAATTGAAATGCCGCATTGTCTGTGGTGGGAGGAGAAGACGACCCTTTGTTAATATTTAGTCACGTATGCATGATTGACGGAAGGAGGAAGGTTGAGTGTACTACTATATGCATTGATGCTTATAACAATAAGGCTCTCTGGCGAAAAATGCCATCAGCTGATTGAGAGATTGCCAACAAGTCCCCCATACAAAGAATATTAATATTTTTTTTTTTTTTAATCATTTGTAGTTTTCAGTTATCACATGTGGGGAGCTCAGACCAATAGGGCCATATTGCCATTGAGATGTGTTAGGCGATCTACGAGTATACATGAAATGTCAGAGTATTTATATATGAAAAATAAAACAAATGGAGCAAATGAAAAGTTGGCATCGTCATTCTTTCGACAAAATAAGGAAAAAATATATTGGGTTGCCTAAAAAGTAATTGCGGATTTTTTAAAAGAAAGTAAATGCATTTTTAATAAAACTTAGAATGAACTTTAATCAAATATATAATTGCCATTTTGTTCAATAGCCTTTTGCCATCTTCCTGGCAAATTTAGTATTCCACGCTCATAGAACTTCTGGCCTTTATCTGCAAAAAACTGAACCAAGTGCGATTTTATAGGCTCATCATTGCCGAATGTTTTACCATTTAAGGAGTTCTGCAAAGATCGAAATAAATGGTAGGTAGATGGTGCAAGGTCAGGGCTATATGGTGGACGTATCAAAAGTTCCCAGCCAAGCTCACTCAGTTTTTGGCGAGTGACCAAAGATGTGTGCGATTGACCAATTCTGGTCGCTTCTCCATGATGGCTGTATTCAATTTGTCCAATTGTTGACAGTAAACATCCGAATTAATCATTTGGTTCCTTGGAAGCAGCTCAAAATATACCACAGCATAACCTTCTTTTGGTGGATATCAGCCTTTGAAGTGGTTTGAGCTGGTTCACCATGCTTGGACCATGATCGTTTTCGACTAACGTTGTTGTAAACAATCCATTTTTCATCTCCAGTTATGATTTGTTTTAAAAACGGATCGAATTCATTGCGTTTAAGGTGCATATAGGTGCATAAGGTGCACAAGAGTTGATGCGGTTTGTTAAATGAATTTCTTTCAATATATGTGGTACCCAAATATCAAGCTTTTTCACCAGTCCAAGACTTTTTATGTGATAATGAACGGTTGATTTTGGTATATTTAACTTCTCTCCTATCTCACGCTCAGTTACATGACGATCCAATTCGATTAATGCTTAAAATTTGTCAATACCGACTATATGAAAAATCAGCAATTACTTTTTGGGCAACCCAATATTTGGTATTTAAGCATTTGAAATTACTAATATTTCATGAAATTACCAAAAAATCGCGCTATTTCAAATATACACAATTCTGAAGTTTATGATCCGTATGTGCGAAAATTTATTAAATTTTGGTTAAATGCTTTTGCTTTCAATGAATAGAAAGCCTTGAATCGGATCTCAAGCTGGAAGATGTTTGAAAAATCACGAAAAGAGTTTAAGGAACAAAAAAAAAGAGCGCAAACAGACAAACCTAACGAACCGACATATTTTTAATTTCTTTTTCAGTCTTGGCAAAATTTAACAAAAATATATGTTCCAACACTGAACGTATCCAATAGGATACATTGCACCTATAGAGGGCGCATTTTTTCATCCGATTGTGCTTTTTTCATAAATTTAATTTTATTCGGTCTGTGTATAGATATTGCTTCTATATAAATCGATCTCCTGATTTTTATACCCACCACCGAAGGATGGGGGTATATTCATTTTGTCATTCCGTTTGCAACACTTCGAAACATTCGTCTAAGGACCCATAAAGTATATATATTCTTGATCAGCGTAAAAATCGAAGACGATCTAGCCATGTCCGTCCGTCTGTCTGTTAAAATCACGCTACGGTCTTTAGAAATAGAGATATTTAGCAGAAACTTTGCACCGATTCTTTTTTGTCCATACACAGGTTTAGTTATAAGATGAGCTATATCGGACTATATCTTGACATAGCCCCCATATAGACCGATCCGCCGATTTATGGTCTTAGGCCCATAAAAGGAGCATTTGTACTCCGATTGCGCCGAAATTTGTGAGAGTGAGTTGTGTTAGGCCCTTCGACATCTTTCTGCAATATGGCCCAGATCGGTCCAGATTTGGATATGGCTGCCATATAGACCGATCTCTCGATTTAAGGCTTTGGATCCCTAAAAGGCACATTTATTGTCCGGTTTCGCCGAAATTTAAGACAGTGAGTTGCGTTAGGTTCTTCGACATCTTTCTGCAATTTGGCCCAGATCGGTTCAGATTTTGATATAGCTGCCATATAAACCGATCTCTCGATTTAAAGTCTTGGCTCCATAAAAGGCACATTTATAATCCGATTTCGCTCAATTTTGACACAGTGATATATGTAAGGCTTTTCGACATCCGTATCACATATGGTTCAGATCGGTCTATATATGGCTACTAAAAAGACCAATATTTTGTTCTACAAAAATTGAACAATGACTTTTAATCAATAGACCACTCAATATCTGCGTCGAATTTGGTCCAAATCGGAACATATTTCGATAAAGTAGCTATGGGGCATAAATAATGCATTTTTCACCGGATCAATAGATATATATGGAAGCTATCTGAATTGAACCGATTTCTATCAACCAGTAATGGCGTGACTCGTGTTAAATTGTATGAGAATCGGTTAACAAATGATGATACTATTGCAGTATTAGTCCAAATCGGACGAACATATATATGTCAGCTATATCCAAATCTAAACCGATTTTTTTCCAATTTCTATAGGGTTCGTCTCTAGGCCAAAAAAGATGCCTGTGCCAAATTTTAAGACGATCGGATGAAAATTGCGAACTGTACTTTGTACCCAAATAAACATGGACAGGCGGACGGATAGACAGACGGACATAGAGTAATCGATTCAGGAAATTATTCAGAGTCGATCGATATACTTATTAATGGGTCTAGCCCTCTTCCTTCTGGGTATTACAAACAAATTCACTTAGTTATAATACCCTGTACCACAGTAGTGGTGGAGGGTATATATTGGGTTGCCCAAAAAGTAATTGCGGATTTTTCATATAGTCGCCGTTGACAAATTTTTTCACAGCTTGTGACTCTGTAAGTGACCATTCTGTCAGTTATCAGCTGTTGCTTTAGAAAAAAAGTGTAAAAAAAGTATATTTGATTAAAGTTCATTCTAGGTTTTACTAAAAATGCATTTACTTTCTTTTAAAAAATCCGCAATTACTTTTTGGGCAACCCAATATATATTTCTCAAGAAGTCAAATCGGCAGATCAGTATATTTGGGAGCTATATCTAAATCTTAACCTATATGGCCCATTTGCAATCTATATCAATAGTAAGTATCAGTGCGCTCGACTCTATCGCGATTTCGACAGACGTCTTTAGTTTGATGCTTAGTTTGGAATGTCTGCCAAACTCCTTTATCAGAAAAAAATTTTAATTTGTTGAAATTTTTTTTTTTTTTTTTGAGTAACCTCAGTCTTTACCTCAGGATTCTTTAAACCTCTGCGAAATATATATGGGCTATGCAGTAGTATCATAAATAACATAATTTTGATAAATGTTTCTTGTATATGGCCAACATTTCAACGAATACTCACCAAGCCCAAGGCAATATTAGCCATGATTTAAGACCCCATGGGTCAACATGTCACCAATGAACTTTGCCTTCACCCCATACCGTTTGCCATATTTTAATATAGTCTCTAGCTAACGAATACCTACCAATGGCAGTCCGTGCTCAATATGGATTTCTATGGTATGTGGCATGCACATTCGTACGTAGGTGGCATGCAATCAGAATTTCAATAATTTTCATATGGTTTACACCACCCATAACATGAAGCTTCATCATGGCAAGAACAGAAATCATTTGTAAACCCAAATATGTCTCTGCACAACGCCTGTCACCCCTATCCATCATATGGCAAGAGTAAACAATTCCATGTCACCGATTCAGGGAGACGTGATTTGAACATTGAAGATGTGAAATGTATGAATCTGTGCCATAATTTTGCTTTGTTTGTTTCGAAGGACATGATTTAAAACTGCACAAAAAAACCAACCAACCAACGAGCGAACGAACGAACGATGCTGCCAACTCAAATGGCAGTAAAAGACCTTGGCTGTTGCAATGTGAAGCTACCAGTTTTAGAGGGTAAAATACCCATGAAAATCATGTGTGTGCGAAGGTTTTTTCCCCATTTTTTTTTTGTTTGACAAATATTTTTAGCTCTAGCCATTAGAATATAAAAATCGTGAGAACTTGCCAAAAATACAAAAAGCGATTTTTTTTTTGAAAATGCAAATGCAAAAAAAACTCTTTTTAGTGCTTATAGTGAAGCACTAAAAAGAGGTCTATCATCAACCCATTGGAAACGGATTTTTTGCTCGTTGGCATTTAAAAAAAAAATCACTTTAATCACTAAGTTGTTATTGTACTTAGTTAGAGCTTTGCAATGGTTCATATGAATGCTTTAGTAAGGATTAAATAAAAATGGTAACATATTTAAATCATTTTGTTTATGGTATTAAATCGTCTAGGAATATGTGACATATGATGTGCGACACAACTCTCCAATCAAAATTGAGTTTTCTTACAAAATGTCAACTTTGATTTTCTTACAAAAATAACCACAATTTATTTTTTTGAGAAAAATTTATTAAAATTGATTGTGCAGCATATTTTGTTAACATAGGAGTTCAGTAGAAAATATTCCTCAACTTTCTTTGTCAAATTTCCGTCAAAATTAGATTTTTTAAGAAAATTTCTTTAAACTGTTTTTCATAGAAAATATAGTCAAAATATAATAAAATATTTTTATGAAAGAAAATTTCGTGATGATTTGTTTTCTAAAGAAAATTATTTATTTAAATGATTCCTAAAACAACAACATTGTCCATGATTCTTTTCCACTAAGGAACAGAATCAAGCTTCTTAGATATCCATGAGGGCTGTCAGACTCAAATTTTTATAGCCGAGTCTGAACGACATGCCACAACCTCTATGTGGAGAAGTTCTTACATGGCTGCCATACCACAAATATCACCTACATTAGCAGGGGATAACAACCGCTGAAAATTTATTCTGATGTTCTCGCCTGGATTCTAACACCGGCGTTCAGCATCATAGACGGGCATGCTAACCTCTATTAATTGATTCCTACATATGTAAAATTTTGTTAGGTTAGGTTGAAAAGAGGGTGCAGATATTAATCCGCCCCATGTCGCTATGGACATACACCTAAGCCAGTAATAGGCTTGATGTGCGCTCTTAATACTAAAAAGTAACCCCGAAAAAGAAAATCTAAGTTAGAAATTTCGTGCTACTTACAAAATCCTTAATTGTTTTTCATGCCACGTCCTTAAAATGGTTCATGTCTGGCATTGTGTCCCCACCTAAGTGGCGGTATCTATTAGACGCAAAAGGCAGGCGGGCAATGAGTCATTGAGGAAAGCGATGTTCAAAATGTTGACAAGATTGGTCAACAAATGCGCTTGCAGTGGCTTTTGAAGTGAAAATCGGGCAATATACATATATGACAGCTATGTCTGAATCTGAACCGATTTCTATTAAATTCACCAGTTATGTCGAGAGTCTAGAGAAAATCCATCGTAACAAATTACAAGGATATCGGTTTACAAATGACCATTTTTTTTTCATTATGACTGCAAATCGAACAAACATATATATGGGAGCTATATCCAAATCTGAACCGATTTTTTCCAATTTCAATAGGCTTCGTCTCCCCGTCTTCCCCATAAATTATATATATTCTTCATCGTCTCGATATTCTGAGTCCATCTAGCTATGTCCGTCCGTCCGTTTATCGAAATCACGATAGCGGTCGAAAGCGTAAAGCTACACGATTGAAATATATTTATTTAAACGTTAAATCATTTGTTGACATAGTTTTTTCCTTTGATTCAATACCAACACAACTTTATTTCTTTATGACTTGCAATATTGTAAAAATTTTTACCCTTAAATAATATTATAGAAATGCTCCTGTTGCATTGGACTCTTCACTCAAATACAGTGCCATTTGGGACAGAAAAAGTAACTAAACGAAGAACTTGGAGAAATATTTTGTAACACTATGGGGGAAAGAGCGGAAGGCAAAAAAGTTATCATAGAGCTCAAAGCTTTTTTTTTATACACTACTCCATAGGAGTGGGTAAACTAATTTCAGCATTCCTTTTGTAGCACATCGAAATACTGATGAGGAAATGCAACAAAGTATAAATATTCTTGATCTTCTGAACGTTCTAAATCGCTTTAGCCATGACCGTCCGTTTGTTCGTCCGTCTGTCTGTCCGTCCGAGGAACGCTAATTTTCGAAGGAATACAGCTGCAAATGCAAATGATAACGGCCTCCGTTTCTAAAGCCGATTCTGAACGGGGTGCCGCAGTACGTCACCTCTTTGAAAAGAAGTTTTACATGGCATAGGACCTCAGAAATGTTGCCAGCATAAGGAGGGGAAAACCACATCTGAAATTTCTTCTGATGGCTGGACAGGATTCCAGGCGTTCAGCGTCATAGGCGGACATGCTAACCTCAGCGCTACGGGGGCCTACAAGGAAGGAATTCAGCTAGGCGCATGTAATTTTGCGAAAATACCTTATTTTAGTGTAGGTCGATTGGGATTGCAAATGATCCATATCGGCCCATTTTTTGATAAAGCTGCCGTCCAAATCGATCTTGGATCTTCACTTCTTGAGCCTCTAGGTGCCCCAATTCTTATCCGATATTGCTGAAATTTGCGATGAGGAGTTTCGGTATGACTTTCAACAACTGTGCCAAGTATGGTCCAAATCAGTTTACAACCTAATATAGCTGCCATATAAACCGATCTCGGATCTTGACTTCTTCAGCCTCTAAAATGCGCAAATATCATCCGATTTAAATGAAATTTTGTATGAAATGTTTTGTTTTGACTTTCCACAGTTATGTCAAATATGGTCTAAATCGGTGCATATACATTTTAAGCCTCTAGAAGGGGCAATTCATATCCGAATTGGCCGAAATTTATACAACGACTTCTAGTACGACCTTCAACATACGGGCCAAATATGGTCTAATCGGTCCAATACCTCATATAGCTCCTATATGAACAGATCTCCCAATTTTAAATTTTGAGCCCCTATGTGGCGCAATTCTTTCGCTAAAATTCTGCACAATAACTTCTACTATGGTCTCCAACATTCAAACCAAGTATCTCCCGAACTAGAGCATGATTCTCCAAAATCATGACAATTTTTACCCATTATCCTTTGTTTGCCTATAAAGAGATACCGGGCAAAGAACTTGACATATGCGATCCATGATGGAGGGTATATAAGATTCAACTCAGCCGAACTTAGCACGCTTTTACCTGTTTTTTCACTATAAAATTTGATTATTGAAAAAAAAAACGTTGAGTGGCTCCGTTTTACCTCGGTGGCCAACTGTTGAGTTTTGCATTAAAGTTTGTTCTTTGGAAAATGGTAGCACAGAGACAAAATATGGAAGTATGTTATTTGTAAAGCACCTACATATGTATACAATGTACTTTACAAATGATATGATGTTGATATGACACAATTGTTGCTTTTGTAGATTTCTTGGTAGCAAAAAAAAGGTTTGAAAGGTATTTCTTGGGAATGTAGGGATAGAAACTAAAGTAATATATTTTTTATTGCTACCGATGTAGTTTCACAATTGTTGCGTTGTAGAATTCTAGTTAAGAAACATTTGAAAGATATTTCTTGAGAATGTGGTAATACGGGAAATTAAATTTACATTTATATAGGCTACGCAACTTAAGCAGCTGTTTTGAGGTTGCTGCACTAAAAAAAAAAAGTTGGCCCAAAATTTAAGATGTTTCCTTATTCGCAGGATTCAAGCAATGATATTATAGTCACTGGTGACTTTAATAGTAATGTGCTTGAAGAAACACATTTGACGGGGAGCATGCAATCAATAGGGTTGCATGTTGTTAATTCCAATACTGCCACACACTATACAATGACAACAGAGACTCTTATTGACTTGTTCTTCGTAAGTTCCAAGGCTGATGTTAAGTTATATGATCAATTATCGGCACCCCTATTTTCAAAACATGATTTATGTTTTTTGACTTATGGCGTTCCAATGGAATATACAAGTATAACATATACGTACAGAGACTATAGAAACATTGATTATAACTCACTACTTTGTGAAATTGGCACCGTTGAGTGGCAGAAACTTTATGGCATGTCTTGCGTAGATGAACAGATTGCATTTCTTCAACATAATGTGAGTCAGATTTTCGACAAATGTGTTCCGATGAAGACCCGAACTGTTTTTTCGAATGGGAATCAGTGGTTTGATAATGATATTAAAGTATTGATACGTAAAAGAGATTGTGCGTACTCTCGATGGAAGCGTTTTAGAACACCTGAACTCTTTAATGATTACAAGCGTGCGAGGAATCAGACCACTTCTTGTATAAAGACGAAGAAAATAGCTTATTTTAGTCGTAAATTTCAAGAGGCATTGAACACGAAAGATACTTGGAGACATATAAAGTCAATTGGAATAGGAAGTGATAATGCATCAATTGATAGACATGTTGATTTAGATGAGATTAATAGGAGTTTCTTGAACATATCTTTTCCTGAGCCAAACGTACATTTCTACGACAGTGAATTTAGTAACGTAAACCATAGTAGTAACAACACCTCACCAGACCTACGTTTTGATCTTGAGCGTTTTGAACAAAGCGATATCGTTAGCGCTGTAGAATCAATTAAGTCTAATGCCATTGGTTCTGATGGTATTGACCCAAGATTTTTTAGGATAATTCTACCCTTTATTCTTCCGTATATGTGCCATCTTTTTAACAATATTATTTTAAGGAGTTGCTATCCACAGTCTTGGAAACGGGCAAGGATAGTCCCAATACCAAAGAATAACCAGGAATTTAGGCCAATAGCAATACTTCCATTCGTCTCTAAGATATTTGAGACTCTAGTCAACCGGAAAATATCTGAATATATTGCGAATAATTCGCTGCTAACAGATTTTCAATCTGGTTTCCGGCCAAAGCACAGTTGCACTACTGCACTGTTGAAAGTAGTTGAAGATGTAAGGAGTGATATTGACAGCGATAAAGTTGCCTTTCTTGTTCTTTTAGATCATTCGAAAGCTTTTGATTCCGTTGATCCCAATATACTTTGCCTTAAACTGAAACATTTATTTAAATTTTCTGAAAGAACAACGGATCTTATATATTCCTATCTTACGAATAGAAGCCAATCGGTATGTGTTGATAGCCGCTGTTCTAGTTATCTTCCAGTCTCAAGAGGTGTTCCACAGGGGTCTGTGTTGGGCCCACTCCTTTTTTCCTTATATAGCAATGACCTTCCTGGACAGTTGCGCAACTGTGGTATTCATATGTATGCCGACGACGTACAGCTGTATATGAGCTCCTCGCCGGGGAGGTTGATCGATGGCTTACTTCGACTAAATAATGACTTGGATAGGATAAACACATGGGCAAACGCCAACGGACTTCTTTTAAATCCAATAAAGTCAAAGTGCCTTGTAATTAGTAGGAATCGGGTGACAATGCCGCCCAATCTTGATGTGGCAATTGCTGGAGCCCCAATTGAGATTGTTTCATCTGCAAGAAACCTTGGTTTGGAGTTTGATGATAGACTTTCATGGAAGAATCATGTCAGAATGACAGTGGGCAGGACCTACGGCGTTTTACGAAACTTATATATGAGTCGACAGTATACCCCTTTGTCAATAAGAATGCTTTTGGCTAGGACATTTATTCTGCCGAAACTATTATACTCTTGCGAGGTTTTTTACGGTAGTGATGTAACTCATAGGAATAAATTGCACGTGGCCTTTAACGATGTCGTTAGATACATTTTTGGTTTGCGTAGAAGAGACCGGGTATCTGACTTTGCCAGACAAGTATATGGTGTCTCTTTTAACTCGTTCCTTAAGATACGCTTGTTGCAAATGATCCACAAGATAATTTATACCAATGAACCGTCATATCTGGCTTCTGTTTTGCGTTTTGCTAACTCTACAAGAGGTAAACAAGTAATACAAATACGTCATCAATATCATGTATCTGAACAACAGTTCTTTGTTAATGCTATACGTCTCTGGAATAATCTTCCCAATAGTATTCAAATTATAAGTAATGAACGACAGTTCAAATCTTTGATTTATAATCATTTTAATTAATTATTTGTTTTGTTTTTTTTATAACTATTTTTTTAATTTATTTTATTAGTAACTTTGATTAAATTGTTAAATTTTCTTTAAAGTTTCTTTTTCTTTTTTTTGTTTTGTTTAAACCTTTTTTTAACTTAAATATTGCATCAGTAACTTTGCTTAAATTGTTAAATATTTTGTACCAATTATTGTTCTATTTAAATGAAAACTTGTTGAACTCATTGTATTTATCAATTTACTAACCCATGCTTTATATAAGACACTGTCTTTTGTATGGGTTTTATCATAATAAAAATACAAATACAAATACAAATACAAGCAATGAAAACGAGCCAAAGAACCAAAACCTTAAAATAAAGATACTATCTTAAAATTTAATTTTCTATATACTAACGGACACGACCATCCGATTCAAATTTTGATCACTGATTGATTCTTACTTTACTTCATATATCACTGTTCAATTAATATTTTTTGAAAAATTCCCTTTTTAAACTTGGCATCTTCACCTAGAAAAAAATGACACAGTTAAAGACGCTCCTATTTGTATGGCTATTTTGCGTCTTTAACTACGGTTCACTGTTGTCTTGTCCCAAAGTCAATTTCATATTTTTCAACGATATTTTTGCCTTCATTTTAGATTTTTGACGTCGCCAAGATGAAAAGTTCCTCTAAAAAGCCCATGTCGAAATTGAGACGAAATTGTTTGTTTGTTTTTATTCTTTATTTTGGACAATTATATGTTGAATATGTTTTCTTATTTATATAGCTATTTTGTTTTATTTTATTGATTACGAATTCAATAATTTTTCTATATATGGTAAATTTTCTACGTTTATAGGTATTATTTACCAAATAATTGTTCTCTTTATTTTTTACACAACTTTATTTTGATATTTTTAAATTATTTTACTTTTCCCTAAAAATGTTTAATAATTTAACAGATTTTTCATTTAAATTCTCTAATTTGTTCCTCTTACTCTGCAAAACACCGTCGACATCGTCAACATCATTATCATGGCCATTCAATTTCAATGTTATTGTAGTATCAAACGATGAAAACAACGAAAAAAAGGAACAAAAAAGAATCCCTTGATATACTTGAGTCCTTCCTTATTTGAAATCAATTTTTATTTTCGCCACTCATGAACAAACGACGAAACGAATGTCAGTCGGTGTAATGCTGTGTATTAAACAACTGAAACTGTTGCTCAAATCACCCAAAAACACACATACTCGTACACAAATGAGAGAGGGCCAAAACGTGTTGCAACAGCAACAACGAACAAGTTCGAACGGCTGCGGAAGCGTGTTAGATTGGGGTTAGTTGTAAGCGGTTGGAAAACTTCCCTATTTCCAAGCGCAATATATGGAAGGCAAATCTTATTGGAATGTTCACTGAAATCAAAACAAAAGAGGGAAATAAACAAACAGCTAAAGTATGGTTTAAAATAATTTCCAATAAATATTTTAAATGCTAATAAAATATATTCATTATTATTAATATTATAATTATTATATTCCATCTTAGGTCATTGCTTCATTTTCTTTTCTTTTATATCGCCTTTGTTTTCATTGCTTCATTAGTCAGTTTTGTTGCCATTAGTGTTTTTGTCATTATCATCTCCAACACTTCCAATCCCCGGAAATGTTGCTGCTGAAGCTTATTGTTGTTACCCTCACAGCTGCTCTCCCAGGCCAAAGTTGGCTCACACACTTACAAGTTGGTTGTCTGCCTGCCAATCTTAAATTGGCCCTATCAATATAACAAAGTAAAGCAACAGGCCCTACGCCAAACACCACCCATTTCGACTCACTCCTGCTTCCTCTCCTCTCTGGTTAGATAAATCTGAAAAAAACAAACTTCAACAAAGTAAGGGAACTAACAAACCTCTGCAGCTTTGCCGTACTACTATGCTCAAGTACATAATGTGGCAATTTCAATATCAAACATGTTGTAGTGTTGTTTTTATTGTTGATAGGATTTTTTATTTTTCGCTTTGTTTTTTGCCTGTTTAATATACTTATTGTTGTTGCAAACCTCTTTCTTACAACAACAAATAAACCAACATACGCATGCAGGCAAAGCAAAGCAAACACTTAATGCATAGAACGCAAGTACAGCAAAATGTTCTTTTCTTAAGTGTGTTTGTGTTATGGGAGAATTATTGTGTGGATGAAGAGAAGGCGGTGTTTGGGGAAGGGGTAGAGTGGTTTGACACACAAAATGTGCGTTTGAGTTGCTTTGAGCTCCGCTGTAGTGCCTACCTCCTACCAACGGACCATAAAATATTGCACGAGAAGGCTGGAGATGAAAATTTTATGGCCTTTAAAGCATTGGAGTCGATTGCAGCAAAACGAAGGCAACAACTGAGCTGGCGATGGCCAAGGTCGACATTATAATGCTCTACCACCACAAATTGCTGAAAAACCATGGATTCTAATGGCATGTGTTATTGTGATGATGGTTAAATTTCAAGTTCATTTACATTTTGTTTTGTTAATTTTTAATGTTTTCACATTTAAGGGGCATGATATGTTTTTTGGCATTACTAAAAACCAGAAATTAGAGCTCATTGAGCAACAATAAACAAGTTGAAGTGTGAAAAAACGTATAGCAAATTAGACATAATTAAAAAAATAAAAAAATTATGAATTTTTTATAATTATTTGTTTATGATATTCATGTTGTATACTCACCACCATGAGAAAAAGGGGTATACCGATGTCATCATTCTTTGTGACACTTAGCGGGTGAACGATTTAAGTGATCTAAAAATATTGCGCATAGACTTCTTATTGATGTACGTTATGGGATTAAAAATGGGTCCTACTGGTTCATATTTCGATATGCAAATGCAGATTTGCCTATGAACATTCTCTAAAGGAACAGGGGCAAACTCCTCACATATCAACGAGTGCTGTACGATTCAAGTTTAAGCTCAATGATAAGGACCTCTTTTTTATAGCCGAGACCAAACGGCATGCCAAAGTGCGACACCACTTTGGGGACAAGTTTTTTAGTATGTTTAGTACCTCTTGAATGTTGCCAAAATTAAAAAGGGATAACCACCGGTGACAATTTATTTCTGATGTTCTCGCCAGTATTCAAACACAGGCGCTCAGCGTCGGATATGCTAACCGCTGCACTACGGTGGCCTCCTAAATTTCGATATAACTTACATATAAACTGATCTTGAGCCTATATAGCCTCTATGAGAGTCATATGCGACCCCTTTGTGGTCCCCATAAAAACACACAAAAAAGTGGTGTTAATACGCCCATAAGAAAGGCGTTGGGATCTCCTTTAATTGAGCTTTTTTTAAATTTAAAAATTGTTGTTACTTTAATAAGGTTTACGAATATGACATTAAGTAGGGTATTGCTTTTATGACATAATTTTTTTTTTTTTTTCTTTATCAGCTGAGGTTTTTTGCACTGTTAACAGCCAATCAAACATCTACTGAATGAGATGTGTGAAAATTGTGTCAAACTCCAGCTGGGAGGAGAGCCCGAGTCTAGTTGATTGGTTGGTAAAAAGATAAACGGTCGCATGGAATCGAATGATTGACATGGTTTTGTGCGCAAAAAAAGGAGCTTCGTCATACAACTGCAGATATTGTTAACCCTTTTGGGTGGGGGTGTTAGAAATCTATTGAAATTTTTGACATGTTTATCTCCATATAGTCATTCATTTAATATGTTATGTCTTAATCTCAAATCATACACTGGAAAAAAAACTATTCAAGAAAATTTATGAAATAATTATAAAAGGTTAACCCGAAGCCTTTCGGGTCGACGCAGTCCGAGTTAAGGGAGTGGGCGACGAATGCGTATGCAACATTGTGGAACAGCGAAACGGTCGGTAGGACGGCGAAAACCCTCTGGAGGGATCCAGATCGTGAGAAGACGAGGCTATTACTGAAAGGAAGTAAGAAGGAGGTCAGTATAGCTAGCGGGACACATAGGACTTCGAGCTCATTTATGTAAAATCGGTGCGGCAAGTGATAGTATGTGTAGGGCATGCGGGGAAGATGACGAGACGTTGGAGCATTTTCTTTGTCATTGCTCGGCTTTAAGGTGAACCAGACGTGAACCAACTTAGGGTAGTGGTATTGAAAACAATTAAGGGTTTTGTAAGTGAGATGACTCATATGGAGAGGTTTCTCTCTCCAGCAAGTTGCCATCACGCTCTGGTGTAGGGAGCAGAGGGCCTTCGCCGTCGAGAGCTTCTTGTTGCTTTTTATAGGGTTATGCTGATCGATCACAGATCAAAACACACCTCAAGAACAACATTCGTGATGCCGTTGCCAACATACCGATTGATTTGCTGTAAAGAGTGTACACGAATTTCAAAAATCGGCTTAATCAGTGTATGCGCAATGGGGGTCCCCAATTAGGTAATGTTTAAGAAAAATTGTGGGATATTGTTTTCTCAAAGTTTCTCTAGCGCCATGTTCCCAACGACATTTTATTTGAATCCCATACTAACACGATCGACCTATATAACGGTTTGGGATCTTTCGTTGTTAAATTGATACCCAAGACGATCAAGTGTCTAGATCACAATCAGATTCGTTGTGTACTTCCAAAGACCTATCATTTAGGATACATATTATACCAGTCGAAATTTCGCCAGTGAATTGTATTAGGACCATATTTGGATATAGCTATCATACGAATCGAGGTAATATTCAGAATTTGGTCAACAATAAATCTTTTCGGATTTTGTTTATATGTTAAGGCAAGAAACATTTTTCTAATGATGTGTTAATTTTTCTTGCGTTTTTTTATAGTGCAGCATTTCCTCAAATTTCGCGACTTTCATGAAGGATATTATAGAAATACAGTTTAAAGGAAAATATTAAGGTCTTACAATAAAAGTTATTTTGGTATTTGCAGAAACATGTAATTTGTTGAGATAAACGATCGAATATTTATATCATAATAAAGAG
This sequence comes from Stomoxys calcitrans, assembly GCF_963082655.1. Lineage (NCBI taxonomy): Eukaryota > Metazoa > Arthropoda > Insecta > Diptera > Muscidae > Stomoxys > Stomoxys calcitrans. The sequence continues at coordinate 197,742,964 of NC_081554.1, read as the reverse complement.
AAAGGTAGCCACCTTGAACATATCGGATGATTCAAAGTAGTACTTCTTATTGGAAACCCCAAATTTTTTATTAAATCTTGCACATAACCCAATTTCTACAAAATCCTTTTTCATAAATTATTTTTATTGAAATTTAGTTTTATAAAAAATATTCATGTTACATTTGTTTACCCTTCAATTAAATCTTAAACATTTAAGGGTTTATAAAATGAAATCCTCTTACTAATTATGTAACCTTCAACTAGAAAACGTCTTTGGCATTAAGTCTCTTACAATTTAAAGGAAATTACTTGTTACTTACATTCCGACTTTGTCAGTGCAATGACAGCAAAGATTGCATGTTTGGAAACTACTTCACACTCTCTTCCAACTACTTTTCTACACCAGCTGGTATTGCAAGAGCATTAACTTTAGAAAAATAAGCGTTTATCTAGAAAGGAAACGAAAAAACTACTCGAATGTGATGGGATGCGAATGAGAAAATGAATGATTCACTGGCTAGCTGACTGGCTAGATACGGAAATTGACATAAGAGTGGTCAACGCCATCATCATCATCATCATGAATGTCTGTAACAAAACGGCCTCAAATGTTAAATGAATGTCAGTCATTCTGTTAGTATGGTTACATAAGTTCTTTAATGACATCTACGGGATGTTTGCCCTGTACCCCTTTTTTGTAAATGGACTCTAAATAAGACATCTATACATAATTTGTGGTAGTTTGTGGAGACCCAACTTTATATCTGAACGGGCTGAAAAGGAATAGAGAAATTGTGTTATTAAGTGCCCTTGACGTTGATGACTTGATTAATGCGATGAGTTAATTTTGAAAATGTGTTGAAAATGCACATCAAATCACCCTTGAAATGCACTACTCGGAACTATGGGGAGTATAGGGAAATGAAAAAAAAGTGAAGCAACGCAGCAGAGAGTTAAATAGAATGCAATTAATGATGGAAAAACATTGTATACACAGAAAAGAATTTAAAAAAGAATTAATTAAAATTTAATTGAAATTAAAAATCTTTTCAATTAAAAAATTATTTGAAAAAATCTTGAATTACAAATCTTTTTAATTAAAAAATTAATTAAATCAATCATTTTCTTATTGAATCTGAACTTTTTTTTTAATTACGATCGTGATTGAAATTTTAGAGATTTTCAATTAAAAAATTAATTGATTCAACACTTTTTTTTAATTGAATCTGATTTTTTTTCAATTACGATCGTGATTGTCTAGCATTCGAAGCCATCAATGCAACTTCCAACAAATGCACAGAATCATAGGTACTATGGAAGTAGTGTAGGAAAAATAGTCTGTCATTCCACAAAAACACATGCATTGGGAAAAAGTACAGCTAATAGACAGGGTTGTCGAGCGTGGTTAATGTGGTAATTGTATCATAGATGCGTTTTCGCAATTAAAACGATTCAAGTACAACATACCACCGCACGGCCCTTGAAGCCATCACAACTAATATGGTTGAAAAGTCTTGTAACCAAATACGAAACGCGTCCCATAGTGGTTGGTGTGTGTTGCTTTCTTTGACTTTCCTTTTCCATTTGTAATCTCCGATCATTCAGCTCGTCTCGAAAGAGAAACAAACAAAAACTGTAAAATCTAATGATCTTCGTCCTAACAGGCAAAATACTTGAAAATTTTGTCTTTGGAAGAAATTTCATGAAAATTGTATCTCTTGAGAAAATTGCATGAGAAAATTTAATGAAAAATTTTGAATTTGGAGAAAATTTCATGAAATTTTGTGATTGAAGAAAATTTTGTGTTTCGAGAAGGCTTTTTTGAATTTTTTGTGGAGAAAGTTTTTAGGAAATTTTTAACGAATTTATATTGTCTTTGGAATTCTTTGAAAATTTTGTTAAAATTTAGATTTCAATTTTACCAAGTTTTTCGTAAATATCTGTGGTGCGATTCCCTAAATTTTTATACCCTCCACCATAGGATTGGGGTCTAGGACTCCATAAAGTATATACATTCTCGATCGTCTTGACATTTTAAGTCGATCTCGCCATGTCCGTCCCTAGTCTGTCTGTCGAAAGCATGCTAACTTTCGAAGGAGTAAAGCTAGCCGCTTGAAATATCGGTCCATGTTTTGATATAGCTGCCATATAAATCGATCTTGGATCTTGACTTCTTGAGCCACTAAAGGGCGCAATTCTTATCTGATTTGGCTTAAATTTGGCACAAGGTATTTTGTTACAACTTCCAAAAACAGTGCTAAGTATGGTTGAAATCGGTCCATAACCTGATATAGCTGTCATTTAAACCCATCTAGGGTCTTGACTTCTTCAACCTCTAGATGGCGCAATTCTCATTCGATTTGGCTGAAATTTTTTATTAGGTGTTTTGATTTGACTTTCAAAAACTGTGGTGAGTATGGTCCTCAATCGGTACACAACCGATCTGGGATCTTGAGTTCTTGAGCCACTAGAGGGCTTAATTCTCATTCGATGTGGCTGAAATTTTGCATAAAGTGTTTTGTTAGGACTTTTAACAAGTGCGCTAAATATTTCAATCGGTCCATAACCTGATATAGCTGCCATATAAATCAATCTGGGATCTTGACTCCTAAGGCCTCTAGAATTCGCAATTCTTACCTGATTTGTCTGAAATTTTCTACAACAGCTGCTCCCATGACCTTCAACATACGTGTCAAATAGGATTTGAATCGATCTATGGCCTGTTACAGCTCCCATATAAACCGAGCTCCCTATTTTACTTCTTGAGGCGAATTGTCCGATTTTAGCACGCTTTTACTTGTTTTCGTTATCGAACCGACATCGTTGTTTAACGAAATAATTGGTTGATATAACGAAGAGGTTATTCTGTAATTTAGGGTTACCGATTTTAAATGTCAGTAAAAGTTATTCTCTGCTGATACGGGAATTCGGCCGACGAACTGTGTAATTTGTCGCGACACCTCCACTCACGTCGGAGCTGCAATGACTGGCGAGGAAGGCTTAACAGACAGGAAAAGAGGTACTAATTCGATGCGATGCGAAATCTTACCACATATCGAGGGCTATACAAACATTAATAAGGGGAGCGAAGCCCTGGCAGAATTCTTGCACATTGGCGACTTAAGAACTCTTAATATTGGTAACATTGCTACATTTGTTAATAGGTTTAGGAGGAGGTTTTAAATGTGACAATATGTTTGGAAAATCTAACAGATGAGGTTCAGGATTGATTGTTCCCCATCGAACATTCCTATTCGTACCATCGCTATATTAGGTTTAGAATAGCAGAATAGAAGGAAAGTCTGAAAATAATATTCTAATCTTGTATATAAAAATCAATTTATGTTTGTTTGTTTGTTTGTCTGTATCCTTGTTTGTGTGTTCCTTACAGACTCAAAAACGGCTGAACCAATTTTCATGAAATTTTCACTGATGGTGCATAATGACTCCGTGGTGAAAATAGGGTACCACTTTTTTGATAGTTGAAGGTGGGGCGGACCCTCCCCCACGATCTCGGTGATGCGATTTAAGTGAAATTTTGTGTGCTCTCTTATAAATCCCTAAGAATAAAAATTTGGCATCCAAATTTTGAATGGGGTACCTAGGGGGGCCGCCCCACCTTAAAACCTACCAAATACATATTTAGGCCAATCACGACAGTATGGGACTCAAAGGAAAGGTATTTAGAATAAGAAACCGTATCTGATATCCAATTGTCGGACCATGTGTTAGGGGGACCACCTCATCCTCCAAAAGACCCCTAAATCGGACATATTTATTGACCTTGCCAATATGGGACTCAAATGAAAGGTATATGCGAGTAGAATACGAATCTGATATCTAAATGTAGGAACAAGTTTCTGGGGGTCCTCCCCTCCCCAATAGGACTTATTATGGGACTAGTTCAGTAGAACATGGAAATATAGGTCAAAGTACCGGCAGATTATATTTGTGCATGTTGCAACTCATTTTTTTAAAGGAATCAATGCAACAATCGAAGAATGTGGTCATATGGAACAAAAGTGAATGGTTTCTTAAATTAAGATTATATCTAAAATGTTTTTCATTTGAATCAAAAAAAATGCAATAGTTAAAGAACGTGGTCATATGGAACAAAAGTGAATGGTTTCTTGAATTAAGATTACATCAAAACATTTTTGACATTTGAATCATAAAAAATTACTCACACAAAAAAAATGGTCGTTTTAATTTGTAACACTTTGTGTCAGCTACCCTGTAAATTCGAAAAGTGTCCCCGATTAGATATACTTCAGGAATTCCATGCTGCTCCCAAATCTTGAAGTTTTTCATTCTAAGCTGATTCAAGTCACGTATCATATCTCGAAAATTTATCTATGGAGAAAACTAACAAATTCAGATTGACTTTGATTTTCTTTGAAAATTTGATAAAAATTAGAATCGTAAACATCTGTTTGGTTTGTTATGAAATTTGGCTCAATTTGCTTAATACTTAGAAATGTTAGTTTGTTATTTTGTGTTGCATATTAGCAAGTGGCCCTGAAATGCGAAATGGTTGCAATTTTCACTATTGTTACTCAACTTTTTTATTTTACCATCACACACTCACACAGTAGCTAAACAATAAAGTTTTAATTAATGCTTGTACATACGAAGGCACTCGCACCATCATGCGAAAGTTAAACTACCATCACTAAACCATACTCATCATCCTCATCCTCAGCATCATCATCATCGGCTTCAGTGATAATCCTAATTTTAAATTCTCAACACATGATGGCGAGGCAGCCGATACAAGTGGCAATCATAAAAGCGAGTGAGATACTTAGCCGCGGGGACAACATTTGAAGAGGGGCGTCGGGGAATCTCTTTTGGGCAAATTGCACACTTCCGACTATGTAGAAAATGTTTAAATGTAACATAGCTGCTTGTGTATGTGCGTATAGAAGTGCCTGTCTAAGTGTTCATCATTAAAAGCTGAAAATGTTTCAAAACTAAACGGAAAGGTTTCCACACATAAATTGCACGTCAAAGCAACAGTTGTTTGTGTCCTGTTGTGGTTTCGGTGGTTTCGGTGGTTGATGGTTAATGGTGTTGGCTAAACGAGTGGGCCGCTCACTGGCTTGGCAGATAGCCTTGAAGTCCATGTCTAGCTCAGATTCGTAGAAGGCATATCCAAGCCCACATGTTCGCGGACGAAGAAAAGAATTATTACAACTTTTTTGGTATGGCGCAAAAGATACAACAAAATGTGTCAACGTTCCTCCAATGAAGATGATGATGACTGCTGAATTTATTCGTTGAATGTGAGTAGTGTAGGACAGTGATGATGACAGTGACGACGATTCTCTGCAGCAGCCCAGAGCAGCAGGCTTTTCAGGTGGAAATTGATATGGCATAAATTTACAAAAATACAGGGTGTAAAGGCAAATTGGAAAAACCCTAGACTTTATTAAGGTTGCTTGACAAATGTTTTTACTTTAGCCCTAAAGGTTAGCTTAGGATATCCATATATGGCAATAAACAAATAGTTAGTAGAATACTGGTGGAACTTGGAAGGATATTTCATCACGAACCATATTCTTAAGTCGCTTAAATTTTAATTTATTTCACGAGCAAAATTTGACACGTTTTTTATCTGCAGTTATGGTTTTCTTTATTTTGTTTCGGAAATAATAAAAAAACTAACCATTTAAACCAATAAAACAAAGAAAAAATATGCCGCAATGTAAGCCATAATGGTTTCAAGGGTTGCTAATACACTTTTTTTTGCCATTAGGCATTTGTCCTACTAAAGGGTGATTTTTTAGCTATTATCTTTTTGGCAGCACTGGGTTAAACAGCTCACGCACGTTTCGTATTTTGTTTCACTGTCAAACATCTTCAGATTGGTCTATAATTTAACCATGAATCGTCTTACAAACGAACAACGCTTGCAAATTATTGAATTTTATTATCAAAATGAGTGCTCTGTAAAGAAAGTTCATTGCGCGCTTCTTCCATTCCATAGACGAAGCTCATTTTTGGCTCAATGGGTATGTAAATAAGCAGAATTTTCGATTATGGAGTGAAGATCAGCCAAAAGCATTGCAAGCGCTACCAATGCATCCAGAAAAAGTCACAGTTTGGTGCGGTTTACGGGCTGGCAGCTCCATTGGACAGTACTTCTTCAAAAATTATGCGAATATTAGCGCTATGGTGAGCGCTATCGTGAGATGTTATCCAACTTTTTTTTGCCCAAAATGCAAGAGCTTGACTTGCATGATATGTGGTTCCAACAAGACTGTGCCACCTGCCACACAGCACGCATAACAAAGAACTTATTGAGAGGCGACTTTGGTGAAAATTTTATTTCACGTTCGGGATTGGTCAATTGGCCATCTAGATGGTGCGATTTAATGCCTTTAGACTATTTTTTGTGTGGCTATGTTTAAGCTCATGTCTATTCAGATAAGCCCGAAATATTGAGAAAAAAAGAGTATGCCAAAATTGAACTAAACGGATGGACCATTTGAGGCGCAGTCACGGTCAACATTTGTATGAAATAATCTCCAAACATTAAATTATTTGGACCGTACTATCGATTCAAATAAAGATATCAGACATTTTTCGGAATTTTATGTTTTTTTTTTGAAAATCTTTCCTATAGCTCTTAAAAAATCACCCTTTATAAGCAGAGTACTACGTTTTCCCCGATTTTTTTCCTTCTTTTCGCCGAACAATATTATTATTATTTCAGGACAAATATTTTTGAACTGTGATTCGCAAGTATTTTGTGAGTCGTAATTTTTCTAGTGAGTCGTGATTTTTTTCGTAAGTCGTGGTATTTTTCGTGAGTCGTGATTTTTTTTTTTGAGAGTCGTGCGTGAGCATGAATGAGTAAAACTTTTGTCTCATGAACGTGAGAACGATATAAAAAAGTCGTGCGTGAGCGTGATTAATTTTTTTTTCTCGGGAGCTTGAGTGATAAAATCACTCTCGTGCACATCATTTGTGAGGCTGAAAAAAAGGTTATTCTAACGATTCAAATAAAGATATCAGGCATTTTTCGGAATTTTATGTTTTTTTTTTGAAAATCTTTCCTATAGCTCTTAAAAAATCACCCTTTATAAGCAGAGTACTACGTTTGCCCCAATTTTTTTCCTTCTTTTCGCCGAACAATATTATTATTATTTCAGGACAAATATTTTTGAACTGTGATTCGCAAGTATTTTGTGAGTCGTAATTTTTCTAGTGAGTCGTGATTTTTTTCGTAAGTCGTGGTATTTTTCGTGAGTCGTGATTTTTTTTTTTGAGAGTCGTGCGTGAGCATGAATGAGTAAAACTTTTGTCTCATGAACGTGAGAACGATATAAAAAAGACGTGCGTGAGCGTGATTAATTTTTTTTTCTCGGGAGCTTGAGTGATAAAATCACTCTCGTGCACATCATTTGTGAGGCTGAAAAAAAGGTTATTTTATTAAAAATTATTATAAATAATATTTTTATATATTTTTTTTCCTTCATAACGTCAAATCATTGTGGCACCCTGTGTTTTAGTTAATCATGAGTTCGTCGTTGGTGAAACCTGCAACTTTGTCACAAAAATGTTGTTTTTATTTTTTCCATAAGTTCATGGCAACTGTGATGACATTTAATTTGCTCACTTCGTAACATTTCATTTTTGATCTATGAAGCAAATTAACTTTTATCCTTGTGTAAATACACCGAATGGTTAAACAAGCACTGAAAAAAGCAACAATATTTTGTTGCAACGTTAACATATTCTACATTTAAAGAGAGTGGAAAAGTGGCAAACTGATTCTCATTACAAACTTTATTGCAAAAAAAATGTTATTTGTTGAAGAAGAATATTTGGAGAAATAAATGTTGGTAGTTTTTTCCATGTTAGATGAATAGGCTATTCGCTTTTTAGGGAAGAAAGGAAAATAAATGAAAATAGTCGTTTTTAGAAAAAATATGTTAGTGTACATTTATCCTCGAATGTTTGTTGTCCTCGTATTTTTGTTGCCATATATACGAGTATTCTGTCCACGCTCTGATATACAAAAAGTGAGAGCAATACAAGTATCGTATGGTGAGTTTCATACTCACAATGTCTTATTCAAACTGCAGAGTGCACAGCTATGCTGAGCAACAACAACTATTGCCCAACCGTACTTTGATTACCTTAAGCAAGTGGTGAATTGCCAGGCAGCAGGCAGTTTATTTACCGTTTACACCATTAATGGTGTAATGGATTTTTTGTTGTTTCAACAGTGAGTGTAAAATAATCTGTGATTATACTCTGATTATTTTATGTTTTTAATTAAATTGATTGCGCAAAAACCAGGAATGTGATAACCAATTAACCCGTCAACACCGAAAAGATAAAAAAATACCCACAATTAGAGCTACCGTAGACAAATTCTAACCAGGGTTAGGAAAAAGTTATCACAACGCGATTTTATTTGGCATAAGGTAGGTGAAAAAATATAACAAATTTTTTCTTGTCTTACAAGGTTTCTCCGATAGAGCTGGCAAAATATCGATAAGCACAACATTCGATAGTTCCAAAATAAATATCGACAGTATCGATGCAATCGTTAATTTTTTATCGCCTTTATTTTAACAGGAAATGGCAGAAACTTTCATACATTTATATCGCTTAACTGGTTTTACAAATTATAATAGGCGAAAGAAACATTGTCAACAGAAAACAAGTAAAAGCGTGCTAAATCTTATATACCCTTCACCATGGATCGCTTTGCGCGATATCTCTTTTTAGGCAAACAAAGAATAATGAATAAGAACTGTTATGCTATTGGAGCTATATCAAGTTATAGTCCGATTCAGTCCATAAATGAATTAAATACTGAACATTGCAGAAGTCATTGTGTAATATTTCAGTCCATTCGGATAAGAATTGCGCCTTTTAGGGGCTCAAGAAGCAATATCGGGAGAACGGTTTATGTGGGAGCTGTATCAGACTGTCGATCGATTCAGACCATATTGGACACGTGTTTAAGGTCATAGGAAAAGCCATTGTTCAAAATTTCTGCCAAATCAGATTAGAATTGCGCCCTCTAGCGGCTCAAGATCCAAGATCTGTTTATATGGCAATTAGACTAGGACCGATTAGACCGATTTGGACCACAGTTGTTGATAGTTAGAACAAAATTATTCGTGCAAAATTTCAGCCTAATAGGATGAGAATTGCGCCCTCTAAAAGCTCAAGAAGTCAATACCCAAAATCGGTTTATATGACCACTATATCAGTTTATGAACCGATTTGAACAATACCTAACACAGTTGTTGGAAGTGATACCAAAACACTACGTGCAAAAGTATTGCGCCCACTAGAGGCTCAAGAGTTCAAGACCCAAGATCGGTTTATATGGCAGTTATATCAAAACATGGACCGATATGGCCCATTTACAATTCCAACAGACCTACACTAATAAACGAACGCCTAGCTTAACTCCTTCGAAAGTTAGCGCACTTTGGACAGACAGACGGAAGACCATGGCTACGTATTTGTATTAAGAACAAATTGTCAGATGTGGAGAAAAAGTGCTGCCAAAACTACCGATAATGACCGGTATTCAATGCAAACGCAGTGTTGCATCTGAATTTCAAGGGAGGTTTGCTGCAAGTCTCCTCAAAAAGCAGATTTGCTCACACTAAAAATGTATGGGAAACCTCGTTGCAAAACAAGAGATTTCCGAAATCTCGTCGCAAATCTCGATTTGCTCCAAGTGTAAACATGGTTTAAGTTAAGCCCGGCCGAATCCTCGGTTCCTTGCACGGCTTTTCTTTAAAACACGGGAGATCGGTTTATATGGAATTTATATCTAAACTTGTACCGATATAGCCAATTTACAATCCCCAGTCTCATGAATATTTACACTAGATAGGGTCGCAGATCAATATAAGTACAATTCATTAGTATAGCCACGTCCTATGTCGGAGGTCAGAAACCACGAGGAAGCCGATAAGCAGACCCATAGTGTCATTGTCCACGATGAAACTTTAAGCCCAGACGTCATCAGTGATACAAAAATCGTATCTCGTGGTGCGTATTTGTGAAGAAGTTGTGAGACGAAAAATGTCTGTCTTCATCAAGAGCTTCATCAATATGGATCTTCCTCACTGAAAAAAATTTCCGTGGTTCTTAACTATTTCACCCAAAATTCACAAAGACAATTTGAAGACATTTATTGAATAAGTTGGCCGGCCTTCTATATCAGTTCGTTGTTGTTGTTGTAGCCACATTGTAAGATGAGTAAGCTCGTTCCGCTGCGAGAACGTGACGGCCATTGGTTATTTAAAGACGCCAAAAAAACTCGTCTTGTCATGTCGAGGATCATAGGCACTCAGTATTTAAGAAACAGACAGTGCCGGCCGTTTTCTCACTGAGACTCTCCACTCGATACCGCTGATTGTCCGCGACTATAGTTGTAGCTACTCCGTATACGATGTGGACGAGCCCGTGTAGCTCTCAGCTGAAGTTCTCGTGACTACTACATATGACCACCACACAGATCGGAGCTCAAAGTTCATGCCTAGGTGGTATTTATAGCAATTCTGTGCCGCGTTCGTGGTAGATCAATGTGTCGCTCAACAAGAATCGCAACTATGTCGATAATTTCTATTAAAAAAATATCAATCGATATTCAGCCAAAAAATAATTTCCTTACAGAAAAATTTACAGTTCTTCTGAAAAATTTCCATTTTCATTCATGGCTTTCTTTATTAAATCGGATTTCGACTGATATACATAGTGCCAACCTTATTTTGTTCAAAGGTTTAAATAATACCAAGTCAATATAAATACTCTGTGCAGTAAAACCGTAGTAAATTAGGTAATAACCAAGAATTGTTTTCCCTAAATAATGAATATATGAAATTTCTTCAAAATCGGATAAGGGAATTGACGGTCAGAAGTAAACAGGTAAAACCGTATTATTGTAGTTTTGTACAATGTGTCGTATACTCAATCCCCAGGGTGGCGTATGGTTTACGTAAATTCTCTATAAAGTACACGGTGACATGTGATTCATGTAACCATTATGCCAAGACAACTGTGAAAGAGGAAATTGATTTCTATTGGTTTCGTACTTTTATACTCTCTAATATAAGATGGGAGTATACTAACTTCGTCAATCCATTTGTAACAACTCAAAATATCGATATGCAAGCCCATATCTTTTTTGTTTGTTTATGTGCTCTGTGTAGACTCAAAAACGGCTGAACTGATTTTCTGAAAATTTTCATAGATGGTGTAGCATGGTCATGTGGTGAAATAAAGTACATTTTACGGTATCTTAAGGGGAGAGGACCCTTCTCTTACAATAATTTCCAAAATATCCAGATTGCGGAGATGAGTGGGCGACTTAGGCGAAATTTTGTTTGCGGGGTTATAGTCACCTAAAACCCCAAATTTGGGGTGAAAAATCCAACTCCCACCAAAGCGCTTTATATAGAACAGAGATGGGCACCAACTCAAAACCGCACATAAACTCTTATGCCTGCCGGCACAGGGAAAAAGGAACAGTAGCACACGTGCAGTGTAAGCAACTTCGTGTGACTTCGTTCGGTCGACGCATTGTTGTTTTTTTTTAAACATGGTTAATTGTTCGGGTTTTACTGCCCCTCCCACAAACGCAATTTAGGATTTTCAACTGTGTTAGTTTGGTCACCACTGATATAGACCAATCATAGACAATGTGATTTAACTGGAATATATTTGAAAGTAGAAAACGAATCTGACAACCAATTGTGATGCCAAGTGTTTGGGAATACGCCCCACCGCTTAAACTTCCCTTAACCCAGACATATTAACCCACCATTTTAATGTGGGGCCCAAATGAAAGGTCTTTGGGAGTGGAGCACGGAGTTGATATCCGCAATAGAAATCAAGTGCCTGGGCGTTCGTCACCCCAAAAACTCCCCCAAAGTGGACTTTTTTAATGAACACCGCAACATGGAGCTTAAATAAAAAGTATTTGAACGTAGAGCACAGATTCGATTCCGAGTTTTAGGCTTAAGTATCTGGGTGACAACCTAATGGGGCTCAATGCTATTTCGGATTAGAGCTCGAGTTTGGTATCCATCACCAAGGTAAAATGTCTATGAGGTCATGGCACCCCCAAACGGTACATATTTATTGACCTAACCTACATAGTAATAGACAGTAAAAGAAAGCGCAGCGAATGGGGTCCGGTTCAGATACTAGTACACATATTCTTAATCATCAATACTAACTAACTATCCAAAGAGTAAATCTAATCGCTCAAAATTTTGCACAAATACTTCTTATTTATGTAGTTGAGATTGTTAATTGGGCAGATTGGTTAAGATCTAGCGGCCATACGATGGTTTCTTCTATGAATTTTCCTACATGCAGGCAATTCATATCGATTTCGATGAAATTTGAAACAAAGAGGTATGTTTAACCTCTCGAAATCCTCGCCATGCATGGTTCAGATTGAATCCTTTTTGGATATCGGTCTACATGACAACGGTTCAGATCATTGGTCTAAAAACGCTTTGAAATTGACTCCAAGGTGTTTAATAGGAGTAAAGCTAGGCGCATAAAATTTTGTAAAAGGGTCAAATCGTTCCATGTTTTGATATAGCTGCCATATTAACCGACTTGACTTCTTGAACTCATAGAGGACGCAATTCTGATCCAATTTGGTCTAATTTTTGCAAATTGCGTTTCATTGTAACTTCCAACATCTGTGTTAAGTATGGTTCAAATCGGTTTATAACCTGACATTGGTCCCATATTAACCGATCTCCCGATTTGATTGAAATTTTGCATAGGGGCCTTTTCTATAACGCTAAACATACGTGTTATATTGTATATGGTCTGAATCGGTTCATAACCTGATATAGCTCCCATACAAACCGATCTCCTGATTTTACTTCTTGAGCGCCTAGAGGGTGCAATTCTCATCCGATTTGAATGAACTGACTTCTGCTACGACTTTCAATATGCGTCTCAAATTTGGTTTGAATCGGTTCATAAACTAACATAGGTGCCATATAAACCGATCTCCCGATTTTACTTCTTGAGCTTTTAGAGGAGGTAATTCTTATCCGATTTGGCTTAAATTTCGAACAGTGATTATGGTACGGTCCGAATTATTGGGTTGCCCAAAAAGTAATTGCGGATATTTTAAAAGAAAGTAAATGCATTTTTAATAAAACTTAGAATGAACTTTAATCAAATACACTTTTTTTCTAAAGCAAGCTAAAAGTAACAGCTAATAATTGACAGAAGAAAGAATGTAATTACAGAGTCACAAGCTGTGAAAAAATTTGTCAACGCCGACTATATGAAAAATCCGCAATTACTTTTTGGGCAACCCAATAGTTTAAAACCTAATATAGCTCCCATATATACCGGTCTGCCAATAATACTTCTTGTACAGTGACGTTTTCTATGAAACATAGGTACCAAATCTGAAACGGTCCATAACTTGATGCAGCTCCTGTATAAATCGATCTTCCGATTTTACTTCAATTTGTATTTCTGTTTAGTAATCTAAAGCTCGCTCTGTTCTACTGCTCTAAGTTCTACTGTGTTCTTATCTGTTTCGTTGTTGGGTGGACTGTACCCCAAATGCTTAGCTTCAAATTTTGGATTTTGGCCGGACTAGTCTACTTACATCTCCATTTTGGTATGTTAAGGGTTTGGCACTTGACCAAGTACAGTAGGTCAGTCGGAGGGAAGGACATGATTCACGATAGTGCTGATGAGATGATCTTAAAGGAAGCCAATCATGGAAACGCAAACACCAGTGTTGTGTATCTGTGTCTGAAACTAGCTTATTTTCTTTAGAACTCATTGAAACAAAAAGAAGTAAGAGCGTGCTAAGTTCGGGCGGGCTGAATCTTATATACTCTCCACCATGGATTGCATTTGTCGAGTTCTTTGCGCGGTATCCCTTTTTTGACAAACAACGAATAATGGATAAGAATTGTTATGCTATTGGAGATATATCAAATTATAGCCCGATTCTGACCATAAGTGAATTGATTGGGTAATATTTCAGTCCATTCAGATAAGAATTGCGCCTTGTAGGGGCTCAAGAATCATAATCGCGAGATCGGTTTATATGGGTGCTGTATCAGGCTATAGATCGATTAAGGGCACGTATGTTGAAGGTCATGGGAGAAGCCACTGTACAAAATTTCAGCAAAATGTAATAAGAATTGCGCCCTCTAAAGGCTTAAGAAGTCAAGATCCCAGGTCGGTTTATATGGCAGCTATATGAGGCTGTGTACCGATTTCACCATATTTAACGAAGTTGTTGGAAGTCATAACAAAACACTTCATGCACAATTTCTGCCAAATCGGATAAGCATTGCGCCCTCTAGTGGTTCAAGAAGTCGAGTTTCAAGATCGGTTTAAATGGCAGCTATATCAGGTTATGGACCGATTAAAACCATATTTGACATAATTGTTGGAAGTCATAACTAAACACTTCATGCACAATTTCAGCCAAGTCGGATAAGAATTGGGCATTCTGGTAGGTCAAAAAGTCAAGGTTATGGACCGATTTAAACCATATTTGACATAATTGTTGGAAGTCATAACTAAACACTTCATGCTAAATTCAGCCAAATCGGAGGAGAATTGCGCCCTCTAGTGGCTCGAGAAGGCAAGTTTCAAGATCGGTTTAAAATAGTGCCTATATCAGGTTATGGACCAATTTAAACACTATTTGACACAGTAGTTGGAAGTCATAACAAAACACTTCGTGCTAAATTTCAGCCAAATCGGATAAGAATTGCGTCCTATAGATGCTCAAGAAATCAAGACCCAAGATCGGTTTATATGGACCGATGTGGGCCATTTACAATCACAACTGACCAACACTAATAGGAAGTATGTGTGCAAAATTACAAGCATCTAGCTTTACTACTTCAAAAGTCAGCGTGCTTTTTACAGACGGACGGACGGACATGGCTAGATCGACTCAAAATGTCATGACGATCAAGAATATACTTTATGGGGTCTTAGACGAATATTTCGAGGAGTTACAAACAGATTGACAAAATTAGTACACCCCTCATCCAATGGTGGAGGGTATAATTATCTCCGCTTTCTATTCTCTTGGTCATTAAAGCTCGACACCCATATTGCCCGGATCGTATTATATGTCAGCCTGGTGGGTTTTTGGATTGGGGTAAATGAAAGGAAAGGGGTTCAAACTAAAGCCATACTTCATTATATCGGGACACTTAGTTAAAATTTTATATTATTTACAATACCCATATTAAACGCCAGCCTGAAAGATCCCTCAATACATATAGTCCCACATTAATCCATCTTTTCATTTTCCCCTAAAAGCCTAATTCAATTGATGATGGTTCAGAAAATAGGGCCTGTTGTAGCATTACCCGTCTTAACTTTAAAAGAAATTAGGCAAAACCTTAAATTGGTTAGAATGGTCTGTGGATAGTTTCTTCTGTGATCCATTTATTCATATTCTCCCTTTAATGTTTTCCTGCTTCACATTTAGCGTTCCAATTGAAATATAAACCTTCAATTTGCCTGCTATTTAACCAACCCAAAACTCATTTGTACCATCATTGAAGCCCAGAATGAATTCAAAATAACACTTTTGGCCTTATTTGTGCAGCTTGGCAATTTCCGCCTCGATAAATCGCAGTTACCGTTATAGGAAAGATACATCCAGAGCTCATTGCTTTAACGAGATGGTTGCCACCATTGCCAACACCATCACCCGCACCTCTTCCACATCTTTATTGCTGCCATTGCCGGCTGCTATTATTGGGTTTTATGAACTCTTGAATGGAAAGCCAAATAGCAATAAAACAACAGACAGCAACAGCAACAGCAGTAGCTTTAGCACAAATGGCGCAAAAGCAAACAAACAATCTTGTCATAATTTATTGCTTAATCATGATGCAATTGCCGGCAAGCAAACTGCTGCCAATAATCCGCGTATTCTTTGCCGATTTGTATGACTGTTTTTCTATCCGTCTTTGGCCCCTGTTACAAATGTTCATTAAACATCCATCCATAGCCTGTGGATAGATGTCCGCAGACATTCAGCACTAAGTGAGCCATTAGCTAGGCAGCCATGATTTTCTTTTTCAATCAAGACGGCAACATAAATTCTGAAATAAACAGAAAATAGACAACAAAGTACTTGCATCATAGTTCAGTTGATGTCCATTTTTTTAATCCAGTAATTAGCCAATAATATTGCCCATAACCTTACGAATGTCCCTTGAAAAATATCCTCATTTCATTAATTGTAGCCCGATTTAATTTTTAGCCTTTGGTAATGGAGTTTCTTTGTTTGTGTGTGTCTGTGCATTCGAGAGGAAATAATCGAGTCTTATTTTTCCCAACTCTCTTTTAGATTTGCCCCTTAGCCACCGTATGCCTGATTGCAAATTTGAATAATTGGCGCACCTGCCTAATAATATGTCGCTAAGACTATGCTTGGATTAATGAATCACCTACTAATTATCCACCCATATATTGTTTTAATTATTTAAAATTCAATTAAGCCAAACTCGTCTCTGTTCGGCAATTATCGCTCTCGCATAGATGGTGTTTAATGTGTTTTATGTCACATCTATTATAAATTAATTATTAAAATGACAATTAACTCACATAAAAACGGATACTACTGGGGATTTAACCAGATTTATGTCAAAAATTACACATCACACCCATTACCCTTTACCCATCGGTAAATGCTATCTTTCTGCTATAAACAAAAATATGGGGTGGAGAAACAGTAAATGTTACCCTCTCCAGCTACCTTAAGCAAGATGCGTGTGAGCATGTGTGTAATAGCACAATTGTGATTTATGGCCAAAGTGTAAAATTGTTGATACCCTACACCACCGCTTTGGTACAGGTATTATAGATTTGAGCATTTGTTTGCAACGCTAAAATGTAGAAGAGCTAGACCCATTGATAAGTATACCGATCGACTCAGAATCACTTTCTGATTCGATTTAGTCATGTCCGTCTGTCCGTCCGTCCGTCTGTGAGTCCATGTATTTTTGTAATCAAAGTGCAGGTCGTATTTTTTATCCAATCATCACGAAATTTTGCACATATCACTTTTTTGGCCCAAAGACGAACGCTATTGATTTTGATAAAAATCGGTTCAGATTTAGATATAGCTCCCATATATATATATTGCCCGATTTGCACTTAAACCGCCGTAGAAGCTACAATTTTCAACCGATCTGCACAAAATTTGGCAAGGATTGTTTTGTTATTGATCTCAACATATCTTCTAGATCTCATCAAAATCTGTTCAGATTTGGATATAGCTTCCATATATATGTATTGCCCGATTTGCACTTAAATGGCCGCAGTAGCTACAATTTTCAACCGATCTGCACAAAATTTTGCAAGGTTTGTTTTATTACTGATCTTAACATATTTGCAAGATTTCAATAAAATCGGTTCAGATTTAGATATAGCTCCCATATATATGTATCGCCCGAATTGCACTTAAATGGCCGTAGTACCTACAATTTTTAACCGATCTGCACAAAACTTAGCACGGACTGTTTTGTTAATATATTTGCAAAATTTCATCAAAATCGGTTCAGATTTGGATATAGCTCCCATATATATGTATCGCCCGATTTGCACTTAAATGGCCGCAGTAGATAGAATTTTCAACCGATTTGCACAAAACTTAGCACGGACTGTTTTGTTACTGATTTTAACATATCTGCAAATTTTCATCAAAATCGGTTCAGATTTAGATATAGCTCCCATATCCATGTATCGCCCGATTTGCACTTAAATGGCCGCAGTAGCTACAATTTTTAACCGATCTGCACAAAACTTAGCACAGACTGTTTTGTTACCGATCTTAACATATCTGCAATATTTCAATAAAATCGGTTCAGATTTAGATTAAGCTCCCATATATATGTATCGCCCGATTTGCACTTAAATGGCCGCAGTAGCTAAAATTTTCAACCGATCTGCACAAAATTTTGCAAGGATTGTTTTGTTACTTATGTTAACATATGTGTGAGATTTAATTAAAATCGGCTCAGATTTGGATGTTGCACCCATTCATATTTATAGCCGGATTTGCACTTATATGGCCGTAGTAACAACAATTTTCAAACGATCTGTTTGAAAGTCGATCTGTTTGTCAGATTTAGATATAGCTCTCATATACATATATATTTTTATATTACCCGAACTTATAATTGTAGGTGTAGGGTATTATATAGTCGGCTCCGCCCGACTTTTGGCTTTCCTTACTGGTTTTATACTCGACTTGTTGCTGGGGAGATACTAGCAGCAAAGAGAGTATGTAATGGGTATTAAAGATTTTAATACCCAATATAATATAACAGCAGCAATTAAAAAGTTGCTCAAATGCACACTTGATCTGAATGAAAGATTTTATTGCCACAAAAAGAATTGTAAGGAACAATTAAGGGCTCTTAAGCATTGAATAAAGGTGGATTGATACATATTTAATGCCTATTAAAAGCTTTTAAATCAACCTTGCAACAAAACTATATAAAAGCTTTTAGCTTCTTTTTTTTATACCCTACACCAAAGGATGGGGGTATACTAATTTCGTCATTCTGTTTGTAACTCCTCGAAATATGCGTCCGAGACCCCATAAAGTATATATATTCTTGATCATCATGTCATTTTAAGTCGATCTAGCAATGTCCGTCCGTCTGTCTGTCGAAAGCACGCTATCTTTCGAAGGAGTAAAGAAATTGAATTCTGCACAAATACTTCTTATTAGTGTATGTCGGTTAGGATTGTAAATGGGCCATATCGGTCCATGTTTTGATATAGCTGCCATATAAACCGATCTTGGATCTTTACTTCTTGAGCCACTAGAAGGTGCAATTCTTATCCGAATTGGCTGAAATTTTGCATGAGGTGTTTTGTTATGACTTCCAATAAATGTGCTAAGTATGGCGCAAATCGGTTCATAACCTGATGTAGCTGTCATATAAACCGATTTGGGATCTTGATTTCATAAGCCTCTAGAGGGCGTGATTCTTATCCGATTTGGCAGAAATTTTGTACAACGGCTTCTTTCATGACTTTCAACATACGTGTCTAATATGGTCTGAATCGTTTAATAGCTTGATACAGCTGCCATATAAACCTATCTCCCGATTTTGCGCAATTCTTATCCGAATGAACTGAAATATTACACAATGACTTCTACAATGTTCGGCATTCATTTATGGTCCGAATCGGACTATAACTTGATATAGCTCCATTAGCATAACAGTGCTTCTTCAATATTATTTGTTTGCCTAAAAAGAGATACCGCGCATAGAACTCGTCAAATGCGATCCATGGTGGAGGGTATATAAGATTCGGCCCGGCCGAACTTAGCACGCTCTTACTTGTTTTGGTTTTCGAGGGTGTAGTTTTCACTCCTTCTTTGTTATACCCACCACCATAGGATAGGGGGTATATTCATTTGGTTATTCCGTTTGCAACATATCGAATTATCATTTTCCGATCGTCGTAAAATTCAAAGACTATTAAACGATGTCCGTGTGTCTGTCCGTCTATCCGTCTGTCCGTCCGTCTGTTGTAATCGCTCTACGCCTTCAAAAATTGATATATTGAGCTGAAATTTGACACGGATATGTTTTTTTGATGCACTCTGGTTAAGTTCTTAAACGGGCCAAATCGGACCATATTTGGATATAGCTGCTATGTAGACCGATCTGCCGGTTAAGGGTCTAATGCCCATAAATGCTTTATATTTAATCTGATTTCGCTGAAATTTGAAAACATGAGTAATCTTAGGCCTCCCGACATCTAACCAAAATATGGTTCAGATCGGACTATATTTAGATATAGCTGCCATATAGACCGATCTGCCGATAAGGGTCTGAAGCCCATAAAAGCATTATGTATTAACCGATTTCATTAAAATTTGATAAAGTGAGTTGTTTTACAATATGATCGAGACCCGCCACTATTAACATATGACTACAGATATAGTAGTGGAGTTATAATAAAATAGGATGATTGTTATATCCTTGTTTAATTTGGCCCACATCGGTCCAGATTTGTTTATTGGTGCTATTTAGAACGATCTCTCGATTTAAAGTCTTAGCCTTATAAAAAGCGCATTTATTATCCGATTTCGTTAAAATTTTACCCAGGGATTTATGTTAGGCTTTTCAACATCCGTGTTCAGAACGGTTTATATTTGAATATAGCTGCAAATAGACCGATATTTTGGTGTACAAAAGTAAACAGTGACTTATATGTATAAGACCACTCAATGTCCGTGTCAAAATTGAGCCCATAAGTTATCCAGTTTTCACCGGGTTGTGACGAAAGGGGGTTTACATATTTATCCTAGGTGGTGGGTATCCAAAGTTCGGCCCGGCCAAACTTAATGCTTTTTTACTTGTTTTCTGTAACTTGGTAACATAGCTATGCCTTGCAATTAATAATAATTGATTATAGGAAGGAAATTGATTTTCATTAAGGGTGTAGGCATATGCTTTTTCTTGACAATATTAATCCCAAATTAAAAGGAGACTTACATATGTGGTTGGAAAATTTAATATAAAATGATTAACTTAAAAATGCAGTCCAAAATTAGATTAAGAATATCTTACGATACCATCATAAACTTATAAGAAATAAGAAAAAACGATACGAACGAATGCTTCGCCTATTGTGGCATGTACAATAGGATGGATCGTTGAAACAAATTCCATTATTTGCCTCTGTTCCTTAATGGCATATTCATGGGCAAATTTTGCATTTGTATTTATTTTTATAAAAAAAAACTGAAACTGATAGTTGAAACCGTCCTGTATTATGCCATGTTAACATGTCCTAGGAATAACCACATTTGTTTATGATGTTCTCGCCTGGATTCCAACAACCCAAACGTTTAGCGTCATAGCCAGATACAATAAATGATTTTTTTTTCAAGGACACAATAAATGATTTTTTTTTTCAAAAGTAGACCGATAAGGGACAACAAACGACGCCATATTGTTTGCCGCTCTTTTGATAATTCTCTTTTACCATTTACCATACCCCTGCCGACACGGGATAACTATGAGCACCCCACAGACTGGAACTTTGAGCTCCGACTTGTGTGGTGTCCATACCACGAAAAGCTTAGCTGAAAGCCTACCGGCCGCGACCACAGGTTGCGGATGGTGGAAAGCTCCGTTTTTACGCGGAGTAGTTGCAAATTCGGCCGCGGCCAGTCAGCGATTTTCGAGAGGAGTGAGGTCATTCAGGTGGCACTGGCTCTTAATTAAATACTGAGTGCCAATGATACTCGAGATGACAAGGCGAGTTATTGGCGCCTTGAAATAACCAATGGCCAACATCAGCGTCAGTTCCCAGGTTAGGGGCGGCTGGGGGCGAACGTCGAAGCTTGGAGCAAGCGGCTCGCCACAACGAGGGATTCATGTGCAATCCCATGTATCCCTCGTCCCCGGAAAACTATGAGAACTACTGTGAGAAACAAAGCAATGGCAAAAACGGACACCCCCAACATTGACGTCCCACGCAAACGAAAAAACGACAATGATTTGCGGATCTGCACCTAAAATGTCCGCACTCTTTATAGAGCAGGTGCAGTATGCACGCCAGCGGATGTTTTAGAGAAGTACAAGGCCGATATTACCGCCTTACAGGAAGTGCGATGGACTGGGAATGGCGTCACTACAACATCAAACGGTGACGAACTATACTATAGCTGCCATAACACGAGGCATGAATTTGGCTGTGAGACTGAAACACCTTGTCGGAGACTGAAACACCTTGTCTCCAGCTTTACTCCGGTGGATGAGAGGCTAGCCACAAGTCGCATAAAAGCCAAATTCTTCTACATCAGCCTTATTTGTGCCCATGCCCCGACGGAAGATAAAGACGAGCAGACCAAGGATATTTTCTACGAGCGCCTAGTGAGAATATGACCCCCATGATATTAAAGTCGTTCTGGGAGATTTTAATTCGAAAATAGGGAAGGAAGACATTTTTGGTCCAACAGTCGGAAAGTTTAGCCTCCCCGAGATAACGTCCAATAATGGGTTGTGGTTGATAGATTTCGCCACGGCAAAAAACATGGTAGTTAGTAGCACCAGATTTCAACATAAAAATATTCACAAAGCCATATGGCTGTCACCAGATCAAAACACGAGGAACCAAATTGATCACGTTGTGATAGATGAAAGGCATTCATTCAGCGTGTTAGATGTACGATTGATCCGTGGAGCGAATATAGATTCGGATCAGTACCTTGTTGCAGCAAAGGTTCGCACCCGCTTGAACATGGCGAGGAAAGTCCGATCTGACACTGCACCGAAGCAGTACATTGAAAAGCTGCTAACACAACAAATGGCAGCGGCATACTCCACTTGACTGATCCAACTGCTTCATGAAAGCACTCCTTGTTCCGATGATATAATGGCGCAGTGGCAAACTATTGCCCACTCCATGGAAAATGCCGCGAAATCCGTACTTGGGTTCCGGAACCCTCCTCAAAAAAACTCATGGTATGACCAAGAGTGTCGAGATGCTACTGAAAGACGTTGGTGTGAGCGAATTGAGATGTACAGGAGTCAGAGTGAAGACCGGAAATTTTACCAAAGAGTTAAACATCAAACCGATGGCTTTGGTGCAGGCACATCCTCCTGCAGAGACAAAGAAGGAAATCTGGTAAATGACACAGATAGCATGCTGAGGATATGGAAAGAACATTTTACCCAACTGCAGACCAAACAATGATGATGGTATAGAATGTTTACCTCCTAGTCAGAATGAGGTCCGAGTAGCAGTGGCCCGACTAAAGAACAACAAGGCAGCCGGAGCCGACGGGTTACCCGCCAAACTATTTAAGACCAGAGGCGACACGCTGATAAAGCGTATGCATTAGATTATCTGTACAATCTGGCTAGAAGAAGACATACCCGATGATTGGAAACTCAGCATACTATGTCCCGTACAAAAGAAAGGAGACAAGACCAAATGTGCCAACTACAAAGGAATAAGTCACCTCACCATCACATACAAGATTTTTTCGAGCGTACTGTGTGTGAAAGATTAAAACCTTAAGTCAATGAGATAATTGGGTCCTAACGATGCGGGTTTAGGTAAATCCAGCCTAGACCAGATATAGACCCGAAAAGGACAAATCAACACCTACCATTACATCACAACACAAAGCCGGTTTCGATACCCCTTTGCGTTCAAAGGTGTTTCAGCCATGTCTGAGTTTGGTATCCCTGCAAAATTAATAAGACTCTGGATGCCACTTGCTGATACGCGTCCCTCAGTAACACTAGGAAAGAATCTCTCCGAACCATTTAATACCAAACGAAGTTTCAGACAAGGAGACAGCCTATGGTGTGATCTCTTTAATATCCGTTGGAGAATATTATACGAGATGCAGATGTGAGTAGATATGACACATTAATCACAAGGGAACACATGCTACTCGCCTATGCCGACGACATCGACATCATAGGTCGGTCACCGGTCGGTGCCTTTAAAAGAATCGAAAGAGAGTCAGTGAAAATGGGTCTGGCAGTAAATGGAGATAAGACGAAATGGATGGTTTCAACTCCCAAAACGCCTTGTACAACCGAGCAGATAAAGAAAATGGAGAAAGTTAGGAACCACAACTTTGAATTAGTCAGTAACTTTGTCTTCCTCGGCACCACCGTAACCGAAACGAAACGTAACCAGTTTTGAGATAAAGCGAAGAATAATACTGGCAAACAGATGCTACTTTGGACTAAGTAAGCAGTTTAAAAACAAGGCCACCTCTCGACAGACGAAGATTACACTATACAAGACACTGATACTACCCGTGTTGTTATATGGTTCTGAGGCATAGGTACTTGTGAAAGCAGATGAGGCAGTGCTTGGAGTGCTTGAGAGAAATATTCTTCGTAAAATATATGGACCAGTTTGCGTTAATGGAGAATATAGGCGTCGCATGAACCACGAGCTGTATGATGACCATAGCATAGTAACACGTATCAAAATACAACGGCTGCGTTGGCTAGGTCATGTTGTCAGAATGGATGAAGAACCTTCAGCTAAAAGTCTTTTGAAGGCAAATACGGTAGTATATCCAAACTGGGACGACCAAAAGCTCGATGGAAAGATTTGAGAAACTTGGTGTCAGACATTATAAAATGAGCGCAGAAGATGGAAGCGTTTGGAACGTTACGTTCGGCTAGTGGAACAAATTTTCTGTCATAGCCAATTAAAGTAAAGTAAAAATTAAATGTTAATAGAAAAATTAAAAATATATAAATTTTATAGCTAATTTATTCAAAATTTGGTTCTTACGGAGTTTTTTGTCTAACTTTAATTTTTGTCTACCCTTAGCCGACCCACTCTTATGTCCATTCAACATCAATAACATTTTGTAATTCCGACACATAAAACCCAGATCATGGCCTTACCAAATGTAAGAAATACGCAAAAACCATACAGCGGGGGGGAAGGAATATGGCAAGTCTTACACAATGAACTCACGCCCACTAATTATTTGCTTTGTTCTCGACGCTTTCTTGTTTTATTTTCTCTATAAACTCAATTCTGTTATGAATGCGTGCTCCTGGTTAGGTAGAAATTATTGCAATGCCAGCGGAACCTTTTCAAGCACTCGCAATTGGGGGGCGGCCCAAGATTGGTGGAAGAAGGTGGAACGTTTATCATGTGCGAATGCGTCTGTGAGCTGTCCAAGCTGCACGTTCCACACAATGTATCGCAGTAATGCCGAAACCTTCCAGGTAACCAGCGTGCAGGTCGAACGAACAATCAATAATGACCACTAATTAAGATGAGTATCAAGTTAAATGTGTTCTCAGTTGGAGTGTGGCCCATGAATGATGGCAACGGTGAAGATGTAAGTGATATGCTGCCTGGAATAAGGAGAAGAGAAGGGAGCGGCTTCAATTTTTTTTCTTTTTTTTTATTTAATTGAACAAAACTACCCAGGAATCGTAGTCGAGATACTCAGCAATATTTGAAATGAGATATTAAGGTGAACGCTGGAAGAGAGCTATCTTAGTGATGATTACTGACATTGCTTTAACATTCATTTGAATTTTACCTGAAGCACAAAGGGAATCCTCGTGGATATGTTTTTAAGATAACATTGCTGGCAATTGGCAATTTCGCAACATTGTTGAGCGAAAAACTAGGGAGTTATTTAAAGAAGCGAAAATGCAGATAATGCAGTAAAATATCGAAACCAATTAGGAATGGCCAAAAAGCCGGATTGGTAGAAAGATAGATCCCTAATACTTGATCATGAGTTCTATTCAAACTAAGTTCAAAAGATAAGATAATTTAAATTGTCCAAGCATAGAAGACATTGACGAAAATGTCAACAGGATTACGACTGCACTGGTGGAGTCCTTCGAAGATAGTTGTCCTCTTCGGGAAAGGAAATCAGCCCAAGAAAAACCCTGGATAACCGGGGAGATTCCCAATATTGAGAAAGAGGTCCGCAGACTTTTTAACAGAGCCCTTCGTAAAAAAAGCGAAAGTTTATTGGGATGTGTATTACACACACACGGCTCACGGACTACAATAAGATTAACAGAGCGGCAAAACGTGCCTCCTGAAAGCTTTTCTGCGAACAGGTCGATAGCGTTAATGACACCGGCAAGATAAAAAAGTTTCTCTCAAAGACCCATGTCCAAACTGAAACTTTAGTAGACGACATGGGAGTGAGAGCAGAGACAACGGAGGACATGTTGAGGCTTTTAACCCATTTTCCACCGGATACGAAGGGACTCACGGAGAAACCAGAATCTTGAAATAATGACGTTGATCGAAGGTTTATAAATACGGAATTTATGGTGAAGGAATCCTTGAGGAGCTTCAAACCATTTAAGTCACCCGGACCTGATGGAATATTTCCGGCATTAATACAGAAAGAGACAGGCTGTCTGGCGCCTCTTCTGGCCAAAATTTTCACAGCGTGCCTACGACTTGCATATATTCCGAAAGCTGGCAGGAGGCAAGGGTGGTGTTTATACCCAAGCCCGGCCAGGCAAGTTATGCGACATCAAAGGCCTACAGACCCATAAGCCTTACGTCCTTTCTACACAAAACCATGGAACGTATTGTGGACACCATTATAAAGAGTAGGACATCCAGAGAACTGCTCAAATACAAACAGCATGCCTATGTCAAGAGAAGGTCACCGACCGAGACTGCCCTGCACGAGGTTGTGATAAAATAGAAGAATCCTTCGATGCCAAAACGTACGCACTGGCGGTATGCATTGACATCGGGAGGGAGCTTTTAACAATATGCGGACCGACACACTGTTCCAATCCTTAGACCAGTACCGGGTGGACCCGGTCCTTAGAGACTGGATAAACCATATGTTAAGGAACAGGTGGATAAATTGTGTGTCCCATGGCATAAATATAAGGGAGAAAGTGGCCACGCATTTTATCGCCACTCCTACGGGGGACCACCATAAATGACCTATTACGGATGCTGACTGAAGAGGGATTTGAACCCGTCTGCTATAATACTTCTAAGGGGTAAGGATCCAAACAAGCTATGGAGAAGGGCTGAAAGGGTCTTGTATATGGCATATGACTGGACTAGACCCAGAGCTCTCAATGTTAACCCAGAGAAGACTGAAGTATGCCTGTTCACTACGAAGATGAAGTTGGGCCAATTTAAAGCACCACGTTTTCTCAATGCGATGATTTCGATATCTGACAAGGTCAAATACTTAGGTGTAATCTTGGACAGGAAACTGAATTGGAAGTGTCACATTCAGGAGCGTACTGAGAAGGCTTACAGATGTTGGGCACTATGTAGAAGGGCTGTAGGCTCGAAATGGGTCCTGAATCCGAAGATAGTCCTCTGTCTCTAAAGGAGCGTGATTAGACCAATACTTACTTACGCTTCAGTAGTTTGGTGGACTGCTATGAAGAAAAAGTGCTACATAAGCACCATGCAACAGGTTCAGAGAACATGTTGTCTTGGCATATGCGGGGCGATGATATTCGATCCATTGACATACAGATTAAGTGTGAGGTAGCCACTGCGGCTATGAGACTTAAGGCGATGGGAAAATTGATTGTGAATGGGAGCAGCTCATACCATCCCGGTATAATCGAGGCGTCGATAGGAATCCTGGAAGGAAGGGAAGAGGTTTCCGATCAGATACCTGAGATGAACCTTGAAGTGGAGTGCGAGGCACTGCTGCCAGCGGCACAGTCTTGGATTGACGGAAGCCTAGTATTGCCATCTGGAAGATCATGTTACACGGATGAATCAAAGCTAGAGGACAGAGTGGGCCTGGGGGTCTACATTGAGAACCCAGGGACTGAGATCTGTTTTAGACTGCCTGACCATAATACGGTCCTGCAGGCGAAGATCCGGGCGATCATGCGTGAAGTGGTGTGCTAACGCGAGGACGTCGAGTGTGAACATCTTTACCGACAGTAAAATTGCCATAAGGACAATAACAGCCAGGACGGTAAGGTCACGAACAGTCTTGCAGTGTATGAAGGCGATTAACGCCTTCTCTGAGGATGGCAACATCCTTATCGTTTGGGTTCCGGCCCATAACGGAGTAAGGGGAAATGAATGGGCAGACGATTTGGCGGTGAAAGCCAGAGGAATGCCGTCAATAAACTTGGTTAATCCGAAGCCTTTCGGGTCGACGCAGTCCGGGTTAAGGGAGTGGGCGACGAATGCGCATGCAACATTGTGGAACAGCGAATCGGTCGGTAGGACGGCGAAAATCCTAAGGGGGATCCAGATCGTGAGAAGACGAGGCTGTTACTGAAAGGAAGCAAGAAGTAGGTCAGTATAGCTATTGGTATCATAACGGTATCGGTGCGGCAAGTGACAGCATGTGTGGGGCATGCGTGGAAGATGATGAGACGTTGGAGCATTTTCTTTGTCATTCCCCGGCTTTCGCGTCTAACAGATACCAGCACTTAGGTGGAAACACAATACCAGACATGAACCAGCTTAGGGATGTGATATTGAAAACAATTAAGGATTTTGCAAGTAGCACGGAATTCCTTACCTAAAATTTTCTTTTCAGAGGTTACTTTATAGCTTTTAGATCGCACAACAAGCCGATTACTGGCTTAGGTGTATGTCCATAGTGGCATTGGGTGGATTAATATCGGCACCCTCTTTTCAACCTAACCTAGTTCCAAATTTCTAGTCGCCAAAACGTCTTCCACAAAATTTATCTTAAAGCTGGCTATAACAAAAACAGGATATTAATGAATTTCTTAAAAATCTCAAGGAAAAAAGATCGCTATGCCCTCGACAGCGTTAATCCTGAAATCAGTTTTTAAGGACTTTATCGAATATTTGATTTATGCATACCATACCTAGCACATATTAAGTAATTTTTTTTAACATATTTTTTTAATTTCTGTCACTCACTTAAGTAACACCCTTTGTTGCTGACTTCCCATTCAAATGAAATAACAATTATATATCATTCAAAAGTGTTATTTCATGCGAGCATATAAAGTTGTTTGTAATCTTATGATCCCGATATCATCATGGGGATTTTTAACACTTTTGCTTTTGCCCCAAGACATTTGTAAATCTCCCAAGGGGAACATCATCGTCTAGCCACCACATTATCTGTCCAATTATGTCGTTGAAATGATTTTGAATAATCGGTTGTTATCAGCAACGACTGACTCTCCGTGGCAAATTGGTCGCTGAACCTAAAACCCTTTTGACTAGCCATTAGGAGAACACACGAAAGACAAAAGGCCTCACTAAAAATAGATTGGGCCATGGCAAGAAGAAGAAGAAAGGATTGGCCAGGTCATTCATTTCTCATTCCATTGTTGCAAAGTTTATTACAATGGGCCGACCGACTGGCGTTCTCACCAACCAACAACAAACCGTCCAGCCAATAACAATGCATCATTTTTATTAACGATAATTATTCATTGTGGCCAAGTTGCTCCGGTCTTGTTCATATCGCCACAAATTCGTTCACAATTATCTACGCGCCCAAACCCTAACAATATTGCAGTCTTGCGGTATGGCCCAACATCATCCTTAGCATTCAAACTCCTCTTCTATTTAGCCTTCCTTTCATCTCAGTCATTGTTGCATCATTCTTCAAGGTGATCATTCCTTCAAAAAAAAGCAACAAAAAATAGATTTGTTCGTTGTTATGATGATTTGTTTAGCCATTTGACCGATGAAAGGCTCTTGTCAAATTATGGCTTGCCCTCTTTTTATTTTATGATGGGTGATGAGTTCTTCATCTTTTACCTCTCAATGGGCCATAAGTCTTGGAGGATATTTTTAGAAAGCGCTGTGTTCACTGAGAATATTCTATTCACTGCTGATTGTTTTTCCTGCAGTTCAAGCTATTGCTTGGGAGTTTGTTTTACTATCGTTGTCTTATGTTGAGAAAGGAGTGGCTTAAACTTTTATGAAGGATAAGTTATTTGTTGAGGTCATCAAAGGTCAAAAGACAAAAATATAAAATCTCTCTTTAATGGTTATTCTTCAATAATTTATTAACCCTTCCAACATTTGTCCTTTAACTTGCATATCAAAATTGTACTCTACTCCCAAAAACCCTTGAATACAATACCGTCTGCCTTAATATCAGTTTTGCTGTTTTTTTAGGAGTGGTGCGGCCTCAGACAATTTTTTTTTAGTTTTGAACTGTATTCGCAAAGACCTTTGATTCGAGTTCCATACAGTTTCGATTGCCCAACATGTCCGTTTGCGGATTTTAGTTTTGTGCTAACTTGGAAAGCAGATTCGCATTCTACTCCCAAGTCCTTTTATTTGAATCCTATATTGTCCTAATCGGCCTATGAAATCGATACCCCAAGTACTTCATCCTAAAGGCATAGATATCAGATACGACTCTAGACTCAACAAGTAAGAGCGTGCCAAGTTCGACCGTGCCGAATCTTATATACCCTCCACCGTTGATCGCATTTGTCGAGTTCTTTCCCGGTATCTCTTTTTAGACAAACAAAGGATAAAAAATAAGAATTGCTATCCGAATTGAATTGAGTGTTGGAGACCACAGTCGAAATCAATGTGTAAAATTTGGAATAAGAATTGGGCCTTTTAGGGGCTCAAAAAGTAAAATAGGGAGATCGGTTTATAGGGGAGCTGTATCAGGCTGAAGAATGATTCAGACCATACTTGAAACGTATATTGAAGGTCATGGGAGAAGCCGTTGTATTCAGCCAAATCGGATAATAATTATGCCCTCTTGTGGCCAAGAAGCAAAGATCCTAGATCGGTTTATATGACAGCTATGTCAGGCTATGGACCGATTTGAACCATAATTGGCACAGTTATTGGAAGTCATAACAAAACATCTCATGCAAAATTTCAGCCATATCGGATAGAAATTGCCCCCTCTAACGGGTCAAGAAATCATGATCCAAGATCGATTTATATGGCAGCTATATCAGGTTATGGACCGATTTAAACCGTACTTGGCACATTTGTTGGAAGTCATAACGCAATACGTCATGCTAAAGTTCAGCCAAATCGGATGGGAATTGCGCCCTCTAGAGGCTCAAGAAGTCAAGACACCAGATCGGTTTATATGATAGCTATATCAGGTTATGCACCGATTTCACCCATAACAAAACACCTCATGCTAAATTTTTGCCAAATCGTATAAGAATTGCGTCCTCTAGTGGCTCAAGAAGTCAAGATTCAAGATCGGTTTATATGGCAGCTATATCAGGTTATGGACCGATTTAAACCGTACTTGGTACATTTGTTGTACGTCATAGCGAAACACGTTCAGCCAAATTGGATAGGAATTTCGCCCTTTAGAGGCTCAATAAGTCAAGACCCCAGATCGGTTTATATGACAGCTATGTCAGGCTATGGACCGATTTGAACCATAATTGGCACAGTTATTGGAAACTGTAACAAAACATCTCATGCAAATTTCAGCCAAATCGGATAAGAAATGCGTCCTCTAGTGGCTCAAGAAGTCAAAATCCTAGATCGGTTTATATGGCAGCTATATCAAAACATGACCCCTAATAGCCCTTTTACAATCCCAACCGACCTACACTAATAAGAAGTATTTGTGAAAATTTTCAACCGGCTAGCTTTACTCCTTTGAAAGTTAACGAGCTTTCGACAGACAGACGGACGGACAGATGGACGGACATGGCTAGATAGACTTAAAGTATCATGACGATCAAAAATATATATACTTAATGGGGTCTAAGGCGAATATTTCGAGGAGTTACAAACGGAATGACGAAATTAGTATACCCCCATCCTATTGTGGAGGGTAAGAAAACTTTATATTTGAGTCCTATTTTGTTCCTATCGTTTTATCTATCTATTTGGTGATTTCTTCTGGCAACACGGATCCCCTTTTAACTGGGGTTAAATTTTTATATCCGATTTGTGCTCTACTTCGAAATACCTTTCATTTAATATCCTTATCTAGTTGTATCCCTTCGTCCGTCCGTCTGTCGAAATCGCAATAGCGGTCGAACGAATAAAGACAACCGTTTGGAATTTTGTACGGTTAGTTCTAAACAAAGAGTGAAATCTGGTAACTGGCACAGACAGCATGCTGAGGATATGAATAGAAAATTTTACCCAACTGCTAGTGTCCGACGTTGGCGGCGAAGAGATACCCCCAAACCAATCCCTGATGATGGTATAGTATGTTTACAGCCTGGGCAGAATGAGGTCCAATTAGCAGTAACCCGACTCAACATAAACAAGGCAGCAGGAGCCGACGGGTTACCCGCCGAACTATTTAAGACCGGAGGCGACACGCTGATAAGGCGTATGAATCAGTTTGTCTGCGAAATCTGGCTAGAAGAACGTATACCCGATGATTGGAACCTCAGCGTACTATGTCTCGTATGCAAAAGAGGAGACAAGACGGAATGTGCCAACTGCAGAGGAATAAGTCTCCTCCCCATTAGTCAATGAAATAATCGGTCCCTTACAATGCGACTTTAGACCAGATATTCACACTGGGCCAAATCCTGGAAATGACCCGAGAAGGATAAATCGACACCTACCAACTCTTTGTTGACTACAAAGAGTCATCACAGAATACTATGTGCAAAATTTCAGCCAAATCGCATAAAAATCGCGGTGTGTAAAGGCTCAAGTCAAGAAGTTAAATCGGGATATCGATTTATATAGGAGCTATATGTAAATCTGAACAGATATAGAACATTTGCAATTCCCAACGACCTACATTGCTACTATTGGGTTGCCCAAAAAGTAATTGCGGATTTTTCATATAGTCGGCGTTGATAAATTTTTTCACAGCTTGTGACTCTGTAATTGCATTCTTTCTTCTGTCAGTTATCAGCTGCTAGTTTTAGCTTGCTTTAGAAAAAAAGTGTAAAAAAAGTATATTTGATTAAAGTTCATTCTAAGTTTTATTAAAAATGCATTTACTTTCTTTTAAAAAATCCGCAATTAGTTTTTGGGCAACCCAATAAAATCAAAATTTCAAGCGGCTTGTTAAACGCGTTCGACCTCTATTGTGATTTAGACAGACGGTAGTCTACGAAAATGATAGACTACGAAATTGACCCCGAGCCGCTCAGTACACCGATCGACGGAAGACTATCTCTCGGGTCTATTTCTCTTTCTTCTCTGTATTACAAACAAATAACCTATACCCTATACCAACGTAGTGGTGCATGCAGTAAAATTTTTTGAATGGTAAACCTTATATTGACATAAATTGCACATATTTTAACATTCCCATTACAACAGTCACATTTCTGACAGTTACTTCTGTAGTTAAAAAAATACACTATTTTTTTGTCATATGATACAAGGCACCCTGTTATGGCTTTAGCCGCGGCAACAACCATGACTCTATTGTGGAGCGGTTACTCTATCTGCCGTTAAACATTTATGTCGCCTGCTGTTATGCTGCTTGCTGTTGGTAGATGGCGCAATCACACAGTACATGAGCGAATAGGCATGGTGATATTCCACGTCATTGAAATAGACAGAAAATATGCATTTAATGGGCTAAAGGCCCTAAATAGGGAGGTCGTTCCATATGGCAGCTATGTTGAAGGGTTTATATTCCAAATTTCCGCACAAGCTGGTGCAGGAAATCGATCTATAAGGCAGCTAGTGCAACTTACTTTTCCAATTTTGAACGAAATCAAGTTATAAATGAGCCTTTTATCGACTGATCTAAATCTGATCTGGCCCCTACAAAAACCTGACTTGCATATCGGTTCATAACCTGATATAGCTGCCATATAAGCCGATGTGGAGACTTGACTTCTTGAGCCTCTAGAGGTCGCAATTATTATCCGATTTGCCTGAAATTTTGCTTGACGTATTTTATTATGACTTTGAACAACTGTGCCAAATAAGGTTCAAATAGGTCCTTAACCTGATATAGCTGTCATATAAACCGATGTGGGGACTTGATTTCTTGAGCTTCTAGGGGGCGCAATTCGTATCCGATTTGAATGAAATTGTGCACGAAGTGTTTTTTTATGATATCCAACAACTGTTCCAAGTATGGTTTAAATTGGTCCTTAACCTGATATAGCTGTCATATAAACCGATGTGGGGCCTTCACTTCTTGAGCTTCTAGAGGGCGCAATTCTTATCTGATTTGAATGAAATTTTGCACGAAGTATTTTCTTATGATATCCAAAAACTATGCCAAGTATGTTTCAAATAGGTCCTTAACCTGGTATAGCTGTCATATAAACCGATGGGGACTTGACTTCTTGAGCCTCTAGAGGGTGCAATTCTTATCAGATTTGGCTGAAATTTTGCATGACGTATTTTATTATGACTTTCAACAACCTAATATAGCTGCCATATATTATCCGATTTGCCTCAAATTTTGTAAGACGGATCCACTCATGACCATCAACATGCGTGTTTATTATGGTCTGAATCGGTCTATAGCCTAATGCAGCCCCAATATAAATAGATCTCTCTATTTTGCTTCTTGAGCCCCCAAAGGGCGCAATTCTTATTCGGATTGACTGACATTTTACACAGGTTTCCAACATATAATTCAATTGTGGTACAAATCGGACCATATCATGATATCGCTGTAATAGCAGGGCAAGTCTTTTCTTATATCCTTTTTGCCTAAGATGGGGTGCCCTGGAAAAGAACTCGATAAATGCGATCCATGGTAGAGGTTATATAAAATTCGGCCCGGCCGAACTTAGCACGCTTTTACTTGTTATATATAAGATGAGAAACTAGCTAAACCCCCGAATGACATGTTCTATATATCAAGAACGAAAGGTATTGTCAGGGTAAAAAAACTTTATATTTGTCACAAATTCTTGAAGGAATTTATCACAAAAAAACACGTACTTTTGTCGTAAACAAAGTCCAACGTTTTTCAGAAAAGAAGTTTACTTGGCGAAAATTTCCTTTGTATCAAACAAATTATTTTTTTTTTGCGTGTAGATTTGTTAGGTATTTAGCTATGTGAAACTTTTCTTCAAACTTAAACTCTCCGTAGTTCTGATTGGAATGTTTGTGTTTTGCTACGATCCTTAAGAAAACTCCATACAGTCATTCATTATAATAGTGCAATTTTTTATTTGATTTTTAAATTAATTTAAAGTTTTTTTTTATTATTTTATGATTTTCTTTATCCTTTTATTGGTAATTTTTTTTGTTTTTTATGCTCTTCCGTTACTCTTCACTTCTCTTGTTTTAATACATGATTTTTCTTTTGTTTTAATTCTTTGCTTGTTTTTTTTTTTCAATAATTTCGAATAATACATTTTTAACTAAATAATTTATAATTGTTTTGTTGGCGACTTGTTGTTATCGACATTTGTTGTTGTTGTTGTTGCTATTTTTATAGTTTGTTTTTTACGTCTAACATTTAATACTAATGCGAAATACAAATACAGCTACTTATATAAACAAATGTGTGCTTGCTTATTTAAACAATAGCAAATAGAATAGAACTTTATATTAATTAATTAATTAATTAAATTAGAACGATCCAAAAAGATGATATCTACTTTTTTTGGAAAAAATATACAGACATTGTACAGCAGCAGATGGCTAAACTAAATTCGAAAATTAGTGTAATATGTGCAATAAAATGTGAGTTTTTTGCTTTGTATATTTCTAAACAAAATAATTAAATTATTTTGTGCTTATATGTAAAACGATACCATTAAAGTGTATGCATGTGTGTGTGTGTGTGTGTCAAACAGGTTGCTCCTTTCGAACTTAGACTATGAATATATATTTAATAAATAATTTCTAAGAAAACAAAAACAAAAATTTTAAATTTAAATTAAAAAAATACTTTTTTTTTTCAAAAACTATTATAAATTTTTGTACAGTATTTATGTTTTGCTTGTCCTTGCTGGTTTTTAGTCTTTAAAATTTAGTGCGTTTTTTTTTCAAAAAATTATTATATATATATGTGTATTTTTTTGTTTTAGCTTAAAAATTTACATTGTAGCTCGTTGTTGCTCTAAGATGAATGGGAAAGATTTTCATAAGAAACCCATGTCCAGTGCAGTGTACAGAGCTCTAATATCACTGTGCGATGATATACGCCAAAAGGGAAAATTCATGGCCTTGGCCGCTGACTCCTCTTCGGCACCATCTCCAACCACCACATAGGTACTTTTGCGTCCGAAACGGGTGACTATGCGCTCATAGCAAGTTTCTTGGCCTGCAAGCAAAATAAAATGAAGTTGTTAAAGAATTAAAAAAAAGAAATAATAAAAATAAAAAATAAAAAAATTATAATAAAATTTAAAACAACAATAATAATAATTAAAAAATTGTAATAATAATTACTTATAATTTTTCAAAAAACAAAAATTTAAAAAATTAAAAAAAAAAATTTAAAAAAAAATTCAAAATTGTAATATTTAGGCTCCATTATAAAGTGAGGAATATTTAGACTTTTTTATTCCAGTTTTTAGTCTTATAAAGTATAGAAAGTCCTGATCACCATAACATTTTCAACGATCTAGCCATATCAAATTTCTCGAACGAACCGTTCGGAATTTGGCATATAAAATAATGCCTTTAGTTCTTTTCTACCGCCCAGAGCGAATAAAAGACAGTAATCGAAATCCCGCACAAATTATGCCAGGATCAATAAGAGATTTCTCCTACTTAAATTTTTTTATTTTCTTTCTGGCATTGAACCCCAGCTCGATTTGAGATCAGTTATTTTTATTTTAATCCCTTATTTTTCTTAATTGGTCCCAATTCCTCAATTTTTCAAACATTTTCATTTTTTACTCCATTTTTCTTGAATTTTACTAAGTATGCAACTTGTCTCCTTTTTTCATTAAATCTCTGTTCCCTATTCGTTCAGTTCGCTCTTTTCTTTCCCCACTCTTTAATCTTATCACTTTTTCCACTTTTTCCATATGAAAATATTTTTGCCAAAATGTCACTTTCCCTAACTTTTTTAATTTGTATACCCACCACCAAAGCATGAGGGTATACTAACCTAGTCATTCCGTTTGTACCACCTCGAAGTATTGATCTCTGATCCCATAAAGTATATATATTCTTGATCGTCTGGAAATTTTGAGTCGATCCAGCCGTAATTTGTGTCCGATTTGGCTAAAATTTTGCATGTAGTGTTCTGTTACGACTTCCAACGGCTGTGCTATGTACGGTTGAAATCGGTCTGTAACCTGATTTAGCTCCCATATAAACCAATCCTTCGTTTCTCCTCGACCGGTTGCTACAAGCTTTCATTTGTGCCTGGTTTAGCAGAAATTTGGTACGCAGAGCAAAATTGTGCCTATCAACTAATTTTATTTTGTGTCAATTTAACGCATAATCCATGGTGGTGGGTGTCAAAGATTTGGTCAGGATGAAATTTTGCATGGAGGGTTTTGACTTCCAACAACTATGCCAAATATGATTCAAATCGGTTCATAAACTGATATAGCTTCCATATAAACTGATCTCAGATCTTGACCACTTGAACCTCTAGTGGGCGCAATTATTATCAGATTTGGCTGAAATTTACCATGAAGTGTTTTGCTTTGGCTTCCAACAACTATGCCAAGTATGGTTCAAACCGGTCTATAACCAAAAACTGCTCCCAAATAAACCAATCTCCCTATTTTACTTCTTGAGCCTCTATACGGCACAATTCTTACCCGATTTGGCTGACATTTCGTACAATCATTTCTACTTTGGTCTCTAACATCCAAATCATGTCTCTTACATCAAAATCATGAATCGGTCCATAACATCATATAGCTTCAATAGCATAGCAATTCTTATCCATAATGCTTTGTTTGCCTATAAAGGGATATCAGGCAAAAAACTTGACAAATGCTATCCATGGTAGAGCGTATATAAGATTCGGACCTCCCGAACTTGGTACTCTTTTACTTATTTTTATTTTACCCTCTTTTTAGCTTCATTCAATTCCAATTCCACAAATCTTCTTCAATATTTTTTATTTTTCCAATATCCTTTTTTTTGTGCCTTATTTCTCTCCTACTTTATTTTCCCCAATTACTTTAAATTTTCCGATTTTTTTTCTTTCGTCCCACTGTTTTTCCTCCCTTTTTGAATTTTATTTTTTATTTTTCACATTCTTCTTAGTTTTATTTTCCCCATAATTCTAATTCTTTACAATTTTTCCCCCACTGTTTTTTCTCTCTTTTATTTTTTATTTTTCGCATTCTTCTTAGTTTATACCTTTTTTTAACTTCTTCCAATTTTCAATTTTCATATCTCATATTCTGTCTATTTTTTTCTTAGTTTTACTTTTAAATATTACCCCCATTCGGCCCTTTTTCCTCCTGTTTTAGCTTTTATTTTTCATAATTTTTCCTTTTTTCAAGACTTTTACTTTTCACCCATTTTGATCCTCATTTTTCCCTTTTTACACTTTTTCCTCACTTTAATGTTTTCTGTTTTTTCTTATTTTTCCATTTTATTCTCATTTTGCACCATTTTTTCTATTTTTCCCATTTTGTATTATTTTCCCTTTTTTATTTTACCCATTGCTAAATTTAACGATTTTTAATTATCCTTTAATATTTCCCATTCTTTTCCGTATTTTCCCTGTTTTTGTAAGTTTTTCTCACTTTGACCCGTTACGATCTTCAAACCCATTTCCACAATTTAAATCTTACTCTACCCCATTTTATCACATTTTCCTATTTTTGTGTTAAAGTTCGATTTTTTTTTATATTTCCCCATATTTCTCTTTTTCATTAAAGACCTTTTCAAAAGCCTCTTTTTCCTATCCTATCCTACCCTATCCTATTCTACCCTATCCTATCCTATCCTATCCTATCCTATCCTACCCTATCCTATCCTATCCTATCCTATCCTATCCTATCCTATCCTATCCTATCCTATCCTATCCTATCCTATCCTATCCTATCCTATCCTATCCTATCCTATCCTATCCTATCCTATCCTACCCTATCCTATCCTATCCTATCCTATCCTATCCTATCCTATCCTATCCTATCCTATCCTATCCTATCCTATCCTATCCTATCCTATCCTATCCTATCCTATCTTATCCTATCCTATCCTATCCTATCCTATCCTATCCTATCCTATCCTATCCTATCCTATCCTATCCTATCCTATCCTATCCTATCCTATCCTACCCTATCCTATCCTATCCTATCCTATCCTATCCTATCCTATCCTATCCTATCCTATCCTATCCTATCCTATCCTATCCATCCTATCCTATCCTATCCTATCCTATCCTATCCTATCCTATCCTGTCCTATCCTATCCTATCCTATCCTATCCTATCCTATCCTATCCTATCCTATCCTATCCTATCCTATCCTATCCTATCCTATCCTATCCTATCCTATCCTATCCTATCCTATCCTATCCTATCCTATCCTATCCTATCCTATCCTATCCTATCCTATCCTATCCTATCCTATCCTATCCTATCCTATCCTATCCTATCCTATCCTATCCTATCCTATCCTATCCTATCCTACCCTATCCTATCCTACCCTATCCTATCCTATCCTATCCTATCCTATCCTATCCTATCCTATCCTATCCTATCCTATCCTATCCTATCCTATCCTATCCTATCCTATCCTATCCTATCCTATCCTATCCTATCCTATCCTATCCTATCCTATCCTATCCTATCCTATCCTATCCTATCCTATCCTATCCTATCCTATCCTATCCTATCCTATCCTATCCTATCCTATCCTATCCTATCCTATCCTATCCTATCCTATCCTATCCTATCCTATCCTATCCTATCCTATCCTATCCTATCCTATCCTATCCTATCCTACCCTATCCTATCCTATCCTATCCTATCCTATCTCATCCTATCCTTTCATTTCCTTTCCTTACCATACCTTACCCTTCCTTTCCTATCCTTTCCTTTCCCACCCCACCCCACCCCTTTCTTTACTGTCCTTTCTCTTTCTTTCCTTTCCTCTCGTTTCCTTTTTTCTTTCTTTTTAGAACTTTCTCTATTTATCCTATCCCCTTTTTCTCATTTATTTTTTGTTGTTTCTACTCCATTGCTTAAATTCACAATTTTTTGGAGGCTTTTGAGACTTACCTATTTTATGGGCACTATAAATATTTTCTATATTGAAAATTCCCCCCAAACCAAAGAGTAATACTTTGGCCAGGGCTGGTGCCAGCTGGGTGGAGGTCACCAGGACATTGACACAGTTTTCACGCAATCATATTCAAACATTTGGTAGCCAAAGAAGCCCAATTGTCGGTGGCCATTTCTATATCCTGGCGAATTTGCAGCCAAGCATCTCTTTTGGCTGGACCCAACAGACCGCCAACACTGTGGGAAAACAAAGAAAACAAAATTTAGATTAACCATCCCTAGAAAATTCACCCCTCCCCCTTTCCATACTTACTTTCCCCTATAGGTGTTGTAGATCTCTTTAATTTTCCTATATCTAAAAGCCAGTTTACGCATCCAATCCACTCCTCCCCGCACTCCAGTGGGCAGACATAAATTGGGTGGTGCTCCCGGTGGGGCTCCGGTATGGAAGCCATCAGTGGCAAAATTGTAGGTGCTCAAATCCTGGCCATTGTCATCCGAAGATACATCGTCGATATGCACTTGATCACATTCTTCGATTTCGTTAAAGAAGAAATGGGTGTCGGCCAAATTGAAGACCATCTCCTCCATGCGAAACGCTATGGTCATTAAAGCACTATGATCTTTGGTATAACGGCTGGCAAAGGAACCCGACAGCAGGGTGTGGAATATAATGATGGTCTCATCCAGATCCCAGATGAACACTCGCTCTGGCGGCTTGACCGCCTCGCTATTGGGTGTGTCGGAGGTACAGCTGCGTGTGGGACTAGGTTGTTGGTGGCGGCGTCCTCTGGATCTGCCGGTTTTGCCGGTGGGCGTTGTTTTCGTTAAGCTGGCCGCTGCATTGGAGGAGACCGTATTGCCCGTGGGAGCCATATTGTTGTTGGGTGAGATCGGCAGAGGAGAATGTGGCGAGTGTGTGTTGTGCAGTACCGGTGTTGTTGAATGAGTGTCTGTAGGGCTCTCCGAGAGATTGGAGGCGGCCACATGGAATCCATGGCTGGCACTGGAGCTCGGTGAGCTGACAGCATAGGGCGAGTAATTGGCGGGATTGTAGTAGTTGCCATATTGATCATTGTAGTACGAAGAGTAATCCTGTTGAGCTGCAGCCGCAGCAGCCGAACCGAATTGGGCGAAATTATTATAGCCATAGGCGGTGGGATAAAGCTGGGCCGAATTATTGTTGCCGGAAGCATACGATGTAGTCAGATAGGCTCCCGTGGGTTCAATTTTCGGTGCAGTTCTGCCCGCTGTAGAGTAGGGTGTGCCATAGGTGGAATAGAAGGGCGGTGTGTACTGCTGCATGCTGTTGTAGTAGTTGTAATAATCATGTTTGGTGTCATAGGCCACAGCAGCAGCGGCGGCCGCTGCTGAAGAATTAACGGCAGCCATGGAAGATGAGCTCAACGAATTGCTGGGAGAATCAAGGCCCACTAGTCCAGCCGTCGAGTTCACCGAGGAGCAACTGTATAAATTGGAAGCTGAATTTCCGTTGTTGGTCGCCGATTCCAAATGGCCACTGAGACTTGCTACCTCAGCTGTGTTGGAAGATGTTTGTAAATGCTGTTGTTGTTGCGCCGCTTGTGAAGTATTCGTTAGGCCAGGCGAT
The DNA here is from genome assembly GCF_963082655.1 of Stomoxys calcitrans. Classification (NCBI taxonomy): domain Eukaryota; kingdom Metazoa; phylum Arthropoda; class Insecta; order Diptera; family Muscidae; genus Stomoxys; species Stomoxys calcitrans. Next base: position 197,701,809 of record NC_081554.1, on the reverse strand, counting down.
CTACTCTCTGACTTGACCGAAGGCAGTTGTGTGGCAGACTGATGTTCGGCATTCAGCCAGTGGGACATGCCACTGGTGCTGAGAGCATTCACAGAGGACGAGGTTGGATTCGTTGAAGAGAGCGTGGTGGAATTATCATTTGTGGTTGCTGTGGCGGCAACGGAAACGGCAGACGAGTGCTGCTGTTGTTGATATGTTGAGAAACCACTGCTGCCTGTGGTATGGGCAAACTGAGAGGCTGAGGTGTTGGAAAGAGAGGGCAGATGATTACTACTGGCCGTTAGGCTGCAGCTACTCGTGCTCAAAGAAGAGGGTGGGGGTTGATGATGATGCTGAAGCTGACTGTGTTGTTGCTGCTGCTGCTGCTGATGATGGTGTGGTGAATGTTGCTGCTGTTGTTGTTGTTGTTGATGCTGTGTGGTGTGAGCGTGGTGATATTGGGAAAGAGAAGCCAAGGACGTAATGGTGGGCTGAAGAGGTTGTGTTTGTGGTGGCAAGGATAAGGGACTACATTGGCTTGCCGAAGCCAGCAATGACGAGGAGGAACCACCACTGGATGCCAATGCTGAGGCTGACTGAGAATTCACCAAAGCACCACCTTGCAAATGTTGCAAATGGCCCGAGGCAGCCGATTGTGATGTTGTCACTGAATTCTGGGCATTAGTCTGGGGGCAGAGTCTGTAATGGAAGAGAGGAATAAAAAAAACTGTTAAAAAAATCTCTGAAATTCCTTTGAAGCTATAAAAAAATATTCCTTTGCAGTCATCAACATTATTTGAATGGTCATAAAATCACAAATTGACATTAGAAAAATGTGTGTGCGTCTTAAGGATATTAAAAATAAATAAATTTGTTCTTTGTGGAGTGGCAGGGTAACACATGAATCGTAAAGTCAAGTGGTTTTACCAAAAACCAAAAACACTTACACACTCACACATTGTGAGCGGTCCTCTCTTGACTAGCTAAGCTGTTTGCGCATGCGCAAAGAATTTAAACAGATTTGTGTTACAGATCATGTCAAGTGTGGTCTTTTTTCTAATGTGTTCTTTGTTTTAATAGCACTTTGAAAAAAAATTGAGAAAAATGCTTACAAAGTGTTTGTGCGACAAATTTGAAAGGAAATAAAAGGCACGTCAATGGAATTTCATGAAATCTAAAACATGTGGAAAACAAATGTAGTAGTGGTTTGGAGCGGCAAGAAAGGAAAACAATTGTCCCTTTTTTTCTTTAAGAGAAAAATGTGGTAGTTATTGTAGCTAAAGAAAATCAGTCAAAATTGATTTTCAAGAAAAAGGTATAAAACTTTATTTTCCATACACCAAAATCAAAACAATTTGACGAAATGTTTTTTTAAAAATTTCCAATTTTTAAGCCATTAAAAACCAACATTGATTTAAACAAAATTTCTGTAAGAAATCCAATTTTACGAAAATTTTCAATTTTGCCATAATTTGTTAAAGAAATTGATTTTGGACAAAATGTTCTCTAAACATCCTATTTCAATAAACTTTGGGCACGGTTCTATTTCCCGCTTGGGCTTCTTTAGCCCAAAAAAGCTTCATATTTTTTGCCCGATTTTGCAAAAACTTGGTGGCTAAAAGACACAAAAACTTAGGTGGGGACACAATAACAGATATGAACCGACTTAGGGGCGTGGCATGGAAGAAAATAAAGGATTTTGTAAGTTGCACCGAATTCGTAACTTAGATTTTCTTTTGCGAGCCTACTTTTTCAGTATTTAGAGTGCACAATAAGCCGATTACTGGCTTAGGTGTATGTCCATAGTGGCATGGATGGGGGTATACCACCACCATAGGATGGGGGGTATACTAATTTCGTCATTCTGTTTGCAACTCCTCGAAATATTCGTCTAAGACTCCATAAAGTATATAGTGTATATTATTGATCGACATGACATTTAAAGTCGATCTAGCCATGTCCGTCCATCTATCCGTTCGTCCGTCTGTCTGTCAAAAGCACGCTAACCTTCGAAGCATTAAAGCTAGCCGCTTGAAATTTTGCGCAAATACGTCTTATTAGAGTTTGTTGGTTGGTATTGAAAATGGGTCATATCGGTCCATGTTTTTATATAGCTGCCATATAACCCGATCGTGGATCTTGAATTCTTGATCCTCTAGAGGGCGCAATTCTTTTCCGATTTGCCTGAAATTTGGCATGACGTGTTTCTTTATGACTTCCAACAACTGTGATCAGTATGGTTGAAATCAGTTCATAACTTGATATAGCTGTCATATAAACCGATCTGGGATCTTGATTACTTGAACCTCTAGAGGGCGCAATTCTTATCCGCTTTGCCTGAAATTTGACGTGACGTCTTTCGTTATGACTTCCAACAAATGTGCTAAGTATGGTGGAAGTCGGTCCATAACCTGATATAGCTGTCATATAAACCGATCTGGGGTCTTGACTTCTTAAGCCTCTAGGGGGCGCAATTCCTATCCGATTTGCCTGAAATTTTGCACGTATTTTGTTATGCTTCCAAAAACTATGCTAAGTATGGTTGAAATCGGTCCATAACCTGATATAGCCGTCTTATAAACCGATCTGGGGTCTTGACTTCTTGAGCCTCTAGAGGGCGCAATTGTCATCCGATTTGGCTGAAATTCGGCATGACGTGTTTCGTTATGACTATCAACAAGGCATAATTTTTATACGATTTGGCTGAAATTTTGTACAACGGTTTCTTCTATGAATTTCAACATATGTGTTAATTATGGTCTGAATCGGTTTATAGCCTGATACAGCTCCCACATAAACCGATCTCCCCCAATTTGGCTGAAATTTTACACAATGACTTCTACTATGGTGTCCAACTTTATGGGACCATAACTTGATATAGCTTCAATAGCATAGCAATTCTTATCTTTTATCCCAATTTTTATCTTTGCCTAAAAAGACATACCAGAAAAGAACTCTACAAATGCCATCCATGGTGGAGGGTATATAAGATTCGGCCCGGCCGAACTTAGCACGCTTTTACTTGTTCAACCTAGCCTCGCAAAAACTCGTAATGTGGACTTCAATATTTTAACTATGGGCCTAATATGTATCTTAATTAATTATAACCCTATTTGACTTATTGAGCCCCCCGAAGCCATTATCATTTGCAAATTTGTTTTCTTTAATGTGAATGTATGTATATGCAAGGTTCGACCCTGCCACCAAATTTGTATTGTTTTTAGTTTGCTTTTACCTCTTTCAAATATCCTTGGTTCTTATACAAATATTTAACATTTTTTATTTTTCATATTACTAGGGAGGTTTTTGGAAAACACATGCCTTAATTTCTAAGAAACTTAAGGGAGGGACATGTGGTAGACAAAGAGGTGACAATTTTTTTTTTTTTTTCAAATCTTTATTCATTTTATTTCAAATCCGTGACCCAAAGGAAGTGAAATACTTAAGAGTGTTTAAGACTCTTATTCATTTGCCTTGTTTTAGGCAAACTCTCAAAAATTCTTGGCTGGCTTTAAAACGCTTATGTCCCATCATTCATTATGATCGCAAATGTATGCGCCCCCTACTTAAGGGATTATTGAAATGCAGCCGTACACAGGCTAGGCGCTGTACACCGGCAACAGTAACAGCATAACACCCAAAAGGACAATGCAGTCCTTGTAAACAAATGACAAATTGTTGTGGTCTTCGGCAGTGATTATGGAAATTCTAAATATTTTTACAAAAATATGGGTGGATAGGAATTTAAGCTGAGATTTTAGCATCTGCTTAAACTGAAAATATTTTCGTAGAGTATAGGTCTTCTTTTACATGTCTTTTTTGACTCTTTCAATGAGTCGTATCCAAATTTTATGCCTGATTGGGAAAATAATTCCCCATAATTTGACACCTTTTCTTAGGTATGTTGTGTAAGTTTAATTGATTTAAGAGCAATGCATCATTGGCTTCCTTTTTGTCTGTGTTTATTTATTTTGGAGAATTTGAGAATTATGTGGTCTAAGTCGACTTTAAGAATAAATCATTCCAAAATCAAAACGAAAGGCGATCAAATGGCGAGGCATATGGGCACTTATTCAATATATTGTTGCTATTACCTCATAAAAATTTATGTTTTTTTTTTAAATAGTTATATAAAAAGAAAAATTTCCTAACTAAATATTCGACTTAACATTCTCGATATTTTTATACCCTACACCACTACTATGGTGCAGGGTATTATAACTTAGTGCATCTGTTTGTAACACCCAGAAGGAAGAGAGACAGACCCATTGATAAGTACACCGATCGACTCAGAATCTCTTTCTGATTCAATTTAGCTATGTCAGTCTGTTTGTCCGTCTGTCTCTGTATCTGTCTGTCCGACTGCCTGTCTGTCTGTCCATGTTAATTTGTGTACAAAGTACAGATCGCAATTTTCAACCGATCGTCTTCAAATTTAGCACAATTATTAGCTTGGGCCTAGAGACGAAGCCTATTGAAATGGGAAGAAATTGCGATCATATCGTCATATGTAAACCGATTCTCACGAAATTTTGCAAGAGTGATACTCTTATCAGTCTCAAGATTATAGGTGAACTTCATAGAAATCGGTTATTTAGATATAGCTCTCATATGTATATATATATATATATAAATACTAGAGCTGGACCGGGCCCACTCCGCAGCGCCTTCTGTTATTTTATATGGAACAAAATTTTCCTTGGAATATTTATTTTCGACAATTAAAGAGCTTTTAGTGAAATACCATGCTACGAAATTAGTATATCGCTTGACAAACAGTATTACAATATAAGTGCCTTTATCTGAATCCCATATGATCTTTATTGGTCTACGAATTTAAGTTTGGATGTAAGATGTACTCCATTCTTAAAATACTTTATTTCAGCTCAATATTCTCACGAGGTCTGATTTAGGTGTGTTTTCGGGGGTGAGGTGGTCCCCCAGACACTTGGCCCATAAAAAATAACAGCATCGCGCTCATCTCTCAAATACCATTTATTTAAACCCCATATTGCCATTGGTTTTGTTTGAAGTTACAGGATAAGGCGTCCCCCAAACCCATGGTCTTAAAATTGGTTATCAAATTCGTTTTCTAATCTCAAATACCTTTCATTTGAGCCACATATTGGCGTGGTCGAAAAATGTTTACTCTTTGGGGGTGTTTTGGGGAAGAGGTGATGCCTTAAATACATGGTTCTACATTTGGATAACAAATTCGTATTATACTCCCAAATACCTTTACACAAGCCCCATATGGTCAGCAAAAAATTGCTGTTTGTGGGGTATTTTGGGAAAGGGGTAGACCCCTAGAAAATTGGTCTTGAAAGTGTGTATCAATTCTTGCTCTACCCCCAATTCATTTTATTTAAGCTCCACATTGACATTGTGATTGGGGAGTGGTGGTTCCCCAATCACTAAGAACTGAAAATATATCAGCAACGTGCCCTATTCTCATATATTTTAACCCCATATTGCCATTGGCCTCAAAATTGGATATCAAATTCGTTTTTTAATCTCAAATACCATTTACTTAAACCTCTAATTGAAAAGCCAGCAAATATGTCCGGTTTGGGGTATGGGGCCTAAAACTATGAATATCGAGCTCCACTGTCTTGAAGACCCAAACTGTCTTGGTGAGCAAATACGTCCTACTTGGGGGGTTTTTATGGTGGTGGGACGTCCTCTAGACAGTTTGTCCTGAATGTTGATGTCAGATTCATGGTCTACTCCCAAATACACTTCATTTGAGCCCCATTTTTCCATAGTCGGTAAACATGACTGGTTTGGGGGTATTTTGGGGGATGGGGCGGCCACTCAGTGACTTGACTTTGAAAATATATATCAGATTCCTGTTCTACTCTAAAATACCTCTTATTTGAGCCTCATATTGCAATGGTCAGCAAATACTTCCTATTTGGGTGGTCTAACGGGGGTGGGTTAGCCCCATAGACACTTTTTCCCGAACATTGATATCAGATTCGTGCTTTACTTCCAAAGACCTTTCATTTGAGTTCTATTTTGCTATGGTCGTAAATTTGTCTTCTTTGGGGTATGTTCACGGGGATGGGCGGCCCACCAAACACTTGGTAGCACGTCTGGATATCAGATTCGTATTCTACACTCAAAAACCTTTAATTTAAGCCCCATATTGCCATGGTCTGTAAATAAGTCCTGTTTGGGGGTGTTTTGGGGGAGGGGTGGACCCCCAGAAACCCCCCGATTCGTATTTTACTCGCAAATACCTTTCATTTGAGTCCCATATTGCCGTGGTCGGTAAATATGTCCGATTTTGGGGAGTTTTGGGGGTTGGGGTGGTCCCCCTAGCACAATTGGTCCGATAATTGGATATCAGATACGTTTTCTTATCCTTCCATTTGAGTCCCATATTGTCGTGATTAGTCTAAATATATATTTAGTAGATTTTAGGGTGGGGCGGCCCCCCTAGGTACCCTATCCGAAATTTGGATACCAAATGTTGGTTTTTAGGGTACTTTATAAGAGCACACAAAATTTCGCCACCCATCTCCGAGATCTGGCGTTTCTGAAAATTAGGGTAAGGGGGAGGGTCCGCCCCCCTTCAGATATCAAAAAATTTAGTACCCTATTTTCACCACGGGATCATTATGCACCATTTGTGAAAATTTCAAGAAAATCGGTTCAGCCGTTTCTGAGTCTATAAGGAACACACAAACAAACAAACCTACAAACAAACACAAATTGATTTTTATATATAAGATGGTATTGTTTTTAATTTTTAATATTTTATTTTATTTCATTTTATTGTAATTAATTTTAATTTTTTTTTTTTTGCTTTATTGCTATTTTTCTAACATATTCTAGCTCGAGATCATATTCACTACCTTTTTTCAAAGCCAAGTGTTTTAGACAAGTGTGTATGTGTGTACTGTTTTCAAAACACTTTGACTGACATTGTAGATCGCGACTTCTGATACGCTATGTATCTTCATCAACACCTTTGTCAAATTGATTAAGGTGCTCTACATACCCACCGGCTATTGACTAAAGTGTAGAGTACGCTTTTGTTTTGAAACGGGGCTCAATAAGTTCTCTAACTCTCCTTAGCGGAGTAAGAGAGATAAAAGTCTTACTTTCCACTATTCTGATAAAACCTTATCATCAATGCTAAGAACAACAAACACATCAACATTGCCAAACTCTTTTTTGTGCACTTAAGCATTCTTTGAATGCCACTGCAAGGGCTTTTTATGCTTAGGGCGCATTGACATACAGCACAGCCACGGGTCGGTTCGTTTCGTTCGTCCATTTACGCTCTTTTTTATTTTGAGTTTTCAAAATCTTTTCGTGATTTTTCGAACATATTATAAACTATTTTTTTAGCATATTTTATTTTTTTATACTTTATTTCATTTGAATTTGTTTTTATTTAATTTTTTATTTTGCTGTCTCATAGTGCCTTACATTAATTCTAGCCTCCTTATTGTTTTACCACCCAGTATGAAGCAAACAAAGAATCACCACTTCCCCTCCTCCCATGTCGAGGTCTACTTTATATCATGCTGTTATTGCTCACTTACCGATTTCTATCATTTGTCTCCGTGGGCTCTGGCTTGGGACGTTTAACCTGAAATTAGAAGAGAAAACAAAAACGACCACAGTTAACTTTCAAGTTGCAAACACACATAAAAACAAACAACAAACAAAACTTAAAATGCAATAAAATTAACAAAACAAAAACAGGAACAACAACAACAACAACACTAAAGGAAATGTTGTGGTCCCAATGACATTAAATACCAGGAGTATTTTGCGTGCCTGCCAACATGACATTTCATGCAAACGCATGCTCCTCCGCTTGGCGTGCGTGCGGACTCCCCACAATTTTGGCCAAGAGCCCAGCGCGAAGTGGGCATAAAGGGTATTTAAAGAAATTTTAACATATTTCAGTGACACATTTCAATACTCTATAAATTATTTTGCATAACCATGCAAGAGCGAATGACTCCAAGCGTGCAGCGTGTTCTGAGGTTTCGTGTAGCAAAACTTCAAAAAAAGGAAACACAAAAAAAACTCGCACTACCCAAATTGTAGGAAGACCACTTGGTCGAAATTCAAAAAAAAAACATTCACAATGTGCTCAGTTAGGCAAACAGGAGTACTGACCAAATACACAGACGCAATGTTTTAGTTTCAAAAATGCACTGGAAAATCAGTTTAAAGCTTTAACTTGTGTATGGCCATCTGTTGAGATGGTTGATGCCTGCTTTTCAATAGAGACATATTCTTGTGAGTGAGGCAGTTTTAGTTCAATACTAAGTTGGGGCAAAAGTGCAGTTACCGGGAAAAATCACAAAAACTCTTATTTATTAAAATCTTGACTTTTAGAATATTGTAGCACATTCAACTATCTCGCAAACAGGCTTAGCATGACATATCATACCAAGGCAGTCGTTAAACATACCATGTCAAGCAACGAAATATTCAATTCATAGCAGATCATGTCAACAAATGCTATGTTATGACATTATTTAACATTGTTGTAGCCAAAATGTATAAATAAAAACAACAACAAATAATTTCAAAATGTTCTCTAGTAGTCAGGTCTTCAGTCTTCATATTTATCTCAGTTCCTGATTAATATGAAGACTATATCAGCATAAAAACAACAAATCAAAATTTGCCTATGAACATTCCATTAAGGAACAAGATCAAACTTCTCACATATCAACATATAAATGTTTTCCAATTCAAGTTTAAGCTCAATGACAAGGAAACTCCTTTTTCTAGCCGTGTCCGAACGACATTTCGCAGTGTGACACATCTTTTGGGAGAAGTTTTTACAGGCATAATACCTCACAAATGTCGCCAGCACCACCGCTGAAAAAATTTTTCTGATGTTTTCGAATCCAGGCGTTCAGCGTTATAGGCGGACATGCGCTACAGTGGCCTCTATCCGAATAAAGTCTAACCAACATTACATTAAACATTGCAATACATTTAAACTATACCGTGAAAAATAATGGAAGGTAATGGTACAAGTATGTCAACACCAATCGCTATGCATGCCATATCATACAAGCAAATGTTCAATACATTCCATATCATACATACATGCTTGACTATGACACCAACGCATTTAATAGTGCTGAGTCTTTATGTGATGTATAAGGCCATCTACGAATAAATGCAACAACTAGTTGGGATCTCTAGATGTTCAAACAGTCGCATTGGACATTTGTCCTTACACAAAAAACTAAAATAGCTCTGATATCTATTTAACCTTACAGTTAAAGGATAGCAAATTTTAAATTGGAATTCGTTCAAACTATCCCAAAGAAAATAAGTCATAACGTAACATGTGCAACATGTCATGGCAACGCAACCTTCAATACCTAACATGTCATGGCACTAACCTACATATATAACATTGTTGTATCATACATGTTGTATCAGAAAATGTATGAATATCAAAAACATCAAAGGTATTTTTGATGTATTCTGCACTATTTCTTTCGTCTTTTACCAATTCATGTTGAATAACAACATGTCATATTAGAAGCACTATATTGAACATGTCATGCAACTAATTTCTTAAATCATACTCAACTCATGTCTCATCAACATGTTTTTGGGAAACGTTTGTGGGACTTTTACTAGATTTTTCCTGAGTACAGCGATAATTTTTGTTGTTACATTTCAAAATTATGAAATTTGCATATTGATTCGCAATTGCCACCACTGGCTAATTCCTGCAGTCATTGTTCATGTCACGTGCCTATGTGTGTCATGTCATGTTTTGGCGACGGCAATAACATAGTAAAAGCAATTCGTGTGACTCAGTAGTTCATTCATGGCATATGTGTTAAATGTTGGGAAAAAATCGGAAAGGCCTTCCGACTTCTAACTGCTAAAATATCTAAATCGAAATTTTGGTTTATGTGGACGGTAAAAAGGAACTCCACCCCAGAAACGACTCAATGCGGGCAAGTAGACTGGTCGGTACAACACGACTTAAATGAATGATCTTTGCGAGTAAAATAAGAACCTGTTATCAAAAATTGGATCCAAATAAACATTTGGGGGTCAAGTCAACCCTAAATAACCCCATGTCGGATAAATAGACCGCTCGAAAGAATATGGGACTCAAATGAAAGATATTTTGCAAGAAGAGTCTAGGGAGCCGTCACTAACTGTCCAACCGAAGATATTAACCATCACGACAATATAACACCAACCCAGACAAAACCAGCGAAATTGTCACAAATACCCCAGTAAACATGAAAACCGATCGAGTACCCAAGTCCGTTTTAAGTTCGGCCGTGGTTTGATTTGACCCGTTTAAGAACTTAACCTGCGACACCTGCGAGATCGAGTGCGAGGCACTGCTGCCAGCCGCACAGTCTTGGATTGACGGAACCCTAGTATTGCCATCTGGAAGATCATGCTACACGGATGGATCAAAGCTAGAGGACAGAGTGGGCCTGGGGGTCTACATTGAAAAACTAAGATCTGTTTTACACAGCCTGACCATAATACGGTCCTGCAGGTGAAGATCCGAGAGATAACGTAATGCGTGAGATGGTGTGGTTTTAACGCGAGGACGTCGAGTATGACCACCTTTACGGACAGTAAAAAAGCCATAGGGGCAATAACACTCCAGATCGGTAGAATCACGAACAGTCTTGCAGTGTAAGAAGGAGATTAACGCCTTCTATGAGGATGGCACAATCCGCATTGTTTGGGTGCCGGGCCATAGCAGACAATTTGGCAATGAAGGCCAGAGAACTGCCGTTAATTAAAGTTGGTTAACCCGAAGCCTTTTGGGTCGACGCAGTCCGAGTTAAGAGCGTGGGCGATGAATTCGCATGCAACCCTGTGGAACAGCGAAAATCCAATGGGGAGATCCAGGTCGTGAGAAGACGAGTTAATAACTGAAAGAAAGGAATAAGGAGGTCTGCATAGCTCTCGGTATGATAACGGGACACATAGGATTACGAGCTCACTTATGTAAAATCGGTGCGACTAGTGATAGCATGTGTAGGGCATGCGCAGAAGATGAAGAGACGTTGGAGCATTTCCTATGTCATTGCCCGGCGTTCGCGTCTAACAGATACCGGCACTTAGGTAGCGACACAATACCAGCCATGAACCAACTTTGGGGCGTGGCATGGAAAACAATTAAGGATTTTATAAGTAGGACGGAATTCCTAGCATAGATTATCTTTTTCGTGATTGCTTTTTTAGTATTTAGAGCGCACAACAAGCGGATTACTGGCTTAAGTGTATATACTTAATGGCAAGGAGCGGATTAATATCCGCAAGCTCTTTTTAACCTAATTTAACCCTAACCTAACCTACTTATTGAATAAATACGGATCTTTGCAAAATTTTAACTCGATATCTCTATTTTGAAGGCTGTAGCGTGTCAGATGGCTAAACGGACATACGATTAGAAATATATGTACTTTGAAGGTTCGGAAATGGGTATTTCGATGTGTTGCAAGCGGAATGACGAAATGAATATACCCCCTATCCTATGGTGGTGGGTATAAAAACAGTATACAATACATGCAAATGCAAAATTGCCCATGAACTTTCCATTAAGGAACCGAGACAAACGGGTTCCTGATATAATGAAGATTTTGAGCTAAAACTTTGCACAGCCTATTCTTTTTTTTATACGCTCGTTAAGTCCGAAATGGGCTTCATGGAACTATATCTTGATTTAACCCCCATATAGACCGATCTCTCCATTAAAGGTGTTTCACCGATATGTGGTATATTTGTTACCGGATTTTGCGGAAATGGTATAGGGTGTTGTGCTAAGCCTCTCGTCATCCGAGCCTGGTACGGAACACAGTAAAAAATATGCCGTATAAGAACGGGTAAAGATATCTCTTGAAATGCGGAACGGTTAGAGCTGAGGTGTTATCGAGATCGTGTGCAAAATTTCACGTACACAGGTGGTCCGAGCGTCTCTTGGTAAGGCCCTAAAATTGGTCACCTCGGCATTACCAAAAATTTTTCGGATATCTAAAAATTTTTCGGATATCTAAGAAGTAATTCTTTTAGAATTTTCCGATAAGAGTGTCCCTAAAAAAATTCTGCCGTATCATTATTTCTAATCAAATTTTTCTCCTTTATAACATGGGACGGTCTAATGTACAATACATCTTCCAATGACTGTACATTTTCCACTGACTGCTGGCAAAGTTACTGAATGAAACATATAAGCGTACGTTTGCCTACGAAAAATGGGAGAGTCACACAAGAGATAAATAAACGAATCAACTTTTCGTGTAACAATGCATCTTTCGATGTAATCCAAACATTTTTGATTTAAAAAAATTTTAAATTTACTAGTAAAAACTCATTCTTTGCCACAAACGAAGTGGCTGAAGGTTTCACCATTAACGAAGAGACTTTAACATAACACAGTCGCACGTTCAACCGTGAAAGCATACCTGGTAAGTATGGTCCAAATCGGTGCATAATCTGATATAGCTCCCATAGAAACCAATCTCCAGATTAGCATTCTACGGCTTCAAGAAGCTCACATTTTTGTTTGATTTGCAACAAATTTTGTACATAGAGTAAGCATGTGCCGTTCAACTAAGTTAATTTTTGTAAATTTTTAGTAGAATCCATGTTGGTGGGTTCCCTAGATTCGGCCCGGCCGAATCTCTTAAAAATGGTTTCCTCCTTTTAGCATAACCATCAAGTCCCTTATGCCACCACTTTCTGCTTAACGTGTGAAACCATAAAAATATTGATTGCCTTTTAAGTGTCCAACCATTGTTTAAGGCTTATTTTGTTTGTATGCTAAATTTTGTGGCTTAATAGTACTGTGGGTGAGCCGCTTTAAATTAAAACGGGATTAATGAAGCCTAAACATAATGAAAACAAATATTGCTTAGTAAGCATAAATGCCGGTAGCAGCTTTGACTTTTCCCAGTGAAAAGCCCCAAACTGTGGCGAAGCACAGTTCTCAGGCTGGCTAAACATAAATTTCCAGACGCGAGGCGCTATGATTTTTTGCTGCCCTTCAACGAACTGTTCTAGCCCCAAAAATCAAACAATAACACACAGCAAAAACAGTTGAGTCAGCTTTCCGGGAAGAGACTGCAATAAAAAGGTGTCGCCTTCATAATCAGCCGTTAATGCAATTATGTTTATAAACATTTTCTACATACCTAAACAAAAATGTGCAATTTGTGCCCAAACCATTGGCTAAAAATGACAAGGAAAATAAATACACAAATTTTTGATGGGAAAAATTTAAACAAGAAATTTATTGTGTGTGTGCCAAGACAAAACTGTTTTGGTAACAGTCAGGGTTTTGTTCTGGGCCTGTTTGGCTAGCAGGCTATCTGGCTTTCCGGGCTGGGCAGGTTGGTATGGCTGCTAGCTGGCTGAATGAATGGCTGGCTGGTTGGCTGGCTAGCTAGCTGTCTTATCTCAACAACAATTAAAATTAATAATAAAAAAGTAACACCGAAATTATGCAGATGAAGTGGACGATGAAGAGATGTGTACGACAATGATGAAGATCACGATCTGTTAAGTGGCATGTGTTTGTTTGTTTCTAGTTGCTGTAGTTGTTGTTGTTGATGGAGATCCCAGTGCCTGGGCAGCCGGCCACCAGTATGGGGTAAGCACACGTACCCCCAAATGCTAGTGCCAGCAGTCTGCTCTCTGGCTTTGTCTGTCTGCATGTCCGTCCGTTTGTCTTTTCACTGATTTCCAGTTGAAACACAACAGCAACAAAACTGTCAACTAATTTATGGCACAAGTCGCCAAACAAAACATTAAAATTTATAAAGAAAGAAAAAAAAAACAACAGCCACCACGGCTCTAACCTGCATGCTGCAGATACGGGTAGAGGAGAGGAGCAATAACAACTTCGAACAGCTTCAACCTCACCAAAACTTCCTACAGCTACGAGAAAGGTAAAAACAAACAGCACAGCTCGGTGGAGAAGAATACCTGTTTAACCCTTAAAGATGCCAGCCAGGCTTAGAGCTCAGCCCAGCCTCACATTAACTTGACTGACAGATCTTTATCTGGCATTTTTTTTTTTTTTGGCTGAACATTTTTCTTTGGGCCTAAATGTGTGCCTTATTGTCTCTGTGTGGTGTTGTTGGTGACAGATTTTCTTTTCAGATAAATTATTAAAAAAATTATTTGATTTGTTATTATTCATAATTCGAGCTGTGTGTGTGTGTGTGTACAATGTCTGCTGCTCATTAATTATCATTAAAGACTTATTGATTTTGTGTTTTTTGCCCAGTAAACTTTCTTTGGGGTGGGATGGGATACCCTTCGCTTGTTTTTTTTTTTTTTGTTATTTATAGCTGATCGTTCGTTCGTCTTCCACAATTTGTTTTCCATTAAAATGACTTATGAAGTGCCAAAAATTAAAAACCTTCAAGAATTTTTGGTTTTGGCCTTGCTTAAGCTCTAGCCGCCGCAATCGTTTGGCCCCATCAGCCAAAAAGGCAATGGCAGGTAATCCTAAGAAGATTTGCATTCATTTTTCTCACTCATGCCGTTGCGTTTGTTACACTCTTATCGTCACCCCAAAATCGTGGCCATTCATTAAAAGTGATTAATTTTTATTTTATTTTTCTCATCTTTATTGGTCAAGAGGCTCCCCGAGCCAAAGGGGCAAGGTGGATTTTATAGTGTTAGGGTGTTGAGTGGTAAACTCAAATCGATTTTTTTTGCTTTGTTAAATACCAAAAGAAACCACTGACTTGTCATCAGATAATCATGATTGGTATAATCCGCAAACTGAAAAGATATTTGGCAGCATTTTCTTCTTGGAGAATGTAAATAAAAGGATTGTAGAGAAAATCTTTGAAAAAGCTGCCTCTTTTAGTTCATAGCCAAATATACATTTAAAGAGCCTTTTAAAAAAATGAGATTTGCCCTCAACTTCTAGGCCTTATCTAAATATCATAATTCTAACCTAAACAACGTATTTACAAACAAACTCAAAACCTAATATAAAACCAAACAATCCAATCCGTGAACAAGACTATTTACAAAATATCTTCAAAATATCTACACAAGAGAACCAAGATAAACCAAATATACAAAATACAAATTTTGCCAATGAACAGTCCGATTCAAGTTTTAAGCTCAATGATAAGGGGGCTCCTTTTTATAGCGGACTCCAAACGGAGTGCCGCAGTGCGACACCTCTTTAGAGAGAAGTTTTACAAGGCATATACCTCACAAATGTTACCAGCATTAGGAAGGAAAACCACCGCTAAAAATTTTTCTGATGGTATCGCCCGGATTCGAACCCAGGCGTTCGGCGTCATAGGCGTACATGCTAACATCTGCGCTACGGTGGCCTCCATATATATAAATATAACAAAAATATAACAAAATTCAAAATAAAATAAAAATTACCATTAAACAAATCTATCCCCATAATTCACAATGTGGTGGGTCCCAACCTCCGATCCAGACTATACACCAAGTTATCGGACCCGTAGGTTCCATATCTTCTATTATATAGCAGAATATTACCGCCGTCGTCATACACCACAGCATACCGCGGAAGGCACATAGGGCTCTGATGACCGTTGGTCTCCATTAGTCGTGAAAAATACTCCTCCGTCATCGATCAAGCCCGAGCTATTCGATTACGATGTTGCTGATATCCCAGGAGGTGATCAATGGCCTGTGCCGTCATGAAACCATCAATGCGAGCCACGCAGGTACCATTATAGGCTGCGCGGCAACTTGGGCTCCTAAAATATCCATCGACTGTTCTTTGCTTCCTAAGACCCAGGCAGTACACCAGTATTCTTCTCTCCAGCACCCTGATTCTCTCCATCTGGTGAGACGATATCGTGGACCAAACCAGAAAAACATATGCCATAGTAGGCCGGATTATCTGCTTGCAAATTGTAAGTTTGACCTTTTTGCTCAGGCCCCCTCTCTAAGCGGGCATCCAGAGCACCGAGTGAAGCGCGGCTCTACCATTTCGGAGGATCTCGTCCTCATAACGCATATTCTGCTGAGAGACTTCCCCTAGATACTTCCGAGTGTGGTCCCCACAACTATCACGAGAAGCTCAGCTGGGAGCTACCGAGCGCGTCCACAGATTGCGGATAGTGGAATGCTCCATACGGAGAAGCTGCAACTGCAGTCGCGGACAATTAGCGGGATCGAGTGGAGAGTTTTAGTGAGGGGCCGAGCGGCACCGACTCTTGTGTTAATACTGAGTGCCTATGATGATCGATACGACAAGGCGAGTTATTGGCGACTTTAAATAACCAATGGCCATCATGTTCCCGCGGCGATCGGTCGTATAAACCCAAACGAGCTTGCTCGCTTTTAGAGCTTGACGAGATCCCCACTTCCACATGCAAATGTGGCTACAACAACAACACACGTATGTTATTGCCTCAAGACCATACATCGGCAGATCGGTCTATGCGGCGGATATATGCAAATATGGCCCGGTATGGTCCATACTCGTCTCGCATACGGAAGGCTCCAAAACAACTTGCGGTTAATAATTTCAGAAAAATGGGATAATAAATGCTCCTACGAGGACTGCTATATAAGTTTCTGGCATTTTAATGAAAATAGAAATTGAATGGAAATTTTTATCATCAAAAATGGTTTTATTGTTTTTCAAAATATTCTCCACCATTTGAGCATGAGCTCAAACCAATTGGAAGTAGTGCTTATGTTCCCACTGCCATTGAGACACCTCCTAAAAAATAGTTATTTGAACTCTTAAATATCATTTTCTGGCGCCGAAAATCATTGGTCACGCATTTTTACCTTAATATGCGGGAACAAAAAGAATTGATTGGGTGCCAAGTCAGGGCCGTACGGCAGATGACCCATCAATTTGAAGTTTTTGGCCGGTTAAAAAGGCGCTGGTTTGAACCGATCTATGAGAGCTCGCATTTCCATGAAGAACAACGATTCATCTTTTCCTTCCGTTTGTAACACCTCAATACTTTTTGTGCGTTCTGTTGCCCTGCAGCACCCGCATCAAGTATAGCGTGTATAAATGAATATATCTACGCCCAAATAAAAAAGAATCATAGCGTTGTCAAATTGACCCCCTTTATGTACATAAAAGTGAATCAACAACAAATGTTCATATATTAACAACAGGTGTTTGTGAACAAACGTTGGAAACAGTCCACAGTTGTTCACATTGTGACTTCGTTTTGTACATATTTTTTTTTAAGATTGCAAATCGAACCTGAGTCCCATCCATCCCATCCCATGATTGTGTGTTTACAAACGCCTTATCACACTGCACCACCGCCGTCTATATGTATACAATATTTTCAACAACGTCTGTTCATGATAATGACGCCACTGATGCATGATTTAAAACATCGTTTTTCTATCATTGTAAGGGACAAATTTTTGTCAGATTTCGCAAAATTTTGATTACTAACCACCCAAAGCAAATGTGTTGATTTTTTCAAAATAATGCTAATGTTTATTGAGTTAATTGGTGCATTAATTATTGATAGGGTGTTTAGATACATGTTTCAACTACAAATTTTTTAATGATCTAGAAAATATACAATTTTTATTTAACAATTTTATTGATAACATAGCAACATTTCAAAAATTCAAAACAAATTGATATATATTATTTTATTACTTTTGATTTTATTATTCTAATCATTTATTGTATAGACAAATCCATTGAATTAAATTAAAAAGTCGTAAAAATTAGTTTTTTGTTAAATGGCAAATACTTTATTCACCCGCATCTCTCTAATTATGATCGTTAAAATCTTTATGGTCCTCATCTATGTTTAGTGGCGTTGGTACAATTGTGACAAAATCATCAGTTGCTCTCGTACAGTTTTCTGCTGTCTTGCATAAGATTTTTAAATAATGCAAATTTTTTTTTGTGAATAAAAGCATTTCACTCAGTCAGTCATGTGTTGTTCATTATGGTCAAGAAAACTATGTCGTCTAAACTAAAACGTCAATGAGTTGCCTCTTTTTATGCAAATTGGCAAAGATTGAAATGTGTATAAATATTTAGTGGTGATTATTGACAAGAATTTCTAGAGTGGATCATATACATACATATGTTTAATTTTAAATAATTTTGGGGTTTTCTTTATACAAAAATTTTAAAAATATGATTTTTTTGCTTTGTATTGGACATACTTTGCAGGGATGCATAATGCTTGAAATTTGTAATGCAATGTATGAATGTTGAAGTACATTGCAATTGATGTATTGTCTATTATGACTAGTGTTGCCGTTTTTGGTAGGTTCATACCAAAATTGATGGGTTTTTGTACTCTTGGTAGGTTGGTAGGCTGACCAAAATTTTGGTAGGTTTTTCAAACATAAAAATACCGAGTTATTTACTGAAAAAATCGCCGGGGATGACTTAAAATTATTTCACTTCTTGTCGTTTCTGTGTATTCGTTAAGAGTGCAGATTAAAACCATGAATAACAAGAGGTCTCACTGTAACAAATCTCAGGAAAAAGGGTGAATGTTCTGATATTGACTGGTATGAGTGTTGAGGGATTTCTTCCAAATTTCGTAAATTTTGAGTAAGAAATGCGGCTTTTGAGTGTTCAATCGGGAAATGGGGCTATACGGCAGCTGAATATAAATATGGTCAGACCTGGTCCATACTTAGATGTTGAAGGGTCCATGCAACTCACTCTAACGCCAAAAATGGGCAGTAAAAGCGCATTTCTGGGCTCAAACCCTTGAATCGTGAGATCGCTCCTGTCAAACTCGGTTGTTCATTAAATTCGAAGAAACCCTAATTTTATAATCCCAAGTTTTCTTTTCAGGAAAGGGTGCTATATCAAGATATACGACATCTATGAACTTTAAGCTGTAGAGTGATTTCCACAAACAGATAGACGGACATGTATAGATCGTCTATGAATATAACGACGATCTAGTTTATATACATTGTAGAGTTGAAAATGTATAAATTTATGTGTTGCAAATTTAATGGTAAAAAAGGGCCAACTTTTCTGTAGCGGGTATAAAAACATATACGGCATTCTTTGCTTGTAGTACATTTGGTAGGTTGGGGTCGGAGTTGGTACGATTTTTCTTAAATTGTGGTAGGAAATAATTTTCCTGAGTGGCAACACTAATTATGACTTAAGCTACATTTTGAAAAATCGTATTGAATTAGTCATTTATAGCCAACAATTGATTGTTATGTATTGTTATTATTTAAAGCAGTAAATTGTTAATAATGCTAATTGGAATTTATAACAACTGCAAAATTTGACGCCTCAAACATTTTTCTGATATGGTATTTGGACATGTGGGAGTATTACTTTATGGTAAATTAAACTGTAAGTGCCCCATTCGAACAAATGCAATTTTTAAAATAGGATTGATACTTGTACTTTATGTGGCATTTATACTTGTATTGAGTCAAAGCCAGACACTTTCTAATATATTTCTGTGAAAATATGACAAAACCCCACAATTTGAGCTTTGGGGTTTTGTCATATTGCCACCAAAACACTTACGGCCCTATTCACAACACTTAATATAGATTTGAAATAGGTTTATTTGACAGATTTCCTTTAAAGAACTGTCAAATAATTTCTCTATTTCTCTGTGGAATATATTACAATTTATTGTTAATAATAAAGGGTAAAAAGTGAGACATATGTGATAACAAGAAATTACAAGAAGAGAGTAGGGGGTAAGCGTCAATACGGCACTGTCGAATTCACTAATCCGATTTGGATTTAGATCTCTAGAAATTTGGTAGGAAGGATTTTTCTTATGACTCTTAGTATTACTAGTGAAATTTATAGAAATTGGTTCAGATTTAGATATAGCTGCCATATATGTATTTCGCCCGATTTTCACTTCTAGAGCCACTGCAAGCGCATTTATTGACCAATCTTGCCTAAAATGGTGCACAACATTGAAAACATCCTCCGAGGTCCTTCAAATTGATTCTGAATTACATATAGCTCCCACTTTGTACTTATCGGGTAGATGTAGGGTATTATATAGTTGTCGCCGCCTGGCTTTTGTCTTTTCTTACTGGTTTTATAAGGCGTTTTGAAAGTTGTTTGGGCGAAGTCAGTTCGGGCGAGTTTGGCTGTGGGGAAAAGTCTTCACATGGCAAAGTACTTCACCTCAAGTACCTTAAATGTCGCTAGCATTACGAGGGGATAACCGCCGCTGAAAATGTTGTCAGATGTTCTCGCCACCATTCGAACCCAGACGTTCAGCGTCATAGGCGGACATAATAACCTCTACTCTACGGTTGCCCCTGTGGTATCCTTCATACAATGCCCGATGTTCCAAGGGGTGATGATTACACATTGCCGGAGTCACGATTTAATAAAAAAGTAATGTACCCTTATTCCTGATCGAACCGATTGGAACTACCTTCTCCCAAGCGGTTTTTTGGGCATACCCAAGCCACGATTTTATAAAAAGTACTGTACCACTATTTCTGATAGAACCGATTGGAACTACCTTATCCTTGGTATTGGAAGAAACGTAGTGGTTTTTCGGGCATACTCTGTAGAACTAGCACTGGTCACTATATTAAGCGCATCAAGCGTAGATCCTTCCAATCAAAGAAGTGTTGGAATGGCATAACGACAATTGTCCTTAATATCTGCTCAAACAGTCAGGCAGTTCCCGTTAAATTCAAAAACCACCCTCGGCTGTCGCAAATCTCTCTATGTTAGCTAAATTTTCAGGATTAGACCAGACCCGTGCAACAAAAGGCAGACAGATAGTCACAAAGTACGGCTTTTGTACACTCCAAAATTATGGGGCCCAATCTGAACTTGAAAAGGTCACTTTGGTATCACTGGCTAGCACAAAGGTCTAAGTCATTGTGTCTGTCAAAACAGGTTAATATATCATCGGTAAACATGCTGATAGGCTGAAAACTGGAAGTAACGACTTCTGTAGAAGATTTGGAGAGGAGACTACAGAACATCTGTTGTGTGTGCCGCACTGGCAAACAGAAGGAGTTCCACTTTAGGTTCTCATATCTTTGAGGACTGGTCTGAATTGGCGGTTGTGAAGATTCACAAATGGTTGGGCTTTTTTAAGCTATCTGGATGGTTCAATGTAATGGAAATAGAAGGCATCTTCCTTCTTCAATTCCTGTAGTATATCAATGAACTAAAAATTTGAGTTCTGTAGCAACTTAGGGCATAAATGAATTAGCACTTCTGTTAGAACTTTCAATCACAGTCGAAACCTACAGTTATGCGATTTCGACTATAGTTCGACACTTTAGTAAAAAATCGCACTTAAATGAAACCTAAAGGGAAGAAATCAAATTACAAATTTTGCCCATGAACATTCCACTAAGGAACAGGGGCAAACTTCTCACATATAAATGAGTGCAGTCCGATTCAAGTTTTAAGCTCAATGATAAGGTACCTCCTTTTTATAGCCGAGTCCGAACGGCATGCCGCAGTGCGACACCTGTTTGAAAAGAAGTCTTACATGGCATAGTACCTCACAAATATTGCGAGCATAAGGAGGGGAAAACCACCGCTGAAAATTTTTTCCTTCTTATCTCTTAACTGAAAAAGAATTTCACTTATCCGAACCACGATTAATTGAAAATTACGGATAAGTGAAGCAAAATAGAAGCATTTTTGGCGTGTCACTTATCCGGTTTCGACTCTAAACCCTTTAAGTTTTTGTTTATGAACAAATATATCAATGAAACAATTTCTTTTGTTCGATTTGATAAAGGATCAAAGGAAAAGCTTCTCTCATGTCAATGAATACTCCTCGGTCCAAACTTTGTTCAATGACAAAGGCCCCCTTTTTTGTAGTGGAGTACGAAAGGTATGCCGCAAAACCTCTCCTAAAGAAAGTTTACAATGCTGAAGTACCTTGAAATGCTTTCCATACGTCGCTCAATGACAAAGGCCCCCTTTTTTAACAGGAGTACGAAAGGTACTCCTAAATCTCTCCTAGAGAAGGTTTACAATGCTGAAGTAGCCTCAAATGAATAGTGAATATTTTTTGTTTGTTTTTTGATGTTCTTCTCGGGAAAGTTTTCCCGATGATAGACAAACATGTTAACCTGTGTTCCACAGTCACTTCCTATGTCAAAGCAATTGACTTCTTTGTATGGAAATAAAAAATATTTATAGGTTGGATTTTGTAATCTTTATAAGTTTTACTTGTGTCCCACAATCATAAATTGTTTTTTTTTTATTTTATTTAATCCACCAACTTTGATACAAGTATGACTTTACCTCACTTTTGTTTTGTTTTAAGTTCTGCCTTTTTTCTTATAGAGTTAATTCTTCTTATTGTAATGTATAGTCCTTTGTTATTTAGTTATTGTATGGTATGGTTGTTGTTATACTACATATGTTTTTATTTGCATATACCTTGGGTTCAATCATCTTATCAATTAATCCACACCGGGGGGCTGAATAACTATAGGGCATTATGGTCACCATATTTTCGACACGCAACTATTTGCCGATATCAATGTATAGGAGAAGACACCAATTTTTTCATTCAAAATTTTCAACTTTCAACCTTTTGTTCTTCTTCTATTATAGGACACAAGTGAGGCGAAATGAACTAAATAAGAACTTACAATTCACAATTGGTAAGTGATATAGATATTCTATTATTTTTATTGTAAATTTTATTTCTTTTTAAAAGCCTTATAAATTGCCGTCGGTCTTAATGATGGCTGTTGTTGTCAGGGGGTGGTTGTGGGCGATATTCACATTAGCACTTTAACTTTTTGTTTCATTTCATTTTTTTTCTTTGGGTGGTATAGAATTTCATATTATGTCTGACTTGTTAGGTTTATATAACAATTGTATGTTGTTGGTTTTTCTTTTTTTTTGTTTGTTTTAATTTTTCAATTAAAAGTTTTCTCGTTCTATAAAATACGTGATTCGTATTTCCGTGTCGCTGGGCGTTTGTTACGGTTTGAGACTCTCGAGAAAACTGAACTCCTTCAAGCGACTCAAACATCCTAAGCCACATTAACACCACGCACGCACACAAAATTGCGGCGTTTTCGTACAAAAAAACTCACTCGCTTAACCAACACCAACACATGCCTAGTAACAGCAATTCTCCCGTTCGTACTTGATGGCTGGTTCGTTCGAGTGGCAGCCGACCACCCCATAATGTAGCCAAGTATATGTGAGAGTATTGTTTGAATAATCCACTCAATCCGGTTTGGTGTTCACACTCATACACTGCTATGCTTTGGCTAAAGAGGAATGGTCGTTTGTTTGCCATCTCTTTCGTTATCATTTATATGGGAAATCAAGCTCCGCCTTCATTTTGAACTAAGGTAGATGAATACAATGCATATATAACAACAATAAGAAAATGAATCTTTTTGTGAATTTTTTCGGGATTTACTTCATCTTTAAAGGTGGTTTAGTGGGTGCTCAATTGAATATGTACTTGTAAGTCGGAATAAGGTGGATTATTGTGTTAAAAAATTGTGTAAGTAACTACTAAACTACGGCCGTAATGAAGCCTTAAAATAGATTTATTTATCAGTTCGATAAAGAAAATCTGTTAAAAAACCTATTTTAAAGCTATATTAAGTTTTGTGAATGCCGGTGTTATTCTCGATAAATTTTAGAAAATAAATAGCAGATACCAGTTTCATAGTTCTTTTTGTAGTCTATGCCACCATAGCGCAGAGGTTAACATGTCCGCCTAAAACGCCGAACGCCTGGGTTCGAATCCTGGCGAGACCATCAGAAAAAATTTTCAGCGGTGGTTTCCCCTCCTAATGCTGGCAACATTTGTGAGTTACTATGGTATATATAACTTCTCTCCAAAGAGGTGTCTCACTGCGGCACGCCGTTCGGACTCGGCTATAAAAAGGAGGTCCTTATCATTGAGCTCAAACTTGAATCGGACTGCACTCATTGATATGTGAGAAGTTTGCCCCTGTTCCTTAGTGGAATGTTCATGGGCAAAATTTCCATTTGCATTTGCTTTAAAGATCAGTTATTTTTGGCTGGCATTTACCACAGAGGTAACTACCAAACCAATGGTTGTCCAATTTATTTATTAGTCGACAACCGTGGGTGATTTTATTATACCCTCCATCATAGGATGGGGATATACTAATTTCGTCATTCCGTTTGTAACACCTCGAAATATGCGTCTAAGACCCCTTAAAGTATATATATTCTTAATCGTCATGATATTTTAAGTCGATCCAGCCATGTCATTCCGTCCGTCTGTCTGTCGAAAGCACACTAACTCTCGAACGAGTAAAGCTAGGCGATTAAAATTTTGCACAAATATTTCTTATTAGTGTAGGTGGGTTGGGACTATAAATCGGCCGAATCGGTCCATGTTTTGATATAACTGCCTTACAAACCGATCTTGGGTCTTGACTTCTTGAGCTTCTAGAGGGCGCAATCTTATCAGATTTGGCTAATATTGCCGATTGATAATCTTATATAGCTGACATATAAACCGACCTTGGGGTTTGACTTCCAGAGCTTCTAGAGGGCGCAATTCTCCGATTCTTATCCGATTTGGCTGAAATTTTGCATGTATTGTTCCGGTATGAGTTTTAAAAACAGTTGCAAGTATGGTCTAAATCAGTTCGTAACCTTATATAACCGCCATATAAACCGATCTCCCGATTAGACTTCTTGAGCTTCTAGAGGGCGCAATTCTTATCCGATTTGGCCGAAATTTGACATGACGTGTTTCTATATGACTTCCACCAACTGTGCTTAGTATGGTTCAAATCGGTTCATAACCTGATATAGCCGCCATTTTAACCGATCACCTGATTAGACTTTTAGAGGGCGCAATTCTAACATTTTGCATATGTCGTTTTGTATGACTTCCAACAACAGTTCCAAGTATGGTCTAAATAGGTACATAACTAGATATAGCTGTCATATAAACCGATCTCCCCGTTTGACTTTTTGAGCTTCTGAAGGGATCATTTGTTACTCGATTTGCCTGAAATTTTGGAAATTTTGGAAGGTGTTTTTCTGTGACTGGTTTTTTTTTTTTTTTAAAAAGTCATTCAAAGAACTTGATAAATGTGAGCTATTGTGGAGGGGATTAAGATTCGGCCTGACCGAACTTGGCA
Source organism: Stomoxys calcitrans (assembly GCF_963082655.1). NCBI lineage: Eukaryota > Metazoa > Arthropoda > Insecta > Diptera > Muscidae > Stomoxys > Stomoxys calcitrans. Next base: position 197,676,741 of record NC_081554.1, on the reverse strand, counting down.
AGCTTTTACTTGTTTTTTAAAAAAATCCCCATTTGGTTTAAAATAAAAAATATTTTCAAAAATTTGGTCGAAAGGTGAACCGGATTGCAGTTTCTGAGATTCCATTCCTTCTTCAGCGGCATACTTCGACGAATTACCCAGTCAATCTGAATTTAAGTCCAGTCGAACACATCTAAAACCTTTGGCAGTGGCCTAATACCCTAAATCGGCGGGTCGGTCTATATGGGGGCTATATCAAGATATAGTCCGATATAGCCCACTAAAGAAGAATCTGTGCAAAATTTCAGCTCAATATCTGCATATCTTTATTTGAGTCGATAGTACGATCCATATAATTGAAAGCTTGAAGATTATTTCATGTAAATGTTGGCTGTGACTGCGCCTCAAATGGTCCATCCGCTTAGTACAATTTTGGCATACTCTTTCCAACATTTCGGCCAGTATCTCACGAATAAATGCTTTAATGTTGTCTTCCAATGCGTCAATTGAAACGGGCTTGTCTGTATAAACATGAGCTTTAACATAGCCCAACAAAAAAGTCTAAAGGCGTTGAATCGCAAGATCTAGGCCGGTCCCGAACGTGAAATAAAATGTTCACCGAACTCGCCTCTCAATAAGTCCATTGTTACGCGTGCTGTGTGGCATGTGTGCCCACATCATGCAGGTCAAGCTCTTGCATTTTGGGCAAAAGAAAGTTGAATATCATCTCACGGTAGTGCTCACCATTCACAGTTACCTTACGATTCGCATCATCCTTGAAGAAGTACGGTCCAATGATGCCACCAGCCCATAAACCGCATCAAGCTGTGACTTTTTCTGAATGCATTGATAGCTCATGCAAAGCTTCTGACTGAACATCACTCCAAAATTGACAAATCTGCTTATTTACGTACCCATTGAGCCAAAAATGAGCTTCGTCGTAAAATAGAAGAAGCGCGCGATGAACTTTTTTAGCAGAGTACTCATTTTGATAATAAAATTCAAAAATTTGCAATCGTTGTTTATTTGTACGACCATTCATGATTAAATTATAGACCAAACTGAAGAAGTTTTACAGTGAATCTAAACACGAAACGTGCGTGAGCTGTTTAAACCAGTGTTGCCAAAAAGATAGTAGCTAAAAAATTACCCTTTGTAATTGAGAAGAGCACTTTCGTTATAAATGGCTTTTTTCAGAGAATGCCTCATATCTCTGACAACTGAAATATACAGCCAGTACTTGACATGCGGTTATGCCCCCAAAATTTGCCAATGACTCTTTTGTTGGGATTCAGGGCTTCTTCGTCAAGTATGAAGTTCAATTGCCTTGGATTTGAAGTTCAAAACTCCTGGGAATTTTGAACTTCCAATAAATTGGACATTCTCTCATCCCAAGGAGGCAGGTGTCGCCTTGGGTAACCTGTATTTCTTGTTAAGAAGAACAACTTCCGTCTTGACGAAGTATGTAGAATATACATTCCCAAGACATGGAAGTCAGCATATCTGATACAGATCATAGTTTGATCAATGATTAAATTAAACTTGATGGATAGATTTAAGATGGATAGATCTATCCATCTCAAATTTAGAAATGAGTTTTAGTTGAAGTTCAATATCAACTGAAACTCACCTTTCACTAGATTAGGCTGAAAATAAAATGCTAAGCTACATTTCTCTTCTCTACAAATCATGCCCGGTATAATCACAAAGGTTAAAATATATTTTTCAAGTATTAATGTATAGTCAAAACTCAGACTATTAGAGCATGTGGATCTCCTCGAAACTACATACTTATCCAAATGTTACTTTGTATAGGGATATCGTAAAGATATCTCCTAGGGACATATATCGAACCGCTGGTGTGATAAGAATAATAGTAGAAAAATAGTTACGTATACATGTAATGCAGGACATAATGATAGACCCATTACTGGTAATGCTGCAAATAATCATGTCTTACTAAATGTTTATTTGGCATTTCATTTCGAATTCTTCAACTCATGAATATCTCATTTTGTGATTGATGAAATAAAGTCTGGGATTGCCGATTTACATTTTTTGCTGCCCTATCCGACTATGGTTATTTGAAATCCTAATTTCAAACACAAATTTTTGAGGTGGCTCTTTTACAAGAATTCCCCAACTCTCATTGCAAAAACATGATTTTTTTTCTTAAATATTCATTGCAATAATCAAATCGCTTTTATCTCTTATTACTAATATAGGCCTTTGCATTTACATGTTTGTTTTCTCCTGGTGTGTGGAGAACATGTGCCGTACATGCTCTTCGTGCCTTGGATTTTTAATTACAATTTTCGAAGTTTTTTTTTTTTTGCTTCAATTATTCGCAATCATTTGCATAATTTATTTGCATTGCCTGCTAGCCTCCTAGCCGAGGGTAGGGAATGTTCTTTCTGCCCATACGCTCAGCACATCTTGCCACAATTACAAAGTTCTGTTTTGGTCATTACGGAATGTGTTGGAGGAGCAGAAAAATATTCTTCAATTCCCGAGAACTGTGTTGGTGGTCAGCCCAGCAGGCACAGAAGGAAAACAACATGCCAAAAACAATAATAAACATTGTACGAGGAAGATTATGGTGGAACTACTACTACGAGTACTCCTAATGGCACCCCTACTCCTACGACTTCCTCCCACTACCATGCTTCCATTCTTTGCAACGACAACGTTAATGTGTTGCAAGCTTTACGGAGCATGGATCGTGGATCGAATCGATTAAAACAAACACTGGGCAAACAGTAGCTTGACTTGCGGCATAAGTTTATCATATCAAAGAAATTGTGGTGGTCCCCACCATTGAATGTTTGTGATGTAAGGGCCATAGTCTTCTTCTTCCATCGTTCTCTTCGTCTGGTGTGCCAAGTTTGCAAAAACCAATTTTTGTTTATTTTTAAATCTTCGACAATGATGTGATTGTGGATATTTATGAAAGTGCTACTGGAATGCTATGAGATGAGCTTGGAGGGCCCATAAACAATCATCATAACGTTGTATAAATATATTCCAAGCATAATTATGCTGCCACTTCTGCTAGAGAGCATTATGTCCACATTGAATTAAGCTCCAAGATATTGTGATGGTCATCTTCGTCCTATGTGGGTGGATGAGTGAATATGAAATGTTAATAAAAGAGTTGTATGAAAATAGATTTAGAATTTGTTTCCAAGCGGAAGACATAAACATTCCTTAAAAATTCATGCAAGATTTTTTCTTTCATTCGAAGCTGAAGAATAAAAATTTTAAGAAAAATTTGCTGCTGAAATAAAATTTTAACAAAATGCTCTTTAGAAAAAAATGTTGACAACATTTTCCATAAAAATCACTAAAATTATTTATAAAAAAAAATTTTTCTATAAAAAAAAATTTTAAAAAAATGTTTTAATTTTGTTAGTTTGTTTGCTTATTTATTTGTTTGTGTGTTCCTTATAGACTCAAACACGGCTGAACCGATTTTCTTGAAATTTCTACAGATTATCCTTAATGATCCCGTGGGTACTATATTTTTTGATATCTGAAGGGGGGACGCACCCTATCCTTACCCTAATTTTCAGAAACGCCAGAACTCGGAGATGGGTGGTGAGATTTAAACGAAACCTAAAAACCCCCACTAGGGCCGCCCCACCCTCAAAACCTATAAAATATATATATATAGACCAATCCCGACAATATGGGACTCAATGGCAATATGGGCTTCAAATAAATGATATTTGAGAGTAGAGCACGATGCTGATATATTTTCAAGTGTTTGGGGGACCACCCCACTCCCCAAAACACCCCTAAATTGGACACATTTACCGACCATGTCAATGTGGGGCTCAAATGGTATTGGAAAATAGAGCAGAAAATTGAAACCCACTTTCGGGACCAATATTGTAGGGGTTTTTCTTTACCAAAACACCCCACAAAAAGCATTTCTTTACTGACCATCGCAATATGCGGTGTTCATTTGCAACTCAGTTGCGATGAACATCTCGCCGACCGAACGGCGATGCTTCAACCCTTCAACCGTGTTTTGCTTTGTATTACGGAATCTACTCTTGCCTCACGGGATTCCAGAATTATTCCCTTTACCCAGGGGCTTTTCCAGAATTCCCCAGGCCTGAAGTTATTGGAGGTAGACATTCAGATGGTCTGCAACGGTGGCGATTCGGTGACCATCCTGAGAGTTGGTGAGTGTCCCAACTTGCGGCTTAAATAGAGGTATTTGGGAGTAGAATAGGAATCTTATATCCAAATGTGGGACCATGTATTAAAGGCACCGCCCTTCCCCAAAACACCCCCAAAAGGGTTCGAATTTACCGACCATGCCAATATGTGGCTCAAGTTAAAGGTATTTGAGTTTTGAAAACGAATTTGGTAATCAATTTTGGTTATTGGGGATTAGAACATGATATTGAATCCCACTTTTGGGACCAATTTCCTCGGGTCTATTCCTTCCCCCAAAACACCCCACAAACAGCATTTTTTCACTAACCCTCGCAATATGGGTCTCAAATTAAGGTATTTGGGTGTAGAATACAGATCTTACATTCAAATGTGGGACCATATATTTGGGGCGCCGCCCCTTCCCCAAAAGGGCACAAGAGTACAAATTTACCGACCATGGCAATATGTGGCTCAAATGAAAGGTATTTGAGATTAGAAATCGAATTTGATAACCGATTTCGGGGCCAAGTATTTGTGGGAGGCCTCATCCCATGAACTCCCCTTAAACCAATGGCAATATGGGGTTTAAATAAATGATATTTGAGAGAGAGCAACCCAAAAGAGTAGAATACGAATATGGTATTGAAAACTGGTTCAAGTACACAACAAGTCGCCCTAACCCCCAAAACTCCTCCAAGAAAGCAAATTGAACGTTCCTATCAATATGAAGCTCAAATGAAAGGTAGTCGGGAGTAGATTGCGAATCTTGTATAAAAAATCAGGTCGAAGTACAGGGGGTCACAAATTAGATATAAACTTTTGAGGAGCCATCCCAACCCAGAAACTATCCCTATACAGGACGTGTTTTCCAACCATGTCAATATTGGACAATGGGGGCAAGGCACGAAATTTAAACCGTCTGGGGGTCCGTCTGATTTGGGTATCCAAATTTGAGGCGTCATGAATATCGGCCTCCCCAACTCCCATAGCACATCAAACATGACATATTTATCGACCATGGTTATAAAGACAGGGCTCAAATAAAAGATATTAGAAATTGAAAGAAGTCCCAGCAAAGCGGGCCCGGTTCAGCTAGTTTTCTATAAAAAATTAATTTTTAATCTAATTTTCTATTTCACTAAGCCTTGTTTACGATTTTACCATTGTTTTGACCATGAAACCTGAATTAAAGCCTCTCAACATCATAGCTCAAAATAATTAGTCGTTCTAATTCCCAGACATCATCCTTCTATTCATTTATGGATAAATTGCTAAAATAGACAGATTATCAAATGACCCATTTCCCAACGAATGATGACAAAATACTTTGAAACCAATTCACATTTTCCCAAAGCAAATAAAGAACAGCAAAACTTAGCACAGACCAAACTTCCGCATGTGTCAATTCCAGCAAAACTGCACATTCGTCATTTCTATGGGCTAGCAAATGCGCCCTGCAAAACAGCCAATGCCATTGGCCGGCATTTATTTTAATTAACAAAGTTCCCCGATAATGCTGACATTCGCAGGCGAATTAACAAAGCAAAACGCCACAACATTTTGCACAACAAATTCATTAATAAAAATATTCAAAAATCTAGGACAAGAGATAACAACAGTTTGACAGTGGTGGAAGGCAGTTCTCAGGCCAGAGATTCAGCAAAACCATGTTTGGCCTCCTCTTGACACCTCGATAACCAATGATATATGTATGCTAGGGGGCTTAGGTCAAAACTTAGTAATTTTTTATAAATTGTTCAAATTATTTTTTCTTTTTGTTGCTGTTGTTGTTACCCACCCAAAAATCCAAAAATCTAAGCGCATAATTAAAGCTGTCAAATCCTTGTTATGGCCCTCATTATTTATGCGCGTGCGTAGATCTCTTTGAGGCTCTTCAAAGTCTGTTGCCTTGACATCAAAGCAGAGATGTCTTTAAATGGAATCTGTGGCACATTAGCCCCGGCCAAATTAAACCAACGCAGATAATTTTCCGCTTGAAATTGATCTGCCGCAGAATGATGGTGGTGGCAGCATTAAATTTTCTTCTAGAGCTGCAAATATACGCGGGACTCTATGGTGGGCCCCATTTTGATGTTGGTTTGTGTGTGAGCGGGGCTTTAAATCGCTTTAGCACGATCGTGAGACAACATGTCGTCAATTATATCTACCACAGCGATCTTAAGAGCTGCAAATGGATTCAGGCAACAGCAAGAAAGCATGGTACAGTGTGGCGATTTGCAAGCCATAAAGTTGAGATGTGTGCTGTGGTGCGCCGAACTTCCAGAAAATTAAAATCAAAATTTCGAGACATTTTCAATGAATAAAAAATTTTGATAACATTTTCTACGATAATCGAATGATGAGAAATTTTTTTGAAAACATCTAATTTTGACAAAATTTTTCATGAAAATTAATTTAAAAGAAATTCTGTTAAATCAAGTTTAGTTGAAATTTCTTTCCTTGTAAAAGTGATTTTAAGAAAAACTAAATTTTAGAACAAGTAAAAAGGCATTAAGTCCGAACTTTGGATACCCACCACCCCCTTTCGTCACAATCCGGTGAAAATTGGATAACTTATGCACCCAAATTCGGCACGGACATTCAGTGGTCCAATAAATATAAGTCACTGTTGAAGTTTGTATTTAAAATTTCAACAAAATCGCGTAATAAATGCAGCTTTTATGAACTTGAGACCCTTAATTGGCACATAGGTCTAAATGACAGCTATATCTAAAAACAGTCCGATCTTTACCATATTTAGGTCGGATGGCGGGAGGCCTAAAACTACTTACAATTTCAGCGAAATCGGTTAAAAATATAAAGCTTGTTTTTCGCTTCAGACTCTTTATCGGGTGATCGGTCTGTATGGCATCTATATCTAAATATAGTCCGATCCGAACCATATTTGGAACGGATGTCGGGAGACCACTCACTGTTTCAAATTGCAGCGAAATCGGTTTAAAAATAAAGCTTTTATTCGCTTCAGACCCTTTATCAGCAGATGGGTCTATATGGCAGCTATATCTAAATACATTCCGATCTGAACCATATTTAAGTCAGTTGTCAGGAGGATTAAAATAACCCACTGCTTCAAATTTCAGCGAAATCGGGTAACAAATAAAGCTTTTATGGGTTTCAGACCCTTCATCGGCAGATCGGTCTATATGGCAGCTATATCTAAATATAGTCCGATCTGAACCATATTTAGGTCAGATGTCAGGAGGTTTAAAATACCCCACTGTTTCAAATTTCAGTGAAATTGGGTAATAAATAAAGCTTTTATGGGTTACAGACCCTCCATCGGCAGATCGGTATATATGGCAACTGTATATAAATATAGGCCGATATGGACCATATTTAGGTAGGATGTTGGGAGGTCTAAAACTACTCACTGCCGAAATCAAATGAAAAATAAAACATTTATGAGAATTAGACCCTTTATCGGCAGATGGGTCTATATAGCAGCTATATTGAAATAGAGGATCCGATTTGGCCCATTCAAGAACTTAACGCTGGTGCATCAAAAAGACGAATATGTGCCAAATTTCATCTCAATATCTTAATTTTTGAAGGCTGTAGAGTGATCAGAACAGACGGACAGACTGAAGGACGGTCAGACGGATAGACGGACAGACACTTGGACATCGTTCAGTCGTCTTAGAATTTTACGGCGACCCGAAATATATATACTTTGTAGAATCGGAAATTGATATTTCGATGTGTTGCAAACGGAATGACTAAATTAATATACCCCCTATCCTACGGACGGTGGTGGGTATAAAAAATTAACGAAAGTTAAATTTTGAATAAAAATTTTGTTTGAAGAGATATTGCTCAGTGCAAAAGCTTACAGCGAACAGTCTGATATTAGTAGTTGAGATTTCACATAGGATTTATGCTGATGATCTCAACTGTAAGTACTAAGTACAACAGGCTATGAACTGGAGGCCGTTCAGACGGATGGACATAGTTCACGATGGTACCGATGAGATAAAGAAACCCAAATATCGAAACGCGTCTACTAGTGGGGTGATATGTGTCCTGCCTTGTCTGAGGAACTGGCAATTTCTTTTCTTCAAGACCCATTTAACAATCTCTCCTTTTTGTGTTGCATTCGCTTGGTCATTAAGCTCGACTTGAAAAACAATGAATCAGAAATTGATTCGAATGACCGGCTGTTGAAAGCCAATCGGATAGAAAAGAAAATGTTGGCCGAATAGACGACAAATTTTCTATAATATCCAAATTAAAAAAAAATCCCTTAAAATAAAATCTTGACTACAAAAACCGCCCAAGAATGACATTTTTAGCGATTGGGGCAATATAGATATCAAATGAAAGTATAGAATACTTAATATAAAAATTTGGGGTCCAGTCCCAGGGTGGACGCTTCACCCCAAAAAAATCACTTTCAAACGAATATGTATGCCAATCGGGACAAAATGAGAAGGCAATTGAGAGTAGAATACCAAACATTAATAATAATGTGGGGTCTATTCTCAGGCGGGTAGTCCCACCCCTAAGTTTTATCCCAAATGGACATGTACACCGACATTTTGACCCTATTTTCTTTGAAAATCAAACTCAATTTTCGATGAGTTCAATGAAACTCAAATTTCATGGAAAGTCGAATTTAATGACAAGTTTGCAATAAAGCAACCTAAGCAACAATTTAAATTCATTAAATGTTTTTTAATTATTTTTATTTTTTTATTTAAATTTTTTTTTATTTTAAATTTTACCCAAAATCTAATTTTGAGAAAATGACAAATGATTTGTTCTACAAAATTTTCTATAAAAATCAAAATTTCGAATTTTGAACTTTAATTTGATTTGAAAAAAGTAGAATTTCCACATAGTAGTCGATGCATGAAATATCAAATTTTAAAAAAATTCTATGACATTTTTACTAAAAAAAAAGATAATATTTTAGAGATTTTTTGGCAATTTTTGTTTTTATTTTAATTTATTTAAGTTATTGATTCCTTTAAATTTGATTTCGAATTGAACATTTTTTATTACTTTCTGTAATTTTAATACTTTGAAACCACCATTGCCCTTGTAACACTGTGCCTTGTCAGTCTGAGCAACAACAATGCATGCATTGCCTTAGATAGAATACAACAAAAAGAGAAGTTACATACAACAACAGTAAACAAAACCCAGCATTTCAATGTAACTCTCTGCCATTCATCCTCCTCTTCTTCATGAGAGTTTTTGTTGGCGGTGGTGGTGGTGATGTTGATGGTGTTGTTGCTGCTGGGGCAGTTTTTTGTTAAACAAATCTTTTTTGTTTCTACAATTTGTTGCATTTGCATAATTTTTCTCATATTACACCCCCAACTCCACCATAGCCACCAACAAAATGTTGATAATGACGATGATGGGTAGTACCACAACAGCAACCACCACCATCATCGTCATCAACAGCAATAATACCACCACTGCCCTCATGATTGCCACACTTCACTCCCTCATATCCCCTTAAATTCCCTGATCCATGGTCTTGTACTTTTGTTGGACGACTTGGTTATTTCTTAAAGAGCTGCAGAGTGTTGTCAATGGCCGTTGCTACAGTGGATGGTTTCTCTGGCCTTCTCGATCATTTGATGGTGGCTTCATCTGTTCCTCAGATCCTGGTCTGAGTTTCAGAATATTTCTTGTTGCCTTTGTCATTATTGTTGTTTGTGTTTTCTTAGCATTTTGAAATATTTCCTGAAGTTCGTGGCGATCTTGCGCCATGTTGCATTTGCATTTTTCACTTTTGCCGCCGTCATCGTGTACGTGCTGATCGTGCGCACCAAAGTCTTCGTATTCAAAACTTTTCGAGTGCATGAAAAACAGTGATGCCATACTGTAGATCATAGATGGGCAGCTTGCACATATGCCCGCGGGCATAGGAAAAACGAGTATAAGCAGGTATTTCATTAAGTTGATGTTTGATGATACTCACACAAACACAGTTTGGTATTTTTAACAGTGTTAATGTGCCCATCAATGTTGTAGATTGTAAATATTGTATGGAAATCGCATTAAGTTAAAACATGTTAAAGCGTGATAAGTTCGGGCAGGCTATCTCGGTATCTCTTTTCAGGCAAACAAAAGGTAATGGATAAGAATTTCAGTTTATCAGGACCGATTCCTGCCATATTCAGTTTGGATGTTAAGAGGACACCCTAGCGCAGAGGTCAGCACGTCCGCCTATGACTCTGACCGCCTGGCTTCAAATCACAGCCAGAACATCACAAAAAAAAGTTTACGGTCGTTTCCCCCTCCTATGGCTGGAGATATTTGTGGGATACAAGTAGAGCTGGCAAAATATCGATGGCACTATCGATATTTAATTTTTTTGCATAACTCAACAAAAGTAAGCAAGCCGACACTGAATTTATCATTTAAGATACATTGCGCCTATAGAGGGCGCAGTTTTCATCCGATTAGGCTAACATTTTGTACAATGATTTCTCTTATGACTTCCAACTGACTTTATTAACCTTGGTTTTAGTTGGTCTATGCGTTGATATTGCTTCTATATAAATCGATCCCCTGAATTTTACTTCTCATTTTCTTTAAAAATATAGGTGATGGATAGATATAGGTGATAGATGAAAAATTATAATAGTATCGATACTATCGATATTTATTATTCAAAATATCGAAAATATCGAATGTTGCGAGGGAGGTCCCTAATCATTGAGCTTAAACATGAATCGGATAGCACTCATTGATATGTGAGACTTTTCCCCCTGCTCCTTTACGGAACGTTCATGGGCAAATTTGCATTTGTTGGAGACCTTAGTAGAAAACTTTGCGCAAAAATTCTACCCAATCGGATAAGAATTGCGCCCTATTGGGGCTCAAGAAGTAAAATCGGGTGATCGGTTTGTATGGGTCCTGTATCAGGCTATGGACCGTTTCAGAACATACCTGTCATAGTTGTTGTAAGTCAAAACAAAACACTTCGTGCAAAATTTCAGCCAAATCAGGTAATAATTGCTCCCTCTAGAGACTCAAAAATTCAAGATCCGAGGCAGCCATATGGCAACCATATTAGGTTATTCACCGATTTTTACAATACCTAGCAGAGTTCCGATCCGAGGTCGATTTATATGGCAGCCTTATCAGGTTATGAACCGATTTAGACCATACCTAGCCCAGTTATTGGAAGTCAGAACAAAACACTTAATAAAATCCGTATCGGATTAGAATTACCCCCTATAGAGGCTCAAGAAGATCAGACTCGAGATCGGTTTATATTGCAGCTATATCAAAACTTTATAGATATAGCCCATTTATAGAGATGGACGATGGATAAATACCCAAAAGGCATTTACCCGGTAAATTGGGTAAATACCTGGGTGTTTACCCATTTATACCCAAAAGCTCGGTATTTATAATTTTGCAGATATCTTGGGTATAAAAATATTTTCCAAACAATTGATGATTTCGTATTCTTTGTATATATAAACCTGATCTTTTGATCTTATAAAATCGGATTTAAGTTATACATAGCCGCTACATATACCGATCTCCAGACTTAAAGTCTTGAGGCAATAAATTGTTAATTTTTCATTCGATTTCGATGAAATTTGGTACAGTGAGTTCTGGTAAACCCCTACCCACTTATGTGTGGTTCAGATCGGACTGCATTTGGATATATTGTAGCTGCTCTATAGACCGACCGTCCGATCTCCCGATATATGGTAATGAGGCCATAAAAGGTCCATTTTTTACTTGAATCCGATTAAACTTAGCACAGTGTATTCTGGTAGACCCCTAACCAATTCAATCAAATGTGCAGATCGGACCATATTTGGATATATTTGCCTTATAGACCAATCTCCCGATATATTGTAATGAGCCTATAAAAGGAGCATTTTTCATCCGATTTCAATGAAATTTGGCACAGCGAGTTCTGGTACCCCTCTTAACCTTTTTGCTAAATATCGTCATGTTCAGACCATATTTGGATACAGTTGCCATATAGACCGATCTCCCGATATAGAGTATTGAGCCCATAAAAGGAGCATTTTTCATCCGATTTGGATGAAATTTGAAACAGTGGGTTTTAGTATCCCTCTTAAACTCACTGTTTCAAATTTCATCAAAATCGGATGAAAAATGCTCCTTTTATGAGATCAATACTCCATATCGGGAGATCGGTCTATATGGGAACTATATCCAAATATGGTCTATTTTCAAATATGGTACGTGTGCATTTAACATAACATAAAGTGTGCGCTCATGTGTGTACGTGTGCAGGTAAAATGGGAGAAAGAGCAACACAAACATAGAAAACGTAGAACGTGCAAAAAAATGGAAATGGTTTGCTGTCCATGTAAACACAGAACTGACATCTGAATACCGTCAAACTGGCCTGCTGTTTTCAGCAGTTCGCATGAGACCACCTTCATTAATCCTCCTTGGGTGATTGTCGAGACAAATAGGAAGTGCTCTATAACAAATCTTACTTGAGGTAATCCTCAGTTTCTGATGAAGAGGTGTAAAGAATTTCTTCCTGACTCTTTGTCCCTTACAAACTGATAATAGCAGCAAAAATTGCTTATTATGAATTATAACTTATTTCATTGCCCTTTCAGTCATGTTTCTCCCTTACTATATCTCGATGTCCCTCTCTCTATCTCTTAAGTAAGACACACTTCCAAAATTAAAAAAAAAATATTGTGACAAGTTTTAAAGACAAAATTTGCCAGACGGAAGTTTACATTTTTGCATTAATATTATGTGGCAACACTGTGTTTACTACAAATGACGAAATATCCCCTCATTGCTTTACTACTCTGCCCTTTACCCAAAGCATTACCACACCATGTCGAATATCAGCAATTACCATCTATCGGCTGTTTGTCTTGTTGTTGCCAAGATTTACGATCAGTTTGATCGTCTTGGACCTCCCGAGTGTTAATTAAATTTTACGCTTTTAAAAATTCTCTTTCAAACTCTCCGTTGTGATGTGGACGTTTTGGGGTGTTTGGGGGCAGAGTTATTGATAGAATGGGTGTGAGTGTGAGTGTACAGCCGTATTGCACTCTCAAAGGTCCATGAGTACAATCGAGTACTCACTCGTACTCGTGCCTAATGCTGTGATCGCAAAGATTATGAAAACGTTCGTCCAAGTGGAATATTTGCTGATCATTGAATGCGTCATTGGTTTTAGATGAAAATTGGGCATGCGCGCGCTGTTTGAAATGCTAAGAGATTTTGGGTGGTCAAGAATTCATGGTTGAAGTGTTGATTGCAGTAAACATGTACTCTAAAATGGGGAGCTCAGAACAAGAGATGGGTCAAAACACGAAATCTTTAGAAAATTTATAACACAACCAAATTTTTTTATTAACACTCTTTTGAATTTTGTGAAAAATTACTTCGGTGAAGGTCTAATGGAAAACAAATATACGGCTATATTCACAAAACTTAATGAAGCCCTAAAATAGGTTTTTTGACAGTTGTATAAAGCATCAGTCAAATAAACTTATTTTAAGGCTACTTTAAGTTTCATAAATACCTGAATTAGTGTTTATTGAAAATTGCCATTAAGCTTTTTTTTATAAATCAAATCATATTTCTAACGGATTATAAAGGGATATGAAATCATGGCGAAATTTTAGAAAATGTTAATCTTAGACAAACATTTTTAAGTATGCTAAGTGAGATGTTTCGCAACGTTCTTGACAATATTCTACACTCCTTGTCATTGTCAATAAAATTGAAAGCACAAAATACTAGGTTTTCTTAAGAAAATTTAACTTTAATACCATGCTGTATAGTATTGAGGTGGATTCTACTTCAAAGATACCTACACTCAGAAAAATGTTTTGTAACCATGAGTTAATTACGTAATATATGTAAGTTCATGATATTTATCCATGATTAGTTAAAAATTCTTAAAGAGTTAGAAAATTAACTATGTACAAATAAAACTTACTACACATAAGTATAAATTAAACAGCAAACAAACTGAGTAGAGTTGATTAATTTTAAAATAAACGAGAACTTTATTAAACATGGGTAAAAGAATATCATCGTTGAAAATAAATTTTCTGAAATTTATTACTGAATGAACTACTTAATGAAATTTGGATTTTTAGTTCAATATAACTAAAATATTAGTTGTCATTTCCATTTCTTGAATTCATAAACACATGCTCGATATTAGGAACAATTAAATAATAAACTCCCTTCCACACCCAGAGAAATGTTGATACCAAACGTGCTCATTTCACTACGATATGGAATTGATAGTAAAGCAACACCTGGTAACATACGGTATAAAACGATTAGTGCTGTTTGCTGCTAGCCTTGTTACCGAACTGGTAAGTCTCATTTTTGGTTTAATCTTTACAAAATTAAGCATGAGGAGTTTTATTAAACGTCTTAATATGTGTGCTAAATTTCGTCAAAATCGGCCCAGATTTCGATATAGCTCAAATATATATTTCATCCGATATGAAGTTTTAAGGCTGTAAAAGCCACAATTTTGGTCCTATATTGCCAAAATTTAGTACGAGATGTTTTATTTTACGTGTGCAAAAAAAATATATAGCTCCCATATATATTTTTCATCCGATACAGCCTTTAGCCACAGTATTGGTCCGATGTTTACAAAACTCAGCACTAGGTGTTTTATTTGACGTCCCAATACCTGTGCAAAATTTCATCAGAGTAGGACCAAATTTATATAGCACCCCCATAGATCTTTCATCCGATACGGCCTTTTAAGGCAGCAGTAACTACATTTTTAGTCCGATCTTTACAAATTTAGCACAAAGTTTTATTTGACGTTCAAATACGTGTGCAAAATTTCATCAATGTCGGGCCAGAATAAGATATAGCTCCAATAGATGTCTTTCATCCTATATGGCCTATTAAGGCTGTAATAGCCACAATTTTGGCCCGATCTGTACAAAATATTTCAATAGGTATTTAAAATTACAGACTACTACATTTCAACATAGGTTCCATGTATTAAAAGTAGTACGTAGACTCGGTGGTGTAAGGTGTAATATAGTCGGCTCCGTCCAACTTTTGGCTTTCCTTACTGATTTTAGTCATCGATATCTTGGCGGCTGCCTCTGCTTCAAATATAACCACTGACCCTTATGATTAAGGTCACACCAAACGCCATCCTAGGTGCAAGGGTTATAATTATCATGTGAATTTCTTATGATTTGAATTAAAGGTAAATTATTTTCTTATTTTCTCCCTAATCAAATTCTATTTAAAACGATTGAAACATTTTTTGAGATATTTTGTTTTGTTTAGCGATTACCTGAAATCGTAGATGCGAAGCAATAAGGTCACCGAGTCATAGGTCATGTAGCTATTGTACAAATAATTCCATAATTTACTTGAATCCAATTTTTTCCCTTAAAAATCTTTAACAAGGGATGAAGGAGTTTAAAAGCATTTTTCTACGAAAGAAATCTTAAAGAAATCTACTAAATTTCCCATGAAAATTTCATTAAGGAACAGGAGATACTTCTCTCATCCAATGCAATGATCAATTGTCCTCTTAATTAAAGGGTTAAGGGAACGATTTTTTGCACAAAAATTAATAGAAATCGAAAAAAGGTCACCAAGTCATAAGGTCATCAAATATTGCAAAAATATCCCACAATTGGTTTTAATCCTAATTTTTCTCTTAAAAACCATACTAACCCCTTACTTTGGGGTTGAAGAAGTTGGTATGAAATATTTACCCAATTTTGTAAGAAAATTTTATATAAGAAGCTGTTTGCAAAGGGTTACATGTAATGATCAATGACCTTGTTAATTCTAAATTCGAAATGTTTAAAGGCAAAGATTTTCCGCAAAAAAATATTACACATTTTCGAAAAAGGTCAGCATGTCATAAGGTCATGAATGGTGTAAAAATAATTTTTAAGGGTTCAAATTAGAGATGTGTGCGTGAGTGATTTTTCACTCACACTTACGCACGCTCTCGAGAAAACATGTTGCTCACGCACGAGTTTTTATACCCACCACCATAGGATAGGGGTTACTAATCTAGTCATTCCGTTTGTAACACCTCGAAATATTCGTCTAAAACTCAATAAAGTATATATATTCTTGATCGCCTCGTCGTTCTGAATCGATCTGGCCATGACCATCCGTCCGTCTGTCGAAATCACGATAGGGGTCGAAAGAGTGAAGCAAGCCGCTTGAAATTCTGCACAGATACTTAATATCGATGTAGGTCGTTGGGGATTGCAAATGGGCGATATCGGTTCAGATTTAGATATAGCTCCCATATAAACCGATCTCACGATTTGACTTCTTGAGCCCATGGAAGTCGCAATTTTTGTCCAATTTGGCAGAAATTTTGCATGTAATGTTCTGTTATGACTTCCAACAACGGATCCAAGTACGGTGCAAATCGGTCTATAGCGTGATATAGCTCCCATATAAACCGATCTCCAGATTTGACTTCTTGAGCTCTTAAGCTGCAATTTTTGCCCGATTTGGCTGAAATTTTGCATGTAGTGTTCTGTTATGACTTCCAACAACTGTGTTAAGTACGGTGCAAATCTATAGCCTGGAATAGCTCCCATATAAACCGATCCCCGATTTGACTTCTGAGCCTTAACAAGCCGCAATTTTTTCCGATTTGTCAGCCATTTTGCATGTAGTGCTTTATTATGACTTCCAACAACTGTGCCAATTACGGCCAAAATCAGTCCATAACCTGTGTAGCTTCCATGTAAACCGGTCTCTCGATCATCCTTATTCGGTTCCTAGAAGTTTCATTTTTTTAATTTATTTTGTATAAATTTTTAACAGAATCTATGTTGATGGGTTCCCAAGATTCGGCCCGGCCGAACTTAGCACGCTTTTACTTGTTTTATTTGACTCACGTCACGAGACAAACATTTTACCCATGCACAACTCACGAGAAAATCACGTCTGACGAAACATTCACGATATACTCCTGACTAAAAATTTTTTCAGATGTTCTTGCCAGGATTCGAACCAAGGCGTTCAGCCTCATAGGCGGACAAGCTTACCTCTGCACTACGGTGGCCTCCATTACAAATCAATGCGAAAACATAAGAAATTTTAAATGGTTGCTATCGCCTTGATTATGCTATACTTGTCAAATAAAAGGAGGTGCCTTATCAATGACGTTAAACTATAATCGATTTTAACTATGCAAATTTGTACAACTTTTAAACTCCGCTGTGGACACTAATTTGAGTACAACGACCAGCTGTGACTTTAATGACATATGCAAGGGGGCTTCTATGACATGTGTGAAAAACTCGCTTGAAAACCTAAAATCCATTCTAACGATTATGAGAAAACTTATGCATATGTGGCGGAAAAGGTCACCAAGCCATGAGATCACTTCGATTTGTAAAATAAGTTTATAATTTATTTTCATATACTTTTCACCCAAAAATTAGAAAACAAGAGCTGAAGAAAATCATTCCCATTTTTTGCAAAAAAAAAAATGTTAGGGAGGCAGATTTTAATACCAAGAGTTAATTGCAATGATCAATTGATTTGCCATTTAAACAGAGTAAGGTCAAAGATTTTTCTACAATAAACTTATGGGAAGTCAGAAAAAAAGGTCACCAAGTCATAAGGTCATCAAATATTGCAAAACTAATTCCACAATGTTTTTCAATCCCAATTTTTTTCTTAGAAAATATCTTAAACCCCTTACTTTGGTGTTGAGGTAGTTACATTGAAGATTTTTTTCCAATTTTACAAAGACATCTTAAAGAGGAAGTTGTTTCGAAAGGGTTACATGCAATGATAAACTACTTTGCTAATTAAAAGGGTTGAAATCAAAGATTTTCCGCACAAAATTTAAGGGATTTTGAAAAAGGTCATCATAAGGTCATGAAATATTGAAAAAAAAATTGTGGCAGTTCAAAATGTTTCTTAAAAACCGTTACCAGTTCCAATATTTTTTTTATTTAAAGGTTATGGAAAATTCGGTCTATATAGCAGCTATATCCAAATATAATCCGATTTGGCCCGTTCAAGAACTTAACCGGCGTGCATCAAAAAGACGTATCTGTCCTACATTTCAGCTCAATATCCCAATTTTTGAAAGCTCTAGAGTGATTACAAAAGACGGACGGACAGACACACGAACTTCGTTAAATCGTCTTAGAATTTTACGACGATCCAAAATATATAACTTTGTAGGGTCGGAAATTGATATTTCGATGTGTTGCATACGGAATGACTAATGAAGATACTCCCTATCCTACGGTGGTGGGTATAATAACTGGATATTTTCAACATCCACTTTTTTCAAATATGAAGGGCAATTGTTCAATTTAAATATATAAATATAAGAAAAGTACCATGGAAAATCTTAAACATTCCTTTATGCCAAGCCATGACTGCGGAAAACTCAATATTTATTAATAAAGCTGAACTCTTTAGCTGAGGTATCTAAAGAAATTTAAAGTGCCAATTTTTTTCGCCAAATCAAATTTCGCAACAAATCGTTCGAAAATGATAAGAAACTGTTTTACGACTTGACCTGACCTGAAATGACCCGAAAACATAAATTTTTTGCAAAAAGTCACAAAGTCATAAGGTCACGCATTGTTTACAAAAAAATTTTATAATTTATTTTAATCCACATTTTCCCCCAAAATGTTTTTTTTATCAAGGGACGAAATAGTTGAACCGCAAATTTTCCCAATACACAAAAGCAATTTTAAAGAAGAAAATTCGAACCAAAAGTATTTACAGCAGTTATCAATTGATTTACACATTGAAAGGGTTAGGTAAAAGATTTGTCAATAGAAAAAAATTAAAGGGAAATCAAAAAAAGGTCATAATGTGATCAAATATTTCAATCCATTTTTTCCGTCAAAACATCGTAAACAAGGGCTGAAAGAGTTGAAACTGTGTATTTCCCAATACTTTGAAAAAGTCTTAAAGACGCTGATACGAACCCAAAAGATTAATTGCAATTATCAATGGCTTTTTTAATTGAAAGGGTTAGGTCAAAAATGTTCCTACAAAAAAAAATTAAGGGAATACGGAAAAGGTCATCAAATGTCGCAAAAATTATTTCTACCTATTTTCGGTATATCAACCCATAAGCGTTTTAGTTATCTTGAAGATCTTTGCCAACATTTTTAAGGAATTTTAATGAAGAAGCTGTTTCCAAAGGGTTAAATGCTAAGATCAATGACATTGCTAATTAAAAGGATTGAAGTTGATTTTTAAAATTTTTCACAAAAAATTAATGCAATTTGAAAACATGGGGTCATGAAATATTGCAAAAAAAATTTAATAAATGGCAGCACAAAATGTTTCCTAAAAATCGTTACCATATACAAGTAAAGGGTTAAAATAAAATCATATGCATACAACAAATTCCAATTGATGATTGAAATATATTTCTAGGATAGTGCTCATTCTAGGATAGTGCTCATTGATGGGCACACTCACACACATATTATTAAGTTTTCCCATGAACATTCCATTAAAGTACAGCCACTTCCTCTCACATCAATGAGCTCAGTGCGATTAAAATTGTAGTTTAATAATAAGATACCTTTCTCAGTTACTCCGCTATGGCCCGGCACCCACCCCACGCATTCCGTGATCGCCCGAATCTACGCCTGCAGGACCGTATTATTATCAGGCAGTCTAAAACAGATCTCAGTCCCTGGGTTCTCAATGTATAGACTCAGAATGTTGAGACGATCCAGAATATATATACTTTATGGGGTCGCGGATCAATATTTTGAGGTGTTACAAATGGAATGACTAGATTAGTATACTCCCATCCCATGGTGGTGGGTATAACAATCTCGGTTTGGTAATATAGCCAATTGTTGTTCTTATAAAGATATAGACATTTGAGAAATTTTCATTGAAATTTTGTCTTCAAAGGTAATTTCATGGCCATTTCATTTTTAAAAACTTATTAAAAGTCGTCTTTAAGAATTTTATTCTTCATTAAAATTTAGTTTTTTTTTTTTTTTTGGGGACATTTTACAAGACTTCTGTAGGTGTTGTCTTGATAAGGATGAGGAGGAGACTTTTGATCACTTGTTCTGTTCATGTCCGGGTCAGCAGGGACGCAGGCTCTTTTTACTAGGGTGGCAGTTCTTATGCGATCTAGTTGATCTTGCGAACATAGCCATGGGAGGTATCCTGAGATTTGTGGATGGTGCGGAATGGTCGGAGGGTGCGAAAAGATCTGGGGAAGAGGTACATACGTGCTTGCGTGAGTGATAGGCAATTCAATCCCGCCGTGGTTCTCCATTCTTACTGTTTCTTTTATTCATGTATAACCTCTGGATATAGTACGAGGTCTCACACCTTCCTTCTCTTCTCTTTCTTTCTAGAGTATCACAATGGGCCAAACTGGCCTCTGAGTGAACTCACCTATGGTGGGCAAATGGTATGTCAGCCATAAAAAACTTCTCCCCAAAGAGGTGTCGCACTGCGGCACGCCGAACAGTGGGATGAAAAAAAAATAAGTGGAAATAAGTCTGTCATTTTGGGATGGATTGAGATATCTTCATGAAATTTTACATGGTTATAGCCGAGTATTATCCTTCAAAGTTGGTCACCTTGGCCTACAAAATTTTGTTCAAGCTATTAAAAGCGCAATTTATGGTCCGACTTTTGTGATAAGTAAAATTCAAATTGAAAATATCATAACACAAAACTATTACAGATATCCTCCTAATTTTTCACAAATTTGTGAATGAATATCTTTTTTAAAAATTTTGGCCACATTTCTTGATGAAAACACCCAAAATTTCCACACTGGGGAAAGATGTTTTTTTAAAATTGGCATTTTTTAGTAAAATGCTTTGGATGACACAAAGAAGTTTTTGCTTGCAAATAGTTATTACTTGGGGCAATGAAAATATGTTATAAAGTGGGGGGTCTCAATCTCGTGTTTTGATAACTCGAAGGGTTTTCCCAGCTTTTTTGGTAAAAAATGCCAATATTGTACTTTACAGATCTCCTATTAGAGTTAACACAATTTATAAAAAATTACATTTAAAACACCCGATGGAAAGATCAAGTGGTGGGAGACACCTTGAAACTTGGTGTCAGAGATTTTAGAATGAGCGCAGAAGATCGAGGCGCTTGGACCGCGACTCTACGTTCGGCTAGTGGAACAAATGTTTTGTCATAGCCAATTAAAGTAAAGTAAAGTAACGCTTAAAACGCATCTACATTAAGTCTTCTTTACAGTACAGTAAGCAAAATTGATAGTACTGGGCCAAGGTTTCTGTGTAGAGACAAAACAATTAAATTACCTTTTTTTTCTCGAAAAAATGCCAAAAATTAACTTTTTAAATTTTTTGATTTGATTTATAACACGCATAACTTTTGACTGAAGAATTGCACCTTAGCATATAACAGACGAAGAAATATTAAATTTTATAAGCTTTCCAAATCACTTAAATAATTTTAAATCGGTTCAAAAATGCTTTCACAAGCAACAAAATAAGAGACCAGCGAAATTTTCGAAACTTTTGCATTGTCTTTAGAGACATTTTTATACAAAATTTTCTTTAAAATCTTGCCTGTAGCGAAAATTTTATAGATTTTTTTTTATTTCATTAAAAATTTTGTCTCTTGAGAAAATTTTTTTATTTTTGCTACATTGTATTTGAACTTATTTCACTCGACTAGCACTTATGTTATTTTGAATGCATCATTCAACTCCTACTGTTTATTTTATTTTCTTCTTTATTTAACAATTGGCTTTATTTAAAAAAAAAGAACTATTTTCATGATATGATACATTTTCCCACCTGACACAATGCTTATTGTCAATTTTATTATTTTTATTTCGGTATAAACAAAAATATATGTGTATAAACATTTGTAAACAGTGGAAATTCGAAACCTATTCTCTGTTGACCAATACGGCTCACTGAGCGAGCTATTATGCCAAACAAACATAAGATCGGCAATTTCTTTTTTTGTTTTCATGCGTTTTGTTTAAATCGATAAGTGTTACTTTTACATAAAACAAAAAACGTGGAGGAGAGCCTCTTGGCTAAAAACACAAATCAAAATAAAAATACACAAGTATGAAAATTTTATTTGGAAATTTAAAACGGTGTTTCAAATCACACAAAAAAAAAATCTCATAAAAAAAAATTAAAATAAGGCAAATATGGAAAACTTGTGGCAGGCCAATAAAAATAAACAAGTAAGAGCATGCTAAGTTCGGCCGGGCCGAATTTTATATACCCTCCACCATGGATCGTATTTGTCGAGTTCTATGCGCGGTATCTTTTTGCAGGCAAACCAGAAATATTGAATAAGAACTGTTATGCTATCGGACCTATATCAAGTTATAGTCCGATTCGGACCATAAATGAATGCTGAACATTGTAGAAGTCATTGTGTAATATTTCCGTTCATTCGGATAAGACTTGCGCCTTGTAGGGGCTCAAGAAGCAAAATCGGGAGATAGGTTTATATAGAAGCTGCATGAAGCTATCGATCGATTCAGACCATATTAGACACATATGTAAAAGGTCATAAGAGAAGCTGTTGCACAAAATTTCAGCCAAATAGGTTGAGAATTGCGCTCTCCAGTGGCTCAAGAAGTCAAGATCCAAGACCGGTTTATATGACAGCTATACCAGATTATTGACCGATTTGAATCATACTTAACACAGTTATTGGAAGTGATACAAAAACATTGCGTGCAAAATTTCAAAATGTCAAATCGGACGAGAATTGCGCCCTTTAGAGGCTCAAGAAGTCAAGACCCCAAATCGGTTTATATGGCGGCTATATCGAAACCCGGACCGATTTGGCCCATTTACAATCGCAACCGATCCACACTAATAAAAAGTATTTGTGCAAAATTTCAAGCGGCTAGACTTACTCCTTCGAAAGTTAGCGTGCTTTAATGACATGACGATCAAGAATACATGTACTTTATGGGGTCTCACACGCATATTTCGAGGTGTTACAAACAGAATGACGAAATTAGTATACCCCCATCCTATGGAGGAGGGTATATAAAGAATAAAAGTTTTTTTAAACAATAAATTTTTTTTTACAAATTTTTCATGGAAAATTATCCGAAAAAAATAAGCTCTGTTAGACTAATGAAATGTATATGCTATTTAAAATTTCTGTGGAAAAATGCTATGGACCTTATAACTTTTTAAATCACATTTGTAATGTCTCAACCACATACCGAATTTGTTCCCCTCGGGATGATGGGGTATAGGAAAACATCTGTTACAATCAATTGTAACAACCAAGAGAACTGTTAATTTATACCCTGGAGACTCATAAACCATGCGAGCACAAATCCTGTGCAGGAAGGATGGACGGCACACCATAAAAAAAGAAACTCCCAAAAGCATACAAGTCGCCACAAATCCATAATAGAGTGTTAATAAATAAGTGTCATAAAGCGGGGTTTTGTTTTAACTTCCCTTAGTACTCAAAGGACCTTCAGCGTTACCTTATCTCTCCTCTCTCTCTCTCTCTCTGGGCTTAGTGGTGTGTGTAACACATTATAAGGGAGGCAGGATATATTTTGACTTTCCAAATTTCATGAATATCCTCTAAATTGGATGAGGCTTGCAAGCAGGCTTTTCAATTACAAAACTTTGAAAACAAATGGGGGCAGAAGAGTGAGAGACAATTATTTTTATTAATATTCCTGCGTAAAGGACATGGCGGCCCGCCCATACCATCACCCACACTGCCACCACCACATTTAGCCCGACTATCAGCCTTATATGTGCTGTTAAAATATTTATCTTTATATTGCCACACTTATGCTGGCTTGTTGCTTGTACGTGTGTGTGTGTGTGTGTGTATGGCACTGGGGCTGTGGCTTCTTCATCCTTGTAATGAATGGTGACATTGTAAGTGGCAAGAGTGCCACTCTGAGTTTTGATGGTAACTTTAGACGCTAGCAGGAATCATGGCAAACTGGTGTGAGTGTGCTGCGTTCGTTATGCATGTATGTACCATTCCGAAGACTTTGTTTTGGGTGTGGAATTGGCATTTTTTGTGCGAGGGCTTTCATCTCTTTTGGGGATAAACAAAAACATATGATTATGTTAATTCCAATTTACAATGGTGACAGTCATAAAAGTTAACAATGGCATATTCAATTTATCAATTTTCATTAGAAAATCATAAATTGGGAATTCATTTGACACCAAAAAGTAATTGCCTGACAGAATGGCAGTCGGTGCCCACAAAAATAATTCAATTCAACAATTCTACGAGGAAAGAAACGAAGGAAAAACAGTCAAGGCACCCCAGAGGAGGAAATGTGATATGGTAAAGTTAGGCAAAGTATATCAGTTAATAATTTGAGAAAATCAATGAAAACTGAAATTTTAGTCATAAAAATAACTAGTAGAGACATATATGTTGCTACTTATTTTTTTATAGATTAAAAAATTAAAAATCTAAGATTAAAAAAATTTTTTAAATGTATCTTTTTTCAACAACAAAGGTTGATGAGAAAAAACTTCGGAAATTTAAACAAAAAATCTAAAATTTTGTTTACACCCCATTTAAATTTTAACTAATATATATATAAAACAAGTAAAAAGGCGTTAAGTTCGGCCGGGTCGAATTTTGGATACCCACCACCTCGAGTATATATGTAAACCACCTTTCGTCAAAATCTGGTGAAAAATGCATACCTAATGCCCCATAGCAGCTATATCGAAATATGTTCCAAATTGGACCAAATACTAATAAGTACAAGTCATTGTTCAATTTTGTAAGTTTGATCTTTTTAGTTGCTATATCTAAAAATAAACCGATCTGAACCATATACGACGCGGATGTCGAAAAGCCTATTATAAATCCGCCTTTTATTGGGTCAAGACTTTAAATCGAGATATCGGCCTATATGGCAGCTATATCCAAATCTGGACCGATTTGGACCAAGTTGCAGATAAATGTCGAAGTGCCCAACACAACTCACTGTCACAAATTTCAGCGAAATCGGGCTATAAATGCGTCTTTTATGACTGCAAAACCTTAAATCGAGAGATCGGTCTATATGGCAGCTATATTCAAATCTGGACCGATCTGGGCCAAATTGAAGAATGATTTCGAAAGTCTTAACACAACTCACTGTCCCAAATTTCGGCGACATCGGACAATAAATGCGCCATTTATGGACCCAAGACCCTAAATCGAGAGATCTGTCTATATGGCAGCTATATCCAAATCTGGACCGATCTGGACCAAATTGATGAAGGATGTCGAAGTGCCTAACACAACTCACTGCCCCAAATGTCAGCAAAATCTGATAATAAATGTGACTTTTATGGGCCTCAGACCCCCAAATCGGCGGATCGTTCTATATGGGGGCTATATCAATATATAGTCCGATTTGGCCCATCTACGAACTTAACCTGCTTATGGACAAAAAAAGAATCTGTACAAAGTTTCAACTCAATATCTCTATTTTTAAAGACGGTATCGTGATTTCAACAGACAGTGAGACAGACGGACGAACATGGCTAGATCGTCTTAGATTTTTACGCTGATCAAGAATATATATATACTTCATAGGGTCGGAAATGGATATTTCGATGTGTTGCAAACGGAATGACAAAATGAATATTCCCCCATCCTTCGGTGGTGTGAATAACAAGTAAAAGCGTGCTAAGTTCGGCCGGGCCCAATCTTGGGAACCCACAACCATGGATTCTGCTAAAATATGGGAGCTATATCGATTAGGATCGAACTTGGCGCAGTTGTTGAGAGTCATAACAGAACACCATATGCAAAATTTCAGCCAAATCACCAAGAAGTCAAATCGGGAGATCGCTTTATATGGGAGCTATATCAGGTTCTTGACCGATTTGGACCGTACTTGGCTCTGTCGTTGGGAGTCAAAACAGAATACTATGTGCAAAATTTCAGCCAAATCAGATGATTTGAGGCTTCCAGGGGCTCAAGAAGTCAAATCTGAAGGTGAATGAACACATTTCGAACCGAACACTGATTTTGGTAATAAAATTCAATGATTTGCAAGCGTTTCTCGTTAGTAAGTCTATTCATGATGAAATGTCAAAGCATACTGAGCATCTTTCTCTTTGACACCATGTCTGAAATCCCACGTGATCTGTCAAATACTAATGCATGAAAATCCTAACCTCAAAAAAATCACCCTTTATAAGGGCCATAGTATGCTAAGCTTCCAATCATCGGGCATGCGTTCTTCTAGCCAGATTGCGCAGACAATCTGATGTAAACGGTATATTAACGTGTCGTCTCCTTTCTTAAAAAGTTCAGTGGCAGCCCATTGGCTCGTGCTGCATTGTTGTTCTTCAGTCGGTTCACTGCTACTTGGACCCCATTCTGACTAGGAGGTAAACATTCTATACCATCATCAGGGATTGGTTCTGTGGGTAAAATGTTCTTTCCATATCCCCAGCACACTATCTGTATCAGTTACGAGATTTCCTTTTCTGTCTTTGCAGGAGGGTGCAACTGCACAAAAGCCATTGGTTTGATATTTGATTCTTTGATAGAATTTCCTTACTTCATTCTAACTTCTGCACATCTCAATTCAATCACACTCATGTATTTCAATTTATTTATTCTTTCTGAGGAATAGACGTTTCTCCTCTCTCCTTTTCTGCATATACCTCCCATTTATCTGCTACTGATTGCAGGGTTGCTCTGTATTTCGACTTTCTTGGTCGAACCATGGATGGGGGATGGATTTCATCTGGTATCCAGGTTTGGACTTTGTGGCATTTTTGGGCAATGGATTGCCACTGCGCCATTATATCATCGGAATAAGGAGGGCTTTCATCAAGCAATTGAGTCAGTCGAGTGGAGTTCAAAGCTCTGCTTGAAAACCCTATCCTTTCCCAAAGTCTTTACCAAGTGCAATAAAATAGACTCTAAATCTCATCACCGTCTTCATTCTAAAGCCATCGGTGAAAACCGAGGTCTTAACAACCTCAAATAAGGTAGTCGCCGATCATTTTTCCTGTCGACGAAGTCGAATGATGAGTATGGCATGGCGCTGTGGCCTTTATCCACCTCTTTCACCATGTCCAGTTCGCTCAGGCTCTACACAGTCTTCCGAATATACACCCTGAGATATTAGTCTGCTGATATCATCAAACACTGCCTGCTGATATAAAAATAACAAGTAAAAGCGAATTCGGCCGAGCCGAATCTTGGGAACCCACCGTCATGGTTTCTGCTAAAAATTTATACAAAATAAGTTTAGTTGAAAAGGCATGATTTTATTCTACATACCAAAATTCTGTCAAACCAGCAAAAATTACGGCTTGTAAGGACTCAAGAAGACAAGTCGAAAGATCGTCGCTGTGCAAGCTATATCAGGTTATAGACTGATTTGGGCCATTCTTGGCACAGTTGCTGAAAGTCATAATCGAACACCATATGCTCACTTTCAGCCAGAGGCGAAAACTCCTCTATGATATAAATATCATATTACACTGTCTACTAGCTGTCCCTTTCCCAATGCATGTGTTTGTGTAATGGCAGATTTTTTGTCTACACAATTACACTACTGCCATGGCATACATATGATTTTGTGCGTCTTTTGGAAGTTGTATTGATTTTCGACTTGGGAAGAATATGTGAGTGCTTAAAAAAAGTGGACTCCGCATATATGAAAGAAATATATATACTTCTTTAACTATAGATATTTAAACCAGATAACTCGGAATAACAACGGATAACACCTCTAAATCTCTTACGGAACATTTGTACCAATACTGACAATAAGAAATTTCTCGTACAATTTCAATTTCCACGAATTTTCAAAAAAATCAACTTCTAACTTATAGTTAGACAGAGCTTTACCTGAATTGGCTACATCCTCCTCCCTTCCGTTACCTTTTTCTATTCTTCCATCCATTGTTGTAGTACTTTAAATGCGTTAAAGTGATAAGCCCATGAAACACCCGTCACAATTTGGTTGTATATCGGCCCCCTGCCGAAGGATTAGTTACACCTCAATGAGGGTATTAAATCAGAAAAAAAGCCAAGAATATTTCCACCACCCTCCACTTCACAGGATGCCCTGCGATGCCGCAAGGGGAATGCAATCAAGTGCAATTATTTAATTTCAACTTTTCAAGAGCGATAAGCCAAAAATAACAATGTTCCGCAGTCTATTATTTTAGCTGTGAAACACTAATTTAATTAAAGGCTACCTTCCTACCCACTCTCTGCCTAACAACCTCACTTCCGCCTGTGGAGAACAGCAAATAATGAATATCATCAACCGCATCGACATTCTGCCCTTCCAACCTTTTCCAAAAACCACCCCTTTTCTGCGGCTGTACTACTTTCTTAGCTGAAAGCCTAAGGCTACACGTGTTCTGTTTACGCTAACACAAATGAAGGCCAACTTCTGGTGTTTACACTCGAAATCATCCTAACAGCTCCCAGAGATCATGACCAATTTGAAGACAAGGGAATTTGCCTGAAATCCAACAAAACTGACAGCTAGCACTTTGTGTCTGATGTACCAGTATTTGTGATAAGGTGTGGCGGTAAGGGCACACAGGGTGTGTCGTCTGCTCGAACTGGTGGGTGGTAAATTGGTCAGAAATGTGAAATACGAAATGTGGTTGCCATCGCAACCGTATGATGAGCACACGTGTAATAGCTTCATGTTTTCGAAAGAGTTGTCAAGGTAATGCACACCCCCCAGTCTTGTGGTGTTACCAAGGGCAGCGAGGTGCTGCGATGGGGATGCGAAGAACTAAACCAAGTTTCACATAATTAAATTTCATAATACGCACACATACACCTACGAGTACTACACCAGAGTCAGGACTTTGATCGCCTTTGATGGGAAATGACAAGGAACATAAATGGTGGTATCAAGTCAAGTCAAGTTGTGTCGAAATATTGAAATACAGATACAAGACTGTTGTTGTTGTGGCAATATGTCAAGAAATATTCCATCACAAATATACAAAATTGTAAAATTTATAAAAAAAATATAATCTAAAGATTAAATTTTTTCTTTTAAATTTTTTTAGCATTCGAATAAAATTTCCTTTAAGGACAACATTTGAAAATATTTTACCCTAAAGGCTCGTACTATATTCGTTTTTCGCAGGTGAAAACACCTATTTTTCACGGTTACTTTTTTGAAAAACTACAAAAATCTCAATGATAATATCATACTTTTATGAAAATGTCCTACTGGATGAAATCAGCAAGTTTTTGTGGCTAAATATCTATTATCTAACCAAGTAATTATGAAAAAGTTAGCTAAAAGCGAATATAATACCACTCTTAGCGATAAACTCTTTCAAAAATCTTTTCTTATGACTTAAGATCAAATTTACAAAATTTCAATATTATTAAGCAATATTTTTAAGAAATTTTCTCGAAAAACAAAATTTCTCCGAAATTTCCTCAAAACACAAAAGTTCTATAAAAATTGCCTTACACTAAAATTTTTGAAAATTTCCTGAAAATTTATAAAATCCTATTTAAAAAAATTAATTTGTGTTTGTCGATTTGCTTGTGTATTTCCTATGGACTCAAAAACGGCTGAACAGATTTTTTTTGATTCTTTTAATACCCTCTACCATAAGGGGTATACTAATTTCGTCATTCCATAAATAAATTCGCATAAATTCTCATCGAAATATTGATTTGAGACACAACTAAGTGACTATATCCTTGTGTGTCTTGACATTCCAAGTTCGTCTGACAGTTTGTCTGTCTGTCGAAAGCACGATTCAAGCGAAATTTCTATTTACACTCTTAAAGTAACCTACAAACAAGGGACTCAAATGATAGGGTAAAGCACAGTATTGATATCCCACTTCGAATCCAAGTGTCTGGGGGTCCTCCCTACCGCCAAAATCCCCCCAACTCTACTTATTTACTGACCACGGTAATATGAGATTAAAATAATAGCTATTTGGGAGTAGAGCACGAATCCGAAATCAACCTTCAGCGCCAAGTGTCTGGAGGTCCACCAAAACCCTAAAACACCCGAAAACCGAAAATATTTACCGAACCTGGGGCCTGAAAAGAAAGGTATTTGGAACTAGAGTACGAATTTGACATCCATCCCAAACCAAAATGATTGCTAAACATGATTTATTAACCGACCATACAAATATAGGGCTCAAATAAAAGGTATGAGAGGGTGGAAAGATTGCGCAGAGGAGCGGATCTGATTCAGCCAGTTTTCTATAAAAACATATTTTTTTTAATTTGCTTGAGGACAATTTTTATTAAAGTTTTCTCTGACTACATTTTTTATTAAAATTTTCTCTAGGGAAAAATTAAAAAAAGGACAAATATTATTAAAACTTCGTCTAAGGGAATTTTTTATTAAAATCTTATCCATGAACTAATATTTTAAAATTTTCTTAAAAAAAAATTTTTTTTTTAAATTTTCTCCAAAAAAATTTTATTAAAATTTTTGCTCATGACAATTTTTTTAATTTATTCCAAGGGTAAATTTGATTAAATTTTATCTAAGGGAAAATTTCATTTAAATTTTCAATGGAAACTTCAGCAATTTTTCTTTAAGGAAGAATATTGTTAAACTTTCAAATTTTATGCAAAAAAAAATTATTAACTATAACCTAATTTTACTAAAATTTTATAAGGAAAAAATTTAAAATTTTAATTTTTCTCTAGTTAAATTTTTTTTAAATTTACCTTTAGCACAAATTTTATAAACATTTTCTCCAAAGCCACAATTTGTTCAAAGCCACATTTTTTCCAAGAAATTTTTTTTATTAAGAACAAGTTTTATTAAAAACTTCTCCAAGGACAAATTGTACTAAAATTTTCTGTAAGGATACATTTTAATAAAATTTTCCGTAAGGAGAAATTTTAATAAAATTTTCTGAAAGGACAAATTTTAATAAAATTTTATGAAAGCACAAATTTAAAAAAAAAAAATTCCAGTATCGACAAATTTTACTAACATTTTCCGTAAGGACAAATTTTAATAAAATTTTCTGTAAGGAGAAATTTTAATAAATGACAAACATTACTGAAATTTTCTGTAAGGACAAATTTTACTAAAATTTTCTGTAAGGGAAAAAATTTAGTTTTCTTTAAGGAAACATTTTATTGAAACTTTCCCTAAGGACAAATTTTATAAAAATTTTCTTTGGACAAGTTTTATTAAAATTTTGGCTAAGGACAAATTTAATCAAAATTCTGCGAGTACAAAGTGTGTTAAAAATTTCGCAGAGGGAATTTTTTTTTCGAAAACATTTTGATTCAAAACCAAATTGTGATTTTATTTATAATAAAACAAGGCATAAAAGAATTGATTTAATATTGCAGCTATATCAAGTTATGATCCAATTCGGACCATAATTGAATTGAATGTTGGAGAACATAGTAGCAGTCATTATGTAAAATTACAGCCAATTCGAGTAAGACTTGCGCCCTTTGGGGGCTCAAGAACTAAAATAGAGAGATCGGTTTATATGGGAGCTGTATCAGGCCATAGACCGATTCGGACCATATTTGACGCGTATGTTGAAAGTTGTGGGAGAAGCCGTTGTATGACATCTCAGCCAAATCGGATAATAATTACGCCCTCTGAAGGCTCGAGAACTCAAGATCCCAGATCGGTTTAAATGGCAGCTATATCAGGTTATTAACCTATTTTAACCATTTTCGACACAGTTGTTAGTTGTCTTAACAAAATACCTCACGCAAAATTTCAGCCAAATCGGATAAGAATTGCGCCCTCTAGTGGCTCAAGAAGCCAAAATTCAAGATCGGTTTATATGGCAGCTATATAAGGTTATGGGCCGATTTAAAGCCTGCTTAACACAGTTGTCGGAAGTCAAAACTTAACACATCGTGCAAAATTTCAGGCAAATCGGATAGGAATTGCGCCCTCTAGATGCTCAAGAAGTCTTGACCCCAGATAGGTTTCTTTGACGGCTATATCAGGTTATAGATCAATTTCAGCCATACTCAGAAAATTAGTTTGAAGTCATAATAAAACACCTTATGTAAAATTTCAGCAAAATCGGATAAGAATTGTGCCCTCTAGCGACTTAAAACGTCAAGACCCAAGGTTGGTTTGTATGGCAGCTATATCAAAACATGGACCGATATAGCCCAGTTACAATCTCAACCGACCTACACTAATAAGAAGTATTTGTGCGAAATTTCAAGCGGCTAGCTTTCCTCCATCCAAAGTTAGCGTGCTTTCGAGAGACGGACAGATGGACGGACGGACGGACGAACAGACGGACGAACATGGCTAGATCGACTTAAAATGTCATGACGTTCAAGAATATATATATACTTTATGGGGTCTTAGACGAATATTTCGAGATGTTACAAACAGAATGACGAAATTAGTATACCCCCATCCTATGGTTGAGGGTATAAATATATCACCCACGGTAGCCAATTTATAGATAAGTTGGACTACCATTGGTTTGGTAGTTTTCCCTGCGATAACTGCTAACTATTGGGTTGCCCAAAAAGTAATTGCGGATTTTTCATATGGTCGGCGTTGACAAATTTTTTCACAGCTTGTGACTCTGTAATTGCATTCTTTCTTCTGTCAGTTATAAGCTGTTACTTTTAGCTTGCTTTAGAAAAAAAGTGTAAAAAAAGTATATTTGATTAAAGTTCATTCAAAGTTTTATTAAAAATGCATTTACTTTCTTTTAAAAAATCCGCAATTACTTTTTGGGCTAGTAATTTAATTTTTTTTAGAAATTTTTCAAAAAAATTGTATCTAAAGTTTTCTCGTAAGACAAATCTAAAATGTCAACCGAGTATCGTCATTTGCTCCTGCTAGCAGGACGGATGTTGGATCGTCAATGATAGGATTAAGAGCTTAAATTTAACTCGGTGGAGGAATGACAAGATTTGTATGCCTCTGGGAATATCATAAAATATTGAGCATAAATTATAAGCACCCTCATGCAAATTACATTATTTCCTACAGTAATGCAGGGCATGCTCTTGCGCTCTCCTTCTTTCTCTCTCTCTATCTCTCACTCTCCCTCTCTCATGTTAATACATACTTGTCTTATTTTTTTGCAATATCTCTTGTCTTCACACATTGATGTGGCAGATCGATCTGCTGTCATAGAACGTAATGACCTTGTTAGTCGTAACCAAGCGATCACATTCTTCATTTCCTGGTTGTTTTGTAAAATTTTAATTTAGTTTCATTGCTTAATATAAATGTCAGCTTCTTTTTCCTTCTCTTCTATTCTTTCTCACTCCCTGTCTTAGGCTCTGTGGCTTTGACAACTGTCACATCAAAGATATGTCATTTGTGTTATTTGTCGGCATGCTGTTGTTTTTGTTTCGGTTGGCGTTGTTTCTTTCAACGACAAACAAAGTGTTAAAATTAAACGCATTTTCCATTGAAAACAACGGCCACAATCTGTCTTTCACAAAATGAATTGAAACAATAACAACAACCACCAGAGCAACAACATCAATAATGATAATGAGTTAAATAAAATATACAAAGTTGAAAACTCAGCCAGCCAGCCATCCATCCATCTATTCATTCACCACCCAGCCATTCATTCATTCACTCATCCAACCATCCATCTATTTTTTCCCTCAAATATTGATTTGAGTGTTTTAAATGCTAGACATTTAAAAAAATATTTTCGAAAAAGTATCATTATGGACTTGTCATAATTAATTTGACATTTAAGTGGAGAGGCACCACAAAATGCTAAACAAGGAAATTCAGAAGATTTCCAAGTTGCCTCCCACTTTAGTGCAGCAGAAAGCGCTTTTGTTAGCAGTGGCTGCCAGAATAGGATTTTACCTTCTATTTTCCTTGAACCGACCATTTGTTCCCGATACTTAAACCTTGACAGTTCCAGCAAATTATGCATAGAAAATTTTAAAATTGGGAATTGAAAGTGAAAGTGAAACACTTTCAATTTCCATGGATTGAGGGAATGTGTCAGCTAGCGACGTAAAAGGGAAAGGTCATGACAACTCTTTGACATTTGGCGCTCTCTTTTCTACTTTGTGTGCTGAGGCATTTGTGATGCATCTTTGGCTTCTTTTACACTTGTCATTGCAGACATTTGACATATGTTCAACTGTGTAAACATGCACCACCGCTCACCATCATCTTCCTAAGAGCATTCGATCGCTGGGTTAGTTGCATGCTGCCATGAAGAAGGTAACGGTACTGCATTTCCGGCTTAAGCAAAAGGGAGAGCTGTTGGCCGCCGCAAAAAGATCACTTTGAGTAATAAAGATGACATTTCAAGAAACCCAGTGTGACTGCATGTGTGTTTGTTAAACACAAACACAAGCTTCCTAGGGGGATCTGTCAATCACTTTGCCAAGATTTTGTATTGGCCTGCAGACAATGTTGCAAAATTAGAAAGGGCCTCAACAAATCTTGAAACCAGCTGTAAATCCTTTCGAATTAACCCTTTTTTCTACCGAAAATAAAATCGTTTTTTTGTAATGCCAATGAATTACTGTAATTTGTAAGACAGTCTACATGTTAAACTGACCTTTGACATTTGTAAATGAATTAATTTGCCAGAACCTCCCCTATCCCCTTTCAGTTTGAGAAACCCCAGCAATTTTCATAGCTTGTGAAAATTTCTTGAGAAGTTTTACAGTCTTTAGAAAAAAACGTTGCACTTTTTGTGGTGCACTGTCTATTGGCCGTTCATTTAACGAGCATATCCTGCCAAAGGATACGCATGTACCTACCTACCTTCATACCTAACTATACACTGAAATATTTCAATGGTTTCTTTTTGAACATAAAAATATCACATTACATTGCATACCTTTTTATGGTTGCTGGAGGTTTTTTTCCCCTCTGTTTCTGTTGAAATAGGGCGATAAACATAATTTCCAACAACAAAATATTTGCAATTATTTTTTAGGGTAAAGTTATGTCAGTGTGTATTAAGTGATTCAAAATATGACGTAACTCTTAAGAATGAAATTTACAGTTCCAATGCAACACAAAAAGAAATCTTTAAAATCATGATTTTAAACATTCAACACAAAATACAAAAAACAAAAAACTTTGGTTATTAATACACTTTTGAAAGTTTTCCTTCTTCTTTTTTGGGTGGTCTAAACTCAGAAAATCTCTTCAAGCCCTGCGGCATTGTATAATTTTTCTTCTATTTCCAATACTAATTTTCCAAATTGGAGGCCAAAGGCAGAGCAAAGCGGGGCAGACCTATTTGTCGGAGCGGGAGTTGTTCAAAACTTGATAGAGCTTCCATATAAACCGATTTCGAATCTTGACGTCTTCAGCCGCTATTTTGCGTGGAGTGTTTTGGTTTGACCACCAGAAACTGTGCCCAATATGTTCAAAATCGGTTCATAACCTGGTATGCTCCCATATAAACCAAATTCGGATCTTGACTTCTTGAGCCGATTATTAAACGATTTTGCTGAAATTTTGCATAAAGTGTTTTAGCCCGACCATAAACAACTGAGCCAAGTATAGCTCAAATTGGTTCATAACCTGATATACCTCCCATAGAAACCGATCTCGGATCTTGACTTCTTGAGCCGCTAGAGGGTTGAAATCCTGGCGAGAACATCAGGAAAAAAATTGTTTTTAGAAGTCATGTTAAAACTTCACCCCAAAAAGATGTCGCACTGCGTCTATAAAAAGAAGGCCCCTTATCATTGAGCTTTAACTTGAATCGGAACGCAATCATTGATATGTGAGAAGTATGCCTTTGTTCCTTAATGGAATGTTCATGGGCAAATTTTCACTGTCCAAATGTCTTCCATTAATTGATGCGTTTTTCAGCACTGCGTCAGTATGTCGACTCCGATCTTTAATAACGCAGCGGGTAATGCAGCGGCTCCTGCTGCCATGATAGTCTTTAACCTGGTTACTGTAGGTCGGTTGGGATTGTAGATGGGCCACATCGGTCCATGTTTTGATGTAGCTGTCATATAAACCGATCTGGATCGTTGAAATCGGTCCATAACCTGATATAGATGTCATACAAACGGATCTTGAATCTGGAATTCTTGAGCCACTACAGAGCCCAATTCTTATTCGATTTGGATGAAATTTTCCATGAAGAATTATATTATGACTTCGAACAACTATTATAGACCTATATATTCAAATCGGTCCATAACCTGATATAGCTGCCTTATATAACGTTCAGGAATCTTGATTTCTTAAATTTCTAGAGGGCGCAATTATTATCCGATTTGGCTGAAATTTTGTACAACGGTTTGTCTCATGACCTACAACATACGTCATAAGTATGGTTTGATGCGGTCTATAGCCTGATACTGCTCCCATACAAACCCATCGCATCATTTTACTTCTTGAGCCCCTAAAGGGCGGAATTCTTATTAGAATAGGCTGAAATTTTACAAAATGACTTCTTCCATGGTCTCCAACATTCAACAACTTGATATATCTTCAATAGCATAGTATTTCTTTTCTTTTAGCCTTTGTTTGCCTAAAAAGATATATCGGGAAAAGAACTCGACAAATGCGATCCATGGTGATGGGTACATAAGATACGGCCCGGCCGAACTTGGCACGCTTTTACTTGTTTGACATCATTATTGTCATCTGCAGAGATTGTATCGGAAGTCTTCTTCATCATCGTTGCTATGGAATGTATTCTTAATTAAAATGATTGTAATTCAAATAAAGATTCCTATTGCTTCACATTTTAAGATTTCAGAAGTATGCAAAATTATTTTCTAGAAGTTATTAAGTGTTTTTTTTTTTACTGGAGGCACCAAATGTTTCATAAAATCCTCTCATTAGTTGTAAACTCAATTTAAAACCCTAGTTTGAAATACAAGCGAAATGTCCTCACAGGATTCTCTAGTTTAAATCTCTTAAATCTGGCGTTGTACTGCAAATCACCAGTGTTTACTATAAACATTATGTCTAATCCTTGGTGATATCCTTTAGGCCATTGGAAAACAAAGCCTACGGAATTAGAGCAGAGCTGCATAAATCTGGCGACAATTCAAGCAGACTTAAAGACTTAGACAGGACATTTGCAATCCAAACGCAAAAAAAAACTATTGGTAAGGCAATTGTTCTCTGTGTCCTTTTGCTTTCTTTCTTTCTATGCATAATCCTTAATAATTACTCTAAACAATGCCTTGGCTTTTGTTGGCCGTGTTTCAGGTGTGTTGTGGAAAAATCTCTAAGAAGTCCTCTAAGACTTTCCATTTTCAACCTTTTCTTTTTGTTTGTTCATTTTGAAGAAGACAGTGCCCGCCCGTGTTTAGGCATCCGACTTGGTTTGTGTGTGTGCAACACTGAAATCAGATATTTTTCTATCGCTATCGATTTCCAGCTTTTGTAGATGATGGCATGGTCTGATGAGCTGACAGACAGCCAGACAGACGCTTTGATTGAATTGTGCTGGAAAATGTGTGTTTATAGTTCACTAAACTAAAATAAAATTGGCAAAAAATAGATGAAAACCAAAAAAACCACATCCATTCATAATTACGGACCACCAAACTAACCAACGTATTTCTAAATGGTTAATTGCCGTTCTAGTTAGAGTTGCCATCGTGAGCTATTTCAAAGAAGTGCGTTAGATTAAATTGTAGTTCTTCACTTTCTTCTAAAGTGAAAAACAATTTGCTCCAATTTTGATTATTAATGTAGGTCGATTGGAATACGCCCAATCGGGGGCCACCGTAGTGCAGAGGTTAACATGTCCGCCTATGACGCGGATAGCCTGAGTTCGAATCCTGGTAAGAACATCAGCAAAAATTTGCATCTATAGTTATCTCCGCCTAATGCTGGTGACATTTGCGACACTGCGGCACGCCGTTCGTACTCGACAAAGGAGGGCCCTTATCATTGAGCTTAAATTTGAATCACACAGCACTCATTGATATATGAGAAGTTTGCCCCTGTTCCTAAATGGAATGTTCGTTGGCAAATTTGTATTTAAAATGGGGCCATATTTAGATATAGCTCTCATATACTAAACCGTCTAATTGGCTTTTGGAAGCCTTGGAGGGAATAATGATTATCTGAATTTTATGACAATTCAGCATCTAATACTTGAATATGGATATGACGTTATTCGTTCCATATCCTGATTTGGCTATATCTTGGCTTCTGATTTGTCGATTTGTCCTAATGAGCTCCAACAGGGCACAATTTTTATTCGATGGGACTAATTGGATTTGTATATAGCGGCCTAGTAAGATTTTTAAAAGATGTCGAAAATCGATCCATAATATATTGTAGCCCCCATATAAACTGCTATTGCGGTATTAACTTCTTAATCACCTGGAGATGAAATTTCGTTTTCCGAAACGATTACCATGTTATATGTGATTTTTTTTCTACCCTTTGAGAGATCATAAAACAAGTAAAAACTTGCTAAATTCGGCCAGACCGATCCAGACTTTCTGCCTAATCAGAAAAATCTAAGTTTCTAGACACTGTGGAAGACTTATAGGGAGATCGATTTATATGGGAGCTATATCAGGCTACACACCGTTTTGAACCATATGATTGTTGGAAGTTATAACGTGCAATATTTCAGCGAAATCGAAGACCTGTGGCATTCAGGTGGTCAAGATTTCAAATCGAGATATCTTTTTATATGGGAGCTATATGAGGTTATAGACCGATTTGAACGATACTCTTAGTGAGGTTGTTGCCAAGTGTATGGGGGTTGTCTCACCTCATAAACTCCCCCTCAACCAATTCCAATTGTGGATCAAATAAAAGCATTTTAACAGTGGAGCAGTAGAGTAGAGCCTCACCTGTCTTTCCCCCCAATACTGGACATATTTGTGGATTATGGCAAAAAGGGACTGAAATCTGATATCCGGTTTATGGCCAAGTATTTCAGGGACGACTCATCCGACCCCTGAATTACACATATACCGACTATAGCAATATGTAGCTCAAATGTGTTTTTGGGAGTAGAATATGAATCTGATATCCACTTTCGGAGCAAAGGGTTTGACTACTCCAATCCACCACCTAGGGGGCGGACCCTCCCCTTACCCCAAAAATGAGAGTGGACCAATCGGGACAATATGGGACTCAAATGAAAGGTATTCGAGAGTAGAGTATTAATTTCATAAAAAAAAGACATTGAGTCCAGGTACCTGAAAGGCCGCCCCGCCCCAAAAACCCCCTCAAATAGGCATATTGGACGATAATGTCAATATAGGACTCAAATAAATGGTATTAGGGAGTAGATTATAAATATGGTCTGGAAGGAGCAATAAGGAGATGGACTCTCCCCCTTACCCCAAAAGCACCACCCAAAAATAAAAGTTGAACGATCGGAACAATATGCGACTCAAATGAATGGTATTAGGGAGTAGATTACGAATATGGTCTGGAAGGAAAAATAGGCTATTTAAATTTGTTGATATCGTAAGGGGGAGGACCCTCCACCCTACTCCAAAAGCACCACCCAAAAATAAAAGTGGTCCGATCGGGACAATATGGTACTCAAATGAAAGGTATTCAGGAGTAAAGTATTATTTTCATAATAAACGTTGGGTCTAGGTACCTAAGAGGCCGCCCCGATCTAAATGCCCCTCAAATAGGCATATTGGACGATAATGACAATGTAGGACATATGAAATATATTAGGCAGTAGAAAACGCAGTAGAAAGCAGTAGGAAAGTGGAAGTCATGGCAATATGGGACTCCAAAACCCCTCCCAAAATTTTAAATATTTGTCAATCATGGCTATATGGAGTACAAATAAAGGATATAGTGTTTGGGAGTAGATAAATAAAGTGTTCTGAGCAGCTACATATGGTATTAACATATTTTTCACGTGGTGTTAATGAAGGTGCAGCGAAGCGGGCCAGGTCCAGCTAATAGTAACACATTAATTCCGTTTGTAACACCTCGAAATATCGATATGCTACGCGATATTGTAAGGGGATCTAGCCATGTTTTTCCGTCTTGTCTAATCTAATTTATTTGTTGTTTATATTATTTTTATACCCTACACCACTACTCTGGTGCAGGGTATAATAACTTAGAGAATTTGTTTGTAACACACAGAAGGAAGAGCGATAGATCCACACAAAATCATTTTCTGATTCAATTTAGCTATGTCCCTCCGTCTGTCTGTCCATGTTACTGTACTTTGTACACAAATTACAGATCGCAATATTCATCTGATCGTCTTAAAATTTGGCACAATTATTTTCTTAGACCTAGAAAAAATCGGTTCAGATTAAGATATAACTCCCATATATATGTTCGTCTGATTTGGACTAAAAGTGCAATTATATCATCATTTGTATACCGATTCCCACGAAATTTTGCACGAGGGATTCTCCTTATCAGTCTCTACATTATTGGTGAACTTCATAGAAATCGCTTGAGATTTCGAAAAAGCTCTCATATATGTATATATATATATATATATATATATATATATATATATATATATATATATATATATATATATATATATATATATATATATATATATATATATATATATATATATATATATATATATATATATATATATATATATATATATATATATATATATATATATATATATATATATATATATATATATATATATATAGCGCCCGATTTTCACTCCTAGAGTCACTGCAAGCGCAGTTATTGGCCGATATTGCCAAAATTTTGTACAACGCTTTCCTCTACGACTACCACAATATCTAAGAAATTTGCTCGAAATTGGTCCAGATTTAGATACAGCTCCCAGATATATGTTCGTCCGATTTTGACAAATATTGCAAAAATGGGGTCATTTGTTATCCCATTCTCTCGAAATTATGCAGTTAGGATTTTCTTATGACTCCTTATATTACTTGTGAATTTCATAGAAATCGGTTCAGATTTAAATATAGCTGTCATTTATGTATTGCCCGATTTTCACTTCTAAAGCCTTTGCATGAGCATTTATCACCCAATCTTCTCAAAAACTTGAAATGCGCTTTCTTCTTGGACAACTGCAAAACGTGTGGGTTTTGGTCGAAATCGGTTCAGATTTGCGTACAGCTCCCATACATATTTTCGTCCGATTTTGACTAATTTTGCAATAATGTGGTTATTTGTTAACCGATCCTCTCCAAATTTTACACAAGGGTTTCTCTTATGACTCCTTTGATCACTGGTGAATTTTATCAAAATCTGTTCAGATTTATGTATATGTGTCTCCGAATTTTCGCTTTCGGCGACTTTCCTAACTCATTGATCAACCGATATTCTAAAACTTTTACACAACGATTTCGTCTATGACTCCAATAATATAAACGGATTTTGAAATTCTATACTTAAATTTTATGTACATTTTAGTTTTGAGGATTTAACCTGCATACCCAATGTGGTGTAGGGTTTCAAAAGGTCGGTTTCGCTCGACTTTAGCCCGTCCTTTCCTTTCCTTTTTTTATTTAATTTTCTTTTGTTTTACTTTGTTTTATTTATGACGTCGTAAGCCTCCATTCGAATCCCGGCAAAAACAGTCGAAAAAAAATTTTCTGCAGCGGTTACCCTTAAATTTGAATCGGGCAGCAGTCGTTGACATGTGAGAAGTTTGCCCCCTGCTCTTTAATGTAATGTTTGTGGGAAAACATTTTTATACCCACCACCATAGTATACTTATCTAGTCATTCCGTTTGTAACACCTCGAAATATTGATCTGCGACCCCATAAAGGATGGATGGTCAGATCGACTCAGAATGCCTAAAAGATCAAGAATATATATATGTTCTCGGCATTCTGAGTCGATCAGACCATGTCCGTCGATCTGACCATCCGTCCTTTATGGGGTCGCTGATCAATATTTCGAGGTGTTACAAACGGAATGACTAGATAAGTATACCCTTTCGAAGGAGGAAAGCTAGGCGCTTAAAATTTTGCACAAATATTTCTTATTAGTGTAGGTCGGTTGGGATTGTAAATGGGTCAAATCGGCCCATGTTTTGATATAACTGCCATATAAACCGACATGGGGTTTTGACTTCTAGAGCTTCTAGAGGGCGCAATGCTCATCCGATTTGGCTGAAATTTTGCATGAAGTGTTCTTTTGTGATTCCCAACAACTGTGCCATGTATAGTCTATCAGCCCATACACTGATATAGCCGCCATATAAACCGATCTCCCGATTAGACTTCTTGATTAAAATTTTGCATGACGTGTTTCGTTATGACTTCCAACAACTGTGCTATGGTTGAAATATATGCTATGTGCTATATAGTTGAAATCGGTTGATAACCTCATATAGCTGCCATATAAACCGAACTCCCGATTAGACTTCCTGGGTTACTAGAGGGCGCAATTCTTATCCAATATAGTTGAAATTTTGTATGAATTCCAACAACTGTTCCTAGTATGGTCTAAATCGGGATATAACCTGATATAGCTGTCATATAAACCCATCTCCCAGTATGACTTTTGAGCCTCTGGGGGCGCAAATATTACTCCATTTGGCTAAAATTTTGGAGGTGGTGTTTTTCTATGACCGATGTTTTTTTTATTTGAAAAGGTTATTTAAAGGACTTGACAAACGTGATCCATGGTGGAGGGTGTATAAGATTCGGCCCAGCCAAACTTAGCACGCTTTTACTTGTTTTTATATATTTTGTATTCTAGTTTATTTTTATACCATACACCACCTCTGTGGTACAGGGTATTATTAGTTTGTGATAAGTATACCGATTGAATCAGAATCACGTTCTGATTCCATTTAGCCATGTCCCTCTGTCCGTCTGTGAGTCCACATATTCTTATAACCAAGGTACAGGTCGTATTTTTGTCCAATCGTCAGGAAATTTTGCATATGTCACTTTTTTTGGCCCAAGGGCGGACGCTATCGGTTTTGGTAAAAATCGGTTCAGAGTTAGATATAGCTTCCATATATATGTATCGCCCGATTTGCACTTAAAAGACCGTAGAAACTACAATTTTCAACCCATCTGCACAAAATTTGGCATGGATTGTTTTGTTACTGATCTTAACATATCTGCAATATTTCTCCCATATATATGTATCGCCCGATTTGCACTTAAATGGCCGTAGTAGCTAAACTTTTCAACCGATCTGCACAATATTGGGCACGGATTGTTTTGATATGGATCTTAACATATCTACAAATTTCATCAAAATCGGTTCAAATTTAAATGTAGCTCCCATATATATGTTTTGCCCGATTTTCGCTTAAATCGCCGTAGTAACTACAATTTTCAATCGATCTGCACAAAATTTGGCATGGAGTGTTTTGTTACTGATCTTAATTTATCTTCAAAATTTCTTCAAAATCGGTTCAGATTTAGACATAGCTCCCATATATATGTATCGCCCGATTTGCACTTAAATGGCCGTAGTAGCTACAATTTCTGCACAAAATTTGACACGGACAGCTTTGTTACTGTTTGCGAGATTTCATCAAAATCGGTTCAAATTAGGATGTAGCACCCATACATATTTATCGGCGGATTTGCACTTACATCGCCGTAGTTACAACAATTTTCAAGCGGTCTGTTTTAAAGTCGGTCCGGATTTAGATATACCTCTCATATACATATATTTCATTAATTTATTTGTTTATTTTTGTATGTATTAAAGTAATAATAAGTACTAAAAGTATAATAATATATCTTATTTTATTTTATTTAATTTTTTTTTTATAAATTTTTTATTTACTTTTGTTAAATTTTTTGCTACATTCTGTCTTATTATCTCTTCCCTTATGTAGCCTCCCCATACTCATTTGATCATGCAATGACCTAGTGGATGTCCTCCGCAAGAAGAGATTGTGCTATTTTCGCAAAATATTCTGTTTGTGGCATCCCTGGTTCCATTATTTTCACTATCTGCTCTGTAGGATAGTGAAAGAGCGGAGAGAGTGCATGAAAAAAAAGACAAGAGCAAATATTTCTGTGCCAATACAGGGTCATTGCTATGCTATCAATTACAAAGTTTGTTGTTTGATTTGTCTGAAAGGGCGTGGGGAGGGGGACCTGGTTCTATTTGTTTGTCAGTCGGCCGTCGATTGGTCGAGTTTGGTAATCGATATCTTTGTTTGGATCATTGCGACAAGCGGGAGTATGTTGTTTTCATTTCATACAGGCCCGCAGTATTCTTTTACTCACTCATTTTCAATTCTGCCAAAATTTCTATGGAAACCAAATGTTTTTTTCGATATATATTTTATTTTTTTTTTTTTGCTGTAATAATTCAATTCATTCTGCTGTGAATGTTTTTAAATAGAAATTTCACTGTCTCCTGTCTGCGTTTTTATGGTCGCATTTGTTTTTATTTTTATTTGGTTTGGTTGGCTGTCGATATCCTCGGGTATTGTGTCAATGCGTGACAAGGCCACCTGGTGGCCACCGTTGCCAGCCGATATCAAATTACTTCCAATGATGTGAAAATTAATCCTTTTCCTCCCGACCCGCAGTTCAATGTGCGTATAATGATAATGGTGGGGTGTTTTTTTTTCTTTTTCCAAATGGTCGAGCATTGGTGTAATTATTGGCATTCGAATTTAGCGGCATTTTTAATTGTGATTTATATGATTTTGATTTTGATGAGTATGTATGTGTATCACAGCTAAAAGTTTTACATATGAGAAATATATATAACCCAGTGATTTTTCAACAATTATTTAGATTGTACAGATTTCAAGGCCGAGCGAAGTAATTTTCTCCGAGGGTAACGGTCTCTATGTTCAATTTTTAGCACCAAGTGTAATACGCCATTCTTCACCAGATCTTTCCATTAATACTTTAGTATTGCCTGTTTGAAGAATAACAGCCATGAGTGTTTATTAAGGGT
This sequence comes from Stomoxys calcitrans, assembly GCF_963082655.1. NCBI lineage: Eukaryota > Metazoa > Arthropoda > Insecta > Diptera > Muscidae > Stomoxys > Stomoxys calcitrans. Next base: position 197,631,823 of record NC_081554.1, on the reverse strand, counting down.
TTGTCTGACTAAAGCTTCTTCTTCAATTCTAATAACATGACCTATCCAAGGTAAGCGTCTTGGCCACATAACTTTTATATATGAATTTTACAACTTTGTCTTCTTGGTTGACCTTCTTGACCTCCAGCCAAACCTAGAAGACAAAGTTTTAAAATCAAATTTTTCGTTATATACTCCATTTCTCTTCCCGTTGAAGATACAAAGATCAACTCAAAATTTACAGTTAGCGTTCTTGGAAACTAAATGTCAACCAAATTTTCATAAGAAAATATTTTTTTGCCTAATAGTCCAAAAAATTTCAAGATTTTTATGAGTTAATCATCATTCTGTTTATTGCTTTTTTTTAACGATTATCTCACAATCTCCATTTCTCATTCCAATTGAACAAAATGCTTCCTTTTTCCCAAAAACAATTGATTTCTTAGAATTCCATGATGACTAAAAGATTTCATACATTTCTTTTCACAAAATGTTCAGAACATTCCCATCATATAGTCCCCAGTTAAAATCAGTTATTGCCCTTAACAGTTGGCATTTCGATGGCATAGTGGCATGGCCCATTATTATCTAATCCTAGTGCAACTTCCTCATTACGTATCTCTGCTATGGCATCTTTTGAATTTTTTCATTCATTTTCATTTCGTATGATGATTATTGTTTGCAATGCCGTGTGATTATTTTTTGTAAATAGGAAATGGCAAAGAAAGGAGAACAAAACATTTCACCGTTGTCGTCTACTCGAAAATAGATCAAATGGGCGTATCCAATATCATCGAAATTTTAATTCTTTCCCTTTGGCCAATGTTGCGCTGTCGCCGCCGTTGCTGCTGCCGATTGTTTGCATCTTCGGGATTGCACGCACTCAATGGAACCCACCCCAAAAAATAAAGCAAAGCACACAGCCATAGCAATGCTGCTCTTCATATAGAACGTCATTGTTATGGCTGTGTGTTTACCTGCCCAAGCCAAGCAACAACAGCAAGCATGTACTAACATAGCAACAACAATATAATACCAGTACAACAATAATACGCCATCATCACATAAATACAAGTTTTGAGTTTTTGTCATGAATGGTCGGTTGCCCAAGAGTAGATAAAAGTGGAATGGGTATGAGTTCTGTGTCAAGTCGCTCTCTTTCTCTCTCTCTCTCTTAGTAACACTCAAATATTTTGAGTGATTATCTGGCTGAGTAAATGAGTGCTGATTGTTATTTAATTTGAATACTACAATATTTCTCTCATTAAAGTTGGAAATAAATGCTAAGGCTGAAGAAGTGTGTTTTATTAGGAAGCTCCTCAATTAAAATTTCTTATTTATGTTTAAAGATATCTTTTAATACCTTAATTCTCAAAAACACAATGTAATGAAATATCATGCTAGTGATTAGCTGAGCTACATATGCACCAACTTATTGAAAGATTATTGATGGTAACGAAGAGGAATATTGTTGTAACACTAATCGAACTTCGTTTTTCTATCGAATATACATACATACATACAAAGTTTTTTTTTTACTTTCATGAATTCTTACTTCCCTTACACATAGAAAGTGAATTTAGCAAAGGATTTCTTTACACCCATCGCTTACCATTGTGGTCATGGTTGCCAGATTTTTTTGAGACAGATCTCCAAAATTCCGAACAAATTCCCCAAACAAAAAGAAATCCAATAAAGAAAAAAGCCCGGATTAAAATTTTTTATAAAAAATTAGGTTTTCTGCCAATGGCCAATTCTGCCAATAAACTTACAGTGACAAAATTAAAATGCATCATTAATTTTGTCACTGTAAGTTTATTGACATTTATCTTAAATCTCTGGATGTCAAAGTGGGTGGGAAAAACATTAGCCGAAAGTCGATTCCACATACGAACGGTTCGGGCAAAACAAGAATTCTCTCTATTGTGCATTGTGCGGTCCACTGGGCAATCAATTACAAACGGGTGTGAGTTCCTGGAATGTCTGAAATCCCTGACAAACCCTGATAGAACAGCATCAAACGACCCACATTGCGAGGCAAGGGAGGCAATAGAGTTGGATATCGTACTGTCCTCAATCAACGCCATCGCCATTACTAAAACTACCCATTCCTTTGGGAAAGGGTACTAAAACTACCCTTTCCTTTGGGAAAGGGAACTAAAATTACCCTTTTCCTTTTTTGAAAGGGAACTAAAATTAACCTTTTCTTTGGGAAAGGGAACTAAAATTAACCTTTCCTTTGGGAAAATGTACTAAAACTATTCTTTCCTTTGGGAAAGGGTACTAAAACTACACTTTCCTTTGGGAAAGGTTACTAAAACTACCCATTCCTTTGGGATAGGGTACTAAAACTTCCCTTTCTTGTGGGAAAGGGTACTAAAACTACCCTTTCCTTTGGAAAGAGTACTAAAACTACACTTTCCTTTGGGAAAGGTTACTAAAACTACCCTTTCCTTTGTGATAGGGTACTAAAACTTCCCTATCTTGTGAGAAAGGGTACTAAAACTTCCCTTTCTTGTGGGACAGGTACTAAATCTACACTTTCCTTTGGGAAAGTTTACTAAAACTACCCATTCCTTTGGGAAAGGTTACTAAAACTGCCCATTCCTTTGTGATAGGGTACTAAAACTTCCCTTTCTTGTGGGAAAGGGTACTAAAACTTCCCTTTCTTGTGGGACAGGGTACTAAAACTACCCTTTCCTTTGGAAAGAGTACTAAAACTACACTTTCCTTTGGGAAAGGTTACTAAAACTACCCATTCCTTTGGTAAAGGGTACTAAAATTAGCCTTTCCTTTGGGAAAGGGAACTAATACTACCGTTTTCCTTTGGGAAAATGTACTAAAACTACTCTTTCCTTTGGGAAAGGGTACTAAAACTACACTTTTCTTTGGGAAAGGATACTAAAACTTTCCTTTCTTGTGGGAAAGGGTACTAAAACTTCCCTTTCTTGTGGGAAAGGGTACTAGAACTATCATTTTCTTTTGGAAAGGGTACTAAAACTATCCTTTCCTTTGGGAAATGGTACTAAAATTACCGCTTCCTTTGTAAAAGGGTACTAATACTACCGTTTTCTTTAAGAAAAGTTAAAGGTACTAGAGTTACTCTTTCCTTTGAAAAAAAGTAAAATAACTATCATTTTCTTTGGGAAGGCCACTAAAACTACATTTTCCTTTGGGAAAGAGTACTAAAACTACCATTTCCTTTGGGAATGGGTACTAAAACTACCCTTTCTTTTGGGAAAGTGTATTTAAACTACCCTTTCCTTTGGGAAAGAGAACTAAAGCTACCCTTTCCTTTGGGAAATCGTACTAAAATTACCAATTCCTTTGTAAAAGGGTACTAATACTACCGTTTCCTTTAAGAAAATGTACTAAAACTACCCTTTCCTTTGGGAAAAGATACTAAAACTAAACTTTCCGTCAGGAAAGGGTACTAAAATTATCCTTTCCTTTGCGAAAGGGTTCAAAAATTACCCATTCCTTTGCGAAATGGTACTCAAACTTTCCTTCTCTTTAGGAAAGGGTACTAAAACTATCCTTTTTTGTGGAGAGGGTACTAGAACTTTCCTTTCCTAATAGAATGTTTACTTTAATTACCTTTCCTTTGAAGAAAAGGTGCTAAAACTACTCTTTCCTTTGGGAAAGGGAACTAAGACTACAATTTCCTTTGGGAAAAGAAGCTAAGACTACCCTTTCCTTTAGAAAAGTGTACTAAAACGACCCTTTCCTTTGGGAAAGGGTGCTTAAAACTCCCTTTACTTTGTGAGAGGGCACATAAAATACCCCTTTCCACTAAAATTGCCTTTTCCTTTGCGAAAGAGAACCAAAACTAACCCTTTCCTTTAGGAAAGTGTTAAAGCTTTCCTTTGAGAAAGGGTTCTTAAACTGCCCTTTCCTTTGGGAGAGGGCACTTTAACTACCCATGTCCCATGGGAAAGGGCACTAAAATTAGCCTTTCCTTTGAGAAAGGTTGCTGCAAACTTAAATTTTGAATAAATTTCGCTTTGGAAAATAACATAACAACATTTCAATGAATTTTCTCTGAAGACAAAATCCCATATAATTTTCTGTAGGAAGAAAACTTCAATGAAATTTTCTCACAATATAAAAATTTTTATCAAATTTTCAAACAATAAATTTTGAAAAAATTTTAACGAAGGCAATATATTTCTGCATATTTCTTATGTTAAATTTTTATTAAAATTTTTTTCTGAAATAAAATGTGTATTATGTATTCTTAAAAGACAGCAATTTCATGAAGATTTCTTTAAAGAAAATATGTTAATATATCTTTAAAGTTTACATTTCTATGACATTTCCTTTCACAATTTCAATGAAGTTTTTTTTTTTAGACAAAATAAAATAAAGTTTTTATATTTTTTAATAACGATTTGATTATTGTAATCTTTATTTTATAGCTTATTTAATATGAATTCAGGTTCAGAGCCGGGTTTTTCTACACAAAACCCCTATCTCCATCCTATTTAGTTTTTTACTACAAAATACACCCCCATACACTTGAATCTCTGCATGAACGGCGCCCGATTCGCTTGTTGTTTAATGTTTTTTTTTTAGTTATTGTTTTATGTATGCGAATTCGTTGGAAATAATTTATTGCATATTTAAGGTTTCTTTTACCTTAACTTTATAGTTTTGTGCAGTTGTGTCTATGCTGCCTGCCAATGGCGTTGGCACTGGGGAGCCGGTGTAGTTGACTCTGCGAATATGCAAGCAAGCACTACAAGGCAGCACCACCAACATCACCATTACCGCATGATTTCCTGTCACATTATGAACACTTTTATGGATTTCAAAGCAACGCAATGACTTAAAAGCGATCAAAAAGCAACTCAACATGGTAACACCATGTTGGCTTGCATACAACGCTGACCAGCTAACATTGCTCTTAGAGGGGCTTACTTTCAAGTTTAGAACAAGAACCAATGGAACAAAAAAAAAAACAAACTAAAACAATCGCTCTTTGAGGGATTTAGCAAAGCTTTGATGTTAAAAAGTTGTTCGCAATGTTAGGGATTATATCATGGTTCCATTGATATACCGCCCTTAGTAGGGCTAACATAATTTGTGTGTTTAAAAAGAAAAATCATTTTCCGGTTTTGGGCTCAATGACAACAGTTTTCTTATGACCATCTGCGCCTTGCTTCACGTGGGTGGTTACAACAAAACGCACCTAAATTTGAGAACAAATTTATTTAACCACAACCCGCTTTGTTTGAGGGCAAGATGAGATGTTAAATGTTTTGTGTGTGTGTGTGTTTTTTTGGCAAAACAATTCCACTTCGAAGGCAGTTAGGAGCCATCAGCGACCACATAGGGTGTTGCTTATATGAAAATGAGTCTCGGCAATAAGCAGTCTAAGGAAGAAAGGCCCACATTAGAGCCACATTATTATGTAAACAAAAAACCCACACAATGTTCTCGCCCAACTCATAAAGGAAAGTGATCCAAAAAGCAAGCTGAAACATTACACCACACGCTGCCACACCATAAAATTAGCCATCACCAAATTAAGTGGCAGAAAAGCACAATCACAATGTGATATCCGCCGTTCCGTAAATCAGTTCATTTGGCTGCTCTCAACAAAGGAATCCTTGCTGTGTACGACGCCTTTGGCTGTGGACTCTGGTCTGTAACTGGCACACTAATACTCACTCACTCACACCCAAACATATCCGCTTTCTACTGCAGCATGCATCCATCCATCCTCTATGGTTTTGCTCAAAATGGAGAAATTTTAATTGCGCTTTTTCCAACGTTTCGTTGTTTGTTCTTAACTGTCCGTTGTGTTGGTGCAATCAAATGGATTGTTCCTTTGTGTTTTCGAGTTTTTGGAAGAAAAAAACAGAACCAGCAGTTCCTTTTCAATGGCCTTCATTTTGATGTTTTAAAATTTCATTTACTAACAAACCATTTGCCATTTTTTCTTGCCTCCTCCTTAATGCCTATGTCCCATTTTCCACATTCATTTCTGGTTTCAGTACCAAATGGCGATGAATTCATTGTCATCGCCTTGTTATATGTTTGGGTTTGATCCTTTTTATCATTTGTACATCGAAGCAAAGTCATTGAAGGATTCGGGACATCATGTTTTTCGGGGCCCAAATACATTTGAAACTTCAATGAAATTTCCTTTAAGGGCAAAATTTCAAACAATCTTTCTAAACACAAAAATCAACAAATTTTTCCCAAAGCCAAGAGAAGTTTTCTCTAAGAACAACATTTCACAGACATTTTGCTTAAGACAAAATTTGTGATTTCCCTCAAAGAAAAGTTCAATGAAATTTTGATCATTTTGGTCCATGTTATACCTACGGAGGCTCTTCCCGGTGTTCGGATTAAAAGTGCGGAGGTCGTGGATACGATTCCCACCAGAGGCCTGTTCTGTCGCTATAGTGGTATCACACTGGACTAAAAAAGTCAAAATGAGTGTGTGTAGAAAATGGACTATTACTCTAACATAACCTATATGCCAATGTGTTCCAACCAGTACCCTTCACGTCGCCAAATAAAAGTTCGCGTGGAGTTTCTTAGAATAACCCTTGTTTGAACCATTACCTTCTGTCCATGCATTTGAGGAGGCTTCTCGGATTTATGTTTGCAAAACCACCTTTTAACAAAGAAAGACCCAAGATAGAGAGGCTTTGCAACTCCTTAACCGGACTTGAACGCAGCAAGTGTTTGTTCTTCTTATCCTCATAGTCATCAAGACAGTTTCCACAGTTAATTTTTTTGAAGGACTCCCGTCATAAGGCCAATATTGCATTGCCCGGTTATGACTTCTGTAATAGTTGTCAATGACCTCTTGCCGAAAGGAAGCAGTTCGCCCTCCTTTTACGGTTAACGGCAAGCCAGAGAGTCTGGCTAATCCAACATGCATATATAGATTTTTAACTTAACATCTTCTCTGCCCTGAGCATCCCCTCTACTAAGAACGCTCGGAGTGGAGATCCCTTACTTATATATCTTTTTCTCCTGTTCGTGTCTTGGAGAATCATCGAAAACCAAGTTAAAGCTATGTTATGCGCCAAGCCCCTTCAAATTCAAGGCCTTGAACGTGTTGATATATTCTTCTTAAATCTTGAGTTGGAGGATCGGGATTTTGATTGCCTTCATCGATTATGAGAAAAACTATATACAGTCGAAACCACACAACTGTAATACGCTTTAGTGAAAAATTCCGCTTAAGTAAAACTTGAAGAAAGAACCATTAATTTTTGGTGTTATTCAATGGAATTAAATTTGCTTAAAAAATCGGCTAACTAAACATACCGCTGAACTGAAAAAGTTTTTACACCCCAAACTCCATTTTCATATGAAACTTAAATCGCATAAGTGATTATTTCTATGGAAAACTGTCTGAGCTTTGAAAATTCGCGTCATAAATAAAATTCGCAACAACATATTTTGATATATCGCAAATGATTGTCTCTGACTTTTCAAGAGTTTTACTGAGCATTGTTCTCTTTCAACTCACGTTATTTCATACATAATTAATATGTTGAAGTGAAAATTTGCTTGCAGTTATGCTTATATCGCTTAACAGGAACCTAATTTCACTTATCCGAACTACGCTTAACTGAAAATTACGGATACGTGGCACCAAATTGGTGTATTTTTAGCGTTTCATTTATCCGGTTTCGACTATACTTATTGAAGTGCATCGGAGTAGACACCTAATCCCGTTGTGAGTGCTTCGGTGAAGACCGAAGCCTCAATGTCCTCAAACATGTAAATGCAAATTTGACCATGAACAATCTATCAAAGAACAGGAGCAATCTTCTCAGATATCAATGTGTGCTGTCCGATTCATGTTTTTTAAGCTCAATGATACAGGACCTCCATTTTATAGCCGAGCCCGAACAAAGTGCCGCAGTTTTTACATGGCATAGTACCTAATAAATGTTACCAGCGTCAGAAAGGGTTAACAACAGCTGAAATTGTTTTCTTATGTTCTCGCCATGATTCGAAACCATGCGTTCAGCGTCATAGGTGTATATGCTAACCTCTGCATTACGGTGGCCTCCAGTTCTAACACAACATACGCCTTCCTATCCTCTAATTAGGGAAAGCGTGTCCTAAAAATTCTATCTCAATTTGGTCCCCACCTCTTCCTCAGTATCCTGAACAAGCTTTGTGCAACTTTTCAGAAAAATGTCTTTAATAGACTGCATATTCAGCTTCACTTTCAAACCAGCCTGCTTGTGGTCACCAACGATCATGTTGTTAATACGCAGGCTAGTTTTTGGACCTTCTCAAACTCCCTAATAGTCTACGAGCCATTCATCATACAAATGGGCCAAAAAGCGCACAGCCTTAGTAGAATTTTTTATACCCACCACCCAAGGATGGGGGTATATTCATTTTGTCATTCCGTTAGCAACACATCGAAATATCCATTTCCGACCCTATAAATTATATATATTCTTGATCAGCTTCAAAATCTTACACGATCTAGCCATGTCCGTCCGACGGTCTGTCCGTCTGTTGAAATCACGCTACAGTCTTTAAAAATAGAGATAATGAGCAGAAACTTTGCACCGATTCTTTTTGTGTCCATAAGCAGTTTAAGTTCGAAGTTGGGCTATATCGGACTATATCTTGAAATATACCCCATATATACCGATTCGCCAATTTAGGGCCTTATGACCATAAAATCCACATTTATTATCCGATTTTGCTGAAATTTGGGACAGTGAGTTGTGTTAGGCCAGTCGACATCCTTCTTCAATTTGGCTCAGATCGGTCCAGATTTGGATATAGCTGCCATATAGACCGATCTCTCGATTTAAGGTCTTGGGCCCCTAAAAGGCGCATTTATAATCCGATTTCGCTGAAATTTGACACAGTGACTTATGTTAGGCTTTTCGACATCCGTGTCGTATATAATTGAGATTGGTCTATATTTGGATATGGCTCCCAAAAAGACCAATATTTTGTTCTACAAAGTTAAACAATGACTTGTACTTATTGGACCTCTCAATATCCGTGTCGAATTTGGTCCAAATCGGATCATATTTCGATAAAGCTGCTAAATATATTATGCATTTTTCACCGGATAATGACGAAAGGTGGTTTTTATATATACTCGAGGTGGTGGGTATCCAAAGTTCGGCCCGGTTTTCTTATTTGTTTTATAGTCCTTTTCCAGTCCATAAAACTTACACATATGCGGCAATTATCTCATCGACACAATCTCTCATATAATTCCCTGCACAAATCCTGTATGCGATGGATACAAAAACCTCTTCATTGGTTACAAAACCGGTATGGAAAAATCAGTACTTTAGTACTTTTCTCACCCGAGGGGTACCAAAGTACCCCAGCGACAAATTTAGTACCTTTTCAAGCACAACGAATTTTCCGAAAAATTCTGATGATTTCGATCTTTTGTCGTTGTAAGAGACAAGAAATTCTCACTTGATGAAACAAGTCAAGATAAAATAGGGATATTCACTGTTACTAGCTCGAATCATATCTGTCTGACTGTCGAATTTGCGTTATGGGGATCGTTTGGTGATTGAAAGGGGCAATATCAATTTATATTTATATTATTTGACTAATTAAGCCTCTAGAAAGCTTTGGGAGAGTAGCTTGGAAACTTGTCTCCCAATTTCTATATGAGATTCGTGATCTACTCCCAAAATTTAAGTCTAATAAAGTACAGATTCGTCTATATGTTTGTTTGGGGGTTTTTGGGGTGGGGCGTTCCTCCTAGGTACTGGGGTCAAAAATTGTGTTTTTGGGTAACTATCAACTTAAAGAACAGCGCGAAAACTTCTCAGTCGACATTTCCTTGGGAAAAGTTTTTACTATCAATGTACAATTAAAAATTTTATCGCTGATCTAATCTCGGATACACCGCAAAGATGGCGCTGCTTTGTCATCGGTTAGGATTTTATATTAAGGGTCCAAGAATTTTTCTACTGAGATTTTTTTGCGGTTAGCTTTATCATTTTCATCACCATAATTTGGAATATCTCACATCTCTGATTGGCTGTTGTAATCTGCAAGCAGAAGTTTTCCAGAGAAATATTTTTGATTTTTGTAATGGCCTTAATTTTCCATTCCATAGAGATGTTTTGCCTTTTTCAATCACAACTATCGAGCAAAGATGACTTCTTTTCATTGAGTGAAAATTAGTTATTTAAAAGGCCCTTTTTATCCCCCAATCACTGTCTTGCCTGGCCCATGTTCATACGGTAGTCCTAAAACTCACCGTTGCCATTGACGTTTATTTATTATATTTTGCTAACGATTTTCAGATGAGCTGACGATGATGTTGATGTCGACGATAATGATAATGATGAAGTTAACGACCATTGCTGTGGTGGCTGTGCTCCTTGCTTCCCTCGTCACGTTTTCCGTGGTTTCATATTTCAATGAGTTCTTCATTTCGGGGTTTCCACAATAAATGCAGCAGACGAGAATTTTTCAAAATGTAATGAATTCAGTTCAATTTCGTTTCAGGCAGTTTTTGTTGAAAATAATCGTACAAAGGACAGATATCTATTGTCAACAGAGACAATCATTATTTTGTTTTTTTGCAAAAACCATTACAAACAAATTCTACTTTTCCCTTTTGGGCTAGATAGCAATTTAAATAAATCAGCTTTCTTCTTCTGCTTCTTTCGCCTCAAAGGTATTCAAATTTCCCTTTTTTAACGTTTCAAAAAAAAAAACAAAAACGCCGAGTTCAGAATACAGCCGCGTATTAGCAGCTTCATTACAACTTTTTGTGGTTAATAAATAATAATAATGAAAAAATGCCAACTAAGAAGTCGGCAACGACAATGACGAGGTGACTCACGTTTTTTTCGTATTCTCCATTGTGGTATATAGTCCTCCATTTACGCTGTGTAACACTTGTATGGCGCCAGCAGTTTAATTCATGAATGCATTTGCGAATTGCTTTGAAGAGAGCTAAGCTCTCGCCCTAGAGTCAATTGTTTGCATTCTTTTTCGTTATCGTTTCTTTTTTTTGCTGTGAACAGCACAAAGGTCTTGGAAATGAGGATTAGAGATACAAAGTTCATACCGATTATATTTTTCTTTTTTGGGCAAATTTTAATCAGTTATTGGATACCCTTTGAAAGCAAACAAATCGAAAATTTAAATGAAAATTAAAAAAAATACCTTAGAAGAGGAAATTAAAAATTGCTTTAAATTTAAAAACTTTTATTAAAAAATTTAAAAATAACAAGAATTAAAGCCAAATGTTTAAGCAGGACCGTAACTATCGTGGATCGTATAAGAATTTGGCAAGGATGGTGAAAGTCAAAAGTTCATATCGCCTATTCATCTAATTCGAGGAAGCTTAAAGCAGCTGCTGAAGAAGTCAAATTGGGGTATTGGTTTATGTGAAAGGTGAATCAGTACACCCAGAGAAAAATTGATACCAAACGTCCTCATATCTGGAACTGGTATTGGTTTTAATACCAATCGGTTATTAGTTTTAGCACCAGACCGTCATTGCGATTTGGCTGGAAACAAGAAAGCTACCGTACTTGCACAATGAGCGATTGCGCAAACACAAACATTGTCTGCTGAATATTAGTAACGAATTGTTGATGCAAATTGAAGAAGTATGTCGAGGGGTTTAACTTAACTCACTGTCCCAAATTTTGATGACATCGGACAATAAATGCGCCTTTTATGGGCCCAAAACCTTAAATCGAGAGATGTGTCTATATGGCAGCTATATCCAAATCTGGACCGATCTAAACCAAATTGAAGAAGATGTCGAAGGGCCCAAATTCTGTCCTCAATTTTGGCGACATCGGACGTATTTGCCTTTTATGGGCTCAAAACCTTAAATCGAGAGATGGGTCTATATGGCAGCTACATCCACATCTTGACCGATCTGTGCCATATTGCAGAGGTATGTCGAGGGGCTTAACTTAACTCACTGTTCCAAATTTCAGCAAAATCGGATAGTAAATGTGGCTTTTATGGTCCTAAGACCCTAAATCGGCGGATCAGTCTATATGGCAGCTATATCCAAATTTGAACCGATCTGAGCCAAATTGAGGAAGGATGTCAAAGGGCCTAAAACAACTCAGTGTCCCAAATTTCCTCAAAATCTGATAAAAATTGTGGCTTGTATGGGCCTAAGACCCCAAATCGGCGGATCTGTCTATATGGGGGCTATACGAAGATATAGTCCGATATAGCCAATCTTCGAATTTAACCTGCTTATGGACACAAAAAGAATCTGTGCAAATTTCAGCTCAATATCTATATTTTTAAAGACTGCAGCGTGATTTCAACAGACAGACGGACGGACATTGCTTTGATCAATGATCAAGAATATATATACTTTATATATATTTATTTATGTATATATATATATACTTTATAGGATCGGAAATGGATATTTCGATGAATGTATATACCCCCATCCTTCGGTGGTGGGTATAAAAATATTTACAAACAAAAATAATTTGGTTTGAAAACACTTCGGGTCAGCTACCCCGTACGCAATTCTTACAAAAAAAAATATATCAAATGTCCCTAGAGATTTCATGTTATGACATTTCAATTTCCTTTTTAATTTTTTTTTTTTTCCATGAAGAGAAACCGCAGAAAACAGTGATAAATTCAAATTTGCCCATGAATATTCTTTTTAAGAACAGCTCTGAGATTTCTCTCATATCAAGGCAAATTTTGCCCATGAACATTCCACTAAGGAACAGGAACAAACTTCTCACATATCAATGAGTGCAGTACGATTCAAGTTTAAGCTCAATGATAAGGGGCCTCCTTTTTATAGCCGAGTCCGAATGGTGTGCCGCAGTGCGACACGTCTTTGGGGAAAAGTTTTACATGGCATAGTACCTCACAAACGTTGCCAGCATTAGGAGGGGAAAACCACCGCTGAAAATTTTTTCTGATGGTCTCGCCAGGATTCGAACCCAGGCGTTCAGTGTCATAGGCGGACATGCTAACCTCTGGGCTACGGTGGCCTCCATATCAATGAGTACTGTCTAATTCAAGTTTTAGCTCAACGATAGACAATAGTGACGATTTTAAAAGGCCACGTCGGGATTCTACATAAAAAAGTTTTACACTGAAGGCACTGTAATCGCCGCCAGTTACAGTAAAGTGGTAACTACCATTAACAAATTTTAAGATGTTGTCTTCACCATTTGAACTCAGGCGTTCAGCGGCGCGGTGGTCTCCGATAGCGATTAAATAGAGTTAAAAAAATCGATATTTTCCCAAAGACAAATCTATGACTTTACGAATACCTAGATTTTATTTCTGACTTTCTATTTTATTCTAAGCTGAAAGAGCGAAGCCCTGAGATTAAAATTTTAATTTGGCTTCCTACTTGATGGTATCATAGCATCTTTTGAATGTTATACAATATTGTGGTAAACTAAGACCGCCTGCATTTGGCCAATGGCCAAGACTAGCATTGATCTAAGTCCTTTATCATTGCAATACATCTTACGGCTTTTAAATAGTGAAATGTGCATTTTTCAGGTGATTAGGATTAACCATCCCCTTTGTCATAACTTTGACTACTGTTTAATTACAAAAGTGTGGATATTGCTGAAGTTAGACAGGCATGGATATGGTTTACCATTTGACCAGTAGTTTCAGCAATTATTAAATACTGATGAACCAAAATATTATCCTTTTCTGCTACCACACACACACACTCGCTTATAGTTGAGGTTTGAGAAATTGACCTTTGATTTTAAAGGATTTTATCGAAAGGCAAATGAACAACCATTCATGTATCCATCAATCTTTAGGCAATTGCTGGTACTACTCTTTCGACCACATTAATTTTGTATGCTGCCAAGAAAATCCGATAATGAGGGCAAATTCTAAACAGAAGCAAAAAAAAAAAGAGAAAAAATCCCAACAAAAGCATTTCCAACAAACAAGGATGTGTTTGATGGACATGATCCTTTCTTGTTGATGGTGTTGTTGCTGTTGCTATTGTTGAGTTTAAAGCATTGTGGTTTAATTCCCTCGAAATGCCAAACAAGGCTTCTTTGTTTGTCTGGTTTCTAGGGAATCTTTTTGTTGTAGAATATTTAGTGGGTCAGGTTTTTGAACTGGCTGATGACTGGTTTCCTTCGTTTTTTCCATGGACCCAGACAATGGCTGCGAAGACAGTGTTGATATGCTGATGACAACATTCCATGGAGGGATTTCTTCATTATTAAATGAATTGCCTTTTGCCAAAGGCCTATGGTATCAACCATTAAAGATCTGCCAAACTGTTCATCACTGTCTCATGCTGCTGTCAATTTGTCAAGTATTAGACAAAAGTTCGAATATGAATATCGCCTTGTTAGAACCACTAAAGGACGAATCAAGGATTCGCTATGATGATTTTTTCGTCAGCAGAGATTCTTTTTTAAGGGAAGTTTTATTTCAACTGTTCAAATACAGGTGCTTTGCGTTTTTTTTTTTTCTTTCATTTGCTGTATCTTCAACCACGACTCCGCCTACTCCATTCAAGTCCCTGCTGGTGCGTTGTTCCCTGCTGCTTGGCATCTTGGTATGAGATATTTGTTTTATTATTGAATTGTTTGTTTTGTTTTCCATGGCTGTGAAAATCATTTAAAAGCCTTAATGCTCTTTGTGCACAAACACAGCTTTCTCGCTCCTCTTCACTTCATTGTTGTCCTTTTTCGTTCTTGCCATTTATTTGTCAAGTACACAATGTTGGGAGTGCGTTTGGAAGTGAATCTGGATCCTGGAGTCTTGTGCAAACGTTGCTAACCAACAACTGTCATCTCTCAGGGCAACCCCCAGTCCGCTTCGCGTATGAGCTGCCTCTCATCCTTGATAGAGATGAGTTTGAGAATGATGATGTTATAGTTCCATGGGACTAGAGGATGTGGTGAGAGTCGAGCAGCCGCTACCGTTCATTTTTTTTTCCTATGCTTTGTCTTATTATCATTATACACTTTTTTCTTTGTTGTTGTTATTATTGGTGTTGTTGTTGTTTTGTAATCTGAGCCATTTTCAAGAACGCAAAAATTACTTTAGGTTTTGTTTGCCAAGCAATTTCCATTTTCTATGTGTACGCTATAAAACAAAAATCTCTCCTTCTGCTGCTCTACTGCCTATGCGATGGCAAAGCGTTGCTAGGATGCAAGCACAAAAAGTGGATAATGATGTTGCCAATACAAATGGCATACCTTAGGAATGTTCGTATTTCAATTGTATGTTTCAAATTAAAAATTGCCAACATTGAGGAAAGCCTTCAAGATCTTTAAGCTAAAAGTGTTGCCAAATTTCTAAGTATAGAACTTAAGCTTTGACTGTGTGATAATGTCCCATGATGTTTAAAAACTTTCTTTTTTATCACAACAATTCCAGGTTAGTTTAGGTAAGAGTGGCAGTCCTTTACGGACTCACTTAGACAATTTGAAGTCCATTGTGATACCACATTGGCGACAGACCAAGGCTTCTGGCGGGAATCGAACCCACGACCCCTGCACTGGTAATCCAAGCACGCTACCAACTCGGCTACCGGGGCCCAGCCTACTAAAATTCCATAAAGAACAATAAAATTATTACAAGTTTAATCCCACATTGCAAAAATACAAATTTGTCAAGAACATTGCAAAACTTCTTACATATCAATGAGTGCAGTCCGATTCAAGTTTAACCTCAATGATAAGGGGCCTACTTAATATAGCCGAGTCCGAACTTCTCCCCACCTCTTTGGGGAGAAGTTTTTACATGGCAAAGTACAAATGTCGCCAGCATTATGAGGGGATAACCAGCGCTGGCAATTTTTTTCTGATGTTTTCGCCAGAATTCGAACCCAGGCATTCGGCTTTAAGGGCGGACATGCTAAACTCTGCGTTTCGGTGGCCTCCTTCCGATTTCAGGTCTTAGGCCCATAAAAGGCACATTTATTATACGATTTCGCTGAAATTTTCGACAGTGAGTTGTGTAAGGCCACTTGGTATCCTTCAATTTGGCCCAGAACAGTCCAGGTTTGGATATAGCCGCCATATAGACCGATCTCTCGGTTTAAGGTCTTGGGCCCATAAAAGGCGCATTTATTGTCCGATTTTTCTTTTCTTTTTTTGACACAGTGACAAAAAGACCAATATTGAACCAAAATTGAATTGTGACTTCTATTTATTATTTATTCGGGATGTTTCGCACGGAAGCGGACATTCCAGGTGAAGTTCCGCAAATCATGGTCCTGTTTTCGTCTGCGTGGATCGTCAACGTTAGTGGGGTCCGATTTTTATACCCTCCACCGTATGATAGGGCGTATATTCATTTAGTCATTCCGTTTGCAACGCATCGAAATATCAATTTCCGACATTACAGAGTATATATATTTAGGATCGTCGTAAAATTCTAAGACAATTTGACGATGTCCGTCCGTCTGTTGTAATCGCTCTACAGCTCTCAAAAATTGAGATATTAAGCTGAAATTTGGCACAGATACATCTTTTTGATGTACGCTGGTTAAGTTCTTAAACGGGCCAAATCGGACCATACTTGGATATAGTTGCTATATAGACCGATTTTCCGATAAAGGATCTTATGCCCATAAATGGTTTATTTTTCATCCGATTTCGCTGAAATTTGAAACAGAGGGTTAATTTAAGCCTCCTGGCATCTGACATAAATATGGATCAAATTGGATTATACTTAAGTATAGCTGCCATATAAACCGATGTCCAGATAAAGGGTCTAAAACCCATAAAAGCTTTATTTTTTATCCGATTACGCTGAGATTTAAAACAGTGAGTAGTTCTAAGCCTCCTATAAAAAGACCCAAATATGGTTCAGATCAGACTATATTTAGATATTGCTGCCATATAGACCGATCTGCCGATAAAGGGTCTAAAGCCCATAAATTCTTTATTTTTTATTCGATTTTGCTAAAATTTGAAACAGTAAGTACCTTTAGGACTTCCAACAACTGACCTAAATATGGTATGGTGGTATATGGTACTATATTTAGATATAGCTGCGATTAAGACCGATCTGCCGATGAAGCCCATAAAAGCTTTATTTATTACCCGATTTCGCTGAAATTTTAAACAGAGGGTAAATCTAAGCCTCCTGACATCTGACCTTAATATGGATCAAATCATACTCTATTTATATATAGTTGCCATATCGACCGATCTCCAGATAAAGGGCCTAAAGCCCATAAAAGCTTTATTTTTTAACCGATTTCGCTGAAATTTGAAACAGTGAGTAGTTCTACGCTTCCTAACAAACATATGGCTCAGATAGGACTATATTCAGATATAGCTGCCATATAGACCGATCTGCCGATAAAGGGTTTGAAGCGAATTTATCCGATTTCGATTAAATTTGATTGCTGTTTAAAATTTAATCGAAATCTTAAGGCCCTCGCCATCCGACCCAAATATGGTAAAGATCGGACTGTATTTATATATAGCTGTCATATAGACCGATGTGCCGAATAAGGGTCTGAAGCTCATAAAGACTTTATGTATTACCCGATTTTGTTGAAATTTTGAAATTTGGGTGCATAAGTTATACAATTTTCATCGGATTGTGACGAAAGGGGGTTTACATATACCCGAGGTGGTGGGTATCCATCCAACATCAAGTACCACACGGCAAATTTCTTTCTGAACAGAGATATTCATTCTTAGCATGTCATCTGTCATCAGTGATTTAATATAATTTTGGATAATAAGAAGTTGATTCCACAAAGAGGTTTTATTTTATCGAAGAAATATAATAGGTTAGGTTGAAAAGAGGGTGCAGATTTTAATCCGCCCCATGACACTATGGACATATAGCTTTAAAAACTAAAAAGTAACCTCAAAAAAGTTAATTTTTTCCATACCACTCCCTTAAACTGGTTCATGTCTGGTATCGTATCCCCACCTATGTACCGGTGTCTGTTAGCCGTGCAATGGCATCGGAAATGCTCCAACGTCTTATCATCTTTCCCACATGCCCTGCATATGCTGTCACTTGCCGCACCGATTTTGTATAAGTGAGCTCATAGTCGTAGGTGTCCCGTTATGACACCAAAAGCAATACTGACCTCCTTCTTACTTCCTTTCATTAATAGCCTCGTCCTCTCACGATGCGGATCACGCCATAGGGTTTTCACCAAGAAGTGTAATGGATAATAATATATATGCCGACGATGTTTTCGAGGCGCTTAACAAATATTTCTTTGACTTTTTGAATTAATGCCACAAAATATATTTTCCCTTGCCTCCTTACTTTGGTAGAGCAAAAATACACAAAAATCTCTAATACAAATCTAAGTTGCTTCAAAACCGGTATTTTTTGTTAATTTATGTATTGATTGATTTGTTAAGTCAATTAACTTTAACTTTTGAACATCCACATACATATACATACGAGTATAACATACATAGTTATGAACGTTTGACTAATAGTTTAGCACGGATGATTTGTGGAGATCGATTTAAGTTTTGAAGTTGACTCACCTTGTAGTAATCCAGTGTTGAATAATTTTGATAGCACGGCACATTATACAACATAGTATAAGAGTTGTATAATATTTCACCGTGAATTGATTTTAAAACGGAATTTTTTGATGGAGTTGATTAAAGGAGGTTATTGCTGCTATGGGAATGTTGAGTAGAGAGAAACTTTAGATATGCGATCCTCATATTGTATGGCTGAAGAGGTATGGTTAAATTATTGGGTATTTTTAATTATATATTTTTTCTTTTTTTTTAATTTTTTTTCTGGGGTTATTAAAAATTTTTAACACTCAATCATTTCTTAATATGGATTTTCGATTCAATGGCCATTGCTCTTTTGATTTCATATTTTTTTGGTTTCAAATTTGACTTTAATTGAATCATTATATTCGACGGGTATGCCATAAAACACTGCACAAACTGCCATAAATTCCACCATCTACATATGTGTTTGTCACAGTGTATGCCAGCCAGAGCTTGCTGGGCGAATTTATTGCATTTAGACTTCGAATTCGTTGCGAATGCTACTCGGTGAGAATTTGACACTTGTGTTGACAGCTGTTTGAAATTGAAATGGAAATTATTGTAGGCAATTTGGCATTAGTACTTGGGTATTTGAATTTTTAAACATAGCTACAGGGTAATTAATACCCAATTTAAAGCATATTTTACTTTTTTGTTTTAGTTAAACCATATTTTGTTAGTTGGCACCACTAAATGCCTGATGTCGGCCAATAATTAATGGCAATTAGTTGCATGTTTTTGCCTATGTTGCATTTGTCTGCAATTAATCCATTCTCATGATGGCATTTACTAGGGTGAATTGTTGGGGTCACTGCTGCAATGCCGCCGGCGATTTTAAAACGATTAAAACGGAAACGTTTAGATTTTTGTTTTGTTTTTGTTGATGGTGTCAGTAATAATCACCATCTATTTTATGGGGTTTCTTCTGACATTTATTGAGCATTTAATGAATTGCCTGCCATGGGCGCTTGTTGTTTGGAGGGAAAATTAAAAGATTTTGTGTGCTAATTGGTTATAAAGCGGCAAACGGTTATCTTTAGCATCGAACAGGCGGACGGTTGATCGATCCGGCGTTCGGTCGGTCTAATCGCTTGGCTATCGTTTTATGCTTTTGCTGTTTCAACGATTACGTTTTAACCGTAACTTCTCAACTGAATCGCAGCTAAACATTCGCATGTAATTTGGCCAAGCTTTTGAGGTGGTGGCACCATAGTGTGGTCGTTTCCAACATGACAACCTACACATTAACACAAAAATCCATGATTACAAACCCTCTCTATCAACTAAGAGCGACAGGAAAAAGTACTCAGACAGACGAACGAGCGACCAGTGTTGAACGAAACGAGTTAGTCTTCATTTAATGTGCGATAAGTACCAATACGATACCAAAATGTGTGCGAATGAGTGTGCTATAGGAGTAGTGTAGTAGTAGTGGTGTGTTGTACACACATCCATGCCTGTCAGCAAATGAGTTGAACAACTGAGTGACTTTTTCATAGATTTATAGAGATGCCACATTTATCAATATCTAAAGTCCAAAACTAAGAAATGTTGGTTTATTTTGCGCATACGGGATGGAACCACAATGGTACAATAGAGAGATGTGCGCGTGAGTTATTATTTTTGTTCACGTTTTCGAGACAAAAATTTTATTCATGCACTTTTTGATTTGCGAAGAAAGCAAAAACAATTGGCAACAATGAGTCTCGTGAGTTGTAAGTATTAGAGGTGTGCACGTGAGTAGTCGTGCATGAATCACGACCCACAACGCTTATCACGACTCACGAGAGAATCGCGAATCACGAGACATGAAGTCGAGTGTTGCCGTTTTTGGTAGGTTCCTGTCAAAATTGGTAGGTTTTTATTCTCTTGGTAGCAACCTACCAAGACCAAGTAGACCGACCTCAAGTTTTGGTAAAATGCCATAAGTTATTTACTAAAAAATCGCTGGGGATAACTAATTTAACGCACCACGTTCCCTCAAGAAGACGACTTCGATATCTGACAATGTCAAATACTTAGGTGTGACCTTGGACAGGAAGCTGAATTGGAAGTGTCACATTCAGGAGCCAAGTTATTTACTAAAAAATCGCTGGGGATAACTAATTTAACGCACCACGTTCCCTCAAGAAGACGACTTCGATATCTGACAATGTCGAATACTTAGGTGTGACCTTGGACAGGAAGCTGAATTGGAAGTGTCACATTCAGGAGCGTACTGAGAAGGCTCTCAGATGTTGGGTACTATGTAAACGGGCCTGAATCCGAGGATAGTCCACTGGATCTACAGGAGCGTGATTAGACCAATACTTACTTACGCCTCAGTAGTTTGGTGAACTGTTATGGAGAAAAAGTGCAACATAAGGACCATACAACAGGTTCAGAGAACATGTTGCCTTGGCATAGGCGGCGAGATGAGGACCACGCCACTAGCGCTCTGAAGACTATTCTAGATATCCGACCCACTGACATACAGATTAAGTGTGAGGCAGCCACTGCGGCTATGAAACTTAAGGCGATGGGAGAATGGATTGAGAATGGGAGTAGCTCATACCATCGCGGTATAATCGAGGCGACGATAGGAAACCTAGAATTAAGGGAAGAGGTTTCTGATCGGATACCTGAGACGAACCTTAAAGACGAGAGCGAGGCACTGCTGCCATCTGCAAAGTCTTGGATTTACGGAACCCTAGTACTGCCATCTGGAAGATCATGTTACACGGATGGATCGAAGCTAGAGGACAAAGTGGGCCTGGGGGTTTACATTGAGAACCCAGGGACTGAGATCTGTTTTAGACTTGGTTAACCCGAAGCCTTTCGGGTCGACGCAGTCCAAGTTAAGGGAGTGGGCGACAAATGCGCACGCAACATTGTGGAACAGCGAAACGGGCAGTAGGACGGCGAAAATCCTATGGGGGGATACTGATCGTGAGAAAACGAGGCTATTACTGAAAGGAAGCAAGAAGGAGGTCAGTATAGCTATTGGTATCATAACGGGACACATAGGACTACGAGATCACTGATGTAAAATCGGTGCGGCAAGTGATAGCATGTGCAGGGCATTTGGGAAAGATGATGAGACGTTGGAGCATTTCCAATGTCATTGCCCGGCTTTCGTGGCTAACAGATACCGGTACTTAGGTGGGGGCACGATACCAGACATGAACCAACTTAGGGGAGTGGTATGGAAAAATTACAAATTTAATATTTTCTTTTTCGAGGTTACTTTTTAGTTTTAAGAGGTATCTGTCCATAGTGGCATGGGGTCGTTTCTGTGTATCGTGAATAGTGCAGAATAAAACCATGGATTTGAGGGGCCAATTACAGTTACAAGGAGTCCCACTTTTTAAAATTTCAGAGAAATGGCCGTAAGTTCTGAAATTGATTATTGTTGTGCGTTACATGTTATTAGTGAAAATATACCAAAAGTTTCCACAGGTTGCTCTTAATGTCATTTTCTGCTGACACTGCTGAAAACGTATGTTCTAAATATATACTGAAATAAGATCGGTTGATTAATTCACCTTTTATGGGTTTTATATATATCCAAATCTGAACCAATCTGGGCCAAACTAAACAAGGATGTCGAGAAGCCTAACATAACTTACTGTCCCAAATTTCAGCGAAAACGGATAAACCATTCAAGTTTTATGGGCCCAAGATCTTAAATCGAGAGATCGGAATATATGGCAGCTATATCCAAATATGGACTCATCTGGGCCGTATTGAATAAGGATGTCAAAAGGCCTAACACAACTCACTGTACCTAATTTTAGCGAAATCCGGTAGTAAACGTGGCTTTAATGGGCCTAAGACTTTAAATCGGAAAATCGGTATGGGGGCTATATCAGGACAAAACAAGTAAAGGCATTAAGTTCGGCCGGGCCGAACTTTGGATACCCACCATCTCGAGTGTATATGTAAACCTCATTTCATCACAATCCATTGAAAATTCGATAACTTAAGAACACAAATTCGGCACGGATATTGAGTGGTCTAATAAATATAAGTCACTGTTCAATTTTATAGAACAAAATATTTATCCTTTTGGCAGCTATATCCAAATATAAACCGATCTGAACCATATTAAGGTCGGATATCGGAAGGCTCAGAACATCTCACTGTTCCAAATTTCAGCGAAATCGTGTAATAAATAAAGCTTATATGGGCTTCTGACCCTTATCGGCAGATCGGTCTATAAAGCAGCTATATATAAATATAGTCCGATCAGTGCAATATTTAAGTCGGATGTTGGGAGCCTTAACCTACTCACTGTTTCAAATATCAGCGAAATCGAGTAATAAACAAAGCTTTTATGGGCTTTAGACCCTTTACCGGCAAATCGGTCTATATGACAGCTATATCTAAATATAGTCCGATATTTACCATATTTGGGTCCTTAATTGGGGGGTCTTAAACTACTAACTGTTTAAAACTTCAGCAAAATCGACTAAAAAATTAAGCTTTTATGGGCTTCAGACCCCTTATCGGGAGATCGGTCTATATGTCAGCAAATCTATATATATACAGATCTAATCCAATTTAAGGTCAGATAGTGGGAGACTTAAAAGACTCGTTGTTTCAAATTTCAGCGAAAACGGATAAAAAATGCTTTTATGGGCTTCAGAACCTTTATCGGCAGATCGGTCTATATGGCAGCTATATCTAAATATAGTCCGATCTGAACCATATTTGGGTCAGAGGTTTGAAGGCCTAAAACTACGCACTGCTCTCAATTTCGGATAAAAATTAAAGCTTTTAATTGCTTCAGACCCTTTATCGGCAGATCGGTCTATATGGCAGCTATTTCTAAATACAGTCCGATCTGAACCATATTTATGTCAGATGTGGGGAGGCTTCAAGCTATTCACTTTTTCTAATTTTAGCGAAATCCAATAAAAATAAAGTATTTATGGGCATTAGAGCCTTTATCGGCAGATTGGTCTATATAGCAGCTATATCCATATATGGTCCGATTTGGCCCGTTCAAGAATTTTACCAGCGTGCATCAAAAAGACGTATCCGTGCCAAATTTCAGCTCAATATCTCAATTTTTAAAGGCTGTAGACTGATTACAACAAATGGACGGACAGACGACGGACGAACAGACACACAGCCATCGTTAAATCGTCTAAGAATTTTACGACAATCTAAATTATATATTGATATTTCGATGCGTTGCAAACGGAATGACTAAATGAAAATACCCCCGATCCGTCGGTGGTGGGTATAAAAAAGTGTTGCAGACGTTTTGGTGGACACTGTTAGTGACTTTGGCGAAAATGGCATATTAAGAGATTCTCTGCGAGATACGTCAGCAGATATGCCATATCAGTGACAAAATTTAAATTATTTTAAAGAAGCCTAATGGGGAAATACTTCCAATTCAAAAGAAAACCATCTGGCAATACTCTCACATTTACATTGTGAAGGAGAGTATCTTTCTTCTTGTCTCCAGGGATTAGTGAGTGAGTGAGTGAATGCTCACACGCATTCACATTTTCATACTGCATTTGCAATAAGAAGTTTGTTTTTGTTTTTCGCAATTGTTTGTTGTCTTTATGTTTCTGTTGGTACTTTCTGCTCTTTGTTGTTATTTTTTTTTTAATGTACTCTCAACATGAGCAGACATTTTTTTGGCCGCTTATTTGCCATGTCTATGTCACGTTGTTGTTTTTATTTTTCTTTTCTTTGACTACAGAAAAACAATAACATTTTAGCCATGGCACAGCATGACACTCCGCAATACCGCAAATGGCACAGCAACGAAACAATTTTTTTTTTGTTGGGGCGGGATTTGTTCGCTCATTTTTCGCTGTTGCGCCTATTTAGTTGCTCTTTTCGCTGTTGACTTTGCCCTGCAGAATGCCATATTAAAAGCCATTTCATTGTTCAAATTGAAGTCCTTGCTGCATTCAATAGAAATTCCCCGTTTTTAAGGCAAACAAATGTACGTTGGCATATTCATAAGACTAATCACTGTCATCGATTGTTGTCCTTTTGTTGTTGGTGTTTGTTGGCATGCCTGGTGGTTGCGAACAATATTTTGTTTGTGTGTTTGTGGGGATAAGCAGAAAATCAAACAGTTTTATAGACTTCCTTTAAAATGAGAACCTTCTAAGAAATATTGTGGAAAAAATACTTTTTTAATTCTTGAAAATATTTTAACCCCTTTTAGTTTAAGAGGACTATTAAGGTGTTAGAGCGCTGCAGCGATTCGGATCTCTTTGCAATAGATGCTGTTCGAAGATCGCCGTGACTGGCTAAGATTGGCTCAGTAAAATCCTGGTTATTACACCAAAGCGTACACCGCCTTGATTCACTTTTCTGGCAAACCGAAATTCATACAAGATCTTGGGCCCCTAAAAGGTAACATTTTTAACCGATTTCGCAAAGGCTTAGTACTGTGAGTTCCTGGACCTTCATAAGGCGTATTTTTATTCGATTTCGGAGAAATTTTGAACCGATTTTGACCCTCTTCCTCGCCATTATTGGCGAATATGGTACAGATTGAGCCCTATATAGATATAGCTGCCATAGAAACCGATAATTTCACAATTTTGTTAAAATTTTGAACAGTGAATAAGTCAATTTGACAACCTTGTTCAATATAGTCCAGATTGGTGCATATGTGCCAGATTTAAGACCTATATGTGCCCATATAGGGCATGCATTACATTTTCTACGAATATTGGAGCATTGAGTTGTGTTGTACTCCTCTACATCCCGGCCGCTATGGTTTAGCTAGGACCATAATCTTCTTATATTTAAAAATCATTTTGTGTTTGTTTGTTTGTTCCGTATAGACTCAAAAACGGCTGAACCGATTACCTTGAAATTTTCACAGATTGTGTAGGTTTGTCAGGAAGAAAACATAGGCTATATAATTTTTTGATGTCGGAAGGGGGCGGACCCTCTCCTTAACCTCAAAAGTACTACCCAAAAAAAAATGAACCGATCGGGACAATATAGAACTCAAATGAAAGGTATTCAAGAGTAGAATACGAGTTTCATAATAAAGGTAGGGCCCAAGTACCTGGGGGGCCGCCCTAGCCACAAAACCCCTTAAAATAGGTTTATTAGTCGATCATGACAATATGGGACTCAAATGAAAGGTATTAGAGAGTAGATTACGAATATGGTCAGGAAGTAGGAATAGGCTTTATAATTTATTGATAACGGAAGGGGACGGACCCACCGTTACTCCATAAACACCACCCAAAATCAAAAGTGAACCGATAAGCACAATATGGGTATCAAATGAAAAGTATCCGACCCCCACAAAAACGCCCAAAATGGGCACATTAGCCAATCACGGATATATGGGCTCGGTTTGGTTGTTCCGTATAGACTGAAAAACGGCAGAACCGATTTTCTCGAAATTTTCGCATATTGTGTAGGTTGGTCTGGAAGGAAACATAGGCTATATAATATATATATAACATAGGCTATATATATAATATATATAACACTACCCAAAATCCTAAGTGGACCGATCGGAACAATATAGGTATCAAATGAAAGGTATTGGAGAGTAGAATATATATAATATGGTATTAAAATTTGAGTCTAAGTACCCATCGGGCCGACCCTACCCCAAAACTCTCCGAAACAGACATATTGGACGTTCATTGCAATATGAGGCTCAAATGAAAGGTATTCTGGAGTAGATTTCGAATTTGGCATACAAAATCGGATCGAAGTATAGGGGTTCACGCCACCCCTCAAAAACGCCATTAGACCCATTATGACTATATGATACTTGGCTGAACCGATTTTCTTCAAATTTTCATAAATTGTGTACGTTTGTCTGGAAGGAAACATAGGCTATATAATTTTTAGATATCGGTTGGAGGCGGAACCTTCCCCTTACCCCAAAAACGCCACCCCTATGCTAAAGTGGTCCGTTCATTTCAATATGGGACTGAAATAAAAAGTATTAGGCAGTAGATTACAAATATGGCATAAAATATTAGGTCCAAGTAATGGGAGGTCGCCCACCCCCAAATACCCCCAAATGGGCATATTAGCCGGCCATGGCTATATGGGACTCGAATGGAAGGTATTAGGGAGTAGATTACGAATATGACATTAAAATTTGCGTTCAAGTCTTGGTGGCGCTTTTCCTTCTAAAGATACGTCAAATAGGTCATTTGACCCATTATGACAATATGGGACTCAAATGAAAGTCAAATACCTTTCATTTGAGTCCCATATTGTCACAATTTAATATCCAATTTTGGAGCCAAGTGTTTTGGGGTACGCCCTAAAGCACCCCGTAAGCTAAACTTCATTTTCGTTGGGAATAAAAAACGAATTTGTTATCTATTTTCAGTGCAAAGTGCCGGTGGCCGCCCCAGCCCCAAAACACCCTCCAATCGGTTCATATTTACCGACTCTGGCAATAGGGGGGCTCAAATTAAAGCGACTTAAAAGTGCAGCATGAATTTGATATCCATATTTGTCAAAATGTCCAAGGTACCATCCCTCCCCTAATGAGAACATTACCCCAAAGAAGAACATTACCACCAGGAACCGAGAAGTGGCAATGAGTGCTTTCCGATTCAAGTTTAAACTCAATGGGATAAGGGACCTTTTTTTATAGCCGAGTCCGAACAGCGTCCTGCATTGCAACACCTCTTTGGGAAAACTTTTTTAAATTACCATACATGGAATTGCATCTCGCACATGTCGCCAACATTAAGAGGAAATACCCCCGCTTTCTCCGATGTTCCCGCCAGAATTCGAACGGGTTTAGCGTCATAGGCTATAATGGCACGAATTCGATATCCCCATTCCGGGTGAAGTGTCCCCACCCTTAAATTATATTAGAGAGTTAAAGAAGGCGCAGCAGAGCGGGCCCGGTTCGGCTAGTTTGATACATAGATCGATCCCCAGAATAAACTTCTTGAATTCATAAGAAACTCATTTTTCATCTGTTTGACGAAATTTGTTTATGGTATTCTAAGTGCGCGCCGTCCGTTTTCCCCGTTTTAATACTCTTGGCTCCCTAATGGGTTAAAATTTACTACCAAAGACATTTCTGTTTAATTTTTTCCTAAAACTGTTAGGACCTTCAAATTAATATGTTGCACAGAGTTAAAAAAAAATGTTAAAAGCAGCAGAAAAAATGAAAACATTAACCGTTTCTTTTTGGGCTTTCTATTGTGCATGGATGGATGACATACTCGTAGCTTATAAAGCTTTTGCCTTAAACACTTGATTGGGCGCCACAACAAGCAACTGTCGCCGGCAATTAATTTCACCTATTTAATCACAGACTGTGGACACATTCGAAACTGCTGGTCTTTACCAAAAGACCATTGCCAAAATGTTGGCGACGAGGACGGGATATCACTGCCACAGCCACCACCAACAGCAACATCACCCTCATCAGCAGCATTGGCAACAACGGCATCCCAATTCGAACACCACCACATCGTCGATGCATGTAGAATTTTTAAGTTCAATTTGGTCAACCTCCGTCTCAACAAAGGACCAGGCAACAACAAAACCTTCGTTTAGGGTGGGTGCAATCACTTGTATTAATTTCGTCTCAACCTAAACCAAAGTCACCAACCATAACAAGGAACAACGGCGACATCCACTTCGCAATACTACGTATTTAGCCCACAAAATATCGAATATTGAATGCCATCGACATGGGCCATAAG
This sequence comes from Stomoxys calcitrans, assembly GCF_963082655.1. Classification (NCBI taxonomy): domain Eukaryota; kingdom Metazoa; phylum Arthropoda; class Insecta; order Diptera; family Muscidae; genus Stomoxys; species Stomoxys calcitrans. Next base: position 197,603,682 of record NC_081554.1, on the reverse strand, counting down.
GTTTTTTAGTTTCTTGCTTTCCAGTACAAGATCGATTTTTTTTTTGTCGTCATTGTCTACCCGTTATCAGTTGACTCTAAAATTAAGGATTAAATACTCCATATACAAGATAAACTTGGCACAGCAACAGAAATTGGCTCAAGTATAACTTGGCAGCAGCATAAATGTACACGGAGAGAAAATTACTAAAGTTATCTCATATAAGAATAAAAAACAAGTAGAAACATGCTAGGTTAGGCTGAGCGGAATCTTGGGAACCCATCATTTTGGATTTAGCTAAAACTGAACACTTTTTAAGACGATTTCCCGGCGCGAGAGAATTGTTAGCACCACACAGGCTGGAACATTGAGGGCTGAACTGTGTGGTTTTCATTGCGGTACCGAGAAGCTTAGTTACCAGCTACCGGGTGCGTTGCGGATAGTGGAAGTGGCAGTCGCGGACACTCAGCGGTATAGAGCGGAGAGTCTCGTTGAGAGGCCGGGCGGCACCTGCTCTTCCGCAAATACTGATTGCCTATGATGCTCGATATGACAAAGCGAGCTATTGGCGCCTTTAAACAACCAATGGCCACCTTGTTCCAGTTGCGAACGGACCTTTGGACCGGAACGAGCTTGCTCACATACAGGAGCTTGACGTGAAAATGTGGCCACAACAACAAAAACTATTTAACTTTGGTTATCCTGCATTCTTAGACTCAGTAGTACTATGAAACTCCCGGCTGTACTATGGGTTCCTTGATAGAGGCTTCTGGATTTGACGGATCAAATTAGGATTTTTGCGTCGCTTTTCATAGAGCTGGTAGTGGTTTTCCATTATGTCAAATGTGACAAGTGTTGTGGAATTCCAACATTCATCTTCCGGTGTCCTTCCGCTGTCCAAGTAGTGCACGATAAAGCTGAAGATTGTGGTGGTTATAGTAATCTTCAGATTTCCAGCAGCAAAGTAACTGGCGAGATTATTTAGGTAGACGTAGAACCTTTCGTAGATGTTATTAACATAGGGATCTGACGCCTTGAGCGTACAATTGCCGTCAATAGGAGATGTAATAGAGAATAAGTTCGGCTTAAACTCTCTGCAAGGCTTCGACCTCTCATCAATATACGACTTGTGACCATACATTTAGTTCGTAATCCAACATTTCAGACCTTTCTGAAAGAACGTGTTGAGGACGTCTTGTAAGAGCGTGATGTTGTTGTTGTAGCCACATTTTCATGTGGATATGGCGATCCTTGTCAAGCTCCTATATGTGGGCAAGCTCGTTTTGGTCCAAAGGACCGATCGCCGCGGGAACAGGGAACCATTTGGTTATTTAAAGGTGCCAATAACTCGTCTTATCAAATCAAGCATCAAAGGCACTCAGCCGCTCAAATCTAACCTCAATGTTTCGGCCTGTGTGATGCTCACACTATTCCGTGCCGGGAAAGAGCATGGTTAATAGATCAAGTGTGATAAGGATCATCCCATGGCTTTGCTTAACCTGGTTTATACTTCAGCTTGTTTTTTCGATAATACGATGTAGAACTGTCGCTGTGCTATATAGCTTTCATCTTATCATATATCGATGATTAACGGTTGAAAATTTTTGCAACAAAATTGGGGCCCTAAGTATCTTGGATACTGCCAATAGAAAGGAAATGTGTCTTTACAATTCTACTACCCTCAAATCCTTGTCCGGCCTCAGTAACAATAACACTCTGCCATTACTAAATCTCGGGCCTATAAACCTTTATAATACCGAAAGCCATACTTTCTTACACAACAAGACTGCCCATAACCAGTCCAGACTGCCCATAACCAGTCCAGACTGCCCATAACCAGTCCAGACTGCCCATAGCCATCCAGGCTGACACAGCGCCGATGGCCAGTTTACTGTCCGCAAAGATGTTCGCACTCGACATCCTCGCGTTAACACCATATCATCTCACACATTCCATGATCGCCTGTATTTCCGCCTTCAGCACCGTATCATGGTCAGACAGTCGGAAGTAGATCTTATTCTCTGGCTTCTCAATGTAGACCCCCAGTGTCCACTGTGTCCTCCTTTGACCCATTCGTGTGGCATGAACTTCCAGATGGCAATACCAGAGTTTTGTCAATCCAAGACCGTGGCGCTGGCGGCAGTGCTTTGCACTCGACTCGCGGGTATCTGATTCAAACCTCTTCCATTTCTTCCAAGTTTCAAATCGACGTCTCTATTATACCGCGTCGTCTCTATCACACCATAACTGTCTCTATCCTCCATTCATTCTCCCATCGCATAATCTGTAAGTCTATTGTCGGACATCTAGAATAGTGGTCCTCTTTGCCTCGTCTAGACAACACGTTCACTGAACCTATTGTATTGTCCTTAGGTTGCACTTTTTTTCTCCATCGCAGTCTAACAAATTACTGAAACGCAAATTAGTATTGGTCTAATAACGCTCTTTAGAGGGAGCGGACTTTTTGCGGATAAAGGCCCCATTTGCATAGCAGACGGGTTGAAAACCTTTCTCAGTCAGGACTCGTAGTAGACCATTTTTGGTGGTAACTAATAGGAGTGGGATAAAAAGGCCACACTCTGTATCTGAACAATTTGCTGGATGAGCTACTTTTTATCATGAAAATTACATTAAGGAATAGATGAGATACTTCTTTCATATCAATGAATGCGGTCCGATAAAGAGATGTGCACGTGAGTGATTTTTCACTTACGCTCACGAGACAAAAAACAAGTATTCTGCACGACTTTTTTATGTCGAGACAAAATTTTTATTCACGCACGACTCATGAAAAACGGACGAATCACGATTGAAAAATATTATCCCATGAGGCGAATAATAATTTTTTTTTGCAAACGTCGCACAGTGGGAAAAATTCGAAAAAAATAGTAAAAAATATGCCTTGTGAGAACGGGTAGGAATATCCCTTTGAAATTTGGAATAGTTAGAGCTGAGGTGTTACCGAGGTCAAGGTCCTACGATGTCTGGGCGCCTTTTGGCAGTCGCCTAAAGTTGATAACCTTGGTATATTAGACTCAAAAATCCCTACAAAAAAGTCCGCTTTAGGTGTACAATATGGCCAGATCGACTAATAATGTTGACCCCATATCTACTTTATGGCGTCGTAGATCTATATTTCGGGGTGTTACAAACGAAATGACTCGATTAGTATACCCCCATCCTATGGTGGTGGGTATAAAAACATGTGCCCAATTGAGGGATATGGGCTTTGAAATTTTTGAACTCGAGAGGTTTTTTAATATTTAATTAAAACATGCCTCGTTTGAAGTGCATATAGCACCCGTTTAAATTTACATAGTTTGAACAAATTTTACTTAAAACGCTTGATATGTTCTCTTTACAAAAAAAAAAGAATAATATTTATGTTTAGGCAAGTTTTTTCAATAAAGACTAATTAATGAAAATTCAGTTTTTGACAAAAAAATGCAAAATAGTGGTATAAGATCCACCATGGATCGCATTTGTCGAGTTCTTTTCCCGATTTCTCTTTTTAGTCAAACAAATGATCAACAAGCCCTCTAGTGGCTCAAGAAGTCAAGATCCAAGATCGGTTTATATGGCAGCTATATCAAAACATGGACCGATATTTCCCATTTACAATCCCAACCGACCTACATTTATAAGAAGTATTAGTACACAATTTGAAGCGCCTAGCTTTACTCCCTTGAAATTTAGCATGCTTTTGGACAGACAGAAGAAAGGACAGACGGACGGACATGGCTAGATCGACTAAATATGACATGACGATCGAGAATATGTATAATTTATAGGGTCTTGGACGAATATTTCGATAAGTTGCAAACAGAATGACGAAATTAGTATTCCCCCATCGTATGGTGAAGGGTATAAAATGAAAATCAAACGACAAATGCCTTCGTAATTTACAAAATACAAATCAAGTCTCGGTCAAAATTGCAAACAAAAATTAAATTCGAATCAGTGGAGATATTGTAGATCTCAATTTGGAAATCAGACCACAAACAAAGACTTGGCTGTCTCCAACAAATTTTCGAAATACTGAGATGACCAACTATAGCGGCCTTCCAAAAGGCGCCTTGAAATTTGCATCGATTGAAATTTGTAGTTACTACGGCCATTTATGTGGAAATCGGACGATAAATATTTATGGGAGCTATATCTTAATCTGAACCGCTATTAATGAAATCTTGCAGATGTATTAAAATCATTAGCAAAGCAATCCTTCCCAAATTTTGTTCAGATCGGTTGAAAATTGTAGTTACTACGGCCATTTAAGTGCCAATTGGGCGATACATATATACGAGAGCTATATCTAAATCTGAACCGATTTTTGACAAAATCAATAGCGTTCATCCTTAAGCCAAAAAGTGCCATGTGAAAAATTTCGTGATGATTGGATAACAAATACGACTTGTACCTTGATTGTAAGAAAACATGGGCTTATAGACGAACATGGCAAAATCGAGTCAGAAAGTGATTCTGAGTCGATTGGTAAACTTATCAATGGGTCCATATTTTCTTCTTCTTAGCGTTGCAAACAAATGCACAAACTTGTAACACCCTGTACCACAGTGGGGCTGTAGGGTATAACAAGTAAAAGCGTGCTAATTTCGGCTAAGTTCGGTTTCTGCTAAAAAGTTATACAAAATAAATTTAGTTGAAGGGCATAATTTTATTCTACACAACTAAACTTCTGCCAGACCAGCAAAAGTTAAAGCTTCTAGGAACCGTATTTGGCACAGTTGTTGGAAGTCGTCAAAATTGCAGCCAAATCGGACGAAAATTGCGGCTTGTAAGGGCTCAAGACGTCAAATCGAGAGATGGGTTTATATGGAAGCTATATCTAAATCTGAACCTATTTGCAATCCCCAACGACGTAAATCAGTAGTAAGTGTCTGTGCAAAATTTCAAGCGGCTAGCTTTACGCGTTCGGCCGCTATCGTCATTTCGACAAACGGACAGACGGACAGGTCTAGATTGACTCAGACTTGCCGCAGTGCGACACCACTTAATATTGAAGTATACACGGCGGCATATTACCAAAGGTCAATACCTCACAAGTGTCGCCAGCAATAACCTCGGCCTAACTTTTTTCTGATATTCTTTGTTATGAGCTTTGACACTCATTTTTTCCTGTGCATTCAAACGACCCTGGAAAAACGACCAAAGTTTAAAAAAAAAACCTCATATAACAGCAGGCAACAGCAGACTCTTGGAGTCTCTTCAGAAGGCTTTACTACAGACACAACCAAAAAAAAGTGGCGTCAAGTGATGATTTTTTTTTTTTTTTTGACATAAAGTAAAAGAAATTATTAAAACAATACTCGTACTGATTTGCTTTAATAAATTTTAAGGTGTTTAATTTGATACGATGGTGGGGCCAATAATTTCGGCGACATGATATTTTTAACAAGTTTGAACTTAAATGACAGCATTGACCACTTCGAGGGGGATAGTGGCATTTGAAAATGGAAAACTCTAGGAGAATTCCATGAAAAATTCTTATACACCAACTTCTGGTTTCAGGTCAATCAAAGGTAACAAACTTTTGTAAGGCCTATAAAAGTTATATCTTAAAAAATTATTTGTGACTAGTTTAGGAATTGAATTAATTAGAGAATAATAAGTTTTTTTTATCAAATTAAAAATTTTGTAGAAAATTAATTTAGAAAAATACCGCTATTCATTGCAAAATTTAATTTTAATGATAAATTCCATTCAAATTTAATTTTCAGCAAAAATTTCAAGGAAATTTTTACCTTTTGTTTTAAGTTTTTCTATTCCAACTTTTTTTTTCAATTTTTCAAAGTTTTTTGTTTTATCCGTAAACTTGATACTCTTTAAATTGTTTCCGGTTTGATTGATGCCTTTGTGGCTTTTTTTTTGTTGGTTGTGTCATCATCAACAAAATGTCCCCTTGGCAAGTGATTGTGATTTTGTCCTTGACATTTGGATATTTGACCAAACATGACTCGTTATTGGGTTTTTCCTGTTGAATGTTTAAAGTGTTTTATCTAATCCCTATCATAATTTAACCTAATTTAATTAAGTAGTAATTTTTCTTCGTTTTTGGCTTTGTTGTTGTTGTTGTTGTTGTAAATCATATGCCATTGTAAGAACATGAATAAACACTTAAATGCAGCGCTGATCCGTGGGCAAATATTTAAACAGCCATTTTGAAATTTTTAGTCTTTCCTTGCCATACAACTTGGGGGCAGCGAACATAGACCACACATACAAATGAACATGCAACAGTAATTGCTGTATGGGGGGGGGGGCTGTTGCCATATCAACCACCCACACTTGGCAACAACCGCATACCATTGGCTCAGTTATCCAAAGGATGTGCCTTTGGTATTAGTGTCGGCTTCTGCGCAATGCCTTAACACTCAAATGACAATTGAAACGACTTCTCTAGAGAAAACAAAATATTGAAGAATTTTGTTCTCTGCGGGGCAGCAAAGGAAATAAGCATTTTTCTGTTTGATTTAGGGTGGGAAACGAGTGCTTTTACGTGAATCCCCCCAAAACAGACGTACATGTTGGCAAGAAATATGGATTTTAAGTGGATTTCGATATTAAGTTGAGCTAACAAAGCATTAGAATAGGAAGGAGCGCGTGAATGTTACATTTAATTGTGGACAACAACTCCAACATCCCAGGATGAGAATAGATCTCCACCCTTACTTTTTGGTACTTTTTTATGAAAACATAATTTTTACACTTGGATTTTGTCCGGCTGCAGATCGTAGGGTTCGGTTTCTCTGTCTCTATTACAAATTGAAAAACCTTATTTTTCAAGATAGACAAAGAAAATGTTGTTGCTTTGTAATAGCATTTGATTGGTTTCCTAGATCGCTGTTTCATTTGGCACCAACCAAACTCATCGGTAGGAAAATGGATATGTCCATGCTTTCACTGGAAACTTACTCTTATGACAACCGACGATTGTTTAGAGTAGCGGTTGGGCAAGTGGGGATGAACCCACCTCAAGACAAGAAATATCACCACAGAATTTGATCAAAGTGGAAAATATTTCAGATCTACCATTAATAAAATACAAAAAAGATCTAGCTACAACAATTTATGGTGCAATAAACAAACACTTTGTTCACTTGGAGGTTTTTGAGTTCGCCATCAGTAGCCGGTTATTATTTTCCAGCAACTATATCACAAAAAAAAATCTTTTTTAATTAACCTTAAATACAAAGCTTTTATAAGCAGTATAATCAGTGATCCCAAAAAATTACCAACAAACCAAAACTGTAACAAAAATTGTACGAGGATAAAAAAGACTAAAAATGTATGTAAAGAAGAAATAAAAAACACTATCCTTGATTTTTTTTAAGTTTTGCAAATGGGTGTTTTAAGGAAAATTGAAATAGACACTCAGGTGAGCGTAAACCGATGCAGTGGGGATGCACCTCAGGACTTGTCCCCGTCTCTCTTCCAATATTTCTTCTTAAAGGGTAAAGACCCACCTGCACTTCTTTTTCATGTCATATATCACTAAGGGCCAAACCACCATTCATAATGAGCTACCAAGCTTAACCAAAACCTATTTCTGAGAGGAGAAGCACAAGCTTATTGCTGAACTCCTATTTCTCTGTCTTGGCTGGCTACTGGAAAGATCTGCAAAAAGTTAACTTAAGGCAACTTTTAAACCCCAAGTTTCCGACCACCAAAAGTACACGTAGACTGAACAGAACATTGTGGGAACCAATTTAAAGGTTTGTGGAAATAAATTATCAATTTGATATTAATATTTTAGGGGCCGCCCAAGCGCAATAAAACCTCCCAACTGAATACGTACGCCGATCGGGACCATATGGAATTTAAATCAAAGTTATTCAAGTGAACGAATCTGATATCGATATTTAGAACAACTGTCTAGAGGGTCGTTCCACCAATAAAAACCTAAACGGACATCTAGGCCGAACAAGACAATATAGTTTTTAATTGAGAGGTCATAGAGCGTGGGATATGAATCGGGATGCCACCATACCCAAAGAGGCATGTAGGCTGAACGAGACATCATAGGGTCTCAATGGAAGATATTTGGGAGTAGAAACCAATTTAATCGTGCTAAGTTCGGGCCGAATCTTGGGAACCGACCACCATGGATTCTGCTAAAAATGAATACAAAATAAATTTATTCTACATACCAAATTTCTGTCAAACCAGCAAAAATTAAAGCTTTTAGGAACCGAACAATGATGATCGAAAGACCGGTTTACATGACAGCTATATGAGGTTAAAGCCCGATTTGGAGCGTTCTTAGCACAGTTGTTGAAAATCATAGCAAAACACTACATGTTCAATTTCAGCCAAATCGGTCAAAAATTACGGCTTGTAAGGGCTCAAGAAGTCAAATCGAGAGATTGGTTTATATGGGAGCTATATAAGGTTAAAGACCGATTCGGACCATACTTGGTACAGTTATTGGAAATCATAATGGAACACCACATACAAAATTTCAGCCAAATCGGAAAAAAATTGCCGGTTGTAAGGACTTAAGTAGTCAAATCAGGTGATCGGTTTATATGGGAGCTACATCAGGTTATAGACTGATTTGAATTGTTCTTGACACAGTTGTTGGAAGTCATAACAGAACACTACATACACAATTTCAGCCCAATCGGACTAAAATTGCGGCTTTCAGGGGCTCAAAAAGTCAAATCGGGAGATCGGTTTATATGGGAGTTATATTTACATCTGAACCATTATTAAGTATCTGTGCAAAATTTCAAACGGCTAGCTTTCGTGATTTCGACAGGCAGACGGACGGACATGGCTAGATCGACTCAGCACGTCGAGACGATCAAGAATGTATCTACTTTATGGGGTCTTAGACGAATATTTCGAAGTGTTCCAACGAAATGACTAGATTAGTATACCCCCATCCTATGGTGGTGGGTATACAAACACACACATTTATTTTTATACCCTACACCATAAGATGGGGGGTATACAAATTTCGTCATTCCGTTTGTAAAACATCGAAATATCAATCTGAGATCCAATAAAGTATATATATTCTTGATCGTCGTTACGTTCTAAGTTGATTTTGCCATGTCCGTTCCACGTTAATTTCGAATGAATAAAACTAGGCTCTTGAAATTTTGCACAAATACTTCCTATTTGTGTTGGTCAATTGGGATTGTAAATGGGCTATATCGGCCCATGTTGTACTTGTTGTAGCCACATTTTCATGTTGAGGTCCTCGTCAAGCTCCTCGTAGTGAGCAAGCTCGTTCCGGTCCAAAAGACCGATCGTCGGGGGAACAGTTTGGCCCATGTTTTGATATAGCTGCCATATAAATCGATCTTGGAACTTGACTTCTTAAGCCAAGAACAATTACTATTTGGATTATCTGAAAATTTTCACGAGCTGCTTTATTATAACTTCCAATAACAGTGTTAAGTTTGGCCGAAATCGATTCATAACCTGTTATAGCTGTCATATAAACCGATCTCGGCTCTTGACTTAATGAGCCCCTAGAGGGCGCAATTATTATCCGATGTAGTTGAAATTTGTTATAATTACCAACAACTGTGCCAAGTATGATCTAAATCGGTTTATAACCTGATATAGCTGCCATAAAAACCGATCTTGAATTTTACTTCTTGAGCCTCTAGAGGGCGCAATTATTAGCCGATTTGGCTGATTTGCATGAAGAGTTTTGTTATGACTTCCAAAATCTATACCAAGTATGGTCCAAATTGGTTTATTGTTTGATATAGCTTCCATATAAACTGCTCTCGTGAGTCCCTATAGGGCGCAATTCTTATCCGATTTGGTTGCAATATTCAAATCAAGTATGGTCCACCACCACTGTGGTGCAGGGTATTATAAGTTTGTGCATGTGTTTGCAACGCTAAGAAGGAGAAGAGCTAGACCCATTGATAAGTATACCGATCGGTTTAGAATCACTTCCTGATTCGATTAACCTATGTCCTTCTGTCTATCTGTCCATGTATTCTTGTGATCAAGGTACAGGTCGCATTTATTGTCTGGTTGTCATGAAATTTTGCATATATCACCTCCTTGGGCCAAGGACGAACGGTATTGATTTAAAAAAAAACCGGTTCATATTTAAATATAGCTCTCATGTATATCTTTCATCCGATATGGCTTTTTAAGGCTGTAGAAGCCACAATTTTGGTCCGATCTCTACAAAAGTTGGCATGGGGTGTTTCTTTTAAAGTCTTCATATGTGTGCAAAATTTCATAAAAATCGTTTCAGATTTAGATGTAGCTCCCATATATATCTTTGATCCGATATTGAAATTTTATAAAAATCGGTCCAGATTTAGGAAAAGTTCCCATATATATTTTTCCTCCGATATGGAGTTAAGAAGCTAAAACTTGGTCTGATGTTTTAAAAAAAATTAGCACGAGGTGTTGTGTTTGACGTTTTCAAATGTGTGCCAAATGTCGTCAAAATAAGTCCAGATTTAGATATAGCTCCCATATATATCTTTCATCAGATATGGTATTTTCAGGCCGTAGCAGCCACAATTTTTGTCCGATCTTTATAAAATTTTGCATGAGACGTTCTATTTGATGTCCAAGCACGTGCGCTAAAATTCATTAAAATCGGCCCTGATTTAGATATAGCTCCTATATATATCTTTCATCAGATATGGACTTTAAAGGCTGTAGAAGCGACAATTTTAGTCCAATCTTAACAAGATTTAGCACGAGGTATTTAATTTTACGTCCCAATACGTGTGCAAAATTTCGGTTTCGATTCAAATTTACTACTCCCATATATATTTTTTATCCGATATTTCAATATTTCAATAGGTATGCAAAATTAAAGTCTGACTAGATTTGGAGATAAGTTTTATATATTAAAAGTAGCACGTATACTAGGTGGTGTAGGGTATTATATAGTCGGCCCCGCCCGACTTTTGTCCTTCCCTACTGGTTTACAGATCCCTTGATGCACGTCTCAATTATGAAATTTGAAACAGTGAGGCCCCATGGAACAGCGTTAGATACCTCGATATCTATGGCTTTATTCGGCACTCTTAACGAATACACAGAAACGACCAGAAATGAAATAATTTTGAGTTATTCCCGGTGATTTTATCAGCAATTGCCTTGGTATTTACTGGTTGGAAACCCCTACCAAATATTGAGGTCAGCCTAACAATTTTAATAGGAACCTACCAAAAACGGCATCACTGCTCCTAAGTCGACATCCATCAGTCTACAGCTTTCCACAATCACTCTCTCAGACTGTTGTAATTAGTAATTTGTAATTATTTTTGTTTTTATTGTTCCTTGCCGTTATGATGGCTGTAACAATAAAAATTGCCCTCGGCATTCAACCAATAAACATTGGATTGACCACAGCGCGACAATTGTTGCTGCGGCATAATCTTTAAAGGTTCTCTCTCTTCTCCACATACTTCTCCTGGTGACTTTGTCACCAAAAGGCATTTTCATTCTTTCCTTGCCGAACAAGTCCAGTTGCTGCTGGTTTGCATTGGCCCCAGCAGCAGATTTGAACGGTTTTTATGGTCATATTTTTATGGCCACTTTATGTTGTTATTATTGCTGGTGTTTGATGTTGCTTTTTTTGGCTTTTGAATGGGTTTAGTTTTTTTTTTCATTTTGCTGTTATTGCCTGCTCTTGCTCGGGGTCTGGGTCTTTGTTAAGTATTATTGCTGACGGATTTCCGAATCATTAGACAAAGTTATCGAGCGACCACCATCGATGTTTAAGCTACTTATGCCATCACAGCCAGCAACCAACAGCGTATTGGGGAGAGAGTGCTGGAGCACAGAAGAGCAGACCATAAGTACTTAGACTTTTGCGTTTGAACCTACCACAGCGACTTGCGAAAGTCCCTTTGTTGTGTGTGGAAGGCGGGTTGTAGGGAGTTGACATTCAAGTGACATGTTTATGTGGACAAAAAACTAAATCGAATAACGACAAGAGGCCTGCAACATTAATGGCACTTATCAACAATGTTTGGGTGGCATGACACGCAATGAATTTTATTGAACCATAGAAGAAAATCGAACAATTGAGCGTCATAGGTGGACGTGCTAACCTCTTCGCTACGGTGCCATGGCAAAGTACCTCACAAATGTTGCCAGCTAGGAGGAAAAAAACCACCGCTGAAAAATGTTTTCCGGTGGTCTCGCCAGGATTCGAACCCAGGCGTTGAGCGTCATAGGCGGGCATGCTAACCTCTGCGCTACGGTGGCCTGGTATTCCTTACATATTCCAGAAGTTACCATACATTTTGACTGAATAACGAGGGCATAAAGTTTGCTGAGGTTGTTACAATAGAGAGAACGCTCAAAGCAATAAGGATTTCATGTTGGAGACACAATTTTATGGCACGATGCTTTTCTCAGACCTATAGCAAGTTCTACAAAGTAATGCTATCCAGAATACTTTAATTTTGTTACTATAAATTCTTAATAGTAATTCAAAAAATTTTAATCCAATTTAATTTGTACATTCTTTGCCTTATTTGGAGTACAAAATCATGTCTCGAAACTCCTTTATTCCTTTAATTCCCCAGCACTCACCAAAAGACAGTCATAAAACATTTTTGTGTGGCACATTTTTTTCCAAAGCCGTCAAAAACTGGCTATGACGACCACGAAAACGACGACGACGACGACACAATTTAATGATCTCCAATCGTGTTCCTAAATGAAAAGAATTAATTTCAATTTTTATCTTAAACTTGTGATGGCACACTTGCGCTCACACCGGGCAAAACAGCAATGGCAGCATGCATTCAACGAGCATGCAGCAGATCAGACCAAAAACATTTCCCATTTCCAAAGGGGCCCAAAGCAGAAGGACAGACAGACCAACAAACAAACATTTGTACAAAAACAAAATCAAATCGTATTTAAGTTGCCTCTTCAAGAGTTTATCGCTGGCCTAGTTGGTGTTTGGCTGGCTGGAGCTGTAGTTGCTTATTGTCAGCCAGGTGACAAATCTTCTTTGGCTGCTGTTATAGCATTTCCCAACATCTTTGGTTGCTGCTGTTGTTGTTGCTCTCGTGGGCTTCGTGCTTTATGGCACCATCATCATGTCCATTGTGCGCTCCTTGCCACAAGAAGATGAAGAAAAACGAGGACCTACAACGTTGTTTTGTCACTTTTTGTTGTTGTGGTTGCAGTTGCATGATTTTTCGTTTTGTTTTTTGGTGTTTGTTTCGACACTTTGTAGACCTTAAACTATCTTCTCTCTGATGTGTTGCTTGTCTCGGAAACTGCTCTTGTTGCTGCTGTTGATGGTGATGTTTGTTAATCCTGAACAGTATTGCCAATTTTGTGAAGTTTTTTGTGAAAATCCTCATATGACTACAAACATTATAACTTAGGAAAAAATTTTAGAAATTTGAAAAAAACCTACAAAAATCTAGATTCGCCCTGTTTTCTGAAAAAATTAAAATTTTACTAAAATTTTCTAAAAAAAAACGAAAAAATTTTGATGATAGAAAAACTTAAAAAAAAAATAGAATCATTCAAATTTTTTAAGATGTTAGAAAAGTAAAAAAAAAAATTAAATAAATTTTTTTAATAAAATTTTCTAAAAAGTTGAATTGTTAAGAAAATTAAAAAAAAAAAATCAAATTTGGAAAATTTTTTTCCTAGAAAAAAAACATTTATTTTTGTCGTATATGTGCTTTCACGACCATTTGTTTTTGGTTGCCATTTACCACAGGGATAACTGCCAGAAATAAAAATAAATAAAATTTTAACAAAAATTTCTCAAAATTAAAATTTTAAAAAAATTTTTTAAGAGCATCAAATTTCAAAAAAATAACTTTTGAAAAAAAAATTAATTTTTTATAAGACATAAAGTTTAATGACATTTTCCGTTTCAACAGAATTTTTTACACGCAAAAAAATAATTCATTCGCCGAAAACATATTTGTAGACAAGTTAACTTCGTTTACGAAAAACGTTGGGACTTTCTGTGCGGTAAAATTGCAAGAATTTGTGATGAATATAACGGGGGGATAGTCGTTAATGGCGAAAAATATTATCAAAAAATCTATGCGCTGTCGAAACTCGTATAGCCTTCAGACTGGTGCAGTTTGGTGCAAAACTTAAGTCTAAAATTGAATCGGACAGCACATATTGATATGTGAGAAATTTGTCCCGGTTCCTAATGGAATGCTCATGGGCAAATTTGCAGATACGTGATTTTTTTACCATCCGCACACGATCACGAACCTGACTGCTGACTACCTGAGCTCTTTCTTTCGTTATTGTCGTTGGTCCTATATATACGGAAAAACTTCCTTAGTGTAGTTGTTTTTTAGAATATCAAGAATATCAAATGTGGAAGAAAAGCTAAAACTGATAGACTTTATAAAAACGTTGTTAGCAAACTATTTCCCTTAGTGGCAACACTGTATCTGATCCTGTTGTACTATTCATGCTGATGGTGTTAGCGTGTTCTCCCGTTTTTTCTTTCTTTGAGAGGGAAGGGGCTTTATCCAGTTAAACATGAATTACTGACATATTGTAACAACATTGGAACACCACAGATTGCCTTCGTGTGTTGAAATGCTTTGTCCACTGTGGCAAGAAGCAAACAGTCAGCCTCAGTGGCTGGCAGGCATGCGCTCTGTGGGGCATAGAGTTGCGTGTGTCAATGATTTACTTTAAATAGTTGCGATTGTTTTTAAAAGGAGATTATTATCGCACGATTAGGTCAATAAGGTTGCAGCAAACACTTTCAACATATTCCCATATCCGTTCGCATTTCAAGCCTCAAATGTGGGTGTGGAACTCCTTGAGCTACAGCAAGAAAGACCAGACCCCCTCATTATCTCAATCAATCGGATTTGGCAGTTTGGCAGTTGGCTGAGGTAAATCGAAACCAGCGTTTGTTGAATGTCTATTTAAAATCAATTTATGTCTTATTTGACAATGGATTGTCATTAAAGATTAACAGCAAAACGTTTACAGCTTCTTTCTTTTTATGACCCCAGGGCATGCATGCATTGTTTTTGTTTTGAGCTCTTCAGCCCCTCTACTACTTGGTAGGGCCATGTGTCTTTTTTGTTGTTAAATTCCAACACAAAGGAACACCCATTTAACAAGTCAACAATTTAACGCAACGCCATAAATATGAAAATTTAAACAGTCCGTAGATATCCTTTCTTTGTGGTCTTCTTCACTGTGTCGCTCTCTTAAGGTAATCGCTTAACTAAAATACCGAGACTCACTGGCTGGATTAAACGACAAAGTGACTAAGTAAACGAGGGTGGTATGGTAAAGTTATGCATTAAGCTGTGATGTCCTGGATTAAGGTTTTATATATGCATAAATCCCATATGAAATAAGTATAGAAATAACGGCCGGGCCTAAACTTTGGTATCCACCACCACTGATTGTGCTAAAAAGGTAAATACATGTGAATTATTTTGAGGATATCAAATTTGGAAAAAGCTAAATTTATATGTATTCCTGAATGTACTCTTTAGAATCGAGGGGAATAACGAGATTAGTACGCATGTCCTATCTTTGTTGGTTAAAGGACTCAAAAGTTATAGATAACTGGCCGAACAAGGCCCGCTCCGCTGCGCCTTCTTTAACTCATTGTAGCCTATGACGCTGAACGCTTTCGAATCCTGGCGAGAACATCGGACAAAGCGGTGTTTATCCCCTTTTAATGTTGGCGACATTTGTGAGGTACAATGCCATGCATGGTCATTTAAAAAATTTCCTCCAAAGAGGTGTCGCACTGCGGGACGCCGTTCGGTCTCGGCTATAAAAAAAGGTCCCTTATCGTTGAGTTTAAACTTGAATCGGAAAGCACTCATTGATGTGTGAGATTTTGCCCCTTCTCAATTCCTGGTGGTAATGTTCTTCCTTAGGGTAATGTTCTTATTATGGGAGGGATGGCACCTCAGACATTTAGACTCAAATATGGATATCAAATTCGTGCTGCATTTCCAAATCCCTTAAATTTGAGCCCCATATTGCCATGGCTGGTAAATATGAACCGTTTGAAGGATGTTTTGGGGCTGGGGCGGCCACTGCTGAAAAAAGATATCAATTTCGTCCTTTATTCCCAACGAAAATGAAGTTCAGTTTAGGGGGTGCTTTAGGGCGTACCTCAAAACACTTGGCTCCAAAATTGGATATCAAATTCATTTTCTACTCTCATATACCTTTCATTTGAGTCCCATATTGTCATAATGGGTCAAACAACCCATTTGACGTATCTTTAGGAGGAAAAGCACCACCTAGAATTTGAACGACCGCTGGATACTTGGACCCACA
The DNA here is from genome assembly GCF_963082655.1 of Stomoxys calcitrans. Lineage (NCBI taxonomy): Eukaryota > Metazoa > Arthropoda > Insecta > Diptera > Muscidae > Stomoxys > Stomoxys calcitrans. The sequence continues at coordinate 197,587,419 of NC_081554.1, read as the reverse complement.
TTTTAATATCATATTCGTGTTCTGGTCTCCAATACCTTTCATTTGATACCCTTATTGTGGCCATCGGACCACTTTCGGATATGGGTGGCGTTTTTGGGGTAAGGGGGAAGATCCGCCTCCACCCGATATCTAAAAATTTTATAGCCAGATTATATTTCGTTCCAGACAAACGTACAAAATCTATGAAAATTTTAAGAAAATCGGTTCAGTCAAGTATCATATAGTCATAATGGGTCTAATGGCGTTTTTGAGGGGTGGCGTGTATGCCAGATTCGAAATCTACTCTCGAATACCTTTTATTTGAGCCCCATATTGAAATGAGCGCGCAATATGTTGGTTTGGGGGAGTTTTGGGGTTGGGGCGGCCCGATGGGTACTTAGACTCAAATTTTAATACCATATTCGTGTTCTACTTTCCAATACCTTTCATTCGATACCTATAATGTCCCGATCGGTCCACTTTTGATTTTGGGTTGTGTTTTTGGCATAAGGGGGAGGATCCGTCCCCCTTCCGATACCGAAAATTATATAACCTATGTTTTCTTCCAAACCAACCTACACAATATGCGAAAATTTCGAGAAAATAGGTTCTGACGTTTTTCAGTCTATATGGAACAAACAAACCGAGTTCCATATATCCGTAATTGGCTATTGTGCCCATTTTGGGCGTTTTTGTAGGGGTGAGGTGACCCCACTATACTTCAGCATGAATTTGTATGCCAGATTCTTTATCTACTCTCGCATACTTTTCATTTGATACCCATATTGTACACTTTTGATTTCGGGTGGTGTTTTTGGGGTAACAGTGGAGGGCCGCCCCCTTCCGTTATCAATAAATTATAAATCCTATTCCTACTTCCTGACCATATTCGTAATCCACTCCCGAATATCTTTCATTTGAGTTCGATATTGTCATGATCGCCAATTAAACCCATTTTAAGGGGTTTTAGGGCTGGGGCGTACTCTACTCTCGAATTCCGTTCATTTGAATCCATAATGTCCCGATCGGTTCACTTTTATTTTTGGGTAGTACTTTTTGGGGTAAGGGGGAGGGTCCGTCCCCCTCCCGATATCAAAAAATTATATAGCATATGTTTCCTTCCAGAGCAACCTTCACAATCTGTGAACATTTCAAGGTAATCGTTTCAGCCGTTTTTGAGTCTATACGGAATAAACAAACAAACCGACAAACAAACAAACACAAATTGAATTTTATATATAACCATTATATCGCATTAAAATGTAGCTGTAAAGGCCTAAACAGAACGGAGGGCGTCGCGTTGAAAAAAGCAACTCTATATGCAAATGTCAAAGAATCAATTCTCAAATGTTAAACAATTTTTAACATTGACGACTAAAAAAATACTTCAAGTGAGGCAGCACGGAATATCGCTCGCTTTCAAGCTTAAAAATGTTGTAACTTTTTCGCGTTGCTTTTATGGGATTTGTGTGCAGAATTGCATTTTTGCAACGCGACGCTCATAGCTCAACGTGATAATTCTGTTTCGGCCTTAAGGGTTCAAAGAATTGCATTTGGCTTTTATAAAATGGAATTTATTTAAATTTCAACATTTTCTCATTTACGTTCATATTTTCCAGCATTGGTCCAGCATATATGCCACATAACGTAGAAATTTCCTTACAAGTATCCTTCCCGACATTATTACATCTCTGATTTTACTTGAGATATACTCCAAACGAATGAACCACATTTAGTAAATTACCAATTCTATGAACTTCGGTAGGGTTCTGGCTGCACACCTTCTACTACTCACCCCACTACTACCCTACCAGCGACATGAAGTCTTTGTCCCCATAGCAGCTACACGAACAGCTTCAGCTTCTTAGATGAACGACAGTTAAACTGATGATACTGTGGCAGTTAAATGAACATGCACACACAGCCCATAATACAACTTGTCGTACAAGATCCTTATCGCTCTCTCTCACTGATTTGCAACAAACACTGCTAAACTTAGTTGGTGCCGGTGTTGTTGCTGTTACTGTTGTCCATTGTTAGTGTATGAGCCTCTACACCTTTATGACCAAATGCAGGCTAATGCAATAACAACACCAACAACTACTTACTCGTAATCTTGGCATGATGTCCCAGAGTGTTGTCTTCGCACTTTAGTTAGCATTTCGTCGTGATAATCGCAGTTAAACTTCAGCTTCATCATCATTGTCGACGTTGTCTTTACGAATTCATTCCTTTTTCTAAAGTGACTTGCATCAGCACATTTAAAGGTTGTATATTAAAATGGGGAGCAAAACAATTTGAATACATTTTTCCAAAAAAAAGGGAATTGAAAAATTGGGTTTGCAGTTTAAGTAGGCAAGCAGGTGGCTACATCTGCCGGAACGTAACTACGGCAGAATTCGTCAGCTTCACGTATTAAACAGTGATTCGTAAGCGACCTAATCCCGTGATTGTGCATGATTGAAGAAAAATTCTTTGGCGTGGACGTGAGCGAGTGAAATCATGCTCACGACTTGTGAGAACTTCAGAAGTGGCGATATGCTAGTGAGCAGCGATCGTCTCGTGAGTTCTTCGCGATTGGAACTATGGAACCAATTGGAACTACGATATCCCTGGTAACAGAAGTTACATAGACTTCTATACGGATGGTTCCAAACTAAACGACCAGGTGGGCTTTGGGGAGTACTCTAAAGATCTAGAACTGGTCATATCGAAAAGGTTAGCTGACCACTGTAGTGTGTATCAAGCGGAGATCCTTGCAATTAAGGAAGTGGTGGAATGGCTAAGATATAATGTCATTGCGACGGTTTGCAAAAATATCTTCTCAGACTGCCATTAAATCCCTAGAGAACGTATTTCTGAACACAAAAACCGCCCTCGACTGTCGCAGATCTCTCAACGAGATGGCTGAACAGTTCAAAACGCACCTGTTCTGGGTGCCGGGCCACAGAGATATCACAGGGAATTGTAAAGTGGATGAGCTTGCGAAACTAGGAACTATGCCTCTAGCGACATGTAATCTAAGTTTTCAGGACCAGGCCCGAACGACAGCGAATGATAAATGGTCACAAAGAGGGGGCTGTGAGCATTCCAAAACTATGTGGCCCAATCTAAACTTGAAGAGGTCTACTGCTTTGCAGTCATTGGCTAGAACAGATGTCTCAGTCATTGTGTCCCTCATGACAGAGACAGGCACTGTCATGACGGACAGACTGAAGATTGCCAGCAATGTTGACAGACTGAAGGTTGCCAGCAACGACTTTTGCAGAAGCTGTGAGAACGTCGAAGAAGAAGAAACTATAGAACACCTTCAGTGTGTGTGTCCCGCTCTAGCAGGTAGAAGGTGTTCCACTTTAGGTTCCCATTTCTTTGAGAACCTGTCTGATTTAACGGATTTGAACATTCGCAAATTATTGGGATTTTTAAAGCGATCTGGATGGTTCAAAGGAAGGAACTAGAAGGCATCTTTCTTCACCTGTTCCTGTATTATCACAATGGACGAAAACGTTTAAGTGAGTCTGATGGCAGACCGCCACTTAAACCTAACCTAAACTTCGCGAGTCGGGATTTCTCATGAATTGTGAGTTCTTCTTGAGAAATGCGTGGGTCAATTTTTGTCCTTTGAGTCCTTCAGGTTCTGGTGGTAAACCCAACAAGAAGCCGGCTGGAAAGAATTCAGAGGAGAAAACTAACCTGAATGTACCCTCCGATACTAGTTCTATATTTGAGGTGAAGTCATCCGGAACTAAAAAGGAAAAGGAAAAGAGGAAGAGGCATAAATATGGTCTTAGCAATGAATCCGACAACGCTTACGACAACATGAAATTGAAAGTGGCCAATGATAGCATGGCTAGTCAAGTGCGCCTTGCCAGGCTTCAGCGAATGAGTATTGACAAAAAACTCAGGTACTCACAATTACCATTCAAAGGCTTTCGGAATAGTTGTTATAATGCTGCCTGTGTAGCCAAAGACCCAGGTATGGCGATTGATAATGATGTTGAACTTGCCTTGGCCAAAGAAGGCAATGGTGAAAAGGATGGCCCACCACCTGGAGCATCTACTTCTGCTGACGTGTCAACTACCGCGAGGAAATCATTTGATTTAAGATTGTATTTCTTGATGCGAAGAAGGTTTCGCCTGATAAATGGGTGGTTCGTTGGGTGGGGACACCGATATTGACAACTTATATAGGGTTGATGTCATGCTTCACTGTTGAGGTTAGATGCGGAAGGGCAAGGGACATGAAGTGACGCAGTGCTCCAATTGTCAACATTCTTCCCATGTGTCGTCGAACTGCACGATGAGATATCGTTGTGTGAAATGTGCTGGTTCACATGGGCTTGGTAAATGTGAGCTGCCTTCGAAGAAGAGGAGGCTTTTGGGGGGCAGGATAAGTCTGCGGGTGCTAGGAAAAGCCAGATGTGGCTGGCCACAAACTCTCGCTCCTGTCCTATGCGCTTGGCTTTGCTGGCGAGGGCTGCGGGAGATATGAATAATCTAGGGCTTGATCTACTCGTTTGGGTAATTTGAGCTTAGGGTTTTCGTATGCCTCGACTGCTTGATAGCACATAGGTCCTCCACCGACTGGCACCGCCCTTCGGGTGGACCGATCTGTAGGTCCTTTAGCTCGCGATCATCTGGCGCATGGGCCTTCGGGGGCCTCGCGTCCTGTTATTGCCTATTCTTGTCAGGAGTATTTCGGAAGGGCCCTTTTGTCCGTGATGACCTGCATTAGGGATTTCGGTCCTGTGTTCGAGTGGTTGGAGAGGGAGGGTAATGGCTCCAGTGTACTGTTGGGTTTGTTGATGCGTTTTCAGGGACGGTGAGGCGTTGGTGTTTTGTGGATTGAGGGAAGCAGGTATCGGTGTTGTACTGCGATATATTCGGAATTATCAAGGCTCTTGGGCATAGTGGATTGAAATCTCTGGACGGTATATTGTTCGGATGACGGAGCAGTGTCCCTGTATGTGTCGGCAGTATTTTGTATATATGTATATATTTTCCCTATTTGTAGTAAATTTTATGACCTTATTTTATGCTGGGTGTTAATTTATTTCGATCGTTGACTTTCAAAATTATTTTGTTAATTAGTTATATGCGATTTTCAAGAAGAAGCCTATGGCAAAACAATATCATTGAGCTTAAACTTTAATCGGACTGCAATCATTATTAATATGGGAGAAGTTTCCCCTGTTCCTTAATGGAATGTTCATTGGAAAATAAGTTAGGTAGTCATGGGCAAATTTGCATTTGCTATGGGCGGCAGATGGTCTTCAAGAATGGCATTCTCTTTGTAGCTCTTCAACAGCCGTATCCCCTGGAAAGATTTCTAGATCTGTCGAATACGCGTCTAGAGTCTCTAACGTCTCTTTTAGCGGTGGTTGCCTTTCGACAAGATATTGATATGGATGGCTGCTGCCATACCAAACCTGTAAATATTGCTTTGAATTATTGAAAATCACAATCAGATCTTAATTCATTGCTTATGTCTCTGTGAAACAATCCCCACCTTAGTGTATCTTAATACCGGCAGTTAAAATCTGTTGGGGGTTTATCTTGTGTTGTGTTGAGCTTTTATGCAATTTGGCTTCTTTTTTTGCTGCCTTAAGTCAAAAACTTCCTTCTTTAACAACTCTTAGGGGGCCACATTCTTCTGCATACTGTCCCACCATAATCCACAATCTTTGGGTGATCGCAGGAAGAACCGGAGCCCTCGCACTCTCCCTGACAGGATGTGGTAAGGTGTGAGGTGAGGTCGGAGTTGTTTTAATGGTGTTGTAGTTATGTTAGGACTGGCGTTAAACATGTTTTTCATTGGTGACAAATTTTTGTATTTCTCTTAACAAATTACACCAAAAATCCCAGAGTTGGGCATGTGACTTGAAGGTAGTGAGTACTGGTACATGCCAAGGTGGAATATGTAGGTACATACATACCCCCATGCTATATGCCATGGCATACATACAATGTAATGTTGTCAGCTATGTGTGGCACTCGCAAAGGAATTTAAATGTGTTTTGTTTAAACGTTGCTGTTTTTTCTGCCTTTTAATTTGTAGGTTTCATCTTTATGTCTTATCTTGTTAAGGACATTTGGTTTTGCCATTTCACAATGTATTACCAATTATTCAAGATTTATTTATGCCCTGTTTTGCAATAATTAAGCAAAAACCATCGATATGTACCATACGAAAAGGTAAAGCTTTTGAGTTTGCAAATATAAACTGATTTATTATGACTTACCCAAGAAACAAATAATTAAAAAGTAAAAGGGAAATATTAACTGAACCCAAATAAGCTAAAGCCGTCTTCTTGGAATAAAACAAGGAAAACGATTTCTTTATTTACTGGACCAAGCATATAAAATAACATAAAACTTTTCTTAGGAAAATTTTAAAATTTTCGAATATATCATCTTCGTTTATTTATATTGGCTACTAGAGCAGGTCATTTGAATAAATCATTCTTTTGACATAAGTCGTGCTTAAATTACCATGATAATGTGTGACTGTTTTTGTGAATTGAAGAAAAGAAATTGCCAGCTATCAGACAATCGGTCATTGATATCACACCATTAGCAGACGCGTTTCTACGCTGATAAGATCCTCGTTAGTGCCTGGTGTGTCATATCCGTCCGTCTGGCCGGCCCACAGTTGAAGCTCTATGATAAGGGGCCTCCTCTTTATAGCCGAACGGCGTGCCCCATTCCGACACCTCCTTTGGGGAGAAGTTTCTACATGACATAGTTCCCCACATATATCGCCAACATTAGGAGGGAATAACAACCGCTGAAACTTTTGTTCTGATGCTGTTGCCCGGATTCGAACCCTGGCGTTCAGCGTCCTAGGCGGACAATCAAACCTCTGCGTCATGGCGGTCTCCTTTTTCCTTTACTTGCCTTGGGTAGGGCGACCCCCCAATCGCAAATTTGTATAAAAGTTTCATATTCCATTCTTAAATACCTTTCGTTTGATTCCCATAATATAGCGATCGGCCTACATGTTCTTTTGAGCGGTCCCCGTAGGACTTGATCCCAAAGTTTTATAAAAGTTTCTTATTCTACCTTAAAATACCTTATGTTTGATCTCAATATTGTCTATTTCGGTCTATATATCCGTTTGGGGATGGTTTTTTGGGAAAAGGCCGACCCCCCGAAACTTAAGGCTTAATTTTTATATCAAAATCGTACTCTATTCTTAAATACCTTTCATATTGTCATACCCATATTGTCCCAATCGTTTTTGTTGGTTTTGGGTAAGGCGTTGCCCCATATTATTGTGGGCTATATTATTTGGGGTCTCCGAGATCTCCGAGGGCCAGCTCCCCCTTCGAATATCAAAAAATGCGGTAGCCTATATCTATCAGAGGGACAAACTCTAAAATCTGTGTAAATTTCATAGATCCTAATTGTTGACTTAAGTCATAATCTACTCTCAAATAAACCTTTTATGTCATATCTTACTCTACTCTTGAAAACCTTGGGATGGGGCATTCTCCCACACTATTTGATCCCAAAGTTTTACACCAATTTCATGTTTTCGAATTACCATAAGCGTTCAAACTCAATTTTGCTTAATCGGTTCACCCATCTCAAGATCTGGCGTTTTTGAAAATTGGTGTAATGAAAAGGGTCCTCTCCCCCTTCTACTTTAAAATACCTTTCGTTTCACATATTGTAGCAATCGGCCTACATGTTCTTTTGGTGGTTGTTTTTGGGGAGGGGCGGTCCCCGTGAAACTTGACCCCTAATTTTTATAAAATGTTCGTATTCTACCTTCAAATGCCTTTCATTTGAGCCCTCTATTGTCCATTTCGGTCTACATATCTGTTTGGTCAGGGTTTTCGGGGTGGGGCGGCCCTCCGGCACTTGGGCAAAATTTTATAACAAAATCGTACTCTACTCTTAAATACCTTTGATTTGATACTCATATTATCCCAATCGTCCATGAGGGGTCCATATGTATATTTGGAAGGTTTTGAGGGTGGGGCGGCCCCCTTAGGTATCCCATCCGAAATTTGGATACAACATTTTTGTTTTAAGGCAACTATAAGAGGGCACACAAAATTTCACTTAAATCGCACCACAAGTCTTCAAGATCTGGCGTTTCTTAAATAATAGTTAGGGGGAGGGTCCGTCCCCCCTTCAGATATCGAAAAACGTAGTAAAAATTTCAAGAAAATCGGTTCAGCCGTTTTTATACCCTCCACCATAGGATGGGGGTATACTAATCTCGGCATTCTGTTTGTAACACCTTGAAATATGCGTCTAAGACCCCATAAAGTATGTATATGTTTGTCGTGACATTTTAGGTCGAACTAGCCATGTCCGTCCGTCTATCTGTCGAAAGCACGCAAACTTTTGAAGGAGTAAAGCTAGCCGCTTGAAATTTTGCACAAATACTTCTTATTAGTGAAGGTCGGTTGGGATTGTAAATGCGTCAAATCGGTCCATGTTTTGATATAGCTGCCATATAAACCGATCGTGGGTCTTGACTTCTTGAGCCTCTAGAGGGCGCAATTCTCGTCCGATTTGACTGAAATTTTACACCTCGTGTTTTGATATTATTTCCAACAACTGCGCTAAGTTTGGTTTAAATCGGTTCATAACCTGATATATCTGCCATATAAACCGATCTTGGGTCTTGACTTCTTGAGCTTTTAGAAAGCGCAATTCTTATCCGATCTGTAATTTTGCACGTGATGTTTTGGTATCACTTCCAATATTTGTGCAAGGTCCAAATCATCCCATAGGTGCCATATAAAGCGATCTGGGATCTTGACTTCTTCAGCCTCTAGAGAGAGAGATTATAATTAGATTTAGCTGAAATTTTGTACAGCGGCTTCTCCGATGGCCTTCAACATATGTGTGCAATATGGTTTGAATCGATCTATAGCTTGATACAGCTCCCATGTAAACCGATATCCCGATTTTGCTCCTTGAGCCGCGAATCGGACTATAACTTGATATAGCTCCTCCTTCTCCTCGTCCTCCTCCTCCGTCCTTATTCATTATTCTTTGTTTGCCTGAAAAGAGATACTGCGCAAAGAATTCGACAGATGCGATCCATAGTGGAGGGCATATAAGATTCGGACCGGACGAACTTAGCACGCTTTACTTGATTTGTCTATAATGAACACTCAAACAAACAAACCGACAAACAGACACAAATTGATTTTTATATGGTATGTTCTAAATAAAATCGTTACAAAATCTTTTATGCGTGTAGAAATCAAATGTTTATAAATATTTTTATGGAGGAAAAAACGGATGCAAAATTTGTATAGAAAAAGGTTTTAAAGAAACCTTTTCATCATCCGAACAAACTATTAGATATGTAGCTTTTTTTGGTCATAAAAACCTGAGGTGCTCTACGTTTTAAAGACACTTCCGTTGAGAAACCCCATATGATTTTTACCCACAACCCTTGTTGTTTTATTTGGATAGGCATTGGGAATTATATGCAATAACCATCTATGTGGTTTTTCACATCTTGTTGGCCTTTTTTCCTCTGAACGATTTCTTGCTATACCCTTGGAATTTTTAACCTGGAAAAATTCCAACAAAATTTACATGATTTGCGAATCTTTCCATCGTTGGTAATGAGCTTGCCTTGAAATTAAAAATTAAAAGGTAAGCAAACCAATGCCATTTTGTTGAAAATTAGTTTTTTCTCTTTTTCTATTTGCTAAATATGCCCAAGATGTATGAGTATGTAGTCGTACGTTTTCGAACAAAATTTTTAGGAAAGTAGTTATTCAGCAAAGCGACATCACACAAATCTTAGATTTCATCTAAAACAACAGCAAAAATGAGATTGACTTTTTTGTGGAAAAAATAAGCGATGTTTGTCAGGGTACAATTGTCATTGTCTAAACCAGAGAAAAACCGCAAGTTCAGCAAAGCATATCAAACGTTACACAAAAATCTCGAAAACAAGCGCACATCGACACACCACATCGCCATTCATTCACAACCAAAGGTAACAACAGCGTGCCCGTTTTTTTTATAAAGAAATCTATTTAAAATTTCCTCCATTTTTTTGTTTCGCTACAATAGAAGAAAAAACCTGACGTAAATGACACCTTTTGCGAAGAGTTGAAACGACAAATTCAAGAAATAGAATCGCGCGCATACAAATTCAAATGCAAGAACTCTTCGCTTTGTGCCACTCGCTGCTATTTGCCATGGCTGCTGAAGAATGACATTTTTATTGCTTCGTTTTGCATACCCCAGTGCAGCAATTGCCGCGCTAGCGTCACATACTACGCCCCAGAAGTGCATGGATGAAGGCACAAAGCTTTGACGGACGACACATTGAATTTGTAGGAAATTCAAGCCATTCTACAGATAAACTGAATGAAAGAAATCTCATAGCTTTGCTGTACTTCTTTTTAATTTGGCCCTAACACATACAGCTTCAAGGAATTTGAAATACAATTTTCGTGCTATTCCCACAAAGTCCAATGATGATGATCAAAATAGTTTCGCATTCAACAGTAAGTCCTCACTCGAGAGTAGAAAAATTCAATTTGGCACCATTGATAGTTTGGCTTTCATTTGTTTTGCCATGTGCCCTGCAAAAGTCACAAGAAAGATTGCCACCACGGATGGATGAATGATGACATTCATATCGTTTTATTTTTTTGCATTCATTCATGCTTTGCCGGTTGTCTGAAGACATAGCCATTGTCAAGAAATCCAGACAGCCATTGAGATGGTGTCCATCAATTCAACACGTCATAAGCTAAACAATGGCCAGTCGCCACTACAACAAATTTAGACAGACGGTATAGATTTCCTCTGTGATCTAGAAAAAGTAGCGTTCAAACAATTTTTGAGGCATGTATGAGTGGTATATCACATAAAAGAGTCCATTTTCATTCACATCAAAACAGCCATCTCAAAATATGCATCACAAGATGTATTACACATCTCTAGGCGTAAAGAAATTGAATACAGTCCAAGAAGACGTACTGAAAAATAATTATGGGCAAAAAATCGCAACACTTTAAGCGAAATATTATCCAAATATTTTTAAATACCAAATTATGCAAAGATTTCTTTAAAGAAAATAATACTAAGATGTCTTGTAGGATTTCGAAGTACAAATAATTATTTTTATTTTATTTACACACACGAATCAAGAAAATACCCAACTTAATAAAAAAAATACAAAATTTTGGTCCGGTCTGGACTACATTGAACAAAAAGGTTTAGAGGGGTAACCAAACGCACTGTTTCAAATCGCATCAAAATCGGATGAAAAATGTTCCATTTGTGGGCTCAATACTCTAAATCGGGAGATCGGTTTATATGGCAGCTATATCCAAATATGGTCCGATTTGGACGACAATCAACAAAAAGGTGTAGAGGGATACCAAAACGCACTGTTTCAAATTTCATTCAAATCGGATGAAAAATGCTCCTTTTATGGGCTCAATACTCTATATCGGGAGATCGGTTTATATGGCAGCTATATCCAAATATGGTCCGATTTGGACGACATTCAACAAAAAGTTTTAGAGGGGTAACACAACGCACTGTTTCAAATCGGATGAAAAATGTTCCATTTGTGGGCTCAATACTCTAAATCGGGAGATCGGTCTACATGGCAGCTATATCCAAATATGGTCCGATCTGAATGAAGTTCGACACAAAGGTACAAAGGAGTATCAAAACACTCTGTTTCAAGTTTCATCCAAATTCGACGAAAAATGCTCATTTAATAGGCTCAATACTCTATATCGGGAGATCGGTCTATATGGCAACTATATCTAAATATGGTCCGATCTCGAACACATTTTACAGGAATTGGTAGGGATCCACCAGAATACACTGTGCCAAATTTCATCGAATTCGGGTAATAAATGGATATTTTATGGCCTCAATACCCTATATCGCGGGATCGGGCGGTCAGTCTATGGGGCAGCTATATCCAAATATAGTCCGATCAACCACACTTCACAGAATTGAGTAGGGGTCTACCAAAACTCACTGTGCCAATTTTCATCAAAATCGGATGAAAAATTACCTATTTATTGCCTCCAGACTTTAAGTCTGGAGATTGGTCTATATGGCGGCTATTTATAACTAAAATCCGATATGAGATCAAAAGATCAGGTTTATACACAAAGAATACGAAGACATCAAAAATAGTTTAGAAAATGTTTTTATACCCAAGATATTTGCAAAATTATAAATACCCAGCTTTTAGGTATAAGTGGGTAAATTCCCGGGTATTTACCCAATTTTCCGGGTAAATACCTGTTTGGTATTTACCTATCGCTCATCTCTATGTATTCGCAGTCTTTTATTCTTATGTATGACTAGGCACTTCGATTTATAAGGGTTCAGAAGTAGACCATTTGACCCAGCCCAATTATAAACTCTGTCATTTAGTTTATTATAAGGGATCATCCGCATACATGTGCACATTGCTGTGAACTAATTGACTGAGAAGGTCATTCACATACATTTTAAATAGTAGGGGACCTATTATAGAACCCTGAGGGACTCCCATACATACCGCCAAGGGTGTGGATATAGTACTTCCTGTATAAACGGATTGTGTTCGGTTAGACAATAAACTCATTATAACGTTCGTCGACGTGTAAAAAAATTTAAGGAAACGGCAAAGTTTAATGCCAAGGTTGCATTGATCGACAGTATCAAAGGCCTTGGAGTGGTCTAGAAGGACAAGAATATATGCTTTGTTCTCATCCATATCACTCCTTATCGACTCAGACACCTTCAAAACGGAATCCTGACTGTACGCAAGATAGCATTGAATTGCTTTGAAGGTCTTCCGAAATTTGTCCGTGTACCAACTTCTCGAAGACTTTGGATATAAATGGTAAAATCGCGGTTGGACGGTATTCCATATTTGATTTCGGGACAGGAACAATTTTAGCATGCGTCCAATGAGTGGGAAAAGTACTTGTGGTTAATATAGTTTTTAAAATAAATATCAAATAAGGTAAAAGATAGGGAAGGCACTAGACCCCACCAAAAGCATAGAAAACTTCACCGTTGGTAACGCAGTGAAACTCAAACTTCGACGTATATATTCCCAGCAGTTGCATCAGAACCGCTACAATAAGATGGACCTTACGGAATGGTTACAAAATTTGTGAAAGATTTGTTGAGATCATTCACATCAACCTGAATCGAGGAACAAACCTTTGGTTTTCAACGAAACCGTATCATTTTAAAGTTGATGAACGTTTTGTTGAATAAATTACAATTGAAGGTCAATGAAGTTAAATTATAAACGACATTCCAGTCGATCTGACGGAGATTATCCTCCCAAACTCTGTAATCTAGTCTGCTATAATCCGGGTATGTGTAAATCTGTTCAGAAGACGCAGTATCAAACCTATATGTGAGATCATTCACATCAGCCTGAACAAAGGAACAGACCTTCGGGTTTCCAGCACCAATCTCATGAATGACTCTCCATTTACATTTAGAGTCTAATGCGGAATCAAATCGGGTGGAGTAATAATCAGTCTTAGCAACGTTAATATAAGTGCTTACACCCTTCCGAGCGCAGCGAAATTCATTATACAACTCCGGCGTCTTGTAACGTTTCCACCTGTTATAAGCTTTATCGGCAATATAATCCCTGATAGTCGAGTCAATCTAGTGCCTATTAGTTGTAGTGATACGTTCAGTTTAAAGTTCATTAACGTTTAGTTGAATAAATTGCAATTGAAGGTCAACGAAAGTTAAATTATAAATGGCATTCCAGTCGATCTGACGAAGATTATCCTCTCTCTCCCTCTATCAAAACTGTAATCTTGCCTGCTATAATCCGTATATGTACAAATCTGTTCAGAAGACGCAGTATCAAACCTATATGTGAGAAATATGAGGTCATGTTTGGAGAAGCACGGTGCCGAAACCTGATCGTAAAGCTCAATATGGGCGAGATTATTAACGAAGAATAAATCTAGAAATGTGGTTTTAGTCGAGGAGAAGTGAGGAGGACTAATACTATTCGCCGCATATAATCCTAACACCAACATATTGTTCGCCAAAGCGGTTTCGATGAGTATGTTTGCGTTGAAAGCGCCTGTGATTACCACTTCGTGGTAACCCAGGGTTCCATCCTTACGGAATAAGTTCCCCATTTACCTTTTTTGGGTATTTTGTAAATTTGCCGATATCTTGGACATAAAAATATTTTCCAAACAATTTTTGATGTTTGTGCTTCTTTGTATATAAACCTGATCTGATCTCATAAAATCGAATTTTAGTGACATATAGCCGCTATATAGGCTGATCTCCGGACTTAAAGTTTTGAGGCAATAAATTTGTAATTTTTTATCCGTTTTCGATAAAATTTAGCATGGTGAGTTCCTACCCATTTCTGTGAAGTGTGGTTCAGATCGCACTATATTTGGATATAGCTGCCCTTAGGCCGACCGCCCGATCTTCCGATATATGGTATTGAGGCCATAAAAGATCAATTTTGTACCGAATTCGATGAAATTTGGCACTGTGTGTTCTGGTAGACCCCTACCCATTTCTGTCAAATGTGGTCCAGATCGGACCATATTCGCATATAGCTGCCACATAGACCGATCTCCCGATATAGTGTAATGCGTTGGATGAAATTTGGCACAGCGAGTTCTGGTACCCCTTTAAACGTTTTCGTTGAATATCGTCCAGATCGGTCCATATTTGGATACAGCTGCCATATAGACCGATCTCCCGAAATAGAGTATTGAGCCCATAAGAGTAGCATTTTTCATCCGATTTGGATGAAATTTGAAATCGAAATCGAAATCGGATAAAAAATAACCAATTTATTGCCTCAAATCTTTAAGTCTGGATTTACCCGGTAAATTGGGTAAATACTCAGGTAATTACCCAATTTACCGGGTAAATACCTTTTGGTATGTACCCGATACGATAGCTTGGTGTAGTTTTTGGAAAAGTGTTTTATTTCTTCCTGCTTTTTATACCCTCCACCATAAGATGGGGGGTATACTAATTTCGTCATTCTGTTTGTAACTACTCGAAATATTCGTCTGAGACCCCATAAAGTATATATATTCTTGATCGTCGCGACATTTTATGTCGATCTAGCCATGTCCGTCCGTCTGTCCGTCCGTCCGTCCGTCCGTCCGTCCGTCTGTCTGTCGAAAGCACGCTAACTTCCGAAGGAGTAAAGCTAGCCGCTTGAAATTTTGCACAAATACTTCTTATTAGTGTAGGTCGGTTGGTATTGTAAATGGGCCATATCGGTCCATGTTTTGATATAGCTGCCATATAAACCGATCTTGGGTCTTGACTTCTTGAGCCTCTAGAGTGCGCAATTCTTATCCGATTGGAATGAAATTTTGCACGACGTGTTTTTCTATGATGTCCAACAACTGTGCCAAGTATAGTTCAAATCGGTCCATAACCTGATATAGCTGCCATATAAACCGATCTTGGGTCTTGACTTCTTGAGCCTCTAGCGTGCGCAATTCTTACCCGATCAGAATGAAATTTTGCACGACGTGTTTTGTTATGATATCCAACAACTGTGCCAAGTATGGTTCAAATCGGTCCATAACCTGATATAGCTGCCATATAAACCGATCTTGGGTCTTGACTTCTTGAGCCTCTAGAGTGCGCAATTCTTACCCGATCAGAATGAAATTTTGCACGACGTGTTTTGTTATGATATCCAACAACTGTGCCTAGTATCGTTTTAATCGGTCAATAACCTGATATAGCTGCCATATAAACCGATCTTGGGTCTTGACTTCTTGAGCCTCTAGAGGGCACAATTCTTATCCGATTGGAATGGAATTTCGCACGACGTGTTTTGTTATGATATCCAACAACTGTGTCAAGTATGGTTTAAATCGGTCCATAACCTGATATAGCTGCCATATAAACCGATCTTGGGTCTTGACTTCTTGAGCCTCTGGAGTGCGCAATTCTTACCCGATCAGAATGAAATTTTGCACGACGTGTTTTGTTATGATATCCAACAACTGTGCCAAGTATGGTCCAAATCGGTCCATAACCTGATATAGCTGCCATATAAACCGATCTTGGGTCTTGACTTCTTGAGCCTCTAGAGGGCACAGTTCTTATCCAATTTGAATGAATTTTTGCACGAAGTATTTGGTTATGATATCCAACAAATGTGCCAAGTATGGTTGAAATCGGTCCATAACCTGATATAGCTGTCATATAAACAGATCTGGGGATTTGACTTCTTGAGCTTCTAGAGGGCGCAATTCTTATCCGACTTGGCTGAAATTTTGCATGACGTATTTTATTTTTACTTTCAACAACTGTGTCAAATAAGGTTCAAATCGGTTCATAACCTGATATAGCTGCCATATAAACCGATCTGGGATCTTGACTTCTTGACCCCTAGAGGTCGCAATTATTATCCGATATGCCTGAAATTTTGTACGACGGATCCTCTCATGACCATCAACAAACGTGTTTTTTATGGTCTGAATCGGTCTATAGCCCGATACAGATCCCATATAAATCGTTCTCTCTATTTTACTTCGTGTGCCCCAATGGGCACAATTCTTATACGAATTGGCTGAAATTTTACACAGGTCTCCAACATATAATTTAATTGTGGTCCGAACCGGACCATATCTTGATATCGTTTTAATAGCAGAGTAACTCTTTTCTTATATCCTTTTTTGCCTAAGAAGAGATGCCGGAAAAAGGACTCGACAAATGCAATCCATGGTGGAGGGTATATAAGATTCGGCCCGGCCGAACTTAGCACGCTTTTACTTGTTTAATATAATTTTTCAAATAAATTAAAAGCCTTAATTAACGGTAAGTGATTGTATTCTCCTCCCACCCTAATTTCAAGCTGAATCCAAAATTTTCTGGCACGCACTGCATTGGGGCTCAAGTTTAGGGCCATTAGCAAACACACATGCAGGCGACATGTGGTCATAATGAATCGAAGTTAACGTTCAGCGAGACACTTGCCAACGAAAGAAAAACGATCGAAATTCAATCACAGCCACTATTAAGGTCTACTTTTATGGCTTAAATGTAGGGAAAAAAATGACACTAAATTTGTCTCATTTTTGTGTTGGGTGTTGTATGCTCTTAACGCCCTGGGGCTTTCCTAGAATAGATTCCAAATATTCAACATATTGTTGTGGCTCCACAAACATTCTAGAGGGGGTTCTTCTTGGCACTGACTTAAGTTAATATCAGTTCCCCATACTCACAAACATACGTACGCAGGAGATATTAAATTCTTTATTGAATTTGTTTGGATTGTTCATTCTTTGTTACATCCTATTTGTATTCAAATTTTTATTATTTGAATTTTTGTTATTGTTCTTCTGCTTTCGTTGGGTTTGTCAGTCGCCATGTCGGCTTGGCGCCATTTCATTGATGAGCGAGAAGACACAAGGCATTTCTTGTCATTGTTTTTAATTGCATTTTATATAATTAAGTTATTAACTTTATTATAATTCGGATTTTATTTAAATCAAAACATCGATAATATCGTTTCATTCATAAAATGTTTGATAGACATGTGCGTACACCAGCTTTTCACTCTGGAAAAGCTGTAGGTGAGGAAAGATGAATATTTGATACTGTGATACTTCGATCACCAGAGACAGACATGTCTACTTCCGTTTTTTTATCGACTTTCTTCCTCTTGCTTCTTTTAATTGATCATAATCATAACTAACGAACTGGTTTGAAACAGTTTTCTGGCACCATATGAAATGCGTAGATTGTGTAACTTACAAATGGTTAGAGATAAAATAAGTAAAACTTCGACCAACCTAGTTTTGTATAACCCACCACTATGGATAGAGTGATACAAGTTCTTTGAATGCATTGCAAATTTGCCCATGAACATCCCACTAAGGAACAAGGGCAAACTTCTCACATATCAAAGAATGCTGTCCAATTCAAGTTTAAGCTCAATGATAAGGGGTCCCCTTTTTATAGCCAAGTCCGTATGACGTGCCGGAGTGCGAAACCACTTTGGTGAGAAGTTTTTACATGACATGGTTAGGTTAGGTTAGGTTGAAAAGAGGGTGCAGAAATGAATCTGAGCCATGCAACTATAGACATACACCTAAGCCAGTAATCGGCTTGTTGTGCGCTCTAAAAACAAAAAAGTAACCTCGAAAAAGAAAATCTAAGTTAGAGATTCCGTCTACTTACAAAATCCTTAATCGTTTTCGATGCTACGCCCCTAAGTTGGTACATGTCTGGTATAGTGTCGCCACCTAAGTTCCGGTCTCTGTTAGATGCGAAAGCCAGACAATGACAAAGGAAATGCTCCAATGTCTCATCATCTTCCCCGCATGCCATACACATGCTATCACTTGCCGCACCGATTTTACATAAGTGGGCTCGTAGTCCTATGTGTCCCGTTGTGATACCAATAGCTATACTGACCTCCTTCTTACTTCCTTTCAGTAATAGCCTCATCTTCTCACGATCTGGATCCCCCATAGGATTTTCGCCGTCTTACCGACCATTTCGCTGTTCCACAAGATTGTATGCGCATTCATCACCCACGTCCTTTTTGACAGCAGTCTTGTGGCCTTCATCGCCAAATCGTCTGCCCTTTCATTCCCCCTTACTCCGTTATGGCCCGGCACCCAAACGATGCGGATTTTGCCATCCTTAGAGAAGGCGTTAATCTCCTTCTTACACTGCAAGACTGTTGGTGACCTTACCCTCATTGTTGTTACTGCCCTTATGGCCAAAATCCCTGGGTTCTCAATGTAGACCCTCAGGCGCACTCTGTCCTCTAGCTTTGATACATCCGTGTAACATGATCTTCCAGATGGCAATACTAGGGTTCCGTCAATTCCAGTATATGCCACTGGCAGCAGTGCCTCGCACTGAAGATTAATTGCAGGTATCCCATCGAAAACCTCTTCTCTGCCTTCCAGGTTTCCTATCCTCGCCTCGATTATACCGCGATGGTTTGATATGAGCTGCTCTCATCCTCAATCCATTCTCCCATTGCCTTAAGTCTCAAAGCTGCAGGGGATGTCTCACACTTAATCAGTATGTCAATGGGTCGGATATCTAAAATAGTCTCCAGTGCCCTAGTGGGCGTGGTCCTCATCGCTCCGCCTATGCCAAGACAACATGTTCTCTGAACCTGTTGTATGATCCTTATGTTGCACTTTTACTCCATGGTAGTCCACCAAACTATTGAGGCGTAAGTAAGTATCGGTCTAATCACGCTCCTGTATGGCCAGTGGACTATCCTCGGATTCAGGCCCCATTTCGAGCCTTTCATGACATAGTACCTTACAAATGTCACCAGAATTAAGAGAGTATAACCACCGTTGAAAAAATTTTTCTTCAGTGTCATAGGCGGAAATATATGGACACTATAGCAAGTTATGGACCAATATTGACCGTCCTCTAGAAGCTCAAAAAGTCAATTCGGGCGATCGATTTATATGGGGGCTACATCATGCTATGAACCGATTTAGATCATACTTAACATGGATCTTCAACGTTGAAACAACACCTTAAGTTCAAGATTTCAGCCAAATCATGTAGTAATTTCGCCCTGTAGAGGCTCAAGAGGTCGGATCGAGAGACCGGTATATATGGGAGCTATTTGAGGTTATGGACTGATTTGAACCATACATAGGAAGTATGGTCGTAGCTATTCTCCTTTACCCTACCTAGTTCCCTCAGCCCAAGCGCAACCCAGGCGGCACAGTTCGTAATATAGACCTAAAAAGGGTGTATATTCAGCTTCGCTTCTCGAGCTTTCATTAGGAAGCGGCTATGAACATGCTTACACTTAGGGTCAATCGGATGATAGTGCCCTTGATCATGTGGGTGGCTCATTGAAGGGAATTTGGGTGTAGGTGTCTTCACATTAGTCTTCTTGGACGTACAATCTGCTTTTAATATCGTGTAGTTAGAATCTGACTTAGGTATTCTTTTTTGAGGTTACTTTTTAGTATTTAGAGCGCACAACAAGGCGATTACTGACTTAGATGTATGCCCATAGTGGCATGGGGTGGATGAAGATCCGCACCATATTTTCAACCTAACCTGACTTAGAATATGTACTCCGATAGGGCAGTTTTTATTTTTTTGTGTCTTTTGGTTATCAATGGGGTTGTAAGGTCTTTAGAGAAGGAGAAGGTCGTTGCCATAGTAGCGTTGAGCGGATTGATATTCGCACCCTCTTTCCAACCTAATCTAACCTAACCTAGAATTTATACATGGCGGAAGATTGTGACCAGAGGAACTCAGATTAGAGGTGGTTTATCTTTTCTTGTTCCTTCTGGTTATCAATGGGGTTCTGAGGTCTTTAGAGAATGAGAAGGTCGTTGCCATAGTAACATGGGGCGGATTAATTTTCGCACCCCCTTTTCAACCTAATCTAGAATCTATACATGGCGGAAGATTGTGACCAGAGGAACTCTGATAAGAGGTGGTTTATCTTTTCTTGTGCCTTCTGGTTATCAATGGGATTCTAAGGTCTTTAGAGAAGGAGAGGGTGAAGGACGCAGACGACATCATCATCTTGACGGGTGGACCTTGTTCAGAGGACGTTCGGGAAGGGTCAACGGACTTGACATAAAGCCCAGAAAGTCTAAGCTGGTAATTTTCTCTAGGAGGATGAATTTTTGTATATTCTGGGAACTTTGATGGGCTAAGGCTGCCGCTCTCTCTGGAGGCCAAGTAATTGGGCGTGATTCTTGAGGGATCGAATGTCCTCTTCAACGGTCGCTACTCTATAGAAAGTTGTTAGGGCCTTAGGCCAGATACGGTATGCTTAAATGTTTGGTATCGTATTAGGACAACTGCCCTCCGCAGAATGTTTGCAAAGGTACAGGGTACAGTGGAGATCTCTGGAGCAAGGATGCGTGCAACGAAGAAGCTGCTGAATGACTTCCTCGATCTTAGGCCTTTGCAGCTGTATGTTGGGCATGCGGCAATAAAGATCGCCCTAAGACCGAAGGAAATTTCTGTTCTGATGAGCGATAAAGATGCGGCGCGGCAGCATGTTTTGTGTGCTGGGACTATTTAAATACCAGGAGAGTACTTCGTTGGGGACGTCATTTTCCCGAAAAGGCATCACTAAACTAGGGCCCTTCCCGAAATCTTCTGCATACATGGATAGGTATAAATCGCACTGAAGACGATATGGGAACGGCTGCTTTATCAGACTGTCACGATCAGTGTTGCCGTTTTTGGAAGGTTCCTACCAAAATAAGTAGAGTCTTTTCTCTTAGTAGGTTGGTACCCTGAACTCAATTTTGGTAGGTTGTGCGTTTATGAGTCTATGTGTCAGCTACGTAGAAACATCTTTCAATCTGTACTATGATCGACACGGATGCTAGGGGGCCTAAAACTGTTTCCAGAGGTCTCTCTTAAAAATTATGGCGAAAAATTGAATATGGTCCAATATTCTTTGTAATTGGTACGAACGTCAAGGGCTCTTAGCAATACGTTTAATGTCTTAAATCAGAAGATCGGTCTATATAGCAGCTACATACAAATACGGTCCGATCTGGTCCATATTCGGTGTGGTCAGGTGTCCAATGCAACTTCACTAATCAAATTTTAGCGAAATGGGATAGTAAATCCCATTCTATGGACCCGAGACCATAAATCGGAAGATCGCTTTATCAAAACGTCTCACAGTGGGAGAAAATCGAAAAAACTAATAAAAAATATGCCGTGTGAGAAGGGGTAGGCCACCTAGGGCCTTAAAAGAGATATCTCTACACGTTCTCACACGGCATATTTTTAACTGTTTTTTTCGATTTTCTCCCACTGTGCTCCGACGGTTCTAAATTTTACCGAAATCGGGTTGGAAACAACTTTTATGAGCTTTTTTAGGACTTTCTCTTCGGGAGATCGGTTATATGGTGGTTACATCAAGATATAGGCATTCGAACTGTCTTATTTTGCTTGATTGCAGCGTGGTTTCAACAGACAGGCGGACGGACATAATTAGATCGCCTATGAATTTTACAATGATTTAGTATGTTTACTTTAAAGAGTTGGAAATGGATAATTGAAGTGTTTCAAATGGAAAGACAAAATGAACACGTCCAATACTTCGGTGGTGGTTATAAAAAAATATGTCACAGTTTCTTGTTTATAGAACATTTGGTAGGTTTTTGTCAATTTTCGTAGGAAATAATTTTCTTGAGTAGCAAAACTGTTCACGATATGTGGGCAATCAGACGGCTCTGCAAGCTATGCCGTCGGGTCATATGAGGTCGAGACTGGTTAAAAGATGGAAAGAGCTTCTTTGGACCATGGGAAGGGCTGTCAATATGGCTTCGTCAAAAGTTATTTTTTTGCCAACAAATCGATAAAAGATGGCCATCTGGTTGTGGGGTTTTCTCGGATCTGTGTAAATATGTTTGATGGTGGATTTATCAGGACAAAGCCGCACTGAAAGAACCCAATGATCTCAAAGACTTTAGATCTGAAAATCTTTCACAAAACGCTTGATAGTCTGCTTGTAATGGAAAGGAGACTTTCTTCTCATACTGTTCGATCTTCCTTTTTTGTGCACTTGTCTTCGGTTTTAAATAGCTTAGCGGTAAACCGTAGGCTCATGCTGGATGGCACTGTCGATACTATTGATATTTTATTTTTTGTCTGAATATCGATTGATATTTTTCCTATCGATACTATCGACAAATTTAAATTTGTCGCAAAATTGAACAAAAATAATCGATCTGATACTGAATGTATCCTATAAGTTACATTGCACCCATAGAGGGCGCAATATTCATCCCATTGGGCTACAATTTTGTACAATGACTTCTCTCATGACTTCCAAATTTTATTGAATGTGGTTGTATTCGAACAATGCATTGATATGATTCCATATAAATCGATCTCCTGATTTAACTTCTCATTTTCGTTTGAATATAGGTACTGGAAAATTAACGATAGTATCGAAACTATCGGAGAAGAAGTAGAAGGAGAAGAGCTAGACCCATTGATAAGTATACCGATCGGCTTAGAATCACTTCCTGATTCGATTAAGCTATGTCTGTTGGCCCAAGGACGAACGCTATTGATCTTGAACAAAATTGGTTCAGATTTAGATATAGCTCCCATATATATCTTTTAACCGATATGGACTTTTAAGGTTGTAGAAGCCACAAATTTGGTCCGATCTTTACAAATTTTGCACGAAGTGTTTTCTTTAAAGTCTCAATACGGCTGCAAAATTTCATAGAAATCGGTTCAGATTTAGAAATAGCACCCATATATATATTTCATATTTTGGTCCGATCTTTACCAAATTTTGTATGGGGTGCTATATTTTTTAGTCCGATCTTAACGAGATGC
Organism: Stomoxys calcitrans; assembly: GCF_963082655.1. NCBI lineage: Eukaryota > Metazoa > Arthropoda > Insecta > Diptera > Muscidae > Stomoxys > Stomoxys calcitrans. Next base: position 197,564,118 of record NC_081554.1, on the reverse strand, counting down.
GGTACGAGGTGTTTTATTTGACGTCTTAATACGTGTTCAAAATTTCATAAAATTCGGTTTAGATTTAGATATAGGTCCCCGATATATCTTTTATCCGAAATAGAATAAAATTTTCGTCCGATTTTGTATGATACGTTTTATTTGACGTTCCAATACGGGCGCAAAATTTCATTAAAATCGGTCCTGATTTGGACGTATATATTTCATATGGACTTTCAAGGCAGTAAAAACCACAATTTTCGTCACATCTCTTCAATCTAGGGCGTAAGATATTCTATTTGACGTTCCAGTATGTGTCATCAAAATTGGCACAGGTTTCGATATAACTCCCATATAATCTTTTATCCGATATGGCCTTTTAAGGATGTGGAAATCCAAATTTGTTGTACTATCGTTGGAAAATCTTACAAGGTTCTATTTGATATTTCAATAGGTATCCAAATTAAAGTCTGACTAGATTTCGAGATAAGTTCTACATATAAAAATAACTACGTACACCAGGTGGTGTAGGGTATTATATAGTCGGCTCGGCCCAACTTTTGCCTTTCCTTACTGGTTTCTTTTAGTTATAATTAAATTTTATTTTATGCAGGTTATTTAAAAATTTTAAGACTTTGAAATACATACATACATTCTATATTACGTTTTTGAATAAAGTCAACTTAATTTAAAATGTTGCATCATCGCAATAAAAATAAATGTTACTAACCAACAGCCACCAGCAAAATGTTTCTTACCTCCGGAAAAATCATTTTAATCAAATTTTCCATGCCTTAGATTTATGGACCTGGTATTTTTTTCTACCTTTGTTTTGAATAGACTTCAATCAAGATGGGACTATTCAATCATAAAATTAAATGCCATTGACAAAATAATTACACTTAATTAAAATTTATTACAATTTCATTTCGTTGTGGAACCGATTTTATGAGCTATTTTGTAAAGATTTGTTTTTGTTATAGGGTTCATCGCTTTCATTTTTGCCCATTTTGTATTTAAGCACTTAAAAGACACTTAATGTCAAACTAAATAAACACCACCATTGGTGTCATAACCCCCAAAAGACCCCAATTTTCATTTGCCTTCTACTCCTTCTTCTTTTCTCTCTTCTTAATCTTTAATCTCTACGCAATGGAATCAAATGTCGTAACTCGACCATAAAAGCTAGACAACCAATAATCTTCTCAATGATCTAAACGTCAAGAGCTGGCAAAGATCAATGCAACGATCCACGATTCTAAAGATTTCAGCAACACCAACAATCGGTGCTTGGTGGGTAGAATGAGAGAGTCACCAATCATTTGCGTAGATCACCGATCACCAGCTATGAGTGACGGGAAGGCATGCAACAAATCAACACCACAATGACATGTCAAAGAACACATTTGTAGTAATTGTTGTTGTTTTGTTTTTATTTGTCAAAATATGGCCTGAAGGCACCTTAGAGCATTCTCCTTTATGGTGTGGTTATATTGAATTCGAATCGATTTGTATTCACAAAAAAAAAAAAAACTTTTCAAACCGATTACAGCTTTGCCAAGGAACCTATGAGTGGAGTAGTGCTAACCGGGTTTGATAGACGTATGATGTTTCTTTAATAAAACTTTAGACCCAGTGAAGGGCATGCACACACATTATTGCCTTTAAAATTTCCTTTGCCGCGGACTCGCTCTAGAACATTAGCCAGCTAACTTAGAAAATGTGTACGTGCGTCCATCGCTGGTATAGATGAACGAACGAACGAACGCATGTCTTACGAATGCCCTCAGGTGTTGTGATGTTAATCTTTCGATTCATTGTTGTTTTGTCATTTTATTATTATGATGATTATTTGTTGATGTTGTTGTTGTAATTCTTTATTGGCCTTGGTGCTCAATCGAAGACAAAATCTTAAGCCTGTTAATTGATTGTTACATTATTGTCTTTTTGTGTAGGGGTTTTTTTTATTTTTTTTTTTTTATTTGTGCTCCCTCTATTCAAGAAAATATGTCTTTTTCCAGGGGTTTCTCTGCTTGTTAAAGGTGTTCAACTATTTTGGAGATTTTTCCTAGTATTACCATAATGTGGGTTTAACATACCCTAAGAAGGATAGAATGCTGGGAGCCAAGTCCCACAAACAATGAACCCTGTGCTCACTGTGTGAGGTTGACTGGTGTTTTTTGTCACCTTTTTGTTAATGGTGAGTGACACTTTTCTAATTGTAGCGTTTCTTTATAAAACTCTTTCAATGGCTATGGGATTTTAATTTTTGGAGAAATATACGAAATAATATTATGCCTTAACTTTAATCTTTTGAGTCAAAGATAACGAACCTAATTAAAAAATGCCCCAATTTCCAAATATTTAAGGATTGGTGAAAGATTTTTGGCTTGATATTAAAGACCTTTACCCTAAATTGAAGTTTTACAGATTCTTAAATTTGCGTCTTCTTAGTAAACAACTAAAATCCGTTATGAAGTTTGATATATCCTTGAAAGTTAGAAACTTTGCTTTGGGACAAGGACAACATTGTACCTTAATCAAATCATTAAGCGAGTGAAAATCGAAACGGATGGTTGGGACCGTTTGAATTTAGCGACTTAAATTTAAAGAAAGCATTATATCCTTTGCTCGAAATTATTGCCAAAATTCTTAGATCAAGGAAAAATCTTAAATTTTTCGTAATCTTTTTTATTTGCGTATGCTAAGTTGAACAATTAAAAGCATGCTAAGTTCGGCGGGGCCGAATGTTTTATACCCTCCACCATGGATCGCATTTGTCGAGTTCTTTTTCCGGTATCTCTTTTAAGGCCAACGAAGAATTAAAGAAAATACATACTATGCTATTGGAGCTACGTATATCAAGTAATTGTTCGATTGCTGGAGACCAAGTAATTGTGTAAAATTTCAGCCAATTGCAATAAGAATTGAGTCTTTTAGTGGCTCAAGATGTAAAATAGGGAGATAGGTTTATATGGGAGCTGTATCAGGCTATAGACCGATAATAATTACGCCCTCTAGAGGCTCAAGAAGTCAAGACCGCAGATCGGTTGATATATCAGGTTATGGACCGATTTGAACCATACTTAGTACAGTTATTGGAAATCGTAACGAAACACGTTATGTAAAATTTCAGCCAAGTCGGGTAAAAAGATCGGTTTATATGACAGCTATATCATGTTATGTACTGATTTAGACCATTCTATGCACAGTTGTTGTAAGTGATACCAAAACACCACATGCAAAGTTTCAGCCATATCGGATAAGAATTGCGCCTTCTAGCGGCTCAAGAAGTCAAGATCCAAGATCGGTCTACATGGCAGCTATATCAAAACATGGACCGATGTGGTCCATTTAAAATCCCAACTGGCCTACACTAATTAAAAGTATTTGTGCAAAATTTGAAGGGCCTAGCTTTACTTCTTCGAAAGTTAGCGTGTTTTAGACAGATGGACGGACACGTCTAGATCGACTTAAAATGTCATAACGATCAAGAATATATATACTTTATAGGATCTTAGAAGAATATTTCGAGTAGTTACAAACAGAATTACGAAATTCGTACACCCCCATCCTATGGTGGAGGGAATAAAAATAGGATTTTTCGAACAAAAAAGACATTGGGAGTCATGCCTGAAATAAAATGAGAATAATGCAGTGATCCAAATACGAAATGGAGAGATAGCATCTTTACGTGATTTTTCGGGAGCGTGATTAGACCAATACTTACTTTCGCCTCAGTGACGGAGTAAGGGGAAATTAAAGGGCAGACGATTGGGAAGTGAAAACCAGAGGGCTGCCGTCAACAAACTTAGTTAACCCGAAGCCTTTCGGGTTGTCGCTGTCCGAGTTAAGGACATTGGCGACGAACACGAAACAGTCGGTATTAAGACGAAAATTCTGTGGGGTGATTCGAATCGTGAGAGGACGAGGCTGTTACTTAAAAGAAGTAAAAGGGAGGCCAGTGTAGCTTTTGGTATAGGAGTAATATCCTCGCCCTCATTCAAAAATTTAAAATTTTTAATTTTTTGTTAAATTTTACTTTTAGGATATTTTTATCAATTTTTTATTTATTTATATTTCGAATATATTTTGGATATTATAGACAAAATAGGAGACCACCGTAGCGCAAAGGTTAGCATGTCCGCCAATGACGCTGAACGCCTGGGTTCGTATCCTGGCGAGACCATCAGAAAAAATTTTCAGCGGTAGTTTTCCCCTCCTAATGCTGGCAACATTTGTGAGGTACTATGCCATTCTCTCCAAAGATGTGTTGCACTGCGGCATGCCGTTCGGACTTGGCTATAAAATGGAGGCCCTTTATCATTGAGCTTAAAACTTGAATCGGACTGCACTCATTGATATGTGAGAAGTGTGCCCCTATTGCTTAGCGGAATGTTCATGGGCAAAATTTGTATTTGTATAGACAAAATATACCTTAAAGTTCTCAAATATGTGTTTCTTCAATAAAATTTCTCTCTGTGTACACATCATTAGAGATTTGCTTTCCATTCAAAGCATGACACCTAATTGACGTTCCCTTCTTTATTGTCACTGTCGTTGAAAATGGTGTGAGCATTTACCTCCTTTCTTTTGTGTTTTATTTTTCGTTTTTGGGAGACACAAACTAGTGTTCATATTTTAAATCTTTGCTCCAATGGGTTGTTCACAAAGAAAGAAAAACATGTAACTTTTAACAAAATTATGTTAACATGCCCGATTTCATCAGGCTTTCCTGGAATTTCATTCATGAAGAGCAGGTGAATATCTGGCTACGCTACTACAAGTCCAAACAATGTTCCATTGGGGTATTTTGCTTATTTTTCTTTCACTTCTACACTTAGCCTGTATATGATTTCTTTAGGAAAAAGTTCCGTGTATTTCATACACTTGGCATGTGGGGTTAGAAGGAATGGTCTGTTTTGGGAATTTATGTTGACCATGGTCGTTTTAGAATGATATTTATGAGGCCTTTCAATAAATTTATTAAGTGTTAGTGAACATTTTAAATAGAAATAAATTTGTTTTGAAATTTGAGGTTTTCTTTGCGGAAACTTTTAATTAATCATAAAGAAAACATTTAACATGTTTAAAAACATGTACATCATAAATTTGAAATGTTTTCAATTAGTCGTCTGTAATTTATAGGGACAACCTAACAATTTAAAGATTGACACGTTACAAGATTAGTTTTGGTGACACCAGCAAATTAAAAATAAAAGGGAAATATATTTTTGATGGTTAACCCGGATCGCCCTGGTGTTGCCATATGGCAACGCAAAAATTAGTACGAGTTTTTTCAGCGTTTTAACTATAAAATTGCAACAGTTTAACCTTAAGTAATAAGTCTGCATGTTTTTGACAGGAGAGAAGTGCGTCTTTCAAATAATTGGTCATTTTGAATAGTTAATGTAATGTACTAAATCATGGAAAATCTTTCAAATAGAAATTTACCAAAAAGTTTCAAGGTGATTCGGGCTAAATATTTAAATAATAAAATATTTTATACAAAAAAAATTTAAATTTGCAAGTAAAACGCACAAAGCTAGTTCAAACTAATCCAACACCATCAATTCCTCGAAAAAATTTTACAGCCAAAAACATGTGATAATGGACACAAAATGACTTTGAAAAGAACCCTAGTTAACGCATTTAGTTAAAAACACATTAACCATTACTCAACCCATATATCTTATTGAAATATACTATTTTTTGTTCTTAGTTCTCCTAAATACTGTTATCTTATCAGCAATATTAAAATTTTTAACAAATTTGGTTAAAAATATTCTAAATATAACGCATTGCCATATTGTTAACATGGTTAATGACTTAATTTGTTAGTCAGCAATAATTAATTAATTCTACATCAATCTTATTTCAAATATAACAAAACTATTCTCACATACGGACAAACATGAGCATGTGACAAAATACAAACAGAAATACGATCGACACAAGACATCATAAAATCATAGCCCAAAACATCCAACATCGACACTCATAAAACAAAACTCTTTTCAGTGGAACGACAGTTATAAATTTGACCACCACCATACAAGGAATTCAGTCGAGTGTCACAGGCGACTCCCCATGGAGCAACATAAAAGAGGGCTTTAGAAAAAAAAATAAGTTATGGTTTGTTCATGCGGCTATCTGGGGGAACAACAAGAAAGATGTTTCTTTAACCTCCAATAAAAATAAAATAAAATTTAACAATAACCCAAGTGCCCAAATAGGCATTTGGTGTTAATGAAGTGTTTTTGATTCTCCTCAAATGATTTATGATGGTGCTAAAGAAAGCGCCACAAATCTCGTTTAGAATAATGAGCAATTTTCATTTAAAAAACAAAGTCTTTATATATAATAATAATGATAATGATAATGATAATGATAATGATAATGATAATGATAATGATAATGATAATGATAATGATAATGATAATGATAATGATAATGATAATGATAATGATAATGATAATGATAATGATAATGATAATGATAATGATAATGATAATGATAATGATAATGATAATGATAATGATAATGATAATGATAATGATAATGATAATGATAATGATAATGATAATGATAATGATAATGATAATGATAATGATAATGATAATGATAATGATAATGATAATGATAATGATAATGATAATGATAATGATAATGATAATGATAATGATAATGATAATGATAATGATAATGATAATGATAATGATAATGATAATGATAATGATAATGATAATGATAATGATAATGATAATGATAATGATAATGATAATGATAATGATAATGATAATGATAATGATAATGATAATGATAATGATAATGATAATGATAATGATAATGATAATGATAATGATAATGATAATGATAATGATAATGATAATGATAATGATAATGATAATGATAATGATAATGATAATGATAATGATAATGATAATGATAATGATAATGATAATGATAATGATAATGATAATGATAATGATAATGATAATGATAATGATAATGATAATGATAATGATAATGATAATGATAATGATAATGATAATGATAATGATAATGATAATGATAATGATAATGATAATGATAATGATAATGATAATGATAATGATAATGATAATGATAATGATAATGATAATGATAATGATAATGATAATGATAATGATAATGATAATGATAATGATAATGATAATGATAATGATAATGATAATGATAATGATAATGATAATGATAATGATAATGATAATGATAATGATAATGATAATGATAATGATAATGATAATGATAATGATAATGATAATGATAATGATAATGATAATGATAATGATAATGATAATGATAATGATAATGATAATGATAATGATAATGATAATGATAATGATAATGATAATGATAATGATAATGATAATGATAATGATAATGATAATGATAATGATAATGATAATGATAATGATAATGATAATGATAATGATAATGATAATGATAATGATAATGATAATGATAATGATAATGATAATGATAATGATAATGATAATGATAATGATAATGATAATGATAATGATAATGATAATGATAATGATAATGATAATGATAATGATAATGATAATGATAATGATAATGATAATGATAATGATAATGATAATGATAATGATAATGATAATGATAATGATAATGATAATGATAATGATAATGATAATGATAATGATAATGATAATGATAATGATAATGATAATGATAATGATAATGATAATGATAATGATAATGATAATGATAATGATAATGATAATGATAATGATAATGATAATGATCCTACATTAAAAATGAAGAAAGACTAGTTGAAACCCTGAATAACATTTTCTTTATACCAAGAATGAAAGATATTATTAGGGTAAAAACTAAAAAAAAAATTTTGTATTTGTCAAAAATTCTTGCAAGAATTTATTGCAAAAACATGTACTTTTATCGTTAACATAGCCCAACGTTTTTTAGAAAAGAAGTTTACTTGGCGAAAATTTCCCTTATGTCAAACGAACTATTTTTTACATTTTCAGAGGCTTTGGCGCGACATAAGAATAAAACAGAAAATAGAAAATAAAAGAATTTTGTGCATGCAAATCCTTCAATAGCGTTAAATATAGTAGTCTAGTAACAGATTTTTTAAAATAAATTTATAAAAAAAAAAAAAACAAAATATTTTTTTACTTACACTTTTTTATAAAAATGCTTCATACCACTGTGTCATATCCTTCTTTGATCCAGTTTATGATACATACATTAGCAATTTAAACACCACTTCACTTTTTGCATGGGATGAAAGTCTGGCTACCGCCACTGGTCAACTACTTGTACCATGTTTGTACAGCTCTGTATAAATATGACTGCAAATGTGTTTACTAAATGACCCAAAGGAACAGCTGAATAAAGATGTCAACAGAGGAAATGCTTGTTCCACATACCACAGGCAGGACATAAGAATCACAATGAGAAATAAAAATATGTCCAAGCATATATGTATGTGAGCCCTTACACACTCACAACATAAAAAGATTTTTCTTTCATATATCCATTGCTATGACGAATATGTTCAATTTTATGAATGGAAAACAAAAGAAAACCTACAAATGTCCAAACAAACAATAGTGGCGGCAGACAGTAGTTGTTGCACTTTTGCACACACAAACACCTTTTAAGAGTTAAATCAATGTACGTTTGTCTGAGTGTGTATGTGTTTCAGAGAGTGCATCTTGTGTGAAGGCATTCAAGGTGACTTCCTTTAAGTATCCAATTACATTATCTTTCACTTTGACAAATACTTTCCATTCATTTCATCTACAGCATCATTTCATAGGAATTTGTTTCGAAAAGAGAAAGATTTGTAAAAAGGGGAAAAAATAAAAAAATAAATAATCTTGGGAATAACGTCATGAACAAAAAATAATCTTTACTAAAAAAAGACGAAGTTTGGTACGTATAATTGTTTTTATACCCACCACGGAAGGATGGGGGTATATTCATTTTGTCATTCCGTTTGCAACACATCGAAATATCCATTTCTGGCCCTATAAAGTATATATATTCTTGATTGGCGTAAAAATCTAAGACGATCTAGCCATGTCTGTCCGTCTGTCTGTTGAAATCACGCTGCAGACTTTAAAAATAGAGATATTGAGCTGAAACTTTGCACAGATTCTTTTTTTTTTTTTGTCCATAAGCAGGTTAAGTTCGAAGATGGGCCATATCGGACCATATCTTAATAAAGCCCCCATATAGACCGATCCGCCGATTTAGGGTCTTAGGCCCATAAAAGCCACATTTATTATCCGAAATTTGGAACAGTGGGTTGTGTTAGACCCTTCGACATCTTTCTGCAATATGGCCTAGATTGGTCCAGATTTGGATATATGTAGCTGCCATATAGACTGATCTCTTCATTTAAGGTCTTGCGCCTATAAAAGGCGCATTTATTGTCCAATATCGCCGAAATTTGGGACAGTGAGTTGTGTTAGGGCTTTCGACATCCTTTTTGAATTTGATCCAGATCGGTACAGATTTAGATATAGCTGCCATATAGACCGATCTCTCAATTTAAGGTCCTGGACCCATAAAAGGCGCATTTATTGTCCGATGTCACCGAAATTTGGAACAGATCAGTCTAGATTTGGATATAGCTGCCATATAGACCGATCTCTCGATTTAAAGTTTTGGGTCCATAAAAGGCGCATTTATTGTCCGATGTCGCCGAAATTTGGGACAGTGAGTTCTGTTAGGCCCTTCAACATTTTACTGCAATTTGGCCCAGATCGATCCAGATTTGGGTATGGCTGCCATATAGACCAATCTCTCAATTTAAGGTCTTGCGCCCGTGAATGGCGTATTTATTGTCCGATTTCGATAAAATTTGGGTCAGTGTGTTCTGTTAGGCCCTTCGACATCCGTTTTCGATTTGGCCCAGATCAGTTCAGGTTTGGATATAGCTGCCATATAAAGCGATCTCTCGATTTAAAGTCTTAGCCCCATAAAAGGCGCATTTATAATCCGATTTCGCTGAAATTTGACAGAGTGACTTATGTTAGGCTTTTCGACATCCGTGTATATGTTTCGGATCTGCCTATATTCGGATATAGCCACCAAAAAGACTTATATTTTGCTCTACAAAATTAAACAATGACTAGTGCATATTAGACCAATTCCTGTGCCATATTTGGTCCAAATCGGACTATATTTCGATATAAATTCTATGGGGCCATTAATTATGCATTTTTCGACGGACTATGACGAAAGCTGGTTTACATATATACCCGAGGTGGTGGGTATACCTTTTTACTTGTTTAATTTTTTATAGTCATAATATAGGTGATATATTTATAAGTTTAGCCCATGACTTTGTTTAGCTCTAACTTCATCCACAACCAAGAGCACTTTAATAGCTCATTATAATTAAAACTATTTCCAAGGAATATTCACTTATTTTTTAGTGGAAACACATGTTTCAACTTCTAAATATCGTCTTAGAAACAAAAACTCAGAAAATTGACGCTGCTTCCCACAATAATTTGTAGTGACATTTACAACCGATCCAATTCACACAGCCTCAATTACTCACCGCTTAAGCGGGAATAGTGACAAAAATCTCCAAATGATAATTTCTCAAATTGGTTTGGGTCCGATAATTTATGTGATACGACTTGTCAACACATTATTAGCGTCTAACTCACACAATTGGGGGAATGAAACCCCAAAAAAAAACCAACAGCAACAACAAGTAAGGGCCACAAGGCAGAGACTTTAAACATATAAACAAACTATTAAGTGGGAATTCCCCTACATCCCCTATTTATTCCCCCAAAAGAAGCATTTGCCTAACAACTCATTTAACGATGCACACATGGCAGCACTGTTAAGATAATTTAATGATGCTCACGCATTATTTTTCCCTCATATCAAGTGTAATTTTCCTACAAATCAGGAGAGTTTGGTTGTAGGAAGCTGTAATTTATATTCTCTCTCTCTCTGGAGACTTTCTGAAACCCAATTCGATTTGAATCTCAAATAACGGAAGGTAAAACATATTTCAATATTTTGAAAAATTGTGTGAAATTTTTATATCGAAATTATTTATACTTGCCTGGCAGCCTTTTCCTTTGCCATCCGGTTAGCAGAGTTTTCAAATTTTAATACAATATTGTCATTTCCCACAAGTTTTGAATTACTTAAAGCACACCATCAATAATACAACATAATCATGGTCGGCTACCATAAATTGAATCAAAATATGTTTTATTTGAAAGAGATCGAAGGGATTGTTATTTAATTTGGGCAAATGCAAAAGAGATATTAGAACATTGGGATGGAAGAATGCTTCCCTTTGCTGCTTTGCGCGATGCTTTTGGGATACTTTGCAATATTTACATGTCCCCATTTTTATACCCACCACCGTAGGATAGGGGGTATATTCATTTAGTCATTCCGTTTTCAACACATCGAAATATCAATTTCCGACCCTACAAAGTATATATATTTCGGAGCGTCGTAAAATTCTAAGACGATTTAACGATGTCCGTGTGTCTGTCCGTCTATCCGTCTTTCCGCCCGTCTGTTGTAATCACTCTAGAGCCTTCAATAATCGAGATATTGAGCTGAAATTTGGCACAGATACGTCTTTTTGATGCATTGGACCATATTTGGATATAGCTGCTATATAGACCGATTTTCCGACAAGGATCTAATGCCAATAAATGCTTTATTTTTCATCCGATTTCGCTGAAATTTTAAACAGTGAGTACCAATAGGCCTTCCAACAACTGACCTAAAAGTGGTTTTGATCGGACTATATTTAGATATAGCTGTCATTTAGACCGATCTGCCGATAAAGGGTCTGAAGCCCATAAAAGCTTTATTTATTACCCGATTTCGCTGAAATTTAAAACAATAGGTTAACTTAAGCCTCCCGACATCTGACATAAATTTGGTCCAGATCGGACTATATTTAGATATAGCTGCCATATAGACCGATCTTCCGATTAAGGGTCTAAAGCCCATAAAAGTTTTATTTATTACCCGATTTCGCTGAAATTTAAAACAGTGAGTTATTTTTTGGCCTCCTGACAACGGACCTAAATATGGTTCATCGGCCGATAAGCCAATAAAAGCTCTATTTATTACCCGATTTCGCTGAAATTTTAAACTGAGTTTTTCTGAGCCTTACGATATCTAACCCTAATATGGTTGAGATTGGTTTATAATTGCATATATCTGCCAAAAAGGCCAGTTCTACAAAATTGAATAGTGACATATATATTAGACCACTCAATGTCCATGCCGAATTTGGGTGCTTAAGTTATCCAATTTTCAGCGGATTGTGACGAAATGGGGTTTACATATATATCCGAGGTGGTGGGTATCCAAAGTTCGGCCCGGCCAAACTAAATGCATTTTTACTTGTTTTGCCTAGAAGAATAATTTGTTGCATGAATTTATTTTTACTGATTATTATTCACATTGTTTAATGAAATAATTTTTTTTTTAAATACCATAATGCTTGAATTTATAACCACTGTTTATGTATGTGTCAGCTTGAACTTTGTATTTGACCATCATAACGCTACGTAGGTATTTAGCACATATTGCGAAATTTCATTGCACACCTCACAATAATTTGAATCCGAAACATGTTAACATAAACCCAGATTGATTTACTTTACTCCAAACAAAAAGACAAAACTAAAACCACAACAAAAAAGAAATAAATTGTAGTCAAATCATCAATCTGATTTTTAACTGGGAAAAGAATTTGACTGTCTGTATTCGTTTTGATATGTGCCTGTAACGGTTTAATCCGCTGGCAGACTGGGTACCCACAAGTTGGCAAAAAAGGAGAACATAGCACCAAACAGACGGCAGTGAAGAATGTGCCAACTAAAGCAAATTAGAAAATTGAGGTACCTTCTTTTTTATGAAAATGGAAATTTAAAACTTTGTTATATATATTTTTTTTAGTTAAATACAACACTCACTCCAACCCGAAACAAGGAATGAAGGAACACTTTAACTATCACACAGTATCAGCATTGAAACCATTTAATGTCTAACAGAAAATTTTTTTTTTTAATATTGCAAACTTTATATTTTGGTGTTGGAGTTGTAGAGTTAAACTCAAATAAAAATCCAATCAAATGCTGTATATGTAAATCCAATCAATAATTTTTGGTTAACTCTCAAAGAGCCCTAATAACAGAGGAAGTTGGCAAACTTCTTACAAAGCGATGAGTGCTCTCCGGTTCAAGGTTAAGCTCAATGATAAGGGACCTCATTTTAATAGTCGAGTCCAAACGGCGTGCCGCAGTGCGACACCTCTTTGGGGAGAAGTTTATCATGGCAAAGTACCTCAAGAAAATCGCCAGAATTAGGAAGGGTTAGGTTTAAGTGACAGTCTGCCATCAGACGTTTTCGACCGTTGTGATACCACAAGAACAGAAGAAGGAAGATGCCTTTTAGTTCCTGCCATTGAACCATTCAGAACGCTTTAGAAAGACCAATAACTTGCGAATGTTCACATCCGCTAAATCACACAGGATCTCAAAGAAATGAGAACCTAAAGTGGAACTCCTTCTAACTGCTAGTGCGGGACACACACAGGAGATGTTCTATAGTATCTTCTTCTTCGATGTCCTCACATCTTTTGCAAAAGTCGTTACTGGCAACATTTAGTGTGTCAGCATGTTTTCCGATTAGACAGTGACCTATAATAACGGACACAATGACTGAGACAAAAGTAATTGTCGGTAATATAGTAGTAATATAGTCGGCGTTGACAAATTTTTTCAACGGCTTGTGACTCTGTAATTGCATTCTTTCTTCTGTCAGTTATCAGCTGTTACTTTTAGCTTGCTTTACATTTGTTTGTTTGGCGTCAATTTTAATATGGGTACCACTTGTATTGAAAGAAATTCATTTAACAAACCAAATCAACGCTTGTGCACCTTAAACGCAATTAATTCGATCCGTTTTTAAAACGAATCATAACTGGAGATGAAAAATGGATTGTTTGCAACAACGTTAGTCGAAAACGAGCATGGTCCAAGCCTGATGAACCAGCTCAAACCACTTCAAAGGCTGATATCCACCAAAAGAAGGTTATGCTGTCTGTTTGGTGGGATTGGAAGGGTTTGGTATATTTTGAGCTGCTTCCAAGGAACCAAACGATTAATTCGGAAGTTTACTGTCAACAATTGGACAAATTGAATACAGCCATCAAGGAGACCAGAATTGGTCAATCGTAAAGGTGTCATATTCCACCAGGACAACGCTAGAACGCACACATCTTTGGTCACTCGCCAAAAACTGAGTGAGCTTGACCGGGAACTTTTGATGCATCCACCATATAGCCCCGACCTTGCACCATTAGACTACCATTTATTTCGATCTTTGCAGAACTCCTTAAATGGTAAAACTTTCGGCAATGATGAGGCTATAAAATCGCACTTGGTTCAGTTTTTTGCAGATAAAGGCCAGAAGTTCTATGAGCGTGGAATTATAAATTTGCCAGGAAGATGGCAAAAGGTTATCGAACAAAATGGCAATTATATATTTGATTAAAGTTCATCCTAAGTTTTATTAAAAATGCATTTACTTTCTTTTAAAAAATCCGCAATTACTTTTTAGGCAACCCAATATCTTAGCCTTTCCACCATTTCCTTAATTGCAAGGATCTCTGATTGATACACACTGTTCTAGATCTTTAGAGTACACCCCAAAGCCCACCTGGTCGTTTTGTATGGAACCATCCGTATAGAAGTCTATTTAACTTTTGTTACCAGGGATATCGTAGTTCCGATCGGTTCTATCAGGAATAGTGGTACAGCAATTTTTGTCAAAAAGCGGCTCAGGTAGGGTGTAATCCACACTGGCTGGAACATCGGATATTGTATCAAGTATTACGCAGTGTCCGTGGTCGCCACATGACCAATGAGAAAACTCCCTTAACCTCACGGCAGTGGTCGCTGCAATTTGAGTAGTCACAATGTCCAGAGGCATAAAATGTAGCATTAAGTTCAGTGCATCAGATGGTGTCTTCCTCAGTGCGTCTGTGATGCACAAACAAGCCATCCTTTGGATACGGTTAAGTATTGAGCAGTAGGTGGATTTTTGTAGCATCGTCCACCAGACCTCAACACCATATAGCCTTATAGTTAACTGATAACTGCAGTATATACCCAATGCATGACACGCGGTCCAAACCCCAACTTTTGCCAATGGCTCTCTTGCTGGTGTATAGGGCAAGAGTGGCCTTTCTTGCCCTTACCAAAATGTTGGATTTGAAGTTCAGTTTCCTGTCCAGCAAAACACCCAGATATTTTGCGCTTTCTGTAAATGGAATATTCTCTCAACCCGAGGAGACAGGTTCCACTGTAGGCAACTTGTTTCTGCTGCTGAAAAGAACTACTTCTGTCTTGCACTGAGTTATACCCAGACCACTTCCTGAAGTATATCTCTTAGAGTGCTGGGAAACTTTCCCCTAACAGGAGAGGAAACAGTACAACTCCTTGAGGTGTTCCTCTGCTGACCCATCTTTTTAGATCCACAGATCCCAAGCCTGGCGTAATGCATCTTTTAGTAAGTAAGTTATTAATAAACATTCTTACAATAGAGTTGATGCCTAGAAATTCCAACTCCTTCCTGATTGACGTCGATTTTACATCATTGAAAGCACCTTCAATTTCAAGAAATGCTACCATTGCATATTCCTTGACAGCGAGAGAACCCTCTATGTAGCCGACTAGATCGTAAAGGGTTGTTTCAGTGGAATTGCCTTTACTATATGCATGCTGCTGCCGCGACAGGCGATCTCCAGGGATCTTTGTCCTGAGATATGTTTCTATCAACCTTTCAAGAGTCTTCACCATAAAGGTTGACAGACTAATAGGACGAAAATCTTTCGCCTTCGTGTGGAATGAAAATTACCTTCGTATCCCTCCATCCAATAGGTATATAGGACATTCTGATACAAGCAGAGTATATCCCCCAAGCCAGGGAACTAGTCTATCAGACACAGCTTGTAATTCAACGGTGATACATCCTCAAGGCCTGGCGACTTAAAGAAGTCGAAACTTCTTATCGACCAAAGGACACAATTTCCCTAATGGCCTCCGACGAATGCATATCAGTGACAACCTCTCTGGCGCCACGTTGTCCGTTGGAGAATTTCCCGGGAAATGTGGATCAACGAGTAGTTCTAGTGCTTCCTTACTAGACATTGTCCATACATTCTCTAACTTCTGGATATACCCCACCGTATTGGATTTCGAGGATAGAGTCTTCCTTAGCCTAGAGGCCTCAGATGTATCCTCCAAGGTGCTGCAGGATTCTACCCAGGATTTGTTCTAAGCCTTTCTAAGCTCACCCTTATATTTTCTTAGCTCAGCCTTATAGATATCCCAATCGTGTGGTGCTGTTGTGGCTTTTGCTCTGTTAAAGAGTTTTATGCAGTCCTTCCTTAGACCAACCAACTCTGGGGTCCACCATGGCGGTCACTGTTTGCCCCTTGGCTAGGCACTAGGGCATGCTGACACAAGCGTGTCATTCAGGGCCTTCGTGATCCGCTTGACCACTATGTCTATATCAGCCGTAGTTTCCACTTTCTTTTCTAGTCTAGAAGGGATAGTGGTGCAGAATTTGTGCCGAAATTTATCCCAATCCGCCTTTCTTCTGTTTAGCCGAGGGACCACTACTCCAGTATTTTCTCCAAGGCTTAAACTAATATAACGATGATCAGAGAAGCTGTGGTCATCCAACACTTCCCAGTGGCATATTCTTCCACTTATATCTTCCGATACAAAGGTAATATCTAGTACCTCCTGCCTGTTCCTGGTAATAAAGGTCGGTTTATCCCCTTTATTACAAATCGCCAGATTGCAACTTATAATATATTCAATAAGCTGCTCATCGCTTTCGTTGACATCCGAACTACCCCATATCTGGTGATGTGCATTAGCATCACTACCTACAATGAGGCTTTTCCTCCCTACAGAAGCAGCTTCAACCAGCGACTTCAGGTTTAAAGGCGGCATCTCTGAATCGTGTGCCATATATAGGGAAGCCAGCCAGTAATGAGAATTGTATATTTCAAGGCTGGCTACTACTAAATCTTCAGTGCTTAGCGACGGAAGAAGAAAAACATTTAGACAAACCTTTGCAAGAATACAGGCTCTGCATCTCCCCTTCCCCATACCCTTGACAAGTTTAAATCCGGGAATTCTTAGTCCACGTACCATTCCTCCACACACCCATAGTTCCTGGATATGAACCACGTCAAATCCTCAGCCATCAGGAAGCGGCCTTACAATGGTGGAGATTTATCTGTAGAAACCGGATCATAATCAGAATTCAGAACTTCCACCACTGTTGTGTTAGCCTCGTCTTCTGACAAGATTCTTTAGAACTTGTCGTGATGAGCTTACGTACGCATCCAGGGGCAGGTGAGAAAGCTGTGGAACCACTTTCCTTCAGGACACT
The DNA here is from genome assembly GCF_963082655.1 of Stomoxys calcitrans. Classification (NCBI taxonomy): domain Eukaryota; kingdom Metazoa; phylum Arthropoda; class Insecta; order Diptera; family Muscidae; genus Stomoxys; species Stomoxys calcitrans. Next base: position 197,546,622 of record NC_081554.1, on the reverse strand, counting down.
GGGCACTTGCGGTGTGGACGATTTCTCCTTAGATTCTTCACTAACTGCTGCTGTCGAAGTACTTTCTGAGTTCCGTGCTTCCCCGTTGGCGCGCACTTTGAGCCCAGCCCAACTTTGTGACCTACCCACACAGGGCTTGTCGGGTCCCGTTTCGATGCCATCCCCTCCTGTCTCGATTGTGGCAGAGGGATTTTCAGTCTCCTGTAATCTGCCAAACTTTAGCGATGTGGTCAATAGTTCCTGAAGCAAGTGTTCAGCAACAAATGATAAGTCGTCTCCTGATTCCCCAACCTCACCGCTTATATAGACCTTCAGTTTCAACTTGTTGATTCCGTAGAATACAACCCCTGCAGACTTGTTAAGGTCTGCTAGACAGCCGGAGTTTAGTACGAATACTCCATGTCTCCGGTGACCATCCGCCTCATGCAATCTACCAATCTTCCAGTCGGTGGTTGAAAGATTGGGATTACATTCCCTTAGTGTTCCAAGTATCGCTTCAGGATCTGAGAGAATCCTTGGTATTCAAGCATGTGCCATTGGTCGAGAAGGCGTATCTACCTTCTTGACTAAATCTAATGCTGCACCTGGCAAGATCTCACCAATACACCGTGAACAATCCTAATTCTTTGTATTCAGCAATTGATTTCATATGCATTGTTTCCCAGAAGTGGTTTTCATATGAATACATCAACACAGCATCGTTTTCGTACTATTTACATTTTCACCGCCTTCAATAGTTAAAGTCTGATATTGAATTAATACCAAATGGTATTAAAAATCTTTGCCAATGACGCGAACAAAATAATACCAGGCGGAATTGGAAAAGTACCGTCATTTTTCTACGAGTATATAATAGAAACACGTAGACACTCTTGGCATGTGATTCCTTTTTTATTATTTTATTACCCGCCAGTTTCATTTTTTCTTTGATTTAAAATCATTCCACACTATCAACTATTCTTCGGAAGTACGTGGCTATGTCTTTTTGCACTCGCGCGAACCGAGCTGCATTTGGGTTTGCCTCCATTGTTTCTTAACATCAAGATGTATTGGTTTGTGGGGATTTTAACCGTGGTGAAGCCTACAAATACCAATACATTTGTAATAAACAAAAAATTAACGAATTGATCACAAAAAAATTTAATTTCCTTTTAACTTCTCTGCTTATTTTCTTATAAAAATAACAGAGCAACTACAACCAAGTGGTTTGCGAAAAATCCCATTTTTAGCAACTGGCACTGACAACTTGAGTTGAAAGTTGCCGTCCGTAAAATCCGAAAGCGTTGAGCTTTGTTTTGAGCGTTGCGTTGCAAAAATGGAACTCTTCACACAATTCAATAAAAGCAACGCGGAAAAGTTAAAAAAATTTTCAGTTTAAGACGTGCAATTGCGTTTTTAGTCGTCAAAGTTTAAAATTTTTTAAATTTTCGTGTTGATTTTTGACATTTGTTTGAAGAGTTGCATTTTTCAACGCGACGCTCCTCAACTCGTTCATTCTGCTTAGGCCTTAAATTAATGCAAATTTAATCTGACAACGCAATTAAACTAAGGTTGCCATCCATAATCGACCCATATATTTTCTCCAAGTGTAAACATGGTTTAAGATTCGGTTTCTTCACACCATTGTTGCAGCTTACTGTCATGACCGTAATTAAGCAACCCTGTGTGTATGTTGGTGCAAAGAGAATTGGGTTTGTTACTTAATTTTACAACTGTGATCGATACTTCGCTGCCCATCAAACGAACGAGTGATTTTTCATCGCTGCCGTATCCGTGCGTGGAAATTACGAAATTGTAGATTTATAAAAATCTTTTTTGAAAATCAAGCAAATTAACATAAAATGGCTTCGATCTGTGGACGCATGGCTCTGCGTGCCGGTGCACGCCAGAATATCACATACACTCCAGTTCGCTTCTGCAAGAGTAAGTCTTTCGTTCTTTTTTTTTTTTTTGCAACAAAAAAAGGTTAATTTCTCACAGCTGAAAAACGAGGCTCCAACACCATTGCCTGCTCTCAGAAACTAGGGGGTGAATGATCCATTGTAGTTACGTAATGAAAATTGGAAAACAATCTGCAAGTGTCCCAAAAATCATGAATTAAAAGAGGAAATTTTTTCAGACAGTTCAATAAATTCTGGTTGGATTTATGTAACACTTTGTGTTGGCACACCAACCAACAAACAAACACACACACAAAGTGCAGTGAAAAAATCGGTTGCTGTTTCTTGGCCATAGTTATGCCATTTGTTTGTTTATTTCTTAAGGGGTTTCTTTAGAATTTAGCATGAAATTAATTTATTCCCAAATGTTTCCGCTCCAGGAATGTCATTGCCCCTCTAGGCAGCCTTGATAAAATTGGTGCAAAATTTAGTCATCCATGTTTATGTAACCTTTTTTTATCGCCAGCAAGCCGATAGCGTCAGCGAAAACTACCTGTCGTGCACCTCTCATATGATTTCCATGGTGTTCTTTTGAACCTTTTATGTATTTTAATGTACCTTGTATTTAGTCTTCAAAAGGTCATAACAAGTTATTAGCTCGAACGGAAGGAGGAGTAAGAGATACCGGTACCATACCCCACAATAAAACATTTACTATTGTTAGCAAATAGCTTTCCATTCATTGAAAGGAATTAGCTTCAATTATTTAGTTGTGAGAAATTCTACCAGTTCTGGTTTTTTATGTTAATAACACAAGTTTCTTGTTCTTTTCTTATTTGAAGTGATGAACGATCCCATGGAGCACGCCACCGGTATTGAGAAGCGTGAATTGTTAGCCAAAGCTGCTGGCAACGACAATCCCTTCGACATGAAAGTGTTCAAACGTGGCGCTGGCACCAAGGAAAACCCCAATCTGATACCTTCCGCTTTCGACGCCCGTATTGTCGGTTGCATCTGTAAGTTTCAAATGCCCATTACTAGTCCAACCGAGTAAAATGGAAATGTTTCTTGTTTTACCTTGCAGGCGAAGAAGAACAGACATACGTTCAATGGATGTGGCTGCAAAAGGGTACGCCTAAACGCTGCGAATGCGGCCATTGGTTCAAATTGATCGAAAAGGCTGCTATCTAAATGGGGCGAATTGTTTGTACCATCTTTTAAATACCTAAAGTTTCGTTCTGTTTTCAAAGAAAAACTTAAGTAAAAAGTAACCTTAAACCCTAAAACATCGAGTGAATTATTTCCTAATGAACAAATCAACCAACAACTTACTTCAAAATAAATGAAAAGGGTTACTTTTTTCCTTCTCTGCATCTAGAAAAGAAACAAACCACAAATGTGCAACATGGCCATAATTTAGTAAAGTGAAAGAAAGAACACGCTTGTTATGTTTAAGCCTAAATAAAGTTTAAAGAAAAAAACCAATGAAACCGAAATACTTTGTGTGAGTATTAAATTCATAGAAAGTAAAATCAGGAACAGGAAAGGATTAAGAAAAACAAAAAAAAAATTATATGCATATATGTATTGAAAGTATTAAAAGTGGCAATAATAGTGACTGAATGTTGAAATAAACCTCAAAAAAGATGACTTGGCTTTCCATTAATTTTAAGTTCGTTTTAACTGCAAACTTAGAAATTTAGTAAAGACCGAAATATTGCCCCGGTTGATATTTCAAAATCGTTGACAATTTGATTTAAAAAATGGCTTGCATTTTTTGAAATTTCTAGTGAGCCCAATAGTTGTATTAAAGCATCATAGGTATTCGGATATGTCGGATACATACTAAAATTTTTCAAGAACTATTTGTTACATTTGAGCTACGAAAGGATGCAAACACAATTGTTGAGCCCAGGCAAGATAATGTCAAGTAATCTCACTATGTGGTGATCATAAATATCTAGTTGTAACCACATTTGTATGTGTAGGTGGCGATCCTCTTCCGATCCATAGGACCGATCGCCTCGGGAACGTTGAGCTTTGGTTATTTAAAGACGCGAACAACTCGCTTTGTCATATCGAGCATCATAGGCACTCAATATTTAAGCAAGAATCGCTGCCGGTGTTTACAGTAAAAGCAACAACATCATATCTTCAAATAAAATTTTGGATTTTGAACATAATAAGTTCGATCACCATGAATTCTTCATAAAAAATGTCTACAAATTAGTACAGGTTACAGGACACAAGTGTAAAACTTGCTCAAACCCCAAAACTGGGCATCGGTTTATTTACATATCTATATCTACTTATGGACCTATATGTATAAATAGCCAATTCGGATAAGATTTGAGGCTTTCAGGAGTTTAAGCTGTTTATTTATCTTTCGAAATAAGTCGCAATTATCCAGAAGAATCTACAGAGCTTATGTCTATATCAGATTATTTCTAAATAGTGTGTTGTAATTAAATTTAACAGCAGTTTTTGTTTATAAATTTACTAACAATTTATTTTTAAAGAGAATTCCATCAATTTTTACATAAAAATTATTACAATATTTATTGAATAAATATTAAAACCTACTTATAGGCTCATTCATTCCATAATTAGCGCTGTCAATCCCATGGCAGCCGGTTTTACATACCGGATTGACCCGCTGGATTCCTTCATCGGCAAGGGCTGCCCCCTCAGTGTACAAAACACTGCTACAACAACAACATAATTAGTTCTGTGATATGGTTCGGCAAAAAAATTTGCTACGCTCTATGATTTACAAGGGACACGAAACGGTTACATGGCTAATAACTCAGGTGATTCTATCCGTGAATCGTATATATCTTTTGTGAATAGTAAAAATTGCAGTTTTCTACGGTCCAATAAAGACGATAACCGAAGGCTTTGACAATACATTTCAAAATTTGACATATCATAGGTAGAATAACCACGCCTTGAACCAAATTGAGAAACGTTTCTGAATACCCGTACTAAAAAAAAGCCCATGCGGATACAGTTATGGGTAAAAACCAATATGATCTATATGCATTACCCAACGAACTACATTAATGAATACCATATGGAATTGCGATAAGACTTTTCAACGAATGCTGTCCGATTCAAATTTTAGTTCAATGATAAGGGGCCTTGTTTTATAGTCGAGTCCAAACGACATAATGCATGATGCTAAGTGCTTACTATATGATGATTAAGTGCTGGTTAACTATATAGCCGATGGTGGGCAATTAACTGCACTAGCCGCTATTGTAAATCAGCACTTTAATCATTTTTCAAAAAAATTTTCTGAGATGTTGTGCCACATGAAATACGGTTCATGATGTTACGTTTAAATAACTCATTGTGACTTAACCAAAATCAGGGTTGTTAATGCAACACGTGTGAATGACAAGTTTCCGAGTGGTTTGTTTACAATTTTATTTTGTATTGAAAAAATTAATATACAATAAAACTTCCTCCGAAAAGAATTTTTTTTTTGATATTTAAGGCAATGACGACTATCGAGGAACAACCTAAAATAAAACTTGGCGACTACATTATAATACAGCGTCAAAAATACACAAAATTACAGAAATTCGGCCATTTAGATGCTACAGCCATGCTGGGCAAAGATCAATTGGAACTGAAGGCTTTATTGGATCAACCCTATGGGGCCACATTTAAAATGTGCCCCAAGGAGGATTTGGGAAAATCTCACCGAGGAAGACAACGCCTGAACACATTGGAGTTGTGCAGCGAATTGGAAATGAGAAATATACGCGAAGTATTGGGCATTTCACAGAGTGGCGAAGATAATCGACATATTAAGGACGACGGCGACTCACAGGCCCTTAAACCGGAAGATATAGAGCAACTAAGGGACGAGTGCAGCGAAAGCACCAAGATAATTGAAAAAATTGTTGAAAATTCCAAGACCTTTCATTCCAAGACTGAATATTCGCAGGAAAAGTATTTAAAAAAGAAGGAAAAGAAGTACTTTGAGTTTGTGCAAATACGACAACCCACCATTCGTCTTATTACCGAAATATACTACCGACAAGATGCTGAGAAAGTAATGGGCATACGAGTTGATACCCTATCACAGTTAATATCCTATTCGGGGATATCTGCTTTTGGAAATTACTTGCTGTATGAAAGTGGTTCGAATGGTTTGTTGCCTGCCGCTTTCCTCAATTCAATGGGAGCGAACACCGAAGCCTTGTTGGTTCATATGCATCCTGGTAATGTTCCCCAAAAACAGGCAGTATTAGCCTTGAACTTGCCAGAAGAACAGCTAAATAGGTGTATATCCGTCAATATATACTCGGTGCTTAGAGAGTTTTATCAGGGCACATCGGACACTACAAAAGAGTCTGAGGTAGCCGAGCCAAGCACAAAGAAACAAAAATTAAGTGAGGAGGAAAGTGGTAAGTGTGGTTTTAGATATAAATGTTTGGTGTTACATATACATACAAAATATATTCCAGCACCTGAAGAAACCCAAGACGAAAAACTTCCTGAAACTTCAACGAAACCTACGCCTCAGAAATGGCGAATAGAAAACCAGCGTGCAGTTGATTTAATACATGCCAAATTTGATTCTCTTGTTATTGCCTCTAAAGAGCATCCATCGAACTTGGTGAAAGAGCTTTTACCTTTTGTTAAACCTTCACGACCTGTTGTGATATTTAGTCTATCAAAAGAGATCTTAATGGAATTATATGTCGAACTGAAGACTGGTTCGAAAGTAACCAATCTACACTTAACTTCGAATTGGTTACGTATGTACCAAATCTTACCCAACCGCACACATCCTGAAGTTAACATGCAAGCAAATAGTGGATATTTGCTAACAGGCTACACTTTGGGATAAATGAAATAAAGAAAAATTAAATAAAAAAAAACATACATTCAATTGAGCGATTCCCAGAACAGCATAACTATGAGCACCGCACAGGCTGGAACGCTCCTATTTGTCTGGTATTCATCGTTATCATTAGAAGCTCAGCTGGGAGCGTTCCATGGAATGTTCCATGGGTAAGAGGTTTAACTGCAATTGCAGTGGCAGACAATCAGCGGTATCTAGTGAAGAGCCGGGTGCCACCGGTACTAATTAAAATGATAAGTGCTTTCGATACTTGAAAGAACAGGGCGAGTTATTGACGCATTTAAATAACCGATGCCCATAACGTTTCCACTGCAATCGGGCCTATGGAAAGTAACGATCTAGAACACCACATCAAATGTGTGGGTACAACAACAATGATTTAGGGATTGGGCATACATTTATAAAGGTAATGATCGAGGTGGATTAATGAAGGTGGTCTCACGCGAACAGCCGGGCAGTTTGAGGTTATTATGATGTCAGTACTGTGTTTACTCTCACAGCAAACTACCCCGTTTTTTTTGCATATTACGTTCTCTTTGTTTATATTTCTCTTTCTCGTTTTATTTACATACGTACACACACGAAGACAATTTTTTTTGGTTGTGTCAAGGTGGATTAAAAAGTTGGTCTCACGCGAACAGCTGACCATGTTTGACGGTATTAAAATGACAGATTTTTGTATTATTATCTCCTCATGTACGCACACGTGTACACACACGCACACAAATTTCTTTGCATGTGTTGGCAAAAGTACGGCAGCTTAACGACAAGATGGCATATTGTTTTACAAATGAGACCACCTTTAATTGCTTCTCCGTGAGTCTGAGCGGTATTTCTGGCGCCTTTTTAACTTAAAATATGCATAAAACTAATCGCTGTGTAAACGGCAGTTCTACATTAAGTTGCCTCGTGTGTTGACACCATTGGCTTTAATATAGCATCATTAAATTGTTGTTATCAACGCAAAGTGAATGTGTGTGCTGTGACATATGTGCTTTGGTCGAACGTAAACAAAACATTTCCGTTTTCTTATGCATTTCTATATTAAAATATATAGCATTATTAACAAAATATAATCATGGCGAAACATCATCCAGATTTAATTTTTTGTCGCAAGCAGCCCGGCGTAGGTGAGTTAACTGTTAGATATGCACTGGGATTGATATTAAGTTATGCGGGAACTGCTTTTTCAGCCATTGGCCGGTTATGCGAAAAATGTGATGGCAAATGTGTTATATGCGATTCGTATGTGAGGCCCTGTACTTTGGTGCGAATATGTGACGAATGTAACTATGGGTCCTATCAGGGAAGATGCGTTATATGCGGTGGACCTGGAGTTTCAGATGCCTACTATTGCAAAGAATGCACCACTCAGGAAAAGGATGTATGTGTATTTTTTTCGTATTTAAATACTTTTGTAGTGTTCATCTAAAATATTTTCCTTTCCTAGAGAGACGGCTGTCCGAAGATTGTTAATCTGGGTAGTTCTAAAACAGATTTGTTCTATGAAAGGAAGAAATATGGATTCAAACAAAAGTGAGTAACATTTATATGATATTGTTAAATCTCAGTTCTAGTTTCATATCTTCCCATTTATTGCAGTTATTAGTTCGTACTGGAAATGTAGCGATTACCTTTTTAATGAATTTTCCTATGAAATGACATGTCAAATATATAAGAAAGAAAATAAATGTATATTTTTATTGTAATTTGTATGCATAATTATATAGTAGGTATGTTCATAAATCTTATAATGGTTACCATTCAGGCCATGCCTTCTATGGAATACTTCAAACAAAGTTTGTCAAATTCATCAGACTTCTTATTGAAGTCTTTGATGAAATGACTTTTTGGATAGAACTGACGCAACTGTTCCCAATACCTTTGTATAGTTTCTTGAGATTTGCCAGTCAAGTGGGCCAGAACCATCATGTTTATCAAAGTGTCATAATCGTTATGTTTTTTGGTCAAAGCTTCCCTAAGCACAGCTTCGGCTTCTTCATATCTTTCCAAGCCCAGGTGGACCACAGCTTGACCATTCAATAGTAGTGGCGTAGGTTTATACTTCTCGCAGAATTCTTGATAAATATGGAATGCATCCTGCATTGACTCTGTCCCCGATGACAACGCAACCCAAGCTTGGGCCAGCTGTGTCAAGGTATGGTCGTCTGAGATTTCTTGCATTTTAGCTACTAACTGTTTGGCCAAATCCATACGATTCAATCGTAGCAAGCATTGTACCGATAAAGCCATGGATTCCAAATTCGTAGATCCATGCAGAATCTTTAAAGCATTTTCGAATTGCTCGTCGTAGCAATATACAATAGCGGTGGCTATGCGCCAAATGTTGGTTTCATCATCCTCACCAGCTACCTTATCGGTCAATTTATTTAGAATATCTTCCACTTTGTTCGGTTGTTCAAAAGCCTCATTGATGTAACGCAAGGCCAGTAGAGGTGTGTTATTCGTCTCCTTGATATCGCTGGCAATTAATCTTCCCGAATCCATAGCCAAGTAAGATAGATACATGTACGACAAGAGCTCTGCACCCGCAGTGCCCTGTTCGGGCAGGACAAAATTCACCGATCCCATAAAGTTGCCAATGTAATATTCATTTCTGGCATAGAAAAGTGTTGAATTGGTGTCTTCCTCTTGGGACATTTTGCTCATTTTTCTAGAATTGGAGTAATATACAAATTAATTCAGCTGTTTCCAAAATGTATTAAATATGCTCCTTTACATTTATCCCGTGGTATATATGATATGACGTGTTATGTTTTATTTCTGACAACGGCGAACAACAGCTGTAGGGTAAGTTACTGAATTTGCTGAGTATTCAGTAGCGCAAGAGTACTCACAACATTAAGCTGTTCACACTTAAAGATTTCTTGCCGTTTTCGACATATTTTGTTTCATTATATGAAAATAAAATAACTCCCACAAACCAAGTAATATTTATTCACAGGTAGTGGCGGTTACCCAACAACAAAATATTGAGTGCACTATCTGTCAAAATCAGTGATAAGTGCAACTCTGATTTTGTGTATGTTACTAGTTCGCACCATTTTCCGTTGTTTGTGTGAGTTATGGTTCTTAACTATAATACACACACAGAACCAAAACTTGTTGACAGATAGTGCACTTCGCGAGAAAAAATCATTTTCAGCTGTCAACGGTACACTACCACTACTAATTATGTCATGGTGCACCCTACATTTTTATTCGGATTGGTGATGGCGTAGTCGAATGTCGAAATTTTTACAAAATGGTATTATGGTTATCGAAGACGAGAGGGTCGATTATGAATAGCAACTTAACTCCAGTTGTGTTGCCAACGGGCAATAGCCGCCTCAACCACAAAGAAAAACGGCCGCCCAAAAATGTCGATTAGATCTTCAAGTTGTAGCTCTATAAAAGTAGGCCTTTAGAATCATGTATTGTAGATCATCACAACATTCATTGCGACGAAGTAGAGCACATCTCTATACTACTCACGAAAATAGTTCTGCCCAAAAACGATCCGGTAGATTCAGCTACCTAATCTTCTTTTGGCAAGGGAAAACGCCAACGTTCAGGATGTTTGCCCCGCATGCAACTAGGACAACATGACACAAACTATTTATCTGTCCATCAGTCCACTTTGGAAGCATCTCATTTTAGCCAACGATTGTTGCATGGAAACATGTTTGTAAACTATTTTAACAAACTTCATATCTTCTTTTTGCTGAATTTTCCATTTTATATTCTTTTTCGAAAAAAAGTAGTCAAATATTTATCCAAAATAAAACAGCTGAAGTAAAACAGCTGTTGTCGAAAATTTGAAATTCCCTCACCCAAATTTTACCTTACATTCAATCAGAATAGAAGGATTTTATTCGAGGGAAAAATTCATCCCCTGGGAGTTTTCAGATTTGGGCTGTTTATTTCCTGGCAACGCAACTGCAGTTGAGTTGCAATCCATAATCGATCCAGAAAATTCGTTTACATATTTGGTATCACATAATTTGAATTCGTCTACCAAATTTGACCAAAACGATCGGATGTACTGTAGATTGCGAATATGCAAACAAAATTTAGACCCGGGAAGGGTTAACGGGCAATAACAATAACAATTTCGTAAATTTTCCAAATAGGGGTCAAAATTCTCAAGATCCCATAGGTCCCTCCCGGGTCAATATTTTGGACATTTGATTGCATATTCGTAATCTAATCAATACTTTTCCTTTGACATCCATATTCCCTAGGTTCGACTACTTCCCCCAGGGGGGGTTTTTGGCCCCTAGGGAAATCCACGGTCCTGAGCCCCAAAAACAGACTTCATATTCAGGTACCTAGGGTCAAAATTAGGGGGTATTCGATTTTTTTGCGAAAACACAGTTTTGCCAAACGATCGATATATAAGTTAATTGTATTCTAAACTACATCGCGCCTCTGTTTACAACTGCTGTCGATATTCGCCTTGGACAACGGGAATAAGGGGGAATATAAGATTTGCATCTTTTCAATATTTTCAATTACATTTTTAATTGATCCAATGAAATAATTGGATAATTCGAAAATATCAATCAATTGGGTCAATTAAAAATTAAAAAATTACAATTATTTCTTTGATTGGATCAATTAAAAAGTTAATTGCAAATTTAAGAAATGTCCAATTATTTTTTGAATTGGATATGCACTTTTTATACCCACCACCGAAGGATGGGGTGTATTCATTTTGTCATTCCGTTTGCAACACATCGAAATATCCATTTCCGACCCTATTAAGTATCTTCTTGGTCAGCGTAAAAATCTAAGACGAACTAGCCATGTCCATCCGTCTGTCTGTTGAAATCACGCTACAGTATTTAAAAATGGAGCTATTGAGCTGAAACTTTGCACAGATTCTTTTATTGTCCATAAGCAGGTTAAGTTCGAGGATGGGATATAGCGGACTATATCTTGATATAGCCCCCATATAGACCGATCCGGCGATCTAGGATCTTACGTCCATAAAAACCGAAATTTGAGTTGGGCCTTTCGATATCCTTCTTCAATTTGCCCCAGATCGGTCCAGATTTAAATATAGCTGCCATATAGACCGATCTCTCGATTTAAGATCTTGGGCCCATAAAAGGCGCATTTATTGTCCGATGTCGCCGAAATTTGGGGAAGTGAGTTGTGTTAGGCCCTTGAACATTCTTCTATAATTTGGATTTGGATATAGCTGATTTGGATATAGCTGCCATATAGACCGATCTCTCGATATAAGTTTTTAAGCCCATAAAAGATGCATTTATTGTTCGCTTTCGCTGAAATTTGGGACTGTGAGTTGCGTTAGGCTCTTCGACAACTTTCTGCAATTTCATTCAGATCGGTTCAGATTTGGATATAGCTGCCATATAGACCGATCTCTCGATTTAAGGTTTTGGGCCCCCTAAAAGGCACATTTATTGTTCGATTTCGCCGAAATTTGGGACAGTGAGTTGTGTAAGGTCCTTCGACATTCCTCTTCATTTTGGCCCAGATCGGTTCAGATTTGGATATATCTCCCCATAAAAGTCACATTTATAATCGGATTTCGCTCAAATTTGACACAGTAACTTATGTTCGGCTTTTCGACATCCGTGTCGTATATGGTTCAGATTGGTCTATGTATGAATATGACTACCAAAAAGACCAATATTTTGTTCCGCAAAATTGAACAATGGCTTGAACTTATTAGACCTCTCAATGTCCGTGTCGAATTTGGTCCAAATCGAATTGGGGCGTAAATTATGCATTTACGACAAATGGTGGTTTACATATATACCCGAGGTGCTGGGTATCCAAAGTTCGGTCCGCACATGCACTGCAAAACAAAATTCTCTTAGTGTATAAAAACAAAATCATATACATACACATCATTGCCATGATAATGAAATGGTTACAAAATATAAATTTTATTTATATTCATTCATATATCCGATCTTCTTATTCTTAGTTTTTTCTGCTTACTGTAAGTATGACTTTATATAAAAGATATTTCTTCATTTGCAGTGGGTAGTATTTACATTGAAACGCAATTTTTGAGAAAAACTCGTTCTTGTTAAAAAATGTATGTTGTTTAGGAGATAGGGGCCACTAATTATTAGATAATAGGAATATGTACAGCTTACAAAGCCACATCTAAACCTAAAGAGAATAAAAGTACAAGTAAATTAAAATTGGAACACATCTTAATTGGAAACAAACATAAAAACAACAAAAAAAAAATCAAGAATTATTCTAAATGTACATGTATATATAAAGATATTTATATATGTATATAATAAATAAATAATTAAGAGAACTTAGGCATAGATAAATCAAGTAGACACTATGATTCCTCATCGGATATAACAATTTCCTCCAAAGATTTGACAACACCAGCCGACTGTGAAGTTATTTTAGTGTTACACTCGCTGTTTTTGGGAGATCTCAGTGAATTCTCAGTGTTTAGACTAGAAACAGGGACTATCTTTAGATCTGCAATGGCGGTGGTGGTTGTAGTCGTAGTAGTTGCAGGGGGGTCTACCAAGGCATTCAAGGGGCTGGTAGAGTTGTTGCAAATATCGACGACCTTAATGGATTCTTTGATTTTTCCATTGGGCGGATTCAAGCAATCCCTTACAGCTGGGTTGATGACTGTTTTCGCATCGTAACTCTTATTACTTTCCCGCAAGTCTTTTTCGTTGGCTGTTTGAAAAATCTCGTCGTGAATTTCTGAAACATCTAGACAGTCATCTATAGACACTTTTTCTGAAGCCAATACAACATCTGCCCCTAATTCCGTTTTGTCTGCTATTGCATCTTTGCTGTTTTCCGCTCTGGTTTCTGTGTCAGATTCATTGTCTGAAATTTCTCCGTTGGCCAGTGTTTCCACTTGCTCTTCGAGATTTAATTCATCATCGTCCTCCTCCTCGTCATCGTCGTCTTCCTCTTCACTTTCGTCTGGCACCATTAAACTGGCCTCTTTGGGAGAAGTGTCCTGCTCCAAATCCTTCTTTGCTCCAACTACTGATTCAGTTTCTTCGCAGGCATCCGCAACTACTCCCGCAATAACTGCTGCTACGGGGCCTTCCGCTGTACTCACTACTATGTCGGCAGTCATGGACGTATCCTTCACAACTTCTTTTTCTTTCTTTTCAGACTTATTCTCATCTTCCTCCTCCTCCGGCATGTCTTGCCTTCGGGCATATTTTTCCAAAATATCACTGATTTTCTTATGGTTCTTTTGATTTTCACTTAGCTTAGCTGCTAACACGGGATCACTTTGTGCCGGATCTTTAACATTCCCCCCATAGTGTGTCACAGTTTCGTACAATTCCGCCTTGCGCCTCGATTGTAAAAGTTTGCCCACTTTAATGAATGCATCTTGCGCTATAAATTGGAGAGAGAAAGGAAAGAAATCGTTAACGAGCCCAATGCTATACTTCCTTCTGTGCCAAGCGATCTATCACCTCACCTATATTTCTCATTTCGAAATTGACCAAGCCCAGACTATAGGTTCGGTTGCAGTGCTCCAACATGCGAAGCACATCAAAATAGTCGGGGAATTCCTTTGTGCGATTTATAAACGCCTGCAATGTTTTGTTGAATTGTGGTATGCGGGTTTCATTGAACTTAATGGGCTTCTTCACCAAACGTCGTGCGTTCTTACTTTCTCCCGTAAGGTCGCATATTTTTTCGTAAATCTGAAAGGACAAAACAAGGGGCGATTAGTGTTGGCAAAATGTTACCAATGACTCATTCTTACCTGGCAAGCCCTTTTCTTGAAGCGCTCCACTTGAAGAAAACTAGAATCATCATCATCCCAGTCGACAGCCGTTTCCTCCAGTACTTCTATACGTTTGGTCAGAACGTATAATGCCTTATTTAGCTTCTTAATCTGCTCATCCAGCTTTTTATTGCCTGTGGAGGCGCTAGATGTTGCAGCATTCGGATTTGCAGCGGAGGCTGAAGTTGATGCAACCTCAGTGGGTGATGAGTTGGAGTCATCAGTTGCTGTGGTGGTGGTAGGCGCAATTTCCTCGGTTTTTATTGTGGGTGTTAATGGGGTAGGAACTTCTACAATTTTAGCTTTACGCCGTATTTTCAGTTCCTCTACAATAGTCTTAAGATTATAGTAAACTAAGTCTGGCTCAGCACGAATAGCCTCCACAACCTTTCGTATGCTTTTGCGAAAACTCTTCGATTTCACAAAATCTTCATGAACTTCATAGTAGTACTTGACGAGTTTACTCTTGATTAGTTTTGCCATGTCATCGGATTTATCGGCTTCGCGACACACCTTTATCAGCTCCGCGAACTCGGGTTCGAGGGGTTGCTTGGACGGTAGTTTGGGCTTTGCCTCAGTATCCTTATTGGCTTCCGGCGATCGTATATCTTTGCCATTGGTGTTTACGCTGCTCTTTATGGGCGGTGTATCACCACCATTGGTTTGCTTGTCGCGGGAAACGTCTTTAATACTGCGTGGGGTGTCTGTCAGATTGATGACATTCCTATCTGGACTATCTGTCAAATCCAAAATATCGCTTGGCGGAGATTTTTGAGACTTTGGGGTGGAAGGTGATGTGAGCGGGGTTTGTTGTTGCCGCGACGACGACGACTTTGGAGATTCCATGGTCAATTCTATAACATCATCGCGATGTTTGTCGATTTTTGATTGATGTTTCTGACGTTGTTGTACCCAGGCATCGTCGGATGACTTTAGGACAGTCGTTAGTTTTGCTCGCTTTGAAGATTTCTCAGTGCGTGAGCCTTGAGATGCCATTAGCTGGGGGGAAGGCGTTTTTGGCGCCGACGATGAAGCAGGAGATGCGGCAGGCGACGGTGTTGATGCGGTTTTAGGTGGCAAATGAATTTTGAAATTATTATTTAGATTATTTTGATTGGGATTAGTGTGGGCTGTGATGGTGGTATTAGGTGGCAGATTTGTGTGAAACATATGGGAATTCATGAGCATCTGTTCATTAAGACCAGTGAATGCTCCCAAATTGTGTGGCGGTGTAGCCATTAACTGCAATGGCGGTGTAGCGCCAGCGGCCATGGAATGAACTCCTGTAATCATGGGCATTATAGCCGGTAGCGGGGACATAGTAGTGGCAGCCACAGCAGGTGACGACATCATGCTGGCAAAGGGTTTTGGTGCCAACCTTGGCATTGCTTGCGGAGGCGTAGGAGTCTTTCGCTTCCTTTGCAAGGGTGCAGCCAGACCTCCGCCATGGTTTTTTGGTGGTGTAGGTGTCTGGCGTTCATCATTAATAAAATTTGTGATGGCATGATTTACCCTTGTTCCTCCTAATGATGCAGGTGTCTTTGGCGGATGTGCAGCATTGACTGGGGCAATAGAGATCGGAACTGCTGTGGGTGCTTGTCGTTGTGTTACTGTTATACCACTTGGTATCCTTTGTTTTGTAGTGTGATTTTTTATCGAACCATGCGGCAGACTGGAAAGATCTGAAGAGGCTTTCAGATGTGGCTTCTTTGGTGGACTCTACAAATAGAAAAAAAAAAAAACATAATTTAATTATTCGAAGAGCTTAAGAAATTAAAGGCGATATTGGTTTTAATAAAAGCTGCACTGAATACATATATCTCGGTATCTCGGAATTCACTCGATGTGATTTTTCCACCACTGTTGTTGGGAGGTAGACAATGCTTCATAAATAAGAGAGCGTCTAAATAGACAATACACAAAAGAACATCTCAAGTCCTTCAAAGAAGATTGTTTGAAAGTGGTTGCCTGTGCTGTTGCCGTCGTCATCATAATGAGAGATAGATTACTACCTGCTGTTGCAGACCCCTAATTCAGGGTACACTCATGAAGCAATTGGGACAGATGTTGTTGTTGTAACCACATTTGCACGTGGAGGTGGCGACCCTCGTTATGCTACTGTAGATGTGCAAGCTCGTTCCGGTTTAACGGACTGATCGCCGCGGGAACAGGTTGGCCATTGGTTATTTAAAGGCGCCAATAACTCGCATTGTCATATCGAGCATCATAAGCACTCAGTATTTGGCGAATAGTACTATCTCTGAGAATTGAAGTTTAATGCCCATATAAGGACACCGCATCTCGGAGGTAAGCATGTCCACTATGACTCTGAACGCCAGGGGGTCCAATCCCGACGAGAACATCCCGCGGCGGAATGAGCTTGCTCACCTACTGGAGCTTGAAAAGGTTCGTCTCCACAACATGAAAATGTGGCTACAACAAAAACAAGCGGACTAAATATACTGGTTCAACCGATGCTAGAGCAGAAAGGAAGGACAAAAATTCTTTTGAAGCGAAGCCAAAAACCGGGCCTAAATAAAATCCACGAGGGCATTATTACAGATGCGGTGAACAGCTACCGAATGAAAGCCATTCTCGTTGATTGATACTGGGAGAGTGCTAGAATTGATGCCAAAATGTCAGATGTATTTCCCGCTTATAAAAATAGAGCACACGTCAACAGTTCATCGGCGCAACCAATCCTACTACACATATTATTAGATCACTGAGAACACACACCGATTGTACGATCATGGCATCATGCCCACCCGACCCATTGATGACATCTACGGTAGGTTGAACGTCTACCTCAACGAACTTGCTCATATTTCACTGCAAGAAATCTAAAGATTTCTGGTACCAAATCTTCAGAAACAAATACACGTCAGGTGACTATGAGCTGAAAGCAATTGACCCGATGGATTCCTTTATCGGCAAGGGCTGCCGCCTTAGTGTACAACACACTGCTACAACAAAAACAACAACTGAGCTGAAAGTGACGGTCGATGGATAAATGATTCCGACCATCAAGTGTCCCAAAATACTTTGCGACTCATTTGACAGCTCTTACATGTTCTCCCCACATGCCACAACAATTTGCGATAAAGTCAAAAGTAAAAACTAGGCCCTCAATACACTTGCCGGCAGCACTCCCATGGCAGCCGGTTGTACGCCAAGGGCTGCCGCCCCATTGTGCGCAGACTGCTACAACAACAACAACTTGGGGTACTAACAAAGAAACCTTGTTGAACACGTACAAAGCAATTGGCCGGTCTGTGGTAAGTTATGCAGTGCCAGTGTGGTCTCGTCAGCTCTGTGACACGCAGTGGAATAATATTCAGATCCGTCAAAAGCCCGCCCTCCGAACTACGACAGGCTGTCTCCTCAGTTCTCATGTGGATCACCTCCAACAGGAGACAAAGATCCTACCAGTGCGAAGAAGTAACTACATGCTGTCTAAGCAATACCGCCCAGAAGCCTTAAGTTAGATCTTCATGATATAGAGCGTGAAGTTCAGCGCTACAAGAGAGAACCTTCAAAGCAAGCGGGTCTAGACAACATTCATGCAGACACTGTCGCAGATGCGGTGAATGTAGCCCTTGGAGAACGACAGCCTCCCATTGCACCTGAAGAAATTGATCTTCCCCGGCAAACCAGTGTAGTTCTGGCCCAATTACGATCCAGCAGATTCAGCCGCCTCAACTCCTACAGAGCAAGGATTGATGCCGACGTGCAAAATGTATGTCCAGATTGTGACCAGGGACCACACGACACACGTGAATAAAGCACTGAATAATGTCAAACAATTAAAAACCTACTTTTTTCAAAAAAAAAAATATATATATATAAAATCAACAAAATTTATACATTTACGCTGAAGTGTGAAAAAACACAATTTCCAAAATATCTCAACTAGTGTCAGGATTCACTAATAAAAGGTTAGTTCGCTTGCAAAAACATATAGTGGGTAGGCCCCATGAACATCATTAAGGATGTCAAATTTGCCGATTGAAAATGTCATCAATTAGGAGAAGACGTAAACAAAGAATGAATGTAAAAAAAGAGAACAAATTGCTATCCTCAATGCCAAGTACTGTCAAAAATTAAAAAAAAATGCATGTCGGCTGATCGCCAGCATTCACTAATAGAAGGTCATACAGGGAAAAACGTAAACAAAGAATGAAAGTAAAAGGAGAACAAGTTGACATCATCAATGTCAAGTACTGCCAAAAATTAAAAAAAAAATTATGTCGACTGATCGCTTGGCTTAACCTCATTCAACGAATTCTGAACTAGTATGAACGGTTGAGATGTTTTTAAAACGACATAAGCAAAACGAGTCAATGTAGACTTGCATAAGGTCACATGCGAAAAAATTACGTGGATAGGCCCCATAAACACCATTAAGGATGTCAAATCCGCTGATTGACAAAGAATGAATGTAAAAAGAGAACAATTTGACATTCTCAATGCCAAGTACTGGAAAAAAAATTAGAAAAAATTGTATGTCGACTGATGGCTTGGCTTAGCCTTATTCAGTGAATCCTGGGATATTACTATTCCATTCCATTAACATGTATTGTGGAGTTTTTATGTTGTTTTCTCCCAGGAATTTGTGCTTGGGGACATCTAAGCAAAATGGCAACTTAAAGACAAAAAAAAATATTCGGTTTTCTCAGCATCTAGAGGTCTGATTAAAAATAACTGTTATTTAAAATTTTGTATAAAAAACGTATTTTTTTATTCATCAATAACTATTTTGCCCTCTTCAAAGTAATCCCTCTGATATATTGATTATAGTGTTCCGTATTGACCGTACGACCTTGTGGCAAGAATTCATGATGCACCACTCCACTGCAGTCGAAGAAAAAGGAAATGTAGCTTTAAATTGAAATTACTTAAGCACCATATTACATATCGTCCCACACGATATAACCGATAGGAGATTTCAGAGGTCCATGTATTCCAAATTTCGATAAATTTATAGCAATTCCATGACCGCCGATTCTAATTTAATTGAAATTTTCGAAAATTTTTAACCATTTTTTTAAATGAATATGCAGTTTTTTATTTGAATTTTTTTTTTCAATTACTTCAAAAGCGGTGATTGATATTATCATTTTCGTGATTAAAGTAGTTTCAATTAAAAAATGAACTGGAACAATTAATTTCGTGATTGAAGCCGATTTTTATTTATTTTTTTCTGTGTACGTATGTCTGCATACATAGGTATGTACCAAATTTCATATAAACTAAAGGTGCTATTTACTTAGAACACCTTTACTACCTTTTTTTATTCAATCTTGTTTTTACACCATGATTGTTACTTCTTTTCACGAATTGAATTGATAAGATTTCTCATAATTACAATTATAACAAAAACTGGAGGGCTTTTGCTTACAATCACCATTGGTGCAAGCAACATTTATGTTAAAAATGTTTATTTCAAAATCGATATAAAACGCGGGAACCCATCGTTAACAGGGCTCTGTTAACAGTTTGGAGACTTTTTCACTCTCCCCCATAAAAACATTTCATTCCCACTTGGTCTAGATTCGTTCGTCACGATGTCTATTAGACTAATTGCGTGTTATTCAATCACATTTTTTGGTGTAAACTGTACAACACAAACTCTGAGAAGAGTAATTAACAATAAAAAGGCAATACTGCAAAAGCACTGTCACACTCCGCCACAGAAAACAGCGCTCCGTGCCGATGTGTATGTTAGAAATATGTATAGAAATGCATAGCACACATTGACTCAGTACCCAACACACACATTGATGATTTTTACATGTTTTGTTTTTATATGTTTTTTGGGTTGTGTAGAGTGAGCATTGTAGACTCGGACAGCAAGCAAAGAGAGAAGGCACAAACGTTCACACACACATACACTAATGTTAGTGATGATAAACTTGGGGTTATTTGCAGACGACCAAAAGTAGTCAGAAGGCGCAACAATTAGTCTGGCACATTAGCGAGTTAATTGTAAGTTTAACAGCCACTGGTGAATTTGAAAAGTATTGTTCATTGGAAGCTTTTTTCATTTTCTTTAAACGTTCTTATTTGACTTTGCGGCCTTCTCCCTCCATATTTGTTTTGATTTGCCATTTCGCAACAATGCTCATTGGCATCGTTAATCTTTTAATGGCTCGTTTTGTCATCACTAAGTAGTCGCGCAAAAAGTAATCGTTTTTTAGTTTCAGTGCACCTATACAAACATAAGAACACCACGCACACACACTCATAAACAAAACCCCACATCACACATTAAGCTCTTTCTTTTTTCATTCATTTTCTTAAACTTTTCCTTGCTTTTTTACCTCATCCTCATCGGACGAATCCAGCACAATAATTGAACTCATTATATTTATTGATTTTAGCGTTGTTACGATTATTTCTGTTTTCGTATCTTTTTTAAGCCACCAGAATGAGTTTTTTGAATATTTCTTAAATTTTTCTTGTTGACGGGCGGCACTTTATTTCTACACACATTCAACTTCAACCTCTTCTTTCTCATAAACTACTACTACGACGATGAACGACGACGACGACGATTATCTGCATTTTTTCCACTTAAAATTGAGAACTGAGCGTAGAAACGTGTGAGTTGACAATTCTCAATTCTTGGCAATAATGGGTATTTTTGTTTACAAAAATTCTGCACAAAAATAATCGGTATGTTCTGCACAAAAAAAAAGTCTGTACATTCTGCACAAAATATTCGGTTATTCTAGCAGAAACTTTAAGAGTTGCCTACAGCTTCGGTTAATAGTGGAGAGAACGGGGAAACATCCACTCAAATGGGGAACGAGTATCAAAAATAATTGGTATTAGAGCCTGTACGTAGTTCTAGCGGAATTTTTTTGATTGCAGCCAAGCACATTGGATCAGCCGACATTATATTGTTTGACAGTGCTGGTCATTGTCCACTTTGCTTACATTTTAAACGCAGTATGCACCTCTAACGAAATAATCGTTTCCATAAGAAATGCATTGATATATACGAAAATTTCCCTTGCCGGTACCCAGCTTAACTGAAATTTTATTGGCGTAACAGGGTGACATAACACGCATTGATGAATTTTTCTTGCAACAACGCATGAAAATGTATGTTTAAATAGCTCTATTCAACATGAAATGAAGTTATTTGCAAATAAAAACCTTTAATTACAGCACATATATACTTTAAAAGTTAAAAATTATTTAAATTCGGTCAAAAGTATAAATCGGTGTATGTCGCCATCTTGTATTCTACACAAATATTCTTTAGTGGCTGCATAAATGTCTTGGCTTCAACCCATGGCGAAACAATTAAAGGTTGTTTCATTTCTACAACAACCACATATCATATGGTGCAATCGGCCATCTTGTTATCAAGGTGATCGACGTTTTGCCAACACGCGCAAACAAATTTGTGTGCGTGTGTGTATACGTGTGCGTACATGAGCTGAGAATATGGGAGAAAGAAGATGACAACATAGAGAATGCAAGGAAAATCTGACATCTTAATACCATCAAACTTGGCCGTCTGTTAACAGCTGCTCGCATGAGACCAACTTTTTAAATCCGTCTTGGCTGCAACCGAAAATTTAGTCAGAGGTGCATACTCAGTTTTACCTTAAAACCACCACTACACAAGAGCCCAATCCAATTGATTTGAGATAATCTCCAAAACCCGTTTACACTACGATTGAAGTGATTTTCATTGGTCAACAGGGAAGTTTTTGACAACGTTTTTATTGTGTTCAGCATATATATTGTGGTCAGCAATCAAGGCGGATTTAAAAAGGTGGTCTCACGCGAATAGCTGTTAGCAGCCGGCCAGCTTTGACGGTATTAAGATGACAGATTTTTGTTTGAATTCTCTTTGTTGTTATCTTCTTTCTCATATATTCTCTGCTCATGTACGCACACGAATACACACGCACCCGCAAAAGGTCAATATTTTGTTGTTGGGCAACTGCCGCTACCTGTAAATGAATATATCTTGGATTTAAGTGACATACACAAGCGTACATGCGTATATTTGAATGTGCATATTACACACCTTCATACACAATTCTTGAAAACAGTTGTATATTTTGGTACTTTTATCGATTATTCAGCCATGAAATCGGGTTTATTTGGGATTTAAAAATAAATCCTGAAAATGGGATTTATTTTTGTATGTGCAAAAAATACAAATTTTAGCACTTAATTCTCGAAATGGACACAAATCCGGATTTAGTGGCCTATGTAAACGTACTTTAATACCGTCAAATCTGGCGGCTTTTAGATGCCAAAACAGAATGAGCGCGTTGAGCTTTGTTTCTGAAACCCCGTTTACACTGCTCTTTAAATCCAGATTTAATGGCTCGATCATGTTTTCCCCTTTATAAAATCAGCAGACGAGAGCCTTAAATCCGGATTTAATGAGCAGTGTAAACGGAGTTTTTGTGTCGGGTTCCAAAAATGCAACTCCGCAAACAAATTCCCCATAATGGCGCAAAAGTTAAACAATTTTCAACTTTGACGCTTTAAAGCGTCATTCTGCATTACGTTGAAGTAGTGTTTTTAGTTGTCAAAGTTAAAAATTGTTTAACTTTTGGGAGTTGCTTTTTTAGCATTTCTTAAATCCTTAATTCCGGATTTAATGAGCAGTGTAAACGGAGTTTTACAGTTTTTCGGGCGGAATTCTGTCAAACTCCATATAAAAAACTTCGGCGAAACGTTGGCTAAAAATTGGCGGAAAAATCGTACTCTGCTTGTAGTGAGGAAAATGGCAAAAAACATAGTAGTGGCAATACTTGAAACCATTGCCGGCATCATTTTTGTTTGTTTTATTGGTATATAAAATAGAGAAAACAATAAGTGCAGATACAGAAACGTGTTTTGGTATGAAAACAAAAAACATTTGTTTGCTGTCAAATTTCGCTCGAGAAATAATTACGGATTTCAGCGGCTATTCCTAAAGCGCAATAGAATACCAAAACTTATGGCTGGTACTATGTTCGTTTTTCAACGTTGAAATTCCTTTTTTCGCGATTACATTTTTGCAAAATGCAAATTTTGCCCATGAATATTACACTAAGGAACTGGGCAAACTTCTTACATATCAATGAGTGCAGTCCGATTCACATTATAAGCTCAATGATAAGGGGTTTCTTTTTTATAGACGAGTCCGAACGGCATTCCGCAGTGTGACATCTCTTTCGAGAGAAGTTTTACATTGCATAGTATCTTACAAATGTTGCCAGCATTAGGAGGGAAAAACCACCGCTGAAAATTTTTTTCTGATGGTCTCGCCTGGATTCGAACCCTTTCGTTCAGAGTCATAGGCGGACATGCTAACCTTGCGCTACGGTGGCCTCCATTTTGTGAAACATTGCGAAAATATAAATGATAAAAAATAATTTTTTAAAATTTTATCATAATGGCTGGTACTATGTTAGTTTTTCACCGTGGAAAACAAGTTTTTTCACGATTACTTTTTTGAAACATTGCGAAAAAAAACAAATTTTATTAACATTTTAATATAAGTATGGAGGGAATGTCCTATTGAATGATATCAGCAAGTTTTCTTGCATTTAAATCTATTATTATCTCAAAAAAGTAATCAGCGAAAAATATCGCGAAAAGCGAATATAGTACCAGCCTTAAGTAATGAATCCATTAAATCTATCTTTAAAACCTTTTATCTAAAAAAGAGACCTCCTCTTAATTCCGCCTTGAGCTACCTTACCATACTACGTACTATGTTCGTTTTTCACAGTTGGAAACCCATGTATTTCGCGATTACTTTTTGACACATTAAAAAATCTCAGTGATATAATAACAATTTAATTAAAATTTTACCTCAAGTTTTAGAGGAATGACCTACAGAATGAAATCATCAAGTTTTTTGCTTTAAAATCGAGTATGTGTAAAAAGTAATCGCCGAAAAATATCGCGAAAAACGAATATATATTCATTTACAGGTAGCGGCAGTTGCCCAACAACGAATTATTGAGTGCACTGTTAAAATCAGCGGTTTGTGTATGTATGTGTAGTTGGCGCCATTTTTGTTGCTGTAGGTGATATGGTTCTCAACTATAATATACACACACAACCAAAACTCGTTGACAGATAGCGCACTTCGCGAGAACAATTTACTCAGCTGTTTGCGATACACTACCTGGTAAATATGTCTGGTTTTACATTTGCCTTTCAAATCGTACAAAAAATCGCTCAATATATTCGTATGCGAAAAGAACTCATTTAATCATTTCTGCTATATATACGTTCTCTACCATACGAGTTGCGGACTAACTACATTAAGATTTCTTATTGGAATTTCTCTTTCCCTTTTAATTCGTAGTTCTTCAACATTGACATTTGGTGTTTTTAGTTTTTAATTTGCATTTGTTCGAGATGGTTGTTGTGGTTGGAGTACTCGCGTTTTTTCGAATTTTCGGGCTTAATAATTAATACTTAATTATATAAAATTCAATTCATTAATTCAAACGCCCTAATAGTGCATAGTGGTTTTCTTTCGAAAGGTAGTGTCTTGATTTCTTGTTTGAATTCTTATTGAAATTTCTGAATTCTCATGCTAACGAGAGACTGCTCGTCCTTTTCCAAATTGTGTGGATGTTCGCGATTTCAGGATTTTTTTTTTCACGATTTCTCCCACCATTCGTAAATAAGCGAACGGCAAATCCGTCTCCCACCATTCGTAAATAGCGAACGGCCAATTCGTCTCCCACCACATTCGCAGCACGCAAACGAGCGATCCCGCGATCCCAACCTCGTAATCTCGTCCCGGGAAGAGATTGATTGGCCTCCTGGAACTCCATTCATACGCACTAATAGTGCATAGTGGTTTGCTTTGGAAAGGTAGTGTCAATGCAATGAAAGCTAAGAAGAAAGCGAAGAATTGTGTTTTGGTGCATTTTTGTTGTTTTTACTGTCTCACTTAGGGATGCCAGATGATAATTCAGAAATGATAATCCGGTATTTTTGTGGTCGCCTATAAAAAATACCTTTACGGTCAAGTGATAGGAAGACAGAATCAAAATTATAGTTTCATTTTAATTCTGTCCATATATCCCTCTACTTTGGAGTTCAATATTAATAGGGCCGTGTATGTTCTTTTAAGATTACAATTTAAATATTTGATTTTGAATTGAGTACCTATTGTAGTATCGTATTTTCGGAAGGTGAAGGTATTTTCGGCAATAGCAAATGTTTGCCAGAACTGAGACCGCCATTGAATCAGTCTCAAATGCAGAAATATACTGCTCTATGGACCAGTTTTTAAAATTGTTGTAACGGTTTGTCAACATCCCTATGCTGCTTTTTTCATTTTATTAGATTGGTAAAGACAATAAGGCATTTTTATGGGTGAGGAAACAGACTCAGCTACAGCGTCACTTTTGACGGGTGTAGATTTGGAACGCGATGGTATGACACCTAAAAAGTTATCTGCATCAGCAAGGCGTACCCAAAGGCAAGTGCTGTCAGTGGGTCTTGTGACCAAACGGAAAAAGATGTCGCGAAGAGCAAATGTTATCGGAATCTGTGGTGTCAGTTTTTTATGCATTTTGTTGCTGGTCGTGACAACCCAACATAGACCCATACCCGCCTCGTTAGTCTCATCGTCGGGAAATTCGGCGAATTCAATGGAAAGCGGTGGCGGGGGAGGAGGTGGAGGTGGAGGAAGCAATGGAGCACAATCTGGTATTTATGCACCAAGCGGAAATGTTTTAGGACTTGCTTTTCCCAGTACCGCTACAATATCCGAGGTAGTAATTCAGGAAAGAGCAAAAATTGCTTTGGAAATGGAGAACTTTGAATATCCCGCCGGACGCTTTGGGGTTGAGGCGGAAAAATTATCCGATCTTACACCCGAAACTGAGGGAACTCCCGTCCGCAGTATGGTTCTTACAACATGGCGATCCGGTTCAACCTTCCTGGGAGATATTTTGAATGCAATGCCTGGTAACTATTATCACTACGAGCCACTGCTTCATCTGGGCATCAAGCAAGTTCGTGGTCCTGCAGAAGAGGAGGAAGCCATCAAACATCTTAAGAGCCTTTACTATTGTGACTATCACAATGATATGGATGAATATCTAAACTATGGCAAAAAGAATGTGCATTTATTCCAGCACAATAAGAGGCTGTGGCAACTATGTAAAGACTATCCCCATTACTGTTGGCGGCCTAAGTTTCTTACACCAATTTGCAAACTGTTTCCACTGCAAAGTATGAAAACTGTAAGACTGAGGCTGAGTACCGCTGAAAAACTTTTGGAAGATAAAAGGTAAGTCTTGTTTTTCTTTAGACTATAAAACACAAGTAGACTTTGCAAAAGCGATTTTCAAGGGAAATATTTGAAAATTTACTGACTTTATGTTTTTATACCCACCACCATAGGGTTGGGGGGGATCTTATATATAGTTGGGATCTTTCAGTGTATTGATTTCTATTTTCTTCTTGTTTGAAAAAAAACATCCATTTTTCATTTAAGACCAATATTGCCATGTTTGTTAAATATGTCCGGATCGGAGGGGTTTTGAGGGTGGCTGCGTCCCCCTAAACACTTGGCCCCATATTTGGACATCAGACTCGTTGTCTAATCTCAAATAACTTTTATTTTATTCCCATGTTGCGACGATTGGTCTATATCACCCTTTGGCGGGCTTTAGGGGTGGGTCGGCCCCCCGAGTATCCCACTCTAAATTTGGATAACAAATTTTTGTTTTTGGGTTACTGTAAGAGTGCAAAAAAAATTACGCTAGAATCGCTTTACCAATCTTACGGTAAGGAGGGAAGGTATCAAATAAAAGGTTATTGGAAGTAGAATACGGCACTTACATAAAAATGTGGAATCAAGTCCAAAGGGGGGGCGGTGCCCCACCCCAAACGGACATGACGGCCGAACGGGATAATATGGGATTCAAACGAAAGGTGTTTGAGAATAGAATATGAAATCTATTTATAAATTCGGTTCAACTCCCGGGGAGTCGCCCCACAACAAAATGATGCCAAAAATGGCAATATGGGTTTCTAATGAAAATTCTTTGAAAGCTGAATACGAATCAAAATAATTTTCACCAGGCACGGGATAGTTGTGAGCAAGCTGAAATATTGAGGTCCGATCTGTGTGGTGCTCATTACTGTCACGAGAAGATTAGCTGCGAGCTACCGGGTTGCGGAAATTGGAATGTTCCATCCGGAGTAGCTGTATCTGCAGTCGCGGATAATCAGGAGGATCTCCACTTTCACATGAAAGTGTGGTTGCAACAACAACAACATAACCATATCAAAATAGTTATGGGTGTAGCGAAATTTTGCACAAATACTTCCTATTAGTGTAGATAAGCTGAAATTATAATAGGGCCGTATCGGTCCATGTTTTGATATAGCTGCCATATAAACCGATCTCGAATCTTGACTTCTTTAGTCTCTAGAAGGCGCTTTTATTATCCGTTTCGGCTGAAATTTTGCACAAAGTATTTTGCTTTGATTTCCAAAAATCACGCCAAGTGTGGTAATATACGTAGCTCTTAGCTGAGCTTCTTGCGATGAATGAGTTTCAGAGTTCCAACCCGAGTCTTGCTCAAAGTCACCCCGTGCCGATTCGCAGGAACTAAATGGCCATTGGTTATCTGAAGGCGCCAATAACTAGCCAAGATCCGGCAACACATTACCGATCCAATCACGACCTCCTCATACAGAATTGACTTGGAGGTTACTCATAAAAATACTGTAACCAATGCGACTTGCAGGATTTACGGAATAAGGTTAAGCTAAGCGATCAGCTGGCACAATTTTTTTTTCAATTTTTGGCAGTACTTGGCATTGAGGATGTCAACTTATTCTCTTTTTACATTCATTCTGAATTCATCGCATCAGCCGAATATAGTCTTTGATGGAGGCCAATGGAGGCCACCAATAACAGTTGATGAGAATGACCTAACTATAAAATGGGGCTACAATGGGCCGAATTAAGATTCTGAACTAACACCTCTCAAGGTTAGGCTATACCATCCCCAATATCTGATCTGCATTCAACGCGGGTTTCCATGAAACATAATCACCTATTTACACCTACCTACATTTCCGGAAACCCCTTCTGACTGCAGAAATTCTAATGGAAGCGTCCAGATTCCTGGAGCCAGATCTGGAGATGGTAGCATGGTCAGAATTATCTAAGAATAAATCAATCTGTATACATACAGCGATATCGAGTATCACAGGCACTCGGTTTTTAAATATGAGCCGGTATGACTCGGTTTAGATTATCCGTGCTGGCTTAACTTCCCTTCTTTTTTCGTTCTATTGATGTGAATAATACTATTGTGCATGGTACTATTCTTTGTTTTCTTTTTTTTGCTTCTCTCTCTAGCCATGTCCGTCTGTCTGTCCATCCGCCCACTGTTCCTTCATCCGTCTGACCTTCTATTGAAATTAAGCTTCAAAGGCTTTCAAAATTGAGGTATTGAGCACGTTTGCACGTGCGAGATAGAGAGGCCGGACGGTGCCGACTCTTGCTTAAACATTGAATGCCTATTATGCTCGATATGCCAAGGCGAATTATTGACGCCTTTAAATAACCAATGGTCATTATATGCCCGCAGCGATTGGTCGCATAGAACGGAACGAGCTTGCTCAGCTATAAGAACTCGAAGAGGATCGATAGGAGCTTAATTACTCCATTTTCTAACTTCAATTTGGTACAGTGAGATGTTTTGGACCCCTCGATAACATAGCCGTATTTGGTCCAGAAGTTAGCATGACGCTGAACGCCTTGTGTTCGAATAATGGCAAGAACATCAGAAAAAAAATGTTCAGCTGTGGTTTTCTCGTAATGCTGGCGACATGTGTAAGGTACTATGCCATGCATAGAACCAATGTAAAAATATCTTCCCCAAGAGATGTCGCACAGGGGCAAGCTGTTCGGACAAGGCTATAAAAAGGAGGTCCCTTATAATTGAGCTTAAATTTGAAACGAACAGCACTCATTCAAATGTGAGGAGTTTGCCCTTGTTCCTTAACGGAATGCTCATGGAATGCAAATTTGCATTCGTATCTTTATACATTCATAGCTTTTTCCACATTTTTTTTTTGTTTTAATTTCTTTGGTTTTTTTGGCCTTTTTAGCATTTTAAAATGACATTCAATCCCATGGCAGCCGGTTGTACGTACCGGATTGACCCGATGGAGTTCTCTATCGGCAAGAGCTGCCGCCTCAGTGTACAACACACTGCTACAACAACAACAACCGATGTACATTATTTTTCTGATCAACATAATTACCTTTTAAGTCGTTCGAGTTTATTTCATATCCTGAGATGAAGGTCGAGTGCGAGGCATTGCTGCCAGCGGCACAGCCTTGAATTGACGGGACCCTAGTATTGCCATGTGGAAGATCATGTTGTTACATGATGGATCAAAGCTAGAGAGGAAAGAGTGGGCCTGGGGGTCTACATTGAGAACCCAGGGACTGAAATATGTTTTAGACTGCCTGACCATAATACGGTACTGCAGGCGGAGATCCGGGCGATCTCTGAATCCGTGAAGTCGTGTGGTGCAAACGCGAGGACGTCGAGTGTGAACATCTTTACCGACAGTAAAACTGCCATAAGGGCAATAACAACCAGGACGGTAAGGTCACGAACAGTCTTGCTGTGTAAGAAGAAGATTAACGCCTTCTCTGAGGATGGCAAATCCGCATCGTTTTGGGTGCCGGGCCATAAAGGAGTAAGGGGGAATGAAAGGGCAGACAATTTGGCGGTGAAGGCCAGAGGACTGCCATCAATAAACTTGGTTAGCCCGAAGACTTTCGGATCGAAGCAGTCCATGTTAAGGGCGTGGGCGACGAATGCGCATGCAACCCTGTGGAACAGCGAAACGGTTGGTAGGACGGCGAAAATCCTATGGGGGGATTCAGATCGTGAGAAAACTAGGCTATTACTGAAATGAAATAAGAAGGAGGTCTGTATAGCCAATGGTATCATGACGGAACTCATAAGACTACGAGCTCACTTATGTAAAATCGGTGCGGCAAATGATAGCATGTATAGGGCATGTGGGAAAGATGATGAAACGTTGGAGCATTTCCTTGGTCATTGCCCGGCTTTCGCGTCTAACAGATACCGGCACTTAAGTGGGGACACTATACCAGACATGAACCAAATTAGGGGAGTTGCATGGAAAAGAATTAAGGATTTAGTAAGTAACTTAGATTTCATTTTTCGAGGTTACTTTTATTTTGTATTTAGAGCGCACAACAAGTCGATTACTGGCTTAGGGGTATGTCCATAGTGTCATAGGGCGGATTAATATCTGCACCCTCTTTTGAACATAACCTTACCTAACCTATTTCATATCCAAGCGCAATCTAAGGGCTATATTATCAATATTATTATCCAGCAATGGCAGTCTGTCTCCCAGTGTCGTCGTATAAGCTCTTTCTACTGCTGCTTCCTTCATGTAGAGCGATAAAGAAAAACAATTGTCTTTCGACCAGCCATCCTACATAAACGATCACAACCTTTCCCAATGTTTTTTACTACTGTGGCGTTATCTACAAATCAGTGTTCTTTTTTTTTGTGTGGAAACATACCATTATGTACATATTTGTTTGAAGCTACGTTTGTCAACATAATGGATATAAATCAAATCAAAAATTTGTGTATCTGCCATTGCTACCGTATTGGACTAATTAAAATTATTTTATTACTGTGTCTTGTCGTTTTATTGTTAATAGTTTTTTAATAATTATAACGAGTTGTATTTTAGCGATAAAAATATGAAAAGGCATTTGACTGAACACTAGAGAAAACTCTAGTTTTAGACATAAGACATGTATATATGGGCATGTACACACCACTGAGTGTACATTAGAGAACAGATTACTACCATTCGCTTTTATGACGCATTCATGCTTTCGTTGCTTTTTACTTGCCTTCATTCAAAAATAGCAAGTACTGCTGTTGCTTTCAAATGCATTCATTCATTATTTGATGATTGCTTTTTTATGCATTATTTTTTATATTGCCGTTACACCACAAGCAACATAATGAAAGCTGCCACAGTAAGAATATAAGAGATGATTCGCACCATTCACACCATTCGCACCATTCGCTCAGTATTCGTTGAAATTTTGGAGTGGTGCGAAACGGTGAGTTTTGGAAAATTAATTTAAGAAAAAAAAAAATCCCTTACCCCAACAATATGGAACTCAAATGAAAGGTATTTGAGAGTAGAGTACGAATATCATACCAAAACTGCATCAAACCTAAAACCCCCCCAAATTGGCATTTGGGCGGTTTTAGGTTTGGTGCAGTTTTAGGTTTTGGTTTTAGGTTTTGGGCATATTGGGTTGCCCAAAAAGTAATTGCGGATATTTTAAAAGAAAGTAAATGCATTTTTAATAAAACTTAGAATGAACTTTAATCAAATATACTTTTTTTACACCTTTTTTCTAAAGCAAGCTAAAAGTAACAGCTGATAACTGACAGAAGAAAGAATGCAATTACAGAGTCACAAGCTGTGAAAAAATTTGTCAACGCCGACTATATGAAAAATCCGCAATTACTTTTTGGGCAACCCAATATGTATATGGGACTGAAATGATCCCATGACAGCCGGTTGTATGTACCGGATTGACCCGATGAATTCCTTCATCGGCAAGGGCTGCCGCCTCCGTGTACCACACACTGCTACTACAACAACAACAACTGAAATAAAAAGTATTTGGGTGAAGACTTCGAATATGACATTAAAATGATATCCCAGAAATGGGCGGCCACCTCAACCCCTTGAGCCAGTCTCCAAATCGTAATATAAGCTAGTCATGGCTATATAGGGCTTAAATGAAAGGTATTTGAGAGTAGATTACGGACCTGAAAATAATATGTAGCAGGGTCAGACCAAGGCGTATTTATCAGGTGGCCGCATCCACCCAGCTGCGAGAATTTGAAATGTCAACTCATTATTATACCCATCACCGTAGGATAGGGGGTATATTCATTTTGTCATTCCCTTTGCAACACATCGAAATATCCATTTCCGAACCTATAAAGTATATACATTCTTCATCAGCGTAAAAATCTAAGACGATCTAGACATGTCTGTCCGTCTGTCTGTTGAAATCACGCTACAATCTTTAAAAATAGAGATATTTAGCTGAAACTTTGTACAGATTCTTTTTTTGTCCATAAGCAGGTTAGGTTCAAAGATGGGCTATATCGGACTATATCTTCATATGGCCCTCATATAGAACGATCCACCGATTTAGGGTCTTAGGCCCATAAAAGCCACATTTATTATCCGATTTTGCTGAAATTTGGGACAGTGAGTTATGTTACGACACTCGACATCTTTCTTCAATTTGGCCCAGATCGGTCAAGATCTGGATATAGCTGCTATAAAGACCGATCTCGCTATTTAAGGTTTTATGTCCGTAAAAAACACATTTATTGTCCGATATTGCTGAATATTTCGACAGTGAGTTGTGTTAGGGCCTTCGACATCCTTCGTTAATGTGGCCCAGATCGGTCTGGATTTGGTTCCGATTTTGCTGAAATTTGGGACAGTGAGTTGTGTTAGGCGCATAAAAGCCACATTTATTATCCGGTTTTGCTGAAATTTGGGACAGTGAGTTGTCTTAAGCTTAGATTTGGATATATCTGCCATATAGACCGATCTCTCGGTTTTAGGTTTTGGGCCAATAGTTAAGCCCCGTGACATACTTCTGCAATATGGCACAGATCGGTCCAGGTTTGGATATAGCTGCCTTATAGACCGATCTCTCGGTTTTAGGTTTTGGGTCCATAAAAGTCGCATTTTTATTTTTTTTTATTTATTTATTACATTTCATGCAATGCGAAGCCATCAGGCCTATAAATAATCACACTATGCATAAGACGTACTTTTTCTAACATAGGTTAAAAAACTACTCAATTTTTTTCTTTTTTTCTCTGTTTTAGCTTCATTCTTTAGTTTTATTTCTTTGAAAATCAATCAATGATGCAAGTAAAATGCTTTTTTTTACTAGAAGATGTTGGAATCCGCTTTACTTTCAGTGTGTAATGTGAAATGGTGTTTGGATGTTTCGTAGATGAGAATAGAATACGATCATGGAGCAGTTGTTCTAGGGTTTAATTTAAAATTTTATGTTGTCCGATGTCGCTGAAATTTGAGACAGTGAGTTAAGTGTAGCTGCCTTATAGACCGATCTCTCGATTTAAGGTCTTGGCCACACAAAAAGGCGCATTTAAAATCCGATTTCACTGAAATTTGACACAGTGACTTATGATAAGCTTTTCGACATCCGGGCCGTATATGGTTCAGATCGGTTTATTTTTAGATATAGCTTATAACTTATTAGTATTTGGTCCAAATCGGAATATATTTCGATATAACTGCTATGGGACATAAGGTATGCAATTTTCACCGGATTTTGATGAAAGGTGGTTTACATATATACCCGAGGTGGTGGGTATCCAAAGTTCGCCCCGTCCGAACTTAACGTCTTTTTACTTGCTGAATTCGTCGTACAAAAATATAAACTTCAAAATAAATATTTTAAAAATTGTGTTTGCTGCTGTTAAGGTTTTAAACTTAGGGTATATAATGGCACGCGTCTAGCAACCTCATTCACTATCAGTTTCACTCAGGGAATTTGGGTCTATTGTGTCGCCCCCAAAAGATTCAAAAGCGCAGAAGATTACATCAGTACAATACCAGACATTAAATTGAAGAAAATTATAAGCCAAACTGCATGCCAGAACGGCCAGGCAGTCTGGGGAAACTCCATTCAATATACAATTTAAAGCTATAGAAGTCAAGAATGGCGAAAGGACTATTGCATACAAATGATTGAGACAGGAAAATAGGTTTTTGTGTAGCCATAATCCTGCACCTACTCTCGTCTACGACTCCTCCTCAACCCCACATATCAAGCTTACGTCCACCATGTGACTAGTGCAAGGTCAAAGTTCTGACATTGCAATGGCTTTTCAGGACATTCAGTAGTGAAGGCGGCAGCTCCATCACATCTAGGACAGGTTCCCTGAACATATCAAGTTACCTAGTATTTTGGAAGCATGAACGGCCAAACACCATGATGACAATGTCATCCTCGTAGCCAACAAAATTTAACCGCTTTTTTTGAAATGACCTGAAAATCCGACAGATATCCCAGAACTAAAAAGGGGTACACAACCCTCCTTATGGTGATTTAGCTTTAATCACAATCTAACTTTTGAGCCATTTGTTAGCATTTACTTGCTAGCTATCTACGGCTACAATAACCTTATGAAAACTATTTAAACCTGCCAACTTGATGGTTTTGTGGGCTTTTGTTGTTGTAGCCACATTTTCATGTGGAGGTGGCGGTCCTCTTCAGGATACTTTAAGTGAGCAAGCTCGCTCCAGGCAAAAGGACCGATCGCCGCCGGATTGGTTATTTAAAGGCGCCAATAACTTGCCTTGTCATATCGAGTATCATAGGCACTCAGTATTTGTGTAAGAGTCGGTGCCGTATGGCCTCTCACTGAGGTCTCTCCGTTCGAAACCGCTGATTGTCGGCGACTGCCGTTGCAGCAATTCCGTATGGAGCATTCCACTATCCACAACCTGTGGGCGCGCCCGGTAGCACGCAGCAAAGTTTTTTGTGATAGCAATGAACACAACACAGATCGGACCTTAATGTTCCACCCACTACAACCAGACTGTTCGCTGTAAGCTTTTTCACTGAGCAATATCTCTTCAAACAAACTCCAACTCTCCTCTATGGCCTTGCATTCATTTGTTTGGAGTGGAGTTTGTTTGAAGAGATATTGCTCAGAGAAAAAGCTTACAGCGAACAGTCTGGTAGGAGTAGTTGAGATTTCACATAGGATTTGTGCTTATGATCTCAACTATAAGTACAACGAACAACAGGCTGTGAACTGTATGCCGGTCAGACGGACGGACATCGTTCACGATAGTACCGATGAGATAAAGTAACCCAATTATCGAAACGCTTTACCAGTGGGGTAACATGTGTTCTGCCTCGTTTGAGGAACTGGCAATTTCTTCTCTTCAACACTCATTTAACAATCTCTCCTTTCTGTACCGGGCGCATCCACAGGTTGCGGATAGTGGAATGCTCCATACGTAGTAGCTGCTACGGCAGTTGCGGACAATCAGCGCTATAGAGCGGAGAGTCTCAGTGAGATGTTGGGCGACACCGGCTCTTGTACAAATGCTGAGTGCCTATGACATTCAATATGACAAGGCGTGTTATTGGCGCTTTTAAATAACTAATGGCCACCTTGTTCCCACGGCCATCGGTCCTTTGGACCGAAACGAGCTTGCTCACCTACAGGAGCTTGATGAGGATCACCACCTTCACATGAAAATGTGGCTAGAACAACAATAACAACATCTCTATCTAACTATCACAATGGACCAAAACTGACCACCAAGTCATAAAAGTTTTCTTTATGGGAATCAAATTTTAACTAAGATTTTTTATGAAATATTTTTCTGTTAACATTTTTTATGAAAATAAAATTTTAAATAAAGTCCTTTGTAAATCAATTTTTTATGAAATTTATGCTTATCAAGTTTGCTTCAGGTACTTGCATTTTCCGAGCTGAACTACTTAAAGGGATCTGATTTCATTTCCTATTATTGGACATATCAGTGCTTGCTATAAATGGGTGACAACAACAACAACAACAAATCTCAAATGATGCATTCATTCATTATCAACGATATTTCACCCTGTTGTGGTGGACCAATTAAACGCATCGCGAATGGGATATCATCACAGATAGTTAGTTGTGCTGCATAAGTGGCAAACATGTATCCAACACTTGGCTTGGCTTGGTGGATATACATGATATTAAATCTGTACAAACAAAGATGACACAGAGCCCATGTCTACAGTTCGGGGCTGATTGTGACTGGCTGACTGGTTGACTGACTGACTGACTGAATGACGTTGTTGGTGGTTGTGTCCCTAGTTGTTGTGTGAAAATTGTATTTGGCTTCTTCTTCTTCTTGACTTTCTTTCGTTTATGGCGGTGGCGTTGTCATTGTCGTTGTTGATGTTTGTTTATTTTTTGGTTTCATTTACTTTTGCCCCCGACAATGATGGGGCCAAAACACACGCTCCAACATGTGTATTTGTGGGTTTGAGATTTTACACACTCGATATGGTGGCGAGTCGTACAATTTCTCCATTTCACTTTTTCCCTGTAATGTTTTTTTTTTGTTTTGTTTTTGGTTTTCCATTACACGCTGTTTGTTATAAAACATGTTTTATGCTTCTTTATCTTTGCGGCCAAATTATTGTTGCTTGAAGTGCCTTTGTCAAGGAACACAGATAGTCGTCACTTATTCGCCACATTTTTTCGCTTTAATTGATTGATAACTTTTGTGTTTGCAGATGTTAAGTCGCTTAGTTTCCATTGAAATTGGTGGCTTATTTGTTCTTCTTTTTCTATTTGCAAATTCAAGGTATAACAACAGCCAAGCTATTGATGTGGACACCGTGTTTACAATGAAAGCGGATGTTAAATTATCCACGATTTCCTTGTTGTATAAAAAATGTGTGATTAAATTGAAAGAGTGATAGCTTTGACTATGGCAGACTTTGTCTCAAGGCGAATGGTTGTTTAGCCCATGAAGGGGATTCCCTTAGATCCCCAGAAGTACTTTTTAAAGATACTTATTATTGATTTTGATTTGATCTAACTCGACGTTGCCTCTTATCTTTAACTACTCTCTCAAATCAGGACCTTGAAAGATCCCTAAATAGGTATAACCCTAACACAAAGGGATCCTTTGGTTTGACTTTATGTGTCCCTAAAAAGTCTCAAATGGCTAAAGTTGGTATTTCAAGTACACATGTAACCCCCAACACCCACACAATGCAACAAAAAATGTTGAGAGTTTAGCCTCTTCAAAATATGTATGTACCTATTATACAGGCAAACTTACTTCAATAAAAACAAAAGTCTTTCAGCTATTGTTTTAATTTTTTTTTTAATTTGAGAATTCAATATCCAATTTTTTTCATGCAGTCTTGAAAATGACATTGGGTAAATGGTGACCCCCTTTGCACATACACTGATAAAGTAGATTTTTGAAATTCGTTGTTGTTGTTGTAGCCGTGTATTGTATACCGAGGCGGCAGCCCTTGCCAATGAAGGATTGCATCGGGTCAATCCGGTACGTACAACCGGCTGTCATGGGATTGTTTGAAATTCGTGTCCACTCCTTGCAGCATATCAATCGGCGGCAATGGCGTTGCGAATGTTCTTCTTGAGGTGGGTTATGGCAGTGATCGATCGACATAAAGCATAAAAAGAAATATTACGGAATGAAATCTAGAGAGCGTGCCGGCCATTGAAGATTGCCTCTGAGAGAGATGAGGCGGTTGAGGAAATATTGTCGCAACGAATTCATTGATTCTTGCACAACAGCAGTTTATAGGGATGCAATTAAAGGTATTGATGGAGAATTTATCCAACAGTGGTGTCGCACAGCTGACTTCCTAACACTTTTGATATTTTCCCGCAGTTCTGACGGTCGGTTGAAGTCTGTTTGTGGGTTTTGCGACACTTCCACACATATTCCTGTGTTGATTATTATACTCTTCCACACCAGGGCCAGGAACGAGTCAGTGAGTAGGAATTTCAAAGCGAGCACGTCACGTTGCGTAAGAACAAGTTACCGACCGGTAGAGCCCCTCGAGCCCCTACCCACCCAACTCACCCCACTCGGGGGTGTTTCAAATAAGTGTGTTTGGCAAATTTAGCTAAAATTTGGCACGTGAAGCCAATTTATGATCTCCACCACATACAACATCTAAAGCACCAACAGATCAATAATTATTATCAGCCACCCTCACTTAGTTTGGCGTCTTGGGCCACTAGAATCCAAAATTATTAAACCCACCACTATAGGATGGGGATATACTAATCTAGTCTTTCCTTTTGTAACTCCTCGAAATATTCGTCTGAGGCCCCATAAAGTATATATATTCTTGATTGTCTCGATGTTCTGAGTTGATCTAGACGTGTCCGTCTGTCGAAATCACCATAGCGGTCGAACGCGTAATGCTAGCCGCTTGAAATTTTGTACAGATACTTACTTTTGATGTAGCTCGTTGTGGATTGCAAATGGGCCAAATCGGTTCACATTTAAATAAAGCTCCCATATAAATCCATCTCCCGATTTGACTTTTTGAGCCACTGGAATTTTTGACGGTTTGACTGCATTTAGAATTCTGTTATGACTTCCAACAACTGTGAAAAATACAGCCCAAATCGGTTTATAACCTAATATAGCTCCCATATAAACTGATCTCCCGATTTGACTTTTTGAAGGCTTACAAGCCGCAATTTTTATGCGATTAGGTTGAAATTTAGAATGCAGTGTTCTGTTTTGACTTCCACCAACTGTTCCAATTACGGTCCAAATCGGTCGGTAACCTAATATAGCTCCCATATTAACCGATCTCCCGATTTGACTTCTTGAGCCCTTACAAGCCGCAATTAGGTTGAAATTTTGCATGTAGTGGTCTGTTATGAGATCCAACAACTGTGCCAATTAGGGTCCAAATCAATCTATATCCTGATATAGCTCCCATATAAACCGGTCTCTCGATTCTCCTTTGGTATGTAGAAGCACATCTTAAAGTGGCTATTTAATATTGAATGTTTCTTTAAATATTACGCAG
This sequence comes from Stomoxys calcitrans, assembly GCF_963082655.1. NCBI lineage: Eukaryota > Metazoa > Arthropoda > Insecta > Diptera > Muscidae > Stomoxys > Stomoxys calcitrans. The sequence continues at coordinate 197,507,374 of NC_081554.1, read as the reverse complement.
CTAGTGCCCCTAGCCATGGGTCTTTCTTGGATCAACATTACTTTAAGTCATATGGGACCTTACAGGATCAACGTTACTCTAAATTTGGGAGAATGATTTGTTCTCTACTATCTGGATTCTGGAAAAAATATAAACTTGTATGGAACAACATTTGTCAAATGTCTCCCAATCCTTTCAAAGTGTTGCACTTTTTATACCCTCCACCATAGGATGGGGGGTATACTAATTTTGTCATTCTGTTTGTAACTACTCGAAATATTCGTCTGAGACCCCATAAAGTATATATATTCTTGATCGTCGTGACATTTTATGTCGATCTAGCACGGGTCCGTCCGTCCGTCCGTCTGTCGAAAGCACGCTAACTTCCGAAGGAGTAAAGCTAGCCGCTTGAAATTTTAAACAAATACTTCTTATTAATGTAGGTCAGTTGGGATTGTAAATGGGCCATATCGGTCCATGTTTTGATATAGCTGCCATATAAACCGGTCTTGGGTCTTGGCTTCTTGAGCCTCTAGAGTGCGCAATTCTTATCAGATTGGAATGAAATTTTGTACGACTGATCCTCTCATGACCATCAACATACGTGTTTATTATGGTCTGAATCGGTCTATAGCCCGATACAGCTCCCATATAAATCGATCTCTCTATTCTACTTCTTGAGCCCCCAAAGGGCGCAATTCTTATTCGAATTGGCCTGACATTTTACACAGGTCTCCAACATATAATTTAATTGTGGTCCAAACCGGACCATATCTTGATATTGCTCTAATAGCAGAGCAAATCTTTTCTTATATCTTTTTTTGCCTAAGAAGAGATGCCGGGAAAAGAACTCGACAAATGCGATCCATGGTGGAGGATCGCATTCGGCCCGACCGAACTTAGCACGCTGCGGAGCTCATAGTTATCCCGTGCCGGCATTTTTAGGCAGTGGTGGTCCCCTGTTATTTGGTGCCAAATATTGATATCAAATTCATATTCTTTTTCCAAATACCTTTCATTCCTTTTCCATTCGTCTACTTTTCCGTTTGGGGACAGGAGTAGCACTACCGAGACGTATTCTAAATACATCTAATTGGAATCCCATATTGTCCGTTTGAGGTGTTTTTGAAGTGGTTTATGGGATGGGCAGCCACCCTGTGACGTAGTGGCAAATTTCATTTCGTATTCTACTCCCATTTATCTTTTATTCGAATCACATATTGCCCCATTTGGTTGAAATGTTGGGGGTGTATCTTTTGGGGCGAGACGGCCCCCTATAACCCACTCTATTTGTGGGGGTCGTAATAATGATTTCTATTTCTATACTCATTGTCTTGCACCTAAGGGTTTCTCTCATATATCTATCATAACTACTGTTGTTTTAACAGTTTGGGGTGGCAGCCCTTGGCGATGAAGGACTTCATCGGGTCAATCCGGTACGTACAACCGGCTGCCTTGGGATTGTAATATGGCTTTGCAGTTGCACAAACAATGCTGTATAAAGTAATTTACTAATTTAAATATGTTCTAGTTCGAATTTCAAAAAAACCGGCCCTATTTCGAACCTTCGTACCAAGAAAGAACTTTAAGCAAAATGTCAAGTTTCTTGGTTCAGCCAATTCTTCTTGGCGAATATAAGTCAGTAATACTAGTCTTTTATGTATGTTTATGTATAGATAGAAGTAACTGTTTAATTAATTCTACCAAGGAATTGCACGCTCTGTACACATGCGAAATTTAGTATGACGTAGGTATAAAGGTGTTTTAAAGCAAAAAAAAAAAAACATTAAGGAACATGCGCATGAATGTGTATAGAAATAATGAAAAGTTTGCAAAGAAAACCTACATATTTTCATATTTTTATTGTTTAAACATTCGACATAACGAATCAATATTTTAGTATTGCCACCTTTGCAAAAATTATTGATCGGTCGTTCTCTTCTGCATGGATTTGGCACATTTACAATCCCAAAATTTCAAACGCCTGGTTTTACTCCTTCGAAAGCTAGCGTGCTTTCAACGGAGAGACGACAAGACGGACGGACATGGCTAAATCGACTTAGAATATCAAGACGATGAAGAATGTACAGGGTGCGTCAGAGAAACTTACTTCTTTGAAAGGTCAATAAATACAAAAATACTTCAGTTATTGTTTTAATTCTTTTGTTATTTCAGAATACAATATTCCATTTTTTTCATGCAGTCTTGAAAATGACATATCACATGGCGATCACATTACACATACACCGTTTAAGCAGATTATGGAAATTCCTGTCCACTCTTCTCAGCATATCAATCGGTTTTATATAAACTCATAAAAGGAAAAAGCACGGACTGAAATCTGGAGAGCATGCCGGTCATTGAAGATCGCCTCTGTAAGACATGAGGCGGTCGGGCAAATGTTGTCGCAACAAATTCATTGATTCTTCAACAACATGCAGTTTATAGGGATGAAATTTAAGTTCTTGATGGAGAATTCATCAAACAGTGCTGTCAGATATTCCCATAGCAGCTGCGTGTTTTTGCTAGTCAAACGCCGGGGAGAACGCACAACTGACTGCCTCACTATTTTCCGGAGTTCTGTTGGTCCGTTGAAGTCCATTTCTTGGTTTAGTGACACTTCCACTCTCACGAAATGAGTTAACCGACACAACAGAATCGAATTACGGGCAAGAAGGAGTCAGTGAAGAGGAAGGCACGTTACGTTGCGTTGCAACAAGTGAGCGACCGTTTGTAAATAAGCTGTCGATGGCAGGGGCCCACTTGTCCCTAGAACAAAGCATGATGGCAACTGTATGGTGAGAGAAACAAACTTGGGGACTTTCCGATCACGAACCCCGCCCCAACCAACTCACCACTGGGGAGTTATTTCAAATAATGAGTTTCGCTGGCGCACCCTGTATTTGTTGAACCCCTAAAAGCCTTAATTGTTAGCAAATATAGCTAAAATTTGGCACATGAAACTAATTTATGATCTCCAACACATACAACATTTAAAGCCCCGATTTATCCCTCATTATTTTCAGCCACCATCCCTTAATTTCGCGTCTTGGGCCACTTGAAATCAAAAACTATTTTTCTTTTTATCTGGGATAGCATATATTGACTACACTAATGGCATTCATCAACAAATACAATATAAACCTGACATATATTTTAAAATATTTTAATTTATTATTTAATATTTGTTATACTAATATTTTTTTTTTATTCAAACGTCAATTTCTATAGTATTTTTTCAATTAATTCTAATATGAAATTTCCCGCTCTGTACACTTGCAGATATAAAGCTGTTTTAAAAAAGACAAAAAATATTTGGGCACATGCTCATAATAGAACGGAACAAAGGCAAATTCTTATGTTTGTTTTTTTTCGTCTATAGAAATAACGAAATATTTGTCATGATTACCCTCGTCAATATGTACATATATTTATTGTTTAATCAATATTTTAGTATTGCCACCTCTGCAAAAATTAATCCTCGATCTCTTCTGCATGGGTTTTAAAATTTTAAGTTAGGAATTCCGTGCTACTTACAAAATCCTTAGTTGTTTTCAATACCACTCCCCAAAGTTGGTTCATGTCTGGTATTGTGTCTCCACCTAAGTTCCGGTATCTGTTCGACGCGAAAGCCGGGCAATGACAAGAGAAATGCTCCAACGTCTCATCATTGCGCCTTCTAGAAGATCAAGAAAACTAATCAGCTGATTGGTTTATAAAGCAGCTATATCGGGTTATGAACCTATTTAGACCACAGAATTGTTGGAAGTCAAAACAAAACGCCACGTGCAAAATTTCAACCAAATCGGATATGAGTTGCGTACTCTAGAGTCTAAATAAGTCTAATCGGGAGATCGGATTATATGACCGCTATATCAAAGCATGGGATGATTTGACACATTTACAAACCCGAACCGATCCAAACTGATTAGAAGTATTTGTACAAAATTTCAAGCGCCTATCTTTACTCCTTCGAAAGTTAGCGTGCTTTCAACAGACAGACGGCTAGACCGACGGATAGTGCTAATTCGACTTAGAATGTCACGACAAATAGGAATATATATAAACGTTGTTGGGTCTTAGATCAATATTTCAATGAGTTACAAACGGAACGGCGAAATTAGTGTACCCACATCCTATGGTGCAGGGTATAAAATGTATCAAGTTCGGCCGTGCGGAGTTTTGGATATCCAGCACTATGAGTATGCATTTTACCCAATTTCGTAAAAATTTGTGTACCCAGGAAGTTTTTTGAAGGGTACAGTATATACGAGGATTGACAACCCTTGCTCTATCGTAAAGCTTGTTACTGATGTTTACAGTAACTTAAAAGTTTCATCTCGCCCAAAAAATGGAATTAAATCGTGAACATTTCCGTGCGATTATTTTTTTACAACTTTCGACGTGGATTAACTAAACAACTGTGCATCGATGAACTTAATTAAATTTTTGGCAATGAAGCTCCATCAAGGACCAGTATTTATCGATGGTATGGGGAATTCAACCGGGGTCATAGTTCACTCCAAGAAGAATTTTGTGAAGGTCTTCCAAAATCAGTTGTTATTCCAAAAACCATTGATGCTGTGCGCTAACTGATATTGCAAGATCGTCATGTGACCCATCGTGAGATTGAGACAACCTTAGGCATTAGTGGGACCAGCATACATTCAATATTGCATGAACATTTGACCGGTAAAAAAAATACAAATTGTCAATGTCGCAAAAAAGGCTCATGTCGCTTGGTCGAAAGAAATCTCCAAAAATACGAAACAACTGCATTTTTCAGCACTAAAAACATCGATTTGAAGAGTCATTCGCTGTATAGTCCTGACTTGGCATCGAATGACTTCTATTTATTCCCGTACGTAAAAAATGAAATGAGAGGTCAACGTTTTTCGACACCTGAAAAAGCGGTTGATGCGTTCAGAATGCATGATTTGAAGATGCTCCAATCAGAGTGGCAATTCGAGTGGCCAATCAGAGTGGCAAAAGTACTTTTACCTTTTTTAGCCAGAGCTGCGGAGTCGACCGTAGTCGAGTTTTTGAGGCCGGAGTCGGAGTATTAAGCCGGAGTCGGAGAGCGGTTCGAATACGGGACTAACGTGCTCTTTTTCTAAACCAAACTCCGACTTCGGCACAATAATCCGAATCCGATTTCGACCTCAAAAACTCGACTCCGCAGCCCTGGTTTAAACGCATGTAAAAGTGTATAGATCTTAATAGGGAATATTTTTAAAAAACATAAAGCGATTTTCGGTAAATAATATTAGTTTTTGTGTTCTCTAATCCCGAAATATAAAAGGTAACCCTCGTATACAGGTACATCCAAATACAATGAGATCTAAACTAAATAAGGCAAACATGTTGAAGTGAACAAATCTACTTAGTATTCCAAGTTTTGTCGATATCGGGTAATAAAAACAAGTTTTGTAAGCCCGAGAGATCAGGCTTGAATGTCGAGAGGTTGCGTTTTAATAATGTTAAAAATTTCAGCAAAATCCACCTTCTGTGGACTTAGGGCCTTATGTGGACTTGGAACCTTCAATAACGAAATATGTATTCAATAACGAATACATATACAGCATATCGAACAAGGACATCCAGGGTTGATTAAACTCGAAATATTAGTCGATCAGACATGTCCGTTTGTCCTTTCGAATGGGTCAGCCACAAGAATGAGTGCCTGAAAATTTGCATAAATACTTCCTATTAATGTAGGTCGGTTGGGACTGTAAATAAGCCAAATCTGTCCACGTTTAGATATAGCTCCCATATAAACCGATCTCCTGAATATACTTCTTGAGATTCTGAGCCAGAGGGCGCAATTCTTATTATTGTAGATATGGCTGAAATTTTGCACGTGGACTTTTTCTATGACCTTCAACAGATGTATTCAGTATGCTTCTAATCGGTTTGAAACCTTATATGGCATCCATATTAATCGACTTTCACTAATAGGAAGTATTTTGACAGACGGACGAATCAATATTCCGAATATTACAAACGAAATGATAAAACGAGTATACCACATTCTATGGTGAAGGGTATAAAAATAAAACAAAATTGTAAGTCTTACTTTTAACTTGCCATAACCTCATGATACCATTGACCAACAATGGAAGCAAGGGAATTATGACGGCCCCAGAACACAATCTTATTGCTACGTCAATGCATGGCCCATCTGTTTCTTTGAATTTTATACGGCAGACAAAATTCTTTCGTTTAAATGAAATAAAATATGAGACTTCATTATTATTACGAAATGATTGTAAAAGAATGAGGTTATGTTACCGTTGTGTTTGTCCGCAAGTGTACCCCTCCCATCAAAGTACCTTTTTGGTATGGAGAGGTCACATCGCAGCAGAACTTTAAAGGCTAAAGAGACGAAAATGTCATTTTCTTCTTTCAAAATTGGGCCAAAGTGTTGCGAAACAAACAAAATAAGTGGAAAGCGTCGTTTTTTGTTATTAACTTAAACACAATCTGCGAACTTTTCAGTCTGGTGTGCAAGCATTGTTGTTGTTTTTGGGATTTTCTATTATAAATTTGGTAGAATGCTACTTCTCACTATAGTAATTGGAATGAGTACTTTACATCATACGATTTATGTTTAGATAAAGGAACTGAAAAGTTTAAGAAATTTTCCCATTAATAAGTGCTGCTTAATCGAGTTAAGATTAACTAAATAGACCTACTTTATTGCCGAGATTGAATGATGTGTCGTAACCTCTTAAAGAAAAGTTTTTGCAAAATTGAGATACAAGTTTCATTAGCACTCGCATGGCAGCCGGTTGTATGTACCGGATTCACTCGATGCACTGTGGTCGGACTTGTATGGAAAGAGCGGCAAAAAATACATAACAGCAGTATTTATTAACCGATTTCGATGTTAATACCTTTGTGTTAATAACTTTCTTTTCAATATTCATTATAGATTTTGTGAATATAAATTTTATTTATTTATTTCAAAACAAAAATGTTGTCCCCACTTTAAACCAGCAAGGAAACCAAAAGTCGGGAGCCATATCTAAATCTGAACCGTTTTTTATGAAATCTTGCAGGTAGCTTAGGAACAGTAGGAAAACTATCCGCGCCAAATTTTGTGCAGATCGGTTGAAAATTGTACTTACTTCGGCCATTAAAGTGAAAATCGGGCGATACATATATATGGGAGCTATATCCAAATCTGAACCGATTTTGATGCAATCTTGCAAATATGTTAAGATCAGTAACAAAATAATCCGCGCCAAATTCTGTGTATCTAAAGTTAACCCTTTTTATAAAATTTGCAACATTGTAAACCATGTTGTAAATGTGTCAACAGCATTTCAATTAATCTATTTTGTTTTTACTTTTTAATGTTTTATTTACTTACTGATACTTAAAGTTGGGATAACCTCACTTTAATTAATTTCATGATATTGATTTTCTGTTGACAATAAATGTTACATGACAACGATTTGAAATTCTGTATAAAAACATCATGCTATCTATTAATGTTTACAAACACTTGCTTCTGCAATGAAATTCTCGAAAAAAAACCATTTTTTTAGCTGAAGCTTGTGTAAATATTATTATCAGAAAAACAATTTTTCAGAAAACAAAACCACTTGAGGAATAAGTCAAACTAGTTGAATGTTCTTGGCAAATTAATTTTCACTCAGATAATTTTGAAAGATAACAACGTTTTTCACGATGATTTGCTGAATTGTAAAAATTGCCCCCAAGAAACACCAATCTGAAGACTGGAAAGATATTTGTGCTATGTTTAAAGATTCGTGACGAAGATGACAAACTTAATTTGAAGGTGTTCAATTTTCCAATTGTTTAAGAAAACAATACCTTTTTACTTGATAATAAAAACTGTTTATCTTAAATGTTAGTTTAATATATCTCTTACTTTGCATCTTATTATAAAAGACAAATTTTTTTCTAATATACGTCACAATGTCTTTTCCTAATCAAAAATCTTCGATCAAAGAAAAAATCTTTAACTATCAGTGTGCCTTTTTTGTGTGTGGAATAAAGGCCGACAACACTTTTTTTTTTAATTTTATAACTATTAAAAATTTGCGTTATCTCACGTTGCACTTTTTCTCCAGGACTACTATAGTCCACCAAATTATTGAGGCGTAAGTTAGTATTGGTCTAATAACGCTCCGTTCGGGCAATGGACTATCCTCGGATTCAGGTTCCGACCACAAAGTCACCAACATCTGTGAAACTTCTTGGTACGCTTCTGAATGTGACACTTCCAATTCGGTTTCCTGTCCAAGATCAATCAGGTAATAAATGTTCCTTTAATGCGTCTAAATCCTTAAATCATGCAATCAGTCTATATGACAGCTACATACAAATAATGTGCGAGGCTATATTAATGAGGCTATCCTATTGGGTGTTACAAACAAAACCACTTAGACTTCTGCTTGTCTTTTGTATCGAAATTACCACTTTTGATTCTAGCAAACTATATTTCACAATTTGTCTTGTACTCTTTAACATTGATCTTTAAAATCCTTTCGGGATTTTTTGCACATTTTCCATCTCGAGATCATATTCAAAAAATAACGTAGCAAAGAACTTATAAAAGTTAGGCAAGTGTGTGCTGTTGTCAAAACGCTTTGACTGGCATGGTGGATCGCGATTTCTGATATGCCATGTATGTTTGTCAACACCTTTATCAAATGAATAAAAATGCTCTACATACCCAACGACAATTGAATACGGCGTAGAGCACGCTTTTGTTTTGCAACAGGACTAATTATGTCTCCCAACTCTTCTTAGCGCAGTAAGAGAGAGAGGAGAAAGACTTACATTCTACTATTCCGATTCAAACTTATTATTAAACATTGCCAAACTCTTTTTTGTTATGCACTTGAACATTTACAATTTTTTGAGTTGGTGCAGGCTTCTACCAATCGATAACGTCCAGCAAAAGATCTTCAAATAAAAAAAGATAATCAGAGTTCCCGCAAAACATATTTTTAAGGAACAAAAACGGAGATTGTTATACCGATTAAAAAAAAGATGCTAGTGCGAACCAATTGGCAATTAGAAGTCGAAACAAAGTTGGAATGTTTTAACAAAGTATAAAAAATTAGGGTGATGGTTATATTACGGGGACACCCTCCAGACGAGATGAAGATAACAATCTGGTAATAGAGATTTTGGGGAAGATATGAAGGAAACATTTGTGAAAAACTGTTGGTTTTAAATTGCAGCGGTGATGACGATACCTTCGAATTAAACCTCGAAGTAATTCGGCTAAAGAATAATAAGAAAGCGGGAACTGATGGATTGCCAGCTGAGCTATTTAAGATGATGACGATGCAGTGAGAGAGATGGATATGTAAAATGAACGTGATGATTAGATTCTATCGGTGTGACTTTAGATCTGGCGAATCCACTAATATAGGATGTAACATAGTATGAATGTCTATTCATACTATGTTACCATCCTATATTAGACCTACAAATACCACACCATTGCTAATTGTATTTGAAATCGAGCGAGCAAATTTTTAGAGTATGTTAAATGAGAGCTGCAAGGGTCAGATTAAGGAATTTTGTTTTCAAAATGGGAACCAATTTCGTCACTTGGACTTTGGAATTTGATGTGAAGTTCGGAGAGAAATTGTGTACGCTACACCACTACTGTGGTACATGGTATTATAACTTAGTGCATTTGTTTGTAACACCCAGAAGGAAGAGAGATACACCGACTGATAAGTATACTGATCGACTCACAATCTGAATCGACTCTGAATCTTTCTGATTCAATTTAGCATGACCGTCTGTCTGTCTGTCAATGTTAATTTGTGTATAAAGTACAGGTCGCAGTTTTCATCCGATCGTCTTCAAATTTGGTATAGGCATGTTTTTCGGCCTAAAGACGAAGCCTATTGAAATTGGAAAAAAAGGTTGAGATTTAGATATAGATAGATATTAGTAATAATGGAATAAAATGGTCGTTTGTCGTAATGCAATAAAAATGTCGTTGTCCCGAATCGGTTCAGATTTAGATATAGCTCTCATATTATGTTCGCCCGATTTTGAGAAATATTCCAATAAATTACTCATATGTTAACCGATTCTCTTGATATTTAGCAGGAAATTTCTCTTGGCTCCTGACATTACTGGTGAATTTCATGGAAATCGGTTCAGATTTAGATATAGCAGCCATATGTGTATATCGCCCGATTTTCACTTCTAGAGTCACAGCAAGTGCATTTATGGACCAATCTTGCAAACATTTTGCACCACGCTTTCCTCGACAACTACCACAATATCTGAGAAGTTTGCTTGAAATCGTTTCAGATTAAGATATAGCTACTGTACATATATACAGCAAGTGCATTTATTGACTAATCTTCCAAAAATTTTGCACCACGCTTTCCTCGACAACTACCACAATATCTGAAAGTTTGCTCGAAATCGATTCAGATTAAGATATAGCTCCCGTACATATGTTCGTCCGATTTTGAAATCTCGAAATTTGGAACGAAGGATTTTCTTATGGCTGCAAGGCATTTTATTGACCATTTATTTAGATATAGCTCCCATTTATATGTTCGTCAGATTTTGGATAATTTGCAATAATGTTGTCATTTGTCAACGGTAGTTTTTACAGTTTGATACAGAAATTGATATAGCTCCCACATTGTACTTCTAGGGTAGGTGCAGGGTATTATACAGTCGTCGCCGCCCGACTTTTGACTTTCTTTACTGGTTTATATCCAACTTAAACAAAGAGTATCTTGTTTTTAAACACTTCAGTATGAAATAGGTACTCAAATATTGCTGTAAGACACAACAAAGTACATATGTATATACTTGATCGTCATGATATTTTAATTAAATTAAGTGAGTCTAGATCTATATGGAGGCCACCGTAGCGCAGAGGTTAACATGTCCGCCTATGACACTGAACACCTGGGTTCGAGACCATCCTAAAATTTTCAGCATTGGTTATCCCCTCTTAATGCTGGCGAAATTTGTGAGGTACTATACCATGTAAAAAGTTCTCTCCAAAGAAATGTTGCTCTTCGGCACGCCGTTCGGACTGGGCTGTAAAAAGGAGGTCCCTTATCATTGAGCTTAAACTTGAATCGGACTGCACTTGGCCCCTTTTTGTTCATGGGCAAATTTGCATTTGCAGATCCGTATGTCTATAGAAATCACGTTAATTTTATTCCTTGTAGTGTTAACTGCTCGAAATTTTAAACAAATGCTTGTTATGATGTAGAACAGATGTATGCCATATTGACTTGACCCTTATTATTGACCTATCAACTGAATCAAATAGCTCGTTTTGAAATGCTAAAAGACTCCATCGGCAAATGTTCATGAAAATATACGCATTACTTATAACAAATGTACTTGAGAAAACAGGGGAGTACGTTTATGGAGGTTTTCAAGAAGAACACTTGATTTCTTTAACTCATTGAACACTTATAGGTGTATTATAATTATTTATTTCACGTATGAAATGTGTTATATAAGCCCTCTTATCTGCATAAAATTACTTAAAAAGAAATTTATTATTACCCATTTTTTCGTGCGAGGATGATGGGTAATGTTATTTATTTTATACCCTCTGAATTGTCATGTCCATATGTCTGATGTTTCTAGCATTGGCCATTTGTGCAAAAAGCTGCCCTCAACATTGCAAAATAACAAGCGATTTTCACTCAAGCACAAAGGCTCTTGACCCTGTCCAAGATTGTCCGCTTATGGCCCAGTCAGTTTCAATGTGATGACACACTTTAAAGAAACGACAGAAAATGACAGCTTTTTTTTTGTCTTCTCACCTTTCTGGTCACATTAATGGCTTTTAAGTAATAAATCCTCAATCTTTTTCAAATTATACCATAAGTGTTGGAAGCCTCTTTAGGTCTATTATCTATGCTTTTTTTCTGTTGTTAAAGGTCATGGCGTTTTATTAAATTACAATCATTGAAGAGAGTTATTAATCATGGTATTTTCCTGCTGCCATGGAAAATTGTTCATTATTGTGTTGTGTTATTAATGTCATCATTGTAGCATAGCGACTATGCTAACCACAACTTTAGAAGAATTTTTCAATCACGAAATCGTCTTAAGTGAGTGACGGAGATTTAATAATAATTGGCAACAGTGTGTAATTTTTTGTTTTTTCGATTAAAAAAAAGCTTTGATGAGAATCTATAGAGAAATGTGAAATATGATTTAATGAAGTTGTATATTGCGGTATAGCATGGAAAGACTTTTTCTATCACTCTCAGACACTTAAGCTAAAAATTAGTAAACGGAGACATTGTGATCCTTTCAGTCTAAAAAAAATCGAATGCTGATAATGACATTATGATAGATTTAATTTATTGTGTCCTATTTTTTTCATTTTATTCGGTTTATGACCCACTGTGTAGTCTACAAGAGTGGCTAAGTGACTGTTGTCTGTAGACAAATAAGTTGTTTTTTTTTGATTCGAGTGTAATATAAATTCTCTTTGCCATCATCTGCGTTTCAATTCCTCAACAGTACACAAGGCACAACAGTATTGATTTTCGTTTCGTAGGCCACTCCTTTCAGGCATTTGATGTCTTGGTCGTTCACCCTTACCAAGAGTAAAAGAACAAAAAACAATATTAAATAACGCTTTAGGCCGTCACTTGACTATTTTGTTAATATATTTTGGTATTTCCTTAACATAAATGCTTTTAAAATTTTCTAGGAATTCCAATAATTAATCAATGGCTGATTCAATTTATTGTTCCACAATGGTTACAATAATATCCCAAACCGGCTTCCATCAGTTTTTGTTTTTATTTGAACAAGCAAAACAAATAAAAGGGAAAGCTATTTCAGTAAAGAATTTAGAAATTTTGTTCTTTCTATATAAATAAGAGACCATATGTCAGCGTGTGGCTAAAAATTTCTTCGAGTGTAGCCAACCTACAAACTAGTTACTCTGCAGAGTAACGGCTTCCATCAGTTTTTGTTTTTATTTTAAGTTTTTGTTTTTATTTAAACAAGCAAAAACAAATAAAAGGGAAAGCTATTTCAGTAAAGAATTTAGAAATTTTGTTCTTTCTATATAAAAAAGAAACCATATTTCAGCTTGTGGCTAAAAATTTCTTCGAGTGTAGCCAACCTACAAACTAGTTACACTGCAGAGTACCTAAGTCACCGTTTAAGCCCCAACATACATTCGCTCCAAATAAGAGCTTTGGCAATCGCGCTTGAAAACCACTCCATTTTGCGGCGACAGCGAAAAAGTCACTGAACTTAAAAAAAACAAAACAATCGTCAAAACAAAAATGAGAGGAAAATGTCCGATAGATAATGCGATAGTGAATTTCAGTCAGCTTCCAAATGCACTACTGATACCGGTACCGGCAAGCGGCTCTTTTGCGTCCATCTCAGTCACTGCTGCCAGAGGGGGAAAGTGGTATAGATTGTTGTGGGTTATGTTGTTGCCGCTGCTGCTGCTGCTGCTATGAGTTTAAAAGCCAGTTCTATTGGAGTTTGGCTTTTTGGTTAACCGGCTTTATAGGTAGTTAGTTAACTTGTGCCTTCACCAAGTGTTGTGTGTGGCGTGCTGTTGTGTCAATTATAGTTTACAGCATAAGTTAAGCCATTGGGGTGGGAATGTAGGTTGTTTAAAGGGGACAATCTCGTCTGAATATGATTTACAAAATAAAATAACTGTAGTTACATTTTTTAATCATAGAAAATTTTGTAACAGATTTCGACAAATCGTTTTATTGGAATTTTATCGAAAAGCGAAAATTTATTTTTCATGAAACATGAACTGCCTCTCAGACACCAAGAAATAAAATTTTATGTCAGATTCTTACTCTACTTTTAACAAGCTTTCTTTTGATATCCATATTGTCCCAATTGGTATATATGCCCTGCACCTCAGATCCCAAGGAATACATTTTGTATGTCAGATTTGTACACTTATTTTAAATACCTTTCATTTGATACCCATATTGCCCAAAGCAGTGAAGGTATACTGTTGGGAGGTTTTGTGAGGGTGGGGGACCCCTCCCAACACTTAGGGTGAAATTTGTATACCAAGTTCGTACTCTACTCTTAAATACCCTTCATTTGATACCCATATTGTCCCAATCGGTAAACATGTCCGTTCGGGTGGGTTTTGGGATGGGACGTTCCCCTTGGTTATCAGACCTCAACGTTTCGTTTTTTTGGGGTACCATACGGCGGCATACACAATTTCGCTTAAATCGGTCAATCCACCTCCAGATCTGGCGGAAATTTTTTTAAATTTAATTTTCAAAGAAAATTTTTAAAAAAAAATATTTTTAAAGAAAATTTTTAAATATTTTAGTTTTAAAGGAAATCTTTCAAAATTTTATTTTTTAAGGAAATGTTTAAAAAAAATTTTTTCACCGAAAAGTTTTAAGTATTTAAATTATTATTTGGAAATAATTTCTTTTTAGTTTTATTTTCCAAAAAAATTTTCAAAATTAGATTTTCAAAAAAAAAAATGTTATTAAGTTCTTTTTTCAAAGACAAGTTTGAAAAATTTCATTTTCAAAGAAAGTGATTTGAAATGTTATTCTCACAGAAAATTGTTTCAATCTTTTTTGCAAAATTTAGTTTTTAAGCAAAAATTTAATTATTAAACATTTTTCGGAGAAAACTTAAATTTTTGTTTTCAAATTTGTGAAAATTTTGTAGAATATTTTGTTACAATAAAATAGGAAATAACATCTCCTAACCGTTCAATACCAAACTAGGTTTCAGACACAGGAACAGACTATCCAGTGATCTCTTTAATATCCTTCTGGAGAAGATTATAGGAGATACACTACTCACAAGAGAACATATGCATAGGCGACTACGCCAATGACATCGATATTACGGATCGGTCACCGGAAGAAGCAATTGCAGGCTTTGAAAGTTCAGGTTCAGGATCAAAGCCACCTCTCGTCAGACGAAAATGGCTCTATGCAAGACACTAAAACTACCCACGCTGTTGTTTGGCTCCGAAGCATGGGTACTTGCGAAAGCAGATGAGGCAGTACTTGGAGTGTTTGAGAGAGAGATCTTTCGTAAAATATACAAGTCTGCGTTAATGGAGAATATAGGCGTCGTATTAACCACGAACTGTATGACAATGGTAGCATAGCTAAACGCATCAAAATACAACCGTTGCGTTGGCGTTGGTCATGTTTCAGAATGAATGAAGAAGCTGCAGCGAAGAAGTTATTTGAAGGCGACTATTTTAGAATACGCAAAAGAGGAATACCAAAATTCGAGTGACCAAATGTAGAATAACATCTTGAAACTGGGTGTCAGAGATTGGAAAAAGAACGTAAAAGATCGAAGCGCTTGGAAGTCCATTCTACGTTCGGCTAGAGGAACAAATAGACTGTAATAACCTAAAGTACAGTAAAGTAAAATTTTATGTTATTAAATTTTTCTAAAAGTTTAATTTTATAAATCGAGAATGATTTTGCGTCCAACCAAAAAATCCAGTCAAATTTGATTTTGGTGGAAAATTTTGTAAAAATTAAAAAAAAAATTTAAATTTTGATTTGTTTCTCTTTCGAGACGAGCTAACCGATCGGATATTTTCTTTGCAAATTGAAAAGGAAAGCCAGAGATAGCAACACACACCAATTACTATGGGACGCGTTTTGTGTTTGGTTAGAAGACTTTTCAACCACATTAGGTGTGATGGCTTCAAGGGCCGTGCGTTGGTATGTTGTATTTGAATCGTATTAATTGTGAAAACGCCTCTATGATACCATTACCACATTATCCATGTAATGACAGAACCGTGTGCCCAGGTTCGAATCACGGCCGGGACTCCAACCTGAGCAGAGTTTTTTCAAAATTTTAAGTTAGGGCAAAGATCATTAAATTTTACAATTTTTGTTTGTTGCTCTTTTGAGACGAGTCGAATGATCGGAGATGGAAAAGAAAAGCCAGAGAGAATTGTGATGCTCGTAGGAAATTGATGGCCCGGTGCTCTTTGCTACAACTTAAAATGGATTTTTCAATATAGATGCAAGTGCTAATTTGCCCATGAACATTCCATTAAAGAACAGGGGCAAACTTCTCACATATCAATGAGTGCTGTCCGATTCAAGTTTAGCTCAATGATGTTATAGCCGAGTCCGAACATGCGTGCCGCAGAGCGACATCTCTTTGGGGAGAATTTTATACATGGCATAGTACCTCCAAATGTTGCCAGCATTAGGCCAGGATAACCACTGTTGAACAGTTTTTATGATGTTTTCACAAAGATTCCAGCCCAGGCTTTCAGCCGACATGCTAACCTCTGCGCTACGGTGGCCTCCAAAAAATAGGTCACCATTGTTCATTAAATATTTTGAAGCTGTTAGGCCGAGAACTAATACATTCAGGGTCATGGGTCCTTTTTAGATGTACGACATATTACAATATTTGCTTTCAGAATCATGTCATAAAGGTGATACCATCGGAAACAAGCCACCAGATTATAAATAAAAAGAAATTCAGTAGTATCGGACATAAGGTCGGTAGTGGAACAAAGCAAAAAGCCAGCAAACATACTTTGACGTTTAAGTGTTTGATGTTTAAATTTATTTTAACAGAAAAGTTTGTCATCATTATATTTTTATTTTCTTACTGCTCCACATTTGCATATACAGTTCTTTATTCTTCCAGCCTGCACCCCTTTTACCTACGCTTATGGTTTCAGTTATTGATTTTTTTCTGGAAAAGAAAATGTGCATGCATATTTAAGTAACCGGAAAGTAACAAAAACACAATTCATGTTACTTAGCACTCAAACTCAATTATTGGCCAAGAAATGAAGAGAGAAGGGAAGCGATTGCGAGAGAGAGAGAAAAGGAGAGAGGGTAATAATAGTGAAAGTGATTGAATTTTGCGGGGCCCTCACGCCTATGGGGTCTATAAAAAAACTGGTAATCCTCAAACAGCTGTTTTTTGTTATTCATCCGATGGCATCAAATGCTTACGCTGTCATATTAAAATTAAAAGTTAAATATTTATGGACACATATTTGAGCAGAGATAAGCAAGACAAATGAAAGCCCAAATAGAATTAAATCAGCAATGTATTGTAGGTAGCAGCATTTTGTGTGTTATTTTTGCTATTGGGGGGGAAGTTATTTGAAGATTATATCAACAAAATTGGCTTATATATTATTATTTTAATTAAGGAAAAAAATCTGTGTGTGGGAATTGAAATAGTATTTCTGTTTAATGAAAAAAGACTAAAGAGTGGGAGTAGTATGGACTTTTTATGAAATATATTCGTAATTTAATTTACATCAAGAAGAATATATGGAGTTATTGTTGGGAGTTCCTTCAAAACTACTCTTCAGTAGATGGCTAGATGGCTTACTAGATCTTTGTCTCTTTACTTATAGGTTTTTTTTGTTCTGCCACATCACGAACTAGTCATGCATAAATCTCGTACAGAAAGATTTCTCCAATTACTGAAAATTATGTGAAAATAAGTTCGGGGAGGAATTGGAGATTATTTATACCCTACGCCACTACTGTGGTACAGGGTATTATAACTTAGTGCATTTGTTTGTAACACCCAGAAGGAAGAGAGAGAGGTAATAATACCGATCGACTCAGAATCACTTTCTGATTCGATTCAGCTATGTCCGTCTGTTTGTCCGTCTGCCCATGTTAATTTGTGTACAAACTACAAGTGGCAGTTTTCATCCGATCGTGTTCCAATTTTGTACAGGCATGTTAAATTCGGCCTAGAGACGAAGTCTATTGAAATTGGAAAAAATCGGTTCAGATTTAGATATAGCTTCCATATATATGTTCGTCCGATTTGCAGTAATAATGCAATAACATGGTCACTAGTTATCCGATTATCTCGAAATTTGTTAGAAAGGATTTTCTTATTATTCTCGATATTACTGCCGAATTTCATAGAAATCGGTTCAGATTTAGATATAGCTCTCATATATATATATATATATATATATATATATATATATATATATATATATATATCGCCCGATATTTAGTCATAGAGCCATCGCAAGCGCATTTATTGACAAATCTTCCCAAAAATTAGTTCAACGCTTTCCTCGACGACTTCCACAATATCTAGAAAATGTAGTCGAAATGGGTACAGATTTAGATAAAGCTTCCACATATATGTTCGTCCGATTTGCAGCAATAATGCAATAAAATGGCCATTTGTTAACCGATTCTCTCAAAATTTGGCAGTAAGGATTTCCTTTAGACTCTTAACCCTACCGGCGAATACCAAAGAAATCGGTTCAGATTTGAATATAGCTCTCATGTATATATATCGCCCGATTTTGACTCCTAGAGCCACTGCAAGCGCATTTATTAAACAATCTTCCCAATACTTTGTACAACACTTTCCTCGACGACTTCCACAATATATACAAAATTTAGTCGAAGTCGGTACAGATTTAGATATAGCTCCCATGTATATGGTCGTACGATTTCGAAAAATATTGCAATAAAGTGCTCATTTGTTAACCGATTCTGTTGGAGTTCGGCAGGATAGATGTTGTAATGATTCTCGAGATTACTTGTGCATTTCATAGAAATCGGTCCAGATTTATATATAGCTGCCGTATATATCGCTCGATTTTCGCTTCTATGGTCACTGCAAGCGAATTTATTGACCAATCTTGCCAAAATTTTGACGACTACCACAATATCTTAGAAGTTTGCTAGAAATCGGTTCAGATTTATATATAGCACCCATATATATGGTTGTCAGGTTTTGGCTTATTTGCAGTTTGAACATATTTGCTACTTTTTTTATGTTCAATATTGTTGTCACACAACCTTTGTTATTTTTAGGTATAATTCTAGATATTTTTATAACCCCCACCATAGAATGAGGGTATGCTATTTTCATCATTCCTTTTGTAACACATAGAAATATTCGTCTAATAACACAAAGAAATATTCGTCATAAAGTGTTTATATTCCTGATCTTCATGACACTTAAAGTCGATCTAGCCATGTCCGTTCGTCTGTCGAAAGCACCATAACTTATGAAGGGGTAAAGCTAACCGCTTGAAATGTTTCTATTAATGTAGATCAGTTGGTTTTGTAAATGGGCCAAATCGGTCCACGTTTAGATATCACGCCCATATAAACCTATCTCCCAATTATATTTCTTTCCAATTATATATTTCGCAATTCTTATCTGATTTGGCTGAAATTTTGCACTATGACTTTTTCTATGACATATCGATATCGGTTCAAAACCTGATATAGATCCCATATACGCTGATCTCTCGATTATACTTTTTGAGCTTTTCGAGAGCGCAATTCTTATTCAATTTGGTGGAAATTTTGCACAATGATTTCTCCTATGACTTCCAACGTATGTGCCAAGTATGGTCTGAATCTCTTTATAACCTGATATGGCTCCCATGTAAACCCATCCCCTGATTTACTTCTTGAATGCCTATATGGCGCAATTCTTATCTGATTTCGCTGAAATTTGCACAATGACTTCCACTATGACCTCCAACATCCAAACCAAGTAAGGCCCGAATCGGCCTATAACCTGATATAACTGCAATAGCATAGCAATTTTTGTCCATTTTCCTTATTTTCTCTATAAAGGTATACCAGGCAAAGAACTTGAAAAATGCGATCAATGATGTATGGGTATATAAGATTCGTTCCGGCCGAAACTAGCACTCTCTTACTTTTTTTCTTTCCGTTTTATCAGCTGCCACTTTGCTACTTGTTTTCATACCACAATACCAAGCTACAAACTTCAGTTTTTGTAGCTGACCTTTCGCAAATTCTTTTGTAAAACTATTTTTCAATTATACATATTCTCCTCTTTCGCGTCGAGTCTGTAAAAAAGCTGCACAATTTGATGGAAGCATTTCTTATTCTAACGTTTTGGTCTATTTCATACACATTTACTCCATTAATGATGATAATGGTTGGCACATAAACAACAACCACCATAACGACGCGTAATCACTCCAATAAAGACGCAGTGGCGGAATTAGCACTTGAAATTCTCATTGACCCGATTCATAGTTTTCTCTATGTCTTTTGTGCCAGACCAAGAAGCCACCAACTAACCAATATATATATATGGGAGCAATTAACTCTCGGTAGACGAAAACATTGCCATCTTAGGAATCAAACAAAACTCTGATAGTTGGCATAGGTCTCGAGTGACTGCCATTGCTACTGCTCATGTTTCACTGGGACAGTGGAACGAGGTGAATTTTGGATTAAAATGGGCGCACAATAGTAGAGGGAGGCGTACAAGGGAAGACCCAACGTCAACAGACAGGCAGACATACCAAACGAACGACCTACTCTGCGCAAGCAGAAAATGTTTCCGGAATACGAAACCATTCCCAATCTAGCACTAGCGATATTTAATGCATATGCTATTGCCATAGAATGTTATTAGACTAGAAATACAAGCTATGTGTAATAATTACACTCGACAAAAGACACACAGCTATTATAACCGTCTAAAAGTTAAGGAACGAAGTTGAAGGAGAAATTGGAAATGTTTAGAAATTAAGTTTCTTTAAAAATGTCGTACAAATTTGAATTTTCTTAGAAAATGTTGACAAAAATGATTTTGATAGAAAATTTTTGCAAAATTTATTCTAATACAAATTATATATTGAATTTTGATTTTCACTGATAATTACGTAGAAAATAAACTTTTTCAAAAAATTTAGTTAAAAATATTTTTCTCAGAAAATTTTGTTAAAAAAAAATTCTCAAAAAATTTCTTAGAAATCCGATATTTATAGAAGACCAGCTGAAGACTACATGAACTCCATATTTAAAAGACTTTATTTGACCCCCATATTTTCATGGGGATTTTGGGAGTTGGAAGGCCCTCAGGGTGGTGGTTGGTGGGTTAAGTGATAGTGTGGACCCCCAGAAACGCGTCCCCCAACCTTTCATTTGAGCCAAATATTAGGATGGTCGGTAAATTTGTTCTGTTTGCGGGGTGGCGGTGGTACGTCCCCTAGACAGTTGGTCACGAATGCTGATATCAGATTCGTGGTCTACTCCCAAATACCTTTCATGTAAGCCCCACACTTCCATAGTCGGCAAACATGTCCGATTCGGGCGGTTTTGGGGGATGGGGCGGACAATTAGTGATTTGGCCCTGAATATATATATCAGATACGTGTTCTACACTAAAATACCTCTTATTTGAACCCCATATTGCAATGGTCACGAATACTTCCTATATGGGTGGTATGGCCTGGGTTGGCCCCGTGCTTTACTTCCAAAGTCCTTTCATTTGAGCCCCATATTGCTATGGTCGTAAATTTGTCCTCTTGGGGGAATGTTTTTGGAAAATTTGGATATCATATTCGTATTCTACATAGAAATACCTTTTATTTAAGCCCCATATTGCTATGGTCAGTAGAGAAATCCTATTTGGGGGTGTTTTGGGGATGGGGTGGACCCCCAAGAAAATTGGTCCCACATTTGGATATCAGATTCGTATTCTACTCGCAAATATCTTTCATTTGAGTCCCATATTGCCATGGTGGGTAAATAATTCCGATTTAGAGGTTTTTGGGGGTTGGGGTGGTACACTAGCACCTGGTCTGACTATTGGATATCAGATACATTTTCTAATCCTAAACACTTTTCATTTGAGTCCCATATTGTCATGATTGGTCTATATATATATTTGGTAGGTTTTGGGGGTGGAGCTGCCTCCCAGGTACCCCATCCGAAATTTGGATACCAAATTTTTATTTTTAGGTTACTTTAAGAGAGCACACAAAATTTCGCTTAAATCGCACCACCCATCACCGAGATCTGGCGTTTCTGAAAATAAGGGTAAGGGGGAGGGTCCGCCCCCTTCAGATTTCAAAAAATGTAGTACCCTATTTTCATCACGGGATCATTATGCACCATCTGTGAAAATTTCATGAAAATCGGTTCAGCCGTTTTTGAGTCTATAAGGAACACACAAACTAACAAACAAACCGACAAACAAACACGAATAGATTTTTATATATAAGATTTCGTTGTAATTTGACTTTCGCAAGCATTTTTTTCGGATTTGGGTCTTCTAGAAAATTTGTACAAAATTTTTTCATACAAAAATTTATTTTCAAAGAAGGTTTGATCGATGCCTATAGCGTCCACAACATGATATATGTAACATATATAGCTAATGGATGACCTAACCCATTAATGCCGGACTTACGATTCCTTTAACTGATTTTGGTGAAATTTCATAAGTTCTCTAAATGTATATATTTTTATTTAGATTTTTTTTTTTTGAAAAATATATTTTCTTAATATTTTATGAAGAAGAAAAAGTGGATTTTAATGACTTTCACATAACTTCCTACCATTGTATATTTTAAATATAGAAATCATCAACTGCAACTGGGGGAGACTGACAAGCCGTATCTCCCCCCAAAACAAGACCTTATATGACGAGAGAGAGCCAATAAGAACTTCTTTGGGATACATCTTTCCTAACTCGAGCTATTATTTCTCTAAGAAGGGAAACTTGGTATATGGGAGCTTTAATTAACAGGACGAGTACGGATATATTTTCTCTTTAAAGGTGTTAACTACCAAGATGTAGAGGATATAAGGAACCAATTGGCGTGGGTTATACAAACTATTGTATGTAAACCAATTTATTTAATTTGGCTTTGAGAAAATTTCAGAAAATCACACGAAAATTATTTCATCTAAAGTTCAGCTCATGTTAATGTTCTCTACAAAAAGGAAGGGCATATGCCATACTTTTACTAACATCACCGTTAATTTCTAAATAATTGGCGTATTTCTATTTTCGTCACACGCTTAGCCATTTAGTTGTAAGTAAGAGGCATGTGAGATGTGTCGGCAGTCGACTGTAAGTGCTTATTAAGGCCTGACACTTTTTAGACCAACCTCCTAACTTCACTTCACTTGAACGTCAATTCTTCTGCATAGCATTGCATTACAAAAGCCATTTACTTTCTGCCCGGGTATTTAAAAGGCAACAGAAAAGAAAGTATTTCATTTTCTGTTTCTTTTATTAAGAAAAGAAAATCTTAGAAAGCTCTTTATGTTGCATACAAAATTTACTACTTGCATTCGAAGTAGAGATGCCAAATGTTGCAAAAAATAGAAGAGCATAAAAATGTAGATTATTAATTACAATTAGGTTTTGGGTTTCCTTCAGGTACAGACCACACAGAAAAAAGGTTAGGTTGAAAACAGGGTGTGGATATTAATCCGCCTTTGCCACTTGGACATACACCTAAGTGGCATGTGGCCGAATAATATTCGAACAGAAAAATAAATTGAAAAAAAAATTCAAGTAAAAATTTTGTGAAAATTAAAATACATTTTTTAATTGAATATTGAATATTAATTTTTTTCAATTACAGTCGAGTTTGAAATTTTTGATATTTCCAGCAAATTTTAAATATTTGACATTTCCATTAAACAAATAAATTGATTTAATAAAAAATAATTGACTCAATTAGTTTTTTAATTGAATCTGATTAATTTTTAATCAAAAATTATTGAATAAATCATTTTTTAATTAAATTTGAATTTTTTCCAATTACAATTGTGATTTAAATTTTTATAATTTTCAGTTAAAAAATTAATTAATTAAATTATTTTTTAATAGAAACTGAAAAATTTATCAATAGAAGATGTGATTGAAAATGTCATCTTCTTCATATAAATAAAATAATTGTTTCAACCAATTTTTTTATACCCACCACCATAGGTTGTGGGTATACTTATGTAGTCATTCCGTTTGTAACACTTCGAAATATTGATCTAGTACCCCATAAAGTATATATACTCTTGATCGTCTCGACATTCTGAGTCGAAGTAGCCATGTCCGTCCGTTTGTCGAAATCACGATAGTGGCCGAACGCGAAGAGCTACTCGCTTGAAATTTTGCACAGATACTTTGTATTGATGTAGGTCGTTGGGGATTGCAAATGGGCCATATCGGTTCCGGTTTAGATATAGCTCCCATATAAGCCGTTCTCCCGATTAGACTTCTTGAGCTCCTGGAAGCTAAATTTTTTGTCCGATTTAGCTAAAATTTGCATGTAGTATTCTGTTATAACTTCCAACAACTGTGCTAAGTACTGTCTAAATCGGTCAAGAACCTAATATAGCTCCCATATAAACCAATCTCCCGATTTGAATTCTTGAGCCCCTGGAAGCCTCAATCCGATTTGGCTGAAATTTTATGCAAGTGTACTGTTATGACTTCCAGCAACTGTCAAGGACGTAATATATCCCATATAAACCGATATCCAGATTTGTCTTCTTGAGAATTTACTAGCCGCATTTTTTGTATGATTTAGCTGAAAATTTGCGCATTGTGTTGTGTTGTTACTCCTTACAACTGTGCGAAGTACGGTCCAAAAAGGTCAAAAACATGGTGGACGATATATAAGATTCGGCCCGGCCGAAAATAGCTTGCTTTTACTGTTTTTGTTTTACATGTGATATTATCATATTCGTGATTGAAGCAGTTTCAATTAAAAAATTAATTGAATCAATTATTTTTAGTGAAGTTATTGGCAATTTGGAACCCTCTTTTACGCGGAAACTTCATATGAGAATATTTAAAAAATAAATACAGAATTGTTTCCATTAAAAAGTCTCCTGCTATGCATTTCTATAATTAAAAAAATTGGAGCTTTTCTATAAAAAATACAAAAAAAAATAATTTCCCCCTCAATGCTATTTACAAAACAGCGCCAATTTCATTTTTGGTTTATTTAAAAAAAAAAATGAATTCCGTTTTCAAAACTTTCGCAAGGCATAGATCGCGAAAACAAAGTCTAATTCTGTGAAATAAAGGTACTGACAGAAATAAAACTCTTCGAGATTTGACTAACTCTTCTCTACTCGTAATTGCTGGGTTACACTGACTATTGCAATATTTTTTTATCAAACAAGTATAATGTCCTTGCATCACCGTGGGCTAATGATGAGAATTATGCCATTTGTTAAGTAAGCGTTAATTGTCTTACTTTATTCTAGAATGGTTTGCGTTTATTACAGCCAAATAGCCGTTCGACTATCTGTGGAAATGTTTACTATTGCCGACCTTATCAGCACTATATCAGTTCACACATTTAGTGAGTGCTGAAATTTCAGAATGCAGGAAAGAGTTGGGAACCCGCAAGCCATAAAGGAGTTCCAACGTCCTCTAGTTAAAGTCTGGTTGTCTTTGCTAAACGACTTATACATAAGTGTAAATTTAAAGACCTATAACTTAATGTCCCGTATTACTGTAATACAAATAAGATCATAAATGTGGATATAGAGTTCTTGTATAGAATTTTTGTTGTTATACAAATTAGTTTACAGATGGACTATTGGGAACGGCTTATATAAAGGGTGATTTTTTAAGAGCTATAGGAAAGTTTTTCAAAAAAAATACATAAAATCAGAAAAATTCATGAAATCTTTATATGCATTGATAGTACGGTCCATATAATTTAATGAAGATTATTTCATGAAAATGTTGACCGTGACTACGCCTCAAATGGTCCATCCATCCAGTTTTAGCATGCTCTTTCCAAGATTTCGTCCGGTATCTCACAAATAAATGCTTCAATGTTGTCTTTCAATACGTCAATTGAAGCGGGCTTCTTGTCTGTATAGACATAGCCCCACAAAAAATTGTCTAAAGGCGTTAAATCGCACGACCTAAGCGGCCAATTGACCGGTCCCGAACGTTTAATAAAATCTTCACCGAACACGCGTGCTGTGTTTCACCGTCTTGGTGAAAACACATGTCGTCCAATTCAAGCTCTTGCATTTGGAGCAAAAAAAAAAATTGGATATCATCCCGATAGCGCTTACCATTCACAGTTACGATTCGCATCATCTTTGAAGAAGTACGGTTTAATGATGCCCTGGCCATAAACCGCACCAAACTGTGACTTTTTCTGGATTCATTAGTAGCTCTTGTAATGCTTCTGGCTGATCTTCACTCCAAAAATTGTCCCTTCTGCTTATTTACGTACCCATTGAGCCAAAAATGAGCTTAATCGTAAAAATAAATATTTCCTTAAATATTATGAAGCCGATGTCTAGAGTATCTAGAAATACAGGCCCATGGGGCATTCTTAGATCTAGATTATTTTGTATATTTATCGTATTTGTTATTTACTTTCAAATGCATGTCTTACAAGTCATATTGGAAAAAAAATGTTTGCTTCTTAGATAAACTTTTACCACTTTGCATGTAAGACTTGTACTCTACCTTCAAAGTCCCTTTCTTTTTTTTATACCCTCCACCATAGGATGGGGAAAGACTAATTTCCTCATTCTGTTTGTAACTTCTCGAAATATTTGCCTAAGATCCCTTAAAATATATATATTCTTGATCATCATGAGATTTTAAGTCGATCTAGCCATGTTTGTCCGTCCGTCTGTCTGTTGAAAGCACGCTTACTTTCGAAGGAGTAAAGCTAGACACTTGAAATGTTGCACAAATACTTCTTTTTAGTGTAGGTCGGTTGGGACTGTAAATGGGCCATATCGGTCCATGTTTTGATATAGTTGCCATATAAACCGATATTGGATCTTTGCTTCTTGAGCCACTAGAGGGCGCAATTCTTAGCCGATTTGGGTGAAATTTTGCACGAGGTGTTTTGTTTTGATTTCCAACAACTGTGATATGGTTTAAATCGGTCTATAACGTGATATAGCTGTCATATAAACCGATCATGACTTGTTTTGTCATGCCTTCCAGCAACTGTGCCAAATCTGGTTCAAATCGGTCCATAACCTGATATAACTGCCATATAAACCGATCTTGAATCATGACTTCTTGAGCCTCTAGAGGCCGCAATTATTATTCGATTTGGATGAAATTTTGTACAACGGCTTCTCCCATTCGTATCACATTCCACATTCGTATTGTTCGGCCAATAAACTAGTTTTGACTCCCCGATCAGCCTGCATGTCAATTTCAAAGATTTTTTTTTTAGCGGGCCAAGATTTTTGTCTTAAAATCTGAAATTTTAATTTTAATTACGGCCTCCTGATACTTGGTCCCTAATATAACAGATTCGTATTCTATTTCCAAATTATTTTCATTCAAGTTCCAACTTGTTTGCAGACACTTGATGCCAAATCTTTCTATTGAGTCTTATATTACCTCGATCGGGCTACTTTTTCGTTGGTGGGTTTTTGGGGAAGGGGTATTTTTAGGATTCACTCGGAAATCTGAGACTTGGTGCTTCATTTTGATAGCAGATTCCTATTCTAGTGCCAAATACATTTTACTAAAGCTTATATTGTTCCACCTTTCAGTCTCTTTTTGTCCGGTTTAATATTGAATCCCCTAGGAATGATTAAATCATAAGAGAACGTCTACATTACATACTGATTTAAGTGCCTTCTCGATTATGGTCCTTATTATGTTAATAGTGTTCATCAGTATTTTCCCATTTTAAGACACCTATTTCTTAAAGGGAATCCCTAACGCCATTCTGTGATAAAACGGAGAGTTTTTTCTTTTGATGCCATATTTGTAGCTTCTTACATCTTACAACTTTACTTGCCTAATATTGTACACTTCCATAAGTGTTGGCCTGGTATTGAATTTCATATTGCTGTTTTCATGCAGATGGTATGATGGATGACCTAAAATAGCCTTAAGTCTTACCTACTAGCTTTCTAGAAAACTCTAAAATTATCCTCTACGTTGGGTGGGTTAGCTTATATATTCAAATCATATATCAAAAGGTTGTTTGTTCTTTCGCCAAGTAAGTAAGTCATAAAAAATGCTTTAGCTTTCGATTGTTTGTTGGTAATCATTTTAATGGCTTTCTGATTGAAATGGGCGTTCTTTTTCCAAATGGTATTGCAGCGACAGGAATTGACTACCTACATGGGGGAGTAGGTGGGTGGCGGTGGCAGGAAGAAAGTGCGTATTTTGTAAAATGAGCATTTGTTTTGTGAACTAAGATATACATCTCCCTCTCTATTTGTCATTTCATAATATTGAAGCAATATGTTTGTGTAGGCTTACACACAAATGTACATGCATGTACATACTACAATCAATTAAGTAGGATGATACCGTAAGGTTTGTGCGTCAATTACATTTATCTCCTTCTCTTTATCTCTCTCTCCCTCTCTCCGTATGCTAATAACCCATAATCAATCACATCGTTGTGTCATATTGTGGCCTTTGATGACACTAATACTACTTGTCAAATTCAAATCCTCCTATATCATATTCGCCTGACATCTATTAAACCCATATGTTGTTAATTGTCCATAATGGAAAAGCATGGAATTATAAAAAAAAGCTTGGTACAAATTCCATTTTGAAAAACTCTTTTTGTTTATCGTTTATTTTATTTGCCCATTCTACATTCTTTTTTTTTGCCATTCATTAATATGAAATGGATATTCGATGCTAGAAATAAATAAATGCTCGTATTTTAGCATTCTTCTCGTCCCAATTGTGTTTTTAGCAGTTAGTCGATTTGATAAAAGAAATTGTGTGTGATTTATTTATAGTACCAGGCAAATATGACCTTCTTTGAGCTAACACAAATGTGTAAAGAAAACAAAATTCTATGCGATAATTCGTATGTACTATGTACACGGACAAAACTTTTAGGTTTTGGGTTTCGAAATGGCTACGGCTACCTTGTTTCACTATAATAGACTGTAGAAACATTATAGGTACAATCTTATTAAAGAGCACATTGGCCCTCTAAGGGAAAGAATGCTTTACTATTATGGGCAAAAAATAGTAAGACTTTGTTCATAATATTAAAATTCTTTATTTATACTATTTCGTTTCCATCAAAGTAACCCACCCGGCCGTTATACACTTATGCCAATGTTTTTTTCCAATTCTGGCAACAGTTGGTAATGTCGATTTCCGGAATAGCATTCAATACGCGTAACGATTCATAGGTTTAGTGTCTTCAGTTGAAAACAGTTTCCCCGGAGTGTTGGCTTCAATTTGCTAAACCGCCAGAAATCACGGAGCTATGTAAGGCTAATGTGGTGGTTGTGGAACGATATTGGTTGAATTTTTGGCGAAAAACCCGTCTCGAAGAAGAAAATTTACCAATCGCAATTTCACTTTTCTTTGGCCCATGTTCTTTTAAAATGATTAAACTGATCCCTCCGATATCTCAACGAGATAAACGTCAATTTATTGACTCGAGAGTGACAAGGCTAGAAGGGGAGCCATTCGTCCTATCCGTGATCTCCGTGCCGCTTGATAGCCATCACAATTTACCGTGTACGAAGCTACAAATGTCATCCATGGCACCAAGTCGCGCAAGGCGCTGGTCCCAGACGGAAACTCTACACTGATGCTGAGAAATTTGGATCTACCTGAAGTCGAGTGCGTTACAAATGTCCTCAACCTGTCTGAACACTATTATAGTACCCGATTTTTGGAAGATGGGCAGTGTGATCCCTCTACTGCAACCTGGAAATGACACGAGCAAGAAAAGGTCGTACAAACCGATCTCCCTTCTTTCATCAGTAGCCAAGACGCATGAGGGACTACTCCTCTCGATTCTTCCGTTGAACAATTTCCATTCGCCGAGCATCAGCATGCATTTCGAAGGCTTCATAGGACTACAACTGCTTTTGGTTTCATCTTAGGACTCCAATGAGGATGATTCCATCAAAACGCTTAAGAAACCGATAATTGCTCTTTTCTTGGTGTCTGGAAGAATTGCTAATTTTGCCCTTGAACATTCCACTAAGGAACAGGGACAAACTCACATATCAATGAGTCCCATAAGGAACCTCCTTTTATATAGCCGAGTCCGAACGGCGTGCCGCAGTGCGATACCTCTTGGGAGAGAAGTTTTTTATTCCTCACAAATGTTGCCAGCATTAGGAGGGGAAAACCACCGCTGAAAATTTTCTCTAATGGTCTCGCCATGATTCGAACCCAGACGTTCAGCGTTATAGGCGGACATGCTAACCTCTGCGCTAAGGTAGCCTCCAAGAATACAATGTTTTAATTTTTCAAGATTTTCCCAAATAATTCCGCAAATTTGCACTTACCTTCTAATGTAGAACTACCCACATGAGATAAAATTACAACTTAATTTTTTATACCTGAACACTAGCAGCTGCCTTGAATCTTCATTAAAAGTAAATAAAAATGAAACAAATTTAACAATTGCCAATAAATAATATTTTTATTTTTTACTTATATCTGCGTTTTTGACCCATTTTGGTGTTAGCTTTTGTATTTGCATATAACAGCTGTTTTTCATAAAACAGCTGACCTTTGCAAAACATATGTTCAAAGTTGCAAATTTCTGCTGGCAAAAAAGTCCCAGTATTAATTTGCAGGTTCTCTACTTTCGAACTCTCGCGATCTCTTTTGTTGGCAAATAAAGTACACGATCGACTTCCAGTAAAAATTTGTGCAAATTTGCACACATTTTTGAGTTCCCGAACACAAATAATGAGTTGATGGCCTTCCTAGACGTGTTTCGTAGCCAATGCGACCCTCTTTGAATTAGTTTGACCAATCAAACCAACTTGCTCGCCACAGACGATTATGGCCGAAGTTCTTTTGCAACATTCTGGACGTTTCGGCACCAGAAATTTCTTGTTGAGTAATTTCACTCAATGTTAAAATCGTCGAATTCACGTGTTGTACTTCAGAAAGACAATTTCGCGCAAATGTCCACAGTAGTATTGCTTATCTAAAGTTACAATGCGAGCCAAAAATAACAATCCATTGAAAAAGAATGTGTAAAAAGATGACATATGCTAAAGATCAAAGATTTTAGAAATTATACAAGGATTCAGATTGCTTAGTCTTCCTAACATCGTAAAAGTTACACAATTAAGCTTCATGCAAGTTGGCATGTCGAGTGCAGCATTTTTATCATTCCTCTTTGTGTTCCTTCCTAAATAGAGCATTAAATTGCAAATTATGACGAAATTACGCTCAATTATGTTGAAAAAGTTTGTAAAATATACATATACAAATTTTCTTTATCTTTTGGCACCGTTTATAGCAGTTTTGGTGAACAAATCGGCAATATGGGCACTCTAACTTTAAAAAATCGGAACTTCTTTTAAACAATAGAACGCATAGTTTAAGGATAAAAAAGTAAGCACCTTAATTACAGCCGAAATTTACATATCCACCACCATGAAAATATTTGGAACCTGCGTAAAAAAATATGCCTTAAATGAGCTCAAAAAATCTCATCACGTGATCGTCCTTATGGCGACTTTGCCTAAATATGGTCTGATTTAACCCTATTTGGCGTGGAGTCTTAGCAAAGCCGGGTAGCTTTATCACGATATAATCTAACATAACCTGCCCAATGTTAAACATTATCGCTTCAAATTTCAGCTCAATACATTAAATTTTAAGGACTGTAGTATGATTGGCAGACAGACATAGAAGGGCAGATATTCTTGGAATTTTACGACGATCAAGAATATACATACAGAGGTAGACAGAAAAATTATGTTTTTTGTTATTGTTTTGTTTAATAATTGATTTAAAAAAGAAAAATTCCTTTTCAAAAAAATCGTCGCTATTTTTGAAGCAAAAAATCGGCAAATATGGCAGTCCTCACTGGGAAATAAAGTACACGAACGAGATCCAGTAACAATTTGTGCAAATTTTGAGTACGCGAACACACATATTATCTTTTGCCATTTATATGAATTAAACAGCTGTTTTTTAAAAAACATCTGTTCGATCCTGCAGATTGCTGCTGGGAAAAAACCTCCAGTAGACATTTGCAAGCTCTCATTTACCAAACTATACGCTCTCTTCTGCTGCCAAATAAAGTACGCGAACGACTTCCATTAACAATTTGTGCAAATTTGCATAAATTTTTGGTAAGCGAACACACTTATTGTTTGATAGGTCTGAGCTATGTTTTTATTCCAGTGTGGTATAACTTAAAAAAACATTCTCCATCGACTTCCGGCTAATGTTGTTCACATCCACTTTGACATCCAAAGATTTAAGACAAATGCCAATAAACACTACATCCTTTTTCCTCCTCCAATTCCTAATTTTCTCTCGCCAACGCAATGCACTGCATTCATAGGGTACATCTCCTGTGTGTTGGCTGACAGAAAAAAAAAACTAAAAACGGAAACGAAGACTGGTGATTATCGTTTTGACGTTTAGATGTCTAAATCACATCGTTGACATCTGATAAAGTTTTGTTCAATCCTGTAGGTGGCGCTGTATGTATGTTTTTGCTGTTGTGGTGTCCGAACTCCGAAAAGATTAGAAAATGTACTTTGAAAAAATATCAACATTGTACCTTAGTTAAAAAGTAAAGTTTACAAGTAGAAAAGCAGATTTTTAGAAGAAATTGAGAATCATAATTGGTAAAATAAAATGAGCTTTGGTCAGCGAGCGAAAGTCAAAGTGAAATGTTCGGTCCTTTAGTATATAGCGTTCGAACCAAAATCTTTCGATCAAGAAAAATCTCTTAAATATTCAGTATTGATTTTTCTGTGTGTAATGCCATCAAACCTTAGCACTTCTTCTACCTGTATTTAAAAACAATAATTTTATCTTACGATATAGTTTTGCCGAAACTATTTGGAAAATCATAATTAGACCATTCCATGAATATATACTATGATTTATTTTTAGTTTCTATTCTTTTTTTGGGCTTGTATTTCCAAAGTAAATTGAGGTTAAAGATTTTTTTAGATAGTTTGCAACCACAACAAAGCCACCGCATATAGACAAGAGTATGTGCTGGCTTTGCTAAGCTATGTGTAAAAAAAACAATAGTGCTCGTACAGTGCCATGTGTCGTAATCAAGGACAATCTGGGAAGAGGTTATAAGCACAACAACATTTTTATGCACGAAGCCAAATAGCGCTAAATAGTGTAATTTATATCCTCGTAGGAAAAAAGCTGTACGTGATTTAGTTGATAAATTGCTGACATGCGAGGGAGATGAACTAATTCTGGGGGAATGCGTGTAGTTAGCTAGCAGTCGAATGATTTTCTATATAGACGCTTTGCCATGTTACATTTGACCGAAAGTGCTTTGGAGTTAAATGAAAACCCCAGAGGTTAGAGTTAGGGGACAATATAATAAAAGTTTGTGATAATAACTAAATAATTATTCATGGAATTCTTTGGGGCAAAAAAAGAGTAATTGTTTCCTTTGTAACCCTGAATGACGGGAAAATAATTAAAAGTTTTTTCCTTTTCTTGAGAGTTAATCATTATGATTACTGTTTCTTTTAATCGTGAAAAACCATAGCGTCTGATCCTGATTTACCTATGAGTTTTGAAATGCTGAAACAAAATAGTCAACTTGCCATATTCTTCCAGAGTCGGACTTAGAATGTCAAGAAAATCATTGGATATATGCTTTATAGGGTCGCAGATCAATATTACGAGATGCTATAAATAAAATGAGATTAGTAGTATACCCATCATCCTAAAACAATTTCATTTGACTGTGCTCTATTGCCAAAAAGGCTTCAATTGCAATAAACGAATAAAATAATCGAAGCCATAGCCTTAGTATGGATAATGGCCTGCAGGCCGTTTGACAAACAAACAATGAACGCAATAGCAGACCTACTGACGAATGACTTGGCAGCATTTGGCAGATAAATAGAGGCAAATGATAAACACCATGAAATACAATCACCGTGTGAATAGATGGGTAAAACTATGGATATCTATGGTTGGCGACACTGGCGGCGATGCTGTTGCTGTTGCAGATGTGACATAAATTTAGAATCTTTAGCAAAAAAAAGTTGCTGACGTCATCTAAACATATTTTTTCGGCAAAACCCCACCAACTGAACCAACAAAGCAATGTAACAACATGGCTTTGTGCCATTAAATAACTAAAGTTTTGTAACTTTGAGTAGACCCTTGGAAAATTGCTTTCAAGGCTGTTTCTGGCACAATAGATTTTGTTTTTCTTGTTTTGAATTATGGAAACAGGTGTCAAAAATTGACCCTAGTTACGGGCACAGCAGAGTAAAGTTTATACCAAATGATTATCTTTTGTTGGAGATTGATTTTAAAGCGTGGTTTAGCAGGGCTTCCTGACTCCATTGGACTACTTGTTTTAGGAGGAGGAATGGCTTGAAGGATATATGCTATTTCAAACATTCAGAAACTATTTATATCTACACCACTACTCTAGCTAATATTATAACTTGGATATTATTTATATACTTAACATCCAAAATGTCGGAAGGTAGATACTTTATTATGTACAAGGTAGCTGATATATCTGCCCAACAAAAAATTACAGCTGCATGATATATGTTTTAGTGTCAGCTCCTTATATTGTTTGCAAGCCACTAAAAGCAGTTGCTTATGTTTAACCAAAAAGAAAGTTATTCGTGATGGATTCAAACGTAACCGTGTGATTACGTTATATTTGGCTGGAAAATCACAATTGGCTATTGTTGGTGAACTCAACCACCTCAAAGTGAACAAAATGTTTGTGTATCGCACCTTAAATCGTTATAATGATACTGGTGGCGTGACCAACCAAACCCCATGATAATGGTCCCAAAAACACTGAAACAGCACTAAAAATGGTTAAGCGAGTGAAGGCTCGAATTTAACGAAATCCAAGTCGTATTGGCAATCAAATGGGTAAAAATCTGAAAATATCTCGTGAAAGGAAGCTACATATATTAAAAATCTGGTCAAGAATAGTTATAACAAATTCCAAAAGTCACCAAAGCAAACAAGTAAAAACGCATTAAGTTCGGCCGTCAGACCTTTGGATATCCACCACTGTGGATATTAAAGAAGCTAACTATATCCAAATATCTGATCTGAATTACCCTCAACACAGATGTAAAGGGGTCTGGACTACTCATTGCTCGCAATCTCAGCGATATCTAAAATAAATAAGATAAGATAATATAAGAGGACTTTATCCAATTATGATACCAACTAGCCCATATAAGGCACGGATGTCGAAAGCCCACCACAGGCTTCTTATAGGCCTAAGAAATTAAAACTGAAGATCGGCTCATATTTCAGCTATATCCACATCGGAACAGTTTGGTACCATGTCGAAAAGATATAACCCATTTTTCGCAATTTGAACGAGATCGAATAATAAATGTGCCTGTTATGGGCTAAAACCCCTATACAGGGGGATCGGCCATAGGTCTTAATAGCACCTATATCTATATATAATCCGATCAAGACCATATGTGGGAGAGATATCGGAAGAGCTAATACAACCCACTGCACCAAATTTCAACAAAATCAAGACCCTCAAGATCCTAAATCGGAAGATAGGCCTATTTAGCAACTGTATCCCAAAATGATTCCATCACGACCATATTTGGTTTGTATATCGTCAACCCTAGTGCAATTTATTATTCCAAGTTTCTGCGGATTCCATCAATAAATGCGGTTCGTATAGGCTTGAGACCTAACATCGGCAAATCGATCTACGTGGCAGGTACATCTAAATATGGTCCTATATGGACCATATTCAGACCGAATATAAAATCGGACAAGAAATGCGATTGTTGTGGGCTTATGACTCTAAGTCGGGAGATCATTCTATATGACAGCTATATCAAAATATGGTTTAATATCGCCCGTTCAAGAACTTAATTTTTAATCTGCGCAAATTTCAGCACAATATATTAATTTTTGAAGACTGTAGCTTATAGTTTGCGTTAATGGAGAATATAGTCATCGTATGAACCACGAGCTGTATGATCGTTTAATCGCCTTAGAATTTTACGACGATTTGAATGTATATATGAATATGAATTTAATCAGAGAACTGCATGAGACCCAAATTTTGGTACTCAATAGCCACTTTGGCCATAGCAATTGTCTGTATCGCAAGCCACATAAAAATGAAGTTAGCTAGAAACACACGCACATATACAGTGATGCGCGAACGCAATAATTTTTTTTTTGGATGATGTACTTGCAGTCAGTCTCCGTCTGTTCAAAAGTGACAGACTAACTTCTATTTTTTTCTTTACCCAAGCAATACTTTTGAAAGGTAGCTGAGTGTGTGTGTCTTCTATTCAGTTGCGCTTAATCTGAGCCATCATGCGTATTGCTTACAATGCAAATCTCATCGAGTGCAATCTCAATGCAATGCTCATCGGCAAAAACACTTAAACGCTCAACGAATTTAAAGCATCATTTTATGTTTTGGTCGTTGAGATTCGAAAGCGTCACCAACGGTTGCTGGTATAAGGTGTGAACGTGCCATTCGCTTCATGTCTGTCGTGTGCACTCATTTTTAATGTGGCTTGCTGCTGTTCTCTGATTTCGATGTGTTGCAAACGGAATGTTTAAATGGTGGTGGGTGGGTGGTGGCTTGCACAAACATGGTGAATTTCCGAGCATAGTGTTCTCTGACACAAAAAATGCCCCAATTGAGAAATTCGAAAACTCCCAAAATGATCGTGTTTACTTAATGTACGAGAATTTCAAGCTACAAATAGCCACCTGAAGTAATTTTCCATCTCAAGTGATGGTATGGACAGCCGCAATCGCTGGTGGTCGTTTCCCAATCGTTTGCATCGAGCCTGGTATCAAAGTAAATGCGACTATTGTTTTTGAAGCTTTGGAGCTGTGGGCACACAAACATTTCGGTCGTAGGCCATGAACGTTTAAACTAAGTATGGCTATAAAATCATGTTCCGCACTTCATTTCCTCTACACATTGGCTGTCCAGTTTTCCAGATGCCAATTCGATGGACTTTTCTATTTGGGTCATTCTAGAGAGCAAGGTAAGGCCAAAAAATATGTCAATATGGATGCGCTGAAGAAGGCTATTGTACGGGAAGAGCCAAAAATACCAGCAGATTACATTCGTTCGGATTGCAACTTGTTTTTTGACCGACTCAGTCAAAGCAAAAGGTAATCATATCGAGCAAAAGTGAATGGATTTTTAAATATAGATTACTTCCACAAATTTTTGTAATTTGCATCAAAAAAATGTTTTAGCCTAAAAAATTTGGTCGTTTGAATTAGTAACTCTTTGTGTCAGTTACCCTGTAGATATACCATCCACATATTGATACCGCCTTATTTACACTTATATGGACGGTATAGGGTGTTATACAGCGGCATCGTCCGGCTTCGGTATTTTCGTACTTGTTAGACATAAGTCCCATATAAACCGATATCGTGACTTCAACTCTTGAGCCCCTAGAGGGTGCATGATGACTTCCGGTAAGACTTCAAACATGGTCCACTTAGATCTACAATATAACCTGATATAGATCCCATATATATCACATAATCTGCCTATGAGAAAACGTTCAAAAAGCTTGGCTTATGCTATCCATGTTAAAGGTTAAAGAAGATCCAGCCCTGGCAAACTTGTTTAAATTGGTTTCTGTCCCTCGGTAGTCGATTCGACTTTCCTTTTTAAAGGGCGTTTGTGAGTGCGTGTGTGTGTTGTATCGACTCCAAGGCCTAGCAAAGCTGGCAGGAGTGTCTCCTGACGTTCTGTTTCGCCAAAAGGCTTTGAAATAAAAAATTGCAATCGTGTGCAATGGACAAGCACAGGGCGCGGCATATTTTAGAATTACATAGAAAATTTTTCTTTTTATTTGGATTTTAGCCAAATATGTCAACTGCGGTGGAACATACACGACTGTGGAAATATTCAATGGCACGAAAGCCACAGAAGACACGTAACACAAAAGGACAAAGGTGTATTCTCAAAGTTTACATCATACATACAACCAAAGGTCTTTACACGTACGGTCGTTAGTATAATTTTTCATATTTATTTTATTTTGTTGAGAGGCGATAAGGTTAAAGCAGCACATACATATTTATTTTTCAATGAACCTTAATTATGTTTTGAGTAATCAAGGTCCTCGCTTAGCTGTTAAACAGTTTATGGAACAATAATTTAAATATTTGTCTTCCTTCAAATCATTGGATCCCTTATTTCACAGTGTTATTGTACATTTGTATACCCACCACCTTAGGATGGGGGTATACTAATCTTGTCATTACGTTTGTAACACCTCGTAATATTGATCTAGGACCCCGTAAAGCATATATATTCTTGATCGTCTCGACATTCTGAGTCGAACTAGCCATGTCCGTCTGTCGAAATCACGATAGCGGTTGAACGCGTAAAGCTAGCCGCTTGAAAATTTGCACAGATACTTAATATTGATGTAGGTCGTAGGAATTGCAAATGAGCCATATCGGTTCAGATTTAGATGTAGCTCCCACATAAACCGATCTACCGATTTGAATTCTTGAGCCCCTGGAAGCCATAAAATTTTTCCAATTTTGCTGATATTTTGCACAGTGTTCTGTTATGACTTTCAACAACTGTGCCAAGTACAGTCCAAATCGGTCAAAGACCTCATATGGCTCCCATATAAACCGATCTCCCGATTTGACTTCTTAAGCCTTGGAAGCATCTACCGATTAATGGTCTCGTAAGCCAAAAAAAAGTCGCATCTATTATCCGATTTCGCTGAAATTAGATACAGTGAGAGATTAGCATCTGCGTCAGTGAGAGATCAGCATCTGCGCTGAACGCCTGAAAGTGAGTTCTATTAGGGAAGTCACCGTAGCTCAGAGAGAGAGAGATTAGCAACTGCGCTGAACGCCTGGGGTCGAATCCTTTTGAGAACCTCAAACAACATTTTCAACGGTGGTTATCCTTTTAAAGGGAAACCCCTAGTTTATGGGCAATTTTGTTGTTTGATTTCTATTTAGCCTCCCGACATCTAATTTGAATATGGTCCAAATCGTGTCATATTTTGATATGGCTGCGATATGCCATATGATGGATCTACCGATTTAGGGTCTTAAGCCCATATCTGCTAAACATATTAACCGATTTCTCTGAAATTGGGAAAAGTGAGTTCTACTAAGCCTCCCGACATCCGACTTGAATATAGTCCAAATCGGACCATATTTTGATATAGCTGCCATATAGGCCGATATGCCGATTTGGGGTGTTAAGCCTCTAAAAGCCACATTTGTTGTCTGATTTTGAAACAGTGAGTTGTTTCCATCTGACCAGAATATGGTCCAGATCAGACCATGTTTATATATTACTGTCATATAAACTGATCAGCCGATTTAGTGTCTTAAGCCTATAAAAGCTTCATTTATTATCTGATTTCGGTATTATTAAGAACAGTGAATTGGACTGGGTTGGGATTATAAATAGGCTATATCGGTCCATGTTTTACTATAGCTGCCCTATTAACAGATTTCGGATCTTGAATTCTTGGGCCTCTAGAAGGCACAATTCTTAACCGATTTGGCGAAAATATGTCGTAAGGTGTATGGTATTGACTTCTAACAACTGTGCCAAGTATGATCCAAATTGCTTCATAATCTGGTATAGCTGCCATATAAACCGATCTTCAGATTTGACTTCTTAAGCCTCTAGAGGGCGCAACTACTATCTGATTCGGGTGAAATTTTGCTTAAAGTAGCGACTTCCAGCAACTGTGCAATGTTTGACCAAAATCGATCTATAACCTGATATAGCTAACACATAAACCCAGCTACTGAACTGACTGCATGAGCCTCTAGAGGCGTAATTATTATCCGATTTAGCTGAAATTTTGCACGTGGCGTTTTACAATGACTTCCAACAACTACAGCAAATATGATCCAAGTCGGCCCATAACCTGATATTGGTCCAATATAAACCGATCGCCCGATTTGACTTCTTAAGCCTCTAGAGGGCGCAATTACTATCCGATTTGGCTGAAGTAGTAGTTTTGTATGAATTCTAATATCCATGACAAGTAGGTTACATATCGGTTTATAACTTGTGACAAGCTCCTAGGTGTCACATGTGACAAGCTCCTAGGTGTCACATGTGACAAGCTCATATATACTCTCCCCCCATGGTGGAAGGTATATATGATTAGGCCCGGCCGAACTTAACGCACTTTTACTTGTTCAATACTATTGTGTTTTATTTTATTATAATTTGTTTATTTCATTTTTGCTTTTATTTTATTTAATTTAATTTGTTTTATTTAACATTTGTTCATTTTGTCTTCATTCATGTCCTTCATGTAGTACGTGCATGATTTTTGTGACATAAACGTATTAAGAGCCCTCAAAATTATTTTGGAATATCAACCGTGAGCAATCTGACATGCGACATTCGTACATAACCATTGTCAAATATGGGTGGGTTGCTGTCAATCTATAGGTTTGTTCAGCATTGCTCAAGCTTTCGAGAGGAATTAGTACAATAGAGGCGTACATAAACATGCCATCATTTCTTAAGGCTTAAGCATGGCAAAAGGTGTCTTATGGAGAGTACGTGTTAATATGGCTTAAGACCTCAGTATATTGGTGATTCAACTTATGCTCATCTCTGTGGGCAAAGAGAATTTCTAGTTAATGTGTGTTGCGTCGTCAAGCTTATGCATTAAGTACGCCAAAAGTAACTCATATCCATTAATTGACATTGTAATTCGTTACACTCAGAAAAAATAAATATTTTAAATTAAAGATTTGGTGCTTTCTTGCACCACGTAATAGATTTATTTGTAAATAATTTCGTATTTTTCGTTTGTTTCTCTTTCGAGGCGTGCCCAATGATCGGAGATTTTTGCAATGGAAAAAGAAAGCCAGAGACTTCAATACACACGAACTACAATGTGACGCGTTTCGTCATTTGGTTTGAATAACTCATCGGCGATATTGGGTGTGGAGGCTTCAAGGGCCATACATTAGTAGGTCGTACTTATAACGAATATACACCGAAAACGTGTCTGCGATGTAGGCACAACACTAATACAAGTCTGACGCCTTTCACACAATCTGTTCTTTTCTACAGCATGTATTTTTTATATGTAATGATAGACTTTTTTCTATACTACTACTTACATTCCATGGCGTACACATGCCATTTGTGTGGTTGCTTTGGAAGTTGTATTGATGGCTTCGAATGCTAAACGAGGGCAGCGGCTCTCGCTGCTGCTCCATGTGCCCAGGTTCAAGTCCCGGCCGGGCTCTGCCCAATTTTTTTTTTTAAATTTGTTTTTTGCCTTTTAGGGCGAACATCATTTAATCTTACAATTTTTGGTTTGTTTCTCTTTCGAGACGAGCTCAATGATTGGAGATTATTGCAAGGGAAAAGGAAAGCCAGAGATCACAATACACACCAACCACTATGGGACGCGCTTCGTCATTGATTAGAGTAACTCATCGTATTTTATTTGAAAAAAAGTGTGACAGCCCAACCGAAAGTATAGATTTTTGTCCCCTAGCGAAAAATAGGCTAGAGCTGTATACCGGACTATAATAAAGGATGATTTTTTAAGAGATATACGAAAGTTTTTCAAAAAAAAAAAAAAAAAAAACACGTAAAAATCAGAAAAATTCATGAAATCTTTATTTGAATCGAAAGTACGGTGTATGAAATTTAATGTTTAAAGATTATTTCTTGCAAATGTTGACCGTGACTTGGCCTCAAATGGTCTATCCGCTTAGTCCAACTTTGACATACTTTCTCCAACATTTCGTTCGAATAAATGCTTCAATGTTGTCTTCCAACAAGTCAATTGAAGCGGCTTTGTCTGTATTGACATGAGCTTCAACATAGCCCCACAAAAAATAGTCTTAAGGCGTTAAATCGCATGATCTAAGCGGCCAATTGACCGGTCCCGAGCGTGCAATAAGATGTTCATGGAACTCTCAATAAGTCAATTGTTACGCATGCTGTGTGGCATGTGGTTTCACAAGTCAAGCTCTTGCGTTTTGGATATCATCTCCCGGGAGCGCTTACCATTCACAGTTACGTTACGATTCGCATCATCCATGAAGAAGTACGCTCCAATGAAGCCAATAGCCCATAAACTGCACCAAACTGTGACTTTTTCTGGATGCATTTGTAGCTCTTCCAATGCTTCTGGCTGATCTTCACTCCAAAACCAACAATTCTGTTTATTTACGTACCCATTGAACCAAAAATTAGCTTCCTTTTTCTATGTTTACCTGTTACTTGTTTTGATTACTTTAGCCATTTTTTGGAAATTTAGTTGGAGGAGATATTAATTTGTGGAATTTTACTGTAAAAAAGCTACGTTATCCATCCATTGGTATACATTTCGAAATATGGCTGAGATCGCTTGCATTTTTTGTTATTGCCATACTAATGTGAACATGACCGGCATGGCCCTTTGTATCTAAATTTAAAGAAAAATGAGCCACTTGAAATTTCGCACAGATTCTTATTATCGATGTAGTTCTTTGGGAATTGCATAGGGCCATTCTGTTTAGATTTAGATGTAGCTCCCATATAAACCGATTTCCAGATTTGAATTCATGAGCCCCAGGAAGCTGCAATTTTCGTCTAATTTAGCTAAAAATTTGACTGTGGTGTTCTGTAATGACTTTCAACAACTATAACCTGATATAGCTCCCAATTTGACTTCTTGAGCTTCTGGAAGCCGCAATTTTTGTCCGATGTGGCTGAAATTTTGCATGTAGTGTTCCGTTATGACTTCCAACAACTGTACCAAGTATGGCCAAAATTATTTATTATTTTTTTATTATTATTATTTTATTTTTGCTGGTTTGACAGAAGTTTAATATGTAGAATAAAATTATGCCTTACAACTTAATTTATGTCGTATAAATTTTAATTTTAAATTCAATGGTGGTGGGTTCCAAGATTCAGCCCGGCCGAACTTAGCACGCTTTTACTTGTTTCTTCTAACATCCCCTTCATAAAAAAGCAGCAGTCATTTTTAGCAAACAATAGACTATTCAGCAGTAAACCTGCTGCTCTGAAATTGCAGAACTATTGCTGTAATAGCAGCAAAATGAACTACAAATATTCAGCAGGCAGTGTTTGTTGTTTTGAGCAAACTTTTTTCTATGAGTGTATGATTTATTGATGATATTGTTAAAAATACTATATTTTGTCATTGCCATTGAAAATTGATGATAAATGCTTCACTGTTGAAAGAAATTGGCAAAACAAAATGTTTTTATATGATAAATTTGCAACCTCTGTGTGCAATATTTGTTGGACGTCGTCGTCATCAGCAATCATTTTGCTTTGAAATGTTAATAAAATCTTGGTACAATAAAATCATTATCCAAAGAGACCAGGTATTTAATTGTTCTCATTGCAAATTAACCAAACAATTGCTTTTAAGCAAGTCATTGGTGATTTTCAATAAATTTTGTTTATTTAAAATAGTTTGGCTTATTTTTGTTCCGGCAAAAAAGTCAAAAATTTGCTATGTGAGAAAGTCTGTCACAGCAAAATGTAATTTTTTTCTCACCAGTGTAAGAAAACAACCCCCAGAAAATTTTTACATCTTACCATAGGAGATTGCTACCGATTATCATAGCTCCTTACAAAAGGTGGAAATTACTTCCAGTAATCCCATTTTGGGAAAGAAGTTAGTATATATACTAAGCCATCGATATTAACTTGTGCAAAATAATTTACTTGAGAGTAAGCCTTTTTTAACTTGGCATTTTCCTAAAAGATATACACATCTGTTAGCTATAAATTGATAAGTTATCGCACCTGTTATGTTTTTTCCCATGTTCCAAGATTGAATTTCTCTGAGTGTTAGCAAGTACAAATGAATTGTATCT
Source organism: Stomoxys calcitrans (assembly GCF_963082655.1). Classification (NCBI taxonomy): domain Eukaryota; kingdom Metazoa; phylum Arthropoda; class Insecta; order Diptera; family Muscidae; genus Stomoxys; species Stomoxys calcitrans. Next base: position 197,463,802 of record NC_081554.1, on the reverse strand, counting down.
ACTCTATGTGTGAAAGCTTCTAATTTCTGACGCTGTATTATTTGTTGGCATCCGTGGCGGTTGGTGAGTCGCTCATATTGATTACGAACTGCTTTTATGGAGTGTTCAGCGAAAGATTGTCGAAGTCGAAGGGGCGGACTACTAATGATTATTAGCTAGGCGTTGCGAGAGACCCCCCATTAATGGAATGCGTATATAAACATTAATGTTTATGCGTACAATTGTATGTTATATAACCTATAAATAAGTATAAATAAGTGTATATATATGAGCCATAGCTGAAGCAATATATTTTACATACAATCAGCAACCACCTCAAATTCAAAGTTCTGGGTCTTTGCTCACACAACTATTGGATGTTTATTGTTTCTTCCATTAAAAGGATTCAATTGGTGTTTGTGGTCATCGTGCATTGGAATACATTCGAATGCGTATTAGAAGGAAAGTAAGAACGGAAGCTATGAACTTCAAGGTAAAATAAGAGCCTTAAAAATCTGTATTCTGCTTGGGCTCATTGCATAGTAACATGAAACTCATAAATACTTTTGTGTGGGAGAGCTCATTTTCTAGCTTTCAAAACGTCTCTTTGAGATGGCTGCTGTGCACGATAGCATTAGAAATAGGCATATATGCATTGTGCTCAAGGTCGTTAAGTTGAACATACAGTGTCGTGCAAAACAAAAGCAACGATTTTTCATCTTGATGAATACAATGATAAAATTCTATTATTGCATACTAAGTTTTATAACCATTTTACTTGACGTACTATAAGCTGTAAAAGCCATATATAAAATCGGTATAAAATCTTGATCGTTCATTTCAGTTGCACCATTTTTGACCAGGGTTATACATCTTAAAGGCATAGATTATATTTAGCGGATAATTACTTCTGCGTTTGGTAATAATCACTTTGAACGAGCTCTTAATTGAAGTAATTTAGAAGCATGTTTATAGTAATTTTTTTGTAAAAATTTCAAAGATTAAGGCCAGTCAAAGTTAGCATCGGCATGTCTTTACGGCCTTTAAAGTATTTCTCCTTAATAAGTTATACAATATTTAAAACTGAAGGAAAAACAAATTGAAAACATTAAACCGGAATACCCTTGCTTGAAAATAATCTTACAGTTGCCGGGAAAAGGGTATTCATATAGAAACCGACTCACCCTGAACATGCTAATTAAATTGCACTACACTCAACCAAATTTGTTCTTCAAAACAGCAAACACGTTTGCTAAAACAGCAGTTTTTGTTTGCTGGAAAAGTAGACATTACTGATGTCTCAGCAAACATACGGCTGCAGTATTAGCATACTTTTCGTTCAGCTAAATCAGCAAACAATATATGCTGTTTTAAATAAAAAAATTTGCTGAAAAAAGTGTTATGCTATTTTTTATGTTTGCCAGTTACTTTTTTTAATTACTTTAGGCAGAGATGATTTAAATTTGTGGAATATTTCTGCAAAGAAGCTTCCTGATCCATCCATTGGTGTACATTTCGAAATTTGGCTAAGCTCGCTCGCATTTTTTGTTATTGCTCTATAAGTAGACTGGCATGACCTTTTGTATGTAAATTTGAAGAAAAAAGAATATGGAAAGTATACATTCAGTGGTAATTATAAAAATCTACGGAGACACGCATATACATTTGTATTTGGGGGGATATTAATTTCGTCATTCCGTTTGTAAGAGCTCGAAATATGCATCTACGACCCCATAAAGTATATATATTCTTGATCGTCCGTCTGTCGAAAGCACGCTAACTTTCAAAGGAGTAAAGCTAGGCGCCTGAAATTTTTCACAAATACTTCATATTAGTGTAGGTCGGTTGGAATTGCAAATGGGCCAAATCATTCCATGTTTTGATATAGCTAATCCGATCTTGGGTCTTGACTTCTTGAGTTTTCAGAGGGCGCAATTCTTATCCGATTTGGCTGAAATTTAGCATGAAGTCTTTTGGTATCACTTTCGACAACTGTGCCAATTATGGTCATAATCGGTTGTTAACCTGATATTGATGTCATATAAACCGACTTGGGTCTTGACTTCTAGAGCTTCTAGAGGGCGCAATTCTCATCCGATTTTGCTGAAATTTTGCATTAAGTGTTCAGTCCATAACCTAATATAGCCACCATATAAACCGACCTCCCAATTAGACTTCTTGAGCCTTTAGAGGGCGAAACTCTAATCAGATTTGGCCGAAATTTTGCATGACGTGATTCGTTATATATTTTTTATTTAAAATATAAAAGAAAATCAATTAACTATAATCTGTTAATCATTGAACTTAGCTCTGTTAAATGTCAGGTTTGTGTCTTGGCTAAGTTATATTAAAATTTATCTTCACGGACATATTTAAAGCTCCATACTGCACCGTGGTCTATCGGATAATTTAAAATAGTGTAATTCGATGGAAAAAATTTCCAATAACATTTACAGATTTAAAATCATTTATGTTTGGTTGAGCCAGTTAGTTGCCTAGAAGGATTTTGCTATCATCTTTTAGACCAATTTTCATCCAATGATCTCTTGTTTCAGGAACAAAATGATTGTTAAAAAATTCTTAAGAAATTTGTTTAGTTACCAAACTTTAATATTAGCTTTAAAAAGAACTGAAAGTTTGTGAACATTCTCTCGATTTGATGTCTTGACCCCAATAAAGGCGATTTCGTTGAAATTTGACACAGTGACTTGTGTTAAGCTTTTCGACATCCATGTCCCATATGGTATAGATCAGTCTGTATTTGGATATAGCTGCCAAAAAGACCACTGCTTTTGTTTTGCCCGACACTGTATATATCATTACATTGCTTGGCTCTTCACTGGAGAGAGTGAGGTCAAACTCTTTCTGTGTTGATTCACAAAGCAAAGTATATTTTTTTATATACTACTTGAAAGTAATTTAATAGAGAAATGTCACGCGTCTCAAATTAGGCTGCTAAACTTTTGTAGCATTAATTCAAATAGGAGAAAAAAGCCTATAAGTATACATTTCACAGGAAGAAAAGCCACCACAAAATGATTTCTTGATAAACGTTTATTTAATATATCTTTTTATTATATGCGGATGGCGCATAGCATAAGGGCTTCTATCTCAGAAATTTTGTGAGGCGAAAAGTCTTTAATTTTTTTCAGCATTTGTTTGAAATTAATTTCTTACTTGTAATAACTGAATAAATAGTTTTTGCTTCCTACGCTGCGCAAAAACAAATGTCCGATAATGAACATGAAATGCTCAAAGGCTAATACTTACAATATTGAGGGTGATAATACATCAATGCAAATGTATGGGTCGTCAACTATGCCAGAACGAGAAGATACCGCTTATTTAGGCCATTTTAGGCCACAAGCCCCCCCCCCCCCCCCCCTACTCTTTACTTTACTTTATGTAGTATTATAGTCCCCGAGATAAGGGGGCTGGGAATAAAGATAAGGTAAATATTAGAGGGTAGCTGACATGAAGTGTTACCAAGTTTGAATAAAAATTGGAGGGACGTCCAGTACGGAAGGGGTCCGCTCCAATAGGATGAAATTATGTGGATGGTTTGGAAGTTATCCCATCAACTGGTTGTGGACTGTATTTGTGGGATCACAGATTTACAGTTCTCACCAAGGTGAAAGATGTTACCCGTTGAATGGAATAAAAAAGGAGAAATTAAAAGAAATGGGTTAGTCGGATGTTACCAAATTGATTGCTGACTCGAATGCTGCTGCTGACGAAGTGGCTGAGCTTAGTTATTTAAACCCGCTAAGAAGCTGTCGAGTAAGGGCATTTTTATCTTTTTTGGAACATTTTCATGGCATTTCCATTTCGTTACATTAATGTCAGCTCTGCAACCTTTATACAATTAATATGTGTTTTTAGACTATGAATTTATTTAAAACTAGTTCTTCAGAAGCATTTATATAAAAAAATAAGTTTAAACCAGGGATCCATATCCATATGGCATATCGGTTCAGACAACAAATGGCCTAGACTAAATCACTGTCTCAAATTTCAGCGATGTCGCGCAATAAACGGGACTTTTATGGACTTAAAACCCGAATTCAGCAAATCGTATATAACAACTGTATCCTAACATGTACCGACCTGGACCATATTCGGTATAAAGCTCCCATATAAACTCACTGTTCCAAATTTTATCGAAAACTGGTATTAAATGGGCTTAAGACCCTTAAGAGGCAGTTTGGTCTATAAGCCAACTATATCTAAAAACAGTCCGATCTGGACCATGCTCGTTCCGTACGTGGATAGGCCAAATACAACTCACTGTTCTAATATTCAATAAAATCGGTTGGTAAGCGCGCCTGTTATGGGCTTAAGATCCAAAATCGGTAGCTCGGTCTATATGACAGCTATGTATATCTTATTATCGCCCGATATGGGCCATATTCCGTTTAGTTATCGGGGGACCTAGTGCAACTAGTCATTCCGTTTGTAACACCTCGAAATATTTGTCCAAGACTCCATAAAGTATATATATTCTTGATCCTCTCGACGTTCTAGGTCCATCTAGCCATGTCCGTCCGTCCGTCAGTCTGTCGAAATCAAGATAGTGGTAAAGCTAGTCGCATGAAATTTTGCACAGTTATTTAATATTGATATATGTCGTTGGGGATTGAAAATAGGCCATATCGGTTCAGATTTAGATATAGCTCCCATGTAAGCCGATCTCCCGATTTGACTTCTAGAACCCCTGGAAGCCGCAATTTTTGACCGATTTGGCTGAGATTTTGCATGTGGTGTTCTGTTATGACTTTTAACGACTGTGCTCCCGACTAGCTCCCATATAAACCAATCTCCCGAATTAATTTCTTGAGCCCCTGGAAGCCTCAATTTTTGTGGCTCAAATTTTGCATGCGGTGTTCTGTTACGACTTCCAATAACTGTTTCAAATCAGTCTATAACCTTATATGGCTCCCATATAAATCGGCCTCTCGCTCATTTTTATTGGGTTGCCCAAAAAGTAATTGCGGATTTTTTAAAAGAAAGTAAATGCATTTTTAATAGAACTTAGAATGAACTTTAATCAAATATACTTTTTTACACTTTTTTTCTAAAGCAAGCTAAAAGTAACAGCTGATAACTGACAGAAGAAAGAATTCAATTACAGAGTCACAAGCTGTGAAAAAATTTGTCAACGCCGACAGTATAAAAAATCCGCAATTACTTTTTGGGCAACCCAATATTTAGTTCTTAGAAGCTTTAATTTTTGGTGGTTTGACAGAAGTTTGGAGCGTTCGAAGCCATCAATACAACTTTAGAGAGCAAATAAGGACTAAAAAATTTTTCGGCAGATAAGTGCAGCTTACAACTCTTTTTGTCGACTCAGTCAAGTCAATAGTCAAGGCAAAAGATGGTTATATCAAGCAAAAGTGAATGGATTTTGAAATTTTGGATGAACGTGTGGATTCTTATCATTCGAATCAATAAAAAAAATATTTGTACACAAAAAACTGTGGTCAATTTTATTGGTAGTACTTCTTGTCAGCTACCCTGCTTGTTGTTGTTTTGTTGTAATTTTTTAAAAATATTTCATATTTCCCTTTGATTTCTTGTGTAATACTTAATATCGATTTGTACTCGTATGTACCTGGATGTTTTTGAACATTCCTGCGGCCTTGGTCGTTTGATTAAAGTTTTATTATAAGATTTACGATAAAGAAGTAGTAACATATCAATGTCAACTAACTCATATCGAGTACGTCGTCTTTATTAAATAAAATTTGACACATTTTATTAATTTGATAAGGTTGGAGACTTACAGCCATATTTCCCATTCCTTTCAAATAACAATTTTTTGTTTGAGTGTTTGACACACCACATCATTGTTGGCTTTAATCGTGATTTGATGTTCCTTTTGTACCTTTGAGACGACGTTTGCGTGGGAGGTTGTTCCGCCTGACACGTGACGCTTTTTATGTTGTTTCTTTACGTTTCATTTCATTTTAGAAGCTCTGGAAGGAAAAGCCGCTCGTTTTGTTGCAATTGACAGCTGCGTCATGTTGCGGTTGTAAATGATCAAGATGACATCTATAGGAGCTTGTATGTATGCTGGGTGTGTACTCTCTTGGGGGAACCCAGAAAAGCATTTAAACATATCCATATGTGGGTATGCTTGTATGTTGACATTCTTCATTGTATGAATTACCATGTTAATTTGCTGTAGGCAATTTTTTTAAAGGTTCTCCTTTTTCTTTTGATTTTCTTTCTTTCTTTTCTGTTAGCAAACACAATAGGGTCTCTGGCAGCGTTTAATTTAATTTTGCGAATATCCGAAATGGTGTTATGGAAATTTAAACAGAATTTCAGTAAATTGCGATCGTTGGCATAATTTTGCAGAAATTTGATTACCAGTTAAACTGAAGAAGACGCTGTCAATTGAGTTAAAGACTTTTATTCGCCGGTGTATCAAAATCAGATGACTTTATGGTGGAAAACAATTTTTTTTGAGGCATGAGGAGAACAAAAGCTGTGTGTTCGAGCCACAATGTCTTAGTGGGTCTTTTAAAATATGTATGTTTAGAAGATTAATAATTTGTAGTTTAGAAATTTTATTAGTTTTATTAGACCTCTAAACATCCTTACTAATAGGGTCCAGATCGGACTATATAGACCGATCTCCCGATCCATAAAAGGCGCAGTTATTCCCATGTCGTGTATGATTTAGATCAGACAATATTTGGATATATCTAGCTGTCATACTGGCTGGTCTCACCATTTCAGATTTTAGGCCCATACAGGGCTTAATCGTTACCTGAGTTCGCTGAAAATTGGAACAGTGACTTGTGGCAGACCATTCGACGCTCATGCCGAGTGTGGTTCAGATTTGATTCTATTTGATTAAAACTGCCATATAGAGCAATCTCCCGATTTGCGGTTTTGGGCCCATAAAATGCTCAGTTGTTATCCAATTTCGCTGAAATTTGGCACAGTGAGCTATTTTTGGCTTCTCGACATCCGTGCCCTATATGATTCCGATTGTTTATTTTAGTTTAATGATTTTTTTATTTAATTTTTTTATGAAAACAAAATACAATATTGCTCTAGCGCCATTCTGTCATAATTTGGGCATGTTGACAAATTTTTACATTAAATGTGTATCAAGTAAATTTAAAGCATTGCGATTTTAAAAAGTTTCGGTTTTATGATGGTATTGGTATGGGAAGTATTCCCAAATCATTAAGTAGTTTGTAATTAAGTAGTTATGTTAAGTAATTATTTTTTAAAAGTTGGGATGGTTTGCAAATTGTTTGATTTTATTGGGAGATAATTATACTCTGTGGGAGATAATTATACTCTAACCGACATTTCCTTATCAGCAAATTAGAAATGTTGCGTGTGTAAAATTGGGTTTGATTTACAGTGAATGTGATATGATAGTAGCCAACTTAACAATGGAATTATTGAGAGGGGAGTTCGGTGAACATTTTATTTTAAGATAGGTTAGGTTGAAAAGAGGGTGCGGATATTAATCCGCCCCATACCACTATGGACATACAACTAAGCCAGTAATCGGCTTGTTGTGCGCTCTAAAAATTAAAGAGTAACCTCGAAAAAAAAAATAATTTAGGAATTCCTAGCTACTTACAAAATCCTTAATTGTTTTCCATACCACTCCCCCTAAGTTGGTTCATATCTGGTATTGTGTCCCCAACTAAGTACCGGTGCCTTTTAGCCGCAAAAGCCGGGCAATGTCATAGGAAATGCCCCAACGTCTCATCAACTTCCCCACATGCCCTACACGTGCTATCACTTGCTATCACCGATTTTGTATAAGTGAGCTCGTAGTCCTTTGTGTCCTGTTATGATACTAAAGGCTATACTTGCCTCCCTCTTACTACCTTTCCGTAATAGCTTCGTCTTATCAAGATCCGTATCACCCCACAGAATTTTCGCCGTCCTACCCTCTGTCGCGCTGTTCCAAAGTGTTCGTCGCCTACGCCCTTAACTCGGACTGTGCCGACCCAAAAGGTTTCGGGTTAACCAAGTTTATTGACGACAGTCCTCTGGCCTTCACTGCCAAATCGTCAGCGCTTTCATTCCCTCTTACTCCGTTATGGCCCAGCACCCAAACGATTCGGATTGTGCCATCCTCAGAGAAGGCGTTAATCTCCTTCTTACATTCCAAGATTGTTCGTGATCTTACCGTCTTGTTTGTTATTGTCCTTATGGCCATTTTATTGTCCGCAAAGATTTTCACACTCAACGTCCTCGCGTTAGCACCACACCACCTCACGCATTCCGTGATCGCTCTCATCTCCGCCTATAGAACTGTATTATGGTCAGACATTCTGAAACAGACCTCAGTCCCTGGGTTCTCAATGTAGACCCCCAGTCCTACTCTGTGCTCTAGCTTTGATCAATCCGAGTAAGATGATCTTCCAGACGGCAATACTACGGTTCCTTCAGTTCAAGACTGTGCCGCGGGCAGCAGTGCCTCGCACTCGACCTCAAGTGTTGTCTCAGGATTCCGGTCGGAAACTTTTCCATTACTTCCAGGTTTAATATGGTCGCCTTGATAGGGGTTTAATTATTTTAAGTTTTTTTTTATCTGTATATACTCTATTATTAACTCTGCGTCGTGTTCCATTTGAGCCTTTAGTATAACATTGTGCTTATGGGGTTGAAAAAAGACTTATATCGTCGATTTATACAATAAGCTTCCCATACAATTGAAGACTTGAAATGTCGCTCAGAAAATTTTTAAATAACAGCGGACCCAACACTCTGCCCTACGATACACTATAATCTATGATTCCGACATAGCTTTTAAAATTCTGGATTTGAACAAATAGATTTTTATTGTATAAATAGCTTCCAATTAGCATTATGTCTACTCATTTACTCGATAAAATTTTAATATCTCCAGTAATATACCATGATCTACAATATTAAATCGAAAGCTTTTGAAAGATCGAAAAACATTCCTGCAACACCTTCATACCCATTATCCAATCCTTCACATTTTGTATTTACTACGTTTACAACAGCTTCTTGAGTTCCGCATCCCTTTTTGAATCCAAATTGTCTGTTGTATATCAAATTGTTTTCCTCCCGAAACGTTGAAATTTTTAGTTTGCCCCAGTTCCTTAGGGGAATATTTATGGGCAAAAATGCGCAATTTTGCTATGGGTTTACAAATGATAGATTTCTCACCGGCTTATAGCGAAATATTGTTATATATACCCGAGCTGGTGGGTATACAAAGTTCGGACCGGTCGAACTTAATGCGATTTTACTAGTTACTATGATTTTTTGTTTTTCATTCCTAGTCACAATATTGGTTTATCGGTATAAACCAATGTTCTTGTGACATCAACAGTTTCATATTTGCCTGTTCTAGTGACAGTCGTTGCAAGTCTTTCATAGAGGATATTGAATTGAAACTTATTAACATTCTCCCCTACTCTCTCCGGTCTTTAATCACCCTTCTGTCTATCATAGCCAATTTTATTACGCTGACAATTATCTCTCGATAAAAATTTAATCATTACACATAACTGTAAAAAGAAAAAGTCACAACTGTTTTTTTTTCCACTTTGCAAGGCATTTATGTGTGCTTGTGTATGTATGTTTGTATGCGTTTTTTTCTGTTTGTGTAAAAATTATTTTATTGTTGGCCATAATGGTTTAATTTAGTTTGGTTAGCTTTTTTGCCTTTTGTTACATTTTTTCTTTGCTATTTTTTTTTTTAGTTTGTACTTAACAAAGTTAGTCACTCACTGACTTCATTCAGCCAGTCTGTTTTAATGGATGTTTTTCTGGGGCTCTGGAGAATTCATCTGTAATAGATAAACGTGACAAACACAAAAAATGTGAACAATAGAATCCCATAATGCTTAGAGAAAAGTATTTCTATTGCCAGGAGGGTAGGAGACATAAATTAACGAAGTTGCATTCAATTTTTTTTTAGCGTCTCTTAGGAAAATGTAAAATAAAATCAAAAGAAAAATGAACGACAGATAAATAGCTGAACTTAGATTGTGCTATTGTCATCCTAAGAGATCATAATTATGATTATAATTGTTTGTTTCTTCTTCTTCTTTTATCTTCGGAAATGCTATGGGTCATTCACACTTTTAGATTAATTGTTGGGTATTTTTTATTGGGGAGAATCAGATAAGCCCACAACATGTTCCGTTAGAAGTTAACTACAGCCTTTAATGGTTGACATTTTTGTTTTATAAAAAAGTATTATGACCAGTGTTGCCGTTTTTTGTAGCTTCCTAAAAATCGCCGGGATGACTCCAAATTAATTCAATTCGTGTCGTTTCTGTGTATTCGTTAAGAGTGCAGAATTAAGCCAAGGATAGCGGGGGCCCAGTGGGTTATTAAGGGTATCATTGCTTCAAATGTCAAGAAGAAAAAGGGCATACGTTCTGATATTGACCGTAACTGCTGGTACGCGTGTTAAGGAATATCTTTCAAACTTCGTAAATTCTGGATAGAAAATGTGGTTTTTGGTGTGTTCAATGCCTTCAATTGGAAAACAAGGCTATGTGGCAGCTGCATACAAATATTGTGAGATCTGGTCTATACTCAAAAGTTGAGAGGTACATGCATCTCGCTGTAACGGCGAAAATGGGAAGTAAAAGACCATTTCTGGACTCAAACACTTAAATCAGTAGATCACTTTATCCATACTCGGCACGCTTGTTCATTGAAATCGGGGCAAAAATACGACTTTATAAACTCAAGATTTCTTATCGGGATATCGGTATAAAGGGTGCTATATAAAGATATAGGTCAACTTCAGGCTGTAGAGTGATTTCAACCAATATAGAGACGGACATGTCTACACCCTATATGAATAACGACAATCTAGTTCTTTGTAAATGCAAATTTTGCCCATGAAAATTCCACTAAGGAACAGGGGCAAACTTCTCACATATCAATGAGTGCAGTCCGATTCAAGTTTAAGCTCAATGATAAGGGGCCACCTTTTTATAGCCGAGTCCGAACGGCGTGCCGCAGTGCGAAACCTCTTTGGAGAGAAATTTTACATGGCATAGTACCTCACAAATGTTGCCATCATAAGGAGGGGAAAACCACCACTGAAAATTTTTTCTGATGGTCTCGCCAGGATTCGAACCCAGGCGTTCAGCGTCATAGGCGGACACGCTAACCTCTGCGCTACGGTGGCCTCCAGTTCTTTGTAGCTTTGACAACTAAAAGCTTGCTAATTTCGACCGGGCCGAATCCATGGATACTGCTAAAAATGTACCCTTTTTAACTGAGTTTGTATTTGAATTATTTTGGTCTCCAGAAGTCAAATCGGGATATCGGTACTTGGGGGGTCGTTGTCACCTTATTGACTGATTCGGATAAAACTTGGCACTGATGTTGTAAGCCATAAGATAGGATTTTTGGCCAAATTTCAGCCAAATCAGGTGAAATTTTAGGCTTCTAAGGGCCAAAGAAGTCCAATCCGGGGATTGGTTAATATGGGGGCTATATCTGTTTAAAGACCGATTTGGATCATACTTGGCACGGATATTGAAAGTCATAACTGAAGTCTTTAATCCATTATTCAGCCAAATCGGTTCAAAATTTAGGCTTCTAAGGGCTTAAGAAGTCAAATAAGGGGATCGGTTTATATGGGGGCTATATCTGGTTATAGACCGATTCGGATCACATCGAACATGGATGTTGGAAGTCATAACACAAGTCTTTGATACAAATTTCAGCAAAATCGGATTAAAATTGAGGCTTCTAAGGGCTCAAAAAGTTAAATCGGGGGTCGGTTTATATGGGGGCTATATCTAAATCTGAACCGATACGACCCATTTGCAATCCCCAGTGACCAACATCAGAAAGAAGTAACTGTGCAAAATTTCATGCTGCGCGTTCAACTGCTATCGTGATTTCGTCGGACGGACGGACGGACATGGCTAGTTCGACTCAGAATGTTGAGACGATCCAGAATATATATACTTTATGGGGTCGCAGATAAATATTTCGATATGTTATGAAGGGAATGACTAGTTTAGCATGGTCACATCCTATACTCACCACCGAGTATAAAAATGTATAGTTTGATGTGTTCCAAATGGAATGTCAAACGACCAACTTCTCGGCTTGAAGAACATTTGGTAGGTTTTGGTAGGGTTTGGTAGGATTTTTCTTAAATTTTGGTGGGAAATAATTTTCTTGAGTGGCAACACTGATTATGGCTTGTATCTTAAACATAAATTAAGCAAGCGGAAAAATAGAAAAAAAATTTCCTATCGACTACTTTCTAAACTAAACGTTTTCTCTCAAAGAAAATTAAAACAAATACTTATAAACAATTTTCTAAACGTGCCATTTTTTTAATATATAGGTTATATTTTATTATTGCAATTTGTTACTTATAGATAACATTTTGCGTATAACATACCCAATGAATTTTTTTGCAATTATTTCGGATTTATCTTTACAACAGTTTGGCATATCAGTTCACTTTAATGTGGACATGCTACGGAGATTAGAAGATAATGGAAATAAACGTCTTACTAGTTATATGATTTTTATTTTTTTATATATGAATTTTATGTATTCAGTCTGTTAGCATGTTTTTTATTATGTTTTTGGCAAATTTGGCAAATAATAATAAGAAGGGATTAGGGAAGTATATAGACACTAATTTCGGCCAAGGCCGAACATTCTCTTTTGATTGAAGAGAAAGCGTGTTTATCTTTAAATCCAAACAAAATCATTCGTTGTGGGCAAAATTTCCTAATTTTAGTAATATTTTCTTGTGTGTCGATGCCTGTTTATGAATTCTTTAGAGGCACCTTAAGATGTTTTGTCTTTCTCCAATTCTATGCAATATTAACATAATTTGTAATATGCAATTAAAATGTATTCCTTACAAAATGTTTCATTCTCATAGTCTTGGAAATTTCGCAACCTTTTTTGTTAAATAATAATTGGTAGGCTAGAATTATGTAAATAGGTTCATGGAACACTTGTTTTATTCTCGTTTGAACCTTTTGCCTTTTCTCATATCTTGGGGCATACTTGGTCTTCTCTCTTGCTGCTGAATGGCTTGATGTTGGGGGCATGGGGCGTAGGTTTTTATTGTTGTAACGCTTCATTCAGTTTATCTTTCATTCCATTGTTTTTAACCTTCACTTGACAGTTGACATTCTCTTGCTTACTTTTAATGTTTTTGTTTTTTTTTTCTTTTAATTTTTTTTTAAATTCGTGCCTTGCTTTCATTTTCACACACTGTCAAGTCCAGTGATTTGTACATAAAAGAGGAGAACCTTATAAACGTTTTTTCTCTGTTTTGTTTTTGTCCACTTGGTCTTATTTTTTATCTCGAATGTAGTAGTCCAAAGGGGAAAGTTATTTTAAAACAGTATATCGCTGATATGAGGACAAACATACGCCTTGAGTTTAAGGAAGGCGATTTACATTAGCGGAGAATGAAATCCGCACAGGCACACGACGAATATTTTGCAGATTATTTCATGATATGATTTGATTGATTGAAGAAACTCTTATGGTACAACCAATTAAATTTGAGTTTAAATTAAAGATTTTTAATATTAATTAAAATTAAAACAAGTAAAAATGTGCCAAGTTTGGCCGGGCCGAATCTTGGGAACCCACCACAATGGATTCTGCCAAAAATTTATGCAAAATAAATTTAGTTGAAGGCCATAATTTTATTCTACATACCAAACTTCTGTCAAACCAGCAAAAATTAAAGCTTCTAGGGACCGAACAATAATGACCGAGAGACCGGTTTACATGGGAGCTATATTAGGTTATAGATCGATTTGGGCCGTATTTGGCACAGTTGTTGGAAGTCGTAACAGAACGCCGCATGCAAAATTTCGAGAGATCGGTTTACATGGGAGCTATATCAGCCTATTGATCGATTTGGACCGTACTTGGCACAGTTGTTGGAAGTCATAACAGAATACTACGTGCAAAATTTAAGAAAAGTCGGACAAAACTTGTGGCTTGTAAGGGCTCAAGAAGTCAAATCAGGAGATGGGTTTATATGGGAAATATATCAGGTTATAGACCGATTTGGATAGTGCTTGGCACAGTTGTTGGAAGTCATAACAGAACACCACATGCAAAATTTCAGTCAAATCGAACAAAACTTGTGGCTTGCAAGGGCTCAAGAAGGCAAATCAGGAGATCGTTTAATATGGCAGCTATATCTAAATCTGAACAGATATGACGCATTTGCAATCCCAAACGACCTATATCAAAATTAAGTATCTGTACAAAATTTCAAGCGGCTCGCTTTACTTGTTAGGCTGCTATTGTGATTTCGACAGACGAACGGACATGGCTAAATCGACTCAGTTCGTCGAGACGATCTTAGAGGAATATTTTGAGGTGTTACAAACGGAATGACTAGACTAGTATACCCCCATCCCATGGTGGTGGGTATAGTTAAAATTAATTAAAGAATATTAATACTATCAAGTTATGGTCCGATTTGGACCATAATGGAATGAATGTTGGAAACCACAGTAGAAGTCATTGTGTAAAATTTCAGCCAAATCGAATAAGGATATCACCCTTTAGGAGCTCAAAAGGTGAAATAGTAGATTGTTTTATAGGGGAGCTGTATTAGGTTATAGACCGATTCAGACCATATTTGATACGTATGTTGAAGGTCGTGGGAGAAGCCGTTGTACAAAATTTCACCCAAATCAAATAATAATTGCGCCCTCTAAAGGATCAAGAAGTCAAGATTCAAGATCGGTTTATAGGGCAGCTATATCAGTTTATGGACCGATTTGAATCATACTTTGCACAGTTGTTGAAAGTCATAAAGAAACACGTGATGCGAAATTTCAGCGAAATCGGATAGGATTTGCGCCCACTAAAGGCTCAAAAAATCAAGACCACAGATCGGTTTATATGACAGCTATATCAGATTTTGCATTGATTTCAACCGTACTGTTTTTGAAAATCATAAAAAAAACCTCATGCAAAATTTCAGTTAAATCGGATAATAATTGCGTCCTTTAGTGGCTCAAGAAGTCAAGATTCAAGATCGGTTTATATGGCAGCTATATCAGGTTATGAACCGATTTCAATCATACTTGGCGAAGTTGTTGAAAATCATAAAAAAAACCTCAAGCCAAATCGGGCAACAATTGCGCCCTTAGTGACTTAAGAAGTCAAGATCCAAGACCGGTTTATATGGCAGCTATATCAAAACATGAACCGATATGGTCCATCTACAATCCCAACCGACCTACACCTATAAGAAGTATTTGTGCAAAATTTCAAGCGGCAAGCTTTACTACTTCCAAAGTTAGCATGCTTTCGACAGACAGACGGACGGACGGATGGACAGACGGACGGACATGGCTAGATGAACATAGAATGTCATAACGATCAAGAATATATATACCTTTTGGGGTCTGGGACGAACATTTACAAGCCAGGTTTCATAATTTAAATTAATGTTTCAATATTTTTCTCCTCTGGATATTACCATTTTCTGCTTTCTTTCGCATTTAATTTTTTTTTACAACCGCCGTGGCATGGTGGCGTTGTATTCATTTTGTCATTTCGTTTCTAATATATCGAAATATCAGTTTCCGACCCCACAAAGTATTGATCGTAGCAAATTCTAAGGCGAACTAGCAAAGGCTCACGTCTTCTTACTTTTAAAAAACGTTAAGAAGCTTAAAACAAATTATTTTAACCTAACAATATTATATTATCAATATTAATTGTAATTTTTTCTTATATTACAGGTAAATATTGTGTGAGAATCGTAAGTACATGAAATAAAACTAATATTTGAAAAAAAAATGCCAAAAAATGAGCTCCAGAATTACAAATTACATTTAAATTCCTTGGCTTAAAATTGTAATCCCACACCGGTATTCACGAAACTTTGTGTTGATTTGAAATACGTTTATTTGATAGATTTACTTAACCGAACTGTCAAATAAACCTATTTCAAATCTTCATTAAGTTTTGATAATAAAGCTCCTAATATATGAATTTTAATTTGCGCCCTTTTGCCCGCAGTGTCTTGAATACACTTCCAAACCCTTTTAAAAGGCAATGGGAGTTTTTATACCCAAACCTCGAAAGAAGGGTTATGTAGTTGCTCATATACCTTACATCTTTCATTGAGAGACCATGAAAAGTAATAAAGTTTTCTATATAAAAATTATTTATAAGGATACCTAAGAAAATTATTTGACAACATCTTCTATTGATACCATTATGATTCAGTGTGATCTTTCTGACATTTTCAACATTAATATTAAATTTGGTTTTTTTAAAAACCAATATTAACAGTTCCCTGCCCATTAGGTTTATCCTTGCGTTTCCAAATTTGAACATCATATTTAAAAGCTTGCCACACATCTTGTCAACTATATTCCAATTGTATGTCATCTTATTTTAGCATGAAAATAATGGAAATCATGCACAGCAAACATCATCCTGTCAACCTTCATCTGCTTCGATTTCTTGTCATACCCGTGTCATTGTGTTACACAATTTTTTCCCTTTCACAACAGATTTTCGGTGAAAGTGCTTTTTCATATCCTTTCGTGCGCTGCATTTCACATTGTTGATGCGGTTGATGCGGTATCAGTTTTCTTCTCTGTCGATAAAAAAAATATAAAATGAAAAACTTTTACTTGCAATAACGAACAAATTTATAGTCGTTACAGCGCAGCGACAAGCTGCAACGTTCAATTGAACAATCTATCCATAATTATTATTTATGATCATAACTATCTATGAGCCAAGTATTGATTTTTCTTTGGTGTTGACAAAGAGGCCATATTGCAAGGATTGACATGCAATGTCAGTTTAGGCAATAGGAGGCAACGTATTAAAGAGTTTTCTTAATCGAAAGAGCCTTTTCGAAAGCCACGAATACTTAAATTAGACTTCACTAAAGGAAAAAAAAATAAAACTAGCCTTTCCTAAAAGAAACTTGGCTTTACTAAAGAAAAGAGTACTAAAACTGCCCCTTCCTAAAGGAGGGTATACTAAAACTACCCTTTCCTTAAGGAAAGTGTACTAAAACCACCCTTTCTTAAAGGAAAGTGTACTAAAACTAACTTTCACTAAAGAAAAGTGTACTAAAACTACTCTTTACTAAAGGAAAGAGTACTAAAACCAATCTTTCCTAAAATAAATTGTACTAAAACTATTCTTTCCTAACGGAAAGTGTACTAAAACTAGCGTGTCCTAAATGAAAGTGTACTAATGGAATGTGTATTTAAAATATCCTTTCCTAAAAGAAAGTGTAATAAAACTATCCTTTCCTAAAGGAATGTGTATTAAACTACCCTTTCCCGAAGGAAGTTTACTAAAACTACCCTTTCCTAAAGGAAATTGGACTAGAAGTACCCTTTCCAAAAGGATATTGTACTACAGCTACTCTTTCCTAAAGGAAAGTGTACTAAAACAACCCTTTACTAAAAGAAAGTGTACTTAAACTACCCTTTCCTTAGGAAAAGTGTACTAACATTACCTTTTCCTAAAGGAAAGTGTATTAAAACTAACGTTTCCTAAAGGAAAGTGTACTTGAACTACGCTTTCCATAAGAAAAGTGAACAAAACTACCCTTTCCTAAAGGAAAGTGTACTAAACCAACCTCTTCCTCTAGGAAAGTGTACTAAAACTACCCTTTCCTAAAGGAAAATTTACTAAAACTACTCTTTCCTATGGGAAAGTGTTTAAAACTACCCTTTCTTAACGGAAAATTTCCTTAAACTACATTTTCCTAAAGGAAAGTGTACTTAAATTACACTTTCCTAAAGGAAAGTGTACCCTTTCCTTTAGAAAAGTGCACTAAATTTCCCCTTTCCTAAATGAAAATGCATTTAATTTACCCTTTCCTAAAGGAAAGTGCATTTAATTTACCCTTCCCTAAAGGAAAGTGCACTAAATGTATCCTTCCCTAATGGAAAGGGAACTAAAACTACCCTCTCCTAAAGCAAAGTGTACTAAAACTACCTTTTCCTATATGAAAGTGTACTAAAACTACCCTCTCCTAAAGGAAAGTGTACTAAAACTAAATTTTCCCAAACGAAAGTGTACTAAAGTTACTCTTTCCTATTGGAAAGTGTACTAACACTAAAACTAACTAGAGTATGAAATTCAAGTTAAAGCTCAATTATAAACTGACCCTTTGCTGAACGAAAGAGTTGTAAAACTTAGCTTTTCTAAAGGAGAGAGTACTAAAAATATAGTTTCCTAAGGAAGAAATGAGTACCAGAACTAAATTTTTATGAAGAAAATAGTAAAACTACACTTTTTTGAAGGAAAGCGTTCTAAAACTACCTAAAACCAAAGAAACAGTCCCAGGAGCGCCGCACCACGCAAAACCACTCCCAAACAGTCATATAGGCCAATCGGCTTGATATAGGATTCAAACGATTGGTACTTGAGAGTAGAATACGAAAATGATCAGGTGAAGGTTGCAGGGTTAAATTTTTAAAAATAGAGTATTAGAGACTACCGAGGCGCCGACTATGACGCCGAACGTCTGGGTTCAAATCCCGGCCTGAATGTCAGAAAAACTTTCTGTTTTGATTATCCCCTTACTAATGCTGGCTATATTTGTCAGGTATCCTGTTATGTTAAAACTTCGTTCGGACTCGGCATAAACAAGGAGGCCCCTTATCATTGAGCTTCAACTTTATTCGAACTGCACTCATTAATATGAGAGTGGAATGCTCCTGTTTCTGAATGGAATGTTCATGGGAAATTTAGTAGTAGAAGTAATAGTAGAGTATTCCAACCACCCTTTTTCGAAAAGTTAGTTTTTCAACTAAAAGTTTTGTGTTACCACAGCATGGGGTTTATTTCAACCACAAACTGGCAAGCACGTCATGTCCTCCATTTTGACTTTGGTTGCGACATCATACAAAAGATAATTTTGGTTATAAAATCTATAAAGGCTTCTCTGTTCTGCATTGTAGATAATAGCTAATATCCAATTATTTAGTTTATTTAGCAGTCATCGTACCTTAAACGAACGAACGCTCAGTATCGCCGGGTATCGGAATTCCGTTGCTTTCTACTATGTAACAGATTTGGCTGTTGAAGCTGTCGAGTGCTGTTGTTCCTATCTGCCACAGCATCGGCATAAGAAAATAATACGGACATTATTCTATTAAGGTGGAATATTGTGTTGCAGACCTTTGGGGCTCTCTGCTTGCCACCTCACTACGGACGACGACAGGCAGCTTGCCATAGCGGACTTTGAGTTCATTCGTCTGTCTGTCAATCTGCCAGTAAGTCATACCCACTGTTGGTGTGTCAGAGTCAGAGTCACTCAGCCCGAAGGTATATCCATCCATTCTTTAGCTAAACTATGTTAGCTCAATGCACTTGGAGTCTTTTATGCGGAAAGTGAAGAGTATAAAACTGTATAATGTACGAGAATGTATCAAATTGACGCTTATGGGTGAAGGCACGAGTACAACTATTATAATCCTAATGCAATTACCGCTGCAGTAAAGAATGAATCACTAAATGCACAGTGGATGAAGAAAATTAATTTTTTAAGACAGTTTTAGAGAAATTGGATTCTTTATGAAAAATTTTTCCACCTTAGAATGACTATTATTTTTTTTTTTCAAAATATCGTAAAAGTGTTTCTGGAAAACACAGAATTGATTTCTATAAAAATTTTAACGAAAGAGTTTTGTTGCGAATTATTTTCATAAAAACTCTGTGTAAATTTGGTTTTTATAGAAATATTGGCAATTTGTTTTTAATACAAAATGTTAGCTTCTAAAGCTCAGTAAATCAAATACGGATTCAGTTAAAAACTTCTTCCCAAAGAGGCGTCGTTCTGCGGCATGCCGTTCGGACTGGGGTATAAAAAGGAGGTCCCCTATCATTGAGTTTAAAATTGAATCGGACAGCACTCATTAATTTGTGAGAAGTTTGGCCCAGTTTCTTAATGGAATGTTCATGGGCAAATTTGCATTTGCAATCAAGTCCAATATACTTTATTTCTCACACCCTTAAGTGTTTGCTGCCCCTTTTGACAGGGTCAAAATTTGAAAAAAAAATTTTATTCGTATTTGACTCTCAACTACCTTTCCTTAGAATTTCATATTGTCTCGTTTAGTATACATTACTTTTCATTTCATATCCATACTCTCCCAATCGGTAAACATGTAAGATTTGCCGGTTTTTGGGATTGAGACGGGCCCCCTACTTTTAAATACCTTTCATTTGATACCCATATTATCCCAATCGGTAAACATGTCCTTGAGTTTTGGATTTTGAAAATCGTTTTAGCCGTTTTTATGTTTACAAGAAGTATAATCAGGAGATTTAAATGGGAGCTATATCAGGTTATGAGCTATATCAGTTGTTGGAAGTCCACAAAATTTCAGACAAATCGGATAAGAATTGCGCCCTCTTCAGGCTCAAGAAGTCAAGATCCACGATCGGTTTATACGGAGCTATATCAGGTTATCAACCGATTTTGACCATACTCGTCACATTTGTTTAAAGTGAAAGCAAAACGCTTCATACAAAATTTTAGCCCAATCGAATAATAATTACGCCGTCTAGATGCTCAAGAAGCCCAGATCAGAGATCGGTTTATATGGGAGCTACATTAGGTTATGAATCGATTTGAACCATACTTGACACAGTTGTTGGATGTCAAAACAAACCATTTCATGCAAATTGGATAACAATTGCGTCTTCAAAAGGCTAAAAAAGTATAATCAGGAGATCGGTTTGTATGGGAGCTATATCAGGTTATAAACCGATTTTGACCATTCTCACCACAGTGGTTGGAAGTCATAACAAAAGGCCTCATGCAAAATTTCAAACATCGGATAATAATTGCGCTTTCTTGAAGGAGTCAAGGTCCAGGATTGGTTTATATGGCAACTATATCAAAACATGGACCAATATAGCCTATACACAATCCCAACCGACCTACACTAATAAGTAGTATTCATGCAAAATTTCAGGCACTTAGCTTTTTATTCCTTTGAAAGTTAGCGTTTTTTCGACAGGCGGACGGACATGGCTATATCGAATGTTAAGATCAAGAATATGTGTACTTTGTTGGGTCTCAGATCAATATTTCGATGTATTACAAACGGAATGACGAAATTAGTATACCCTATGGTGGAGGGTATAAAACAGTACAGTCGAAACCGGATAAATGAAACGCTAAAAATTCATCTATTTTGTTTCATTATCCGTAATTTTCTGTTAAGCGTGGTTTGGATAACTGTAATTCGTTTTCAGTTAAGCGATAAGACATAATTAAAGCGTATTTTCACGTCACCGTACTAATTGTGCACAAAAAAATGGAGTTGAAAAAGTGCAATGTTTAGTGGCAATCTTGAATAGTCAGAGACAACTATTTCCGAAATGACAAAATATGTTTTTGCAAGTTTTATTGTTGACGAAAATTTTTTCAATCCCAGAAAGTTTTCGATAGAAATGTCCTTTTCACTTATGCGACTTTAGTTTCACATAAAAACGAAATTTGGAGTATAAAAACTTTTGCAGTTAAGCGGTATTTTCAGTTAAACGATATTTCACTTAAGCGATTTCAATTGCATTGAGTAACTCCAAAAAATTATAGTTAATCAAGTTTCACTTAAGCGGAATTTTTCAATTTTGCTCTAAAGCGGGTTAACTGTAACACGCTTTAGTGCAAAAAATTTTAACTGCAACACACTTTAGTGAAAAATTCCGCTTTAGTGCGGTTTCGACTGTATTAATATTGATTAAAGGTTACATTGACAAGAATACTAGTGCCTGTGTGCTATAAGCTCTGTTTCCCCCTCTATTGCAACCGCCCGTCATCGATCTTACATATCATTGTCTTTTGAAATAAATCTATCTTTAAACCATACCATACCTCGTTGCCCACTGATTTTAGTACTTGTTATGTTGGTAAATATTAGTTGGGATATTCTCAGGAAGTGAACCTTACTTCACACCATACACACGGTACACCAAGGGAGCCTGAGTTCTGAGTTAAAATACCCAATTTTCGAACTGGAATCTAAGGTGCAACATTTTTTTAATACATTTATACGGGGGGCTGATGAAAGCCGCTACCAAAAAAAAATGTAATAACTTTTTTTCTATTTAATAATAATAATTTAATAATTAATTTAATTAATTAATTAATTAATTTAATTAATAATAATTTAATAATTAATTTAATAATTTAATTTAACATGAATAAAAGAAAAATGTATTCCATACACCGAAAAAAAAATGTAGCAATATTCATCATTGTAGCAATATTCATCAGCCACCCTGTACATACATTTATACATAACTTTTTCATTCGAATCCTATCGGAGTTTCGACTTAGAATGCCTAAAATCTTCCATTTAAACTGTAAAGATATTATTTTCTCCCCAATGATTATGAAGAGAGATAGACCCATTGATAAGTATACCGATCGACTCAGAATCACTTTCTGATTCGATTTAGCTATGTCCGTCTGTCTGTCCGTCTCTCCATGTGTACAAATTTGTGTACAAAGTACAGGTCGCAGTTTTCATCCGATCGTCTTCAAATTCGGTACAGGCATGTTTTTCGGCCTAGAGACGAAGCTTATTGAAATTGGAAAAAATCGGTTCAGATCTGGATATAGCTCGTCCGATTTTTAGTAATAATGCAATAAAATGGTCATTTGTTACCCGATTTAGATATAGCTGTCATATATGCATATCGCCTGATTTTCACTTTAAGAGCCACTGCAAGCGCATTTATTGACAAACCTTGCCAAAATTTGAGAATTTTGCTAGGAATCGGTTCAGAATTAGATATAGCTCCCATATATACGTTCGTCAGATTTTGGGTACTTTGCCATAATGTTGTCATTCGTCAACCGTAGTTTTTACAGTTTGAAAATATTTGCTCGCCGAGGTCCATCGAAATTGGTTCAGAATTGGATATAGGTCCCGCATTGTACTTATAGGGTAGTTGTAGGGTATTACTTAATACTTACAAAATGTGGTTACTAGGTACTCATTTTTATGAAAAGTTGATTAGAATTTTCATTTGGCCTTTTAGTTTATTACCACTGTTCCGCACGTGTGTTTATTTTTTTTATTTTTGTTTTAGCTTAGCGATGCGGCTGTAAAATACTGGAGCCTTACAAAGTGAGGCTTTTAAGTTCACCGTGGCACATAATTGCAATGCATAACTTAATAAAGCCATTTTTCCATTAGAAGGGGAAACAACAAAGGCAACAATGCCCATATTTGATGCGCTGCCTCCGTTGCTAGGGTTCATAGCAGAAGAGCATTTCCGTAATCAGTGGAAAACCAAATTCAATCACCATAGGTTTCATAGCATGAATGGAAAAATGGCGTAGCGAATTCGTTAAGTGTTTACACAAAAGCATACGGACAGACGGACGTTCTTTGATGTTTTTATTTTATTTCATATATTCAAACGGAAGTTATTGTTTTTTTTTCAAGTCTTCTTTGCATTTATGTATTGGGGTGTACTGAAAAAAATAATTCTTAAATATACTTTGAGAATAAAGCTTTTAAGAAGTGAGGTATGTTTGCAACTACATAAACATGCTTTTTAAGTATATTTTGAATCCATATTGATCGAACTTCAAAACATACTTCTTACGATCATATAGGCTTGCTTTTTTCCGTTTTTGGCTTCCTACACCTTGAGTCTATGAAAAATTTGCTGAAGGGCTATTCGTTACGAAGCACATACGTTTTCTGGTGTGCTAAACTGTCCTAATATATGTATGACATTCGTGTTGACAGCTTAAAACTTCAAGCCTCGGTTTTGGTAGACTTTCGCTGAGCTGCAGCAGTATTATCGGTCGGTGCTCTTATACTGGAACCACCTTAACGCTGAGGTTAGCATGTCCGCCTAGGACGCTGAACGCCTTGGTTCGAATCCTGGCGAGACCATCACAGAAAAATTTTCAACGGTGGGTTTTCTCTCCTAATGCTGGCAACATCTGTCAGGTACTATGCCATGTAAAAATTTCTCTCTAAAGAGGTGTGGCACTGCAGCACGCCTTTCGGACTCGTCTTTTAAAGAGGGCCCTTATCATTGAGCTCCATAAATTGCTTTGGAGGCTGGAGACACTTGGTGGCTATGTCCTCAAAAAGCGTAACATGGTAGTCTTCTCATAGTACGCGTTCTAAAATATTAATCCCAATCGGACAACAATTGCGGCTTCCAGGAGCTTCAGGTGTCAATTCGGGATATAGGTTTATATGGGAGCTATAATAAGATATAGACCGATTAAGACCATACTTGGCACTATTGTTGGAAATCTTAACGACGTTATTATGTGGTCCAGTAATTAGTATTGGGTTGCCCAAAAAGTAATTGCGAATTTTTCAAATAGTCGGCGTTGACAAATTTTTCACAGCTTGTGACTCTGTTATTGCATTCTTTCTTCTGTCAGTTATCAGCTGTTACTTTTAGCTTGCTTTAGAAAAAAGTGTAAAAAAAGTATATTTGATTGAAGTTCATTCTAAGTTTTATTAAAAATGCATTTATTTTCTTTTAAAAAATTACTTTTTGGGCAACCCAATACATTTGTAGAATTATTTATTTTTAGCAGCTGGTATGACATTATAAAATTTGCTATAAAGCCAACCAAATACAATAACATCTACATCAAAAATCATGATTAGTTGAATTGAGAGTATGGACAATTAAAAAATTATGTAAAATAGTTGTTTTTTTTTTAAGTTAGGTGGCAGGTTCCATTGAATGAAATATAAAAAAAAGCCGTAGGTGCCATACAATTCCATTGAAATATTTATTTTATAATATTTATATTCTTTTATGATGTAAATAAGGGAGGAAAAACTCAGTGCTAGTGTAAAATTTTGATTGTTGCTTTGTTCGTCAACAATGTTTGTTGTCATGAGTGGGAAAAATAAATTTGCAGAAAAAAGAGATGTACTAATTGGACCAGCAGTAGATATTTTGTTTTGTTCTGCTGTAATGCAAACATAACAATGTGCTAATGATGAATAGGGGAATTCCGTAACATTCAGTATAAACTTTGCTATCACCAAGGCAATTCGCTGTACATATAGGGAATACAACATGCAAATAAAAAAAGCGTACATTTAAGTATTCTCCACCGTACAATGGGGTATACTTATTCAGTCTTTCATTTTGAAACTCCCGAAACTCCTCTTTACCAATGCGGATCTTAAGACCTTTAAAGATCCAAAGCTTTGGAGCTTTTCCCAATTAAAAGTACCTGCCCAAATCTTTAGTATTTGACCTTAATAACAGTTATAAACAAAAGAGTTTACTTTAGTATTCTTAGAACTTCATATTTTGCCTTTCTAATGATAACGAACAATAAACTAATAATATTCGCGTGGGTAATAAATTAAAGTTAATGCCACCCTCCTAATTTATGACATAGTATAACCTTATCTACAATACTTTGATTATTTTTAAGTGAGTATAGGTTATTTTTTATTAACGACGTTGTTACGATGGTGCTGCAATTAGTAAATTTGTAGAATTCTTTATTTTTAGCGGTTGGTATGACATTATAAAATTTACGATATTTATTTAATAATTTTTCTATATGCCTACCCTATTACCAACGATATTGTCTTACTGTTCTATGGGCTGTATCAACTATACACAGAAAAACTGAAAATTTTAGTTTAATTAAGAAATGTGTATGCTTAATGAAAAATGTTGCTGAAAGTGGACCCATAAAGGAATTGGTATTATTAATTAACGGTTTTGTAATTTGTATTTATGATTATAAACTTAATGAACTAATTTAAAGGAAATCGTTTTTTATAGCAACAAAATATTTAACTGATTTAATTCAAGTAAATAATTGACATTTGTCCATAAATAATAAATTTTTTACTTCAGTCAAATAATTGGGAATGAAAAATTATTTGATTGAATGATTTTTACAAAAGGATAGGTTCTTAATGGTACAACCAAATATAACTAAATGCATCTCAATACTCTGCAAAGTATTTGAGTTTATACTATTGTCTAGGCGACAAAAAACTCCGTGTCAAAGGAGTTAATCCAGTTAAAAATTAGCAATGGATGCAATACAAGAGAATAAAGCAATTGGTTTCACTTCGGATACTTCTTATTGATGTATGTGCCGTTGGGGATTGAAAATGTACCATATCGGTTCATATTTGGATATAGCTCTCATATATACCGATCAACCGATGTGACTTCTTGAGCCCCTAGAGTAGAGCTGGCAAACTATTGATAATCGCAACAACCGATATTTTCGATACTTTTAATTATAACTATCGATAGTATCAATACTATCGTTAATTTCCCATCACCTATATATTACAAACGAAAATGAGAATTAAGCAGTAAGGAAAGGCAAAAGTCGGGCGGCGCCGACTATATAATACCCTACACCTAGCCTACAATTATATATTCGGGCAATAGATATAAGTATATGAGAGCTACATCTTAATCTGAACCGACTTTTATCGAACAGATCGTTTGAAAATTGATTATTGATTTGATTATATAAGTCCACAACTTTTGATCAATTGCATGTTCTAGATTTTTCTAGAGGAGGAAATTGGTTTACAGTATCAAATTCTTGAGGGCACAGGTGTCGAACTTAGCCACTTTTTACCTCTATCATTTTTGTGTGTAGTTATTTTCTTATACCCTACACCACCACTGTGGTACAGGGTATTATAAGTTTGTGCATTTGTTTGCAACGCTGAGAAGGAGAAGAGCTAGATCCATTGAAAAGTATACCATCCGTCTGTCCGTCTGTGAGTCCATGTATTCTTGTAATCAAAGTGCAGGTCGTATTTGTTATCCAATCATCACAAAATTTTGTACATATCACTTTTTTGGCCCAAGGACGAAGGCTATTAATTTTGGTAAAAATCGGTTCAGATTTAGATATAGCTCCTAATATATGTATCGCCCGATTTGCACTTAAATGGCCATAGTAGCTGAATAGTTTTGTTACTAATTTTAACATATCTGCGAAAATCGGTTCAGATTAAGATATAGCTCCCATATATATGTATCGCCCGATTTGCACTTAAATGGCCGTATTAGCTACAATTTTCAACCGATCTGCACGAAATATGGCACGGACAGTATTGTTTTCGATCCTAAAATATGTGCAAGATTTCATCAAAATATGTTCAGATTTAGATATAGCACCTATATATATGTTTCGGCCGATTTTCACTTAAATGGCACAAATTTGGCACGGATTGTTTTGCTTCTGATCTTAATATATCTGCCAGATTTCACCAAAATTGGTTCGGATTTGCATATATCTCCCAATTTGTAACCGATCTGCAAAAAAGTACGGATTGTTTTATTACTGATCTGCAAGATTTCATCAAAATCGGTTCAAATTTGGATGTAGCACCCTACCTATTTATCGCCGGATTTGCACTTAAAGGACCGCACTAATAACAACTTTCAAACGATCTGTTTGAAAGTCGGTTCAGATTTTGATAAAGCTCTCACATATATATTTATTTATATATTCGCGCATTTAAAATTGTAGGGTAGGTGTAGGATATTATATGGTCGACTCCGTCCGACTTTTGCCTTTCCTTACTGGTTTATTATCGTTGTTTAAGTTTATCGCAATAAAACTTATTTTTCATATAAACTCTTGAATCTATAGCTGTATTTCTTAAACAGCAGTGTTGTATGGCAACAAAGCCCTTAATATAAAGATTAGTAAGAAATAAAGTAATAAAATTCAACAGTTTTTTTCCGAAGGGACATATTTGAAATGAGGTGTGGGGAGCAAAAATAAACGTGAGCAAGAAAATAAATACGTTTGTATATGGTCGCACTTATTTTTCTGTTATCGCAGACATTTTGCAGAGAATATTTTCCTTTAGGGGCCACTTCAGGGCTGGACAAACAAATGTGTTTTGATTGCGCATTACATTTCAGATTCTTTCCATACAGACAGACATTTAAGGGCACCAAAATATTTTCGTTTACATGTAAGCGCAATACAGTAATGTGTTGCAAAAATAAAAATACCTTTAAAATTTTATAAATTATTGTTGTTGTTTTGTTTAAGTTCTTTAAAACTCTTAAATGTTGTCTTGTTTTTAATAATCTGACAAAAGTAACTCTGCTTCAGATGTTTTAAAAAATTCAGTAAAGTCGACGGAAATTCAGGTTGGCAAGTCTTGTGTTACATATGAACTTCGTTTTTTATTTAGCGAACATAAACAAAAATAGATTATACCACTTGAGGATTATTTGAAAACAAGTCATGTTAGGCGACCAACATTTTCTTTGTAAATCTCAAACAATGTGAAAGTCAACATCACAACTATCTCTATATGGGGAATGCAAGGCAATTTCAGTTCAAAGAAACCATGTTACAAGGGGTTCAAGTATTTTTTTGTTTTCATTTATATAATGCATGACGACTTGAAGGACTTGAAGGTGATTGTAATTGAATGCAGGTGAAAGAGACTGAAATTTCACCATAGCTTAATTGTCTTTCAAAGAAAAACATTTTCGGGTGATAACTGACTGACTGACTGACTGGCTGCCCAACTTAAGTGTCAAGTCAAATAGTTCCACTTGAGTTATACGAGAGCATGAAGTCGTCTTCAGTCAGCCACCCATTTTCAAAAGTATTTGAACAAGTGCGACTGACTGACAGTCAAAGGCCTTGATTCATCAACACCAACGCCATAAGCCGATTGTTCGTTCACCTATTTACGAAAAACTATAGCAGTTGCGGTAGTGGAAAAGCTAAATAGTAGTGGAAAAAAAGAAAGAGAAAACGCGTTAAGGAAAATTGTCGGCATCCTTTACCCGATTCAAGCGCCAGCCAACCTCAACGCCCACACTCCACTCGACTTCGTTTTTGTAGCATTTTCATATATCCTTGGGAAACTGGAGCTGCCTTCGCTGGTTTGGCAGATTATTTGCCATTGTTTTGTTGATGGTTGTGGTGATGGTGGCGGCCTACATTTAAAATGTAAATTTATACGCTCTGTGTGCCGTAATTAAGCATATTTTGTTTGTCCTTCCCGAGTGTTTATGTTAGGCGCTTCTGTTATTTCTTGCTTTAGAATTGTAAACCTGAGGTTTCCCTCCTACATATTTAATTAACCCATGTGGACATTAAAATTGTTGTGAGTGTAGTTGTCTTGTGTTTTGTGCGAGCACTGATTGGTTGAAAGAATTGTTTGCCCTGAATTTGAATGGCCACTTTGAGTTTTCATCCCATTTGATAGAAAAGGGAGTGAAAAATCCAAGAAATGAAATCTTTATGAAAGTTACCATAGAGTAGATAAGTTTGGAAAGTTTTATTAAAATTATTTAAACACCCAAACAAAATTGCTAGTAGAAGAAACGTTTTATGAAACATAAAAGGTTCGGTTACTAACCCATAGACCCATACCATAACCATGACATAACAACCGGAACCTAAAATGAGAATATGTTCCAACCAAGAATACTAATCGTAACATCAAAGGTAAACTTAGATACTCCGCAGCGGAATTACCATGCGAGAGATTTACCCGCAGAAACCGGGCCATAAACAAGGTTCAGATTGTTCATTTTTGGCATTACGAGTTTCCTTACGCATCTAGGTTGAATGAGATATGCCACCATTCTTCAGAGCGATGTTGCCGAAATATCTTCCGCTATGCCATTTTTTGTCGCTGGCACACACCTTGAGCCCGATCTAACCAAATGACCCACTCACACAGCGCACAGTGGGAGAAAAAAAATATATATTAAAAAATATGCCGTGTGAGAACGGGTGGAGATATCTCTTTGAAATGATTTGAGCACCTTAGTGTTAGTGAGATCGTGTGCAAAGTTTCAAGGTCCTACGTTGTCCGGGTGGCTTTTGGCAGGCCTCTAAATTTGGTCGCCTCGGTATTTCGAAAAATTGTTTGGGCTGTCAAATCTCTACCCGTTCTCACACGGCATATTTTTGCCTAGTTTTTTTTTCGATTTTCTCACTGTGCAGCGCTAGTAGGGGACTGTCTAGGTCTTCTCCTATTTAAAGGAGTAGTGAAGTTTTGCGCCTATATTATTTTACCAAACTTTAGCGATGTGAATGATAGTCTCACAGATGTATCTTCATCAACAACTGCAGAGATCTTTCCTGAGTAAAGTACTCATTTAAATCTTGTTGAATAAGTAAAATACATTCCCTTTATACTAGTTGAGGTATTCGGAGCAGACGAAGTTTAATTCGTGTACTGCATGTCTCCTGTTCCCATCAGCATCATTCAATCTATCAAACGATGATTCAGTATTCCAAGGATTTAGACATCATCCTGGTCAAGTCTCACGAAAATTTTTTAGGGCGCAGTCGGATATAGGGGCTCAAGAAAGCAAACTTTATCTAAAGCTTACCCGATATGGCCCATTTGTAGTCCCCAACGACCTACATAGATAAGAAGTGTCGGTGCAAAATTTCAAGCGGATATCTTAATTCGGTTGAACGCTAACGTGATTTCGACAGGGGGACGGACATGGCTATATCGACTCAGTATGTAAAGAATATTAAATATATACAGTGGCACATACCTTTTCATAAATAGCATTTACGCAAACTGACTGTAACGTAGTTAGGACAAGATTTTACCCAAAATATTTTAACTGATTATAAAACTGGGAATGATGGTTAACAATTTTAGCAACTAAAACTATTTGACAGAAAAACTTTGTCATTCAAACAATATGTTTTCTAAAACGTGGCGTAAGTATACATTTCTGTGCCACTGTATGTATACTTTATAGGGTCTCAGTTCAATATTTCGAGGTGTTACAAGCGGAATGATTAGATTTATATACCACCATTATATTTTAGTTTGAATTGGATCAACATACTACATCGTCACAATCTGTAGAAGGTCGTGACAAATCCATAAGGACGTCGAAGTACACCTACGAGAGGTCGTCTGCTATCAACTCTTAAGGTGCTATTACGCGAAATGGGCTTTACATATGTGCTGTCAATTTCAGTTCGATATTTCTAATAATAAATATCAATACTGTCGTTAATTACCCATCTCCTATATTTCAAACGAAGATGAGAAGTAAAAATCACGAGATCGATTTATGTAGAAGCAATATCAATGCACATACCAAATAAAACCAAATTTAATGAGTCAATTGGAGGTCGTGATGAAAATTGTGCCCCCTACAGACGCAACGTATCTTTTTGTTTACATTTAGTGTCGGATCGCTTATTTTTTTTCAATTTTGAACTTTGCCGATAGTATCGATAGTCAATATATCAATCGTTATCAGACAAAAAATAAAATATCGATTGTTCCATCGATATTTTGCCAGGCCTTTTTCTGTATTAGAGAGCCATTCGCCAAATACGAATGGCTCTCTAATCGATATGTATTCTCATCCCATAGTATGGTGGTATACTAATTTCGTCATTCCGTTTGTAACACCTCAAAATATTCTCTAAGACCCCATAAAGTACATATATTCGTGATCGTCATGACATTTTAAGTCGATCTAGCCATGTCCGTCCGTCCGTCTGTCGAAAGCTCGCTGACTTTCGAAGGAGTAAGCTAGGCGCCAGAAATTTTGCATTATTCGTATCTTATCTTATTAACATAGGTTGGGATTGTAAATGGGCCAAATCGGTCCATGTTTTGATATAGCTGCCATATTAACCGATCCTGGGTCTTGACTTCTTGAGATTCTAGAGGGCGCAAGTCTTTTCCGATTTGGCTGACATTTTGCACATATCGTTTTGGTAGAACATCCAACAACTATGTCAAGTGTGGTCTAAATCAATCCATAACCTGATAGAGCTGCCATATAAACCGATCTCCCGAATATACTTCTTGAGCCACTAGGGAGCACAATTCTTATCCCATTTGGCTGAAATATTGCACGATGACTTTTCCTATAACTTCCAATTGATGTTCCAAAGTATGGTTCTAATCGATTCAAAACCTGATATATCACCCATATAAACCGATCTCCAAAATATACATTTTGAACCACGAGGTGTTTGAGTTTGTAACACCTCGCAATATTGATCTAGGACCCCATAATGTATATATATTCTTGATCGTTTCGACTTCCTGAGTCGATCTAGCCATGTCCGTCCGTCTGTCGAAATCACGATAGAAGTCGAACGCGTAAAGGTTGCCACTTGAAATTTTGCACACATACTTAAAATTAATGTAGGTCGTTGGATTGCAAATGGGCTATCTCGGTTCAGATTTGGATATAGCTCCCATATAAACCGATCTCCCAATTTGACTTCTTCTTAACGAAATATGGTTCGATTTGGGCCAAATTCGATACGGATATTGACTGGTTTAACAAGTACAAGTTACATTGTTCAATTTTGTAGAGCAAAATATTGGTCTTTTTGGTAGCCATATCCAAATATAAACCCATCTGGACCATATACGACACGGATGTCGAAAAGTCTAAAATAAGTCACTGTGTCAAATTTGAGCGAAATCGGATATTATGCCTTTTATGAGTCCAAAACCCTAAATCGAGTGATCGGTCTATATGGCAGCTTTTTCGAAATCTGGACCGATTTGTGTCATATTTTAGGAAGATATCGAGGGGCGTAACTTAACTTACTGTCCCAAATTTCGGCGATATCGGACAATAAATGCGCCCTTTATGGGCCCAAAACCTTAAATCGAGAGATCGATCTATATGGCAGCTATATCCAAATCTGGGCCGATCTGGGCTAAATTTGAGAAGGATGTCGAAGGGCCTAACACAACTCACTGAGCCAAATTTCAGCAAAATCGGATAATAAATGTGGCTTTTTTGGGCCTAAGACCCCAAATCGGCGGATCGGTCTATATGGCAGGTATATTCAAATCTGGAACGATCTGGGCCAAATTTAAGAAGGATGTCGAAGGGCCTAACACAACTCACTGACCCAAATTTCAGCAAAATCGGATAATAAATGTGGCTTTTTTGGGCCTAAGACCTAAAATCAGCAGATTGGGGTATATGAGGCCTATATCATATATAGTCCGATATAGACCATCTCCGAACTTAACCTACTTATGGAAAAAAAAAGAATCTGTGCAAAGTTTCAGTTCAATATCTCTATTTCTAAAGACTGTAGCGTGATTTCAGCAGACGGACGGACGGACGGACATGGCTAGATCGTCTTCGATTTTTACGCTGATCAGGAATATTTAGGGAGGGAAATAGATATTTCGTGTGTTGCAAACGGTATGACAAAATGAATATACCTCCATCCTTCGGTGATGGGTATAAAAAATGTTTCCTGTGAAATCAATTTTGCCAAATTTTTGATGAAATATGTTTTTGCATAAAATTGATTAATTTATTTTAAGTTATTTGTTATGACTGTTAGTTTTTTACAACAAACACAATTTTCTTTACCCCTGTTCCTTAGTGGAATATTCATTGGCAAAATTTGCAATTTACAATTTTCTTTGGCCTTAGGTGTTAGTAATCCGTTCGCAAATTTTATTTGTTAATCAAGAGCTGTGGGAGATTTAAAATTGTATTTGGATATAATCTATCATTGTTCAGAAATTAATTTTAAACATTCATTTAAATTGTTGACATTGTAACAAATAATAATAATTATAATACTAGCAATGAAACACCCAACAAACCATTCTGTGCTAATTTGTTAATTAATTGTGCTCAGGCAAGAGCAACAACAACAATCGCCGTATGCTTGTAATTAGTTTTAGCTTCCACTCGAGAAGAATGACGCACCACCGTCATTACTATCTTCTTCAGCTTGCAAAATTCACTCTTGCCTACTTAAGTTTGAGATAAAGATAATGATTGTATTGTGTGTGTGTGTGACTGTGACTTTGGCTGTATGTAAGTGTGTGAATGTTTGTGCAATGTATTTTGCCGCAGTTGTGTTTTGTTTTTCTGCATGCTAACAAAATCTCATTTTCTAAACAGTGGGTTTCACAAAACCGGTTTCTTCTTTTTTTTCGAACTTTAAACTTCTTCAAACCAAAACATTGTTCATACATTTTTGTTCAATTTTATAACGGAGCTGCATGAGTAATTAATCAGAAAGTTTAGCTTGATGTGTTTTAATTTGTTTTTTTTTTAGGTAGGTACTTAATATATAAGGAAATAACTTTCAAAAACCTTATTAGCTCATTTTCCATTTATAAATAACTAAAAAATGCCACTTCATAAAAAGGTATTTACCCCCCTAAGGGATGTGGAGGGAGATGCGATTAGCTAAACAGTTTAAATAAAGAAAAGTTAAAAATTTGATTGTAGTGAAACATATTTCCGAATCTAGGTAGTCATGGCTGCTGCGAAAACAGCTCAGTAGATGCATTGCAAACAGGGATACTTCTCTCATATCTATGTGAGCTGTTCGCTTCGCATATCAGCGCATCAAATAAATGACTCAGAATAGTCTTACATGACTATTTGTGAGGCTATAATTGCCGCTGATTTTTCTGATGCTATTGCCAGGGTTCGAACTCAGGTGTTCAGAACCATAGACGTAAGCGCCAAACCCAGCGCCACTGTGTCTGGAAAGACGAATTGGGATAGGTTTATGTTATATAAAGGGTGATTTTTTAAGGGCTATAAAAAGTTAAAAAAAACACATAAAATTCAGAAAATTGCATGAAGTTTTTATTTGAATCGATAGTACGGTCTATATAATTTAATGTTTGAAGATTATTCCATACAAAAGTTGACCGTGACTGCGCCTCAAAAGGTCCATCCGCTTAGCCCAATTTTGGCATACTCTTTCCAACATTTCGGCCAGTATATCACGAATAAATGCTTCAATGTTGTCTTCCAATGCGACAATAGAAGCGGTCTTGTCTGTATGGACATGAGCTTTTACAAAGCCCCACATAGAATAGCCTAAAGGCGTTAAATCGCACGATCTAGGCGGCCAATTGACCGATCCCGAACATGAAATAAAATGTTCACCGAACTCGCCTCTCAATAAGTAAATTTTTATGCGTGCTGTGTGGCAAGTCAAGTTCTTGCATTTGGAGCAACAAAAAAAGTTGGATATCATCTCACGGTAGCACTAACTATTTGCAGTTACGTAACGATTCGCATCATCTTTGAAGAAGTACGGTCCACTGATGCCAGCAGCCCATGAGCCGCACCAAACTGCGACTTTTTCTGGATGCATAGGTAGCTCATGCAATGCTTCTGGCTAGTCTTCACTCCAAAATCAACAATTCTGCTTTTTTACGTACCTATTGAGTCAAAAATGAAGAAGTGCGCGATGAATTTTCTTAACAGAGCACGCATTCTGACAATAAAATTCAATAATTTGCAAGCGTTGTTCGTTTTTAAAACGATTCATGGTAAAATTACAAACCAAACTGAAGATGTTTGACTGTGAAGCAAAACACGAAACGAGCATGAGCTGTTTAAATTAGTGTTACCAAAAAGATAATAGCTAAAAAATTACCCTTTATTAATAATTTACCCTTTATTAAGTTATCAACTCTTGTAAATAGAGACATTTTAAATCAAAAAAAAAAAAAATAACCGGTTGCTTAACTTTTTTTTTACTTTCTATTGATGTAGGTCGTTGGGGATTCCAAATGGGCCATATCGGTTCAGATTTAAATATAGTTCCCATATAAACCGATCTTCCGATTTGATTTCTTGAGCCCCTGGAGCCGCAATTTTCCCCCGATTTGGCTAAAATTTTGCACATAGTATTCTGTGCCAAGTACCATTTAAATCGGTCAAGAACCTGATATAGCTTCCTTTTAAACCGATCTCCCGATTTGAATTCTTGAGCCCCTGAAAGCCGCATTTTTTGTCCGATTTGGTTGAAATTTTGAACATAGTGCTCTGTTATGACTTCCAACAACTGTGCCAAGGACCCTCCAAATCGGTCTCTAACCTGATATAGCTTCCGTAAAAAACGATCTCCCGATTTGACTTCGTAAGCCCGTGGGAGCCTCAATTTTCATCCGATTTTGCTGAAATTTTGAACACAGTGTTCCGTTGTGTTCCCATACAAACCGATTTCCCGATTTAACTTTTTGAGGCCTTACAAGCCGCAATTTTTGTCCGATTTGGTTGAAATTTTGCACATAGTGTTCTGTTAAGACTCTCAACAACTGCACCAAATCGGTCTATAACCAGATGTAGCTCGCATATTTTAGGAGAATCTATGGTGGTGGGTTCCCAAGATTTGTCCCGGCCGAACTAAGCACGCTTTTACATGTTTTTCACTGCTATTATTTGAATGCCTTAATAAGGCGACATTTTTAAAATAGTCTCAAAAACTCCAAAACTCCACGTTCAACAAATATACCAATATATTTGCTTATTTAGTTTTGTGCTGACGTACAACAAATATAAATAAAGCAATGGCATTTCAAGAGATTTCGCGCAATGGAATAAAATCAATAAATATTTATATATTGTCTTGCTGCTATTATTTTAACCGCAACTGTATATGTGGTATTTCCTTATTTGTCTAACATTTAAAGCGGAGACACGGAAAAAATGATGTTGATCGAAGGTTTATAATTACGGAATTTATGGTGAAGGAATCTTTGAGGAGTTTCAAACCATTGAATTCACCCGGACCTGGTGGAATATTTCCGGCCTTACTACAGAGGGAGGCAGACTATCAGGTGCCCCACCTGACCAATATTTTCACAGCGTACATGGGACTTCCATATACTCCGAAAGCCTGGAAAGAGGCAAGGGTGGTATTTATACCCAAGCCCGGCAGGACAAGTTATGCGACAGCAAAGGCCTACAGACCTTTCTACTCAAAACCATGGAACGTATTGTGGACACCATGATAAAGAGTAGGACATCCAGCCAACTGCTCAAATACAAACAGCATGTCTATGTCAAGGAAAGGTCGGTGGAGACTTCCCGGCGCGAGGTTGTACATAAAGTAGTTCGAGTTAAGGGCGTGAGCGACGAATGCAACCCTGTGGAACAGCGAAATGGCTGGTAGGACGGCGAAAATCCTATAGATCGTGAGAAGACTATGCTATACTGAAAGGAAGTAAGAAGGAAGTCAGCATAGCTATTGATATCATAACAGGACACATAGGACTACGAGATCACTTATGTAAAATCTGTGCGGCAAGTGATAGCATGTGTAGGGCATGCGGGAAGATGACGAGACGTTGGAGTACTTCCTTTGTCATTGCCCGGCTTTCGCGTCTAACAGATACCGGAACTTAGGTGGGGTCACAATACGAGACATGAACCAACTTAAGGGCGTGCCATGAAAAACAATTAAGGATTTTGTAAGTAACACAAAATTGCCAACTTTGAATTTCTTTTCGAGGTTCCTTTTTTGTAGTATTTAGAGCGCACAATAAGCCGATTACAGGCTTAGGTGTATGTCCATAGCGTGGGGCGTGGGTCCATGGGGCGGATTAACATCCGCACCCTCTTTTCAACCTAACCTAACATTTTAAAGCCATAAGATTGTATTTGTAAACTTCGTTGTATCTATTAATCTATACTCGTTGTATCTGTGTTGAATGTTTCTTTAGCATTTTTCTATTACATATGTAATAACACATATGCAATACATATGTAATAACAATTAATTTAATACTGTTAAGTGTCGTTAAGCAAGTAAACCTTTTTTGTTGTCTTAGTCACCCCCTACCTAGTGTCTAAGGTCGACCGATTAAGTTATTAAATCATTTTTTTCAACAACTCTGCACGCATCATTTTTATATTAGTTGTGAAAAAAACAACAACAAGCTAATGTCATATAAATGCCATTATTAAGTCTTTTTTTAGTTTTTGTATTTTTTGTTCGGAAAAGCTCTATTATTGTTATAATATCTAATTAAATTATTTGTCAGGGAGTTTGTTTATTTTTAAAATAATTTTCAATAATTGGTTAGTTGTACTTTATCATGTTTTAAAAATTGCTTATGTTTGCTTTATAGTAAAATTTCAAGTGAGGCAAAACACAAAATTGATAGGTACATAAAAACAGAGTTTCATGTTAAATTGGATGATTTCCCTGCAAAGCAAACGCAATTAGCTTCTGTTGCCACGGGACATTATTCACAAAACAAGGAAATCTGTCAAATAAACCAATTTCAAATCTACATCAAGTTTTGTGAATACCGGGGTTATAGTTTATTTTTTTAACATATCTTGAAAAATAATTTAAAATATCAAAGTTTGACTTTTAAAAATTTAAACTGAATTTAACTTGTTTTCTTCGGAGCTTCTTGGCTGGGAGGTGCGTGGATTCCATTTCAAACTAATAGTGAATTTGGTGGTATTACAATCTAGCTATACCTGGCTCGACATAGCTTTAGGTTAGGTGAGGTAAGGTTGAAACCCACATACACCTAAGCCAGCAATCAGCTTGTTATGCACTATAAAAACTAAAAAGTAACCTCTACCAAGTGAAAAGGCGCTAAGTTCGGCCGGGGCGAACTTTGAATACCCATCACCTCGGGTATATATGTAAACCACGTTTTGTCAAAATCCGGTGAAAAAGCATACCTTATGCACCATAGCAGCTAAATCGAAATATGTTCCGATTTGAACCAAATAGCAATAAGTACAAGTCTTTGTTCAATTGTGTATAACAAAATATTGGTCTTTTAAGTAGCTATATCTAAAAATAAACCGATCTGAACCATATACGACACGGATGTCGAAAAGTCTAACATAAGTCACTGTGTCAATTTCAGTGAAATTGGATTATAAATGTGCCTTTTATGGGGCAAAGACTTTAAATCGATATATCAGTCTATATGGCAGCTATATCCAAATCTGGGCTGATTTGGACCAAGATTCAGAAAAATGTCGAATAGCCTAACACAACCCACTGTCCCAAATTTCGGCGAAATCGGACAATAAATGCCCCTTTTATGGCCCCAAAATCTTAAATTAAGAGATCGGTCTATATGGAAGCTATAACCAAATCTGGACCGATTTGAGCCAAATTGAAGAAGAATGCCGAAAAGCCTAACGCAACTCACTTCCCAAATTTCGGCGACATCGGACAATAAATGCGCCTTTTATGGGCCCAAAGCCTTAAATCGAGAAATCGGTCTATATGGCAACTATATTCAAATCTGGACCGATCTGGGCCAAATTGAAGAAGTATGTCGAGGGGCTTAACTCACTGTCCCAAATTTCGGCGACATCGGACAATAAATGCCCCTTTAATGGGCCCAAAACCTTAAATCGGGAGATTGATCTATATGGCAGCTATATCCAAATATGGACCGATCTATACCATACTGCAAAAGTATGTCGAGGGGCTTAACGCAACTCACTGTCCCAAATTTTGGCAAAATCGGACAATAAATGCGCCTTTTATGGGCCCAAAACTTTGAATTGAGAGATCGTTCCATATGGCAGCTGCTATATCGAAATCTGAACTGATCTGGGTGTCGAAGGACCTAACACAACTCACTGTCCCAAATCTCAGCAAAATCGGATAATAAGTGTAGCTTTTTAGGCCTAAGACCCTAAATCGGCGGATCGGTCTATATGGGGGCTAAGTGAAGATATAGTCCGATATAGCCCATCTTCGAACTTAAACTTCTTATGGACAATATATATATATCAATATCTCCATTTTTAAAGACTGTACCGTGATTTCAACAGACAGACGGACGAACATGGCTAGATCGTCCTAGATTTTTACTCTGATCAAGAATATATATAATTTATAGGGTCGGAAATGAATATTTCGATGTGCTGCAAACGGAATGACAAAATGAATAAACCCCCATCCTTCGGTGGTGGATATAAAAATGTTAATTCAGGAATTCCGTACTATCACCAAATCCCTAATAGTTCTCCATTTCACCCCACAAAGTCGGTTCAAATCTGGCATAGTGAGTGTGGACATATAGATTTACCTTCATGTATTATTACCTTTATGGATTATTAAAATACAACTTTACTTTACATTGATTCCAATTTGTTTATACTTAAATTTCACCCTTGTCCTTTTGTAGCCTTAATATCCACATTATCCTGCTGGTGCGTGATCCAAGAGGTACTATGCAATCGAGACGTCATCGAACCTGGTGTTATGACAATGAAGATTGTGATGATCCAAGGATTTTATGCAAGGATTTGGAAGCTGACTACGACTCCGCTGTGGACTTGCTTAAAAAATATCCATCCAGATTTAGGTAAGTAGTTTTAAACGCACACACAAAAAATGAAATGCTGAAATGTTCTTGTGTTTTTAATCATATTTCAGAACTCTAAGATATGAGGACCTATCATTAGACCCCTATGATATGAGCCAGGAGATATTGCAGTTTTATGGTCTACCCTTTGATCCTTTAGTCGAAGAGTTTTTGGATACGCATACAAAAGTGAATATAGGTGGAGTGAGTTCTACGTTCCGTGACTCTAAATCGGCACCATTCCATTGGATCCAGGATTTGAGTGCAGACGATGTAAGTATGACAATTGGAAAACAAGTAAGAGCGTGCTAAGTTCGGCAGGCCCGAATTGCGCGTTATCTCTCTTCAGGCAAACAAAATAAATAAGAACTGTTATGCTATTGGAGCTATATCAAGTTATAGTCCGATTCGGATCTTAATGATGAACATTGTAGAAGTCATTGTGTAATATTTCAGTCCATTCGGAAAGGAATTGCGCCGTGTAGGAGGTCAAGAAGCAATTTCGGGAGATTGGTTTATCTGAGAGCTGTATTAAGCTATAGATCGCTTCAAACCATATTGGAAACGTATGTTGAAGGTCATGAAATAAGCCGTTGTACAAAAAAATATTTGTGCAAAATTTGAAGCGGCTGGCTTTACTCCTTCGAAAGTAAGCGTACTTTCGACAGACAGGCGGACGGACGGACATGGCTAGATTGACTTAAAATGTCATGGTGATCAAGAATATATATACTTTATGGGGTTTTAGACGCATATTTCGCATATTTTGCAAACAGAATGACGAAATTAGTATACCACCATTCTATGGTGGAGGGTCTAATAATTTAAAATGCAAGGTTTTCAAACAGAAAACATTAAATTAGAAAATATCAATATATAGATGTTTTGAGATAAAGATACTTTTTATACCCACCACCGACGGATGGGGGTATATTGATTTTGTCATTCAATTTGCAACACATCGAAATATCCATTTCCGACCCTATACAGTATATATATTCTTGATCGTCGGAAAAATCTAAGACGATCTAGCCATGTCCGTCCGTCCGTCTATCTGTTGAAATCACGTTACAGTCTTTAAAAATAGAGATATTGAGCTGAAACTTAGCACAGATTTTTTTTTATCCATAAGCAGGTTAAGTTCTATTATGGGCTATATCGGACTATATCTTGATATAGCCCCATATAGACCGATCCGCTGAATTAGGCTCTTAAGCCCATAAAAGCCACATTTATTATGCGATTTTTCTAAAATTTTGGACAGTGAGTTGTGTTCGGCTCTCCGACATCCTTCTTTAATTTGGCCCAGATCAGTTCAGATTTGGATATAGCGGCCCTTGACAACTTTCTGCAATTAGGCCCAGATCGGTCGAGATTTGGTTTTAGCGGCCATATAGACCAATCTCTCGGTATAAGATTTTGGGCCCATAAAAGGCGCATTTATTGTCCGATGTCGCCGAAATTTGGGACAGTGAGTAAAGTTAATTCCCTCGACATACTAGCTGCCAGATAGACCGATCTCTCGATTTAAGGTTTTGGGCCCACAAAAGGCGCATTTATTGTCCGATGTCGCCGAAATTTAGGACAGTTGGTTCTGTTAGGCCCTTTGATATTCTTCTTCAATTTGACTCTGACCATTGTTTAATGCTTTCAATTCAAAGAATAGTATAGCAAAAAACATTTAATAGTCAGCAAAGAGTGTGTTGTTGCTAGAAGCATTTGACTGGTTTCCTGTATCGCCATTTCATTTTCTATCAAGAAAAATCATCAGCAGGAGATGTCAAATGGATCATGGTGCATTACAACCATTCCAACTCTTTAAGACGACTTGATTCATAAGCACAGATGTGTACTTTACAACTTACTCTAGTTGGAATGGTTTTAAAGCACCATGATCCATTTGACATCTCCTGCCGATGATTTTTCTTGGTCGAAAATGAAATCGAGATACAGGAAAACAGTCAAATGCTTCTAGAAACAACACACTCTTTGCTGACTTTTAAATGTTTATTGCTAGTATAGCAATAAATTTTTAAAAGTTTTTTGCTGAATACAAAGCATTAATCAATGGTCTAAAGCCGGACAATATCCTGCAATGGAATCTCAATAATATTTGGATTTGACAATGCCACAGTCAGCTAATTCAATTTAAGTTCAACACTAACTAACAGTTATGAAATAATGCTTACTTCCGAGCATGTTGTTGTGAACTCAAGAAACACAAAGTGTGAACAATTTCATTGCACATATTGAACTATAATTCCAAATTTCTTTGAGAAGTTCACTCAGCAATAAGTTTCAGAAAAGGTATCGTCGTCGACAATATGCCTTTACCCATGCTTGGTAAAGTGCTTGCTTATTCCAAAGACATAATTTTAAGTTAGATTACTAACACCAACTGAGTTTTGAGCTATTTCATCTATACTCATGAAAAGTTAGTTTTATTTGTACAAAGTTAATTTTCCAACCCCTTACGAATTTTTAACTAAACGTGAGTAATTATCATAAACTAACGTGTATTATTTAATCAACTCATATTTACGATAAGCATTTTTCTGAGTTTATGTTAATTATTATTTGTTGTTGTTTTTTTTTACAGATAAAACATATACAAAAATCATGCACAAAGGCTATGGATTTGTGGGGCTATCGCCGAATAGATAACTTCACCGATTATGCTCGCAATTTTGATCCCATCATCTTGCCGCCTCCGTTTTCGTGAGACTATTATGGGCCATTGGCGTTAACAACGTTAGTGCAATGAACAACTTATTTTTGTCCTTGTCAAAACTACATATAGAGAAAACAAAACGTCTTTTTCAGCCCTCTACTCCTTGTTGTAGTTACTGTTCATTTATGACATATGGAAATTTTTGTTTTTTTTTTTGTTTTATGTAAACTCGATAGAAATCTCGTTTTTAACAATTGATTAATGAAAGAGAGAATTTAGAATCTACTTAAGGCATACACATATATCACATGTAATGCATATACATAAGAAATAAATGTATATGTAGGCAACTGTATAGAATAGACTACGCTATAATTCTTTATGGCACTTCCTTTTAAATTTAAAAACAGAAAAACAATTAAATAATTTTTATAGAAGCAAAACCCAATTGTATTAAGGTGTTAATAACAATAATATCAGAGAGAAAACTTCTGTGAAAAGCAAACATAACTTAAAAATGACTTATAATTAAGTTTTGATTAGCTATATAATAGAGAATAGGAAATCACACATTAATTTTAACCAATCCTAGTATAATATGTTATAAACAAATTTTTAAATTTAAGCTTTTAGATATGTATAGCTAAACAAAAAAAAAAAAAACAACAGATACTTCATTACATTGTCTACATTTAGGGCTTTTCTACACCATTAGGATGTAACCATCTACGCCGATAGAACAGTGCGAGTTCACATTTTTTTATATATGTTTCGTTAAATTGATTAATTGGTTTCCCTAGTAAGTTGTCACTCACTCATTCATACTCACATTCGCATTCGTTAAATATTAATTATACTACTGTACATATATAATATTGTTTTATATCACAATGATGATAATAAAGAGATGATTTTATTTGTAAGGAATAATAAAAAACATAAAATAAAACACTCAGAATATCTCAAAAAGACCCTAGCAAAATTAGGCTCCACAACAAACGCAGCACGAAACATTGTTTAAGAATATATACATAGACCACTGTGCTTATATTTGCAAACAACAACAACAACAACAAAATGATGAGAAACCAGTTTTTCAAAGTATTGCTAGATATGGTACAATACTATTTGTTAAATCAGACACTTTCAACTAAAAGCAATGAGATACCCACAATTCAAATTTATATATAAAAAGAAAATAAATAAAATTCATAAAAATTTCAAACTTAATAATCCGAATAGTACGAAAACAAATGAGGGTAAGTTAAAAAGCAAGTAAAGGCGCTTTATGTTCGGCCGGGCCGACACTTGGAAACCAAGGATTTGGCTAACATTTTTTTTTTAACTTGGACTATGTTAAAATCCAAATCAGAGCCAAACTTCTCACATATCAAAGAGTGCAGTCCCATGCAAGTTTAAGCTCAATGATAAGGGGTCACCTTTTTATAGCCAAGTCCGAACAGTGTGCCGCAGTGCGACACCTCTTTGGAGAAAAGTTTTTACATGGCATAGTACCTCTCAAATGTCGTCAGCATCAGTGTTGTCACTCAAGAAAATTATTTGCTAACAAAATTTGAGGGAAATCCTACCAAACGCGACCGTTTTATAGCCGACCCCGAACAGCGTGTCGCAGTGCGACACCTCTTTGGAGAGAAGTTTTTACATGGCATAGTACCTCAAAAATGTCGTCAGCATCAGTGTTACCACTTAAGCAAATTATTTCCAACCAAACCCGACCGAAACCTACCTAATATTCCACAAGCCATAAATATCCATTTTATATCCACCACCGATGAGTTGGCCATTTTGGCATTCCATATGCACCATATCAAATTATGTATTTTCAACCCTATAAACTATACATGCTATAGGGTCGTTATATAATTATAGGCGATTTTAAAGTGTC
The DNA here is from genome assembly GCF_963082655.1 of Stomoxys calcitrans. Taxonomy (NCBI): domain Eukaryota; kingdom Metazoa; phylum Arthropoda; class Insecta; order Diptera; family Muscidae; genus Stomoxys; species Stomoxys calcitrans. The sequence continues at coordinate 197,419,125 of NC_081554.1, read as the reverse complement.
CGTCCGCCTGTTTTTTAAATTCACTCTACAGCCCAAAGTTCAAAGATGGCCTATATCATGATATAGCACCTGATCTTCAGATAAGAAATCTTAAGCTCATAAAAGTCATGTTTTTACCCCAATTTAAATGAACAATTTAAGAATATGAGTTCAAAGATAAGCTTTTTCTTCTCATTTTCGCCATACAATGAGTTGCATGGACCCCTCAACATTTGAGTATGAAACAGATATGACCATATACATATGTGCACGTTGCTGCCATAAATCCAAGGTATACTTATTTAAAGGTAGTGGCAGTTGCCCAACAACAAAATATTGAGTACACTATCTGTCAAAGTCAGTGATTAGTACAACTCTGATTTTGTGTATGTTACAAGTTCGCGCCATTTTTCGTTGTTTGTGTGTGCAATGGTTCTTAACTATGATACACACACAACCAAAACTCGTTGACAGAAAGTGCACTTCGCGAGAAAAAATGTTACTCAGCTGTTTACAGTACACTGGGAATTATATCATGCATAAACCCCAATACACTGTTCATTAAATCCGGATTTACGGCTCTCGGCAGCTGATTTTTTAAAGGGAAAATATAAGATCGAGCCATTAATTCCGCATTTAAAGAGAAGTGTAGACGTGGTTTCCGATCGAAGTAATTAAACGACCAAAAGCCGCATTTCTTACTCAGAATCTACGAAGACATCCCTTAACTGTAGTTCCATTTACGGTAAATTTTACAACTTAGGCCTTTTTCTCTGAAATTTAGAGCTGTGAGATCCCTTGAAACAATATTTGGCCCCTCAACATCCATGGTTTCATTCAGCACTCTTAACGAATACACAGAAATGACAAGAAGTGAAATAATTTTGAGTTATCCCCGACGATTCACTTGGTATTTATACCTTGGAAAAGCCTACCTAAAATGAAGGTCAGCCTACCAACCTGCCAAGAGAATCAAAACCTTCCAATTTTGGTAGGAACAAACCAAAAACGACAACAATGGTCAGCATTGGAAGGAGAAAACCACCGCTGAAAATGTGAATGATACTCAAGTCAAATCACTGTTTTGGGTTATATGGGCTGTGTAAGTGTATTTAGAAACCTATTAGGTAGATATTTGCTGCGAGTATTGGAAGTTCTAAATGTAGTAGGCATACCAACATTCTAAGGGCAAATTGGGAAAAATTTATATAAATCTAAAGGCTTAAGCAGTCAAATGCCAGATAATCGAATTATGTCCCTTTGACCCGATGGAATCCTTCGTCGGCAAGGGCTGCCGCCTCGGTGTACAACACACTTCTACAACAACAACAACTAATCACCTATTACATGCCCTGATAAACCTACTTTTTTTCTGCAAAATTGATATGCACCTCTAGAATCTCAGAATGGATCGATTTGTATACTTATAGCTTAAGTTGCTACAACAACAACTAGTACTTAGTATCACATTTGGAAACCTTTAAAAGTCCTCCTGTATTTGTGACAAATGTAGGATTAAAAATTAGGCCTTGCCGGCAGAACTAAGATTGCAGACAAAGAACCCTTGTTTTTATATGTAGTCAACAAATTTTCTTTGTCTTTGACAATAGGCCGAGCAGTAGTAAACGATAAAGTGCCATTTAGGGCTCGCCAGTTAAGCGACATGTATTGAAATAATCAGAATAATGCCTATGTTACCTAGGTTAAAAATAAGACTCCTTACCTCCTTCCCGGTTAAATTTTTAGGCATGTTTAAGCATATTTTTAATCTTCTCGACAATACCTTTCATTTGATACCAATATTGCCTAGGTTGATCCCCTTTACCAAGGGGTAGTTTTGGGCCACTCGGAGGCCCAAGGCCTTTGCCCCAAAAACAGACTTCAGATTCGTGTTCGATTTCAGCGAAATCGGAGGTGCGCCCTGTAAAGTGAATTTTTGTCAAAAGTTGTTCTGCCGCACCTCAACGCCAATCTCTATAGTCACCACATATGTAGAAAGCCTACCCTCCATGAGCCCGAAAAGGATAAAAACCGAATTATCATCTTTTTTTAATCCTTATTCAAACAAATAAGTACACTAGACTTCGCCAATGACCTCAAAAATCCAAATTCTATTCTAGCCCTTACCAGGCAAATACCCTTCGTATTTGCAAACAGGTGAATGGCGTAGTTCTGATAGTTCAAGGTTCTTTTTACCTTTTTTGAAAAAAAGGACAGTATATGGCCAGCAACGATTCTGGGTTTTTTTTATTTTATGGACAAAATTTTAAATTTTAGTATTGTTGTATACATTAAAAACTTGCATCTGTAATGTGTGTAGGAGCAATGGGAACTATTGTGCACGCACCAGCTTGTGTATTTGCCATTTATTCAAAATATAACGAAAAAACTCTATTGTGAATTGCATATTAGCAGCTGTGATTGCACGAATCATTCACATGGTAAATTTGTCCGTGTATTAAAAAAATTGGTGAAATTTGCATAAATTGTTACTGGAAATCGTCCGCGTACTTTATTTTCCATCAGAAGAGAGCGTAAGAGAGAGTTTATTTTGGAGAGTTTTGTAATTGAGAGCTTGCAAATTTCTACTTTCTACTTTCTTACGGCCTTATTCACCAACCTTAATGTAGATTTGAAATAGGTTTATTTGACAGATTTTCTTAATAGAACTGTCAAATAAACCTATTTTAAGGCTTCATTAAGTTTTCTGAATAAGGTCGTTACTTGTTTGAAAGTTTTTATTGGACCTCATTGTAAATTATTTTTTTTTTTATCAAAAGCAAGCCGATTAGCAAAATGTTCTCGTATAGTTAGATTTCTCTTTTGAAAGAAGCTAGTTAGTTAGATTTCTCTTTTTGAAGAAGAAGTAAAACTTTTGGAGATATTGCAACTTTTTATTATAGTGTCTTCATCATTATTCAGACGTTTAAATTAAAATATACATTAGAACAACTAATTTTTAGAAAAAGTTCCTAGTTGCAGAAAATTTTTCATAAAATCAATGCCACATATTCTTACATATGTATGTTGTTACTGTGGTAATATATCTGTATGATTTTCGCCACTACATACTAAACCATCGGACGGGTGCTCAATTTTTATATCATTTTGCATTATATTAGGTTCAGGCAATTCGGAATAAAATGATTGATGCTGTGGAGATATTAAAGTGATGTTTGTTGACGTTGATGTGTGCGGCACTTCTGAAGGAGTTTCTTTTATATTCACCTCTTCGCTAGGCATATTTTGCTTCATGATAAGATGCTGATAAATGTTATCAAAATTTGGTATGGATGTGGTTTGTTCTGTTCGATCTCGATTGGGGGGTGCGTCAACTGCAGTATAGGCTAAGAACTTGTTTTCGCCGACCAGCGGCAAGAATTGGCAATCAGATGATTTCAATGGTTTATCCTCCGCTTGTATTGTTTTTGTTTTCTTCATTTTGTGTGATGATTTCGATGCTTTTGATTTTTCAGAATCTACATATGGCTTGGGTTTCCTACCGAAGGCAAAACACCCACTGTATTTTGTTACCACCGGTGTTAAATTGTCTGCTGCTTTTGTACTAGAATGGAATTGTGGAAATAATTTATATTGAAAAATTCTAGCATATTATCGCCATTTTGAAACCCCCTTTTCAAATGCTATCAACTTACACCGCTTTAAGAGTCTCCAATTTCGGTATATTTTTGGCATTCATTTTATTTCCTGAAGCTTCTAATACTGCCAACTCCTCAGGATGCAATTTTTTCATATGACTGCGACAATTTGAACCATTTGCAAAGGTTCTCTCGCAAAATTCACAAGAATATGGTTTTAGACCTGCACTTATAAAGTTTTGAGTGTTGTCGATGTAGTTTAATTAAAGAGAAGTTATTTACCTGTATGTAGCAGTAAATGATTCTTTAGTGCTTTGGCTCGTTTGAAAGCCCTCCCACAATAATCACAGTTATGTTTCATGTCATCAGAGTGAACAAGAAAGTGCCGATTTAGTGTGGCTCTTGAGTTAAGCTGTAGACCACATTTGGGACAAATATGTTTGTTGGGGCTATGGGTGTCCATGTGTATCTGCAAAAAAATTAATATCGAAGTGTTATGTGGATATGTTCCAAACCCAATTTAAACATTTCTCTTACCCTTAGTCGTGAGTTATTTTTAAATTTCTTTTTACATACTTCACATTCGAAGGGCTTGAGGTCGGTATGTGTCAGTAAATGTTGTCTCAAATTGGAATTGGTTCTTAGACTTAGGCCACATTCCTCACAGATAAAGTTTTTATCGTTTTTGTGTTTAAAATTGACATGTGCCTCCAACTGAGCCTTTGATGTGAAACGAGACTCGCATTCTGTGCACTTTTTGGTTTTGCGTTCCTCCACAGGCATATGAATGCGCATGTGTCTTTCGAAGTTGTACCAACTTTGGAGAACGCGATCACATGAAGGACACTTCCATTGTTTGTTCTCATTGTTAGTGTCATGTTTTAGCTTCATATGCTGGCAGCATGTAGAATATAATGGAAGTCGTTCGCCACACTCTTTGCATACTCCATTCAAAGGAAAATCCAAATCGATAACCTTTTTCTTAGAACATTTTTTATTCCTTAATTTTTTTCGCTTCCGTTGCGATTCATTTTGCACATCCTTGGCATCAAGTGCAACCAAGAGCGATTCGTCGGTACTATTCGATTTGCCTAACTGGGGTGGTTTTTCTTTAGTATGTTTAAAACTATCACCAGAATCGCTATGCTGCTGATAAGCGCAGGGGACAGTATCAAAAGGATCACTTTTTTCTACTTCTTGATTATTACTAACAAACGATGCTTCATCGTACGTCATTTCTCCCAAGGATTCATGGCTTTTGGGGCCGTCCGAAAGATGAGCGCTTTCTGGGGGGCTGAAGGAATTTCTTTCCTCATTGAGGTACTCGGTTTGATTGCCATCGCAAGCATAATTTTCGACATTCTGTGGGAACCAAAGACTTTTATCGTTATCAGTAACATCGAACTTTAGTTTTATGCCTTTTAAGTCTAGCACATCTTGAGCATCCGATAGAAAGTTATACATTTGTTGCACCCTTTCCACGCGTTCATTGAAATGTATTATGGTAGAGACTAGCCCATAACAGTATTGGCACAAAACATGTGGCATAACATCGTCCACCGATGTCTGAACCCAAAAGTATTTTTCCAAAGCTTCTTTTAATGTTATCTTCGTTTCTTGGTTGGTTGCAACCACTGTACAATGGTTGGCTAGAATGTTAACGCATCTTTCAGTTTCTTCATTGGCACACAGACGACACCAACTACTCCATGGACGAAAGCGTCTAGAGCGCTGCATGATTCAAGTGAGGAAAGGAAAATTTACTTCTTTGTGTTTTTAGCCGGCATATTTTTAGCGGGGCTTTGTCTTTAATATTTAATTTTATTGGCAATTGTACATTAACGTACAATTTTAAATTTTTTTTTGAAACAAGAATTATAATTACACCGCGGAATGGGCTTTGCGAGAGAGAAAAAACATTTATCAATTTAATTTGACCATTTCTTTCCAAAACAAACCACCCAACTTATCAAAAACAATTTTTTGTTTTGTTTTGGTTATCAACTTCACTGCATTCACAGGGATTTGATAACGCAGCATGACACTCTATTGGCGTTATCAAATCCCAGTGATAGCTTACTTACGATAAACGATAGAAATTAATTTGTTTGAAAATCGATTAATATCATATTTCGGGCTAATCGAAACAATGGACAACAGTTTTTAAAATTTCGTTTTATTGTATTTATGGATACCTATCAAGGCGGTGGTCTCGTGCAAACAGCTGCTAACAGCCGGCCAGGTTTGACGGTATTAAGTTGACAGATTTTTGTTTGCATTATTTTTGCTGTAGTCTTCTTTCTCGCATATTCTCTGCTCATGTACCCACACGTATTCACACACTCATATACTTTTCTTTGTGTGTGTTGGCAAAACGTCGATCAGCTTGATGACAAAATGGCGGATTGCACCAGATGTTTTGTGGATGTTGTACAAATGAGACCACCTTTAATTGTTTTGCCATGACAGATATGTAAATCGAATAATCGTAGTTTACATTGATGAATTTAAATAAATCCAAAAACAAATCCTGTCTCTGGCGCGGGATAGCTGTAAGCACCACACAGGCCGGAACATTGAGGTCCGATCTGTGTGCTGCCACGAGAAGCTTAGCTGCGAGCTACCGTTCACAGATTGGAATGGAATGATCCATACGGAGTAGCTGCAACGGCAGTCAGCGGTATCGAGCGGAGTCTCAGTGAGAGGTCGGGCGGCACCGGCTCATGCACAAATACTGATTGGCTATGATGCTCGATATGACAAGGCGAGTTATTGGCGCCCGCGCCAACCGTCACCCTGTTCCCGCGGCGATAGGTTTGGACCGGAACTAGCTTGCTCACCCATAGGGGCTTGATGAGGATCGCCACCTCCACAGGAAAATGTGCCTACAACTCAATAACAAATCCTATCCGTGTACTCTGCGTTTTTGGGGATTTAAGTGACATACACATGCGTATACATGACACACATCCATACAAAACTCTTGAAAACAGTTGCATATTTTGGTAATTTATCGTTTATTCAGTCATGAAATCAAGTTTTTTAGGATTTAAAAATAAATCCCGCAAAAATGGGATTTATTTTTGTATGGTAAAACTTGGACAAAAAAACGCAGGATTTAGGACACGAAAAGGCCACAAATGCGGATTTAGACGCCAATGTAAACGTACTTTAAAAATCAGTAAATTTCGTTTTATGTTTGGCATAGTCGCTCATTGTAATTATTACCAAGATAATGGAGCAATTATGACTCATTCACAATAACTGTCCTAAAATGCCGATATTTATCAACATGGTCATTGTGTGTGTATGGGAGGCCTTACTAAATATTTTCACTGCACACTGAATATACCCCATAATGTTGATGCGTATGTTCAGTTAACTGTTTACATGGAATAAAGTTAAATTGTGGATTTAGTACAAACTAATAAATTGCAGATATTTTCATATTTGTCTCAATTATAATGAGTGGACACAAGCAAGGAAATTGTAGTAAAGTTTCGGCCACTTCAGCCAGCTATCAAAACACATGGCTGACATGGTGCCGTCTATGTGCAAAGCAAGGAAATATTGGGCAGGAGCATGAAATTTTCTCCAAGAACGATACTGGACAAGCCACCGCTCTTACAACATCGATAGGCAAATATTTTTGGGTGAACGTACGTAGCAAAGCTTTTCAAAAGACCAATTATAATTAAAATACTTAAACTTTTTTTTACCTTGCAGATTAAAGTAGAGGATGAAATATCTAAAAGTATATGTAAACAATGCCGCATATTGGTAGAGGAGCTATGTAACTTCACTGAACGTGTTAATAAGGTGCAGACGCTGTTTTGCCTGCTACAGAACCTCCGACCTTCATGTGAGGAAGAAGCTAGCAAATTGAGGTCACAGTGCGGCCTTATAAATGAGCGCTGGGAACACATAATCAAAGTGCCCCAACCCAAACCCATTACGGCCAATCAAGAGGCTCAAACGGATTTGGTAATTTTCTTCAATGGCGATGCGAACAGATCCAGCCAAGAATCTGGCGATGACAACAGTGAAGAAATCGAGCGTCTGGCTTCGGAAGAGCAAATTGAACAGGAAGATGAAATGGTGTTAATGGAGATGGAGAATGCAGTGGAGCCAACTTTTGAATGCATACTTCCCGACGCAAAATACAAAAGTGTAGCGAAAACCAAAAGAAATGATTTTGGCAAGTCCTCCTCAAAGCCAAGTAGACCTGTGCCAAAAAAGATTTTTATGAGCAATGAAAAATTGGAGCAGGAAATGGAATTGGATGAAGGGGCTGAAAGGGATTTTGAGTATTTAGTGAACAACGATGATGATTTGGTCGAGATAGATGAGAGTGAGTTTCGGCAAAAACCTGTGAATGATGACGTCGATGTACAGGACAGCGACTTATTTAAAGAGTTCAAGTACAAGGCAGATGGCGAAGAAGGCGAGAGTGAAGTGAATTGTGGTAGTAATGCAGTAAAAGAAAATGACTCAGAATATCACGAAATTCAGGAAATATATTCCGAGGGAGAGGTTGATGATTATGTGGTATTGGAAGAAGATGAGCAAGAGTGCGAAGTAGAGCAAAGTATAGACGAGCACTCTAAATCCGGCGATGAAAAGTCAACGGCGGTCAATGCATGCGATTTACTTGTCAAGAGAAAACGAGGAAGGCCACCACTTTCCGCCAAATCTGGACAGCGGCCTTCGTCTGCATATCGCTACCAGTGCAAGGAGTGTAAAAGAAAGTATAAAAGTGCCAATGTGTACCGCAAGCACATGCAGGTAACGCACGACGTGGTTATAGACAACACGACCGACTTTATATGTTCGATTTGTCAAAAGAATTGCCACACAAAAAGTCGCCTGCAGATGCATAAGAGAAAACATTTGCCAGATGACGAAAAAGCGACCGTACCTTGTCCTTACTGCGATCGCGGATTCTCCTTTGTGGATGCAATGAGGCGTCACGTCAAGATTGTACATCAGAACATAAAGCCATTCATATGTGAACAATGCGGACGGACTTGCAAGACATTGGCGGCTTTAAACGAACACTTGTTGGTGCACACCGATGAGTGCCCCTTCAAATGTGAGGTGTGCGGCAAAAGTTTTAAGAATAACGCCAGGCTAAAGTCGCACATGGACACACACAATGAGTCGGAGTATGCATGCCCCGAATGTGGTCTAAAACTCAATACGAGAAGAACCCTTCAGCAACATCGTCTCGTTCACACCGATGTTAAGCGCTTCAAGTGTGAATTCTGCGATGCTGCCTTTAAGAGGACCAAATCCCTTAAAAATCATCTGCTACTGCATTCTGGCTTGAGGCCCTACAAATGTCCCTTTTGTGACAAGTCCTTTTCAAATGGTTCCAACTGTAGGTCACACAAACGGAGGGTGCATCCCGCAGAATTGGCCGAGGAAGAAGCCCTTGGAAAGAAATCAGATCCAGTGCCCATTCCAAAGTTGGAAGATCTCAAGGCAGCGTAAGGTTTTAATTTAATTTAGCGTGAAATCAATTCTATTTTCTTGTCTATCTTCTCAGTAAAACGGCTGTTGTGCAACCTCGAAAAGTAAGACGATCTGCACATGGTGGCAAAGCAGTTAAACGACGAAACTCTGACGATTCGGATGACATGGATTCCTTTGCCATGTCCGAGGTTCATTATGAAATCAAGGGGGAACTGGGTGAAGAGGGCTTGGATGAAAATCACGAAGACGATGGGTGTGAAGAGACTGTTATCTACGAAATAATTGATGAAATTTAAACAAAGTCGAAATGAAGACATCATGTATTATGTTTATACAAATTATAAAAGCCTTTGTATGGGATTAACCTTTTCGCATGCAATGTGCCCCTTTTTTCTACCAAAACTCTTTAAATAACCAACCAACCAACCAAATTAAATAATATTAAATTTTGTAAATTAAGCGTTTTATTGTTGTCCCCTTGTCTTAGCTCAGATGTGTGTTTTTGAATCGTTCAATTTTTTCCATTACCGATAGCGTAAGCTGATTTATAACGTCCCTATGAGTCTTGGAGAGGTTGTAGTTGTTATCGACGCTTCTTCGTGCAACATAGTGGTTTGGCAAGTTGACCTGTGAATAATATGATATGATGTGTAAACCGATTGCCTGGCATTCTTTTGCATTGCCTTATCAACTTACCTTGTGTCTGGCTATAGATTTCAAAATCAGCCATAGCACATAGAAACTGAACCAGACTGTGAAGTAGAGAGGAATGTACCATAATTTGCGACCTATATAAAAGTAGCTGTATTTCTTGACACGTGGCTCTGGCGGAGGTTCAGGTGGTGGCGGCTCTGTCGTTGTGGTCGGCGGTGGTTCAACGTGGTGATGATGATCATGATGGTCGTCGTAAATTATTTCCGGATAATGTGGATAATGAGGAAATGATGGAAACGAATGATGATAATAGGGATATGAATCAGAATCCAGTATAATATCGGGATGGTGATGGTGGTGGTCATGATCATGATCGTGATCGTGATCATGAGCATGGTCATCATGATCCGCATGAAGGTAATCATGATCAGAGTGGTGATCGTGGTCATCAGTTGCTGGCATAGCGACACCGCCGTCTTGAGGCATAGTGTCACCGCCGTCTTGAGGCATAGCGTCACCGCCGTCGTGGGGCGGATGATCGTTCAGTGCTTCGGGATGTGCTTTGAGCCACTCTGGAGGTGGTGTCGGATATTCCTTTTCCGTATCGTAGGAGTGATCATCATGAACTGCAAAAACGAAAAAAAAATTTAGGAAGGCGCATTGGCTTTGAAGCGCTTAAAGAATGGAATCCCTTCTAAAACCTGGAAATTTGATAGAAGATTATCTTATCCTGGTACATGGTACTTAATTAAAAGAAATTCGTAGGGCAGAAATTCATCTTAAATACCGGAGCAGTCTTAAATTTTATACCAGCTGGAGGAATAGTTTCGTTTAGTCGTACTTTCCCCGCACAGGAAGCGAAATTGACCCACAATTTTGACAAATTTGACCCAGAATCAGGGAACAGGCTAGAAATCTATAGGGTGGTCAACGAGCACAGGCGTTATTTATGGCTACAAACATCCACATAGAGATTCTATCTGTGTGATGTTAATCGTTGTTGTTGTTGTTGTAGCAGTGTATTGTACACCGAGTCGGCAGCCCTTGCCGATGAAGGATTCCATCGGGTCAATCCGGTACGTACAACCGGCTGCCACGGGATTGTTGTCACGAGAAGCTTAGCTGTGAGTTACCGGATGCGTCTACAGGTTGCGGACGTTTGAATGCTCCATAGGGATTAGCTGCAACTGCAGTCTCATTGGTGTCTTTAAATAACCTATGGCCACTATTTTCCCGAGGAAAAACATATTGGTCGCAGCGATCCAGGAGAGAAAGCTGACCAACACCTGCAGCTTGCACAGTTGTCACGGATACAATGTGCTACGCAAGGATCACCCAAGGAATGGAGGTGGGGGATTTGCCATTTTTTGCAATATAGACCGATCTACATGGAATGCATGGGGTTAGCAGTCAGGCCGGTACTGCCGAGATAGAGCTGTACAACATGTACATACCGCCGGTTGGTAGCTATGTCGTAATTAATGGCCAAGCTTACAACCCCGACATAAGTGGGTTACTATCTGGCCATAATCTTCTGGTTCTAGGGGACTTTAATGCGGATGACATTTCATGGCACTCTCCCATAGGTAACGACCAGCGTGGAATGGCTATGGCAAAGCAGATTGAAGTCTCCACGTTTTGCACGGTGAATGAGGATGCTCTCACTAGGATTACAACGAGGTGCAGCAGCTCGCCAGACATCTCCATTGCATCCCCTAATATCCTAAGTGTCGTATCCTGGCAAGACGTCAGACCACCTCCCCATAATTCCCACCATCGACCGACGACACGACTTCATAACCTTTGAGCGCCGGACGTTTATCAATTAGAAGAATGCCAATTAGGTTGGCTTCAGAGAGTATACCATTCGCTGCTTCACTGAACTGCCAACCCTCTGGACGTGCTAGTTGCCCAGAGGAAATTCCGACACATCATTAACGCAGTAGCCGCTCGCTTTACACCAGCTGGTCGAATATCCCAAGTGCGACCCAATTTCCCGGCGCAGACAGTGGTACTCGCATACGAGCGTGATGGGATTCGTTGTATGAACTCGACTAATCCCAGAATCAGCGAGCTGAATCTGGAAATAAACAGGGTAGTCAACGAACATAAGCGGAATTTGTGGCTGAAACACTTGGAGCAATGTAACTTAGGTACCGGCAAGCTGTGGTCTACTCTTAAGTTACTCTCGAACCCGGCTAGACGGGATTACAGAACCTCAGCCACTTTTGGCGAGAGTAACCGTGACTGATTCGAAAAGATGCGCCAGGTTGTTCAACCGTCAATTTATTGTGCATCCCGATAGTGATAGGGAAGGAGGAGAGCCATTCGCCGTATCCGTGGCCTCCGAGCCGATGGACAGCCATCACCATTTACCGTGGGCGAAGTTACGATTGTCATCCGTGGCGCCAAATCATCCAAGGCGTTGGGCTCCGACGGAATATCTACATTGATGTTGAAGAATCTGGATTTACCTGGAGTTGAGTACCTTACTACTGTCCTCAACTTGCCTTTGGACTCTCTTATAGTTCCCGTTACTGAAGCCTGGAAAGGACCCGAGTTTGGGGGAGTCGTACAGACCGATCTCCCTTCTCTCACCTGCAGCAAAGACGTTTGAGGCATTACTCCTTCCGAGCCTCGTAGGAGAATTTCAATTCGCCGAGCATCGACATGGATTTCGAAGACTGCATAGCACAACAACGGCTTATCTGTGTAGTCGCCAGTCTTTTGTGGAATTAAAGGATAAGAAGTCGAAGCACTGCAGAGTGAAAAAGGGAGTTCCCAAGATCGGGTGATATCTCCGGCACTGTTTAACCTCAACCTATCTTCCATTCCACCCCCAGACGGCATAGAGATCATATCATGTGTGGACGATTGTACGATCATGTTATCGACTGGGCACAGAGTTTCCCTCTGAGAATCCGACATGCGACGGGAAAGTCACGTGGATAATGGCGCAACTTTGTCGACTGATGGCAAACGAAGGAGTGATTCTCTCTAGCGAGACATGCAATAGCATTTTCCTATATAGGACCGCACTATAGGGCTAGACACTGCAGACGGCATGCCGAGCGATATTCAATCTCGATAGACTCACCGGCTAATGAGTGGGCCAGGCTCTACATGCGAGATACTAACCCCAGACGGGGGAGAGGGATATTCAAACGGATCACATGCGGGCCATGCTAGAGAGGGTTTTCGAAAGATGACATCAAAGGTGGAGGAATGAGGGGCAGGTGAAAACAGGGCGACTTCAACTTCTACGTTACACATATGTAAACAGGCCATGGTTACTTCCTGAAATGTAGAGCCTACACTTTTCCACTGCGAGCGCTGGTTCGAAAAACGCAGGGAACTGGAAACACAGAATGGAGAAGTTTTTCCTGGAACAATAGTCCAGAGGATGTTGGAGAACGAAAGAGACTGAAAGCGGGGATGATATAGGAAAAAGATGGACAAGAAGCGGTGTATTGTATGAATGCGGTGGTCTGGACTCAGACAATGAAGATAAAATGGATAATAAACAGATATGAGGTCCAACTCGAAGTAATGCCGGAGTGGTTCCGAAGTGGAATTAATTCTTCGTCCAGCACCGGAAGACTATAAACACAACACGGATTGAAACTCTCAGTTCTGATTTGTGTGGTGTTCATTGTCGTTACGAGAAACAGCTCAGCTGTCCACAGGTTGCAGATAGTGGGATAGTCCACATATGAAGTAGCTGCATTTGCAGTTGCGGACAATCAGCGAATAGAGAGTCTCATTAAGAGGCAGCGCCTCTTGCTTAAATACTGACTGCCTATGATACTTGATATGACAAGGCGAGTTATTGGCGCCTTTAAATAACCAATGGCCATAACGTTTACGCGGCGCTTGCTCACCTGTTGGAGCTTGCTCACTTGTAAGACCTTGACAAGGATCTTTACCTCCAAATACAAATCTGCAACAACAAATTTCTTGCGGTAACACAGGCGGAATGAGATGAGTAATTTTCCCGCATTGACCCGCAAAAAAAACCCAGATAAAAAATTCCAGCTTGCTTTTAATAAAGGATAAAAGTCCCGTTGATTTTGTAAGTCTTTGTTCAACAATCAAGCACTTCATTGAAGACAACATAAACTCCAAAGTTTTCCATATCAATTACCTATTCAGAGACTTACCATCTTTCATGGGCATTTGGTCCATGCCGCTCATGTCCATGGCATCGCCCGGGCTGTTGTCATTACCCATAGCACTGGCTGGCAATACTCCAATGGTATCATCCATATCCCCACCACCATCATCACCACCACCGCCACCACCACCATTATCTGCATCACCATCATTCGCATTATCTTTCTGATCTTTGGTATCTCCACCATTTCCGTTATCATTGCCATTTAGAGATGGTAAATAGCCCAAATTTAGGGGACCAGGATATTTGTAGCCATTGTCATTAGAGCTGGCCGCCGCTGCTAAAGAGTAGCCCGAAGCAGGAGGTGAATACGAATTAACTACACTGGTTGGCAATGCCAATTTGTTGGCCTGCGATGGCAAAGGATAATCTACATTATTGGGTGGAAAGGAATACAGATCCTTGGGTGGCACATAGGTGTTGACCAGGTTGGAGGCGGCTGGAGCTTTGCCAGTTGCCGCATACATGGGAGCATGATTGTGAGGATGATGATGATTGTGGTTGTTCGCTTTGATTTGATGAGATGCCACCGCTTCGCTAGGCGTAAATCGATCTCTGATGGCACCTGCAAAGAGAGGACAATCATAATGGTAATGCTAATGGTAATTGTGGCCAAACAGTGGCAATGGCAAAATTCCTTAAATTCTGCTCTCAACCTCCCCGTTTTTGCCATTAAGTGGCGTGTGGTGGTGTTGAGGCTTTATTGCATTTTAATCACTTACCACGACCGCGTAACTTATCAATTTCAGCTCGACTTGGTGGCTTGCGCTGATAACCTGTCGAGGGATACACTGTTTGGGCATACACTTTGCCACCATGGGATGGCGAGGGCGATAATGGTCTCGCTGATGCCATGGGTTTGGCTTTGGTGACCGTGTAAACAGGACGCGGTGCATTTTTGATTAATGGCGTGATAAGTTGACCAAAGGGATATGTCGACTGATAATCGACAGCACGACCTGTAGCTGTGCTCGGCTGCTCCCGTGCTGCCCCATTATCTTCGTCTAGCTGCTGCTGCTGAATGTTTATGGGATTTTGTGTCATTGTCCATGCATTGTTGCTCTTGTCATGGGTGTTGGCATTGCTGTTCATGCCCCCTTGTGTCGCCTGGTAAAGGGGAGCCTCATTAGGGGACGGTGTGATATACAGAGGCTGTGTTGGCCTATCATGACCCAGTTCGTCTGCCTCATTTCGCATTGTTTGTTGTCCATTTGATTGTGGTGGCATTGGATTATATTGTTGAGCCATTAGGCCACCATTTACATCGGCAGCCAGTGACCCTGTTGCAGTTGTGTCCCTGCTTGCAAAAGGTGTGGTGGTGGATATCACATTTTCACTGGAATTGAAACTAAAACGAACGCATATTTTGTTTTAAAATGGACTAAAAGTACGTGCACGCCAAGCAATATGCAATTAAACGAAGATTTAAGCAAATAATAAAAAAAACTGAAATAAAATTTGGAATAAATTTTGTAAAAAAATTGGAATTTAATTTAAATTAAGTTTGAGTTGTACAGAATTTGTTCTAAAATGTTCTAAGGTTTGCAGGAAAGGGTCTTCGATGTGGCACATGACTGGGGTGGATCTAAGGGTCTCAATATTAACTCAGAGAAGTTGAAATCTGTCTGTTCACGATGTGGGCCGTTTCGACGCACAATGTTTCCTGCAAGAGCTACCAATGCATCCAGAAAAAGTCACAGTTTGGTGCGGTTTAGGGGCTGGTGGCATCATTGGACCATATTCTTCAAAGATGATGCGAATCGTAAAGTAATTGTGAATGGTGAGCGCTATCGTGAGATAATATCCAACTTTGTTTTGCCCTATAAGGAAGAGCTTGACTTGCTGGCAAGTGGTTTCAGCAAGACGGTGCCACATGACACACAGCACGGACTTATTGACTTTTCACTTTCGGGACCGGTCAATTGCCAGCCAAGATAGTGCGATCTAACGCCTTTAGACTATTTTTGTGGGGCAATGCTACAGCTCATGTCTATACAGACAAGCGCGCTTCAATTGACGCATTGGAAGACAACATTGAAGCATTTATTCGTGAGATATCGGCCGAAATGTTGGAGATAGTATGCCAAAATTGGACTAAGCATATGGACCATTTGAGGCTCAGTCACGGTCAACATTTGTATGAAAAATCTTCAAACATTAAATTACATGGACCGTACTATCGATTCAAATAAAGATTTCATGCATTTTTCTGAACTTAAGTGTATTTCTTTGAAAAACTTTTCTATAGCTCTTCAAAAATCACCATTTGCTTAGGAGTGATCTTAGACAGGAAACTGAAATGGAAGTGTCATAACCAGGACCGTACCGAGAAGGCTCACAGAAGTCGGACTGGGAGTGACGGAACTCTGGTCATATAGGCAGAGATCCGAGCGATCACGGAAAGCGTGAGGTGGTGTGGTGTTAGCGCGAGGACGACGAGTGTGAACGTCTTTAAGGACAATAACAACCAAGACGGTAGGTTAGGTTAGGTTGAAAAGAGTGTGCGGATATTTACCCTCCAAGACGGTAAGGTCACGGACAGGTCATAAGTCTGATGAGTGGGGAGCTAAGGGCCCAAGATCTTAAATAAAGATATCGGTCTATATCTTTGATAAATCCGAATCTAGATCATGTTTGGCACGTAAAGGAGTCTAATAGAGCTCACTTTTCCAAGTTGTATAAGTCTGATGAGTGGGGAGATAAGTCTGTATGACAACTATTTTTAAATACGACCGATCCGGACTATAATGACAACATGGGGTCTAGCTCAACTCACTGTTTAAAGTTTCAATAAAATCGGGTAGACTTTAGTGGGCTCAAGATCTTAAATAAAGATATCGGTCTATATCTTTGATAAATCCGAATCTAGATCATGTTTGGCACGTAAATGGGTCTAATAGAGCTCACTTTTCCAAGTTGTAGAGAAATCGGATCAAATAAACGCCATTTATTAGCTATGAATATTAATCCGGAAATAGGTCTATATGGGGGACATCAGCATGAAGGTTGAGGGGCTCTGCGCTACTAATTGCACTAAAAGTTAGGAAAACCGCTAAAAAATGTGGCGCTGAGGTTAGCATATCCCTCTATGACATTGAACGCCAGGGCTCGAATCCTGGCGAGAACATCAGAAAAAAATTTTTTCAGAGCTGGCTATCCCCACCTAATGCTGGCAACAATTGTGACGTCCCATACCATGTAAAAATTTCTCCTCAAAGAGGTGTCTCACTGCGGCACGCCTGATTGATTCTTATTTTACTTCACACTGTTTGGTTATTAGTTAAAAAAAAAAATTAATTTTCAGCATCTTAAGCTAAAATGAAACAAATGAAAGCGTGCTAAATTTGGCCGGCCGAATGTTACATACCCTCCACCATGGATAGCATTTGTCGAGTTCTTTGCGCGGTATCTCTTTTTAGACAACCAAGAATAATGAATAAGAACTGTTATGCTATTGGAGCTATATTAAGTTATAGTCCAATTCGGACCATAAATGAATGCCGAACATTGTAGAAGTCATTGTGTAATATTTCAATTCATTCGAATAAGGCGCAATTGCCTTGTAGGGGCTCAATAAGCAAAATCGGGAGATCGGTCTATATGGGAGCTGTATCAAGCTATTAATGAACTCAGACCATATTAGAAATAAATGTTAAAGGTCCTGAGAGAAGGCGTTGTACAAAATTTCTTCCAAATCGGATGAGAATTGCGCCTTCTAGAGGCCCAAGAAGTCAAGATCCCAGATCGGTTTATAAGGCAGCTACATCAGGTGATGTACCGATTTGCGCCATACTTAGCACAAATATTGAAATTGAAATAACAAAACACCTCATGCAAAATTTCAGCCCAATCGGGTGAGAATTGCGCCCTGTAGCTGCTCAAAAAGTCAAGATCCACGATCGGTTTATATGGCAGCTATACCAGGTTATGAACCGATTTGAACCATACCTGGCACAGTTGTTGGAAGTGACATCGAAAAACCACGTGCAAAATTACAGCCAAATCGGCGAAGAATTGCGCCCTCCAAGAAGAAGAAGAAGTCAAGACCCAAGATCGGTTTATATGGCAGCTATATCAGGTTATGAACCGATGTAAACCGTAATGAGCACAGTTGTTGGAAGTGATTCCAAAACGCCTCAAACTTAACCAGGCTGTTGTTAACAAAATTACCCGTTCAAAGTTTCAGCTCAAAATTTCCATTGAAAGTGATTTCAACGGACGGATGGCTAGTTATGTCCATCCGTCGTCTTAAAATTGTACACTGAAAAAAAAGTTGGACGAAATACCAATTTTTTTTTTTACTCGTAGGATTTAAACAATGAAAACGAGCCAAAGAACCAAAACTTTAAAATAAAGATGCTATCTTTAGATTAAGTTTTCTATTTACTAACGGACACGACCATCTGTTTCAATCTCTCATTTATTCTTATTTTACTGCACAGATGACGTCCAGTTATAAATTTTTTTATACCGTTCTCCATACGATGGGAGTTTACTAATTTCGTCATTCTGTTTGTTACTCCTCGAAATATACGTCTAAGGCCCCATAAAGTATATATGTTCTTGATCGTTATGGCATTTTAAGTCGATCCATTCATGTCAGTCCGTCCGTCTCTCTGTCGAAAGCACACCAACTTTCGAAGGAGTAAAGTTAGCAGCTTGAAATTTTGCACAAATGCTTCTTGTTAGTTTAGGTCGGTTGGGATTGTAAATGGGTCATATCGGTCAATGTTTTGATATAGCTGCCATATAAAGCAATCTTGGGTCTTGACTTCTTGAGCCTCTAGAGTGCGCAATTCTTATCCGATTGGGATGAAATTTTGCACGACGTGTTTTGTTATGATATTCAACAACTGTGCCAAGTATGGTGCAAATCGGTCCATAACCTGATATAGCTGCCATATAAACCGATCTTGGATCTTAACTTCTTGAGCCACTAGAGGGCGCATATCTTATCCGATTTTGCAGACATTTTACATGAGGTGTTTTGATTTTCAACAAATCTGTTAAGTATGGTTGAAATCGGATCATAACCTGATATAGCTATCATACAAACCAATCTGCGTTCTACACTTCTTGAGCCACTAGAGAGCGCAATTCTTATGCGATTTGGCTAAAATTTTGCATGATGTGTTTTGCAATGATTTATCACAACAGTGCCAAGTAAGGTAAATTTTTGATTTTTGTCTTTGAACTTCATTTTTGATTTTCTTTCTTTAATAACAAGACGCAAAGTTAAGGATCTGTTAAACTTCCATTTAAAATAACAAATGCTTAATATCAAGGAAAATACATTTCACCAAAGGAAATGTTTCCTTAAAAAGTTGAAAAACTGATCATCTTTAAATTAAGTTTGCTTAACTTTGGCTCTAACCTTTAAAAGTAGGACAACAAATTTTTCAGTGTAAGACTACCTGTTGAAGCGAGTTCAACAAGTTTGTAGTATAAACCTTCCTTGACTTACCACAGAATGCCCGCTCACGAAGAGCACTAATGGATACGTTTCAAAAATTACATTTAAGCTATCTCATTCTCAAACATTCACTCATTTCTCAATTACTCAATACTATTGCACTCCTCTAGTTATTACATTATCGTTCTAATTGGTTTTTTTTTACAACATCTCCCTGAGCATTAATTTGTTTCACATAAGAACCGTTGTAAGAAACTTGGAGTCTACCCTGAATTCAAAGGAAAGTGTGCAACCAGTCAAGTGTATCGCTTTGAAAAGTTAAGCCAAATCTTTGTATAATAAAGCACATTGAAATCTACAAAAGCACTTTTTTATTTCAATAATAAGGCTTCAGCTACAAGGTCAACTCCGTAGTATTACGACAACTCCCGTGCCTCATAGTGGAGTTAAGCGATCCTCTGATCTCATTAGCAGAATCCTGATTCTGCTTCCAAAGCCCTTTGGGTCAACTTACAAAGGCAATTCAACATGGTCCATTCGAGCCTCTTAATCTGATATTAGGAGAAGGTGAAACCAACCGACAGCAAATACAAAACAACAGAAAGCAGTCAGCAAATTCTACGAAAAGACAACATAGAAGGCGGTCACCAGTTCCACCAACTTCATCAGTTTTTTCGGGAAGACAACGCCATCAACTTCTAAGAGGAAGATTTAAATAGAACACGTCCGTAGTTTCTCTGCCAGGATCAACTTCTACAAGAAAGCAACACCTACAAGGAAAACCTGGTTTGGAACATAGCTTCAACCGACAAGAGATGACTTGTTTCAATATAGTAAGGAATAGAAGCGGTAAGTATATGCAGGTGATTGTGTGGTTTTTGTAAGTGATCAAGTGGAGAAGGAGACGAAGATAGGAGTAACAGTGCAACAACACGACTTTAGTACCGGAGTCGTAATGCAAATCAAAAAGAACAACCAAGACTAAACAAATCGAAAATCTATCAATAAAAATTGTGTTAAAAAAAAAAAAAAAAAAAAAAAATATATATCGGAAGGATTTTAATTATTAATGTTATACCTAACATTTATAAGTAAAACAGATGAAAATGAAAATAAAAAAATAAGCGCTCCCGTAGTGGGGAGCCGCGTTGTCATTACATTAACAACACAAACGTTCTCACTATTTTACAAAACGTCATTCTCTCCCAAGATTCCAATCGGGACAACAAAAGAAACCCGAGTGATCGTAATTGCCAGATATGAAACATTCAACTTTTTGAAAGATTACAGACAAATCGTACAAACAATTCCAAATTTCAAAGCAACCAGCTTTTAGATACTACTGCGATGACAGATGTATGAACACATCCAACGAAGGAGACAAACGTCAAAAAAGAAAAAGACATTTAAAGTAGTAGCTCAAAAGAAATATAATATGACAAAAGGTGGTGATAAAAATGGGAAAATTAATAGTTATACAAACGAAGTTTCGATCAGCGAGAAATAAGATTTAATCGGTAATAAACGCCTGCAAAAAGTAAAAAAAAAAAAAAAGAGCTCCAATAAACGGTAGCAAATTCTGTTGACCTCCCGTCTAGTGCAAAATTTTGTTATTTTCCCAAATTAATTGCAAACAATAATGTATTAAACAACGATAACAAATAAAAAGAGTTTACAAGAAGGAGGCCTTTACTGCCCCGTGGAAAAAAAAAAAAAAAAAAAAAGAATCTTGCTGTGGAAATAAGAATTAATGTTTGCATATCGTATTGGTGAAAAAATTATTGATTAACAAAACGATCCTCATTTGGTTATGTGCGATCACTCTTAAAAATAGAGAAGAAATTAACTGTAAAGTGGGAGTTAGCAAGTAGTGAAAAAAAAAACAACAACAACATATACAACAAGCAAGAAGTCAGAGATTATTAACGCTGCCAGCGCTGCAGCTCCTACGATATTCATTTCCCAAGTAATGGTTGTAAACTGGGGTAAGTCAAGCTTTTTTATTATTATCACCAAGCAGACATAAACAACTGATAGCGAACTCTTGCTCTTGTCACTGAACACCCTCTCCCATTTTCGTCACAACAGCCGTCCAATAAATTTTTCAACTTATATTTCGTTATACATGTATCTAGATATAGTACAGAAAACGTCGTAGGCATTGCAAAGATACATTGGGAGACGGGGTTGCCATCAATCATAGAAAGAGAAAATTTACCCGGGAAAACTTATTATTTTTCATTTAATAAGCAACATACGTTGGACATTTATAACAAAAAAAAATATATTCAAAAATACACAAAAATATTCAAATACTTTCGAATAGGAAAACCCAACACAAAAATTTCTATTCATAATGGCCGCGCGTCGAAAGTTTTTATTTGATCTAGATCAACTTATAACGTTTTGCTCAAAATTCGAATCCCAAAAACCAGAAACATTCACCGTACAATTATTGGAAATAAAAGATCTCGAGTTGGAGCGGAGGTGGTCTCAATTAGTATCTAGTTATGAAACACTGGTCTTAGAAGATGAAAAAGAAGTACACGATTATAACGACCAGTACGGTGTTAAATTTGAAGAAGCTAGTTGTATGTACCAAAAATGCAAAGAAGGCACGATGATTCTAATTTGCGCCAAGAGCCAAAAAGCACTTAGTGTAGAACTACCACCACAACAACATGTCCCTTCACTAAAATTACCCCCATGCGACACTCCACTTTTTGAGGGGGGATACTCTCAATGGCCAGCATTTAGGGATATTTTTTCTGCGGTATTTGGCAAACACCCTAGTTTGTCCCCGGCTCAAAAGCTGTACCACCTGCGTGGTAAAACACGAGGTGAGGCTTACGACATCGTCAAGAAATTTGAGCTCACAGACGCGAATTTCAATTTAGCTTGGGAGGCATTGATTAATAGGTACGAAAACAGACGGATTTTAGTAAATCAGCAGATGAAAAAGCTATTTTCTATTCAATTCGCCCAAAACGAAAATCCTAAGTCCATCAGACAAATTCTGAGTTCCATTACTGATAGTTTGGCGATATTTAGGTCATATGGAATTGCAGTAGAAAATTGGGATCCAATACTGATTCACATAGCCTCGTCCAAAATCCCTGATAATACTCTACGAGCATGGGAGGACTCCTTAGATGATCATAAGGAATTGCCTTCGTGGTCTCAAATGGAGAAATTTTTGTCTAAAAGAATAGAGAAGCTGGAGACAATCATTGACTTTCGTAAGCCGAACTCCAGGGAAACGTATAATTCAAAGGCAAACTCCTTTCAAGTTTCCGAGACGGAGAACCAAACCAAGCCCTTTTGCAAAACATGCAATCAACATCATTCGCTGATGGTATGCCAAAACTTTAAGTCTTTAGCGCCACAGGATCGCATTCAATACGCCATGGAAAACAAATTGTGTTTGAACTGCCTTTCACAAAAACATTTTAAACCAAATTGCACCAGCAGGAGATCGTGTTCTATCTGCAACAAAAAGCACCACACAATGCTTCACCTCGAGTCTAAAAGTACAAATTCGTTAGATACTTCTCAGAATTACGAAACGATAGATACGACTTCACAAGATGTTCCTACCACATCAAGACAGTCCAATGAAAACTCATTTTTGAACACCACCATAGCCAATTATGAAATAAACACGCTGTTCTCGCAGAATGAAGGTACTACTATTCTTCCGACTGCTCGAATTCATTTAGAACACGGTGGAGAACTATTCACAGTCCGGGCACTGTTAGATACCGGATCGGAGAAAAGCTTCATAGCCAAGCGCATTCAGCAGAAACTGATGATTCCTTTGGAAAAGCACAACTCCCAAATTTCCGGACTGGGAGGCACTATAGTAAGCAGCTGCAAGGGAAAATGTTTGCTAACGTTAAAATCTACTTATTCCGACTTTAGAATTCAAGTTAAAGCACTAGTAGTGTCAAGTCTAGCTCACTTTTTGCCTTCGCGACCCATTAGATCTACACTTATCCAGCAAGTACAACATTTGAGTCTCGCAGATCCTTTTTTCTATAAACAAGCACCAATAGAAATGATAATTGGAAGCGATTATCTTCCCTTCATTAACAAAACCGGAATGACTGTACAAATTGGGAATGGCATCGAAGCTCGAGAGTCTCAGTTTGGGTGGTACTTATCAGGACCCACAGAATCCGAGTACATTAAGACATTCTCAACCCTTGCGACTGCTTCAGACAATGCAGCTCTACAAGAACAGCTGAAAAGATTCTGGGAGTTGGAGGAGGTTGGAAAGCCAAAGCCTACATCAGATGCTGACATCTGGTGTGAAAACTTCTACAAATCCACAACGTATCGAGATCAAGAAGGTCGATACGTAGTTCGACTACCTTTCATACAGGAATTTCCTGACGAAAAATTCCTTGGGTCTTCGAGACATATGGCATTCGCCCAGTACTGCAGAATGGAGAAACATTTAAGCAAAAATCAAGAACTAAAATATGAATACGACAAAGTTCTCAGAGAATATATTGCGTTAGAACACATGGTCCCTGCAAAGCCGAAAGAAGAAAAATCACCAAAGGTCCACAACTACTTCTTGCCCCACCATGCCGTCATCCGGCCAGAAAGTAAATCTACCAAAGTACGCGTGGTGTTCAACGCCTCTAAAAAGACTACCTCTGGACTATCATTAAATGACGTTTTGCATGCTGGGCCAATCTTACAACAAGACTTAATGAAAGTTCTTCTCAACTGGCGATATTATCGGTACGTATTTAACGGTGACATCCAAAAGATGTACCGTCAGATATGGATCCATGAAGACGATCAGCAATACCAACAAATTCTATTTCGTACTTTCGAAGACAAAGCAGTGGAGGTCTTTCGCTTAAAAACAGTTACATTTGGCGTGAATGCGGCACCCTTTCTCGCCATTCGTACTCTTTTGGAGCTAAGCAAAGATTGTAAGAATCTATACCCCAAAGCCTCAAACATATTACAAAATGAGATCTATGTAGACGATGTCTTGTCAGGCGCTCATTCCCTCGAGGAAGCCAAAGTTAAACAAGAACAACTCGTTAGATCCCTTTCTTCTGCGGGATTTTCATTAAAAAAACACACAGCAAACAATAAGATTCTGTTAGAAAGCTGGCCCCGCGAAGATCTTCTTAGCGAAGAATTCCTGAATATCGAAGATCAAAGTTCTATTAAAACTTTAGGCGTTCGGTGGAACGCGATGGCCGATTTCTTCTATTATACAGTTGAACCTATCGAAATTGATCAGTTCACTTCGAAAAGGAAAATACTATCCACCATAGCGAAGCTATTCGATCCACTTGGTTGGTTGGGCCCAACTATAGTCATCGCAAAAATGCTAATGCAAGACCTATGGGAAGAAAGGCTAGAATGGGACAAAAGTGTACCAGCGCCCATCCTTCAACGCTGGTCATCCTTTGTTGAAAATTTACAACATGTATCAGACATACAAATTAAAAGATGGATTCAATTCTCGCCTCAAGCGTCAATTCAAATTCATGGGTTTAGTGACGCCTCAGAGAAGGCGTATTGTGCAGCGGTATACATCCGAGTTGTTCATCCAGATGGCGACATTTATTCAAACCTATTAGTCTCCAAAACAAAAGTGGCGCCCTTAAAAAGAACCACGATCCCTAAATTAGAACTATGTGGAGCAGACTTGCTAACGAAATTAATCAAAAGTATATCAAATGACGTACAGATAGAACACAAATTATTTCTTTGGACGGACTCATCCATTGTCCTTGGATGGCTACAAAAGTCCCCACAGACATTAAAGACCTTCGTGGCCAATAGGATTAGTGACATATTAAGCGTGGTAGATATAAGTCAGTGGAATTACGTAAAAACTGACGAAAATCCAGCTGATCTTGGTTCACGAGGGTGCGCTCCTCTAGATTTGTCGACATGCCAACTTTGGTGGCATGGGCCTTCGTGGCTGTCTCAACCGCACCAGCACTGGCCAAAACCACGAACATTTGAGCCTACAGATCTCGAAGCGAAACGAGTCTGCAGTTATCACACCTCAGAAAACGCAGAAGAAATTATTTCCAGGTTCTCATCATTCAATCGATGTCTTAGAGTTATATGCTATATCTTCAGATTTTACCAGTCATCGAAAAGGAAAGAAACATTTTCAAGTACACTCTTACGGCACGACGAGATTGATTTCGTGAAACGTCGTCTAATCCACTTATCACAAAAAGTCGCGTTTCCAAGAGAACTTGAAGCTCTGTGCGAGAAAAAGCCAATTAGCAAGAAAAGCAAAATTCTCGCGATTAATCCAGTTATCGACGATACCGGTCTATTGAGAGTAGGCGGCAGGCTAACGAATTGTGGTCTTAGCTATGAAGAAATTCATCCAATCATTCTACCTGAAAAATCGAAATTGGCTGAACTTATGATAAAATTCACCCATCGTATCCTTTTGCACGCTGAGCATCACACCATGCTCCGAGCAATTCGCCAAGGCTTTTATATCCCTCGAGTTAAAAATATTATCCGCCAATGTATTCGTAATTGTAAACCATGTACTATCGTCAAGCATCGTTTCCAAAATCAGATAATGGCATCGCTTCCACCTGAGCGCGTCCAATTCTCCTTGCCTTTTACGTTTACCGGTGTCGATTTTGCGGGACCTTTCAATATTCGAGCATCGAAAGTCCGAAATTCAAAAACGTTGAAAGGATATGCAGCCGTATTTGTGTGCTTCTCCACTAAGGCCGTCCACTTGGAGACTTGCTCGGAATTATCCTCCGAAGCATTTATCGCGACGTTTTCCCGCTTTACCGGAAGGCGAGGTCTTCCAAAGACAATTTTTTCCGACAATGGAAGGAACTTTGTCGGTGCAAGCTATAAGCTTCTAAAAGAACACCATGAATTCTTAAAATCTGCCGAACAATCTCTGGTTGAAAAGTATGCTACTCATGGTTTTAACTGGTCCTTCATTCCACCCTACGCACCGCACATGGGCGGATTATGGGAAGCGGCCGTTAAAAGCATGAAAACCCATTTAAAAAAAGTTGCCGCTTCTCATACACTAACATTCGAGGAACTTACAACACTTTTGATAATGGTCGAATCAATATTAAACTCCCGTCCCTTATCGCCTATATCCGGAAATCCTAATGAGCTAAACCCATTAACTCCGGGCCACTTTCTTCGCGGTGCACCAATTATCGTCGAGCCCTCTCAAAACATTGCACAAGACAACATTTCACTGTTAAATCGTTGGGAACGGCTAAAGGCACTGCAACAAATTTTCGCGCGACGATGGAAGACGGAGTATATTACTGAATTACAACGTCGCATTAAATGGAAAACCACAAAAAATAATATTAAAATCAATGATTTTGTTGTGATTAAAGACGAGTTACTACCCCCTACCGACTGGAGGCTTGGAAGAGTCACAAAAGTTCACTATGGCTCCGACAACAACGTCAGAGTAGCCGAAATATTGACACAAAGTGGAACCATCACTCGACCAATCGTTAAGCTATGTGTTTTACCGACTCAAAACACTACGCCAACTGAATGATCACTTATAATATACCATTTATTCACTTGTATATGCTCCTTTCTATTCTTTACTTTCAGATCGTCAATGCCAGTCGCTACCATTACCTAGTGCAGTGAATACCCACGACACTGTTGATTTGAAGGAGTGGCCTCACTTTGAGGCGGGAATATGTTGAAGCGAGTTCAACAAGTTTGTAGTATAAACCTTCCTTGACTTACCACAGAATGCCCGCTCACGAAGAGCACTAATGGATACGTTTCAAAAATTACATTTAAGCTATCTCATTCTCAAACATTCACTCATTTCTCAATTACTCAATACTATTGCACTCCTCTAGTTATTACATTATCGTTCTAATTGGTTTTTTTTACAACATCTCCCTGAGCATTAATTTGTTTCACATAAGAACCGTTGTAAGAAACTTGGAGTCTACCCTGAATTCAAAGGAAAGTGTGCAACCAGTCAAGTGTATCGCTTTGAAAAGTTAAGCCAAATCTTTGTATAATAAAGCACATTGAAATCTACAAAAGCACTTTTTTATTTCAATAATAAGGCTTCAGCTACAAGGTCAACTCCGTAGTATTACGACAACTCCCGTGCCTCATAGTGGAGTTAAGCGATCCTCTGATCTCATTAGCAGAATCCTGATTCTGCTTCCAAAGCCCTTTGGGTCAACTTACAAAGGCAACTCAACACTACCATTAGCGTCACCGACCAATTTTTCTGGGGATGCTTAGCCCACCCCTCAGAGGCCTTTCTTCACTTGCGACGACGACTAAGAATAAGAATATAGACATTCTTAACGGGGTCGGCAATGTATCCTTTGTAGGGTCGGAAATGAAAAACGATGGTGGGTATATACTTTCGATGGTTTTATACTTCTCGGCGAGTCTTAAAAAATTTCTTTCGGGGCATGTTATATCCACTTGACAAACAATTTTGTGCATACCTTTTTGGAAATACCAAATCCAAGTTTAAAGCTTTATAAATTTTGGGACCTTCTCCACTATGACCACTGCCGCTGGTCGATACCTGTGTATATCCTTCTGAAGAGTGTAGTTGGCCATGTACAAATACAAACACCATGAGCAGCCATTTGGCTGCTTTTCGATAAATCATAGTTTCCAACAGGAATGCAATTATTTGCTATCGATTTTTTGAAAACAAAAAACTCTCTATGGCTTTAACCACTATAATAAAAAAGTTTTCACTTCTGTTTTTTTTTTCTCTGAATAGCGTATGATTAATTAAATGCAGCAAAATGCACTTCCGTTTCCTTTAGAATGGTTCGTGGTATTGTCGTGGTTTCCGTTAAACTAACATTGCACTTCGTTTATTAATCGCAAGCGTTTCACGTTCGCACTAGCCTCGAGGTTATTTACAACTGAAATATGATCTATAAACTGAAATTGTGATGATGAAAAGTTTTTAGTTTTATGCCTCGTCTACCACAGATTGGGATGTGTGGGGCCGGCTGTGATGTGACTGATGTTGGTGTTGGCAAGAATACCAGAAAGCCTTAACTGGTCAGCTAACCCATAAAAGTTTCTTTCCAAACTGCAGTGACTGCCCTGATTTTACTATATACAATGCCTTTATATGTATGTGTGTTCAATGTGTGATTTTGAGCCATTTATCACTGTTTTATGCTTTCCATTGCTATTTTCGCAGAAGATAGTTCTTCCTCCTATGTTCATGATGCTGCTGGGCTGGCTGCCTACTTGGTCACTTTCTTTCGTCGGCCACGTGCTAATGAATCTTTGGTGATTCTCACCCAGCAATATATTGATGTGTATGTATGTGTGATTGTTTGTTATCTGAAATACTTTGTAAGACTAGCAGCTGGCTATGTCCATAGTTCGTGCGTGCAGCATAGGCCCAGTTTAATCAAGTTATCATATTGTCATGTGTTCACACCTTTCAAAATGAGGCCTAAGGATATAATAGCACAATGGAATGTGTGGCTTTGTCTCTAAGCCTATGTGGCCTTGATCTATTTCAAAAAAAAAAAAAAAAAAAAATAGAAAACCAATAAGAAAAGCCAAAAGTCGGGCGGAGCCGATTATATAATACCCTACACCACCGAGTATACGTAATACTTTTAACATATAGCACTTATATCCATATTTAGTCAGTCTTTAATTTTGCATACCTTTTGAAATATCGAATAAAACCTTCTACGATTTTCTTACGATAGTACGAAAATTGTGGCTTATACTGCCTTAGAAGTCGAAACGCATAAATGATATATATGGGAGTTTTATCTAAATCTGATTCGATTTTGATGAAATTTTGCACACATATTGGGATGTCAATTAAAACATCTCATAAAAAATTTTGTGCCGATCGGACCAAATTTGTAGCTACTACAGCCTTAAAGGTCGAAATGATTAAAAGATATATATGGGAACTTTACCTAAATCTGGTTCGATTTTGACGACATTTTTGTGTGCATGTAGTGCGACGTCAAATAAAACATCTCCTGCAAAATTTTGTAAGGATTGGACCAAAATTGTGGCTGCTACAGCTTTAAAAAGGCACAACGGATGAAAGATATATATGGGAGCTATATCTAAATCTGAACCGATTTTTTTTTAAATCAAAAGCGTTCGTCCGTGGACCAAAAAAGAGACTTATGCAAAATTTTGTGAAAATCGGACAACAAATGCGACCTGTACCTTGATTTCAAGAATACATGGATAGACAGACAGACGGACATAGCTAAATCGAATCAGGATGTTATTCTAAGCCGATCCGTATACTTATCGATGGGTCTAGCTCTTCTCCTTCTTAGCGTTGCAAACAAATGCACAAATCTATAATACCCTGTACCACAGTGGGGGTGTAGGGTATAAAAATCGGTTATTTCCTAACCCAACAAAGAAACAAGTAAAAAGGCGTTAAGTTCGGCCGGGCCGAACTTTGGACACCCACCACCTCGGGTACATATGTAAACCACCTATCGTCAAAGTCCGGTGAAAAAATTCATACCTTGGCCCCATACCAGCTATATGGAAATATATCCCTAATAAGAACAAGTCATTGTTCAATTGTGTATAACAAAATATTTGCCTTTTAAGTAGCTATATCTAAAAATAAACCGATCTGAACCATGTACGACACAGATGTCGAAAAGCCTAACATAAGACACTGTTTCGAATTTCAGTGAAATCGTATTATTTTGTGGGGCCAAGACTTTAAATCGAGATATCGGTCTATATTCAAATCTGGACCCATCTGGGCCAAATTGAAGAAGTATGTCGAAGGGCCTAACACAACTCACTGGCCCAGATTTCGGTGACACCGGACAATAAATGCGCCTTAAATCGAGAGATCGGCCCAAAACCTTAAATCAAGAGATCGGTCTATATGGCAGCTATATCCAAATCAAGACCGATCTCTGCCATATTACAGAAGTATGTCGAGAGGCTTAACTCACTATCCCAAATTTCGTCGACATCGGACAATAAATGCGCCTTTTATGGCCCCAAAACCTTAAATCGAGAGATCGGTCTATATGGCAACTATATCCAAATATGGACCGATCTGAGCCAAATCGAAGAAAGATGTCGAAAGGTCTAACACAACTCACTGTTCCAAATTTCAGCAAAATCGGATAATAAATGTGGCTTTTATGGGCCTAAGACCCTAAACCGACCGATCGGTCTATATGGGAGCTATATCAAGATATAGTCCGATATAGACCATCTTCGAACTTAACCTGTGCAAAATTTCAGCTCAATATCTCTATTTTAAAAGATTGTAGCGTGATTTCAACAGACAGACGGTCGGGCATGGCTAGATCGTCTTAGATTTTTACGCTGATCAAGAATATATATACTTTATATGGTCGGAAATGGATATTTCGATGTGTTGCAAACTTAATGACAAAATGAATTTTCGCCCATCCTTCGATGGTGGGTATAAAAATGATTTTCCTAATATTTTATCACCATTTAGCGAATAGAAGTGGATTTTAATGGTTTTTACATAAAATCGCACTTTTGGATTTGTGTTACAAAATTTACTATTTTCTTATATTTGTAACGAATTTTGATAACACATTAAATAAACTTTCTTTGCTATAGTCTGGTATATTTATAAACACGTTTTACGCATTAGAAAAAATGCAGTAATTTATTTTTGGCTTTTTTGGTCTTCTTTAACCAGCTTCCTTTTCAACCATTCATTATTTTGTGCCATATTTCCATGTCAATCATAGACATCTGTGTGCCTATGAAATAAGCACGAGTACTTTCCGACATTTCACAAGGAAACGCCTTCCAACTAATATTGACATATACATTCCTGTTCCGGTTCTCGAAAACGCAAAACGAAAGATTTCCATTGCATACATCTTGCCTATGGTAATAAAGTTTTTATATACTAAGAGGAATCTCAGGTGATATGAAACCATAAATGAAGAAGATTTAGAGAGTATGGGCGAAACATTTATTTTCGTTTTTCCAAAACGGGAACCAGCCTGATAAACTTCAACTTCATATACTCGTAGGAAATATCCTTTCAATTAATGTTATTCAGATTGCGTAATTTAGTGTGTGCTTTAATCTTTCCATCACTTTTGGGTGTAGCACGTTTTTCGTTCCATATAATTCCTAAAGGATAATTAGTTTTGAAATATCCAATTAAGTTATGCGATAAGGTATACTACAAGTTTTTATCGAGCAACATAGTTCCTAAAAGTAGGCCACATATTTAAGATAAATTTTAAAATAAACATTGTATGTATTTAAGGTAAATAGTGAGATACAATGATTAATTGATAGTCTGACCAAAGATGCGGAGACAAAATGTTTCGACAAAAAAAATTATTAATTCTAAAGATTATTTCGAATAAAAAAATATGTTGTAATTTTTATGGTAGACTGTTGTATTCAATTTTGGTGTTTTAAAATTAAGCTCGACATTTTTTGTTATACCCTCCCCCAAGGATGGGGTATACTAATTTCGCCATTCTGTTTGTAACACCTCGAAATATGCTTCTAAGACCCCATAAAGTACATATACTCTTTCTTTCGAAGGAGTAAAGCTAGACGCTTGAAATTTTGCACAAATACTTTATATTAGTGTAGGTCGGTTGGGTTTGTAAATGGGCCAAATCGGTCCATGTTTTGGGTAAGCTGCCATATAAATCGATAATAGGTCTTGACTTCTTGAGCCTCTAAAGGGCGCAATTATTTTAATTTTGCACATGGTGTATCGGTATTACTTCCAACAACTGTGCGAAGTATGGTCGAAATCAGTGTAGATGCCACATAAACTTATCTTGGATCTTGACTTCTTGAGCTGCTAGATAGCGCAATTCTTATCCGATTTGGCAAAAACTTTGTACGCGGTGTTTTGTAATGACTTCCAACATATGTGCTAAATATGGCGCAAATGGGTACATAACCTGATATAGCTGTCATATAAACCGATCAGGGATATTGACTTCTTGAGCCTCTGGAGGGATTAAAGGAATGTTGAGTTGAATATACCCCATTCATCGGTGGTGAATACGCATTAAGTTTGGATTGTCGGAACTAGGGATACCAACGCAACTAATGTATATTATACCCAAATTTTGTCGAAATCAGATGCGTCGTTATGAACCTAAGAAGTTTGTGAGGGAGATCGGACTTTATAAAGCTTTATCAAATTAATTGGTCGTTCCAGGCCAAATCGGGAAAGGATGTCGGATGTCCAAATATGCGGCAAGGATGGCGAGGTGTCTAATGAAATGCAATGTTAAAAATTTTAGAGAAATCCGAAAACAAATGAGTTTTTCATTGACCCAGTATCTTAAATCGGATAGTCGCTGTATGTGATAGTCATTTCAATACACTGTAACAAATTTCACTTTAAACCGAAAGATCACAAATGTGGTCGGATCTAGATTCTAAATGTTAGCGAAATTAACGCATATCGGACGAAAGGCATAAGACATACCTTAACCGATTTGTTCGAAATTAATACCGTTTGCCTTATTTTCTTAGCAAAAAGATATAAATAAATGTAAATAACTGTTAATCTTTCTGTTGAATTTAATTAGTATGCCCCAAGCTTATTGTAGTGAGAAGAGGAAGGGCCCTTAACCAAAACAGCCTGACAGATTTAACCCCAAAATTCAAATTTCTCTCCGCCAAAAAAAATCCTTAAATGTTTTCGACCCTCGAGTTGTTGAAAACAATTATATTGTAAATGAAACCGCATGGAAATAATAAAAATAATAATTATAAAATGGCAGTGGCAATAAATAAATATTTAATAAATGCGACCGTGTCGACCGAGCCGTTTCAAACTTAAACATAAATACCTCTATGAATGGGCCTAATGAAAATATAAACATAAATTTTTCATTAAATGCGAGAGTAATTGCATTAAAATACGAGTACAACTAGGCATTGCCATTTCATTCCAAATGAACAGTTTCGAATGGGCAAAGCAGCCAACTTCTATTAAATGCAAATATAAACATAATAAATGGCCCTATTGCATACGCACGTACGCAACCAAATTAAAACATTCATTTCGAATGTTTCAACAAATAGTACCAGGAGTCAAGAGTGGGACAAGTATTACTCAAATTTTTGAAAAATTTCATAGTAGAAGCAATGACCTTTAGGAAGCTTAGCAGGAGGCTAAATGAAAATTAAAACCAAAAATTTAGTTCAGCTATGTCATTAAAAGAGTATCACTTTTTATTTCATTGCTTGTGGAAGATTTACTTCATTTGTCCCATAAGTAAAAGTGCTATCAATAAATGTTCATTTTATTTACTGTTCGATTTAACAATAAATTGGAGCATCACAAAAAAAAAAAGAATACAAAATCTTAATCAAGAATGGAACTTCTACGATTATGGATGCTAAAAAAGAAAGTTGTTTTCTTTTCCTCCATGACCTATATAGACCATCGATCATCTATGCTAATTGTTGAAGTCAATAAACAAAGTCCCATAACAAAATTACTTGGGCACGAGTGCAGCACAGGTCTGTGTTATTCAAGGGAAATCTTAAGAAATATTCCCAAAAGTTCTGTACCAAACACTGATGACACATTGTAAGTTATTTCAATTGTTGGGGGGAACAGTTAGGAAATAGTTTAAATGCAAAG
Organism: Stomoxys calcitrans; assembly: GCF_963082655.1. Lineage (NCBI taxonomy): Eukaryota > Metazoa > Arthropoda > Insecta > Diptera > Muscidae > Stomoxys > Stomoxys calcitrans. Next base: position 197,385,175 of record NC_081554.1, on the reverse strand, counting down.
TAAACATGGTGTTACTATTCTAAACGTTGCAAATTATTTCGCCTCAAATACGTAGACTCAAAACTGAACAACATGCAAAAAGAATCAAAGAAAAAATCTGTAATTTTTGAACATATGTTCATAAAATATCTGTTCCGTAGATATTTTATGAAATGATCGTGGGAATTCCAGAAGTGTTACCCAGACTATGTAAAAATGTGGGCTATATCGTCCTTACAATATTTTGTTTGGACCCTGACAGGCGCATTTTTGGTTCAATTTGACCGACCTCTTGATTTGGCGCAATCCAAATTGGATAAGGTTTTAGTTTTTATAAACGAAATTGTACACAATAACTTGTCAATATCGATTTTTTGTTCGTCTTTGTATGAAAAGTTTAGCTTGTTATTTACTTTGTACGGCTGTGTACAATAGTAACCTGCTACACAGAAAAAATATCCTAAAAAATGTTTTCAATTAAAAATGTAATTGCAATTAAAAATGTTTTCAATTAATAATTTATTGAATCAATCATTTTTTAAATGAATCCGTATTTTTTTCAATTACGATCGTGATTGAAATTTTGGCAATTTTCAATTAAATAATTAATTGATTCAATAATTTTTTTATGTATCCGGACTTTTTTCAATTAAGACCGCAATTGAATTTGGCAATTTTCAATTAAAAAATTAATTGATTCAATAATTTTTTTAATTGAATCTGAACTTTTCTTCAATTATGATCGTGATTGAAATTTTTAAAATTTTCAATTATAATGTTAATTGATTCAATAATTTTTTTAATTGAATGTTAAAAAAATTTATATATAAAATGTGATTCATTGAAAAATAACGACCAAGGCCACTAACTTTTTTCCTTTTTGTCACTCAATTCGTTCGCCAATTCACTGAAAACAATTGATTTTGCAGACAAAAAAAATGTGCTTTCGTTGAATTAGCGAACGCATCAATTGATATTATCATTTTCGTGATAGAAGCAGTTTCAATTAAAAAATTAATTGAATCAATTAATTTCATGTTTAAAACCGATTTTTATTTTTTCTGTGTATTGAAAACCATTCCCTAATTTCAATAGCGTTCCAAGCGAAACGATCTTCTGCGCTCATTTTATAATCTCTGATACCAATTTTTGAGGTGTGTCCCACCACTTGATCTTTCCATCGGGTTTTTGGTCGTCCCGGTTTGCGTAAACAACCGTGTTTGCCTTCAGAAATGATGTATATCTAAATCTGAACCGATTTCTAGCAAACTTCTTAGATATTGTGGTAGTCGTCGTGAAAAGCGCTGTACAAAATTTTGGCAAGATTGGTCAATAAATGCGCTTGCAGCGATTTTTGGAGGGAAAATCGTGCGATATATATGTATGAGAGCTATATCTAAATATAAACCGATTTCTAGAAATTTCACTCGTAATGTCACGTCGTAATGTCATAAGAAAATCCTTCCTGCGAAATTTCGAGAGAATCGGTTTTTGGCAAGATTGGTCAAACAATGCGCTTGCAGTGGCTCTTGGAGTGAAAATCGGGCGATATACATATATGACAGCTATACCTAAATCAAAGTCGCTTTCTATGAAATTCACCAGTAATGTTGAGAGTCATAAGAAAATCCTTCCTGCGAAATTTCGCATTTTAACAAATGACCATTTTATTTCATTATTACTGCCAATCGGACGATCATTTATATGGGAACTATATATAAATCTGAACCGATTTCAACAAAATTTTGTAGATATTGTGGAAGTCGTCGAGGAAAGCGTTGTGCAAAGTTTTGGTAAGATTGGCCAATAAATGCGCTTGCAGTGGCTCTAATAGTGAAAATCGGGCAATATATATGTATACATGAGAACTATATCTTAATCTGAACCGATTTCTATGAAATTCACCAGCAACGTCGAGAGTCATTAGAAAATCCTTAATGCCAAATTTCGAGAGAATCGGTTAACAAATGACCATTTTATTGCATTATAACAGCAAATCGGAAAAACATAGATATGGAAGCTATCTCCAAATCTGAACCGATTTTTTCCAATTTCAGTAGGCTTCGTCTCTAGGCCGAAAAACATGCCTGTATCAAATTGGAAGACGGTCAGATGAAAACTGCGACCTGTAGTTTGTGCACAAATTAAAATGGAGAGACGGACAGGCAGACAGACAAATGGACATAGCTAAATCAGAAAGTGACTCTGAGTCGATTGGTATACTTATCAATGGATCATCTCTCTTCCTTTTGGGTGTTAGAAACAAATGCACTTAGTTGTGATACCCTGGACCAAAGTAGTGGTGTAGGGCATAAATATACATATACAAAATGTAACTTAAATCATCATCTTTTAGTGTCTTTTTTTAATTTTCTTTATTTTTAAACAAACTGCGTTTTTGTAAATTTATTGTACACTGAATGCGATTACAGACAAAAACATACTCTCTCCCCGACGGGGAATTGAACCCCGGTCTCCCGCGTGACAGGCGGGGATACTAACCACTATACTATCGAGGATACCCTGTGGGACCTGGCGAAAAAACAAAATTTAAGTTTAATCCCAATAATATTTCGTTGACATTTGATTAAAAAGCCAAAAAAATTATCAAAAAAAGGATTTGCTTAAAAAAAGTTATATATAAATCCTCCCCGACGGGGAATTGAACCCCGGTCTCCCGCGTGACAGGCGGGGATACTAACCACTATACTATCGAGGATGCCTGTGGAACTTGTGGAACAAAATTATGTTGAATCACAATGAAATTCGATGACCTTTGATTCAAAAAAAGAGATAAAGACAAAGCCAACAATTTTTGTTTTAAAAGACAACCTGATGATTTCTTAAAAAAAAGATAAAAAATAAATCCTCCCCGACGGGGAATTGAACCCCGGTCTCCCGCGTGACAGGCGGGGATACTAACCACTATACTATCGAGGATACCTGTGAACCCTGGGCGAAAAAACCTAATTTAAGTTTAAATCACAATCAGTTTCGATGGCATTTGATTGAAGAAAGAGATAAGGATAAATCCAATTTTTTAAACAAAATGCTGCATAGAGTTTTCTTAAAAATAGTAAAAAAAACAACCTCTCCCCGACGGGGAATTGAACCCCGGTCTCCCGCGTGACAGGCGGGGATACTAACCACTATACTATCGAGGACTGTGCGGCGTCTGCTGAATAAAACATAGCTTGAATATAAAATGCGCTTTCTGGCCTTAGTGCATATTTTTGGGACAATTCGACATCGAGAGCTAATTATGCAAAATTATCAGACAAAACAACAGCAATCAGCGAAAATTTTAAGCATTTCAAAATCATAATAGTCTGCAAAAACATGAAGCATTCAAAATATGCATAAAAACAATTAATATGGATTTTGTGTTCTTTATTCCGCTATTCAGAAGTTGAATAAGCATCATTAAGAGCAAAGAATTTGGTGAAGGGGGATGGATGATTGAACATTTTCATATTTTTGTTAAACGGGTTAGTGAGTTCAAAAAACCTAAAGTCTCCCCGACGGGGAATTGAACCCCGGTCTCCCGCGTGACAGGCGGGGATACTTACCACTATACTATCGAGGATATCCCGCTGAAACTTGTAAAATTTGTGTATAAACTTTATAATTTCAAAGGTTAATTGTTTTAATAAATTAATTATAATCCAAATATATATAATAACTGGCTGGCTCGGTCTGTTTCACTATATCATAAAGTGGCTTTTTATACCCACCATCGAAGGATGGTGTTTATTTTGTCGTTCCGTTTGCAACACACAAATAATTTTTTTTGCAAATGACATCGAAATATCCATTTCCGACCCTACAAAGTACATATATTCCTGATCGTCGTAAAAAACTAAGACCACCTAGCCATGTCCGTCCGTCTGTCTGTTGAAATCACGCAACAATCTTTGACTAGTAAAAGCGTGCTAAGTTCGGCCGGGCCGAATCTTATATACCCTCCACCATGGATCGCATTTGTCGAGTTCTTTTCCCGGCATCTCTTCTTAGGCAAAAAAAGGATAAAAGAAAAGATTTGCTCTGTAATTAGAGCGATATCAAGATATGGTCCGGTGCGGACCAAAATTAAATTACATGTTGGAGACCTGTGTAAATTGTCAGCCAATTCGAATAAGAATTGCGCCTTTTGGGGGCTCAAGAAGTAAAATAGAGAGATCGATTTATATGGGAGCTGTATCAGGCTATAGACCGATTCAGAACATAATAAACATGTATGTTGATGGTCATGAAAGGATCCGTCGTACAAAATTGCATTCCAAACGGATAAGAATTACGCCCTCTAGAGGCTCAAGAAGATTAAGATCCCAGATAGGCTTATATGACAGCTATATCAGGTTATGAAACGATTTGGGCCCTATTTGGCACAATTGTTGAAAGTCATAATAAAATACGTCATGCAAAATTTCAGCCAAATCGGATAGGAATTGCGTCCTCTAGCGGGTCAAGAAATCAAGATTCAAGATCGTTTTATATGGTAACTATATCAGGTTATTGACCGATTTGAACTTAGCACAGTTGTTGGAAGTGATAGCGAAACACGGCGTGTAAAATTTCATTCCAAACGAATAAGAATTGCGCCCTCTAGAGGTTCAAGAAGTCAAGACCCAAGATCGGTTTATATGGTAACTATATGAGGTTATCATCTGATTTGAACCATACTTGGCACAGTTATTGGATATCATTACAAAACACGTCGTGCTAAATTTCATTCCAATCAGATAAGAATTGCGCCCTGTAGAGGCTCAAGAAGTCAAGACCCAAGATCGGTTTATATAGCAGCTATATCAAAACATAGACCGATATGGACCATTTACAATTCCAACCGACCTACACTAATAAGAAGGAATTGTGCAAAATTTCAAGCGGCTAGCTTTACTCCTTCGAAAGTTAGCGTGCTTTCGACAGACAGACAGACGGACGGACATGGCTAGATCGACATAAAATGTCACGACGATCAAGAATATATATACTTTATGGGGTCTCAGACGAATATTTCAAGTAGTTACAAACAGAATGACGACATTAGTATATATCCAATGATATGATAGCAACATATCCAAAATTCAGCCCGGCCGAAACGGCCAAAGCCGGGCAATGACATAGGAAATGCTCCCACATCTCATCATTCAGTGTATACCACGTCGAAATATTGATCTGCGACTCTATAAAGTATACATATATATTTTTGATAATCTTGACATTTTAAGTCTAAGTCATGTTCGTCTGTCCGCCTGCTCGTCTGTCGAAATCACGATATCAGTCCAACGAATAAAGATATCCGATTAAATTTTGCACAGATATCAACCTATTTAATGTAGGTGTTTGGGGATGGCAAATAGGCCATATATAAACCGATATCCCGATTTGAGATCTTGAGCCTCTGGAAGGCAAATTGTTGTTCGATTTGCTTGAATAGTGCTCCGTTATGACTTCCAACATCGGTGGTAAGTATGGTCCAAAAACGGTCTATAACCTGATGTAGCTCCTATACAAACCTATGTCCCGATAAGTCTTCTACGTCCCAAAGGCTGAATTTACAGAAATATTGCATATAAAGTACACATGTGTCCATCAACTTAGTTCGTTAGTGTAAATTTTGGGTGCAATCCACGGTTGTGGGTTCCCAAGAACCGGCCAAATATAGTACATATTTATAACCACCACCATAGGATGAGGGTATACTAATCTAGTCATAACGTTCGAAATATTCGTCGTTCGTAGTCATATTCGGACCCCATAAAATATATATATTCTTGATTGTCTCGACATTCTGAGTCGATCTAGCCATGTCCGTCCGTCTGTCGAAATCACGATAGCGATCGAAAGCGTTAAGCTAGCGGCTTGAAATTTTCCACAAATTTTATTGGAAATCTTAACAGAACACTACAGCTAAATTTCAGCAAATTCGGAAAAAATGCGGCTTGGAAGAGTCGAATCGGGAGATCGGTTTATATGGGAGCTTATCTAAATCTGAACCGATACAGCCCATTTGCAATCCCCAACGATCTTCATCGATATTAAGTATCTCGTTCGACCACTATCATGATTTCGACAGTCGGACGGACGGTCGACTCAGACAATCGAGACGGTTAAGAATATATATACTCTATGGGGTCTTGGACGAATATTTCGAGGTGTTACAAACGGAATGACTAGATTAGTATACCCCCATCCTATGGTGGTGGATATAAAAACATTTAGACACATAGAATGGAGACACACCTTGAAAACTTTATAAGATTTTCAAAATTCCTCTTAGAGGAGTTATGGTTTCGGAAGTTATGTAAATTTTTTTATTTGGTCAATGCGTTTTCTCCGGTATCACTGAACACATTTTGTTGTCAGCTTGAAAAGAAAATTAAAGTATCTTTTTATTTGAAAAAAAAAAATGGATTTGATTCTTCAAAAAGCTTTCGCAGAATGTGTGCCCGCTATTTAAAGCTTTCGGTTTTTCCATTTCAGATAAACAAATGGCAACAGAATCCATTGTGATTCGCTACGTCTGGCAATTTTTATACCCAACACCGTAGGATAGGGGGTATATTAATTTTGTCATTCCGTTTGCAACACATCGAAATATCATTTTCCGAGGCTACAAAATATATATATTTCGGATCGTCGTAAAATTCTAAGACGATTTAACGATGTACGTGTGTCTGTCTGTCCGTCTGTTGTAATCACTCAGCTGAAATTTGGCACAGATACGTCTTTGTGATGCACGCTGCTTAAGTTCTTGAACGGGCCAAATCGGACCATATTTGGATATAGCTGCTATATAAACCGATTTTCGATAGAGGGTCGAATGTCCATAAAAACTTTATTTTTCATCCGATTTTGCTGGAATATGAAACAGTGGGTAGCTTTAGGCTTCCCGACAACTGACCCAAATGTGGTTCGGACTAAATTTAAATATAGCTACCATATAGACCGATCTCCCGATAAAAGTTCTGAAGACCATAAAAGCTTTATTTATTACCCGATTTCGCTGAAAATTGGAAGAATGGGCAGTTTAAAGCCCCCCAACATCCGATCTAAATATGGTACAGATCGGACTATATTTAGATATAGCTACCATATAGACCGATCTGCCGGTGAAGGGTCTGAAGCCCATAAAAGCTTTATTTTTATCGGATATCGCTGAAATTTGGAACAGTGCGCAGTTTAAAGCCCCCCAACATTCGATCTAAATATGGTACAGATCGGACTATATTTAGATATAGCTCTCTATAGACCAATCTGCCGATGAAGGGTCTGAAGCCCATAAAAGCTTTATTTTGTAACCGATTTCGCTAAAATTTGAAACTGAGTTTTTTTTAGCTTCCTGACACCCGACTTGAGTATGTGTGTGTATGCCCATCGCTGCATTATACTATCCAGGGCTTCTTTCTGTTTTGACTCCAAAACCTATTCTTCTTAATTCTTAGTTGCTTAAATGCCTTTATAATAAGGTTGGAATATTCACATCCATAAAATTAGTTCATTTCAAGCCGGAGGAGTACTCCTGCTCTGTTCTTAAAAAACTTATTAATCTAATGAGTTGGATAAACATTTTACTACGCCAAAATTCAGACACCATTATGGGTTTTTGTTATTTTTAATAATGACTTTCATATTTATAACCCGATTTGTTTGTATAAGCAAATCCAGCGAAAGCAGCAGATGTAGGTATTCATAATAATTTTGCATGAATATAAAGCGAATTGGTACTTGGCACAATATAAACTTTGTAATTTTCCATAAACGAAAACATATAAATGTTATTGGCGTATGTACATCAACAAGCATAACAAATTAACTTCATTATTCTTTGTGCAATTAGAATAACTCTCATTGTATGTAATATTGTAGTAAGCTTCCATTGTATATATTAAAACCAATTATAATAATGAGACCACCACCTTCGGGATGGTTATGTTAAATAAAAGTATATGGATGGTTTAAATAGTAAACAATACGAATTTTTCATTTCAGAAATTATTAATAAATTAATGAAGAAGCGAAGAGATTGTATTACCCTACAATTTCCTTTAGCTTTGGTGGGTGGTTACGAACGTAGGAAAAAGGAAAAGAAAATACTAGCAAACATTTGTCATGTCACCATTAAAATCCAGGATTTAAATTCTTGAACCCCTAGGAACTTTCATATTTTCCTGATTGTTCTGAAATGTGGTCAGTGAAGAGTACACTTGTGCTTTTCAACTACCACAACATTAAAGCAATTTTTTATAGGTTAATAAATGTAGTATATAGTTCTAATATTAAACGAGTTCCCGATTTGAATTTTGAAAGCTTAAAAGCGTCTTCCATGAGCCGATTTCGTATATCCTCCACCATAGGATGGGGGTATATTAACATTGTCATTCCGTTTGTAACTCATCGAAATAATGTCCTGTATATATATTCTTGATCGTCTGGACATTCTAAGTCTATTTAGCCATATCCGTCCATCGGGGGTCAGGTCCATCAGTCTGTCGAAAGTTCGTCAACTTTCGAAGCAGTAAAGTTATGTTGTTGAAATTTTGCAAAAAATGCTTCATATATAGCTCCCATATAAACCGATCTCCTGATCACACTTCTTTAGCCTCTATAGGGCGCATTTCTCATTCGATTTTGCTGAAGGTCTATAAGATTCGGCCCGGCCCGGGACTTAGCATTTTTATACCTTCCACCATAGGATGGGGGGTATACTAATTTCGTCATTCCGTTTGTAACATCTAAGACGCCATAAGGTATATATATTCTTGATCGTCGGACGGACATTGTTAGATCGACTTAAGACTTCTTATTAGTATAGGTCGGTTGGGATTGTAAATGGGCCAAATCGGTTCATGTTCTGATATAGCTGCCATATAAACCGATCTTGGATCTTGACTTCTTGAGCATCTAGAGGGCGCAATTCTCACCCGATTTAGCTAAAATTTAGCATGAAGTTGTTTGTTATAACCAAATGTTATGTGTTATGAACAAATGTTATGTGTTATGACCAAATGTTATGTGTGTTATGTTATGTGCCAAATATGGTTTAAATCGGTCTATATACCGATAAACCGATCTTGGATCTTGACTTCTTGAACCACTAGAGCGCGCAATTCTTATCCGGTTTGGCTGAAATTTAGTATGAAGTATTTTGTTATCACTTCCAACAAATGCGATAAAAATGGTTCAAATCGATTCATAACCTGATGTATCTGCCATGTAAACCGATCTGGGATCTTGACTTCTTGAGCCTCTAGAGGGCGCAATTCTTATCCGGTTTGATTGAAATTTTGTACATCAGCCTTCAACATACGTGTCCAATATGGTCTTAATCGATCTATAGTCTGATACAGCTCCCATATAAATTGATCTCCCGAATATGCTTCCTGAGCCCCTACAAGGCGCAATTCGTATCCGAATGGACTGAAATATTAGCCAATGACTTCTACTATGGTCTTCAACATTCAATTTACTTATGGTTCGAATCGGACTATAACTTAATATATCTCCAATAGCATAACTATTATTTTTTTTATTATTTTTAGTTTGCCTAAAAGAGATACCACGCAAAGAACTCTACAAGATTCGGCCCGGCTGAATTTAGTACCCTTTTACTTGTTTTCTTGAAAAAATCCAACTAAGCGAATTTGGATGAAAGTTAACCAGAAGTCATGACGGTTGTTAGTTATGGCTCGAATTGACTGAACTTACTTGGCTTTGCTCTTTTTCTTGCTTTTGATACTTACTTCGATTTACATTAATAGTCTAACTTATTTCCATAGTATTCTAGACCAATCAATCGCTAATACTATAGTCTTCTAATGCTGTGTTTTAACGTTTTAGACTCACAAAGCCTTATGTAGCCCATCTACTCATAACGTCAACAACAAAAGAACCTCTGCTCCTTTTAGATCCTTATGGGGGGGAACCTAAAGAAGTCTCAAACCAATCACTCCCCGACGGGGAATTGAACCCCGGTCTCCCGCGTGACAGGCGGGGATACTAACCACTATACTATCGAGGATTACTGGAGAACTGGACATTGTCTCAGAGCACAAAATTTGATATTTTTGTTGAAATATATCTATGCTATCATCACCTTCATAAGCAGTCTGTTTAAAAATAAACCCACTCCCCCACTGTCGGCTAGCGGGTGGGTAATATGGTTCACTGAATCTAAAATAGATACATTACGCTATCCATAGTAAATGGAATCTCTGCAACTGACCAAATGATCTCCTAAAGAGATCATTAACAAAGAGACAAAGATGCTGCTAAACATATGGAGGGAAAATATTGAAAGATATACTCACACCACTCACGTTCTGTAGCCAATTATAATGCCACCCAACAAACAAAACGAAAGTGATTGATATAGAACGGCAGAAGTTGAAGTGAGTTCGCTTAGATGTTCAAATGTCGTTTGTAGAGCAGAATTTACCTGGTATTGGATTTCAAGGTGCTGAATAATAAAATTGTGGTTAATTACACCTTGGAATGGGTATACTCATCTCATCATGTGGTTTTGTAATACCACGAAATAATAATTTGCGATCCTATAAAGTCAATCTAGTCACGTTTGTTCGGCAGTTCGATTGTAAATGAAGCATATTGGTCCATGTTTAGAAATACCTTCCTTCCATATGAACCTCTCCTCTTGTTTGGCCTTTTCAGCAGTTAGAAACGAGCATGTGTGCCTTCCATAGAAATAACAATCTTAAATATCCATCCCCAGATTTAAATTTTTACGCCCTAAGAAGCTCTACTTCCGTAAATATTTATCAAAATCCATCGTGGTTGTATAAATAAATGAACACCTTTTCAACTGTTGATTTATTCACTACAGAATGTTGTAGATAATTGTAGAAGAGGTCATAAGCTATCGGAATGGCATTTGTCGGCACCTTTCCTAGGTTAAGTTCGAAGATGGGTCATATGGGAATATATCCCGCATCATATTTATATGAGAATCAAATGGACTTTAAATATATTGGCTTTAGCTAGGCTTTTGACACGGTTTACGATGGAATTTTAAAAGGATCTCCTTTAAAGCCTAGTATTGACTTCATTCGCACCGAAAATGCCTATTAAATTATTGCGAAATCTTATGGACTTTAATCTTCGCCAGTAAACAAACAAAAGTCAAATAAATATCAACACTTAACAAACACAACAGCAGTGAAGCAGAGTTGATTGGTGCCTATTTCGTGCTCAATTAATTGAAGCGAAATTTATACTGACGCAGCGACATATCGGTACTATTTTGCTCACAGAACTCACTACCACTTCTACGGAATGTGTTAGCATTTTCATTGTCACCATTTTTTTATGGCGCCACAGTTGTTCGGGCGAAAAATGAAAGTCAGTACTAGGCTTAAAGAATTCGCGTCTTGAATATAGGTTTCGTAGGGTAGTCACCTTGGCCCGATTATATTCGCTTTATATTAGAATTATCTTCAACCTACTATTCGACCTTCGAAGATATTGAGGTATGCAGATGATATAAAGGTATATCTGTTCACCTTCTCACCCTTTTTAGAATGTAGGACAATTTTGACAGGTTGATAAATCGGAGTGATATTTATTGTATGAGCCTTATTAGGAAAAAATATATGAATATGTCCTTTTGTACAAGATCTGGGTTGCCAACTTCGTATTGTGTAGGGGATTTTGTTCTTGGGGATGTGTCTTCTTTGAAGTATTTATGGGCTATGTTTGATTCTTAAATGAAACTCAATGATCATGATTCTTGTGTTGGGAAGGCAATTTCTATACTTCCATAAAAGTTACTCTAGGAAATTCGGTGATGAATATGATATAATGAATATGCTATAAACAAGTAAAAACTTTGTTAGTTGAACTGGGCCGAATCTTACATTCCCTGGATCATGAATCGTATTTGTTAAGTTTGTCTGCAATAAATAAAACAATTTTGGGAAGTCATAACAGAATACCTCATGCAAAAATTCAGCCAAATCGGACTAAAAATGCGGTTGTAAGGGATCATGAAGTCGAATCGGGAGATCGGTTTATATAGGAGCTATATCAGGTTATAGACCTATTTGGACCGTACTTGGCACAGTTGTTGGAAGTCATTAAATAAATAAATCCGATGAAAACTGAGGCTTCCAGGGGCTAAAGAAGTCAAATCGGGAGATCGGTTTATATAGGAGCTATGCCAGGTTACAGACCGATTTGAATCGTACGTGACACAGTTGTTGAAGATCATAAGAGAATACCATGTGCAAAATTTAGGCCAAATCGGATGAAAATTGTGGCATCCAGGGGCTCAGGAAGTAAAAACGGGAGATCGGTTTATATGGGAGCTATACCAGGTTATAGGTTATAATAGGTTGGAGGTTATAATAGAATGCTATGTGTAAAATTCCAGCAAAATCGAGATCGGTCCTAAATGGAAGTTATATCAGGTTCTAGACCAATTGAACCATACTTGCCGCAGTTGTTAGATGTCATACGAAAATACTAAGTGCAAAGTTTAAGCCAAGAAGTCAAATCAGGAGATGGGTTTATATGGGAGCTATACCAGGTTACAGACCGATTTAGACCGTACTTGACACAGATGTTAACACTACATGCAAAATTTCTCCCAAATCGGACAAAAATTGCAGCTTCCAGTGGCTCAAAAATTCAAATCGGGAGATCGGTTTATATGGCAGCTATATCCAAATCTGAACCTATATGACCCTTTTGCAATCCCCAACAACCTACACCAATATTAGGTATCTGGCGGGAGATTTCACGCGTTCGACCTCTATCGTGATTTTGACGGACGGACAAGGCTTGATAGAATCAGTATGTCGAGAGGATCCAGAGTATATATACTTATATATGAATATTGATATATTGATATATTTCGAGGTGTTACAAACGGAATGACTAGATTAGTATACCCCAATGGTGGGTATAATAAAAATGTCTTAACGCTATGTGAAGTTCAACTTTAGTCTAAAATAGTTTATTTTAACTCAATCATGGGTCAAATTTTTTTTGAGTGTAAGTGTCAAGATGTCATGGGAGAAGACATTTTGCGAAATTACAGTTAAGAATTACGCCCTCTATGGGCTTAAAAAGTCAAATCAATTGGATTCAGTTCAGATTACGAAAAAGCTCGCCAGATTTTTAGCTAAATTGCCATAGGTTAGGTTGAATGGGTTGCCCACCAAAGGTGAGTCCACTCGGAGGCCAGTTTGACCCATTGTGGTACCCTAGAGAGAGAAAGGGAAGAAAAAGAAAATGTGAGTCCTCGTACTAGAAGTTGTACACGAATAAAAGAAAAATACAGGGGGAGTGGAGAACCCGAGCGGAGGGTGAAGAACCACCGGTCCCTACGCAAGCACGGATCTACCTACGGCGGAGCTTGTGGTACCCCCCGTGGGAACCATCCTGTTCCCTCAACAAACGTCAGGTGAGATACCAGAAGTTTGCAACTTTATTTATTTATTTAATTATGGATTTATTGTCTACACAACAAGATAATAATCTTATAATTAGAGTGTTGATTTATTGTTATATAATACATCCGATCAGATCACAGAAGAACCGGCTCCCCAGAAAGAAGAGCCTACGTCTCTGCCGAACCGGACAGGAACACAGCATGTGCTCAATAGTCTCCTCTTCATCCTCATCGAGGCAACTCCTGCAGAAGTCATTGTGCGGTATCCCCATGCGCATCTCCATGCGGCATATGGCACAATGTCCGGTTATGACCCCTATCAAAGTACTCATCGACCTCTTATCGAACGCTAGCAACCCCTTCGTTCTCCTCCGGTCGATGACCGGTCATAGCGCCTTCGCAGTCGGGTAACCATCTACCGAGACCCACCTCGCCACCGACGCCGTCCTGGCCATCTCATCTACTGTGTTCAGTAGCTCGACAAATGGCACGTAGGCAAGACCGATGACTGGTCCGCCCGGCGCACTCGTCCTCCCTCTCATTTCCTGGAATCCCCTCATGCCCAGGAACCCATGTCAGCGTCACATAGTGGGCCCGGAGCCTATCCAGGGATTCTGAACAATCCGCCATGCATCTCGACCTCACCATCCTCGACCCCAAGGCCTTGAGCCCGCCATACTGTCCACATAAATTCTGAGTTTTGAGGGTGGTAGGCCCCTTACCAGAATATCTCTTGTGGCCACCGCAATGGCACAGACCACTGCCTGAAAGACCGCACACTCGTCCGGTAGTCTCAGAGACATACTGATATTGAGCGCAAATTGAGAGTTGACCCCCCAATCCAGTCCCAGAATCCATCTTGGAGTCATCTGTGTAGATCGAGGTGTCATCCTCCTCAAATACACCACCCGCCCTCCATTCGTCCCTCTCAGGAAAACGAATCGCGGCACTGGTACCAGGTAGTCGGAGTTCCTTCTCAGTCTACCCTCCGTATCCATAACACCCAAAATCGAATTGTGGCCGCAACCATTCTCCTTCAGCATACCGAGCTCTCCCAGCTTAAGTGCGACCCTGGCGGCGCAGTTCCAAATATAAATCCCAATGGGCTGCGTATCATTGCCATAACTTGTCAACCAATCTTCACAAAAATTTTCCAATTCTCATATGACTTTCGATGTTATTATTGAATTTCTTAGTAATCGGTTCAGATTATCTACAGTTCCTGTATACATGAATTGTACTCATAATATAAATTCGCAGAATTGGAAAATTGTTTTCATCCTTTGACTCCTTTGATGGAAAAATATATACCGTAGTTATTGATAGTTAATTAACCTTGTAAAAATAATACCACATGGTATGAATATATTGCATCAATTTTTGCATCTCAATACCATCAATTAATTTATTTATTCTTTCGTGTATGGTACAGAGTATCAGAATGTCGGCCTTTTCCTTAATTTAGCCCGTACTTGTTTTTCATAGTAATACCTGAAATGTTTTGTACAACTAATATAATGCCAGATTTGTATTTTAAAAAGAGTATTCTGCTTGTCCTCTAATTGGATTATTTGGAAGACAAGAGCTTGGTTGGCATCATGTTAATGAAGTTTATGTGCAACGTGAAATGTTTCGCATCTTGTAGTGTCTTCCATACAATTTTTAAATACAACTTCCGTACTACGTTTGTTTGATTAACTTCAATTGTGGGATATACAAACATTTTAAGTTATTTAAGAAAATTTAGAGTTTTTATTTTGATGCTAACGTTTCATAGTGCGTTAAGCTGGAAGCATGCATTGTAGACTTGTCTGATAAGCCAATAACTAAACACAGGTAGTTAAAAAGTTGATTCTCTCCCCGACGGGGAATTGAACCCCGGTCTCCCGCGTGACAGGCGGGGATACTAACCACTATACTATCGAGGACCATATCATCATATAGGAAATAAGCATTAAAGAAATTCGATAGATTTTTTACAATTAAATTTTACCAAAAATTTCCTAGTTGATGTCTACAAACTGGCCATCCGACCGACAGACAGTTTTGTAGTTGTCTACGAAAACGAGCAAAATCATAGCCGAGAAAGGAAGGCTTGTCAGTTGAAATTACACTCAAGTAAAAAAATAATAGAACAAACAAATAAAAATAACGAACTGAGAAGAAAAAAAAAATCTAATTGAAAACCAAACGGAAAAACTTTTTCAATTAAAATGCAAACAGAAGTGTGAAAATGCCGCAATAGACCATAATTGAAAACGAAAAAA
This sequence comes from Stomoxys calcitrans, assembly GCF_963082655.1. Lineage (NCBI taxonomy): Eukaryota > Metazoa > Arthropoda > Insecta > Diptera > Muscidae > Stomoxys > Stomoxys calcitrans. The sequence continues at coordinate 197,369,515 of NC_081554.1, read as the reverse complement.
AAAAAATGGAGGAGGGAATCTACAATACAACGTATAACATAAGAAGTTGTTGGAGCTGCCGCCTTACAAAACAAAACAAAAAACAGGCGGCAACATCAACGTAATCATCACTACTGGGTGTGGAACATTCTCATTCTAGGAAATCCCCACAGCTGCAGCAAAGATAGATAATAGTTAAATTTACACACATACAACCGGAATTGGATCCATTCCCATTTCCATTCCCTTTATAGAAAACATCTGCACCTCCACTAGCAGTGGGAGAGTTAAGTGAAGCATAACAACGTAACCTTATCCATGATGGTTAGCTATTCTGATGAAGTTATATGAAATGTTTAACCAACTTCCGGTCAGTGGCTAAGAGGAAATAAATTGTTTTCAACGAAAGGAAAATGTGGAAAAACCATTGGAAGACTAAGTTAGCAGAGTAAGAGAAAGAGAGAGAGAGAGGCAGGTGAACTCAACAAATGTAAAGGATAAAGAGCAGCACACATTAACTAATAGAATTGGCACTACAACTTGCAGTTGTGAAAGCAGAAGATACCGACCCCAAAGAGTTGGTTATTGCGGAAACAAGACTTGAAATTAACTTTGCTTGGTTACTAACAATGGACTGGATTTTATCTTAACTAAAGGATTCTTGTGCTAACTTCAAATGCAAATCAAAATGAATTATTAATTCTGGCCAACATTAAGAGGAAAATAAAAGGAGGTCCACAACACACAAAGCTTAAGAAACAAAATGTTTAGATCATATACTGAAAGCTGCTGCTGTAATCCTTTTAAGCCTAATCTAGTACTAGGTATTATTATAACAACCACTTCCGCAGAATGCCAACCAACATCGACTAATGGTAATGACTATGCTATACCTTCAACAGAGAAACGAAGGCAACTGCCATTGCCTGTTTTGCAAGGTAAGTAAAGTAGGTTGAGTGCTTACAGAACTATTCCAGTGCTGGCATAACTTACATAAGTGCGAGTACACAAGTACTTCTACCTTATCTCTGAGCAAAAGTTTTTTGAAAGGGTTATAAAATGGGAAGAAACATGACAAAAAGAAATCGGTAGTTATAAGAGCTTCATCGGATCGCGCTAACACCTCAGTTGTGAACATTCCAAATTTCAAAAACATGTCTCTACTCGTTCTCACTTACTTTACTTTAATTTTCTATAATAAAATATATGTTCCACTAGCCGAACGTAGAATAGCATTACAAGCGCCTCGATCTGCTGCGCTCATTTTATAATCTCTGAAACCAAGGTTAGAGGTGGCTCCCACCACTTGATCTTTCCATCGGGCTTTTGATCGTCCCGGTTTGCGTGTACCACCGTGTTTGCCTTCAAAAGACTTCTTTGCTGGAGCTTCTTCGTCCATTATGATAACATGACCCAGCCAACGCAGACGTTATATATTAATATCTGTAACTATGTCGTCATTCAGCTCGTCGTTCATACGAAGCCTATATTATCCATTAACGCAAACTGGTCCCTATATTTAGCGAAGAATCTTTCTGCCAAACACTCCAGGCACTGCCTCGTCTGCTTTCACAAGTACCCATGCATCAGAACAATATAACAAATCGGGAAGTATCAGTGTAATATTCGTCTGTCGAGAAGTAGCATATTTTTCCCATTCGTTTTGGTTACGGCCAGGATTCACTAATAGAAGGTTAGGTCACATGCAAAACACAAAGTGGATATGCCCCATAAACATCATTAAGGATGTCAAATCTGACGATTGAAAATGTCATCATATAGGAGAAAACGTAAACAAAGAATGAATGTAAAAGAGAACAAGTTGACATCCTCAATGCCAAGTACTGCCAAATATTAAAAAAAAAGTATATCGGCTGATCGCTTGGCTTAACCTTATTCAGTGAATCCTGGGTTACGGCGGTGCCGATGTAGATAAAGTTACCATCTATCTCAAAGTTGTGGTTCCCAACTTTCTCATTTTCTTCATCTGATTGGCGTTTTGGGAGTTAAAACCATCCATTTCGTCTTATCTTCATTTACTGCCAGACCCATTTTCACTGACTCTACAGACAACAGTTACTACTTCCGGTGACCGACCAATGATGTCGATGTCGTATGAATGGGCGAGTAGCGAGTTCGCCTCCGGTCTTAAATTGTTCAGCGGACAAACCGTCGGCTCCTGCTGCCTTGTTGTTTTACAGTCGGACCTTGGACCTCATTCTGACTAGGAGGTAAACATTCTATACCATCATCAGTGATTCGTTCTGCGGTATCTTCTTTGCCGCCTTCGTCGAACACTAGCAGTGGGGTAAAATGTTATTTCCATATCCTCAGCATACTATCTGTGTCAGTAACCAGATTTCCCTCTTTGTCTCTGCAGGAGGATGTGCCTGCACCAAAGCGTATCGGCTTAATGTTTAACTCTTTGGTAGAATTTCCGGACTTCATTCTCACTCCTGTACATCTCAACAAGCTCACACTCATGTCTTTCCATTTCCTTTTTCTTTCTGCTCTCAACTCCTGGCGAAATTGTGGGCTATTTGCAAAATATTTTCAATTTAAAATTTAATTGAAATTAAAATAGTTTTCAAATAAAAAATTTACTTATTCAATCTTTTCTTAATTAAATATGTTTTTTTTTCAATTACAGTCGTGTTTGAAGTGTTTGCCATTTTCAAATAAAAAATATTTGATTCAATAAATTTTTTAATTGAATCTGAAAGATTTTTCAATCACGATAACAACAATAAGCCTATAGGACACCACTACCCAATAACCGATTTTTTTTGAAAAACCCCCACGAGAGAGTTTTTTTTTGATTGATCAAATTAAACCTCTGCCCAAACAAAGCATCTCAAGCTCATGATCTTAATTTCTTAATTTGCCTTCCAAATTAAGAAATTAAATGGAACTTTAAAAAAATGTCAATAATTTTTTAAAAGGATTAATTAAAAAATTATTTAAATTTTCAAAAATTTCAATCTAATTTTAAATTGGATGAATTAAAAAATTAATTGGAAATTTAAAATTTTCAGTAATTTTTTTTTAATTGGATCAATTAAAAAAATTGATTGAAAATTTCCAAAATTTTTTTAATTGAAGATTTTTAAAATTTTTTTTTCAAAAACGATGATTGATATTATCATTTTCGTGATGAAAGCAGCTTCAATTAAAAAATTAATTAATATTAATTAATTCAATTAATTTCATGATTGAAAACGATTGCTGCTAACAGCCAGTAAATCATCTTTGGGCTGCCTTCCCATTTCTTACAGTTTTTTTCAGTATTCCACTACACTCAAGACATAGAAGGATGATTTCTACAAAGATTTCCTTTTCAATTCATTTCATTTGAACTTTTTATATATGCAAAAAATACCACATACCTATCCTTTTCAATAACCCTTTATCCACTTCACCACCGCATTGTATAACCACTTTGAATTCCAGTTAGAATTCCCTAAAATGATACGAATCTAAATTACATTTGTTGTTAAACAATAATTTTATATTGTAAGCAAAACTGAGGGGCAGACCACAGTTGCTGAACCACCATTGGTGCTGCTTTTTTTTTGTACAAAATGGATTCCGGCGAAACACTAAATTGCTTGACGCCCCCTTTTCGAGGTAATGGGCCAAGTCGGGCCAAGCCAAGCCAACTAACCGACTGACTGACTGACTTCTAGTCTCCAAATTTATGAATTGTAGGGCTGGATTTGGAAGCGTTTTCCTTTTCAATTACCTCCTTTGTTAAGGACTAACTCTCCTTTGGCTCAGCTAACAGTGGGAACAACATCAGGGAGTAACAATTGAATAGTTGTTGTACACTACTTTAAATTAGAATGTTGTTTAAATAGATAAGGCCAAAGGCAAAAAACGAAATCCAATCCATCTGTGTGGCAGTGCCTCCACCTCTGTCGTTGGCGTATCTTGTCTCGCCCTTATCGTCCCTCTGAGGCGACCAGACAATTGTTTAATGGTAAGTTGGTGCTTTCAGCTTCTCTTGCCTTTGTTGTGTGCGGTTTCAATTTACTTTCCGGGAAGGAGATTAAGTTTCATCCATAAGAAGATTTCCTCTGATGTTAAGATTTTAATTAATTTTCTTAACATTTTTGTTGTTGCTCCATATCCTAGCAATGCATTTGCCCATGGTCAAAAGTAAGCATTTTCAAAAAGAGAGAGATTAAATTCAAATAGAATTCGCAATGATGTCTTCGTCCTAGCTGGAGATGGTGAGCCTCCACATTGATTAGATTGTGGCCTGGGTATTATTCCACGCTAAAATACAGCAGCACAAATAATTAGATATGCTGTGTAGTTTGAAATTCCAAAAGTTTGAAATGGAAGCTAACAACGAAACAAACACCAGTCAATGTTTAATGAAGGGATTTATGAAATTATGCCACACTATTAAATGGGGCTTTGCCCACTAAATGACCATTTCCAAATTCAATCGAATATTGAAATCTATTAAGACTTATATACCTTAATTTAATTGGCCCAAAGTCAAATCAGCAATTTAGACTTAATCTTACAAATGCTAAAACGAAGGTATGGCAAAGGGAAAATTAATTAGAAGTTTGGAACAAAATTCAATTTTATACAAATAGAAAACTCGTGCATTGGTGTTTTCGAATTTTACATGATGAGGTATCCTAAAAAGGAGGGAAATTGCTCACTTATTACGATATTTTCGTAAATGTTTGATCCTAGATACTTGCCTTGTAATTCTTGCATTTTAGATATATAGAGTAATTGTAGGTAATACAGTGAAATATGAGTGATGGGATTTTAGACTCCAGTCTTTGGACGGGGTCTTCTTGCAGTTGTCGAAGAAGACGAAATATCTGGGCGTAGTATTCTATTCGAAACTGTCTTGAAAAAGGAATACAGATGAATGGGACACTTGTATGGTGGAAGGCTGTGGAAACATCGGTCTGGATTGGGAGTACGTTCTTTCAGGCAGAGGTCTGTCCATAACGATAGCCACAAAAGAAATTCTGATTGAAAGATTTGCTCTAGTCTTCGACTCTATTCTTGTTCTTACCTTCTCACATATATCTCATTTTTCGGCTTAAGTGCAGTTTACGAGGAAAATCGCAAAAAAATATAATTTTTTGCAAACCCCACCTAAATGACGCCAGGAACACGAATATGAAGTCCGTTTTTTTGGGCTCGGGTCTGAGGGCCCCTAAACAAGCCTTCCCCGTCATCAAGCGAAATGCCGCCGAACATAAGCTATATGGTACTCAAATTAAAGGAAATTTTGGAAAAGTTTAAAAAAGTGACTTCCCGTGTGGGTAAGGGGGGAGTTTTGAAATTATTGCCCTATTTTGCCGTCAAAGAGTGAAATGATGCCAAATATAGGCAATATAGTACTCAAATTAAAGGAAAAATCGTATATACCCTCCACAATTGATCGCATTTGTCGAGTTCCTTTCCCGGTATCTCTTTTGAGGCAAATAAGGGGTAAGAGAGAAGAATTGCAATGCTTCTGGAGATATATCGATTTATGATCGGATTCTGAAGATAATTGAATTAAATGTTTGACATTATAGTCAAAGTATATGTCAAATTTCTGTCAATTCGAATAAGAATTGCGCCCATTAGGGGCTCAAGAAGTAAAATAGGGAAATCGGTTTATATGGGTCCTGTATCAAGCTATATACCGCTTCAGACCATAGTAGACACGTATGTTGAAGGTAATGGGGGAAGCCGTTGTTTAAAATTTCAACCAAATCAAATAGTAATTGCGCCGTCTAGAGGCTTAAGAAGTCAAGATCCCAGATCGGTTTATATGGCAGCTATATCAGGCTTTGGACCGATTTGAACCATATTTAGCACAGTTGTTGAAATTCATAACAAAACACGTCATTCAAAATGATAGCCAAATTGCTCTCTGTAGTGGCTCATGAAGTCAAGATTCAAGATCGGTTTATATAGCAGCTTATGAAAACATGGACAGATTTGAACCATACTCAACACAGTTGATGGAAGCCATAACAGAACGAAACCGGTTTATATGGGAGCTATATCAGGTTCTTAACCGATTTGGACCGTACTTGGCACAGTTTTTGGAAGTCGTAACAAAACATCGCATGTAAAATTTAAGCCAAATCGGACAAAAATTGCGGCTTGTAAGGGCTTAAGAAGTCAAATCGGCAGATCGGTTTATATGGGAGCTATATCAGGTTAAAGACCGATTTGGATCCTACTCAGCATAGTTGTTGGAAGTGATAACAGAACACTACATGCTTAATTTCAGTCAAATCGGGTACAAATTGCGGCTTCCAGGGGCTCAAGAAATCAAATCGGGAGATCGGTTTATATGAGAGATATATCTTAATCTGAACCGATATGCTCACTTGCAATTTCCAATGACCCCATCAATATAAAGTATCTGTGCAAAATTTCAAGCGGCTAGCGTTACGCGTCCGACCTCTCTCGTGATTTCAACAGAAGGACGGACAAGGCTAGATCGATTCAGAACGTCGGGAGGATCAAGAATATATATACTTTATGGGGTCTTAGATGAATATTTCGAGGTGTTACATCGGAATGACTAGATTAGTATACCCCCATGCTATGGTGGTGAGTATAAAAAAGCAGATTCGGATAGGAATTGCGCTCTCTAAAGGCTCAAGAAAACCCCAGATCGGTTAATATGACAGCTATATCAGGATATAGACCGATATCAACCATACTTGGCACAGTTGTTGGAAGTCATAAAGGAACACTTCATGCTAAATTTCAGCCAAATCGGATAAGTATAGCGTCTTCTATAGGCTCAAGAAGTCAACACCCCAGATCGGTTTATATGGCAGCTATATCCATTTATAGACCGATTTTAACACTACTTAGCATAGTTATTGGAAGTCGTAACAAAATACGTCGTATAAAATTTCAGCCAAATCGGATAAGAATTGCGTCCTCTATCTGCTCAAGAAGTCATGACCTCAGATCGGTTTATATGGCAGCTACATCCGATTATGGAGCGATTTCAACCATACATAGCACAGTTGTTTGAAGTCATAATAAAACACCTCATGCATTATATGATAGTATATCCCTATTCTATGGTGGAGGGTATACAAATTTTTAGGACAGTTAGAACAGCCTTTATTCTCTTTTGCTATATATATTTGAATAAAACAGCTGGTTTTCAACAAACATCTGTTCGATGCTGCAAATTGCTGCCGGGAAAATACCTCCAACAGAAATTTGTTAGCTCTCAATAACCAAACATTCCTTGCTCTCACGCACTCTCCCGCTCTCTTTTGCTGGCAAATAAAGTAGGTGAACGACAACAATTTTTGCATATTTGCTAAAATTTTCGAGTACACGAACACACTTAATATACTCGTATGTATGCATAAGTGTTGTTTTCCCGTGTATACTTCAATGTCTGTGTCTAAAAATGTATTATGTTGCATACTTTTAGGTGTTTATATTCAATATTGCCCCTTTCGCAATCTACTTTACAGGATTAAAAATATTCAACATTTTCTGATGGGATTTTCAATCTTTTGCTCCTCATGGTTTTCTGGTTGTTGTTTTTGGGTATGTTACCGGTTGTTGCTGCTGCTTCCTGCAATCCTTTTTGAGCGCTGTCACAACCCATGTATGTTAACAGTATGTTATTCTGGAACCCATCAGATATTTGGGTTGTTTTATTTTACAATCTTGGTCAACACTAACACACATCCCAAATAATCAAATACTAACTAAAGAAACAAAAAATCTGTAATTTTAATTTTAACTACTTACTTGTTTCTCAGAGTTCATAAATGTCATTTTATTAAAATCCTAAAAAATTTTTGCACTTCAAAACGTTTAATCACTGAATAAATACCTATGTTGGATTCTTTCTCTTTTAGTTTTGTCATTCCAATTGAATGATGACACCACCTGTTTTAATAAGCGGGGATAAGCCAAGCCGCTTAGTAAGCATTTTACTCCATACAAATTAAGCGTAAAAATCCGCTTATGGGGTAAATAAAACACCTCTATTGTTGTTGTTTTTCTTAGTGTGGGAGTATAATTGCCTGCATGTAGTGGTAGACGAGGTGTCAAAAAGATTTGCATAATAATAGGATGTCTACTGGCGAGAGGTCTGATAATCTGCCACAAGTTTTTTTTCTATTCTGCCTTTTGGAGAGTCTTTTGTTTGGCGATAACACTCTATATTATAATTAACTGTTCGTTTAATACTTTATATTTTTTGCCTATGTATGTGCCCAATTTGAGTGTAATAGGTTGTTCGGAGAAAATTGGTAAAACAAATTTAGAATTTTTCATTGGTTTTTATACTCAGCACCATGGAAAGGGAGATGTATTCCTTTTACAACTCTTCGACATATTCAATTCTGACCCTTGATTGTAACAAAATTCAACAACAATCTAGCCGTGTTGGTCCTTCGTTGAGTTGAGAGTTTTTATATTGTTCAGATAATATCCTAATCAGCATTTTTTAACTCATGAAGATAGCAGATGTATTGAGAGCGAGACATCAACCTCTCTTTTGTGGGTTGTTTCCTCACAGCATCTTCTAGCATACAGTTCTGCGTTGTGTTTCCTTTCTAATGCTTTGCCCAACATTTTAATGTTTAAAATTAATTCCCACGAAATCATGTCGTTTCACAATTTTATGATATGAAGTCTTACAGTATTTCCTTCTACTTTGATTATGTGTTTTCCTTAATACCATTTTAATTTGTATACCCTCCACCAAAGTATGGGAATGTACGAATTTTGTCAATCCGTTTGTAACACATCGAAGTATGGATATAATCCCAATCACCCCTAGAAGGCGTGAAATATGGTGGGGCGTCACTGATAATTTGTAGGTGTTTTTCTATATCTGGTCCATGTCTTAATTTCTGAATTAGGGATAAAATGTGTGTAATGGACTACTACAACGATGCCTTATGGAATAACATGGTTCCATTTGCCGAGGAAAAATGCCGATTAAGTTACCAACTCAAAGCTCTCTTCTAGACAAGTTGAATTCTAGTTCCAAGAGCTTTCTGTCCCGAATTTGGAAGACCTATCGCAATCATGGGAACTTAAACTTGTTGAAACCCTATGGGGCATAAAAAACAAAGATTTGAAACTTCCCTTGGGATTTTTATATGTTTTATTTAAATTTTTGATTAACTTTTCGTCTCCTTCGGTTGTGTGAACTCCGCGAAACATTTCCAGGTGCTAATGTTTTAATTTACGAAACGAATATTGTAATAAAGCATATGAATGTGCAGTAAAAATTTGTTTTTCTCTCCTCTTGGATTTTAAGTAACGCAATAAGACAATTCATAAGTAATTACAACGTTTTGAAAGTGTCCCTATTATTTTTTCCAAGTGAATTCCCATAACGAACATCCGTGTATTAAATGAGATTTAATTTCCAATTTTAGTTCACCATTTACAACCCAACAGGTCTACGAATAACCAGGCTTAACCTTTAACAGAAGTACCCATATTGTCTTACTCTTGTTGTTCTATATTTTTCTTAGTCACTTTTGTTCCTATTATTTTTCCCACCACTGTATATAAATTCTTGATTGCCTTGACGTTCTAAGTCGACTTAGCCATGCCCACCTGACTGTCTGTCGAAAGCATGCAAACTTTCGTAGGAGTAAAACTAGGCGCTTGAAATTTTCCACAAATACTTCCTATTTATGTGGGTCGGTTAGGATTGTAAATGGGTCATATCGGTCCATGTTTTGATATAACTGCCATATAAACCGATCTTGGATCTTGACTTCTTAAGCCTTTAGAAGGTCAAATTCTTTTTCGATTTGGCTGAAATTTTGAGTGAGATGTTTTGTTATGATTTCCAAGAACTATGTTGAGTATGGTGAAATCGGCCCACCTGATATAGCTGTCATATAAACATATCTTGAGCCTGTAGAGAGCGCAATTCCTATCTAATTTAGCTTAAATTTTGCATGACGTGTTTCGTTACGTATTCCAACAACTGTGCTAGGTATGGTTCAAATCAGTCTGTAACCTGATGTAGCTGGCATATAACCCATCTTGAATCTTGACTTCTTGAGCCACTAGAGGGTGCAATTCTTGTCCGATTCAGCTGAAATTTTGCAAGACAAAATATGTGCCAAATATGGTTCAAATCGGCTCATAACCTGATATAGCTGCCATATAAACCGATCTGGGATTATGACTTCTTGAGCCTCTAGAGGGCGTTATTAATATCCGATTGGCTTTTTTGTACAACGGCTTTTTCTATGACCTTCAACATAGGTGTCAAATATGGTCTGAATCGATGTATAGCCTGATACAGCTCTAGTATAAACCGATCTCTCTATTTTACTTCTTGAGCCCCTAAAGGGCGCAAATCTTATTCTATTTGGCTGATATTTACACAATGACTCCTACTATTGTATCCAATATTCAATTAAATTATAGTCCGAATCGGACCATAACTTGATACAGCTTCAATTCTATGCTATTGCTTTTCTGTTATCTTTTGTTTGCCTAAAATGAGATACCGGGAGAAGAAGTCGATAAATGCGATCTATGGTGGAGGGCATATAAGATTCAGCCCGGCAGTACTTAATGCGTTTTTACTTGTTTTTCCCATCTTTCTTTCCACATTCTCTCCGTAAAAGACAGTTATGTTGAATATTATTGGTTCTTTTTATACCCACCCCCATAGGATGGGGATATACTAATCTAGTCATTCCGTTCGTAACACCTCGAAATATTGATCTGGATCCCCATAACGTATATATATTCGTCATCGTTTCGGTATTCGATCTTGACATGGGCGTCTGTCGAAATCACTATAGCGGTCGAACCGGTGAAGCTAGCCGCTCAAAATTTTGCACAGTTACTTTTTAAAGATGAAGGTCGTTGGGGATTTGCAAATGGGCCACATAGCTTCAGATTTAGTTTCAACTCCCATATAAACTGATCTCCCGCTTTAGAATTTTGAGCTCATTTTGAGTTGGGACTTGAGGAAGTCCCAACTGCTATCCGATTTGGCTGAGAATTTGCACTTCTGTATCCAGTACGGTCTACATCGGTCAATAACCAGATATAGATTTCCAACAACTGTATCCAGTACGGTCTAAATACAAGGTCAATAACCTTACGTAGCTCCCATATAAACCGATCTTCTGATTTGACTTCTTGAACGTGTCAAATTGCGATCTATGGTGTAGGGTTTCTAAGATTCGGCGTATGTAATGCGCCTTCAGTTGTTTCTCCAGTTTCCTTTCTACCTCCTTTTCGCAAAAGACAGTTTTGTTGAGTATTATTGGCCCTTTTTTTATTAAAGCTTACCTTTCTTGTCATAGAGTCATTCTGGTGAAATGGCTATTTGTGTTGATTCATCCACTTTTGTGCTGAACATTTTAATTGCTATTTCAAAATGAAGCCCATGATCATCTCTATAGCGTACTATGTGTGTACATAAGTGTGTCTGGGTATCTTTACTACGACATCAAATGGCAAGAAATATCCTTGTGATTACATTTTCAAAATGATTCAATCCCTTTTCGTTTTGTGTCATTTAGTGTGCGGATATTTCCGGTTAAGACAAATATTGTCGAATATTTTTCGTGTGTTTATAGTTATCGTAAATTTTTTTCAGTTTTCTGTTGATGTTTCGTATCTCTGCAGGCAAGGGGGAAAAAAAGGTTGAAATGCTTCTAATTGAATTTTGTCTCACCCATGTTCTATGGCCTTTGTTGTTTGATGCTTGGGCAAACAACACTTTGTTGATTTTTACAAAGAGTTGGAAAATTAAAGAAAAACCCTCATTTGGAAAATGATTATTGCTGGTATAATTTTGCGATAAGCAGATGAATTTAAGCAGATTATGTCGACCAATTGAAAATTAAGGTCACTTTATTCTGTTTACATTTTTGGGCCATGGCGATGGGATGTTTGTTTGCAAACTTCAATGCTTTGATGCTTTTGAAGGCCAAGGCAAACAATTCAAAAGTCTTTTGGGAAAAAAACTCATGACGAGAAAAAGCAAAACATAAAAGAAACAAAAAATCACTGCCCCGGGTGAGGCTCGAACTCACGACCTTAAGATTATGAGACTTACGCGCTGCCTACTGCGCCACCGAGGCTGTGTGGCACCGAGGTTTCTATAAACTCTTATAAAAAATTCACACACATGATTAGATGACATGATGGTAACTACTGCAATTTACATTTATTCGGTTATTCTGATCTGCTTAAAATTTGATATGGATTGTTCTGTTACTGATCTGAATATTTTTGAACGGACCGAATCGGACGATATTTGGATATAGCTGCCATATAGACCGCTCTGTCTATTAAGGGCTCATAACAGGTGCTTTTAATAACCGATTTAGCTGATATTTAAAACGGTGAGTTGTTTTAAGCATTCCATCATTCGATCAGAATAGGGTTCAAATCGGACTATATTTACATATAGCTGCCATATAGACCGATATGCCCTTTAAGGGACTTAAGCTCATAACAAGCATATTTATTAACCTATTTCACAAAAATTTGGAATAGTGAGTTGGACCAGGCCCACAAATTTTCGAACCAAATATGATCCCTTTCTGATTATATTTAGATATAGGTGCCATATATATCGATCTCCCGATTTGAAGTCTCAAGCCAATGCGAACCTCATTTATTGCCTGAATTCGCTGAAACTTGGAACAGTGAGTTGCACTAGTCCTCCTGATATTCGAACTAAATAAGATCCATGTCAGAACATATTTAGGTATAGCTGCCATGTTGACCGATCCTCGAACTAAATAAGATCTATGTCAGAACATATTTAGGTATAGCTGCCATGTTGACCGATCTCCTTATGTAGGGTCTTAAGTCGATAAAACCCGCTTCGCTGAAACTTGGAATAATGAGTTGAACTAGGGTTGCCAATATATGAAGTGAATATGGTCACGAACGGATCATGATTTTATATAGTTGCATATAGACCGATCTTCGGATTTAGGGTCTTGAGCCCATAGAAGACACTTTTTTTATCCAACTTTGCTCGATATTATAACCGAATATGATTCATATGCGACCATATTTTAATAAAGCTGTCATATAGACTACCGATTAAGGGTCTTAAGCTAATTAAAGCCTCTTAAAATCTGACTTCCCTAAAATGTAGAACAGTGATTTGGATTATGTTGGTTGTTCGAACCAGAGATGGTCCACATCAGACCATATTTCGATATAGCTGTCATATAGACCGATCTACAGACTCAGGGTCAGGGTATTTATTTTCCGATTTCGATGCAATTTGGAGTAGGGAGTTGAATTGTGCCACCCGATATTCGAACGGTGTATGGTAAACATCAGAACGAATTTGGGTATATGTAGAAACCGTTATCCCAACCAAGTATGGTCCACATCAGATCTTAAATGGCTTTAGCTGTCCATATAGTCCAATGTGCTGATTTAGGGTATTATGCCCCTAAAAGCCATTTATTAACCGATTTCCCTGACCGTTTGGGTATCTAAACCAAACATGGTGCAGATCGGTCTATATTTGAATAATAATGTGGTTATGGTAGAGTTATAATAAAACAAGTTAAACAAGTAAAAGCGTGCTAAGTTCGGCCGGGACGAATCTTTGGAACCCACCATCATGGATTCTGCTAAAAATGTATGCAAACTAAGTTGTAAGGGCTCAAGAAGTCAAGTCGGGAGATCGGTTTATATGGGAGCTATATCAGGTTATACACCGATTTAAACACTGCACTGTTGTTGGAAGTCATAACACAACACTATGTACAAAATTTCAACCAAATCAGACGAAATTTGTGGCTTTCAAGGGCTCAGGATGTCAAAACGGTAGATCAGTATATATGGGAGCTATATCAGCTTCTTGACCGTATACAAAATTTCAGCGAAATCGGATGCGGCTTCCAGGGGCTCAAGAAGTCTAATCAGGAGTTCGGATTATATGGGAGCTATATCCAAATCTGAACAGATATGGCCCATTTGCAATCCCCAGCGACCTACATCAATATTAAGTATCTGTGCAAAATTTCAAGCTGCTAGCTTTACGCGTTCGACCGCTATCATGATTTCGATAGACGGACGGGCGGACAGACATGGCTAGATCGGATCAGAATGTCGCCACGATCCAGAATATAAATACTTTATGGGGTTGCAGATCAATATTTCGAGGTGTTACAACCGGAATGACTAGGTTTGTATAGCCCCATCTTATGGTGGTGGGTATCCAAAGCACAGCACGGTCGAATTTAATGAGTTGTTACTTCTTTTTTTGTCTGTTTTTTAATATTTTTCTTAATAAAGTAAAAACTACAAATAAAAAATTTAATAAGAAGCAGCAAACAAAAAAGTATTAATACCATGACCTTTCTTTTATTAAAGGTCAGCCTTTGTAAATGGTTTTCTTTGACTTCCCCCCGGGCATTGCAATCAAAGAATCTTTTAAAATAATTTCCTAGATTCTTTTCGCCAGTGTTTCCACAAAGTGATAGTGGCACTTGCACACATATACGAATGTGAGCACAAGTGTTCTTTTTTTTCCAGTATGTCAGTATGTTGCGACTCACACAGATTGAATTTTAATTGAACTTTCCGGATAATCTCAGCTCATGCTGGATGCACTCTGCATTTTGTCCTCTTCAGCCATGCTGGGAAGTTGTAGGACCAGCCTTTGGGTCCCTTTCTTTATCGGTTGTCGTCATATGTCATCAAAGGGACAGCACTGCGAACTGCATAAACCACTCTTCAGGGATTTTTAAGTGTATACATTTAAAAAAAAACACAAAGATGTACACTTACACCCAGCACTGCATAAATATTCAAAGTTGTGTGATGAAGTGTTTGCAACCACAATACGAGGGATAACTGTGATGGTTTGGTAAAATAGCCTAAGTCAAGTTTTGATGGTGAAGGTTATTGAATTAGGGAGAGAAAAAGGGAGACTTACAGTTGACAACATTAAATGGATAAAGTTACCATATAGATTTCCAATTCTTTTCAAGATCACATATACAAAAAAATTCAAAGAAGGGTAAATTACCTATTTATTGACATTACCTCAGTTTTCAAAGGGTCCTTTTAATTGCAACACTTCATTCATAATCCAGTTAATTCACTTCTCATTTTGGAAATATTTGTTACAACTTTTATGTCCCATGCCATTCACATCAAATATAGAGCAGACTTCTTGACCACTTACCACCTTATTTCTCAACCGATCAGCAACGACTCCACAAAATGCTGTTATGCCATGTAACCAGTTGCCCAAGCATGTGTGCTATGGACACCATAGATACTTCCTTGTCCTCGTTGATGATGATGATAATGACCAGACGTTGATGGTTGCAATGTGATGTTGCCTCTAACTGATGAGAGCTATGGTTGGCCGTCAATTTCATCATTGACTTTTGTGTTTTCATCTTGTGGCAATACAATGCCAAGTAAGTAACCATTTTGGAGTCGAGTGATTTTATCAACAGATTATGGAAGGTAAAACTACGAGTATACATATATGTATACTGGTGCAGGTATGTGTCTACGCGATGTGTCCATGTGTAAGAGCTTTACAATTTTCAAAACGTTTAAAAAGTTGGCCACAAGTAAAACACATACACAGTTGCACACTACGATACGGGAATGTCTGTATACATGGCCATATCCTTACACAGTGAATTTATCCTCTTAGTTGTCAGTGCACTGCTTTTTCTTGTTACCCCTTCTTATTTTCTTTCCCTGGTAAGCTTTTTACCTACATTTATTTATTTTTTATTTGATTTAATTTTATATTGCTGCTGCTGATGCCAATACCATTGATGCTGGGAGCTGCCGCTGCCGCTAGTTGTCCTTAGGGGTGGGTGCCGGTGTGCGTGTGGCAGCAAATGTCGGATTTACTTTTTAAAATGTAATTTGCATATGTCGCATATTGCAAGAGTGTGTGAGTGCAGCTTGTAGTTGTTTGTGTGTATGTATGTGCTTGGGGGTGGATGCATGCTAAAGTTAAGCTGCCAATGCTGGTCATGCACAAACATAACCTTTTTGTTGTTACTGCTGTAAGGCAATCTCATGGTGATCCTCCAAACCCCTTCATCAATATGTTGCACGAGCACTGCGAGCAGCTGCTGTCGTTGTCCATGTCCGTGTCGTACATGCACCACCGGAAGCGGATACGAACATTTGTCTATAACAGCTTGTTATAGACAAATGTTACATGCACATGCACTTATTAATGCCAGAGAGTGTGGTTGTGTGTGTGTGTGCAAGGACTTTATATATGCACATCCGTTCACACACACTCGCACCCATATAGACATGTTAAAACATGTAATATGCAATAAAGTTAGCACTGGACAGGTGTTTATTGAGCATTTGTATGTGCAGACATGATTTCTAATAGAAAATAATAGTGATTTGAAAAATCACTCACGTCTCTCTCATAGCTTTGCAGAGCACAGCATAGGACAGCAATGCGAAGTGGACAGCAAGCAAATGAAATAAAAATGCAAATGCAAAAAACATAATGCAAGGTGTGATTTTCAATCTCTTGGCATTTTAATTAATTGAAGTATTATTGATTTCAAAGTAGCATGGCTTGGTGTCCAAAGCACAGGACAACTATGCTACAAATGCTTGAGCTTAAAGCAATTAAGTGTAGTCGATTTAAGCTAAAATTGAAAGTGATTTAGGGGAACAAAGTAAAAGCAGGTTAGATCAAGCCGGACCCAATTATGGATATTCTCCCAGATGGATGGTATTTTTCAAGTTCTATGGATGATTTTTCAAAAATATTATAAAATAGAGTCAATAAAGTAAAAAGGAGTTTAGTTCGGCCGGCCCGATCTTTGGATACTGACCCCCTCGGGTATATATGTAAACCACCTTTCGTCAAAATCCAGTGAAAATGCATAATTCATGTCCCCAAAGCCGCTTTATCGAAATAGGGTCCGATTTGGACCAAATACTAATAAGTACAAGTCATTGTTCAATTGTGTATAACAAAATATTGGTCTTTTTAGTAGCTATATCTAAAAATAATCCGATCTGAACCATATACGACACGGAAGTCGAAAAGCCTAACATAAGTCACTGTGTCAAATTTCAGTGAAATCGAATTAAAAATACGCTTTTATGGGACCAAGACTTTAAATCGAGATATCGGTCTATATGGCAGCTATATCCAAATCTGGACCGATTTGGACCAAGTTGCAAAAGAATATCGAAAGGCTTAACTTAACTCACTGTCCCAATTTTGTTTTATGGACCCAAAAACCTTAAAAGATCGCTCTATATGACAGTTATATCCAAATCTGAACCGATCTAGGCCAAATTGAAGAAGAATATAGAAAGGCCTAATACAACTCACTGTCCCAAATTTCAGCAAAATCGAATAATAAATTTGGCTTTTATTGGCCTAAAACCCTAAATCGGGGATCGGTCTATATGGCGGCTTTATCTGAATCTGGACCGCTCTGGACAAAAACATAGTACGATCTCAGCTATAATCAGCTCGAATGTCAAATTTGCGTAATAATTGCGCACTCCTTTTGCGCCAAACTAGTTTAATCAGGAGGTCGGTAAGTATGGCATCTATGTCCATATATAGATCGACTAGCAAACCCCCGATCAGCTTCGCTACCCCCGATGTGACACCCAATGTCAAGGTGCAATTTTATTTCAAAATTGAGAACTCTAGCTCAATCTGCAAATGAAGTACAATTTTGTACGTTTCAGTACCTTAATGTAAAAATTTACACCAAAAAATCTTTCAGTCGGCCTATATATTCCATCAAGGGGTAACTCTGAACCAGATTTGAGAGCTGTAGCTCAATCTATAAAGAAATGACCATTTTGTACGTTGTAGTGCCTTAATGTGCGAACTTCAAGCTTTTTTTTCTAATCGCCCGGTTTGTACTCTTAATATATCCCAATGTATCCCAAATTTCAGAGCTCTAGTTCAGCCCGTAAAGAAAGTACTATTGTAGATTGTACGTTTTAGTACATAAATGTACGAACAAAAAATCTCTTAGTCGCTTGATATATTCTGTGAAGGTGTACCTGTATCCCAATTTGGACAGCTTAAGCTCAATCTATTTGTACGTTTTTGTACTAAAATGAACGATTTTCAAAAAATTCTTCTAGTCGCCCATTATATACTGACAAGGTGTACCTGTATCCAAAATTTCAGAGTTCCATCTAAGTACATTTTCTTTCACTTCTGTTACTATTACAATATATCTTATCTGATACAGCTAATGGTATTTCGGTCAAGTCTATGATAATTTTAACCAAACTCTTAATTCGAGCTGTCTCGGATCGCTGTAGAAAAAGATAAGCTATTTCGAACAAATTTTGGTACCAAAATGTACGAATTTCAAAAAACCTTTCAGTTACCCTTAATATTTTTCCTAGTTGGGCCTATATGCCAAATTTCAGAGATCTAGCTCAATCCGTAAAGAAAGTTCCAAATGGTACCAATTTTTCTCTCGTTTATGGAACTATTTTTCAAATGTTTCTCTTCACTCCCATTTTAACACAACAGGCCAAATTCCAAAATTCTAGCTCTTCCCGTTCGCCCCGTCCACAGTACCTAAATGTCCAAAATCTCATTTATCCTCCTAATTTAAGTTGCCATAGTGTACCTTAGCTCCAAATTCAAAGATTTAGCTCAATTTACAAAAATAGTACTACTAAACGAACTATTTCTCCCACTTCTTGGCATAGGCGGAGCGTGAGGGTCACGCTCACTAGGGAACTGGAGACTATTCTAGATATCCGATATCCATTGACTTACAGATTAAATGGGAGGCAGCCACTGCGGCTATGAGACTAAAGCAGATGGGAGAATGGATTGAGGATGAGAGCAGCTCTTACCATTGCACCGGAACTTTGGTGGGGGGCATGCGATACCAGACATGAACCAACTTAGGGAAGAGGTATGGAAAACAATTAACGAATTTGTAAATAGCACGGAATTCCTAAATTAAAATTTTCTTTTTCGAGGTTACTATTTAATTTTTAGAGCGCACAACAAGCCGATTTCTGGCTTAGGTGTAAGTTCATAGTGGCATATTCGCACCCTCTTTTCAACCTAACCTAACCCAAGAGTTTGACTTGCTTGGCATGTGGTCTCAACAAAACGGTGCGAGAGGCGAGTTTGGTGAACATTTTATTCACATTCGGGACCGGTCAATTTGCCGCCTAGATCTCGCGATTTAACGCCTTTAGACTATTTTTTGTGGGGCTATGTTAAAGCCATGTCTATACAGACAATGCCGCTTCAATTGAGGCATTAAAAGACAACACTGAAGCATTTATTCGTGAGATACCGGCCGAAATGTTGGAAAGAGTATGAGAGAAATAATATTCAAACATTAAATTATATGGACCGTACTATCGATACAAATAAAAATTTCATGCATTTTTCTGGATTTTATGTGGCACAGGGTATTATAACTTTGTGAATTAGTTTGCAACGCTTAGAAGGAGAAGAGCTAGACCCATTGATAAGTATACGAATCCTGATTCGATTTAGTTACGTCCGTCTGTCTGTCCATGTATTCTTGTGATCATGTACAGGTCGCATTTATTGTCCGATTGTCATCAAATTTTCTCATATGTGTGCAAAATTTCGTCAAAATCGGTTCAGATTTAGATATAGCTCCCACATATATCTTTTATACGATATGGGCTATTAAGGCTGTAGACGCCACAATTTTTGTCCGATCTTTAAAAAAATTGGCACGGGGTGTTTTATTCAACGTTCTCAAATGTGTGCAAAATTTCGTCAAAATCGGTTCAGATTTAGATACAGCTCCCATATATATCCTTCATCCGATATGGCCTTTTAAGGCTGTGGAAGCCACAATTTTTGTCCGATCTTTAAAAAATTTGACACGGGGTGTTTTATTCAACGTCCTCATATGTGAGCAAAATTTCATAAAAATCGATTCAGATTTAAATAAAGCTCCCATATATCTTTCATCCGATATGGGCTTTTAAGGCTATGGCAACCACAATTTTGGTCCGATATTTACCAATTTTGGCACGGGATGCTTTATTTGACGTCTGCATATGTGTGCGTAATTTCATAAAAATCGGTTCAGATTTAGATATACCTCCCATATATATTCAACCGATTTGGACTTTAAAGGCTGTAGTAGGCACAATTTGGCCCGATTTTATATAAAGATTTTTTATAAAGTCCCAATGCGAGTGCAAAATTTCGTATAAGTCAGTCTAGATTAAGACATAGCTCCTTTTGTCGGATATGTCCTTTTAAGGCTGTAGAAGCCAATATTTTAGTCCGATCCTAACAAGATGTAGTACGAGATGTTTTATTTAACGTCTTAATACGTGTGCAAAATTTCATAAAATTCGGTTTAGATTTAGATATAGGTCCCCTTGAAAATCTTACAAGTTTCTATTTGATATTTCAATTGGTATGGAAACCTGATCGTCTGACTAGATTTTGAGATAAGTTCTACATATAAAAAGTACAGCAGGTGGTGTAGGGTATTATATAGTCGGTTCCGCCCGACTTTTGCCTTTCCTTACTGTTTTCTTTTTGAAAAAATTTCCTATAGCTCCTAAAAATGCACCCTTTACAATAAGAATTTAAATGTGGAATATTTTTGTAAGCAGGGATTTTGCAATAGAATTTTGAATATTTTTTCCAGGATTTTTCGACTTGAAACTCGACTCTGCTCAGTGCGGCCTTTAAAGATCAAAATCTTTTATTAAAATTTATTAATTTAAAGAAAATAATTTTGCTACCTGCCCTTACAGTCTCCCTCAATGTGCTCTCCATTGTTCAAGTTAAAGTCTGTCTTCTTCGGATGATGGTGTCTCCCTTCAGTTCCATTTTAATGAAAGCTACACATTTCACCTGGACCAACATCACAATGATACTTTGCCTCCAGTAGTTTGTAAACAATTTGTGCTTGAGTTTTCTAATTTCTTCTTCTTGTTCTCCTTTTTGGTTAATGCATATTTTGACTGACTACTCGAAGAAAGTTACCATGGAAAGTATGTACATTTCGCTGCGAGGACTTTCAAGTAGCTTTGACGAAAGGCAGTGCGGGAGGTAGAAAAGAAAAACTTTTGTAATTACATATAATAATAATCTAGGCTATGCATAAATCGGACAAAAAGAACATGTAATTGTTTTCTCATTTTTCTTTCGTCTTTTGTTTTGTGTGTTGGTGGACAGTATAAAAGTTTTCAAGTACAACTAATGCAATAATGTCCTTCACTGTTGTCAAAGTTTGTGGTAAAAAAAAAACTAAATATAAATTTAAATACTAAAATGTTGTACTGTGACAAGCTTAAAATTTTGTTTTCCAAAAAAATATAAAATCAACAATGATGATTAATAATACATTAGATAATGTCGATCCCTTCAAGTTGTTTTATCTCATATTTTTGTACTCATTGCCCATTGGATTAGAATGGTTATTTGGTGAAAAAAATAACTGTTTGTCAGAAGTGGGATTTGAACCCACGCCTACAGAGTAGACTGCGACCTGAACGCAGCGCCTTAGACCACTCGGCCATCCTGACATGCTGGCGTCGGTGTTAAATGGGGTACATAAACATTTCAAGTATATTCTAATCAAGATTTCCAATTCAATTTTCAATGCATTGTGTCTGGCCGCAACTTAACATGGACTTTGTTTCACAAGGGCTTTATGCTTTGCATAAGTGACAATCAGTATTTGATGGACCGAATGAGTTGTAAACACATTTTTTTTAAAAAGAAGCTCATGCTCATGAATACTTAGCAACTAGCAATGTACAAGTACGAATGTATGTATGATGGTATGTAGTGCATACTATGTACTCAAAAGACTCATACCCCTTTCGTACCCAGTTGTATCAGATGTGAGATGTGAACATTTATTATACCCTCCACCCAAGGATGGGGGGTATATTCATTAAGTCATTCCGTTTGCAACACATCGAAATATCTATTTCCGACCCTACAAAGACGATTTACCGATGACCGTGTGTCTGTCCATCTGTCCGTCCGTCTGTTTCGCTGTTTAAGTTACTGAACCGATCTGCCGATATAAACCTATTTGCTGATAAAGGGGCTAAAGCCCATAAAAGCTGCATTTATTATCATTGCGTCCATTTTAGATTTTCACTGAAATTTGAAACAGTGAGTTGTTTAAAGCCTCCCGACATTCGATTCACATATGGTTCTATTGAGACAGAATATGTACGCAATGGAATTTAAATGTGTGTGCTTTATTTAAATTCAGTATACAGAGTGATATGGAAAATGAAAATTATTTTTTCAATACACAACAATTAATACTAAGGTAACTTAATCAAATTAATTATGTTGAACTAAAGTAGAATAACATAAAGTATTTTCAACATGCCTCCTCAACATTATTAATTTAACAATTAAGTTTAATGCCCATATTATTAGAACAATAAATATGTTTTGGTTTCGGTACTGGTTTTGTTAGAACATCCGCCAACATATCTTGTGTAGGCAAGTACCGCAGCTCAACAACTCCATTTTGTATTGTGTCCTTAATATAATGATACTTGTAGTGGATATGTTTTGTTCGAGAATGATGAGAACCGAACTCTGCCATTTTTTGCGCACTTTGAGAATCAGTATGTATTTTTATTGGTTTGCCATTGAATAATCCAAGTTCTTCAAGTATGTAACTTAAATATGAGGCTTCTTTAGCTGATTCAGTCAAAGCTATATATTCCGCTTCAGCACTAGAATGTGCAACCACCTTTTGTTTTTTGGATTCCCAGGTGACCGCTCCACCTGCTAGGAGAAAACAGAACCCAGTTTGAGATTTCCTATCATTGATATCTTGAGCCCAATTGGCGTCACAGAATCCCATGAGAGGTGCCGAATTCTTTTTATATATTATTGCTGCATTCCTTGTTGTACTCAAGTACATTATTACTTGCAAAGCAGCATTATAATGTTGTTTCCGGGGGTCTTTTGAAAATTGCGATAATATGTTAACTGCACATGCAATATCTGGTCTACTATGCAATGCTACGTACAATAAATAACCAATTAATTCTTGATAGACTTTTTCATCCACTTTTTCCCTTTCTTCTTCATTGTTTGGGTCCTTTTCTAGTTTCACATTTGCAGACATAGGAATTTTCACAGGTTTGCAGTTTTCTAGCCCGTATTTCTTTACTAACTGCTTTATATATCCTGACTGCGAAATCGATACTTCATTTGGCTTTACATTTACTTCAAGACCAATACAATGTTGTGGTACGCCTAAGTCTTGAATATCAAATTTAGATTGCAGTGTCTTCACAAATTTTTTGGTCATCATTTGGTTATTACTTGCGATTACTATATCGTCTACATATAGTGCAACAATCACAGTTTTGGCGTGTTGCTGGCAAATTGCGCTCAACTTCGACAATTTTGAACAAAGAATCTGAGTTTCGGCGGAAATATCGGTCCCCCAAACCCCAAGCTTCCCGACATTCGACTCAAATATGGTTCGGATCGGAATATTGATCTCAGACCCAACAAAGTATAAATTCTTGTTTGTCGGTTTGGATTGTAAATTTGCTATATCGGTCCATAATTTGATATCGCTGCCATTTAAACCGATAATAGATCTTGACCTCTTAAGCCTCTAGAGGGCGCAATTCTTATCCGGTTTGGCTGAAATTTTGCACCAGGTATTTTATTGTACCCACCACCGAAGGATGGGAGTATATTCATTTTGCCATTCCGTTTGCAACACATCGAAATATCCATTTCCGACCCTATAAAGTATATATATTCTTGATCAGCATAAAAATCTAAGACGATCTAGCCACGTCCGTCCGTCTGTCTGTTGAGATTACGCTACAGTCTTTAAAAATAGAGCTATTCAGCTGAAACTTTGCACAGATTATTTTTTTGTCCATAAGCTGGTTAAGTTCGAAGATGGGCAATATAGCACCCATATAGACAGATAAGCTGATTTAGGGTCTTAGGACCATAAAAGCCATATTTATTATCCGATTTTGCTGAAACTTGGAACAGTGAGTTGTGATAGACCTCTCGACATCTTTATGCAATTTGGCCCAGATCAGTCCAGATTTGGATCTTACTGTCATATGGACCGATCTCTCGATTTAAGGCTTTGGGCCCATAAAAGATGCATTTATTTTCCGATGTCGCCGAAATCTGGGATAGTGTGTTGTGTCAATTTGGCCCAAATCGGTCCAGAGTTGGATATAGCTGCCATATAGACCGATCTCTCGAATTAAGATTTGGGACCCATAAAAGGCGCATTTATTGTCCGATGTCGCTGAAATTTGGGACAATGAGTTAAGTTAAGACTCTCGACATATTTCTGCAATTTGGTCAGATCGATCAAGATTTGGATATAGCTGCCATATAGACCGATCTCTCGATTTAAAGTTTTGGGCCCATAAAAGTTGCACTTATAGTCCGATGTCGCCGAGATTTGGGACAGTGATTTGTGTTGGGCACTTTGACTTTTTCCTCAATTTGGCGTATACGGGTCCAGATTTGGATATAGCTGTCATATAGACCGATCTCTCGATTTAAGGTATTGAGCCCATAAAAGGCGCATTTATAATCCGATTTCACTGAAATTTGACACAGTGACTTATGTTAGACTTTTCGACATCCGTATCGTATATGGTTCAGATCGGTTAGTTTTTAGATAAATCTACTAAAAAATCCATGTTTTGTTACACAATTGAACAAGACTTGTACTTATTAGTAGTAGGTCCAAGTCGGAACATATTTCTATATAACTGCTATGGGGCATAAGGTATGCATTTGTAACCGGATTTTGACGAAAAGTGGTTTACATATATACCCGAGGTGGTGGGTCTCCAAAGTTCGCCCCGGCCGAATTTAACGCCTTTTTACTTTCAACAATTGTGTCAAGTATGGTTCAAATCGGTTATTAACCTGTTATAGCTCCCATATAAACCAATGTCGGATATTGACTTCTAGAGATATTATTGCCAAATCTGTTGCACAATCTGAAGCGATTTAAAGTCTCGATCCCATTTGGGTCTAAGGGGCTCAAGAACACAAGTTCAGAAATAGCTAAGATTTTGACAGACTTGCGTACAACATAAAATCGACACGTTCAGCCAATATCCAAGAAGGGTGAGGCGAACAACCCTGCAAATCACCGGTCAATTGCGATAAGCTCAGTTCTCACCAAGGTTATTAAGAGCATGGTGAACACCATTGCAGGGATGGAAAAGTCAGTACTTTAGTACATTTTTCAGTACTTTTTGCACCCGAAGAATACCGTAGTACCCCCGCGGCCGATTTAGTACCTTTTGATGCACTAAGAAGTTTTTTTTAAGTATTCGAATGTTTCGAGCTTTTATTTTTTTGAATATTTGATTTCCGTTTTTGGATTACTATCAATGTACAATCAAAAATTCGAATAAACAAAAATTTAAATCTGTTCACCCATAGGTGATGTATATTTCGTCTTCGGTTAGGGTTATATGTATATATAAGGGGTTGTTGTACAGTGTAATCACTAATCGGTAAGGCAGTATTTTTCCAGAGATAAAATGTTCATTTCTGCACTCAAATATTTTTGGAACTATTGTGCAAAACAAAAAGTACTCTTTCGGTACAAAAAGTGCCTTTTTAGTACTATATACAATTTTGCATTTTCCATCTCTGCCATCTTGTGAGACATTTAATACAATGGCCTTCTTAGCGACCGCATTCATAGTTGTAGTTATATTAGAAGTTTTGCCCAAAACATGGGTCTAAAATCAAAGTTGAGTTTGATTCACTCTCATATACAAATTGACCCACCCCAATGTTCACATCTTGTGAGGTCTAGCACAACATTTTACCTTCGGTGTAGTCAAGATGACATAGTTCATTTTAGTTAAGACAACTTAATCACCCCATTATTCCCAAGTTATGCCATGGTTTTCTCCTACATCCCTAAAACTATGCAATTTGTATGCTTCACAAAAATGCTTTTATCAGCTTGAAGTCTAAAGGCAGAACTGATTTTTTTTTCTTGCCAAGTGATTGAAATACAACATTGAACGTTGTATCCTACAATGTTGATGGATTTTTATGTGTTTATCCATGAGATAATAGTTTAACGCCCCGTATGGTGTTTCTGAAGTACACGCCATTATGTGCAACATGAAGGAAGTTAAATTTTTTTACATTTTTCCGTTTTGGTGGTAACACACTTCATTTTATAGGTAGTGTACAATAGATTATTTGCTTAAGGCAAACTTAAAAAAAAAAGAATATTTCAAACGCCTTGTAAGAGCATAGTATGCGACAGCTGCAAACATTGTGGTAACGTAGTATACTTTTAGGCATTTGGTTTTGGCATATGGTGTTGCCTACAGTTTTGGCGTGTTGCTGGCAAATTGCACTCAACTTCGACAATTTTGAACAAAGAATCTGAGTTTCGGCGGAATATCGATTTGTAAAATGAGTATGGTAATATTTAACAAAAGTATACCTTTAGGCTGAAACAAATTGCAAATTGTTTATAACGAAAATATTTTAGCAAAATCTGCGAAAAATTCTAAACTAGCTGTACAAACAATTTTTTTAGGATCGTTCGATGCCAAAGGGCCTTTGACTTTTAATTTTTAAGAATATATAAAACTCAGCTTAAAAATATCAAAAAAAAATGTATCATCGATGTGATGTTTGCTTGTATGCCCTCATACCAATGTTAACCTATCTTTGTTATTTTTGTTGTTTTTCTTGGAACCGCTTTTCTGTCGTTGTTGTTGTTCTATTGTGGTTTTGGTTTTTCATATTCTGAGACAAAGAGCTGCAGATATTTGGAAGGCGTCTGCCGTTTCCACTGGGCAAA
Organism: Stomoxys calcitrans; assembly: GCF_963082655.1. Taxonomy (NCBI): domain Eukaryota; kingdom Metazoa; phylum Arthropoda; class Insecta; order Diptera; family Muscidae; genus Stomoxys; species Stomoxys calcitrans. The sequence goes on along the minus strand of NC_081554.1, from coordinate 197,342,699 downwards.
AACTAATTGGTTTTCAACTATTTTTTCTATATGCCAAACATGTTTGGGGTTTATTTTATAGCATTCTTTTAGGTTACACGAGCTTCATGTTCATTGTGCACATAAATATCAGACAACAACACCGACCGTTGGCGACGCTTGCAACAAACTACGATTTGTTTTTGTTGATTCATATGATGTGCGCAGATAGGTGTTTGGTTTTAATAAAACTTTGTGGTTTTTCTGTGGGGTGCCGATGATTTGTAGTTATTTTTATTCTTGTGGCGCAGCAGTAGGCATTGACGCATAATTTAATTAACTATCCGGCCATTGGAATTTGATATGAAATGTGCACTGTGTGTTTGCATAAATGAGTTGGGCCAGTTGAAAATGTCATGCAAGGATGGCAAATACTTTTAGGCAGGAGAAACCACACAAATGTGTAGCATACTTTAAGGATTGTCATAAAATACAATCAATTTAATTTAACAGTAATTTTCTGGGGGCCACCATGGCATAGAGGTTAGCATGTCCGTCTATGACGCCGATCGCCTGGGTTCAAATCCCGGCGCGAAGGGTGGTTATCCCCTTACTAATGCTGGCCTCATTTGTAAGGTATCTGCCATGCTAAAACTTCTCTACCAAATGCTGTCGCTATGCGGCACGCCCTTCGAACTCGGCGTAAAAAAGGAGCTTAAACAGTAATCGGACTGTACTCATTGATATCAGAGAAGTATCCCCTGTTCCTAAATGGAATGTTCCTGGGAAAATTTAGTATTTAGTAAACATTTTTGATTTATGGCTTCCAATTATTTCTAAGCTCATATTTGTTCTTAGAAACGAAAATGTTCCGTCTTTGGATGACATAAATAAAGACATCTGACTCATTTCCCGTCTGGAGTAGAAAAAATATTATTGCAGCCTCGTTTATTTGGCAAATATGAGTGTTGTTTATTCGTCGTCTGCATAACTTGCTTGTTTCCCAATGCAAATTTTCTATTCCATAATTAGTATGAGACTCTCAGATGCTGCAGTTTGGGCCAAGTAAGTCTCAGTTTGCATTAGTTTACTCTACTTTTTAGGCGAATATGTTGTAAAATTTATAGTCCTCTTAGGATTTGCACAATTTTCCAGTAATATTTTGATATCTTACACAAGGAAAAATAAACATTCCTTCATGCAAACATACACACATACAGGCTTAGAGAGGAAATTTCTCCAAAACACTTGTGCACATGGCTTTTGATTGCGATTATCTATGTATGTATGTATGTGAACGTTTCAATGTATATCTGCAGTTACCAAATATGTCTGCATCTGCATCTCATTCTTATGTGTGCTTCACTATGTGGCACTTGTAAAAGAATTCGGATCCTATGTCTTGTAGCACCAGATTACACTTACGATTAGAGTTACAGCATCTTTAAGTGCGACAAGTGAGACCAAGTTACAAGCCAACTTGAAAATATACATATCTATGTACATTCATACATACTTAAGTAGTTATTACAGTTGTTTGAGTTTCCTTTTGCCATAGTTCATTTCATCAAGAACAAATTGGCTACACAGAAAATAATAATTCTATAAATTTTGATATTTATTCGACAAAATATTTGTTGACCATAAAAATATTTTATGAAAAATATTAGGTTTGAGAGAAGTATAAGAATATCGGAATAATAGTGTGTTTTCATAGACACTTTCTATAATTTTTACAATTTTTGTTGATATTTCAATAGTATGTAGCATATAAATCAGTGGTTTTCTAGGAACTCTGTCGAAAGCAGCTTTTCCTTTCGCTGAGTTTGAGGTGTACAATAGTTGTAAGGTTGTATATGTTGTCTACTATGCTGTATTTTGCTCTAAATTCTTCGACCCAACTTAAAAGTCTTGTGTCTAGTATTCCCATAAATAGTTTTGGCATAGTATTAACATAAACGATATTCCCCTGTTGTTCCCAAAATGATTTACGTCGGCTTTTTTGAAAATTGGAAAAATCATACTACGAGTATCTGCAAAATATCGATCTGCGATCATGCCTGTCTGTAAGATTTTATTGAATGTTGCTGCTAATTTTTTACGAAAGTTTTTGGTTTGGTTTTTACCAGAGGCCTTATACAAACTTATATACACAGAGAAAAATCGGGAGAAATTTTCAAAAAATAAAGACATTTATCAATGTTATGTTTTCAACATTACTAGTTTACCATGTTGAATGCAACAAGACTTAATACAATATCCGTATTCTTGTGCTCATAGAGTTAAGAATTTTGCATAACCTCTTGATATGTGTATGTCTTTACTTTATGAGATGTTCAACAATGCATCCATCCATTTTTGTTTGTCATCGTTTTGCTTTAGATTATTGTTATGATACCAATGAGAATTTCATATATGTACATATATGTTAAATACAAACTACGAGGTTAGGGATACACAGTTTTATTAAGAAGTTTATTTATTTGTCTATGGAATTCATTCTCTTGCAGACTTATGGCTGTATTACATTTAAAACAGTATATACAATTACTCTACACTCTCTATACTATGAGCATCAAAAGTGAGTAAACACCAAATAAAATTTAGTTTATTGTAAGATTGCGGTAAGAATGTTGGAGATATACATTATTAAGATTTTTACTTAGGAAATAATGTATTTGTAATACTTTTGCAAAATTTTAAAAATTGCTACGTTCTATGCAGTGTTGCCTGTTTTGGTAGGTTCTTACCAAAAATGGTAGAATTTTTTTTCTATTGGTAGGTTGGTAGACTGACCCCAAATTATGGTAGGTTTTCCTACAAATATCATGTTTATTATTGAAAAAAAAAAAACACGTTGGGATAACCCCAAATTATTTAACTTTATGTCGTTTCTGTGTATTTATTCGTTAAAAGTGCAAAATAAAAAAAAATTTTTAAATTAAAGTACCACTCTGGCCTAGAACTTCAAGGTTTTATCTAGAACATCTAACATAGTAATTAAGAGTGTGAGCGTTTAGTGAATTTAGATCTTCCAAATATACAGCTCTAAAAAATATGTAAAATTATTTCTTATGTATGTCGGGGATTTAATTAACCTCCTAGTTCAGCTAAATTGAATAAAATATGGACCTTTTAAGAGCCCATAATGTTACATCGGATCATTATGGCAACCAAATCAAATTATTCTCCAATCTGAACCACACTCGGCACGGACGTCGATGGGTCTAATAATGTTACAAGAAGTCTCACTGAAATTTCAGAGGATATGTGCGCAAGTTCTAATATTGACTGTAACTGGTACGAGTGTCAATGGATCTGTTCCGAATTTCTTAAGTTCTGGGTAAAAATGGAGCTTTTGTGCGATCAATGTCTTCAATCCAAAGATCGGGCTATATAAATATGATCAGATCTGATCTATACTTGGATTTTGAGGCGTACCATATAACTCATTGTTACGGCGAAAACGGGTGAAAATCCGCATTAAAGAGTTCAAGACCTTAAATCGGTAGATCGCTTTATCCAAATTCAGCACTTTTGTTCATCGAAATCTGAGCAACAATACGACTTTTATGAACTTAAGAATTCTTAACGAGAGATCAGTATTTATGGGTGCTATATCAAAATATAGGCCATCTTTTAACTATGCCCGTTATTTTTATAGTCTGTAGAGTTATTTCATGAATATTGGTTTGTAGAATATTTGGTAGGATTTGTCTTAGAAGGTCCATTTTAGAACAAAATTTCAAAAAAATTTGGTATTTTGATAAAATTTTTATGTAATGTTAACTTTAGAGAAAATTTTGTTAATTTTTTTTTGGGAATATTTCTCCACTCCATAGTTCTGAGATGTTAAAAACTTTCAACAAGTACCTCGTTTCTTTCGACTTTTAAGTCATACAAATTTCTTATTGAGCATGTTACTAATGCCTTCTTCTTCTACTCCTTTGATGTGTATGAGTGACCAGAGATAAGAAATGACAACACTGGATTGTTACAAGGATCTTTTGATAAAGGATAATTGTATACAAATAGCAATGGAGTTGATTGACTATTCCATTGTTTCATATAAAATTGTAAATGCAGTCCATAATTGAAGTTATTGATTGAGAAATTTATTCATTAATGTGTAATAATTGAGGCTTCATTAAAAGTAAATTATGTATATGATGGATTTTAAATACCCAAAATATGGTTATCTATCATCAGATACATTGAGGCGAATAAAGGCTATTACAAATATGCCAGGTTGTTAATAGAACCAGTAAAAAGACCGAGCCGAACTTTGGATACCCACCACCTCGGGTATATATGTAAACCACTTTTCGTCATAATCCGGTGAAAAATGCATAATTTATGCCTCCATAGCAGCCATATCAAAATATGGTCTGAAATTTTGGCGACATCGGACAATAAATGCGCCTTTTATGGCTCCAAAAACTTTAAATCGAGATCTGGACCGATCTGGGACAAATTGCAGAAAGATATCAAAGGGTCTAAGAAAGAGAGATATCCCAGAAAGATATCCCATAACCTTAAATCGAGAGATCGGTCTATGAGGCAACTATATCCAAATTTGGACCTATCTGGGCCAAATAAGGATGTCGAAGGGCCCTAACACAACTCACTGCCCCAAATTTTAGCAAAGTCGGATAATAAATGTTGCTTTTATGGGCTTTAGGTCGATCGGCGGACCGCTCTATATGGGGGCAGTATCAAGTTATAGTTCGATATAACCCATCTTCAAACTTAACCTGTCTATAAACAAAAAATGAATCTCTGCTAACTTTCAACTCATCATTTCTATTTTTAAAGACTGTAGTGTGATTTCAACAGACAGACGGACGGACTTGGCTAGATCGTCTTAGATTTTTAAGCTGATCAAGAATACATATTTATAGGGTCGAAAATGGATATTTCGATGTGTTGCAAACGGAGTGACAAAATGAATATACCCCCATCATTCGGTGGTGGGTGTAAAAAGTCAGAAAAGAAAGATAATGGGTTTTTCATTAAGCAGCACTTATTAATAAGAAACAATTTTCTCTTTGTTCCTTAATGGGATATTTACGGTATTTTTTAATTATTTGCTGAAAAATATCGCCAAAGAGGAATTGACAATAGTTTATCTTTAATTGGTAATGAGAAACATATTGCTTCATCACCATATGCGTAGTTTGCCACCTTAATTTCTATTTTTATCTTGGAACTGAATTGAAATCTATTGTCGTAATCGGTGATTAGCTCTGTTCGTTTTTTTTTTTTTGTATTTTCTATTCTATACAGTTTGGCTAACTTATTCTATTTCTAGCACTGTGTATGCTTACCATACCGCACCCCATGTTCGCTCTTTCCCACATTGTACAATGGCTGTAATCGTTCAACGTTTGGTTGGGCGATTTGTTCTGCTATTCTAATGGTGATGGTGTTCGTTGTTTAATGTTCTTATCAATTCGCAAAGCTCTGTGACGGCTCGCTGCCGCATTGCTGTATTGTGTGTGAGTTTCATATGGTTTGTTTGGTTGTGATGGGGAGGGAGATGTGAGGAGGCCCACAGGTATTTATAAGCTTTTGTTTTGTACCGCAAACTCGCCAAGGTAGTATAGTAGGCAGCACATAAAGTTTACAAACATAAGGTTGCGGGTTCAAATCCCACTAAAGCATCCCTCAAAAATTTGTAAAAAAATGTTTAAACGCGTTATGCATTCATACATACAGTGGGAAGCAAAACCGATCAAAAATAGACCAAAATCAATTGAGTTTTTTAGTTTAATGCTCCTCCAGTTATCACGTTAATGATAACAATTACTAAAAATTTAAACAAAAACAAAGTCCCCGCAAAAAATAGAGCAAATGAAATTGCCACATGCACTTTTTTGCTAATTTTGATAAATTATTTTATTTTATTCCTTATTCATAAACCATTATTTTTTTAAGGAGAAGTTAACACACTGAAAACATTTTCGTCCTTATTCTAAAGATTCGAGCCAAAAATTAGCAAACTTAATTTAAAGATGATAATTTTTCCAACTTTTTAGGGAAACATTCCTTTTGGTGAAAAATATTTTCCTTTATATTAAGGATTTTGTATTTTAAATGGTAGGTTAAGAAATCCTTCCCTTTGAGGTCTTGTTATTAAAGACAAAAATATATAATCAGGATTAAAATATAGTTGAAAGTGGGGAAATTGGCCTTGGGATAAGACATCAGTGAACCGTAGTTATAGGCACAAAATAGCTTTACAAATCGAGCGTATTATAAAAGAATTTTTCAAAAAACTATAATTATGGAGTCACCTGTGAAGTAAAATAAGAATCCAAACTTGAAGCGGATGGTCATATAGGTTAGTAAATAGGAAATTAGATTTAAAGATAGCATCTTTATTTGAAAGTTTTGGTTTATTGCTAAAATCCTACGAATAAAGAAAAATTTTAAATTTTGGGCCCAACGTTTTTTCATTGCATGTGTTGACATGTCTAATATCAATTGCGGAGTTACAGATTTGGAAATAGCCCACACATAAACCGGACCTCCGATTTGACGGCCAAAAACGGTCTATAAACAGATATAGCCCCCATATAAACCCATCCCCGGATTTGACTTCTTGAGACCTTAGGAGTCTCAAATTTCATCCGATATGGCTGACATTTGGAGGAAAGACCGTCCTAAGTTATGACTTTCAACATCCATGCCAAGTATAATCCGAAACGGTCTATAAACAGATATAGCCCTCTTATAAACCCATCCCCGGATTTTACTTCTTCAGCCCTTAGAAGCCTAAATTTTCACCTGACTTGGCCCAAGACCCAATTTTATGACTTACAACATCAGTGTTAAGTTTTATTCGATTCGGTCTTGAGATCAAAATAGTTCAAATACAATCTCAGTTAATAAGGGCATATTTTGGCGGAATCTATGGTGGTGGGTATCCAAGATTCAGCCCGGCCGAACTAAGCACGCTTTTTCTGCTTAAAATAAAATTCGCAATTTTTATGCCCTCCACCATAGGATGGAGGTATACGAAATTCGTCATTCCGTTTTGAATCCATCGAAATATTGATCGGAGACCCAAATCTTAGTCGATTTAGCCATGTCTGTCCGTTTGTCCGTTCGTCTGTCTGTCGAAAGCACTCTAACTTTCTTATTAGTGCAGGTCAGTTGGGATTGTGGAAATGGAACAAATCGGTGTTTCATCATGTTTTGGTTTAGCTGATATATAACCGATATCGAATCTTGACTTTTTAAGCCACTAGAGGGCGCAATTAGCATCCAATTTGGCTGAAATTTTGCATGAAGTGTTTTATTTTGACTTTCACCAACTCTGCCACGTATGGTACAAATCGGTTCATAACCTGATATAGTTCCCTCATAAACCGATTTCGGATCTTGATTTCTTGAGCCAATAGAGTTTGCAATTATTATCCAAGTATGGTCAAAATCGGTTCATAACCTGATTTAGCTCCCATATAAACCGATTTCGGATCTTGACTTCTTGAGACGCTAGAGGGCGCAATTATTATCCGATTTGGGTGAATTTTTGCATGAAGTGTTTCGTTCTATATACTAATAACTGTGCTAATTATGGTTCAAAACGGCTCATAACCCGATATAGCTCCCATATAATCCGGTCTTGGATCTTTACTTAGTGAGCCTCAAGAAGGCGCAATTATTATCCGATTTGCCTGAAATTTTGCAGTAAGTTATTCTAACTTCTAACAACTGGGTCAAGTATGGTTCGGTTTATAACCTGATGTAGCTCCCATATAATCCGGTCTCGAATCTTTACTTTGCGAGCTACTAAAAGGGCAATTATTGCCCGATTTGGATGAAATCTTGCATGAAGTGTTTTATTTTGACTTTCAACAAATGTTATACCGACCTCCTTCTTACTTCCTTTCAGTAATAGGCCCATAGGATTTTCGCCTTCCTACCGACCGTTTCACTGTTTTCAATACCACTTCTCTAAGTTGGTTCATGTCTGCTATTGTGTCTCCACCTAAGTACCGGTATTTGTTGGACGCGAAAGCCGGGCAATGACAAAGGAAATGCTCCAACATCTCATCATTTTCCCCGTTTTTACACATGCTATCACATGCCGCACCGATTTTACATAAGTGAGCTCGTAGTCCTATGTGTCCCGTTATGATGCCAATAGCTATACTGGCCTCCTTCTTACCTCCTTTCAGTAATAGGCTCGTCTACTCATGATCTGGATCCCTCATAGGATTTTCGCCGTCCTACCAGCCTTCACTGTTTTCAATACCACTCCCCTAAGTTGGTTCGTGTGTGGTATTGTGTTTCCACCTAAGTGCCGGTATCTGTTAGACGCTAAAGCCTTGCAATGACAAAGGAAATTCTCCAACGTCTCCTAATATTCCCCGCATGCCCTACACATGCTATCACGTGCCGCACCGATTTTACATACATAAGTGATAATGCCAATAGCTATACCGACCTCATTCTTACTTCCTTTCAGTAATAGGCTCGTCTACTCACGATCTGGATCCCCCCAAAGGATTTTCGCCGTCCTACCGAACATTTCGCAGTTCCACAAAGTTGCATGCGCATTCGTCGCCCACTCCCTTAACTCGGACTACGTCGACCCGAAAGGCTTCGGGTTAACCAAGTTTATTGACGGCAGTCCTCTGGCCTTCATCGCCAAATAGTCTGTCCTTTCATTTCCCCTTACTCCGTTATGGCCCGGCACCCAAACGATCCCCAGAGAAGGCGTTAATTTCTTTTCACACTCCAAGGCTGTTCGTGACCTTACCGTCCTGGATGTTTTTGCTCTTATGGCAATTTTACTGTCGGTAAAGATGTTCACTCTCAACGTTAGTACCACACCACCTCACGCATTCCGTGATCGCCCGGATCCGGACCGTATTATGGTCAGGCAGTCTAAAATAGATCTCAGTCCCTGGATTCTCAATGTAAACCCCCGGGCCCACTCTGTCCTCTAGCTTTGATCCATCCGTTTAACATGATCTTCCAGATGGCAATACTAGGGTTCCGTCAATCCAAGGCTGTGCCGATGGCAGCAGTGCCTCGCACTCGACTTCATGGTTCATTTCAGGTATCCGATCGGAAACCTCTTCCCTTCCTTCCAGGTTTCCTATCGTCGCTTTGATTATAACGTATGAGCTGCTCCCATCCTCAATCCATTCTCCCACCTCCTTAAGTCTCATAGCCGCAGTGGCTGCCTAACACTTCATCTGTATGTCAGTGCCCTAGCAGGCGTCCTCATCGCTCCGCCTATGCCAAGACTTTGTATGAAGTATTTTTTTATGAGTTCCAACAACTTTGCCAAGTAGGATCTTAATTAGTTCATCACTTGATGTGGCGGTTCATATTGAAATCAAATGCTATCCGTTCTCAAATAGCATAATTTTGACTAGTTTTTTTCGATTTTCTCCCACTGTGGAGATGGGAAGCACGGTGCCATCAACTATTATATTACATATATGTTAACAGAATATAGTGACTTCCGGAAATACCTATGTTTCGCTTGGAACAATAATCTAGGTGATGTTGGGGAACGAGAGGAACTGAGAGGCGACGATGAGAAATGTCGAACAAGTACTGGGCAGGAAGAGGATTGACCTGGGCGAAGCGGAGTAGAGCAGGAATGCGTATAATCACCAGATATGGGGTCGATCTTGAAGTAATTTTAAACCGGTTCCGAGTTGAAATTAATCCCCCGAATTGATACAGGGAGGAAGGGAGAGAGCGAGGGAGGGCGTTTAGCCTGCACCGTTAACTACAAAATAATTCCAAATCCTCTGCCCAGGTTGGGCGTTTAGCCTACACCATTAAGAACAAAATAACCCCAAATCCCCCAATACGACACATAGTGCGATCGAAATATTTTTTTGTACAAGTTTAAATACTGAAGTAAATTCTGGATTCAATGTGAAAGTGAAAAGTTGCCCATAATATTCCAATTCTAATTTTTTGATTAAACAACGGAATATAATTAAAGTGTTGACATAACGACATGGCTTTGATGTATTCATTTACATGTCTTGGAATTTTCAAATCTTTTGGCTATTTTAATTTTTAATAAAATCTGTCACATTTTAATTAATGCAAAAGCCTCTCAAAACCAGATTTTTACCAGTTTTTCTGAAGTATGATGTAAATCTCCACAAAAACTCGTTATTAAAAAGGAATGTCATCTTGTTTTTGGTTTCTTGACACTAATCGCCATAGTGTAGAAAAAATCAGGTAAATATTTTCAATTTTGAAACTTTCACCTTTGCGTCAAAGTGTTAATTCTAATAATTACTGATAAAATTTCAATAGAGATATTTCACTAGAAAATTCAACTGCAGGAAAGAGTAAGTGTGCAAACTGATACGCAAGCATTTCATGGGCTCACTTATACCATGATAAAAAGAAATGCTTTCGAACGCACAAGGTGCCTCAGTGTGTATGTGTGTGTGTGTGTGTGTAAATATGAAACACATGCCATTAAAAGAAAAGCTGCTAATTGAAAAGGTTTTGTATTGGGGAATCGCAAGAATGGCCTCATCCATGACTTTGTTGTTAATTTTGTGGTCCATAACTGGATCAGTGGAACAGTGGAGCATACAACATTTTCCCATGTGGTGGCACATTAGCACTCGTTTCGTGCCCTCTACTCACTAATTGGACAGACATGATAAGAGTATGACTTGAAGTAGATGGTGAGATGGTGGCAGCAAGCTGATGATCAATGCAATTACTCGTATGGCAGCTTCCGTAACGTAACGCTCTTTCTTATGTATCACAGATTCTTAGGGTTTATCTCAAACTTCTTAAATTCACACTTTAATGATTGGGCTTGGAAGGCACAATGGAATGGCCAAGAATTTTACTTGACTTCGAAAAGTGATTTCCAAATAGTCCGCGATTTGTAACCAAACAATAAGGCACGCGTCGGATACTCTGTGTAGTGAAGTAGTGGCCAACGAATTTTTGTTTCTAGTTTTAGTTTTATACCGTTTTCAAAATATGAGCAGCTACGAATCATTTTCACCGCCCAAACGTTCAAACAAATGGCTGTTGTGGTCTTTGATTTTCATTTTCCTTATAATCTTGACCACTTTTACCATTTTGGAGGTTCGTTCTTTGAGTGATGAGGAACCTTCGGTGATACGCATTATAATGAACAGAATAAATGTACCGCAAGAGGAATCCCATAAATTTGTTTTGGTTAATGCGAAAAATGTGCCGCAAGAGAGAGACGAGTTGGTCAGAGCTATTGTTAGGCAAGTGGAGGAGAATCCACAGGGCGTCGAATTGGAAAGAAAAACTCGTGACACCGAGGAGATACCAAAACAATCACCTGTAGCTTTGGAACATCATAAAAACAACAATTCTTACTATGAGGAGCAAACCCCTGTGGTGGTATATTCGAAAACGGATCCAGATCCACCACTCTCTTATAGACAAAATGCTCCACCAGTACCATATGGTTCGCATGAAGAAGAGCCTTACTATGATGGTGAGGATAATGGAGAATATGCCAATGACAATGATGCCTTCTATCGTCCCCAATACGATGATGATTCCAGGGAAGATTTTTCCCCACCCCAAAATTATGCCAATGCAGATGATGAAAGTGAGGGCAGATCTTCACAAACTCGCCAATATGATAACTATTACAGACAATGGCATTATGCTACGCCATCACCGCCAACAAGTTCCCTACAAAAGTCAAATCGAAAATTGCAAACAATGACAGAGGATCCCAGGTAAGTGTGTTATGGCGAATATGACAAAAAAAAAACTTCAAGCAATGACGGGGAGTAAATTGGCACCAATTAAAAACATTTTGCATAAGTTACACTATCACGTTTTACTATTAAAATACAAAGCTCAAGTAATTATAAAAAATAACAAAAGGAAAAAAAACTGCACATGTGCCATGATCGATGGTGTTATGAAGCACCCTCTGTGAAATGACGCTTCCGACGGATGCTGCAGTCTTTTTATACCCACCATATTTAGTCATTAAGTATATTCATTGAGTCATTCCTTTTGCAACACATTGAAATATCCATTTCCGTCCCTATAAAGTATATATATATTCATGATCAGCCTAAAAATCTAAGACGATGTAGCCATGTCCGTCCGTCCGTCCATCTGTTGAAATCACGATACAGTCTTGAAAAATAGACATATTGAGCTGAAACTTTGCACAGATTCTTTTTTTATCCATAGGCAGGTTAATTACGAAGATGGGCTATATCGGACTATATCTTGATATAGCCCCCATATAGACCGATCCGCCGATTCAAGGTCTTAGGGCCATAAAAACCGCACTTATTATCTGAAATTTAGTACCGTAAATTGTTTAAGGCCACTCGACATCTTTTTGCAATTTGGCTTCGATCTAAGATCTAAAATCTAAAACGATCTAGCCATGTCTGTCCGTCCGTCCGTCTGTCCGTCCGTCTGTCCGTCCGTCTGTCCATCCGTCTGTCCGTCCGTCTGTCCGTCCGTCTGTCCGTCCGTCTGTCCGTCCGTCTGTCCGTCCGTCTGTCCGTCCGTCTGTCCGTCCACCTGTCCGTCCGTCTGTCCGTCCGCCTGTCCGTCCGCCTGTCCGTCCGCCTGTCCGTCCGCCTGTCCGTCCGCCTGTCCGTCCGCCTGTCCGTCCGCCTGTCCGTCCGCCTGTCCGTCCGCCTGTCCGTCCGCCTGTCCGTCCGCCTGTCCGTCCGCCTGTCCGTCCGCCTGTCCGTCCACCTGTCCGTCCGTCTGTCTGTTGAAATCACGCTATAGTCTTTAAAAATATAGATATTGAGCTGAAACTTTGCACAGATTCTTTTTTTGTCCAGAAGCAGGTTAAGTTCGAAGATGGGCTATATCGGACTATATCTTGATACAGCGCCCATATAAACCGATCCGCCGATTTAGGGTCTTAGCCCCATAAAAGCCACATTTATTATCCAATTTTGCTGAAATTGGGGAGAGTGAGTTGTGTTCTGCAATTTGGCTCAGGTCGGTCCAGATTTGGATATAGCTGCCATATAGACCGATCTCACGATTTAAGGTCTTGCGCCCATTAAAGGCGGATTTATTGTCCGATTTTGCCATAATTTAGGACAGTGAGTTGTGTTAGGTCCTTCGACATCCCTCTTCAATTTGGCTCAGATTGTTCCAGATTTGGATATAGCTGCCATATAGACCGATCTCTCGATTTAAGGCTTTGACCCCATAAAAATCGCATTTATTGTCTGATGTCGCCGAAATTTGGGACAGTGAGTTAAGTTGAGCCCCTTGACATACTTCTGCAATATGGCACAGATCGGTCCAAATTTGGATATAGCTGTCATATACACCGATCTCTCGATTTATGGTTTTGGGCTCATAAAAGGCGCATTTATTGTCCGATGTCGCCAAAATATTGGACAGTGAGTTAAGTTAGGCCCCTTGAAATCTTTCAGCAATATGGCACTGATCGGTCTAGATTTGGATATAGCTGCCATATAGACCGATCTCTCGATTTAAGTTCTTGAGCCCATAAAAGGCGCATTTATTGTCAGACTGCACCGAAATTTGAGACAGTGAGTTGTGTTACTCCCTTCGACATCCCTTTTTAATTTGGCCCAGATCGGTCGAGATTTGGATATAGCTGCCATATAGACCGATCTCTCGATTAAAGGTTTTGGACCCATAAAGGACGCATTTATTGTCCGATTTCGCCGAAATTTGGGATAGTGAGTTGCGTTGGGCTCTTCAACAACTTTCTGCAATTTGACCCACATCGGTTCAGATTTGGATATAGCTGCCATATAGACCGATCTCTCGATTAAAGGTTTTGGGCCCATAATGGACGCATTTATTGTCCGATTTCGCTGAGATTTGACACAGTGGTCTTTGACAAAGACCAATATTTTGTTCTACAAAATTGAACAATGACTTGTACTTGTCAAACCACTCAATGTCCCTGCCGAATTTGGTCCAAATCGGACCATATTTCGCAATAGCTGCTATAGGGGCATAAATTATGTATTTTTCACCTAATTATGACGGAAGGTGGTTAACATCTGTACCCGAGGTGGTGGGTATCCAAAGTTCGGCCCGTTCGAACTTAATGCCTTTTAATTTGTTTTTATAACAAAAATGGAGGATGTAGAGTCATATACGGTGTGCCTTTGCATTGTAGCCCTTAACATTATATGATTGTCTCTACATCAACCGTAGCTGCTTGTTAGTGGATGTTCATATATTCTTTTTTGCAACATCGAACTATTCCTGTCAGTTTATCTGTTCTTTTGTTATTGAGTATCATTAAAACACTTTGCTGTTCCAATATAATACTAACATACATGCACTTGGTGCACGCATATATCTACCCCTGCATAGTTCAGCTAACTTTATTTTGTTTGCAATTTTCGTTGTTGCTTTCAAAATGTTCATAAATTTACAACAATTACCCATGCTAAACATGCGGGAGCTGTGCATATGTGGCCACCATGGAAGGTATGCTCCACAAAATGCGTTTAAAATTCTGAAAGAGGATGTTTATTGTGCTCAATGGACAACGTATGGTTACGTCTTTTGTTAGGCAAGCTAGTTGGTTGCATGCAACAAGATTGCATGATGCAACGTTAACTATACCATAGCTACAGTGTTTAATAAGACAACAATTTTTTAATCCATAAACATCGGTTGAATATATGTATGAATCCATAAATTTGGGGGATTATCTTGGGGAAATCCGAATTGGAGAGTAAGTGGGGCGTCTAGGCGTCTAAAAATTCTGAATACCAGACCCACCATATTTCTTCTGGATATTAAAAACCAGAAGTGTACATAAAATTCCAGTCAAATCATGCAAAAATGCAGGTTCAAAAGAGCGCAAAAATTTAAATCTTGGGGTAGGTTTACTTCAGGGTATGGGGGTGGGGTTCTTCTGGCTTTTGGTTGTAAAAATCAACCTGCCAAGGGACCTGAAAAAGTGAAAATGGCAAATCGGTTTATATTGCTGGTGGAGATGGGCACATAATTTTGCTCACTCACAAATAACCCATGATATTCGCGAATCGTGATGTTTTAGTCATTTAAACAAACAGATATATAAACAGACGTATATTAATAAAGCAGGCTTGTACTAATATTTGGACCTACTAGAAACAAAATAGCGAAAATCATATATCCTTTATTTTGTGATGGTATAAAAATACTTAAGCTTTAAAATCATGCACGTGTAATTGATGCTTACAGTTTCTTTGTTGTGCCACTGTGGCTCATGTAATAGTGTTTTATGTTTAGATTTCCGTCTCCATAACCGTTTCTCTTTATATCTGTTGCACAACAAACGCCGTGCTTTGTAAGTGTAATAATGCATTTAATAAGCTTTCACAATGGCTGCAATTGTTGTTGACAATGTTAGTGCCAGGCTGTTTCCTTTAAAGACACACCTATACACGCTCTGGCTCTGGGTGACAATTGTGCGAAGAGTTGCCATGAATACAAAGAAATTGAAATGCAAAATAAAATCACCATATAAATAAATCATAAAAGCAATTGGATTTTATGAAAATCATATACCCGCATCGTTCGGTGGTGGGTATTAAAACCAAAAAGGAAAGGCAAAAGTCGAGGGTTGCCAACTGTATAACAGCCTACACCTACCCTATAAGTACAAAATGGGAGCTATATCTGATTCTGAACCAGTTTTGATGGACCTCGCTGGATTTTTTCAGATGGGTTATTAAACAATCCCTTCGAGCAAATATGTTCAAACTGTAATAGCTACGGTTGACAAATGACAAAATTATTGTTAATCACCCAAAATCTGACGAAAAAAGATATGTGAGCTATATCTAAATCTGAACCGATTTCGAACCACCTTCTCACATAATGTGGTAGTCATCGAGGAAAGCGTTGTGCAAAATTTTGGCAAGATTGGTCAATAAATGCTCTTGCTGTGGCTCTAAAAATCGGGCGATATACATATGTGGCAGCTATATTTAAATCTGGGCCAATTTCTTTGAAATTCACCAGTAATATCGAGAGTTATAAGAAATTCTTTAATGCCAAATTTCGAGAGAATCCGTTAACAAATGAGCACTTTATTGCAATATTTCTTAAAATCGGATGAAAATATATATGGGAGCTATGTCTAAATTTCAACCGAATTCGAGCAAACTTCTTAGATTGCAACATTGGTCAATAAATGCGCTTGCTGTGATACTAGAAGTTAAAATCGGGATATATATATATATATATAGCTATCATATCTAATTCTGAACCGATTTCCATGAAATTCACTAATAGTATTGAGAGTCAAATTTCTAGAGAATCGGTTACCAAATGACCACTTTATTGCATTATTACTGCAAATCGGATGAACATATATATGGGAGCTACATTCAAATCTTAACCGATTTTTTCCAATTTCAATAGGCTTCGTCTCTAGGCCGAAAAACATGCCTGTATCAAATTTGAAGACGATCGGATGAAAATTGCGACCTGTAGTTTGTACACAAATTTACGTGGACAGACGGACGGACGGACAGACGGACATAGCTAAATCGAATCATAAAGTGATTCTGAGTCGATCGGTATACTTACCAATGGGTCCATCTTTCTTCCTTCTGGGGGTTACAAACAAATTCCAATGCCAATTTGCCCACGAACATTTCATTAAGGATCAGGGGCAAACTTCTTTCACATCAATGAGTGCTGTCCGATTCAAGTTTAAGCTCAATAATAAGGGGCCTCCTTTTTATAGCCGAGTTCGAACGGCGTACCGCAGTGCGACTCTTCTTTGTGGAGGAGTTTTTACATGGCTGCCATAGCAAAGGGTACAGTACCTCCCAAAGGTCGCCTGTATTAGGAAGTGATAACTACCGCTGAAAATTTTCATTATGTTCTCGCCAGGATTCGAATTCGCTGCGGTTGCCTTCCAAACAAATTCACTAAGTTATAACGCCCTGTATAATAGTGGTGGTGTAGCGCTTAAAAACAAGCATTTTTGTGAATGTAGGTTAGCTTAGGTTAGGTTAAAGTGGCAGTCTGCCACCAGACTCACTTAGACGTTTTGTGATACCACAGGTAAGGAAGAGGCCGTCTACCGTTAAACCATCTAGATCGCTTTAAAAAGACCAAACGAATGTCTGTATTTTCCAAATCAGACAGGTTCCTAAAGAAATGAGAATCTAAAAGGAACTCCTTCCGACTGCCAGTGCAGGATACATACACAGCAGATGTTCTATACTCACTTCTTCTTCGATGTCCTCACAGCTTCTGCAAAAGTCGTTACTGACAAGCTTCAGTCTGTCAGCATGTTTTCCGATTATACGGTGATCTGTCATAAAGGACACTATGACTGAGACGTCTGTTCTAGCCATAGACAGCAAAGCAGTAGACTTCTTCAAGTCTAGATTAGGCCACATTGTTTTGGAATGCTCACGGCCCCTTCTTTGTGATCATCTATCATACGTTGCCGTTCGCGCATGATCCCGAAAACATAGCTTACTTGTCGATAGAGGCATATCCACAGATATCTGTTGCCCTGTAATCTGCAGTCTCTAGTCTCGCAAGCTCGCCCGCTTTATAATTCCCTGGGGTATCGCTGTGGCCAGGCACATAAAGCAAGTGAATTTTGAACTCTTTAGCCATCTCGTTGAGAGATCTGCGACAGTCGAGGGCGGTTTTTGAGTTTAGAAATACGTTCTCCAAGGATTTAATGTCTGCCTGGCTGTCGGAGAAGATATTTATGCCAAACGTCGTTATGATATGATATCTTAGCCATTCCAACACTTCCTTAATTGCAAGGATCTTCGCTTGAGACACACTGCAGTGTTCGGGTAACCTTTTCGATATGAGAAAGCTCCCTTAGTCTCATGACAGTGGTCGCAACAATTTGTCTAGTTACAATATCCAGAGGCATTAGATGTAGCATTAAATTCAGTGCATCAGATGGTGTCGTCCTCAGTGGATCCGGTTGAGTATTAAGCAGTAGGTGAATTTTTGAAGCGCCGTCCACCAGACCACAACACCATATAGCATATAGGTCTGACAACTGCAGTATATAAACAAAGCATGACGCGCGGTCGCCAATAGATCTCTTGTAGATGTATTGGGCAAGAGTTTTCTTTCCTTCCCTTTCCAATATGTTGGATTTTAAGTTCAATTTCCTGTACAATAAAGCACCCAGATATTTTGCGCTTTTAGTAAATGGAACATTCTCTCATCCCTAGGAGACAAATCGCTCTGTGGGTAGTTTGTATGTCCTACTGAAAAGAGCAACTTTAGCCTTAGATGGATTTACGCCAAGACCACTTTCGGTAGCCCATTTGGCCTTCGTACGTAGAGCTTCCAGAAGTATATCTCTTAGCGTGCTAGGAAACCTCCCCTAACCGCAATAGCCACTTCATGACCTACCACTTTTACACCCTTTTCTTTCGGAGGCAACAATATAGTGTTATGTAATGGCCATATTCTGAATAAGAGGAGACAGTACACCTGCTTAAGGTGTTCCTCTGCTGACCCATCTTTTTAGAACTACAGATCCCGGGCCTGCCGTAATGCAACTTTTAGGTAGTAAGTTATTAATAAACTTTTTTTACGGTAGTATTGATGCCCTGAAACTCCAACGCCTTCATGATTGACGTCGGTTCCACATTATTGAAAGCACCTTCAATGTCAAGAAATACTACCATTGTATATTGACATCGAGAGTATCTTCTATATAGCATTTTCATCGTATAAAAATGTATACGGATATATGCTTTAATGAAATCTATTTTGATTACATTTTCCTTTAAAAATATAAAAATCGATGAAATTTTTTTTAAATTTAAAATATTTCAAATTTTTTTTTTTTTTTTGCGAAAAGTCCATGAAGATCTTAACTTTGAAGAAACTTTTAATTTTTTAACCTAGTCAAAATGCTTGGATTATAGGTTTTTAACGTAGGCCCGTTTGTAAATGGCAACTCAGTTTGTCATGTTTCTGCCACACTTCTGTTGGTGCTAGCAACAAAGTTCGGCTCAGTTAATTTCACTCTCCCTGGTGCAGAGTGCCAAATGCCATACACATTCACTAAGCAGCATATAAACACAGCGCTTTTATGCCTTGGCACAGTTTTAGAAGTTCGCCTAACTCCACGGTTAAATATCGGTGGCAGCAGTAGCATTTACACACCCAAAGCCAGGTGGAGCAGTGGCTTACACAAAAGCTTGCTGTGAATGCAAGTATTTAATTTCCGGAAGAGTGTAAAGTTGTTTGTGTTGGAAAATATGATTAATGTCTTGGAAAACTAAAAGTGGAAAAAGGCATCCAAGGATCTTAGTTAACCCTTGGGATGATGAAGATGAGGCACAATGCACACCAACATAGCTTGGTTAAGATAAGCCATCTTAGAGAATGAAATGAAATATCTCTGAAGTTTGATGATACCACAATGACTTATAATCAGGAAAAAGGCAGGAACTTAAAAAAAAGAAAGATAAATATGTTGCATATATTGTACATAAGTCCAATGGCAACATGGGTGTTATAACAGGAAATCAATGTCAAAGCCAAATTGTAACAGCGAGGGAAATACCATTCGTAATGGATTTTATTTTGATTATGAGCTACGTTTCAAAATGTTTAGAAAATTCCAGGACTTTGCAATTTGTGTTTGTTTTTGAAAGATTTGAAAGGTTTTATGGCTAAAAAGTCAAAAGTGTTAAAAACCATTAAGGCAGACAAGATTGATAACACTGATGTTGAGAAGTTGTCAGATATTAAGTTGCTACCTCATACGGACATCTTACATAGACTGGACATTCACAACATCTGGTTCTTTGAGCATTGTGCAATTTATTATACCCATCACTGAGGAATGGAGCTATATTCATTTTGTCATTCCGAATACATCGAAATATCCATTTCCGACCCTATAAATTATATATATTCTTGATCAGCGTAAGAATATAAGACGATCTAGCCATGCCCGTCCGTCTGTCCTTCTATCTGTTGAAATCACGCTACATTCTTTTAAAATAGAGATATTGAGCTGAAACTTTGCACAAATTCTTTTTTTTGTCCATAGGCAGGTCAAGTTCGAAGATGAGCTAAATAGGACTATATCTTGATATAGCCCCTATATAGACCGATCTCTCGATTTAAGGTCTTGGGCCAATAATGGCCCCATTTATTGTCCGATTTTGCTAATATTTTGGGACAAAGAGTTGTGTTAGGCCCTTCGACATCCTTCATCAATTTGGTTCAGATCGGTCCAGATTTGAATATAGCTGCCATATGGACCGATCCGCCGATTTAGGGTCTGAAATTTGGGACAGTGAATTGCGTTAGGCCCCTTGAAATCTTACTGCAATTTGGCCCAGATCGGTCCAGATTTTGATATAGCTGCTATATAGCCCGATCGTTCGATTTAAGGTCTAATAAATGCGCCCATAAAAGGCGCATTTATTGCCGGATTTTGCCGAAAATTAGGACAGTGAGTTTTGTTAGGCCCCTCGACATATTTCTGCAATTTGGCCCAGATCGGTCCAGATTTGGATATAGCTGCTATATAGACCGATCGCTCGATTTAAGGTCTTGGGCCTATAAAAGGCGCATTTATTGTCCCATTTTGCCGAAATGTAGGATAGTGTTAGGCCCCTCGACATATCTCTGTAGTTTGAGCCAGATTGGTTTAGATTTGGATATAACTGCCATATAGAGCCATCTCTCGATTTAAGGTCTTGGCCCCATAAAAGGCGCATTTAATGTCCGATTTTGCCGAAATTTAAGATAGTGAGTTGTGTTAGGCCACTCGAGAAGTTCAGCCAAATAGAGTGGTTATTGCGGCTTCTACGGGCCCAAGAAGTCAAATTTGGAATGGTGGAAGTCAGAATAGAATACTTTATACGAAATTTAAGACAAGTCGGCTACGAAATTCGCCTTTTAGAGGCTCATGATCCTATATCGGTTTATATGGCAGCTATATGAGGATGTAGACCGATTTGAACCATTCTTACTAGAGTTATTGGAAGTCAGAAGACAACACCTCATGCGAAGGTATTGAATCGGATAAGAATTGTACCCCATACGTGCTAAAGAAGTAATATCGGAAGATCTGTTTTGTAAGGGATCTATATCAGGTTGTGGACATATTCAGACCATATTCAGCACGTATGCTTAGGATCATGAAAGAAGTCGTTGTACATAATTTTAGATATATCGGACAAGAATTGCGCCTTCTAGAGGCTCAAGAAGTCAAGATCCGAGATCGGTTTATATAGCACCTTTGTCAGGTTATAAACCAATTTGGACCATTCTTCGCACAGTTATAGGAACCCAAATTAGAAAACCTCATGCGATATTTCAGCTAAATGTAATAAGAATTGGGCTCTCTTGGTGCTCAAGAAATTAAGATCCGAGATCGGTTCTCGATACTTCTCGATACTCCTGTTTATTACTGTCTATTGAACGTGCATAACAACAACAATCAACGAAAGCCATATCGACAAGCTACGCATAGTAGAATATGACATATAAATCTAAGGCAGGTTTTCCACAGTTATTTCTTATACAAGTAGATATCAATCTTACAACTCGGCCATCCTGTTCAATTACTGTCCTCAGTGATTACAAAATAATCGCTCAATGTGGCTTCATGCCCACAAAACCGCTCAACTAGGATGACAACAGGGAACCAACAACATCGCTTAAATGTGATTTCACAAAATCGCTCAATCTGGCAACAACCAGAGAACCAACAACATCGCTCAACATCCTCCTCACAGAACTGCTCAACTTGGATGACAACAAGGAACCAAAAAACACAAAAACATCGCTCAATGTGGCATCCTGCTCACAGAACCGCTCAACCTGGATGACAACTGGGAACCAAAACCATCGCTCGATGAGGCTTCTCACTCACAGAACCGCTCAATGAATGAATTAAACCAATCTTGGCACAGTTATAAGAAGTCGGAATAGAACACCTCAGGCAAAAATTCAGACAAATCGGAAATATAGCAACTGTATGAAAACATGGACGGAAATGATCCATTTACAATTCCAAGCGACCAACACTAATAGCAAGTATTTGTTTAAAATTTGAAGTGTCTAACTTTACTCATTTGAAAGTTAGCGTGTTTTCGAATGACAGACAGACATACCGTAGGACAGATGCTCGAGCAGACGGACGGACATGGCTAAATCGACTCAGAATGTCAAGAGGATCAAGAATAAATATACCTTGTGGGGTCTCAGAACAATATTTCCACGTGTTAAAAACGGAATGGCGAAATAAGTATAACCCCCTACTATGGTGGGGGGTATAAAAAGGCATAAATTTTCCTTGTTATTGTTTGCCCTAAATTATGATTCAATTACATATTCAATTGCATAAACAATCAAATCCATTACAAAACAATATTCACTAATTATTTGTATTTAAATTCGAAAGTTTTTTTTTTTTGACAAAAACTACCGCAAATAAAAACTTCAATGACAGAGGGAATTAAATTTCCATTACAGACGATATAAATTCATGCAAATGTGCTTTATTTTGGAATTTCATAGAATTGAAACAATCATTTTAGTAACATTTGATTCATTTGATTGATGGAGTTCGGCTGTACGCAAAAGTAAAAATCAAACTCATTAAAATGTCAATAGTTTTTGCTGCTGCTGCCGTCCCTTTTGCTGTATGATTGTGGTACCTTTTTGCAAATAAAAGTTGATATGTATTTGAGTTGTCATAAACAATGTCAGATGAACACTTTCAGAACAGCATTGGGCCTGACATGTCAGGGAGCATGTTGATGTTGAATTGTTGGCAATTCTTTGAAAATAAACTATTTTCATTATTTTGCAAACAACCAATAGACTTCACAATAAATGTGAGCAGCAACAAATGACATTGGTGTTGTTTGCAAAAAAGTTTTTACTTTTAACACAAATATACATACAGGATGAAAAACCAGATGTAGCAGCATATGCATTGAGTATGTTTTGCTTTAAAATAAAATTATTGTTTTTTTGTATCATATACCTCAAACCACTTCATTCATTCAACTCATTTCTCATCCAACTTATTTAAAATGAAGCCTTTAAGGTTTCTCCCCATGAGGGAAGTGTTGTGTTCTAGATTCAGATCTACTGTCCTATGTCCAACTTCTTTTTTTCACATGTTTTCATACTTTTTTCGATGTTATTTTTATTTAATTAAAAATCAAGAAAAAATATTCAACAATTACATGTTTTAGAGAAAAACATTTCTCTTTGTAATTATTATGCTGTGTTTTCTAGAATGACAGAAAATGTTTTCATTTAATTTTCGACCAACAAAACAACAAATAATTTGAAAAAGGTACCACATAATCATGCATTCTAATATATTACACAAAATTTATTTGTTATAAACTCCACAAAACTAACCGCAAATGAGAGCAACAAAAAAGGCAGATATTTGATTTGGAGTTTTTTCTCTTTTCAATCGGCATGGTATCGTACCAAAGTAGTATCGAAGTATGAAGTATCCTTGTCACTTGACATAACCTTTGTCATTTACACAGATTGCCCACCATATGAAAGCCACTTGGGTTTTGGCAAACATTAAAACAGTTGTTGCAATTATAAATTTGTAATTTTCAAATTAATTGATTCATGGCAACGTCCTATGCATGTTTGATTGTGTGTATAAGTATGTTTATGTGTATGTGTGTATGTTGAAGGGCCAAGGCTAATAAATATTTCAAAGCATTCAACATTTGTTCAATTCAATTCGAAGCCATTTTAGGCGAATGTGGCTACAATTAACAACAGAATACAATTAAAAGCTTTTAATGTAACCAACTCATGGCTATAAACAACAACAACTACAACAATACCATCGGCTAAACATAATCAAAATCCAAATACATTTAGGAAAAACCACAAATACACACACAAAACAAACTATGATAAGGATTCGAATGACAATTCAAATAGCACAGTGTTTAACAATATCATTAGAAAAATCAAATTTGCAAAAACAAGTGAGAGTGTGTTAAGTTTGGCCGGGCCGAGTCTTATATACCCTCTCACCATGGATCGCATTTGCCGAGTTCTTTGCGCAGTATCTCTTTTTAGGCAAACAAAGAATAATGGATAAGAACTGTTGTGCTATTGGAGCTAGAGTTGGCAAAATATCGATGACACTATCGATAGTAAATTTTTTTGATTGAATATCGATTAATATTTTCCCGATGAATACTATCGGAAAAGTTAAATTTTTTCGCAATATTAAACAAAAAGAAGCGATGTGACTTTAAATGTATCCTTTATGATGCATTGCGCCTATAGAAGGCGCAATTTTCATCCTATTAGGCTTACTTAATGATACCTCTCATGACTTCCAACTGACTATTAATCTCGGTTTTATTTGGTCTGTGCGTTAATATTGCTTCCAAATCGATCTCCTGATTTTTAGTTCTCATTTCTCGTATGAAATATAGGAAATGAGAAAATAACAATGGTATTGATAGTATCGATATCTGTTATTAAAAAATTCTAAAACATAGAATGTTGCGATTATCGAAAGTTTGCCCGCTTTAATTGCAGAAATATGGAGGCCACCGTAGCGCAGAGGTTAGCGTGTCCGCCTATGACGCTGAACGCCCGGGTTCTAATCCTGGCGAGACCATCCTAATGCTAGCAACATTTGTGAGGTACCATGCCATGTAAAAACTTCTCTCCAAAGAGGTGTCGCTCTGCAGCACGTCGTTCGGACTCCGCTATAAAAAGGAGGCCTCTCAGTGGAATGTTCATGGGCAAAATTTGCAGTTTGCAATTGGACCTATATCAAGTTATAGTCTGATTCGGACTATAAAGGAATTGAATGGTGAACGTTGTAGAAGTCATTGTGTAATATTTTAGTCCATTCGGATAAAATTTGCGCCTTGTAAGGGCTAAAGATGCTAAATCCGGAGATCGGTTTATATGGGTGCTGTATCAAGCTATAGATCGATTCAGACCATATTGGGCACGTATATTGAAGGACACGTGAGAATTCGTTTTGCAAAATTTGTGCCAACTCGGATGAGAATTGCGTTCTCCAGAGCCTCAAGAAATCAAGATCCAAGATTGGTTTAAAGGCTAAAGGCTGAAGAAGTCAAGACCCAAGATCTGTTTATATGACAGCTATATCAGGTTATAAACCTATTTGAACCATACTTAGCACAATTGTTGGAAGTGATATCAAAACAACACGTGCACTATTGCAGTCAAATCGGTTGAGAATTGCGCCCTCTAAAGGCTCAAGACCCAAGATAGGTTTATATGGCAGCTATATTAAAACATGGACCGATTTGGCCCATTTACAATCCCAACTGACCTACACTAATTAGAAGTTTTTGTGAAAAATTTTAAGCGCCTAGCTTTACTCCTTCGAAAGTTAGCGTCTTTCGGACAGATGGACGGACACGGCAATATCGACCTGAAATGTCATGACGACCAAGAATATATATACTTTATGGGGTCTTAGACGTACATTTCGAGATGGTACAAAAAGAATGACGAAATTGGTATACCCCCTTCCTATGGTAGGAGGTATAAAAATTGCAATAAATTTGAAATAACATTTTAAAACATTTCTATGAGAATGTAATTTAAGCGGTTTTTTCCATTACAAAGCAATCTGGAGATTCTTGACACGGTTGTTAGTCATAGCAAAAATTTACGTGCAAAGAAATTAAATCTGAAGATAGGTTTATATGACAGTTATATCAGGTTATGAGACGATTTAGACCATACTTGGCACAATTGTCAAAACGAAAGACCTCAGTAAAACTACAGCCAAATCTGATAAGAATTGGGTTCTCTAGAGGCTTAAGAAATAAAATCGAGAGATCGGTTTATATGACATGGACCGTTATGGCCCATTTAGATTCTCATCCGACCTACACTAATAGGAATAATTTGTGTAAAATGTTAAGCGACTAGCTTTACTGCTTCGAAAGTTAGAGTGATTTCGATAAACAGATAGACTGATGTAGCTATATTCACTTAGAATGTCAAGATTATCAAGAATATATAATTTTTTATTGGATCTTGTATCAATATTTCGAAGATGGCAGGGCTCCGTTCCGGAAGCGACTCAGAGCACGTCATTTTGATACCCACCACCGAAGGATGGGGGTATATTAATTTTGTCATTCCGTTTCCAACACATCGAAATATCCATTTCCGGCCCTATAAAGTATATATATTCCTGATCGTCGTAAAAATCTAAGACGATCTAGCCATGTCCTTCTATCTGCCTGTTGAAATTACGCTACAGTCTTTAAAAATAGAGATATTGAGCTGAAACTTATCACAAATCTTTTTTTTTTTGTCCATAGGCAAGTTAAGTTCGAAGATGAGCTATAAGGGACTATATCTCGATATAGCCCCCATATAGACCGATCCGCCAATATAATACAATATAATTTGGATATAGCTGCCATATAGACCTATCTCTCGATTTAGGGTCTTGGGCTCATCAAGGGCGCATTTATTGCCCGATTTCGCTGAAATTAAGGACAGGGAGTTGTGTAAGGCCATTCGACATCCTTCTCCAATTTGGCCCAGATCCGTCCACATTTGGATAAAAGTGACATTTAAGTTCTTGGATCTATAATTTATTTATTGTCCGATTTCTTAGAAACTTGGTACGTCGAGTTTTGTTAGGCTCTCCAATATCCCTTTTCAATATGGTCCAGATCAGTCGAGATTTGGATATAGCTCCTATATATATATATATATCCGCATGAAATTGTTCATAGGTTCTTCTTATATCAAAACACTTAATAAA
This sequence comes from Stomoxys calcitrans, assembly GCF_963082655.1. Lineage (NCBI taxonomy): Eukaryota > Metazoa > Arthropoda > Insecta > Diptera > Muscidae > Stomoxys > Stomoxys calcitrans. Next base: position 197,315,971 of record NC_081554.1, on the reverse strand, counting down.
AATTGCTTTTTACTACGTTTCTAATAACATTTTATTAGGATAAGTAAGTAAGATAAGTTTTTTCATAATTAAACCCATTTCGTCAAAAAATATTACATAGAAAGGACGGTTGTCACTGTGCTCAAAAAAGCAGAAAGCCACAATTGCATCAATCGACACCACACATGAAAACGGCTACTGCAGCTCTTGTTCTATTGTCCTTGTGTTTATGTGGTGCGACGAATAAATCGATTGTTTGTAGGAATGAAATTGTTGTAAATGCTGTTTTGTTTCAAAACAACAACAGCAACATCAACCACACATAGATGTATTTGGTGAAAGAAAAATACCTCAAAACATAGAGGATAAGTATGTCTCTGAATAGGCATTAGAAGCTGGTGATTAATTTTAGGGGCCCTCAATCAAAAGGCAATACTTTAGACTGGTCTGTTGACATACAATTTTCATTATGTTTGTCTGTCATGGCTGGTCAATGAATTATATTTTATGTTTCTCCCAAAGAAGAATGAGTTGAATATTAGCAGAAAATGAAGGATTGAATTGATCGAAGCCAACATGCTATCGGCATAATACGTTTCTAGCGTGGCTAATGATAGCATCAGTACCGTATTTGGTCTCCAACCTCCCGATTTTGTTGATTTCGATAAGTCTTAAAAGAAATTGTACCAAAGAAACGAAGTGAGCCTTAAATTTCCCCTAGAAGCCTGAATTTCTGGCAAATTAAGTTTAAATTTGGTATTTGCAGTACAATTATGTCTTCTTATAACCACTGTATAAACCGTTTTTTTTCAGGATGCAATGATAACTCATGGAGTACGTGTAGACTGCTGTCTTATCAATAACGCATATTTTGCTTGTTGACGAAGCCATTCAGTCAGAAATGAGCCTCATCGCTGAAGATGATTTTTCGATGTAAACGATGAGGCCACTGACTCCGAACTTCGGTAGTAAATTTTAATAATTTCGACTCGTTGTTGACTCTTATATCTTTCCATCATAAAATGGCAAACCTTATTGAAGAGAAATGTCAAAAGAGCGGCAAAGAATATGGCGTCGTTTACCGTCCCCATCGGTCTACTTTTGTAGCTTCCCTAAAGAAAAAACCCTTGTCAGTATGGGTAGAGTATAACCGTACCTTGTAATCTGGATCAACTTTGCTATAAAGAGGATGGTAAAAAGTTCTAGATTGCTCAGATTAAGGGAACCTAGTTCAGCAGTGATGTGCAATTTTAGGTAATTTTTTCAATTAGAGGATCCCAAATAAGGGGTGCTGTAAATGCAAGTTAAACTGCTTAATGCTCGAGTACATTCCCAATTATGTACAATCGGAAGAACATCATGGCATATTAAAATGTTTTGCTTTATATTGTATAACCAATTTTAAGGCCTTACTCTTAACTCCTTATATTTAGACTCTGCTCACAATTGCATGGATGCAATGATGAGAGAAAAAGGCTACTTTAGCTGAACATTTTATACTTGAAATGATGTCAAGTGGAATTGTTTACAAATCAAAACAATAATCAAAGATTTATTAATAAATGACACAAAATTAAACTATTCTTATCTAGCACCATCGATATAATGGGTGATTTTTTTTAGGAGATGTAGGAAAATCTTTCAAAAAAAAATTCAGAAAAATGCATGAAATCTTTATTTGAATCGATAGTACGGTGTACATAATTTAATGTTTGAAGATTATTTCATGCAAATGTTGACCATCTTAAATGGACCATCCACTTAGTCCCTTTTTTGGCATACTCTTTCCAACATTTCGGCCGGTATCTCACGAATAAATGTTTCAATGTCTTGTCTGTATAGACATAGCCCCTCAAAAAATTGTATAAAGGCGTTAAATCGCAGGATCTTGGCGGAAAATTGACCGGTTTCGAACGTGAAATAAAATATTCACCAAACTCACCTCTCAATAAGTAGCCTGTGGCACCGTCTCGGATGATGAACATATCATGTGTGGTCTGTATCCAAAGTAAGATTTTACTTGGTTTTGCTTAACTACTTGATTCAATTTTTGTTTTTTATACTCTACACCACTACTGTGGTACAGGGTATTAATTAACTTAATTAATTAACTTAGTTCATTTGTTTGTAACACCCAGAAGGAAGAGAGATGAATCCATTGATAAGTATACCGATCGACTCAGAATCACTTTCTGATTCGATTTTGCCATGTCCGTCAGTCTGTCCATCTGTCTGTCCGCCTGTCTGTCCGCCTGTCTGTCCGCCTGTCTGTCCGCCTGTCTGTCCGCCTGTCTGTCCGCCTGTCTGTCCGCCTGTCTGTCCGCCTGTCTGTCTGTCCGTCTGTCTGTCCGTCTGTCTGTCTGTCCGTCTGTCTGTCTGTCCGTCTGTCTGTCCGTCTGTCTGTCCGTCTGTCTGTCCGTCTGTCTGTCCGTCTGTCTGTCCGTCTGTCTGTCCGTCTGTCCGTCTGTCTGTCTGTCTGTCCGTCTGTCTGTCCGTCTGTCTGTCCGTCTGTCTGTCCGTCTGTCTGTCCGTCTGTCTGTCCGTCTGTCTGTTCTTCTGTCTGTCCGTCTGTCTGTCCGTCTATCTGTCCGTATGTCTGTCCGTCTGTCTGTCCGTATGTCTGTCCGTATGTCTGTCCGTCTGTCTGTCCGTATCAATTTGTGTACAAAGTACAGGTCGCAGTTTTCATCCGATCGTCTTGAAATTTGACACAGGCATGTTTTTCGGCCTAGAGACGAAGCCTATTGAAATTGGAAAAAATCGGTTCAGATATAGCTTCCATATAGATGTTCGTCCTTTTTGCAGTAATAATGCAATAAATTAGTCATTTGTAAACCGATTCTCCCGATTGATTTTCTCCTGATTCTCGACATTACGGGTGAATTTCATGGACATCGGTTTAGATGTAGATATAGCTCTCATGTATATATATCGCCCGATTTTAACTTTTAGAGTCACAGCAAGCGCATTTATCGGCCAATCGTGTCAAAATTTTGCACAACGCTTTATTCGACGAATACCGTGATATCTAAGAAGGTTGCTCGAAATCGGTTCAGATTTAGATATAGCTCCTACATATATGTTCGTATGATTTTAAGAAATATTGCAATAAAATTCTCATTTTTAAACGATTCTCTCGTAATTTGACAGGAGGGATTTTCTTATATTTTTCGACATTACTGTTTAGTTTCATAGAAATCGACCGAGGTTTAGATATAGCTGCCATATATGTATATAGCCCGATTTTCACTCCAAGAGCCACTGCAAGCGCATTTATCTACCATTCTTGCCAAAATTTTGCACAACGCTTTCCTCGACGACTGTCACAATATCTGAGAAGTTTGCTCGAAATTGGTTCAGAATTAGTTACACCTCCCATATATATGTTCATCAGATTTTAAGTATTTTGCGTTAATGTTGTCATTTGTCAATCGTAGTTATTAAAGTTTGAACATATTTGCTTGAAATTTGATACGGATTGTTTATTAACCCATCTGAAAACATCCACCGAGGTCCATTTAAATTGGATCAGAATTGGATATAGGTCCCACATTGTATTTATAGGGTAGATATAGGGTATTGTACAGTCGGTAGCGCCCGACTTTTGCCTTTCCTTACTGCTTTTTTGCTAATTTTCAAATTTACACCAACTATTACAATGTCATCCTCCAAAGGATCTAAGCTTTAAATACAAAAAAAAGTTATTTACATCTATGAATTTATTGTTTTTAGATGGTTGTTGGGTAACCCATATATCATCAGGATTTTAATTAAATATTAGATAATAGCGTTTAAGTGTATATCACACTATGAAAATTGCTTTAATTTTTCCCTGATGATTTGCTATTTGAAAAAACCTCTAAATCATATTCATTGTCCATAATTGGCACTTAAAGTTGGCTATGGCCATTGATACTCTTTGATATTATTTTGTAATTTAAGCATACGATATTCAATTGTTAGCCAAAGAGCACACAACCAGACATAGACACAACTACATAGTCACACTTTTATAGTGGGGTCAGTATTTGGTATGTCCTTTAAGCGAAATTTAAATTAGAATTTTCAGCATGTATGGATACAAGGGAGGAATCAAGAAATTATGAAAAGGAGTTGAGATATTATTATCAATAAGATTAAAATTTCCAAATTCTATTGAGATTTCATTGCAGGATATTGTTTGGCATTTTTTCTTTCAAATTTTCATTCATATTTTTGGTGACATTTGTGAGTATGGCTGCATTTGTAAGTAGACAATCTTGTAATCTGCCCTGGCTCTAAGACAAGGCTGTTTACAGTCTATGTGGATTATATTCAACATGGAGCTGGTTCCGTTAAATGAAGGATTTTTTGTTGCAAGAGTTGTTGAGCCCTTTGCCTTTATAAAGAATGCCGGACGTTGCAATTATCGCATTATCAGTGGATTGGATCCACTGTAAAAAGAAGATCGCTTCCATTGACCGAAAACCAAAATCAGCCATCATTCAGCGATATGTTAGAATTATTTTACTCTGTGTTCGTTTATTGTTTTTCTTGGTAAATTGCTTTACGCTGTATTTTTAAATGCAATTTTTTAAACTTACCACCCCAATATGCACATTGCGAATATTTAGAGCACAGCTATAGCATAACCACTTAGCTGTATGTGAATGCTTAACAAGAATACGTTAAAGGACATACAACATAGCCATGCTGCCGTATGCAAACTGAATCCAGAGCCCCAGCCAATAATCATAATAATAAACATTATGCCATAAATATGGAAATGTGTATGTGCGAGTGTGTGTCAGTGCATGCAGGATATTATTAAATACATTTTCATTTAGCAATTCTTGCATGTATAACACACCAAGGCAATACGAGTATAAGTATGGCCAATATACACCGGCCATCAGACGGCAGTGCATACAAGTGTAGCTACAAACATGGCACATTATGTTGGTCAAAGGTATGTCAATAAGTTTTACATGCATAGAAACACACTCAAACTCAAATGCTCATAAACTCACACTCAAATGCACATACAATCACTCCAGGAATATGAGGAGATATGATGATTGTATCTAAACATTTGCAATTTCGATGCTTGTGTACACAGGTTCCACTATATACAAGTGAGTATGTGTTAAAGTGTGTGTGTGTGTGTGTGTGTGCGTTTGTGCCAAGGATATTTATGTTAGTATGTGTAAATTTCACCCAAAGCTATCTTTAGTTCATACTGTCAGCAACGAATGCATTTTCAAATGCAGTTGCAATCAAATGAGAGAAGAAGAAGACATCGATGCCTTATTAAATTGGAATTTATTATTATGGAAGCTGTGTAGAGATAGTAAAAGAGGTAGAATTCAAAAATAGCACAGAAAAAAATATACCAACTTTGAATTTAAGAAAAGTTGAAAACAAGTAAGCTCGGCCGGGCGGAATCTTTAAGACCCACCACCATGGATTCTGCGTTAATAATTTTACTCTACGTACCAAATTTCTTCCAAACCAGGCAAAAATGAAAGTTTCAAGGAACCGAACAAGGATAATTATGAGATCGGTTTATATGGGAGCTACATCAGGTTAAAGATCGATTTGGACCGTTCTTGGCACAGTTATTGGAAGTCATAACAGAACACTTCACGCAAAATTTTAGCCAAATCGGACAAAAATTACGAACAGCAGGGGCTCAAGATGTCAAATCGGGAAATCGGATTATATGGGAGCTATGTCAGGTTATAGACCGATTTCAACCGTACTTGGCACAGATGTTAGAAATCGTGGCAAAACTGGTCTAGCCCAGTCGTATGCCGTTTTGAGGATCCTTTCGGTCTTTCTGTATAGCTGATTCTATTCCTTCGAAGTATTAAAGGGTCTACGTAGCAGACGCGTTCGCACACCTCCTTAGTCGGTCTCCGTAATAGGTTATTTATGGAGGTCACCCATAGGATTGGCGATAAAATGTCCCCCTGTGGCGTGCCCTGTGCCACTTTCACCCTTCATTTAATACCCATAATGGCTCAATCGGTAAATATATCCTGTTGAGGGGTTTTTGGGAGGTGGGGAGGCCCCTCAGAGGGTATTTATGGAGGCCACCCATAGTAGTGGCGATAAAATGTCCCCCTGTGGCGTGCCCTAAGCCACTTTCACCCTTCATTTAATACCCATAATGGCCCAATCGGTAAATATATCCTGTTAAGGGGGTTTTGGGAGGTGGGGAGGCCCCTCAGACACCAAGAAATAATTTTTTTATATCAGATTCTTACTCTACTTTAAAAATTGCTTTCATTTAATATTCATATTGCCCCAATTGGTAAATATGCCCTGCTGGGGGGTTTTGGGGAATAGGGAGGCACATCAGGTACCAAAGAATACATTTGTATGCCAGATTTGTACACTACTTTTAAATACCTTTCATTTGATACCCATATTGCCCAAAGCGGGGAAACTGTCCTGTTGGTTAGTTTCTTGGGGGTGGGGGACCTCCGTGAACACTTCGGGTGAAATTTGTATACCAAGTTTTTACTCTACTCTTAAATACCTTTCATTTGATACCCATATTGCCCCAATCGGTGACATTTCCGTTCGGGTGGGTTTTGGGATGGGTTATTTGGGTTATTTGACTCCAAAGTTTTATACCAATTTCGTATTTTTCGAATAGCATAAGGTGGCATACGAAATTTCCCTTAAATTGGTGCATCCATCTCCGAGATCTGGTAAGGTGGAGGGTGGTCTAAAATGGATTAAGACTTTCTGCATGCTTTCTGTAGCCAATTTCCTGCCGTCGCCTTTATCAGGTGGAGCTATGCGACCTCCCAGGGACTGTAGATACTTGACGGTGTCAAAAAATTCTGCTCATGCAAAGAGCAGCATCAAGGGTGGACCCTTTTCAGGGTTCAACATATGTTCCAAAATTCGCTCGTTAATCATATCCTCCGCCGATGATCTGGTGGAAGCCTACCGTATGCATTTCTGATGTCAATTATTGACATCTTTGTGCTTTCTGGCAACTTTGGCTTAAGATAGCGATTGCTTATCTTTTACAGCGACCATATTCCCGTTCCAAAATGGCTGTGGCGTCCTTTTGAAAGTCATAGTCCTCCAGTCCTTGCCTGGTATCTGTTCCGACTTTGTCTCTCTGTCTCCCTCTCTTTCTCTCCCTCTCTCTCTCTCTCCCTCTCTCTCTCCCTCTCTCTCTCCCTGTCCCTCTTTCTTTCTCTCCCTCTCCCTCTCTCTCCCTCTCTCTCCCTCTCTCTCTCTCCCTCTCTCTCTCTGTAGGATATTCTCTGCATTCTCCATTGAGGGAGGGCTGGCTTGGACTTCTCAGAAAACTAGAATGCGGGATTTTTTTTTTCTTTTCCAGCGGTTTTGCAGATTTCTGACCATTAGGACCTGTAATTTCGCCATTAGATAAAATTTAATTGAAATTTTGTCTTTAGAGAAAATGAAACTTTTTTCTATAGAGAAAATTTTATTAAAATTTTCAAAATTTCATTGAAGTTTTGTCTTTAGAGAAAATTTCATTGAAATTTTGTCTTTAGAGAAAATTTCATTGAAATTTTGTCTTTAGAGAAAATTTCATTGAAATTTTGTCTTTAGAGAAAATTTTATTGAAATTTTGTCTTTAGAGAAAATTTTATTGAAATTTTGTCTTTAGAGAAAATTTTATTGAAATTTTGTCTTTAGAGAAAATTTTATTGAAATTTTGTCTTTAGAGAAAATTTCATTAAAATTTTGTCCTTAGAGAAAATTTCGTTGAAATTTTGTCTTTAGAGAAAATTTCACTGACATTTTGTCTTTAGAGGAAATGAAACTTTTTTTATAGAGAAAATTTTATTGAAATTTTTTCTTTAGAGAAAATTTCATTGAAATTTTTTCTTTAGAGAAAATTGCATTGAAATTTTTTCTTTAGAGAAAATTGCATTGAAATTTTTTCTTTAGAGAAAATTTCATTGAAATTTTTTCTTTAGAGAAAATTTCATTGAAATTTTGTCTCTAGAGATTTTTTTTGTCTTCAGCAAAGTTTTCATGGAACTTTTGTCTCTAAACAAATTTGTCTTGGTAATTTTAAGTTAATACTTAATTTTTCTCAAAAGTCACCAACAATTTAATTCAATTGAAACCCAATAAAAGTTCTATTTTCAATTTAAAGAAGATTGTTCTCCGCACTCATTTCTGCTGAGTTAAATTCAATGCAATTCCAGAAAGAATGGGAGTTCTACCTATAGCTCCCAAGTTCCTTCTCCTTTGTTGTGTGTATAATCTACTTTGCTATTATGTCCTTACTTATGCTGCCTTGCGTTCCTTCAATAGAAAGCGACAACAGAAGGGTGCGTATGAGTTATATAAATTCAATTAACACAACTCATACGCCACCGAGATATCTACCTACCAGTAAGCAAATCTTTAAAAAAAATTGTTTTGTTTATCAATAAATTTCTTATACACGTGTATATGTGTTAACAAGATCGAGGATATTACTGCGCACAATTCTTAGAAAGTGGAAAATTTCCAAAAAGGGGCGAGGATGTTTAATAAAAAAGTTGTGATACCCCTTCTATTTTTTCCCTACACAAGTACAGGGGGAACTTTGCCATACATGCAAATAACTTTTTCCCTGCCAGTGCTGCTCACGGTTAGGTTCTTGTGATGTGAATAAAGGAGGGATTTTTTCCAATATGTTTAAGGATTTAACAAGTAAACTTTTTAACAATTATTGAATTATGTTGTTGTTCTTTCATATATGTAGTCTCTGTCTTGCACGGAAATTCGATTTAAAGGGGGGTAAGGTGGCGCGAATGAAAGTTGTAATAGGAAGGCCTGCTTGCCTTCCAGTCAACCAACCATATAGGCGTTTGTTGATGGTTTCCTTTCAAGAATATCCGCATCTGTCCCTAGCATCACAGGAAGAGTAAAACGACCAAAGCCTTTGCCAGAGAGTAAACGAGTTTGTACAATCAACTCGTAAATTAAGCGTAAGTTATGCTCCACGACACATTTTATTAACAACTTAACAAACGATGGGTGCTGAAATTATTACTTTATACAATATTTACTAGAACACACGCACTCATATACACACAGTCGCACCTATACTCATCCACATTCACACTAGCAAACAGCTACAAATATATACGCGTAAATGTCAAGGGATAAAGATTTTAGTGTAGAACGGTGTGTCGATTCCCAGTCAGTTTTGACCTAGGAAGTATTTTTAAAAGGGGCTATAAAGCTTCCATAAAGTGTATAAAAAGCTGATAAGGATCTTTTGCAATGTCTATAAAGTGTTCCTACAATTATAGCGGACTGTAAGTAAAAGTAATTCCATGTTCAATTTTCGGCGCATATATATGCAGGTCTAATAAAATCATCATATTAATTGATGCTTAAATGGTATGAGAAGGCAAGGATTCTTCGCCCTCAAGGAGTAAAAGCTGGAGTATAACACAAATGCAGTTGGTAGGGTATAAAGAGAGTCGGAAATCCTTAAAAGTAACTTCTTTCTCGTTACATTAGTGTCTCATTCCTAAAATTCCTGTTTAATATATTCGATTAGATTCCAAAGTTCCCCTGCTGAGAATGATAATCGACTATAATAACTTTTCTTAATGTTCATCACACTGTGCATCATAGGCCAAAGTGTGGCCCGTATATCCGCGTTACAATGAATACAACCCAATAACCCAAGTTGTTTCCATATCCGTATCCGTCTGCACAATTTAATCGGTAGCTTTTAACATACACATGTACTACGCGAGTGTTTATGTGTGTATCACTGTGTGTGTTATGTGTGCAAAATAAACTTTTCTCAGTCCTTTTCTTGCAACAAACGAAAACAGACCCAGTCATTCACTGTTGGGAATGAGTTAATGTGAGTGGGAGAGGGTTTCTCTCATATTTGAGTTGAATGGCTAACTTTAGCTACTACTGCACGGGCACGGGCTCGGGCTCATGCTTTATGATGCTGATGAGGCTTATTTATGACTCGTTTGCTGTGTTATTATTATTGCCGTTTCTGGTTCTTGTCCTTGTTGTCGCATTCCCGTTCTCAGTTACAGTCTTTGGCGTAGTCTCAGTCATAGTCGCAGTAGTCTTCATTGCTATCGCTATCGTTATAACTTTTTTCTCCATTATTTTATGGCTTGGTAATGAATTGTTATTGTAATTTATAATGAGCTACATTATAAGATTCCCATTCATATAAACGCGCAATATATGCTTAATACAATACATGCACATGGACTTGCGTATGGATGTTGTTGCTGAGCAATATTATGCTGAAAGTTTTGCCATATGCTAATCGTTAATTTCAAAAGAGCCATAAGTCAGTAAGAGGATATGATTATTGTTAGTGGCAAACTGCCAGTATGACAAATTCTTATGAGTGGGGTAGATGGTTTCAATGACTATTTTAATAACTTATTAGTTTTTTAGTTTGTTATATTAGTGAAGCATTGTTCTATAAATTTTATTAAAACTAAAAAAAATATGTGATTAGAACCTGAAGAAATAGTTTTTCGATGTTACTCCATGGTCTACAAAGGAGAGATAATGAAAATAAATTGATTTTTGGATGAACATTGCTGAGGATTAATAGGACTACCCATGTGAGGCAACTTCCAGGTAAACCTTTACCTGCCCGAACTTTGGGCATTTCAAAAAATGGAATGGCAGCCATGTAAAAACTTTTCTTCAAAGAGCATCCCGGCATGCCGTTCGGATTTAGGTAAAACAGGATTTCCCTTATCACAGAGCTTAAACTTGAATCGCACAGCACTCATTGATGTATGAGTAGTTTGCCCCTGTTCCTTAATGGAATGTTCATGGGCAAATTTGCATTTTCAAAAGTCCATAACTTCCGCTTATGGTGGAATTTTGTTTATTGTTCTAGGTTAAAATTTGCAAAAAAGTACTTGCTTTGTTTATGTTTAGATCTGTAACAGCACAGGCTTTCTATCTGGAGAATGCGGGTCTTGCCCGATCATATACATCGAGGCGATAGAATGGTTCCGACAGGTTAGGCAGTAATATCTTCCAAGCAGTAAATTATGTGTGGATATGCACAGCTAATGGCACATACCGAGTAAGCTTTTTGGTGGCCAGTAATGACCCATTGTGATAAGTTAAAAAAAGTAAGAAAATAGTTAAACTTCCCAGATGAAGAGAATAAGAACAACACTCCCACATGTATTTGCATCTCCGGAGGACAACAGGTCATCGAAAATCCAGTGTTTATTCGGAGTGAGCCCGGTTATAACTCCTGTAAGTCTGCTCACTACCTCTTATCAAAATTCAGCAGACTCTTAGACCTTCGGAAGTTTGGCATCGGTGTGCTGGTGTGCTCCCATCACCGACACCGCACTGCCCATCACCTCTACTATGATCAGACAGTTGGACAATGGGTTCGCTCCCCATGGACGACTCTTTGCTGGCAAACTCATTCCTTTTATCGCTTCTCGGAATACCATTGTGTTTGGGAACTCATAACAGCGCTATAGTACTATGAGCCCGGAATTCATTTCAGTATCCCATACATTCCGCCACGAACCCCCACATTACTCGAATCCAAGGCATTGAGCGCAACCAAGTTGTGCGTATTTGTACATCCTAAGTTTCAAAGGAAAAAAACCCCTTCCTTCTCAATGACACACAGCGGGATAAAACCGAAAACTACTAAAAAAATATACCGTGGTAATCGGGTGGAGATATTTCTTGGAATATTGGAAAGTTTAGAGCTGAGGTATTAGCGAGATTGTGTGCAAAATTTCAAAGCCTTAGGTTCATAAAAATTAAAATCGAACCACAAATGCCTTCGTAAACTACAAAATACGAAGCAAATCTCGGTAAAAATTGAAAACAAATTTAAGTAGAATATCCCCGAAACAAGATATCCCCGAACGAGATATTGTAGACCTCAAGCGGACTCTTTTCTAGGCATTTTTGAGTATTATCCAGTAAAAGTTTGGAAATCGAACAGCAAACGAAGATTTGGCAGTCCCAACAAATTTTCGAAATACCGAGGTGACCTATTTTAGAGGCCTACCAAAAGGCGCCCTGACAACCTAGGGCCGTAAAATTTTGCACACAATTTAGCTAACGCATGACTTCTAACCATTCTAAATTTCAAAGAGACATCTCTACCTGTTCTCACATGGCATTTTTATAACATCTACCATAGAACGGGGGTTGACTAATTTCGTCTTTCTGGATGTTGACTTTTTGAGTAACACATTGAAATATTCATCTGAAACCCAATAAAGTATATATATTCTTGATTATCTTGATATTCTATCGATTTAGTCCTGTCCGTCTGTCTGTCGAAAGTACGCTAATTTTCTGAGGCATAAAGCTAAGCGCTTGAAATTTTACACGAATCCTTGCTATTAGTGGAGACCACCATAACGCAGAGGTTAGCATGTCCGCCTATTACATTCAAATCCTGTCGAGACCATCAGACAAAATTTCATCGATGGTTTTCCCCTTACCTTTAAGGTATGCGTGTTGTGGCCACTGAAGTTATAGGGGTGTTTCTCTCTCCTTCACCTACCAGGTCTTTCCAGTGTTTTTGGGTTTTAACGATGACAGGCTCATGGGCACTTAACCCTTTGCTGTTATGTGGTTTATTTTTCTTGCTTTGTGCATAAAGTACACCCTGACAACTCTTTATGGACCAGACCAGCATTGCTTTGAAAATATGTTCATTGGCATGGCAGAGTAAGTCCAAGGAATATTTGGGGTAGGGCCGATTCTTCCGGTCCGAATGGTAGGTGCGAACCGCCACACTATCTTCTTCACCTGCACCCAGAACAATTAGTCTGCCGATATCAGAATATAAAGTTTTGCGGCTTGTAAGCAATTGCGGCTTGTAAACACTCAAGAAGTCAAATCAAGAGATCGGTTTATATGAGAACTATACCGATTTAAACAGTACGTAGTGTAGTGGTTGAAAGTCTTAAAAGAACACTATTTCAGCCAAAATCGGACAAAAATTGCAGCTTTCGGGGGCTCAAGAAGTCAAATCGTGAGATCGGTTTATACGGGAGCTATATCTAAATCTGAACCGATTTGGCTTTACCACCTACATCAATATTAAGTACCTGTGAAAAATCGGCTAGCTTTACGCGTTCTACCGCTATCGTGATTTCGACAGATGGGCGGACGGACATGGCTAAATCCTCTGAGTCGATTTGGCCTTTTCCGTTTGTCAAGACGGTCACGAATATATATACTTTATGGGGTCTTAGATGAATATTTCGAGGTGTTACAAAAGGAATGACTAGATAAGTATACTTCCACATACTTTTAGCAACAAATTACGTACTGTCCCAATTTCAGCAAACTTTCTGCTGTTTCAGCAAACATTTTTGCTGTTTTTACAAACAAATTTCTATAAGTGTATCTTCTCCTGGTTGTCTAGAAAATGCGTCGCCCTCAGTATTTCCACCATATTTTGGTTGTATGACTACGCAAGGCTTGCTCTAAAAATCCGTAGCAGACATCGTAAACAAATTCAAAGGGGTTTCTGCAGTAGTGCCCCGATGATTCCGGCTGTTGAGATCAATTTAAATAGCTGGAAAGTGATAATCGCTCGCGTTATCTTTTTCGGTAGAGGCTACTCATGTGAGAAATATTTGATCGATGGTCTGCTGCTGGCCATGCTGCATGAAAATGCCTCTCCTTCTTAAGTTCCGACGTTTCTTGCTTGCTCTCGGTGTTATTTCCTCTCTCTCTTTGTCTCTCCGGAAACCTTTGTGTACTGAGATTCTTAGAGAGTATCTTACGCAATCTACATGCCTGACTAGTGTCTTACAATTTTCCATAGAACTTCGCCCAGAAACTCCTCCTCGTCCTATTCTTCTTGCCTAGGGCTTCATGATATATTCGTCTCATCAAACTTTCCTTCCTAGGAACACGAGAGTTACTGACTTAAATAATTTTTCATTGAATGAACCTTTCAAAGCTTCTACAACACCATTTCTCATTTTCCCCACTGCTTTCAATTACCACAAAAATTTCAATTTCTTGCATCATATTTTTTTGATATGTATCCCTCTAAGTTTCTCCACTCTATTAGAGACTTCTTATGAACGACCAACTTAAGCTCTTGCCTATCCCAACATGACTTGGAGCTTTTTCCAAATTATGGCCTCACATAACTCAAATGCTTTGCTAGCCCATTTGTAGCGAAACAAATAATTCTTCACATTCAAAGGTTAAAGAGGAGTTAACTTTGGGTTTGGCCCCACACAATCTCATGTCGGCAAGAAAGTTTATGCTATGGCTAAGCTAAATATGTCAAGACATGTGTATGAATGTATGTGTGTGTGTGGTGGAGGGGCCATGTAGACATGTGTGATTATGTCGGTATTCTTTTCATGCACTTGGTATGAGTGTTGACTAGATGTTTGTATGTGTTTCATTCTATGGCTGTCATTAATATCTAGTTAATTATGTTTGAAAGATTAAGGAAAAAGTTTTTTTCCTCGGGTGTCAGTCAATCTTATTTAAATGGGCCGTGAAGAATGAGCACGAGTAGTGTGGGAAAAGGATTAGGCCATGCCTTAGCGCAAACAAATTAAAGAGGCAACATCTTTAAGTCTGCCTTAATGCCAGCGGAAATTCATCATGCATTCAAAGTGTCGAAAGGAGGATTCATTAAAGCAGGATTACATGGCCATTATAAACTTTGCCACAAGGGGAACATAAGGCTTAGTTAAGTGATCATAGTGAACTAGGGATATCATAATTTGGATAATGTGGTAAGATAATTAGCATAGTTTTTTTGAAGTTACATGGGAAATAAGATAATTAGAAAGCTGTTAAGGAATTTTTAAAAATTCGCGAAAATTTTCGAAAAGCGAAACGGTCGGTAGAACGGCGAAAATCCTATGGGGAGATCCGGATCGTAGGAAAACGAGGCTATTTCCCAAAGGAAGTAAGAAGGAGGTCAGTATAGCTTTCGGTATCATAACAGGACATGCAGGACTGTGTGCTCATTTATGCGAAATCGGTGCGACAAGTGATAGATAAGACGTTGGAACATTTCCTATGTCACTCCCACACTTAGGTGGGGACACTATACCGGGTATGAATCAACGGGGAGTGTTATGGAATAAAAATTAAGGATTTTATTAGCAGCACGGAATTTCTAATTTAGATTTTCGTTTTCGAGGTCAGTTTTTAGTATTTAGACCGCACAACAAGCCGATTACGGGCTTAGCTGCATATCCATAGTGGCATGGGGCGGATTAATATCCACACCCTTTTTCAATGTAACCTAAAGTAAGAATTCAAGTTAAGAGGAGTTTCACTTAAAGCCTAAGAAAGGAGATAAAAGGATTTGATTGAAATATTCAGTTTTTATACCTTCCACCGAAGGATGGGGTATATTCATTTTGTCGTTTGCAACACATCGAAATATCCATTTACGACCCTATAAAGTATATATACTCTTGATCAGTGTAAAAAACTAAGACGATCTAGCCATGTCCGTCCGTCTGTCTGTTGAAATCACGCTACAGTCTTTAAAAATGGAGATATTGAGCTGAAAATTTGCACAGATTCTCTTTTCTCATAAGCAGGTTAAGTTCGAAGATGGGCTATATCGGACTATATCTTCATATAGCCCCCATATAGACCGATCCGCTGATTTAGAGTCTTAGGCCCATAAAAGCCACATTTATTATCCGATTTTGCTGAAATTTGGGACAATGGCAGCTATATCCAGATTTGGATATAGCTGCCATATAGACCGATCCACCGATTTACGGTCTGAGACCCATAAAAGCCACATTTATTATACGATTTTGCTGAAATTCTCAACAGTGAGTTGTGTTAGGCCACTCGACATCCTTCTTTAATTTGGCTCAGATCGGTCCAGATTTGGATATAGCTGCCATATAGCCCTATCCCTCGATTTAAGGTCTTGCGCCCATAAAAAGAACTTTTAGTGTCCGATTTTGCCAAAATTTGCGACAGTGAGTTGTGTAAGGCCCTTCGACATCCTCTTTCAATTTGGCCCAGATGGGTCCAGATTTTGATATAGGTGCCATATAGCCCTATCTCTCAATTTAAGGCTTTGGGCCTATAAAAGGCGCATTTATTGTCCGATGTCGTTGAAATTTGGGACAGTGAGTTATGTTAAGCCCTTCGTAAAACTTCTGCAATGTGGAACAGATCGGTACAAATTTGGATATAGCTGCCATATAGATCGATCTCTCGATTTAAAGTTTTTGGGCCACTAAAGGCTCATTTATTGTCCGATTTTGGCGAAATTTGGCACAGTGAGTTGTGTTAGGCCCTTCGACGTCCTTCTTCTATTTGGCCCAGACCGGTTCAGATTTGAATATAGCTGCCACATAGACCGATCTCACGATTTAAGGTTTTGGGTCCATAAAAGGCGCATTTATTGTCCGATTTCGCCGAAATTTGGGACAATGAGTTGTATATGGCTCTTCGAAATTTTTCTGCAACTTGGCCAAAATCGGTTCAGATTTAGATATAGCTGCCATATAGACCGATCTCTCGATTTAAGGTCTTGGTTCCATTAAAGGAGCATTTATTATCCGATTTCCCTGAAATTCGACGCAGTGACTTATGTTAGGCTTCTCGACATCCGTGTCGTATATGGTTCAGATCAGTTTATTTTTTGATATAGCTACTTCAAAGACCAATATATTGTTATACACAATCGAACAATGACTTGTACTTACATGTATTTGGTCCTTATCGGAACATAATTCGATATATCTGCTATGGGGCATAAGGTATGCATTTTGCACCGGATTTTGACGAAAGGTCTTTTACATATATATCCGAGGTGGTGGGTATCCAAAGTTCGGCCCGGCCGAACTTAATGCCTTTTTACTTGTTTTTATTTTTGATTGTTTCTCTTTCGAGACGAGCTCAATGATCGGAGATTTTCTTTGCAAATGAAAAAGGAAAGCCAGACATTGCAACACACACCAACCACTATGGGACGCGTTTCGTCTTTGGTTAGAAGGTTTTTCAACCATATAAGGTGTGATGGCCTCAAGGGCCGTGCGTTGGTTTTTTGTTTCCGAATCGTATTAATTGCGAAAACGCCTATATCATACAACTACCACATTGACCACGCTCGACAACCCAGTCTATAAGCTGTATTTTTTCGAATGCATGTGTTTTTGTGTAATGACTGACTTTTTTTCTGTGACAATTACACTACTTCCATGGTACACAGAATCATGTGTACCATGGAAGTAGTTCAATTGGGATTAAAATTGCATTTTTGGTGCATCTGAAGTGAGGTCAACTTTGTCGCAGTAAGCTGACCTTGTAACTCTGTAAATGTTTTAAAACGATAAAGGGCAGCTATGGCCAATTTTCGAAAAAACAGTAAAACTAACAACATAAAATGGACAAATAGACAGACAAACGACTCAGACAAAGACTTCACATTCGTTGCGTTCTTCATCTTCTACGACAAAAACTTCAATTTGTCCATAAATTATCATAAAAGTACCTGTTGATTAACCCATTGAAGCGCATTTAGACCAGATGCTGACAATTGCAAAACCCATTCAACCAATAAATGCAGTCTTCTTATATTCCTTACTCGACAACTGCTTCCATTGATTTACTACATAGGATATATACATTGATGTTGAAATATAAAGAATAATAGAATGCCATTGACTACATCGTTATCTATAAATAAATAAATAAATGCATTGCATTTTTATTAACAATTGCAACATTTGTTATCCTCAACGTCCTTCTTAGTTGGTGTCCTTTTACGGTTCGTGGCTAAACCGGGGATAAAAGTCGGCATTAACTGTTGCAAATAAACTACAAAGTGACACATTGAGGCAAATGGCATAGTGGCAGTTATAGTTGGCAACGCAGCAGGTTGCCATTGTACATTTGCACAAAGACGTTTTCTGCATTGGGAAAAAAGAGAAAGCGAATCGCAAAAAATAACTTCTCGACTTTACATAACAACATCAGTTGCTACTTACCCACCCTCTTGTATTATCCTCACCTCACTCCCTTTTTGTCACAACATTTGAATTTGAGGCAATAAAAAAGTACTGCAGCAAAGTTGTTTCAATAAACAGCAGGTATTCGAATAAAAGTTATTGTCGCACGTCTCAATGGCAACAAACAGCATTGGAGTTGTTGTGTTTTCTCTTCTTCGTCTTCTTTCAGTTTTTTTTATAAGTTAATTTGTGTGACTGTATGTATGTGAGTAGGAGCTAAGCAATTTCCGTTTCTTCCCTAGTGCTAGGTAATCGTATAATGCGAGTAGCATACGCACCGACACTATGCGGGTGGGTATTCTGAAAGGATTTAAGTGTTAAGGGAAGATTAGATCATTTGTTTGTCACATTAAATGCATTTAACAGGTGATTTCAATGGTTGAGTTAAAGGTTTACACGGTTAAATCATATCAATGGTTGAAGGTGTTTAGCTTGGCCTTCTTACGAACACGCGGATTAGTTGAAAGGAATGGAAAGGGAATTCAAAGAATTACAAAGAAAAAAAAAAAAAAAAAGAATGAATGAAGAAAAGAAACATAGATCATATAAAGATAATAAAACAATTAAAAGTCGTGAGTGTTGCGGGGCATTAATGTGCATTACGAACCAAATTAGAGCCATATCGGTTGGAAATTAAGGCTTCTAGGATCTCAAGAACTTAAATCCGGGGATTGCTTTATTTTGGGGGTTATATGAGTTTATAGACCGATTAGAACCATATTTTGCACGGATATTGGAAGTCATAGCCCAAGTTTTTTGTGCCAAATGTAAGCTAAATCGGATGGAAATTGACACCTCTAAGGGCTCAAGAAGTCAAAACCACGGATCGGCTTATATGGGGGCTATATACAAATTTGAACGGATAGGGCAATTTGCAATACCTATAGTCGTACAACAACAATAAGTCTCCGTGTCAAGCGGCTAGCTTTAGAACAATGCAGAAGTCTTTCGTGCCAAATTTCAGCCAAATCAGGAAAAAAATAATACTTTTAGGGGCTTAAGAAATCAAACCAGGGATCGGTTTATATTATTGTTTTTTTTTTTTATTTCTATTGCTGTTATCGAGAGCTCAATAATCTTTTTCATTTCAGTGGCATTTGTTTAAAGACAAGTTTTCATTAAAAATTTCTTTCAAGACAACATTTTGAGGACTTTTCTCTAAAGGCAAATTCTTTTGAGAAATCTTTTGTTTGCGCCATTAAGGTAAGACAGTACTATGAATGGGACATGCTTTTTTGAAACTAGTCATCTGGAACATGTAACGTGGTTTTATTTTCGGCTGAGGTAGACCAGCAATCGTCCAGGGTTTACCTTTAAGGACCCACAAACCTTCAATAACAACACACTTAAATACTTCCTTCGGGATATGCAATCAAGGTTTTATTGATAATACACTTTACTCATTACAATTCACGATGGTGATGGCGCTAGGTGCCGGCGGGTATTGACTTAACAAACTGGCAGCGGGCAGCACCATTACTCTGACTGAGCACTGTAATGATAAGAGCAGAGTTAGGTTAGGTTGAAGAAAGGGTGGGAATATTAATCCACCCCATGTCATTATGGACATACACCTAACCCAGTAATCGGCTTGTTGTGCGCTTCAAATCCTAAAAAGTGACCTCGAAAAAAAGAAATTTAAGTCAGGAATTCTGTGCTGCTTACAAGATCCCTATTTGTTTTCCATACCACGCCCTTTATTTAGTATATGTCTGGTATTGTGTATGGTTGTATCTGTATTGTGACATAGGAAATGTTCCAACGTCTCATAATTTTCCTCATGTGCCCTGCATTGTAGATAGGTTTAGAAGTCATTCTCAATATACATTACATCCAAGATACCGCTCAGACTAAGGGAGCTACACGAAAGTGAGAATTGGAAGGCTTACGATGTGTTTAGATACGACGAAATATCGGTCTTCAGTGATGACTCCCAGATACGACGAAATATCAGTCTTCAATGATGGCTCAAAGATGGATTGGGGACGGTATTGGCAATGTGATAGAAAACACTCGATATTGGTGTGTCGCTTAGGTGGACGACACATGGTGCTCCTCGTCTTGCTGCCAGAGGTCTGTGGATATTAAATAAGCGTAAGAGAAATCCTGGGAAGGTATTTACCGTCTTCAAAACTCAGCATTTGTGTAGTGGCGCTTTAGGCCTTGGATTCGAGGACAGCAAGATTGAAGTTCGTTGCTGGAACTTTAAGATTCATCGAATAAACTCTGGGTTCATGACATGGCGCTCGCCAAGTTTCTAGTATGCCTAGGCTTATTGGAAATGGGAAGGCTGAAGAACATACTGGAGGCCATCGTAGCGTAGATATTAGCTTGTTCGGATATGACGCTGGACGCTTGGGTTAAAATCCTGGAAGGAGCAACAGAAAATTTTTCAGCGGTGGTTATCCCCCCCTAATGCTGGCGATATTTGTGAAGTACATACTTTGCCATGTAAAAACTTCTGTCCAAAGAGGTATCGCACAACGTTCAGACTCGGCTATAAATAGGAGGACCCTAATCATTGAGCTTAAAATTGAATCGGACAGCACTCACTGATTTGTGAGAAGTTTGCCCCAGTTCCTTAATGGAATGTTCATGGGCAAACTTGCATTTGAAGAACATACAGTGAAGGCATCGTCAATGCCTGGCAAACTAGTTGTTCATCTTGGGTAAATGGCAAATGGGTAATTGTGAAACTACTGAAAATAGTAGATAAAATGGTCAATGTGAAAAATGTGGAGTCTCTACTTGAATGGCGATATGCTAGAATATTCTGTCCAAACGACAAACGCTGATGGCGAAGAAATTGCTGGCTTTTGTTAAGTGGTCACTAAGCATTATTAATGGGCAGCATACCGGGGTACATCTGAATTCGGTCCAGATGAGGATAAGAAGGAATCGATTTTTTCCTGTAGACCCGGACATAAGCAAAGTAAAGGTTTTTAATCTTGAGGAGGTGATTTTTCTTTCTCACTCATCGTAGGCCATGTCTCCTCACATATGTTGACCAGACGATGTTCGCTTACGAAAAAAACGCTATGAGATCCTACACACCATCAGAGGGTCGTAGACTTCCAGGACCACTGGTTGGTACACACCGAGTTGGCATTCAATTGGACATGGACAGGTGCTCCTCGGCGATGCATTTATTTCTTATAATTGTTCATCTCCTTCGCCCCTAGGTCTGCGAGTCACATATCTGATTCCTCAAAATATTAGACCATTACATATAAGGAGGCAAGTGTAGCGCAGAGATAAGTAAGTCCGTCTATAACGCTAAACGCATGGATTCGATTCCTGGCGAGAACATCACCAATAATTTTCAGCTTTGGTTATCCACACATAATGTTGGCGACATGTCAAAACTTCTCCCGAAAGAGGAGTCCCACTGCGGCATGTCGATCGGACTAGGCGTTAAAAAGGAGTTCTCTAGCACTCATTGATATGTTAGAAATTTGCGCCTGTTTCATAAGGGAATGAGGGTAGTACTTATTGTACTTTATTGAATGGACTGTTATAGGGCTTTAAAATTGCAAACTTCAGAAATAGCAAGTAAAAAGGCGTTAAGTTCGGCCGGGCCGATCTTTGGATACCCGCCACCTCGGGTATATATCTAGAAATAAACCGATCAGAACCATATTCGACATATACGACACGGATGTCGAAAAGCCTAACATAAGTCACTGTGTCAAATTTCAGTGAAATCGGATTATAAGTGCGCCTTTTATGGGGCCAAGGCTTAAAATCGAGATATCGGTCTATATGTCAGCTATCTCCAAATCTGGACCGATTTGGGCCAAGATACAGAAAAATGTCAAAGAGCCTAACACAACTCACTGTCCCAAATTTCGGCTCTATGGGACATTAAACGCGTGTTTTACGGGCCCAAAACCTTAAATCAAGAGATCGATCTATATGGCAGCTATATCCAATTTTGGACCGATTTGTGCCATATTGCTGGAGTATGTCTAGGGGATTAACATAACTCACTGTCCCAAATTTCGGCGAAATCGAACAATAAATGCGCCTTGTATAGACCCAAAACCTTAAATCGAGAGATCGGTCTATGTGGCAGCTATAACAAAATCTGAACCTTTTTGTGCGATATTCAGCAAAATCTGATAATAAATTTATGGGCCTAAGACCCAAAATCGGCGGATCGGTCTATGTGGCAGCTGTATCCAAATCTGGACCGATTTGAGCCAAATTGAAGAAGAATGTCGAAGGACACAACACAACTTACTGTCCCATATATCGGCGAAATCGGACAATAAATGCGCCTTTTACGGGCCCTAAAGCCTTAAATCGAGAGATCGGTCTATATGGCAGCTATATCCAAATATGAACTGATCTGAGGCAAATCGAAGAGGAATATCGAAGTACCTAACACAACTCACTGTTCCAAATTTTGGCAAAATCGGACAATAAAGGCGCCTTTTATGGCCCCAAAACCTTAAATCGAGAGATCGGTCTGTATGGCAGCTATTGTATATCCAAATCTGAACCGATTTGTGCCATTTTGCAGAAGTATGTTGAAAGGCCTAGCATAACTCACTGTCCCAAATTTCAGCAAAATCGGATAATAAATGTGGCTTTTATGCGCCTAAGATCCTACATCAGCGGATCGGTCTATATGGGGGCTATATCAAGATATAGTCCGATATAGCCCATCTTCGAACTTAACCTGCTTATGGACAAAAAAAAAAAAAATAATCTGTGCAAAGTTTCAGCTCAATATCTCTACGGAGCGTGATTTCAACAGACAGACGGATGGACATGGCTAGATCGTCTTTGATTTTTACGCTGATCAAAAATATATATATTGGGTTGCCCAAAAAGTAATTGCGGATTTTTCATATAGTCGGCGTTGACAAATTTTTTCACAGCTTGTGACTCTGTAATTGCTTTCTTTCTTCTGTCAGTTATCAGCTGTTACTTTTAGCTTGCTTTAGAAAAAAAGTGTAAAAAAGTACATTTGACTAAAGTTCATTCTAAGTTTTATTAAAAATGCATTTTCTTTCTTTTAAAAAATCCGCAATTACTTTTTGGGCAACCCAATACTTTATAGGGTCGGAAATGGATATTTCAATGTGTTGCAAATGGAATGACAAAATGAATATACCCTCATGCCTCGGTGGTGGGTACAAAAATAAATGTCCATAGGCAAATTTGTAGTTTGCAATAAGGCCATTTGCTGCTATCAATATTTCGTTATTCTAATAGTTTGTTTGGTAAAAGTTCGCCGCACATAATTCTTCTATCAAATTTTTCATCATTTATTTTCCAACTGGCTTGCCATACAGACATTTTTCATGACATTAAAAGTAAAAAAATACAACTTTCTGCTATAGCTTTGATTGTAAATGGGCATTTGATTACCTTAAAAAGAGCTTTGTGACTTTGTCTCTCTGACGAGTTATCTCCCTGGCTGAAATTCAAACTGTGTTCGGTTCACTGAATTACTGTTTTTGCATTTTTGTTTTTGACAGAGTCCTTAATATCCTTTACTGCTCGCAGTTGTTTGTTTGCAATGTTTTGCAACATTTTATGATCTCATGAGGAGGGGTTGAATGGATGGATGGATGGAACTTTCAATGTTGTTGGATGTTGTTTGGTTGTTGCCAGCACAAGGATGAGTTCGTTAAATTCTTCTTGCCACCGCCGCTGCCGCCGTTCAATTTGCACGTGATGTTATTCATTTGAACATAAATTACAAACAGAAACTTTTTAAAAACAAATTTCGGTTGATTTTATTTGACATCAAAAAGTTATTAAACTTTTCGTTGGCTGGATGGGTATGTGTCTGTGTGTTTGTTGCTTTATTTTTAGTGGGCCATGTGGCAATTTATGCCATTTTTATTCGAGGCCATTTTGTAGCAATTGCGGTTTGTGTTGTGCTCTGCTCCAGTAATGCCTTCCCTGGCCATTATGGCCATTTTAAGTGGCTGTTTATGGTCTTTTATGGTTTTGTTTATAAATAAAATGAATAAAAATAAGTCGTCGTCGACATCCTTTTGGAGTACAGGGATATGTGCGCTCGTCGCATCCATAAACATAAACACCAAAACACTAACACCAATACCAACACCACAACAAAATGTTGTAGTGTTCTAAATTGAATAAAATTTAAATGTTATTGTTATTGTGTAAAGCAAATATGAGCATTGGGTGCTAATACACTCACACACACCAACTCACATATCTATGTATGAGTGATATCAGAGTTTGATTGCTGCTAACTGAAAGGGAAAACTTCTCCATAGGTAATCATTTGTATGGAATGCCATCATTCCCGACCTCTGCTTAGGAATGACAAATCTGAAGTCTGTATAAGCAACATTGCAAGTTATTTACATTCTTCCTTCTCTACTGCCATTACCAGTTTCAATCCTCCCCTCTTCTGTTCTTCCTAATGGACTGTAAATGACGATATTTTTGGCTAAATCATTTCAGAGTTTTGGCATGTGTGAATAAGGTTGTTGGGAGCGAACATGGATATGACAATTGAGGCCATTGTAGTACAGGGGCTTTTTCCCCTCTCTCTCTCTGTTATGACCTCGCTAGTAGTTTAAATTCTCTCCCCCCTCCGCATAAAACATAACTTTTATAGTTTTGGGTATGAGAGTGTTTATGAAAACTATTTATAGGCAATTTAGCTGTGTAAACAAAAACTATTCCAAAGTATAAATTCATTTATTTACATTAACATACAGATGAGGGACCAGATGGGTCAATCCATGGCAACAAAAGTTGGGATGACAGGTGGTGGTAAGATAGCCATTTTATTTTAATCAAACATTATGTTGACCTTTTGTTTTAAATAAAATACAAGGTTTTACCAACATATTTTGCCCTACAGTTTACCTAAATATTTTTTCAGAATTTTTCTTCTTTATTATGGAATGACTTATATATAGTTCTTTACACTACCGTCTGTGTGTCTTCATCATACAAAGGCATGGAGGCATTATAAATTCAGTGCATAAACACTAACCCATATTCGTACTCACACATATTTGTAGAAGATGAACATATTTTGGTTTTTGCCTCAAGGACTCAAATAAGGACGACTTCTCATACCAAGCTCTTTTACATGTTTTTTTGTGTGTGTGTGTATGAGTGTGTGTGCGTTTTCTTGAGCGTTTGTGTATTTTTGAGTATGCAAATAAATAACTTTGTATTATTTGTGTTATAATCCTTGCAAAGATAATATTTACAAATAACAACTTTTTGCCAAAATTTGTTGTACTCATTGAAAAGTTTTATTGAACAATTCTCCGGTACCAACAACTACTTATGTCTGTGAATATCTTTCATATTGACTTCCAGTGAACTTCATATGAATTTAAATATGAATGTGTATATTAATCAGTTATAGCATATACAAGGGTGTATTGTGAAAAATGTTAATTAAATAAAAAAAATCTAAATTTTATTTCTTAAGAAAATTTTATTTTTGAAGAAAATTTTGTTAAAACTTGAACAAAAAAAATTTGTAAAAATTTAGTTTTTTCTTTGGCTTTGTTTTTATTTTTATTTTGTTATACCCAACACCGTAGGATAGGGGGTATATTCAATTAGTCATTCCGTTTGCAACACATCGAAATATCAATTTCTGATCCTAAAAAGTATATATATTTCGCATCGTCGTAAAATTCTTAGACGATTTAATGATGTCCGTGTGTCTGTCCGTTTATCCGTCTGTCCGTCCGTCTGTTATAATCACTCTACAGCCTTCAAAAATTGAGATATTGAGCTGAAATTTAGCACAGATACGTCTTTTTGATGAACGCTGGTTAAGTTCTTGAACGGGCCAAATCGGACCATATTCGGATATAGCTGCTATATAGACCGATTTTCCGATAAAGGGTCTAATGCCCATAAAAACTTAATTTTTAATTCGATTTTGCTGAAATTGGAAGCATTGAGAAGTTTTAGCCCTCCTGACATCTGACCCAAATATGGTTTAGATGGGACTATATTTAGATATAGCTGCGATATAGATCGATCTCCCGATAAAGGGTCTGAAGCCCATAAAAGCCTTATTTATTGCCCAATTTCGCTGAAATTTTAAACAGTGGGTTATTTTAAACTTCCCGACATTTGACCTAATTATTGTTCAGATCGGACCATATATAGATATAGCTGCCATATAGACAGACCTCCCGATAAAGGGTTTGAAGCCCATAAAAGCCTTATTTTTTCACCGATTTTGCTGAAATTTGAAACAGTGAGTAGGTTAAGACCTCCAAACATTCGACCTAAATATGGTTCAGATCGGACTATAAATAGATATAGCTGCCATATAGACCGAACTGCCGATAAAGGGTCTGAAGCCCATAAAAGCTTTATTTGTTTGACCGATTTCGCTAAAATTTGAAAAAGGAAGTAGTTTTACGCCTTCTTACAGAGGACCCAAATATATAGACATAGCTGCGATATAGATCGATCTGCCAAAAATGGGTCTGAAGCCCATAAAAGCTTGATTTTTTATCCGATTTCGTTGAAATTTAAAACAATGAGTAGCTATAGGCCTACCAACATCTGACCCAAATATGGTTTAGATTGGACCATTATTAGCTGCCCTATATACCAATCTCCAGATAAAGGGCCCAAAAGTCGTAAAATCCCTATTTTTATCCGATTTCGCTGAAATTTTAAACAGTTGGTAGTTTTAGGTCTCATGGCATCCGCCCCAAATATGGTTTGGGTCCGATTATATTTAGATATAGTTGCCATATAGACCGATATCCCGATAAAGGGTCTGAAGTGAATTAAAGCTTTATTTATTACCCTTTTTTTTAAATTTTAAATGCAAAATTCAACTTATATTTATTATCCCTCTCAATATCCGTGTCAAATTTGGGTGCATATGTTATCCAAATTTCACCGGATTGTGCCGAAAGGGGGTTTTCACATATACCCGTGGTGGTGGGTATCTAAAGTTCGGCCCGGCCGAACTTAATGCCTTTTTACTTGTTGAAAATGGTGGTATGGGAAAAACTTCCTAAATTGGGAAATCTTTTCAAATAGGTGAGATTTCTATTACACGCAATTTTATTGCTATACATTTTTGTTTAGAATTTATTTTTTAAGAGATTTCCAGCATAGCTACATATAAGTCTTTTATTCTGAGTGGTTGGTGGTGTGAGTGTCGTTTAGATGCACGGGCCCGAGGGACACCACTTTTTAGGGAAGCTCGTGATTTTAGTACACCTCATGAAAAGCCTTGGTTGATCACATATTTTCCAATAGTTTAATGAGTAAAAGGTAGACGTAACATAAGAATAAGGAAGTAAGGGAAAACGTTAAAAGAGGAATGTGTAAAACGAAAACGGTGTAGAAATCTTGAAATTGAAAAATTCACTGAGGGCAGTTTTTTCTAGCACCAAAGGGCAAAAGCGTCAGCAGTTTTGGGCATTTTTCTAAAAATTTGCTCCTTGTAAAAATGCTAAAACTTTTTTTGTTAATACTATATTCTGTGATAGAATATAAAAAAATCGATTTTTTTATAGATTTTTCGTTCTATCCTATTACACATACATTTATGTAATGTACACCAGAAATTTAAATACAAAAATTTAAACTTGGGCCAAATGATGTAGTTGAACTAAATGAAGTCTGGAGAATGTTTTTGAGCAGATAATATTTAAGAAATAAAATTTGTTGCCTGTTTTATTTTTGGTCCATGATAAGACAAAATAATTTTTATTTGATTAGTGTTATAAATGCTTTAACAATATAGAAATTGGGACTATTATTTGATTTATCGTGTTTGTAAAGTCGAAAGTATGATAGTAAATTGACAACAGAAATCCTTTTGATGGTCTATGTTTCGAGATGATAATAATTAAATGCAACTATCAAATTATAATCTTTAAAACTTATATGTGTCAAATTGTTCGTCAGTTTTTGGATGCAAATAAATAAAATTGTGCTGAGATTAGATATAGAGGTAGTAGGAAAATATATATACTCCGTGAATTGGGAAGGAAACTTTTGCTAAATCATGCTGCAGGAAAATAGAAAACAATAGAAAGAAAAAAAAAATTGATTTTTTCTTAAGAACATACCTGGAAGAATTATGTATGCACTAATTGAACTAATTGAACGCCTTTTGCTGAAACTATGAGAACGTTTAGGAAGAACAGATTATAGAACACCTTCTGTGTGTGAAGAAGATCCAATTTAGCTTTTTGTTTGTGTGATGTGAACCTTTGCAAGTTGTTGGAACTTTTAAAGCAATATGGATGGTTCAACGGTAGGAACTAGAAGACATCTTTCTTCTCATGTTCCTGTGGTATCACAATGAACGTAAACGTCTAAGTGAGGCTTATGGCAGACTGCCACTTAAACTTAACCTAATCTATCCTATGTGATTTTAACTCATTTGCGCCGAAATGATTACAAAATTTACTAATAATTTCCTAATATTTCAATTGTAGTTACATTTTACTTAAAAGCTGTCAATATTTGAACTTGGCGGAACTATTTTCACTATTTTTTATACTCACCACAGAGGGATGGGGGTATATTCTTTTTGTCATTCCGTTTTGCAACACTTCGAAATATCCATTTCCGACCCTATAAAGTATATATATGTCCGTCCGTCTATCTGTTGAAATCAGCTACAGTTTTAAAATATAGAGATATTGAGCTGAAACTTTGCACAGATTCTATTTTTTTGTCCATCGACAGCTTAATTGAGAATATGGAATATATCGGACTGTATCTGGATATAGCCCCCATAGGCTAATAAAAGCCACAGTTATTTTCAGATTTTGCTACAATTTGGGACGGTGAATTGTGTTAGGCTACTCGACATCCTTCTTCAATTTGCCCTAGATCTGTCTAGATTTGGATATAGCTGCCATATAGACCGATCTCCCGATTTAAGGTTTCTGGCCCATAAAAAGCGCATTTTTGTCCAATGTCGCCGAAATTTAGGACAGTGAGTTGTGTTAAGCCACTCGGCATCATTCTGCAATTTAGCTCAGATCGGGTCAGATTTCGATATAGCTGCAATATGGACCGATCTCTCGGTTTAAGGTCTTGTAGCCATAAAAGGAGCATTCATTGTCCGATTGCGTCGAATTTTGGGATTTGTGTTAGACTCTTCAATATCTTTCTGCAATTTGTTCCAGATCGGTCTAGATTTGAATATTGCTATCATATAGACCGAGCTCTCGATTTAAGGTTTTGGGCCCATAAAAGGCGCATTCATTTTCCGATATCGCCGAAATTTGGAATAGTGAGTTAAGTTAAGTCCCTCGACATCTTCTGCAATTTGGCCTAGGTCGGTCAAGATTTGGATATAACTGCCATATAGACAGATTTCTCGATTTAAGGTTTTGGGTCCATTAAAGGGGCGTTTAAAATCCGATTTTACTGAACTTTGACACAGTGTCTTATGTTAGGCTTTTCGATATCCGTGTCGTATATGGTTAAGATGGGTCTATATTTGGATACCAAAAAGATTAATATTTGGTTATACAAAATTGAACAATGACTTGTACTTATTAGACCACTCAATGTCCATGCCGCTTTTGGTCCAAATCGGCCCATAGTTCGATATGGCTGCTATGGGAGCATGAATTATGAATTTTTCACCGGATCATGACGAAAGGTGGTTCACATTTAAACCCGAAGTGGTGGGTATCCAAAGTTCGGCTCTTCCGAACTTAATGTCTTTTTACTTGTTAGTAGACGTTAGTAGACCTTTTAGTTCGATATTTAGTGCAGTAATTATGAAGATAAAAATTTTGATACTGTAGGTATCTATGATGAAGTAACTCCCTTTTTTGAAAACAATATCATCTCCGTACCAAACTGCATTTGACAAAAGACATGAATAATTCGCTATCAATATCATATGGTCTTATTATACCCATCACCATAGGAGGGGTGGTGTATCAATCTACCCATTCCGTTTCTAACAGCTGGAAATATTGATCTGCGACCGCATAAAATATATTATATTCGTCCGTCCTTTTGTCCGTCCGTCGGTCCTTCTGTCCGTCCGTCCGTCCGTCCTTCTATCCGTCCGTCCGTCCGTCCTTCTGTCCGTCCGTCCGTCCTTCTGTCCGTCCGTCCGTCCTTCTGTCCGTCCGTCCGTCCTTCTGTCCGTCCGTCCTTCTGTCCGTCCGTCCTTCTGTCCGTCCGTCCTTCTGTCCGTCCGTCCGTCCTTCTGTCCGTTCGTCCTTCTGTCCGTTCGTCCTTCTGTCCGTCCGTCCTTCTGTCCGTCCGTCTTTCTGTCCGTCCGTCCGTCCTTCTGTCTGTCCGTCCTTCTGTCCGTCCGTCCTTTTGTCCGTCCGTCCTTCTGTCCGTCCGTCCGTCCTTCTGTCCGTCCGTCCGTCCTTCTGTCCGTCCGTCCTTCTGTCCGTCCGTCCTTCTGTCCGTCCGTCCTTCTGTCCGTCCGTCCTTCTGTCCGTCCGTCCTTCTGTCCGTCCGTCCTTCTGTCCGTCCGTCCTTCTGTCCGTCCGTCCTTCTGTCCGTCTGTCTTTCTGTTCGTCCGTCCTTCTGTCCGTCAGTCCTTCTGTCCATCCGTCCTTCTGTCCGTCCGTCCTTCTGTCCGTCCGTCCTTCTGTACGTCCGTCCTTCTCTCCGTCCGCCCTTCTGTGCGTCTGTCCTTCTTTCCGTCTGTGTAAATCATCATAGCGGTTGAATTTGTTGGTCGTTGGGAACTGCAAACAGGCCATATCGGTTCAGATTTGGATATAGCTCCCATATAAAGTGGTCCTTCGACTTGAATTCTTAAGCTCCCAAAATCTGCAGTTATTAACCGACTTAGCTGAAATTTGGTATGTAGTGTTCTGTTACGGCTCGCAACAATCGTATGTAAAATATGATCTGAATCGGTCTATAACAGGATATAGCTCCCATATAAACCAATCTACCTATTTGACTTCTTGCGCCCATAATAACAACTGTTGTCCGATTAAACAGAAATTTTGCACGTACCCAACATTCGTGACAAGTATGACTCGAATTGGGTTATATCCTGATATAGCTCCCATATGAACCAATCTCCCGATTTGACTTTTTGAGCCCATAGAAGCCGCACTTTTGTCCGATTGAGCTGAAATTTTGCATGAGTGTTTCGTTACAACTTCCACTGCGACTGATTTGGTAGAAATTTTAAGTATACTCCATTATGGTGGGCTCCCAAGATTCGTCCTGGCCGAACTTAGCACATTTTTATTTGCTAATTTTTGTCTTCTCAAAATGCAAATAAATAGTTTCACTCATTTTCTCTCCTTTAACTATTGTAGCCCAATTTGTCATGGGCTCAAATTGTTTGTGCTAAAATTTAAAATTCTGCAAACGTTGTTGTCAAATATTTTCGAAAGGCTTCATTCAATTGATTGAAGAAATAGTCCGGAGAAGCATAGAATGTGTCAACTAAGCAACAACCCTTGAAACATGACACGACCAACACAAAATGGGCAGGAAAAGCTGTAAGAAGTCAAACTCATCTCAACGCATCCCTGCTTATGTCTTTGAGTTGTGGCAGACACATTGGAGAACCTGTCAAGAAAGGGGCCAAGGCTCTATCGTATGCCAAATATGGCGTAAAATTATCAATAAACTTAGGATAAAATGTTTCTACATGATTCTAGACACATACTTACCTACTGGTGCTAGTTTGTATGTGTGTCTGTAGGTGTATATTAGGGCGTTTCGTGTAAGCATTTCAATATTATTAACAATGTGCAGTGTTGTTGTGAGTTGTTATGAGGCCTTAGGAAATAAAAATTGTTTATATATTCAGTTTTAGAAAATGTCGTAAAAGTTGTTGGTCAATCGACGTACATTGATATTTATTTACGCAACGTGGAAAACAAAGTGACTTTACAAAAATAAAAGGAAAAACAGAAATAAAAGAAGTTTATTGGCCATTTCTACCATCGGCCATTTATTGGCCGATGCTACCTTATCCTTATTTATAGAAGAAAGGCTTTTTATCTCTTCAAAATATTTAGTCTGAAATTTCCATTAACATAGTCAGAAGTCAAATAGAGGTTCTATAGAAAAATGTCTGACATATCTCTCAAAGTGAAAGATCAAATTTCCATCCATATCGTGCTTGTTTGAACATTTTTCGTCCTCTCCCATAAACTGATATTTCGCAGTAACACTTAATACATTGCTCTCAACGATTCGTATGGGGAACAACGGCACGTGTGTTTGTTTGTATGTGTTTACTCCAGCTTATACATTTATTCATATTTATATCAGCATGACTGTTGATGTGTGACTGTGTAGCGGAATGTGAGCATTCATGTTTGTGTCATATGAGCTTTTGGCCCCTTTGGTGGTTTGGCATCGAAACCGCGCGAAATGTGATGGCACTCTCGTGAGTCGAGCGAGTTGAGCCGAGTTTTGAGGACAATGAAGACAGATGTGTGCTTTTGTGAGTGCCAAAGGGAGGATGTTTGATGCTCTAAGTTTAGATGTTGATGTGGAAGTCGATGACGATGACGATGCCATTGTTGCAGTTGAGGAAGCATGTCGGCATTGATGGGTGTGTGTGTGTGTGTATGAGAGTGTATGTGCGTTGTTAAATTAGTCAACAGCTAGGAAATAGAAATGTTGCTATATGCTTTGCATACTTTCACACACACATAATCCATCAAGTTTTGCAACGTTATCATTTCCGTTTCCAATGCTATTTTTGGAGAGGGGGCCTTTGCTGTTTCTGCCCATCATGGCGTAAAAGCTGTGGCTGCTTTCAAAAAAGAATTCGCAATGCTTTGAAGACATGACACAGAGAAGGAAACGCAGAGAAAATGCAGGAAGCATGTGACAACCCTGACAGGCAATAAAATAGGCTTGAATAACTAAGCCTAGTGTCAGGATGACACCAAAGGGGTGGCAGACAACAAGGCCTTAAAGAATTAATTTAAATAATTTAAACAAATTTTCATTTATAATTTAATTTGGGTGTCAGAATAAAATAGAGGGACGGAAAGTAAGACGGACAAACAGACGGACAGATAGACAAACGCATAAAAAAACCTAGATCGACTTACAATGTCAAGTAGACACGACTTACAATGGATAGACGGACAGAAGGACGGCTAGGTAGTCATAGATAGAATGTCAAGATGACCAAAACTATTTTTATACCCACCATCTAGAAGCCACAATTGTTGTCTGATGTGGTTGAAATTTTGAAGGTAGTGTTCTGCCATGACTTCTAACCATCATGCCAAGTATGGTTTGAATCGGTCTATAATCTGATACAGGTCTCATATAAAACGATCTCACGATTTGACTTCTTGAGTCCTTAGAAGCGGCAATTGTTATCCGATTGGGCTAAAATTTTGCGAGTAGTGTTCTATTACGACTTCTTACCTTCGTTTTAAGTATGGTTTGAATCAATCTATAACATGGTATTGATCCCATGTAAACCGATCTACCGATATGACACCATAAGCCTCTAGAAGCCGCATTTGTAGTACGATTGGGCTGAAATTTTGCACGTAGTGTCCTGTGACGACTTCTTACACTTGTGTCAAATCCAAGATCGGTGTATGTGGCAGCTATATCAAAACATGGACCGATATGGTCCATTTACAATCCCAACCAAGCAACACTAATAAGAAGTATTCGTGCAAAATTACAACTTCGAAAGTTACCGTGCTTTCGAGAGGCAGATGGACGGACAGACGGTCGGACAGACGGACGTACGAACACGGCTAGATCGACTTAAAATGACATGGCCATTAAGAATATATATACTACATGGGGTCTTAGAGGAATATTTCGAGGAGTTACAAACAGAATGACGAAATTAGTATACCCCCATCCTATGGTGGAGAGTATAAAAATTAAATATTTAAAGACCCTCCTATTATACGCACCACCATAGGATGGGGGTATACTAATCTAGTCATTCCATTTATAATCTCGAAATATTGATCTATGGTCGAATGTGTACGAATGACAGAGATTACTGGCATCCGCAAATGAGTAGATCGGATTCGATGTCTGATCCAACAGATCGTTGATGATAATAAGAAAACGAGAAGGAGAAAGAACAGAGCCCTGGGTTACACCTGCTGTCAGTTTGTGCTCATAGGATGAGAACCCATCTATAACGACTCGAATAGTGCGATCTCTGAGAAAGCTCGAAATAAATTGAACGAAGCCATTACTGACACCAAATGCAACAAGCTTTGATAGTAGTGCACCGTGCCAGACCCTATCAAATGCCTTGGAGATATCCAGAGCCAAAACCTTACTCTCACCAAACTGGTGGATTGAGCGACTCCAACGTTCCGACAAAGGTACCATGCGGTCGCCCGTAGAGCGATTTCTGCGGAACCCATACTGTTGGTAGCTAAGAAGGCCATTAGACTCTAAATACCTCACAAGATGGTGATTAACCATGCTCTCCACGACCTTGGAGAGAGCGGAGCATATCGCAATTGGCCGATAATTCGCAGGGTTGTTTGTCTCACCATTCTTGGGTATTGGCTGAACGTTTGCAACCTTCCAACGCGCCGGGAAGACTCCCGCACGGTAGGCAAGGTTGAAAAGCTTGTGTAATGGACGAGCGAGCGTCGAAGAACACTTGCGTAAGACAAGTGTTGATATGCCATCCGGGCCCGGGGACTTATTTTCGTCTAGATTTTCAAGAATCCTTTTAAGTCCACGAGTTCGAAAAAATATTTGGGGCATGATGCCAGATACATTTTCGATTGAGGCGAGTGGTTGATTGCTCTCCGGCAGGGAAGAGTTCCCTGCAAATAAATCAGTCAACAGGCTAGCCTTATCAAACGGGTCGGTGAACGTTTGGTCGTCCTTAACAAGAGTTGGAAAAGATGAAGAACTACCCTTTACTCTTTTCACGAACAACCAAAAACTCTTACTTCCTCGTGTAGAAGCAAGAACCTTAGTACGCAGACGCTGTTCGTAAAGAAGTTATTCGCGCCTAAGCACATTGGCACGTCATCCGTTTGGGCTGAAAATTGGCACATATTATTCTGTTATGACTTTCAACAACGGATCCAAGTATGGTCCAAATCGGTCTATAACCAGATATAGCTCCCATATAAACCGATCTCCCGATTTGACTTCTTGAGCCCCTGGATGCCGCAATTTTCATCCGATTCGGTTGAAATTTTGTGCGTGGTGTTCTGTTATGACTCCCAACAACTGCGCCATGTATAGTCCAATTCGGTCTATAACTAGATATATATTCCATATTTTAGCAGAATCCATTCGACACGGCCGAACTTAGCACGCGTTTACTTGTTTGTAAGGCTATTTTGCGTCTTTAACTACGGTTCACTGTTGTCTTGTCCCCAGGTCAATTTCCTAACTATCAACTATGTTTGACCTTCATTTTAGATTTTTGTCTTTAATAACAAAACGCAAAATTAAGGACTTTTTAACTTACCAATTGAAATAAAAAAATCCTTAATACTAAGAGATTTTTTTCACCAAAGGGAATTTTTCCTCAAAAAGTTGGAAATTTGATCATCTTTAAATTTTGTTTATATTTGGCTCGAATCTTTAATATTAAGACAAAATTTTTTTCAGTGTAACCTCTGCGGTTGTTGTCCCTAAGTGCCTAGGCTCGTGAGATTTGTTGCCAACGCGAGGCGAAAAATTAAATTTAAATTTGAGATTTCTACGAATTTTCAAACAAAGCTCATAAAATTTTTATTGTTTTGTGCTATTTCTAGGGAACCTTATCCACTGTATGGAGATGATTATGATTATATGGGCTCACCTCAGCAAAGCTCTGGTCCGGCATCACAACACAAATATCAACAGCAACAATTGCAATCATATAGACCCCAATCGTCCTCCAGCCACAATCAAGCTGTGGCAAATCAACAACAAGAAGGGGGACATGAGATGAACTTCTTGACAGTGTTGAAGACTTTAAAGACCATGTGGGATTTATATCAGTCCTTCATAGCCGCCTGGAACACCATGGCCGAGAAGCACAACAAACAGGAGGAATTGGCCCAACAAAAATTGAAACAGAAACAACAGGAGTTGCGAATTAATTCCAAGAAGCCGCCAAAGATTGAGAGTAAAAAGAAGCCAGAGAATTCTAATAAAAATCCCAAAGCTAATTCGAAGCAGGCAGCCAAAGGTTCCACAACCAGCACCACAACAGAGGTCAGCATATCCGCCGAGGAGGAAGAGGAAGAACAGCAAGTGACTACTAGAAAGCCACAACAATTGCGCAAAGCCAAAGATGAACCACGCAAGGGAACAAAGGGAGACCGAAGTTTCCCAGCAGATGTTGAGGGGTTGAGGAAAAGAAGAGCCGCAGCAGAGGAAGACAGTGGTACAGCTGGAGCTAGCACGACCGATGTTGGTGAAGGACGTTACATCAAGGGAGATCCTTTGAAGGGATATTATGATTTTGTCATCACCGAAGGATCATATAAATTTTGGGCAGCATTTCAGGTAAGAGGGATTCATGGGTCAAGGATATGGGTAATAAATGAATGTCATTTCAATCATATTCAATTATACCCTACACCACTACTGTGGTACAGGGTATTATAACTTAGTGAATTAGTTTGTAACACCCAAAAGGATGAGAGATAGATATAGCCATTAATAAGAATACCGATCGACTCAGAATCACTATCTGATTCGATTTAGCTATGTCCGTGTGTCTGTCTGTCTGTCCGTATGTCCATGTTAATTTGTATTCAAAGTACGAGTCGCAGTTTTCATCCGATCGTCTTAAAATTTGCTACAGGCATGTTTTTCGGCCTAGAGACGAAACCTAATGCAATAAAATGGTCATTTGTTAACCGATTCTCTTGAAATTTTGCAGGAAGGATTTTTTTACGACTCTCGACATTACTGGTGTATTTCATGGAAATCGGTTCAGATTTAGATATAGCTCTCATATATATATATCGCCCGATTTTCACTCCTAAAGCCACTGCAAGCGCATTGTTTGACCAATATTGCCAAAATTTTGCACAACGCTTTCCTCGACGACTACTACCTTATCTGAGAAGTTTGCTCGAAATCGGTTCTGAAGTAGATATATTGTAGCTTCCATACATATGTTCGTCAGATTTTGGGTAATCTGACATAATGTTGTCATTTGTCAACCGTAGTTTTTTGCTCGCCGAGGTCCATTTAAATTGGATCAGAATTGTATATAGGTCCCACATTGCATTTATAGGGTAGGTGTAGGGTATTATACAGTCGGGACCACCCGACATTTGCCCTTCCTTACTGGTTTTTTTTTAGTTTTAGTTTAGTAGACGTATAAGACAAAAACTAAGATGTCTTTGAAAAAAGCAAGCTCGTATAAGTTAAGAAATATGCCATATTATTTAGAATTTGGCAACCTGCTGCTTTTTTCTTAGGGCCAAATTGGAAGACGACATTTTGCAACGTAATAGAAACCCAATTACCGAACGAGTTCAAGGCCATGACAAAGCCTGTGTATCCAAACTGTTTTAAAAATGGGAAAAAGGGCTGACACAACCGTTTGCTGAGAAATGCTTTGAACCTTTGACTGCCTGAGCATAGACAAAACTCATGACAAATGTTTATGCAAAACGCCGACATTTGCAACTCCACCAGAATTGTTCATCATTTAACGGATGTGACAAACGGAAATGACAATTGGCCCTTTTGCAAACTGAATGGTTGTTGGTGTTCACATCACTCATACGCTCCCCTAGTATTCACAAATAATATCACTCATACGCACTGTCACAGAGCCACAGGCAATTTTTGTTTTATTAAAAGTTAACCATACCCATTGCCAGCCGCCTTTCAGGCAGGCATTGTTTGTCGGCTTCCGTTTTGCGCGGTATTTGTTCTGACACATTTTTCATAAATCTTACATTGGTTGCTGAGTGGCTGTAGATGGTGTTGCCAGCCCTCTCCTTTGTTTTGGCGCTTTTTGTCGCGCTCAGTTTCATTTTCACAACCCACATATTATGTAGCTTGTTTGCCTGCAAGTGATAGCTGTACTAGAGTTGTATGTATGTTCATGTATGTGTGGCATATTCTAGCCACCATGCATGAGTAAATGAATGGTTAAGGAACATGAAGTATGGTCAACACTGATTTGTGACTTGTTGTGAAAAGTAGAAACGAAGAGTGTCAGGTGCCAAGCGTTCAGTTTCAGTTCAGTTACAGCGAGATAGAGCGAAAAACTTCAGGATATCCAGCAACATTCTCATCTTCACCTGGTGGCTGTAGATTCATACACACACAAACAAGCGCACACTTGTGTAAGTGGTGTTGAGTGAAGAATCATTTACTCTACATTTCTACACTACACTGCCGCCACCGTGAAAGCCACCTGCCTGGTTCCCGACCAGGCCAGAGTAATAATCATTTTCGTGGTTGTTGTCAGTTATGCTGCCATTTAAAGGCAATCCTGTTTTTTGTGTATATTCTCACCGTTGTCCTGGATGTTGTTTTGTCACTCAGGGCAACAGTTTCTTTTTGTAAAAGCATGTGTGTGGGTGTATGATGACGACGGCAAGGGGAAACTTATTTTGACATTTAATGTCATCATATATTTGACTTTTTTTTATTTTACATACGCATGAAGTCTGTGAGGCGGGAAGGCAGTCAGACAGTCTGACGGACTCACTTGCTGCCCTAGGATTTAAGAATGAATTATGATTCTAGAAGTATTTTGCCCTTTTGGCATACATTAATTTATTTTTTTTTTATTTTTGTGAAATTGGGTTAATCACTTTTTATTGTGGTGACATTTCATTCCATTTATGTACATATGTACATATGTTAGTATTTTTTCTGAGTCTGTGGATTTTTTTATTTTGCCATTTTGTCTTTTCTTTCATTGCATTGTAGGTTGGCACTGCCCTATTGATTATTTATTCAACATTTGCCGCCATTTACTATTCAAAAGTAAATCCTCTCGTAAGTGATTACGATTACACGGATTACTTGGGTGGTGCTCGCTCCTTATCGGGCGGCGATCTGGACTTTGTCGATGACGAGACAGCCGAAGGCAGTCAACAGCGGCACTCACAAGGATGGTTCGATTGGCTGCCACGTACAGGACATTCATTGAAGTTCATATTGGATGCCATTGATAAGCTGCCTGTAGATCACGATGGCACTGATGGCAGCAGTGCGTCGGATGCCTTAAGCGATGAAAATCTAAATGTCACAGAGGATTTGAATAAAAGTCGAAGCAACAATGAAGCCATGTAAATTGAATAAAGCGTTTTGATAAAAGAAAGAAAATCTGTTTTTGAATTTTGTACAGTAGTTAATGGAGGGTGGCTTTATATACTCTGCAATGAAGTGGCGTGGAAGTGGTGTATAACTAGGTTTTTAAGCTTGACAAAGGTAAGAAAATAAGAGCAGGCCAAGAAACTCAAGGATTATATAAATGTTTTAAGTATGGTGGGAACATCGGAAAAAATTTGCAGCGGTGGTTATCCGCTCCTAATGCTGGCAACATCCGGAAAGAGGTGCAGCACTGCGGCACTCTATTCGGATTCGGTTATAAAAAAGGAGGCCCCTTATCATTGAGCTAAAACTTAAATCGAACAGCACTCATTGATATGTGAGTATTTTGCCATGGAATGTTCATGGGAAAATTGGCGTTCCCGATTTGATCCCAAAACCCAACGCGGTGAGGTCCCTGGGCTTTTAAAACCCCGTGCTGGAAAAATGCCTTAATCTTTTTAATAGGAAATCAAATGAATATTGGAGCTGGGGGAACCTTTAGGGCGTTGAATCAGTTTATCGAATGAAAAATTCTGCTGAGTGGATGCGTATATGCGAAAAAAATTTAAACGCATGAAGTTGGACAGACCGAGGTTTGGATAGCCCACACTATGGATTGTTATTTAATTCAGATTTTGGCGAGAACGGATGATATTTTCTCCTAACAGCTTCATTAAAAGTCCAATCTATATCAAATCGGCCAGAAATATCGAAGTGACTGCAACTGATTACTATTCCAAATTTCTTCACTATATGGTATGTTTTTATTGGCCAAATGCCTATAATAGGAACATAAGCCTACATCGTAACAAGAAAGCAACCGATCTAGACCTTAATGGGCTGGGAAGTCGAGGAGACCAAAGTGAAAGTGAATGATACCAGACATAAGATACCTGAGGCTTCTTGCGACATATTATAATTTCTTAAGAGTTTTTCTCATTTAAATCCGGGTAGTTCAAAAGACATTGCCCTAGGAGTCAGCACGGTTCATAACCTACTCTCTCGCAAAGTGTAGTTTAAGTACCATTACTCATGGGAAACCCAATGAAAAGGGTAGTTTCAGAGCCCTTTTCTAAGGGGAAGGGTAGTTTTATTACCCTTACATATGAGAAAGGGTAGTTTAAGTACTATTACCTAAGGGAAAGAGTGGTTTTAGTACCCTAACCCAGGGAAAAGGATAGTTTTAGTACCCTTAAACAAGGGAAAGGGTAGTTTTAGTACCCTTACTCAAGGGAAGGTGTAGTTTTAGTACCCTTACCCAAGGGAAGGTGTAGCTTTAGTACCCTTAAACAAGGGAAAGAGTAGTTTAAGTACCCTTACCCAAGGGAAGATGTAGCTTTAGTACCCTTACCCAAGGAGAAGGGTAGTTTTAGTACTCTTACTTATGGGAAGGGGTAGTTTTAGTACCCTTACTTATGGGAAAGTGTAGTTTTAGTACAATTACCCAAGGGAAAGGGTAGTTTTTGTACCCTTATCAAAGGATAAGTTTTAGAACCTTTACCCAAGAGAATGGTTAATTTTAGTACCCATATCCATGGGAAATGGTAGTTTTAGTTCCCATACCCAAGGGAAAGAGTAGTTTTAGTACTCTTATCCAAGGTACTTTAGTACCCTTACCACAGGAGACGGGTAGTTTTAGTACCCTTACTTTTGGAAAAGGATAGTTTAAGCACACTGGCTCAAGGGAAAGGGTAGTTTTAGTACCCTTACCCAGGAAAAAGGGTAGTTTTAGTACTCTTATCTAAGCGAATGGTTATTTTTAGTACCCTTATCTAAGGGAAAGGATAGTTTTAGTACCCTTAAACAAGGGAAAGGGTAGTTTTAGTATCCTTACCCAAGGAGAAGGGTAGTTTTAGTATCCTTACCCAAGGAGAAGGGTAGTTTTAGTACAATTACCCAAGGAAAAGTTTTAGTACTTTTATAAAAGGAAAAGGGTAGTTTTGGTACACTTAAACAAGGAAAGTGTATTTTTAGTACCCTTATCCAAGGAAAAGGGTAGTTTTTGAACCCTTTTCCCAGGGAAAGGATAGTGTAAGTACATTTCTCCAAGGGAAAGCTTGAGGTTAGTACCTTTAAAGTTAGGAATTATTTCAACATTTTGCGTTGTGACTGTGTGACGTTAATTAATATTTCCATGTCTTACAAAGTGAATGACAAAATCAATAGACCTCAAACCTTTGGTGCTGCGAAAAAAATAAATTCTCCTTCAACCATTTGCTCTAAAACCATGTCTTTTTTTTTGCTTTATTCTATTGATAACTTGTTTTCATTTACATTGTTCCAACTCACTTTTCGCTCATTGACTTAAATGTTTGCTAAGAAGCTCTTTGTGGCAATACTTTTTCGCTGAAAAAAATTAACCTTTATGAACTCAACATTAAATGGTGTTTGTGGCAAACTTTTTCAAGTGCTCTTTAAATGCTTGATATACCCGGCTGGTCTGTGTGTGTGTACGTGAGTGTGTGTTGCGGTTCAGACAAAGAGAGAAATGTTTACATAAAAATATGTTTATGGTGAATTAAACAGGAAAATTTATTTTTTAATTAAAACAACATTAATGGAGTGCTTTCACATACATGCACGTTTTGAATTACTGCAAAATGCACACAAAGAGGACTTAATATTTTCCTTTTCATTGCATTCATGGTGGATGGCGGCTGCTGCTGTTGCTTCCCTGAGTGTGTGTGTATGTGTGGGTGTGAGTGTGGGGATGGCTGTGTGAATTTTATTAACACACCAACGAAAACACCATATGCCATATATGCTTACAGGGATTCATCATAGCTGGCCAGTGCTGGTTGATGTGGATGAATGAATCGATATGTTTGGTGCTTTAGTTCATCACTTTTGCCTTGCAGTGTAGGCTGGACAAAGTAGTTCAGTGCCCATCATTTGGTCGATTTCATTTCCAACTGATCTGTTGCCTTTGATTGGAACCATGTATGGATGAGTGACCCCATGATGAGCAGCAGCAAGAGGAGACAGTATTGTATAAAATTTTCATTTCAATACCACACCCTCTTCATGTTTTTCCATGCTGTTTCATTTTTTTTTGTTTTGCATTTTCCTGGTAATCAATGCGATTTCTCATTGGCAGCATTACGGCAAACTTAAAAAGCAGTTGTTATGTTCTGCTACTTTTTTTGTTCTGTTTCTTTTCTTTTGTTGTTTTTAATGATACAAGACCTATGCTTATATACGATAGCATATTGTAGCATTTAACAATTTTGGCATTTCCACTTTTTCCCTTTACAAAGAACCAAAAAATTCGATAAAAAGAATTTTAATTAAAATATTGCATTGCTTGTTTTTTATGATATCCAGTAACGAAATGATTTTGGGTTCTAGGGTTCCCGGGACAGGTGTGTGTGTGTGTGTGTGTGTGTGTAAAGGGGGTATTGTTATTTAAGGCCAAATGTATGGTTCACATTATGTATGGCACATTGATCACACAAGCAGCCATGATAATGGAAAACTTTTAACATGGGTCCATGGGCACTTCACAATTCATTAAATTAAGGAAATTAAGGTCAAGAACGGTAGCAGGTTGGCAGTTGGTAACCATCATACATTTTAAACAATGAAAAATAGAAAATCTCTACATTTTTGTGGAGTTTGGGTCATTTTATCTTTGGATAATGAAACTAACATCCACAAAAGGCCAAGTTGTGAAATCTGTGATGAAGAATAGTGAACAGAAACTGGCAAGGTTAGTCATATGCAAAAATATTTGAAAACTTAATTGTAATTTGACGTTTAACGAAGGTAGAAACGTTTTTAAAGCAAATAATGAGTCGGTACAACTGTCAGTTGCAATCATGTAAAAAAAATGTTTTAATTTTTATAATTAACATCCTATTAAGGAACATCCAATTAAGCTCTTCTATTTGGGCATATTTTTAAACTGCCCTACCAAAGGGTTTCGCTGTGCTCAACGCCGTAATGGGATGGAAAAGAAACGAGCAGACGGACGGACATACATGGCTACATGTGCTAAATAAGTCATGGCGATCATGAATATACATTAGAGTGTCCCAAAAACAAATAAAATTCAATCAACAGAAATTATATCCTATCAGAAAAGCTAAGAAAGCTAAGAAAATATAGGTAGAAAGGCTTAGAAAAAATCCTGGATGGAATTCTGTAGCTCCGTGGAGGATATATCTGAGGTCTCTAGGCTAAGAATGATTATATCCTCGAGATCTATTTCGGTGGGGTATATTCAGAAGTCCCCGGCCGACACAGAGTAACTGTGAGTACCACACAGGCTGGAATTTTGAGCTCCGACTTGTGTGGTGTCCATCGTTACCACGGGAAGCTTAGCTGAAAACTACTGGGCGCTTCCGCTGATTGCGGATGGAAAGCTCCGTTTTTACGCGGGCATTCAGCGATTTTCTAGAGGAGAATCTCAGTGAGGAGTCAGGTGGCACTGGCTTTTCTGGCGGTATCTTATTTTAGGCAAACAAAGAATATTGAATAAGAACTATTATGCTATTGGAGCTATATCAAGTTATAGTCCGATTCGGATAAATGAATGCTGAACATTGTAGAAGTCATTGTATAATATTTCAGTTCATTCGGATAAGAATTGCGCCTTGTAGGGGCTTAAGAATCAAAATCGGGAGATAGATTTATATGGGAGCTGTAACAAGCTATTGGTCGATTCAGACCATATAAGACACGTGTGTTGAAGGTCATGAGAGAAGCCGTTCAGCCAAATCGGATGAGAATTGCGCCCT
The DNA here is from genome assembly GCF_963082655.1 of Stomoxys calcitrans. Lineage (NCBI taxonomy): Eukaryota > Metazoa > Arthropoda > Insecta > Diptera > Muscidae > Stomoxys > Stomoxys calcitrans. Next base: position 197,272,035 of record NC_081554.1, on the reverse strand, counting down.
CTAGAGGCTCAAGAAGGCAAGATCCTTGATCGGTTTATATGGCAGCTATATCAGGTTATAAACCGATTTACGCCATACTTAGCACAGTTGTTGGAAATCATAACAAAACACCTTATGCAAAATTTCAAATCGGATGAGAATTGCGCGCTCTATTGACTCAAGAAGTCAAGATCCAGGATCGGTTTATATGACAGCTATACCAGATTATGAACCGATTCAAATCATACTTAACACAGTTGGAAGTGATACCAAAACACGACGTGCAAAATTTCAGTTAAATCGGACGAGAATTGCGCGCTCTAGAGGCTCAAGAAGTCAAGACCCAAGATCAGTTTATATGGCAGCTATATCAAAACATGGATCGATTAGAACCATACTTAGGTCAGTTGTTGGAAGTGTTACCAAAACACTACGTGCAAAATTTCAATAATATCGGTTTAGAATTGCGCCCTCTAGAGGCTCAAGAAGTCAAGACCCAAGATCGGTTTATATGGCATCAAATCAAAACATTGACCGATTGGACCCATTTACAGTACCAACCGACCTACACTAATAAAAAGTATTTATGCAAAATTTCAAGCGGCTAGCTTTACTCCTTCGAAAATTTGCGTGCTTTTGACGGACGGACATGGCTAGATCGACTTAGAATGACTATCAGAATGAGGTCCAGGTAGCAGTGACCCGATTAAATAACAACAAGGCGGCAGTAGCCGACGGGTTACCCGCTGAACGATTTAAGACCTGAGGCGACACGCCGATAAGGCCGAGGAATGGAACTTCAACATACTATGTCCCGTACACAAGAAAGGGGACAAGATGGAATGTGTCAACTACAGAGGAATAAGTCTCCTCCCCATCGCATACAAGATACTCTCAAGCGTACTGAGTGAAAAATTAAAACCTAAAGTCAATGAGATATTTGGGACCTTTCAGTGCGGCTTTTGACCTGGTAAATCCACTCTGGACCAGATATTCACACTGCTCCAAATCCTGCAAAAGACCCGGGAAGGACAAATCATCACCTACCATCTCTATGTTGTCTACAAAGCCGCTTTCGATACCCCTTTACGTTCAAAGATATTTCAAGCCATGTCTGAGTTTGGTATCCCTGCAAAATTAATAAGACTCTGCAGGATGACACTTGCTGATACTCTCTCTCTCTCTCTCAGCGAATGATAGATAGTCACAAAAAGTGAGCTGTAAGTATTCCAATACTATGCGGCATATCTAGACTTAAAGAAGTCTATCGCTTTGCTGTCACTAGCTAGAAAAGACGTCTTAGTCATTGTGTCCGTCATGAAAGATCACAGTCTAATCAGAAAACATGCTGACAGACTGAAGGTTGCCAGTAACGACTTTTGTAGAAACTGTGAGGACACCGAAGAAAAAGAGCCTATAGAATACCTTATGTGCGTGTCGCGCACTGGCAGTCAGAAGTAGTTCCACTTTAGGTCCTCATTTCTTTAAGAACCTATCTGATTTAGTGGATGTGAACATTCGCAAGTTGTTGGGCTTTTTAAAACGATCTGAATGGTTCAACGGTAGGAACTAGAAGGTATCTCCCTTCTTCTGTTTCTGTGGCATCATATGCATGATGGCAGACTGCCACTTAAACCTAACCTAAACTGGGCGCCAAAAAAGTGATAAGCGATCTTCACAAAAAAAAAAACATTAAGGAAGACAAAAGTCGGGCGGAGTCGACTATATAATACACTACACCTTCCCTGGAATTATAAATTCGGGCAATATATATAAGTATATGAGAGCTATATCTTAATCTGAAACGACTTTTTTTGGACAGATCGTTCGAAAATTGTTGTTACAACGGCCAAATAAGTGCAAATCCGCGATAAAAATATATGGGAGCTATATCCAAATCTAAACCGATATTAATGAAATTTTGCTGATATGTTTAGATCAGTTACAAAATGATCCGAGCCTAATTTTTTTTCAGATCGGTTGAAAAGTGTAATTACTACGGCCATTAAAGTGCAAATCGGGCAAAACATATATATGGGAGCTATATCTAAATCTGAACCGATTTTTACCAAAATCAATTGCGTTTGTCCTTGAGCCAAAAAAGTGACAAGTAGTTACGATGGGACAACAAATACGACCCGGTCCATGATTACAAGAATACATCGACTCACAGACTGACGTGGCTAAAACGAATCAGAAAGTGATTCTATAAACCGACCTCCCCATTTTGGCTTCTTGGGAACATTCAAGCCGTAATTTTGTCCGATTTGGCTGAAATTTTGCACACAGTGTTTTGTTATAACTTCCAACAACTGTGTTAAGTACGGTCGATATCGGTGAAGAACCTGATATAGCTCCCATATAAACCGATATCCCGATTTGAATTCTTAAGCCCCTGGAAGCCTAAATTTTCATCCGATTTGGCTGAAATTTTGCACATAGTATTCTGTGATGTCTCCCAATAACGGAGCCAAGTACGGTTCAAATCGGTCTATAACCTGATATAGCTCATATATAAACCGATCTCCCGAATTGACTTCCTGATCCCCCGGAAGCCGCAATTTTCATCCAATTTGGCTGAAATTTTGAACATTGTGTTCTATTTTGACTTCCAACAACTGTACCAAGTATGGTTTAAATCTGTGTATAACCTGATATAGATCCCATATAAATCGATCTCCCGATTTGACTTCTTGAGCCCCTGGAAGGCGCAATTTTCATACGATTTGGCTGAAATTTTGCATATTGTGTTCTGTAATGACTCTCAACAACTGCGCCTAGTACGGTCTAGTTCGGTCTATAACTAGATATAGTTACCATATTTTAACAGAATCCATGGTGGTGGGTTCTCAAGATTCGTCCAGGCTGAACTTAGCACGCTTTTACTTGTTCTAATAAATTTCATACCAATGTATATTTAGTTTTCCAATTCCATGCTAGGACCTAAACACTACAACAACTTTGGACGTGGTGGCGGCACGGGTTATCGTTAAACGATCATCATAATATTTTGTATTTAACCAACTGGGATCAAAGGAAAAATGGAGGGATGCGTTTCGTTATTTGAAAAAAAAAAAACAATTCTGGTTTATAGCATGGGACGGTCTAATATATTGTACATATATACTTTACTAAATATTTGACCAATAGAATGACGGGAGAGTATTGAGAACTTCTGGAATCCAGTTAGTATTTTAGTCATTTCATTAACCCATTTTGAATTTTTGTTTCATTATTGCCCGGTAAATCAACGCACTATACAAAGTCACACTTTCATAACTTCTGCAAAATGTATAAAGCATTTAATATGGCATGCTGGGAGATACTACCATAAACTCAATTGAAACGAAGTCTATCCGCTTGCATGTGCATTAAAATCACCGACTGTGTCTGGGTGTGGATGTGTGGGTATTAAGGTGATCACGTTACGTTTTTTAAAGCCGCTTTACTACGTAGAAAACTCTGCGCATCCTACGACTGAACAAACAAGGCTACAAAATCCGACGAGCAATGTTCATTGCTTCATTTGTTCATTTGCCATGGTATATGCGTAGCTTCGTAGAATTCCACTCAAACGCCCAAAAGGACCTACGCAACATGCAAAAGCAACTCTGCGGTGCTGAGTGGCTGCCCTAAATGTTGTCGTTGTGTTTTATAATGTGGTGTACGTTGGTGATGGTGGTGGTAGCCGTGGGTATGCTACAGTGTGGGTTTTTTGTTATGCGTTTTCGATTCTGATGTTGCTGATGGTGGCTTTAGTAAAACAACCAGTCAGCAACAACAATACCAACAATGGCAACATGTTTTTCACAATTGCATTGTGGTCTCGTTGCAAGTAAATGACAATAAAATTATATAAACATATTTGCAGGCATGCAGACACACGCAGACGGACAAAATGGGCAGACAGACAGACACATATGAATACAGACAGAAAGACACGGGCAAAACTTTAAAAACCAAAGCAAACAAATAAAAGCGGCATTAGCTTCGTTCGAGGCGAACATAAAGCACACTTACCAGCAAAGAACTTTTCACCAACTTTGTAAGGAAAGCGCAAACGGTGTACTTAATTCACTGGTTATATTATATGAAAACGTCCCACTGGAATGCGCTTCCACTATACATGGAATTCTGCACATAGAGAAGCACCAAAGGCAGAATAGTAAATCCATATTTTTAAAATCGTTACATATTCTGTCATTTGTAAAATATCTTGCCAAAACACAAAAATAATGCGTCCATACAGTAGTGCAACTATGTATGCGGATAAGGAAGCACCTGCTTACACTAGAGCACCGAAAATGCGCTTATATCAGCACTAAAATTTTTTGCATCGGAATAATCTAGTCCGTTAGAATTATTATATTCTTCCCTAATACAATTACTACACAGTGAAGTTTTGGACACGATTTGGGAGGTGTTGAATGGTGCACTTAGATGTACTGCTAATGGGCGACGGTTTGCGGCCTGGGTGTGAATGCGGGGACGACGGAACTGGTTCTGTTTGACATTGGCGAAAGATACCGGTTTTTTGGCTACCCATTCCGCAGGGATGAATTTACACTTATCGCTAAGTGTAAAAACTAAGTCGGCTTAGTTTTTAGGGGTGATTTTGGATAGCAGCCTGCACATGGAGTCAAAGATTACAAAGGCCTTCGCAGCATTCTACCCCCGTCAGAAGCTCGTAGGTAGTAAGAGGGGTTTAAGGCCCAGGCTGATGCATTGATTGTTCTCGGCGATGGTGCGGCCAGTCTTGACTTATGACTGCCACCCTTGGTGCCCGGTGACGGATTTGAGATTTGGAACTGGGGCTATGGGAACCACTGCAACTGGGTCATTAGAGGTAATGATGGGGATTCAGTCTATCGATTTATTTTTAAGGGAGACAGCGTAGAGGATTCTTCTCAGATTGTCACAGCTTGGATTGATTCGTGGGTCACCGGCGAGACACCAACGTATATTGGTTAGAACCACGGCCGTCTCTCAGATGGACTTTCAGAAAGGAATAGACGTGGTTGATAAGAGACTGCAAGTAAAATAACCTACCCTGGCGGAATAGCAAAAAGAGCTGGTTGGATTTTCAGACATTAATGTTTTTACAGATGGTTCGTCTAGGAGTGGTAGGCGATTCCCCAGTCCTGAGGAGTTGTGTTCTCAAGACGAGTCTTCTTGAAGAGTGTTCAGCATAAGTTGCCAAAGAGTAAGTCAGAAGAGTCTTGGACGATTTGAGAATCGCGCTAGAATCGTGTGTACGGGTAAAAATTAGTGTTTTGGAAGATTTGTAAAACACTCTTCTAGAAGACTTGCGCATTACTCGCCGGGACGAGTAACAAATGAGTGTTTTGGAATATTTATTAAATATTGTTCTAAAATAGTTGGGCATTATTCGCTTGGAGGATCTTAAAATGCATATGAAAAATGTTTTGTGTTAATCGTCATACTAAGTACAGATCGTCATATAAGCCAAGTGAGAATTCTATTTGGTGGTGTGGGAGTTGTCCACTCAAAACAAAACATCGCATAATATAATTCAATACAAGTCCTAAACGCATTAAGGTATGATATTCCTGTAGAAGCATCAGAAACTCCCGGCTGCGGCCCGGGACCTTCGATCTCATGCACATTTTATTTAACGCCTTCAATGTTGCCTAACTGTCGATGAAAATGTGGAATTAGAGCTGGGGGTGGTAACGAGATCGTGTGCAAAATTTCAAGGCCCTAGGTTTCCGGGCGCCTTTTGGCAGGCCCCTAATGTTGGTCACCTCGGTATTTCGAAAAATTGTTCGGGTTGCCAAATCTTGTTTATGGTCTAAGGCATGAAAATAAAAGCAATCGCGAAAAGTTAATTCAGGCGATTTATAAGTAAATCTTCCGGACGATTGTAACGCAAAGGGTTACGTAATAGTCGTTGCGATAAGTGATAACCAAGAAGTGTGTTTCACGAATCATACGGACGATTATAACTCAATGGGTTGTAATGCAATTACAGAGTCACAAGCTGCGAAAAAATTTGTCAACGCCGACTTTATGAAAAATCCGCAATTACTTTTTGGGCAACCCAATAGAATCGTCCCGAAGAGTTGCTAACACATTCCCACTCGCAACAATTGCGTACAAATCTTACAGAAAATTGTTTTTTTCATCGCGGGGACGAACGCTCCTCCAAAATTTGGAGGAAAATTGTTGCAAAGCCCATTTAAGGCGCATTTTTTATCCGATTTTGCTGCAATTTGAAACAGTTAGTTGCTTTAAGCCTCCCGTCATCTATCTGGAAAATAATCCAAATCGGACAACATTAAGATATAACTGTCATATAGACCGATCTTCTGAGTTAGTGTCTTAAGACCATAAAAACCTCATTTGTTATCCGATTTCTCTGAAATTCGAAACAGTGAGTTGTTATATTCTTCCCGTCTTCCTTCTCGAATATGGTTTTTCTGCATTTTTTTCCCGACATTTTTCTGTAACTTGGCCCAAATCGGTCCAGATTTGAATATAGCTACCATATGGACCGATATCTCGATTTAAAGTCTTTGCCCCATAAAAGACGCATTTATAATTCGATTTCTCTGAAATTTGGCATATAGATATAGCTTCTGAAGAGATCAATATTTTGTTATACACAAATGAACAATGATTTGTACTTATTAGTATTTGGTCTAAATCGGAACATATTTCGATATAGCTGCTATGGGGCACAAGGTATGAATTTTTCACCAGGTTTTTACGAAAGGTGGTTTACATATATACCCGAGGTGGTGGGTATCCAAAGTTCGGCCCGGCCGAACTTAACGCCTTTTTACTTGTTTTTATTTTATTTATATTATTTCTTTAGACAAATTTAAAAAATTTTCTTTTTTATGGAAAATTTTGCTACATTTTTAATATTTTAGAAAATTTTCCCAAAGTTTTATTTTCATAGAAAATTTGGAATTTGCCATATCTCTGTAAATATGGCCTTGCATTACAAACGAATTGGTGAAATGAGCATAACCCTGATCCTGTAGTAATAGTTGGCATAAAAATTAAAGGGAATGCATTTTTACAGTCTATAGAGACGCAGTTGTGTCCTCCACCACCACACAAACACAACCATATGTGTAAGAGTATTTCAAATTATGTGTAATGGTATTATTATGAGAACAGAGCTGCTTTTACTGCTCCATTGTTTCGCTGGTAAGCATATGGATATCTGTGCGTCTGCCATATCCTTGCCATTCGCTTGTATTACTTATTAATGCGGTTAAGAGAGTTGTCGGTAATGTTGCTCTGTGCTGCTACAGTTGCCAGCATCGTTAGCGGCCGAATTGTGTTGGTGAAAAGTTTCTTAAATGCGATTAAAAATTATTCTCCATTTAAAGAATGAAGTATAACAGCATGCCAATCGCTTAAAGGAATTTACCAAAAATGAAATAAACGAAAACAAAACAAAAACGGATAAATTAAGTTCAAATAATGTCAGGCAATTCGGGCAAATTTAAAATTGATTGAAATAAATTAAAAGTTAACGTTTCGCATAAATGTTTTATGGCTGATAAAATAAATGAAATGCCACCCATTAATGTCACATTTTCATGTAAAATGCATTTCTGCAGAAAAATTATGCAGATGGCATTGTTGTGATCTTAACAAAAGCTGTCAACATTATTTTAAAGGCAGTAAAGTATTGAACTCTTAAGTAGCTGAGTTGGTAGAAAACTCGTAGCCTGATGAGTGTATTTGGTGGGTCGCTACTGTCCGCCTAGCGTTGTGCAACAAAATGTGAAGTGTTGAGCTGATTCCTAGATGGCGCACTACAAAATGTCGGTTCTTGAAATTCGAGCTATTTTCAAGTCATTATTATATGATTCGGATTGCTGACAAAATCTAAGACTCCTGATGATAGAAAAGAGGTCGGTCTATAAGGTAGCTATGTCCTCCCGCATATCACTTAAACTGTTCAGCCTATTTTCACAAGCACACGTTGGTAAGATCGACTAGCACAAAGTTGTAGTTGACAACTTTAAATCTGCCCGAGTTATGATATCCAGTGGCTATATAAGGTGATTAACCGATTTAGACCATACTTGATATAGTTGTTGGAAAAGGCAACAAAACACTTAAAGCAAAATTTCAACTAAATTGGATAATAATTGCGCACTCTAGAGACTCAAGAAGTCAAGATCCCAGATCGGTTATGAACCGAGTTAGACCATACTTGGTACAGTTGTTGAAAGTCATAAAGAACACTTTGCGCAAAATTGCAGCCACATTGGATGAGAATTGAGCACTATAAAGGCTCAAGAAGTCAAGACCCATGAACGGTTTACATGGCTGCTATATCAGATTATGAACCGATTCAAAACATACTAAGCATAGTCATAACAAAACGCTACGTGCAAAATTTCAGAAAAATGGAATTATAATTGCACCCTCTATCGGCTCAAGAAGTCAACATCAGAAATCGGTTTATATGGAAGCTATATAAGGGAGAAGGCCACCATAGCGCAGAGGTTAGCATGTCCGCCTATGCTGAACGCTGAACGCCTGGGTTCGAATCCTGGCAGGACCAGGTTTTCTCCTCCTAATGCTGGCGACATTTGTGAGGTACTATGCCATGTAAAACTTCTCCCCAAAAAGGTGTCGCACTGCGGCTCGCCGTTCGGACTCGGCTATAAAAAGGAGACTCCATATCATTGAGCTTAAACTTGAATCGGACAGCACTCATTGATATGTGAGAAGTTTGACCCTGTTCCTTAGTGGAATGTTCATGGGCAAAATTTGCAATATAAGGTTATAACCCTATTTGGACTATACTTGGCAAAGTTGAAGGAAGTCAAAATAAATGGTGCAAATCAGCTAATCTTTGTCAATTTTAGCTAGTCTCCTTCGAGCTATCTTTTTAAAGGCAATTAAGGGAATCGGAGCGGGAACACATAGCAGATCATAGAAGCGGATTTGAGAATGAAAACCGCTGCTGAATGTAAAAATTCTGCTATTGTTCCGGTAGAAATAGAGCCGCTGCGGCTCCAGCAATGCTCCGCTTTTGCTCCGGTCCGATCTGAAATCCCTGTTTATAAATCTCATTATTTCCATCAGATCCGATGGTTTATTAAAATGCTCCCTGAGTACCCAAAGGACATCAGATCATCTAAGGCTACAGTAATCGTTCTTTACATCCAGTTTGACCAAGAGGATATTTGGCCTGGAATAGCGGTTTCCCTACGGAGCCGCCTCTACTAGCTTTTCCACTTTGTCCGTCCGTTTGTTCCTCCGTCTGTCCGTCCGTTTGTCCGTCCGTCTATCTGTCCGTCCATCTGTCCGTCTATCGAAGGAGAAATGCTAGGCGCTTGAAACTTTGCACAAATACTTCTTATTAGTGTAGGTCGGTTGGGATTGTAAGTGGGCCTAATCGACTTATGTTTTGATGTAGCTGCCATAGAAACCGATCTTGGGTGTTGACTTCTTGAGGTGTTTTGTTATGACTTTCAACAACTGCGTAAAGTATGGTCCAAATCAGTCCATAACCTGATATAGCAGCCATATAAACAGTTCTTGGGTCCTGACTTCTTGAGCTTCTTGAGGGCGCAATTCTTATCCAATTTGGCTAAAATTTTGCATATGTCGTTTTGGTATGACTTTCAACAACTGTGCCAAGTATGATCTAAATCGGTTCACAACCTGATTTAGCTGACAGCTGCTAAACCGATCTGCCAGTTTGAGTTTCTGAGTTTCTGGAGGGCGCAACTATTATTTAATTTGTCTGAAATTTTCGAGGTGATATTTTTCTATGACGTGTACGCCATTAAAAATACGGTCCAGTAACTTGATACAGCTCATATATATTTGAAAAAAAAAAGTTCAAGGAACTTGACAATTGCTACCCATGGTGGAGGGTATATAAGATCCGACCCGTCCGAACTTAGCACATTTTTACTTTTTTTTTATACCCATCACCGCAGGATGGGGATATATTCGTTTTGTCATTCCGTTTGCAACACATCGAATATCCATTTCCAACCCTATAAAGTATATATAGTCTTGATCAGTGTAAAAATCTAAGACGATCTAACTATGTCCGTCAGTCTGTCTGCCTGGTGAAATCACGCTACAGTCTTTAAAATAGAGATATTAAGCAAAAGCTTAGCACAGTTTCTTTTTTTTGTCCATAAGCAGGTTAAGTTCGAAAATGGGCTATATCGGACTATATCTTGATATAGCCCCCATATAGACTGAACGGCCGAATTAGTGTCGTAGGCCCATAAAATCTGGATTCAATCCGATTTTGCTGAAATTTTGGACAGTGAGACGTGTTAGGGCCTTCGACATCCTTCTTAAATTTGGCCCAGATTGGTCCAGCTTTGGATATACAGGGTGGCTGATGAATATTGCTACAATGATGAATATTGCTACATTTTTTTTTTCGGTGTATGGAATACATTTTTCTTTTATTCATGTTAAATTAAATTATTAAATTAATTATTAAATTATTATTAATTAAATTAATTAATTAATTAATTAAATTAATTATTAAATTATTATTATTAAATAGAAAAAAAGTTATTAAATTTTTTTTTGGTAGCGGCTTTCATCAGCCACCCTGTAGCTGCCATATAGACCGATCCGCCGATTTAGGCGCTTAGGGCCATAAAAGCCACATTTATTATCCGATTTTGCTGAAATTTGGGACGATAAGTTGTGCTAGGCCCTTTGATATCCTTCTTCAATTTGGCTCAGATCGGTCCAGATTTGGAGATTGCTGCCATAAAGACCGATCTTTCGATTAAAGGTTTTGGCCCTATAAAAGGCGCATTTATTTTACGATTTTACCAAAATTTCGGACAGTGATTTGTGGAAGGCTTTTCGACATATGGTTCAGATCAGTCTGTATTGGATATGACTACCAAAAAGACCAATATTTTGTTTCACAAAATTGAACAATGTGACTTGTACTTATTAGACCAATCAATATCCGTGTCGAATTTGGCCCAAGTCGGACCATATTTCTATAAAGATGCTATGTGGGCATAAATTATGCATTTTCCAGCGGATTAGGACAAAAGGTGGTATACATATATACCCGAGGTGGTGTGTATCCAAAGTTCGGCCTGGCCGAACTTAACACCTCTTTAATTGTTTGTATTAAGCGTTACCTGTTTCAGCTGTACTCTCTCTCTCCTGTTTATCTTAGTCTGATGCACTTACTTAGCTGTTGGTGACCGGTCATAACGTTAAAAAGTTTTTTGGGTATTATGTCCGCTTTAGAGAATGTCATAATGATGACAGAAGATCTAAGTAGATCATTGGTTGTGTATTCTCATAAAATTACTAGAGGTTTTCAAACAAAAAACAATAAAAGGTCATAAAGGCCATTGGGCGTTATGTCCCCTTGGGATTAGACCGGTCATATTTCTCCTGGTCCCACCATTGACGGAAGGTCTGGCGCACTTTCCGTTTCTTAGGTTTGGCTATAAATTTCCACATAGAGCTTTGAGGGTTAGGTACCCCCCTATGATGCAGTTCAGTCCGCATACACTTATTGTTTACACAATTGGTGAGATCATTCTCATTCTAAGCATTCCCAAGATTTGGTTTCTAGATTCCACAGAAACCTATCCTCATTTCAAGATTCCCTCTCTAGGAAAGTCTACATATTTATTGTCATTATTATAGTCATCACATTATTAAAACCATATTTCATTTGTTAAGGTAAAAAATTCATTTATGTAAAATCATGTGAAGTACGGAAGAAGTGTACATGCATTGGGGAAAATTACAGCTAATAGACAGGGTTGTCGAGCGTGTTTAATGTAGTAATTGTATCATAGATGCGTTTTCGCTATGAATACGATTCAAATACAACATACCAAGGCATGGCCACTTAATATGGTTAAAAAGTCTTCTAATCAAAGACGAAACGCGTCCCATAGTATAGTGTGTTGCTATCTTTGGTTTTCCTTTCCCATTTGCATCTCCGATCCTTGAGCTCGTCTCGAAAGAAAAACATACAAAAACATACAAAAATTTATTTTTCGGTGTAAATAAATAACTACTGCCTTGCTGTATACAAATTTCGTTTATTACATTTTGATACTGAGTTTTTTAAAATCTTATTAATATCTTAACTTTATTTACACCCCAGACAATTCAGGATTTTAAATGGTAATGGCAAAAACAAACTAAAAGCATTACAATATCAGAATAAAATTTCTCATAAATCCACCTAAAAATAGTGTCATAGAAAATGGCTTTAGAGTAAAGCGAAGCTTCTAATGTGGTTAAGTCTAATGAAAAATATCAACGTTTTAACCACTTAGCACACTTTTATTCTCAACGTTTCATGTGTTTACACATGCTTTCCGTAAATGTTTCCCAGAATTTCGTATTTACAATTTGGGTGTGACACACATGACGTTGACGTTGATATGTTGCTGACACAAGTGATACAGAACAACGATTTTTTTGCCAGTCCAAGTGAAAGCATTTGGTGTTAAATCCCTTTCTGGTAGGTTTTCCTTTAAAAACACTTCCTGTTACATCAAGAATACTGGGAAATCTGATTTTATCCGTTTTTTGTGACTTAATGAAGCCGCAAATTTCGGTTATTCATTTTCATATTTAATTTTTATTGAAATTGTTTATTCTACGAATTTCTTCATCATTAAGAGGAAATCTTTATCCGGGCCTTGGTGTTATAAGTAATGCAGAATTTATGAAAGTACGACATATCATATGGCATGTAGGAATATAGCATGCATCTTTAAATGAAATCTATTAGTGCATATCTTATGTTCCAATTTTATAGTAAGTAACATTTATCTATACCTGATAGAAATACATAAAAATGGGTTGAAAAGGTATTATGTTAACAAGGAATTGAGGCCAGATCAATAACAAATGTAATTAAGTACAATATCAAGATATGTTCAGAAACAGAAGATGGTTATGGCTTCATTAGTTTTACTTTATAAAAGAATTTTTGTATTTATTGTGAATTCATAGCAACTACTTTTCTATGTTTCAGGGTAAATATAATATGTGTTTGTAGGAGATGAATTTTGCATTGATTGAATTAAAAGGAATAGAGAATGATGCTAAATTAGCAAGAAAATCTAAGTATTCATCTACACATATAGAAAACTGTGAAGCAAAGACAGAATGTACCTGACCATATGTAAGAAATATAGTTTGTCCATATCCTGCAATATATTTTGGTTTGCTTTGCCCTAATTATTATTAATTTGATTAAAGTATTGAATTTTTTATGTAGAAATATACTATAATCAACTCGCCAGATTAATTTCTTTTATGTGAAGCTAGCATAGCTAATTTAGAATTTCAAAGAACCAAAGCATACTTTTAGGCAGTTGCATGAATACAATGGAGAACAGTGTTGGAAAGTGAAAGGGATTTTAAATATGGGAAATAAGTAAATAATAAAATTTTATAATTTTGCGAAGGCAATTTTACTTTCGTAACAAAATTCAATATTTACAAAAATATATTGCGATTTATGAAAAGTATTTGCTAAAAATAAAATTCCATAAGTTTCTCTCCTTACAAATTCTGCCAAAGTCTATTAATACTACGAAATTTTCTAAAAATATCGACAATCTTTGCTCTTGTAACTCTACTTAGTTAATAAATTTCGAGAAATTTAGTTTGACTTGTATAATTTTGAACAAATTTCTTACAAAATCCATCAAAATTAATTGCAGAAATAAAATTTTCAATTAAATTTTCTAGGAATTTTCCTGTTGATCTCATTAACAACGAATAAACGAAAACAAGTAAAAGCGTGCTAAGTTCGGCCGTATCGAATCTTACTTACCCTCCACCATGGGTCGCATTTGTCGAGTTCTTTTCCCGGCATCTTTGCTCTGCTATTAGAGCGATATCAAGATATGGTCCGATTCAGACCACAATTTTATTATATGTTGGAGACCTGTGTAAAATGTCAGCCAATTCGAATAAGTATTGCGCCCTTTGGGGGCTCATGAAGTAAAATAGAGAGATCGATTTATATGGGAGCTGTATCAGACTGTAGACCGATTCAGACCATAATAAACACGTAAACACGTCATGAGAGGATCCGTCGTACAAAATTACAGGCTAATCGGATAATAATTGCGACCTCTAGAGGCTCAAGAACTCAAGATCCCAGATAGGTTTATATGGCAGCCATATCAGGTTATCAACCGATTTGAATCTCATTTAGTACAGTTGTTGAAAGTCATAATAAAATACGTCACGCAAAATTTCAGCCATATTGGATAGAAATTGCGCCCTCTAGAAGCTCAAGAAGTCAAGTCCCCAGATCGGTTTATATGACAGCTATATCAGGGTGTGGACCGATTTGAACCATACTTAGCACAGTTATTGGAAGTCATAGCGAAACACGTCGTGTAAAATTTCATTCAAATCGGATAAACTCTTATTACACCCTCTGGAGTCTCAAGAAGTCAAGACCCAAGATCGGTTTATATGGCAGCTATATCAGATTATGAACCGATTTGAACCAAACTTATCAAAGTTATTAGATATCATAACAAAATACTTCGTGTAAAATTTCAAATTTCAAAACGGATAAGAATTGCGCCCTCTAGAGGCTCAAGAAGTCAAGACCCAAAATCGGTTTATATGGCAACTATATCAGGTTATTTACCGATTAGGGCCATACTTGACGCAGTTGTTGGACGTTATAGGAAAACACGTCGTGCAAAAATTCATTCCAATCGGATAAGAATTGCGCCCTCTAAAGGCTCAAGAAGTCAAGACTCAAGATCGGTTTATATGGCAGCTTTCTCATAACATGGACCGATATAGCCCATTTACAAACCTAACCGACCTACACTAATAAGAAGTCTTTGTGCAAAATTTCAAGCGGCTAGCTTTACTCCTTCGAAAGTAAGCGTGCTTTCGACAGACAGACGGACGGACAGACGGATGGACGGACAGACGGACGGACATGGCTAGATCGACTTATATATATACATTATGGGGTCTTAGACGAATATTTCGAGGAGTTACAAACATAATGACGAAATTAGTATACCCCCCTATCCTATGGTGGAGTGTATAAAAATAATCTATTTTACAATAAATTTTTTCATATACACGTGTTTTAACATTTTAGTTGTTCTATTTTCGGAATTTTTTTGTCATGCATTTGCCATATGTCAGCCTATGTCTATATCATCTACTGTTTGCGTAGTAAATTCCAAAGAAAATGTAATTTTAAAAAATGTTTCCTACGGTTACTATTAAAGAAAAAAAAATTGAAATTTTGTTCATCTGCTTTACCTGTATTGTGGCGTGAGGTACTTACATATCCTGTTCTCATATCCGGCGACAACCTGTCTGCCTGTCCATGTGCTCTGTGTATTCATTTCAATTGTATTTCTGAACATCCTTTTTATAGCATTTATATATTTCATTTTTATAACAACACATTGTTACTGTGTTTTTTTTTCAAGCCATTCTTGACAGAGACACTTGCACACTGTGAGGAGAGAGACATATTGAATTCAATTTACTTATGACGTTTTATCTCTCGTACATGGCAACATCCCGCATGCTCTTCGATTGCTGTTGTTCTAGTATTTGGGGTTGGAGTTTAAGAACAAACAGAGTTGCCAGGGTATAATATTATGTTGTAAACTAAAGTAAAACAAGTAAAAGAGTGCTTGGCCTGGCAGAATCTTATATAACCTCCATCGTGGATCGCACTTGTCAAGTTTTTTGGCCGATATCTATTTATAGACAAACAAAGGATAATGGATAATAATTGCTATGCTAATTCAGATATTGGCTGTCGAAGACCAAACTGAAATTCATTGTGCAAAATGTCAGTCAAATCAGATAAGAATTGCGCCCTATAGTGGCTCAAGAAATAAAATTGGGAGATGTGTTAACCTCGGAGCTATATGAGGTTATGGATCGATTCATGCAAAATTTATATAATTTCACTCTCCAGCGGCTCAAGAAGTCAAGATTCGTGATCGGTTTATATATGAGGTTATGAACCGATTTGAGGCATACCTGACACAGTTGTTGATAGTCAAACCAAAACATTTCATGTGAAATTTCAGCCAAATCGGATGATAATTACGCCCTCTAGCGGCTCAAGAAGACAAGATCCGAAATCGGTTTATATAGGAGCTATATCAGGTTGTGAACCGATTTGAGGCATACCTGACATAGTTATTGACGGTCAAACCAAAACATTTGATGCAAAATTTTAGCCAATTCGGATTATAATTACGCCCTCTAGAGGCCCACGAATTAATGATGTGTATTATATGGGAGCTATGTCAGGTTATGCACCGGTTTAAGCTATACTTGACGCAGTTGTTGATGGTCAAATCAAAACATATCATTCACAATTTCGGCCAAATCGAATAATAATTACGACCTCTAGCGGCTCCGGTTTATGTAGGAGTTATATCAGGTTATGAACCGATTTGAACCATACTTGACACAGTTGTTGACGGTCAAACCAAAAAACTTCATGAAAAATTTCAACCAAATCGGATAATAATTACGCCCTCTAGCGGCTTAAAAATCAAGATCGGGAATTGGTTTATATGGGAGCTTAAGCAGGTTATGAACCGATTTGGATCATACTCGGCGGAGTTGTTGGAAGTGAAACTGAAACAGTTGTTGACGGTCAAACCAAAACACTTCATGCAAAATTTCAGCCAAATCGGATAATAATTGCGCCCTCTATCGGCTTAAGAAGTCAAGATCCGAATTTGGTTTATATTAGAGCTATATTAGTTTATAAATCGATTTAGACCGTACTCGGCGGAGTTGTTGGAAGTCGAAGTAAAACACTTGGTGCAAATTTTCAGCCCAATCGGATAACAATTGCAACCTGTAGAGGCTCAAAAAGTCAAGATTCGATATCTGTATTATAAAAGAGTTGGGTGACTGAATGAATGCTGACTTACTGATTGACTGACTGACTGACGGACGGATAAAGCTAGAATCATTATAAAAGAGTTGGGTGACTGAATGAATGCTGACTTACTGATTGACTGACTGATTGACGGACGGATAAAGCTAGAATCATTAAATTTTAGTCTTGTGTCATAGGCACGGGATAAGGCTGGATTTGGTGATATTCGTACGTTTAGGTACTAAAAAGTACCAAAAAGTACGAAATGGTAGATATTAGCCTAGCGAGAACGGATAGGGCTAGAATTATGTTCTTGGGCTTAAATGAAAGAGCGTCTCGAAAAAACAAGCTTTGGTGAAACAAATTTTGAAAAATCGTAGCGGAAGTGGGAGAAATAGTACGTTTAGTTCCGCCTTTGGTACGATTTGGTACCTTCTTTGTAAATTGGACAAGAGCTCTGAATTTCGAAACTTACGTACACTATGGCAGCCTTAATTGGGTGACTATAGGAGTTTTTGGAAATTTTTACATTTAGGTACTAAAAAGTACCAAAAAAGTACGAAATGGGTGAACTTTGTACAGCGCGGATGGATAGAGAAAGAATTTTGAAATGAACACATTTGGTTGAAAAGAATGAGGGGAAAAAGAAAAAAAAAATACTACTGGTAACAGGAGAAAAGGTACGTTTAGTATCACAATTGGTACCATTTGGTCCTTTCGTTAAAGATGGAACTAAAGGTCTGAAATTTGGCATGTGGGTATAACTAGAGAATATATGAATTTTGACTAAATGATCTATTCCAAATTCGTACATTTTGGTACCGAAATTGGTACCATTTTGTACTTTCTTTACAGATGGAGGTAGAGGTCTGAAAAGTGGCATGCAAGTAAAACTAGGAAAACTATGATGGGTGACTATGATCTCTTTACAATTCGTACATGTTGATACTTTTTGGTACATTCTTTATAGATGGATCTAGAGGTCAGATATTTGGCATGCAGGTACAACTAGGATATATATGATGTGTGACTATACGTTCATTTTGGTACCAAAATTAGTACTACTTGGTACTTTCTTTATAAATGTAATTAGAGGTCTTAAATTTGGCATGTAGGTACATGTGGGAAATACATAATTGGTGACTAAATGATCCATTCAAAATTCGTAAATTTTTTGTACCAAAAAGTACAAAATGGTACGAAATAACTTATCTTCGCCTACAGCAAACAATGGCTGATAAAATAAAGCAATTTGGCAAATATTTTCCCAGTCTTGACAAAATAACGACATGTGGGAGAAAATTTACCAATTGTGGTGTAATTGGTACCTTTAAAGAATATATTGGTGGGTAGTTTCTTGTTCGAAAGTTAGCATATTATCGACAGAAGGAAGGACGGGCATCGTTTAATCGACATACTGGTAAGATGTTGTAGATATCACATATTGTTTTTCTAGAATAAGTTTTTCATGGTGTTATTGGTTTTTTGTTCTAATTTTAATAATTCGAGACAAAGATTAGCACACTTAATTTAAAAATGATAACATTTCCAATTTTTTAATGAAACATTCTCTTTGGTGAAAATATATATTCCTTTATATTAAGGATTTTTTATTTTAAATGGTAGGTTGTTAATAAATCCAAATATCTAACATGAATGTCAAAATATCGTTGAGAGTTAGGAAATTGTCCAGTGAATCGTAGTTAAAGAAGCAAAGTAGCCTTACAAATAAGAGCGTCTTTATATGTTTTTTAAAGGTTAAGAACCTAAGTTTAAGAAAATAATTCTTCAAAAAATAATTATTGGACAGTCACCTATAAAGTAAGATAAAAATTAATCAGCGGTCAACATTTGAAACGGAAGGTCATGTCCGTTAGCAAATAGGAAATTAAATTTAAAAATAGCATCTTTATTTAAAAGTTTTGATTGTTTTGATGGTTTTCAGTGCTAAAATCCAAATAAGGAAAAATCTTAAATTTTTTAACCAACTTTTTTTCCGGTGTACACATGCTACTTTGTAACTTTCAATTGGCAACCCTAACGCCCATCAAACATTCCATGCAGCAAACATGTTCGCCTCGTTATTTCGTTTATCGTTGAATACTGTTGCCGGCAGTGTTTGATGGTATTGTTGGTGATGTTGTTATGCCATATTTACTTTGGCCTGCCGCTGTACCTTTTTTTCTCATACACACAGAATTTTCATAAATTTTGTTTTTGGCTCTGGCTCGTTAAGGAAAATGTTTGAATATTTTCAGTTTGGTACGTGTAACACATCATAGAAGCTTTGGCTTATCACAAGGTTGTTGGAGTGTTTTGTCGATGCTACTTTTTAGTGCAGTTCTTGCAGCAGTTCAACAGCATCTACAGCGTTTGGAGTGGTATCTGAGTAGAAGAGCAAGTGTCAGAGTGTAGCATTTTCTATTTGCCCTGGCAATAATTCTTCGCTTACATGCAAACAATCAGAAGGAAATAATCAAAAGGTTGGAATCGGAGAATAAAGGGCCTGAAATGCCTTTTTCTAAGCTGAGACATATAAAAATGGTTTCGCCTGTAAGCCACTTAGCATACAAGTTCATATGACCCCATCTTCGTTCTTTTTATGCCCTCCACCATAGGATGGGGGTATACCTATTTCGTCATACCGCTTGAAATTTTGCCTAAATACTTCCTATTAGTGTAGGTCGTTGATCTTCACTCCGAAATCGAAATTTTAATAGTAAAATTAAATAGTTTGCAAACGTTGTTCGTTTGTAAGACGATTCATGGTAAAAGCCACACTTTTCTCCTGATTTCGCTAACATTTGAAACTGGAAGTTGTACTTGAAAAAGTGATTTGTTTAAAGCCTTCCGTCATCACATCTATACATGGTCCAGATCGGACAATATTTAGATGTAGAGCGATGTACAGATTGAGGGTCTTAAGCACATAAAAGCCTCAATTATTTTCTGATTGCACTGAAATGTGAAATAGAGAGTTGATGAATGCCTGCCGATATCCGACTCAAATATGATTCAGATCGGTCTTTGTTCAGATATTGCTGCCATATAGACCGATCTGCCGATTAAGGGTCTTAAGCCCATAAAAGCTGCATTTGTAATCCGATTTCGCCGGAATTAGACACAGTGACTTGTCTTATATTTAGATATAACCGATGTTGCAATTTAGGGTCTTAATCCCCTATTAAACGGATTTGTTGACCGATTTCGCTGAAACTATGACTTGTATAAGAGTTCTCGCGACCTGAATCAAATACGATCCAGACCAGCTCCCATTTGCATATTACTATGGATATGTTAGGTGAGTTGTTATAAAGAGGATGGTTGTTTTATCCATGGTGGTGGGTATCCAAAGTTCGGCACGGTCGAATTTAATGCATTTTTACTTGTTTTAGGTTAAGATGCTAAGTTAAAACATGTAAAAGCGTAAAAGTTCGGCCGGGTCGACATTTGGGCACCCAACACCATGGATTCTGGTAAAAATCCATGGTGGTATACCCCCATCCTATGGTGGTATACCCCCATCTTATGGTGGTAGTATACCCCCATCCTATGGTGGTGGGTCCTAAAAGAATTTTTCTAAAAACAAGTAAAAAGTCGTTAAGTTCGGCCGGGCCGAACTTTGGATACCCACCACCTCGGGTATATATGTAAACTACCTTTCATCAAAATTCGGTGAAAATTTCATACCATATACTCATATACCTCATACCGATCTGAACTATATAGGACACGGATGTCGAAAAGCCGAACATAAGTCACTGTGTCAAATTTCAGTGAAATCGGATTATAAAAGCGCCTTTTATGGGGCCAAGACTTTAAATCGAGATATCGGTCTACATGGCAGCTATATTCAAATCTGGACCGATTTGAGCCAAGTTGCATAAACATGTCGAAGAGCCTAACACTAAGCACTGTCCCAAATTTCGGCGAAATCGGACAATAAATGCCTCTTTTATGGGCCCTAAACCTTAAATCCAGAGATCGGTCTATATGGCAGCTATATTCAAATCTGGACCGATCTGGGCAAAATTGAAGAACGACGTCGAAGAGCCTAACCAAACTCACTGTCTCAAATTTCAGCGACATCGGACAATAAATGCGTCTTTTATGGCCCCAAAACCTAAAACCTAGATATCGGTCTATATGGCAGCTATATCCAAATCAGGACCGATCTGTGCGATATTGCAGAAGTATGTCAAGGGGCTTGACTTAACTCACTGTTCCAAATTTCGGGGACATCGGACAATAAATGAGCATTTTATGGGCCCAAAACCATAAATCAAGAAATCGGTCTATATGGCAGCTATATCCAAATTTGAACCGATCTGGACCAAATTGAAGAAATATGTCAAAGGGCCTAACACATCTCACTGTCCCAAGTTTCAGCAAAATCGGATAATGAATGGGGCTATTATGGGCCTTACACCATAAATCGGAGGATCGATCTATATGGCAGCTATATCCAAATCTGGACCGATCTGAGCCAAATTAACGAAGGATGTCGATGGGCGTTACACAATTCACTGCCCCGAATTTAATCAAAATCGGATAATAAATGTGGCTTTTGTGGGCCTAAGACCCTAAACCGGAGGATCGGTCTATATGGCAGCTATATCCAAATCTGAACCGATCTGGACCAAATTAAAGAAAAATGTCGAAGGGCCTAAGACAACTCACTGTCCCAAATTTCAGCGAAATCGGACCATAAATGTGGGTTTAATGGGCCTTAGACCCTAAATCGGAGGATCGGTCTATATGGCAGCTATATCCAAATCTGGACCGATCTGAGCCAAATTGACAAAGGATGTCGAAGGGCCTAACACAACTCACTGTCCCAAATTTCAACAAAATCGGATAATAAATGTGGCTTTTATGGGCCTAAGACCCTAAATCGGCGGATCGGTCTATATGGGGGCTATATCAAGATATAGTCCGATATAGCCCATTTTCGAACTTAACCTGCTTATGGACAAAAAAAGAATCTGTGCAAAATTTCAGCTCAATATCTCTATTTTTAAAGACTGTAGGGTGATTTCAACAGACAGACGGACAGACGGACGGACATGGCTAGATCGTCTTAGATTTTTAGGCTGATCAAGAATATATATACTTTATAGGGTCGGAAATGGATATTTCGATGTGTTGCAAACGGAATGACAAAATGAATATACCCCCATCCTTCGGTGGTGGGTATAATAATAATTGGACAGTCATCTTTGAAGTATTGTAAAATGAGTATCAATCAGCGATCAAAATTTGAAACGGATGGACATGTCCATTAGTAAATAAATTTAATGACAGCTTATTTACACCCTACACCATCACTGTGATACAGGGTATTATAAGTTTGTGCATTTGTTTGCTGCTATATAGTCCCCCCGCCCGACTTTTGCCTTTCCTTATTGGTTTTTTTTTAAGTTTTGGGACAACTTTTTTTTCAGTGAAGTAAAGACTTTTGCAAAAGCTATGAGGACGTCAAGAAGAAGGAGACTATAGAAGGTTTACAGAGTGTGTGTCCCGTATTGGCAGTCAGAAGGAGTTCATCTTTACGTTCTCATTTCTTTGAGAAATTGTCTGGTTTGCCGGATGCGAATATTCGCAAGTTGTGGGGCTTTTTTAAGTGATCTGGATGGTTGGAAAGGAATAGGGTCAAACTTCCTTCATATCAATGAATGCAGTCCGATTAATGTTTAAGCTTAATGATAGGGGTCCTTCTTTTTATAGCCGAGTCCCAACGTCCATCATTAGGAGCGGATAACCATCGCTGAAAATCTTTTTTTCTGATGTGGAATTTGCAACACAGCAGACTGTTTGGTAGTGAGAATCCTCATATGGAACTAAAGGAAGGTATTTCCCAATTTGTGATAGCATACTGTGTCAAACTCATCCTTTCCTTTCAGGCATATACATCTCTAATAATTATTTGGATCTGAAATACTGCCATCAGGCCCAATTTCCGTAGGCCTTTCAACTTGAAACACTACATAATGACTTGGCGTTCTTATGTTAGTTAACTGTATATGTATGTGCAAGTTTAGATGTAGTTGTCATACACATCAAATCGACGGTAACATATTCTTATTCGTATTCTTCTACTATTCTAACGTTCATATTCGTATTCATAGATACTACCACTCTGTCGTTGGTATCTTTATTGTTCGAAGACTTTTCATAGAAATATGTCAGCATAAACAATGAAGTCAATAGGTTTCCAAAATCCCTCCAAAAGCATGTGAGTGTGTGTGTGAGTTTGTGTGATGTTACACCTCAAAGAGTGGCAGAAAGATGTGAAGAACACCACATATTCCTTCAACAGAAGGCAAAAGATGGAGCTCAAATAAACAAAAAATAAAAAAAAACGAGAACAATAAGCAACTGACTTACACGTTCGTTGGTAGTATACGCTCTAAATGAAATTATATAATAATGTTTGTTTATGGCGTTTCTTTCTTCTTTTGTATGAATTCCATGAGGTTCTCGTATTGTGTGTGAAAATGTTCATTGAACTTTTGAAAAATTAAATCACCTATAAATTGTTAGTACGTGCAAAATACAATGCGATAAAATAGTTGGTACCTGA
The DNA here is from genome assembly GCF_963082655.1 of Stomoxys calcitrans. NCBI lineage: Eukaryota > Metazoa > Arthropoda > Insecta > Diptera > Muscidae > Stomoxys > Stomoxys calcitrans. The sequence continues at coordinate 197,248,591 of NC_081554.1, read as the reverse complement.
ATTGAATGTTAGTGTTGCCAAGTCAATGGGTTTTTCTGTTTCTGAAAGCTAGATAACTTTAAATATACAGGGAATGATTTGAGAAAAGCTGTTGCAAGCAGCTTGGAATTTTTGGAGAATTTGTAGAATTATAATGAAAGGTATTTGGTGCCACGTTTCGGATTAATTTTTCACGCTTTTATAATCTGTCCATGAGAATAAAAGATTCCGAATGTGGCATTCATTTATTGTTTGATTTTTTTCAATATTTCATCTGATTTATTTGGAACAAGTTATAAACAGAATCCCCGCTGGTAAGGCTTTGTCAAACTTACCGCATTTTGACTTTTTCTTTTTTTTAAGTGTTGACATCACTGATATTGCATTATAGTAGTTTATGCTTTGTTGAGATTTCATGATTTGGTCATGCTTTCTGGTGCTACCATCTCTTTCATACATTTATTTGTATTCGATTCTTATAATTTATTTTAAATTACTTTTTAATGTTTTTTTTCTATGTTAAAAAAAGAAACGTTAACGTCAATGCTACGCATGTGCAAATCTATCTACTGATGTTATTCTTCTCGATGAAATAATGACGATCTAGAAATCCATTTTTTTTTTAAATATCAAATCAAAGCTAACATGTGTTACATCACTGTAGCGTAATAAAAGAATAGAATGAATAAAAAATGAATAAAAAGAAATAAATTAGGAACACTATATTGTGTGTCTTTTCTTTTTCAGGTTATTTTTTATTGTGTCAGTGGTGTCATTTTAATCTATGATGAATGATACATACATAGATTAAATGTTGGTATAGTCTTGATGCATTTGTATCTCATTAAAGCCGTATACATATATAATGTCTATTTCCTTATAGTATCTAACATCAGGTTCATCAGGTTATTAAGAATTTCCAATGTATCCTATAAAATACATTGCCTATAGAGGGCGCTATTTTCATCCGCTTGAGCTAAAAATTTGTACAATGAAATCTCTCATAACTTCCGACTGACTTTATGAAATGCCTCTTTATTCGGTTTGATTGATATAGCTTCTATATAGACCGATCTCCTGATTTTTATACCCTCCACCATAGGATGGGAGTATGCTAATTTCGTCATTCTGTTTGTAACACCTCGAAATATTCATCTCAGACCCCATAAAGTATTTATATTCTTGATCGTCATGGCATTTTAAGTCGATCTAGCCATGTCCGTCCGTCCGTCTGTATGTCGAAAGCAAGCTAACTTTCGAAGGAGTAAAGCTAGCCGCTTGAAATTTTGCACAAATACTTTTTATTAGTGTAGGTCGGTTGGGATTGTATATATAAACCGATCTTGAATCTTGGCTTATTGAGCCACTAGAGGGCGCAATCCCATTTGGATGAAATTTTGCATGACGTATTTTATTATGACTTCCAACTACTGTGCCAAATATGGTTCAAAGCGGTCCATAACCTGATATAGCCGCCATATAAACTGATCTTGAATTTTGACTTCTTGAGTCTCTAGAGGGAGAAATTATTATACGATCTGGCTGAAATTTCGCCCGACGTTGTTTGTTAAGACTTCTAATAACTGTGCCAGAATTGGTTCAAATGTATCCATAACCCGATATATCTTCCATATAAACCGATTTTGAATCTTGACTTCTTGAGTCCCTAGAGGGCGTAATTATTATCCGATTCGGCTGAGATTTTGTATAACGGCTTCTCCCACGATCTTCAACATGCGTGTCAAATATGGTCTGAACCGGTCTATAGCCTGATACAGCTACCATATAAACCGATTTTCCTATTTTATTTCCTGAGACCCTAGAGGGCCCAATTCTTATTTGAATTTGCTGAAATTTTACACAATGACTTCCACTATGGTGTCCAACGTTCAATTCAATTATGGTCTAAATCGGACCATAACTTGATATAGCTCCAATAGCATAGCAATTCCTTTCTCTTATCCTTTGTTCGTCTATAAAGAGATACCGGGAAAAGAACTCGACAAATGCAATCCTTGGTACAGGGTATATAAGATTCGGCCTGCCCGCTTTTATTAGTTAAAATATAGGCGATGGAAAATTAATGATATTATCGATACTATCGATTATTATTAGAAATATCGAATTTGCGATTATCGACAGTTTTCCACCTTTACTCAAGCCCTTGATTGGAGATAATCGTTCTAGATTAAAATTTTTTAAAAAGGTTTTTGCCATTTCCTTTTTTAAATAACTTCATGTAAATGTTGCCAGCGACTTCGTTTCAAATGGTCCATTCTTAAGATCCAAATTTTAAGAGTTCGGCCTGTACTCTACTAATAAGGCGTGTTAAGTTATACTTTAAGACTGCAAATGTGTCTGACTTGTCCACATAGATCAGCAACATCGCAAAGTCCCACAAGCAAAAATCAAGAGCCGTCAAATCACTTGATCTTGGCGGCCAACTCACAGTGCCATTTCGGGAGATATTATGCTTACCAAAATCATCCTGCAAGTCGTCCATTATTTCACCAATTGTGTGACACTGTGAAACTACATATAAATCAACTCCAATTCACTACCATATCCCTAGTAATATGTAATTGGGGGCTGGTCAGGATCATATTTGATTCAAGGCTCGAGAACTCCTTTACAAGTTTCTGTTTCGGCGAAATCGGGCAACAAATCCGATTGGGATTAATTCCCTGAATTTTAATGGCAGCTATATCTACATAAAGTTTGATCTGAACAGTATGCTGGTAGTATGAGGGGAGGCTTAATACAAGTCACAAATTCCAGCGAAATCGGGTAATAAATGCATCTTTTTATGGGCTTAAGACCATTAATTGGTAGATCGGTCTATACGGCAGTTATATCTAAATATTGTCCAATCTGGACCATATTTTAGTCGGATGTCGGGAGGCTTAAAACAACTCACTGCTTCTAATTTCATCTCCAACAGACCGGTCCATATGGCATATGGTCCGTTCTGAACCATATTTGGGTCAGATGTCGTGAGACTTAAAACAACTAACTGTTTAAAATTTCAGTTAAATCGGTTAATAAAGGCAGCTTTTATGGGCTTCAGGCCTTAAATCGGCAGATCGGTCCATATCGCACCTATATCTAAATATAATCCGATCTGAACCATATTTGGATCGGATGTCGGTAGGCCTAAAACAGTAACTCAAAAACGGCTGAACCGATTTTCATGAAACTTTCACAGATGGTTGAGTTTAGCTCCTCGGTGAAAATATGGTACTTTGTTTTGTGATATCCGCGAGGGGGTGTACCCTCCCCCTAACCACAATTTTCAGACAAACGTCTGATCTCGGAGATGGGTGCATCGATTTAAGCCAAATTTTGAATGTCCACTTATCGTAACCAAAAAACACAAAATTGGTATAAAACATTAAATATGGGTATTATAAAAAATTTATTTAAAAATTTGGGTAAATTCGCGGGGACCTAAAATTATGCCCCAAATTGACATGTGTACCAAATGTGACAGTATGGGATTCTATTGAAAGGTGTTTGAGAGTTAAATACGAAAATAAATTATTTTCAAATTTGGACCATGTCAAAAGGGGGCCGCAAACACATAAGGGTAACTTATATGAGACGTAACTTCATCTCCAAACATTGTTGAGTTAAAGAAATGCACAGATATTTCAAATCGATGTAGGTCATTGCGGATTGCAAATGGGCCATATAGGTTCAGTTTTGGATATAGCTCCCATATAAACCGATCTCCCGATTTGACATCTTGAGCCCCTGAAAGCCCCAATTTATGTCCGATTTGGCTGAAGTTTTGCATGTTGTGTTCTGTTATGACTTCCAACAACTGTGCCATGTATAGTCTAAATCGGTTTATAACCGGATATAGCTTCCGTGTAAATCGATCTCCAGATTTGACTTCTTAGGCACCTGGAAGCTAAAATTTTCGTCCGATTTGGCTGAAATTTTCCACGCAGTGTTTTCTAATGATTTCCAACAATTGTGCTAGGTATGATTCAAATCGGTCTGTAACCTGATATAGCACCCTTATAAACCGATCTCCCAATTTAACTTCCTGAGCCCTTTCGAGCCGGAATTGTTGTTCGATTTGCCTGAAATTTTGCATGCCGTGCTCTGTTACAACTTCCAACAACTGTTTCGAGTAAGGTCCAAATCGGTTTATAATCTGATATAGGTCCCATATAAACCGATCTCCCGATTTGACTTCTTGAGCCCAGGAAAGCCGCAACTTTTGTCCGATTGTTATCCAATGTGGCTGGCGCATTTGGCGGACATTATGCACATAGGTTTTTCTAACGATTTCTAAAATCCATGCAAGTTACGATCCAAATCAGTCCATAATTTTATGTAGCTTCCATATGGAGGGAACAATTGTTATAAGATTTGACTGAAATTCAATTCTATTATGGCGTTTGAAAGAAATGTTTGTTTAAACTCTGGCTTTTGTCGATCACTGAATTATAATGACAGATGTTTGCCCTCCAAAATACAAACATATTCAAATCGAAATTATTTACATTCCAATACTTGCAAGAAATTTTTCGGAAAGAAAAGAAAGAATTTTTAAGAAAAACTATTGAAAATCTGCGTACAACAGACCTGAACCAGACCAGAATCAGAAAAGACCATTTAATCTAGACTTTAACCTCATTATCAATCAATTTTTCATAATTTTTTAAACACTTTTAGCAAGAACAAAAAATTATCTTTCGCTAATCACTTAGTAGACTTTGAGTAGACTTTTCTAAATACACATTTCATAAATAGGCTGACGAACTCCGGCTTTCTTCTCTAAAAAGTAAAACACTAATTTCCTTATAGCTCATATTTAACTGCTAATGATGTGTTTAACAAAATAAAATAAAGAAAACTGTTCCACAATATGATTCTAAGCCGAGAAGAATGCTGAAGAAAGCCAATTTTAGCTGCAATAAGTGGTTCTTGTTAATCATACAGAATCGATCACTTCTGGTGGCATTACAGTTTATAAACAATGGGAATTTTGGGTTGTTTTCTAATCGATGTCAAAATATCTGGTCTGCACTTTTCAAATTCGTGAAATGTGTTTTGTATGAACATATTCATCGTGATTACAAATGAATCGCATGCTCTCACTCATATTTCCCCGACTACCGCAATGGAATTTTAATTAATTTTTCCTATGTTAATTCATGCACTTGCTGTGCCTCAAGAAGTAAACAAAAGCAGTACCTGAACATAGTGAATGGAACAAGCATAATTGTAAATCTCGCATTGAAAATGACACGCACACTGGGGTTGCGCGCTGTATTATTTCCTCTCGCTGTGACGCGGCATAAAATTAAACAATTGGTTATCTCTTACATGGTAGCGTGTGTACTAGAGATGAGCGCGTGAGTGTTTCTCACTCACACTATCGCACGCTCACGAGAAAAGAAATGTTACTCACGTACGACTTTCTGATGTTGACTCACGCACGACTGACGGGTCACTCACGAAATACTCCCGATTCACGAGGCACTCACGACGCACGAGAAAATCACGGCTCATGAAATACTCACTACTCACGAGACAATCACGACTCACGACGCACGAGAAAATCACGGCTCATGAAATACTCACTACTGACGAGACAATCACGACTTACGAGTCACGGCTAACCACATATTTTTCCATGAAGCGAATAATTTTTTTTCCAAGCGTCGCAAATCATGCAGCATTTGATCGTACGTATATTAATGTATGTATAAAATGTATCAGCCCTGCATAATCACTTATTTTCTCTTTACCTTTTTTTTTGCATGTGTAGACAGGTCATTGGCCATCGCAAATTTCGGCGACATCGAACAATAAATGCGCCTTTTATGGGCCCAAAACCTTAAATCTAGAGATTGGTCTATATTACAGCTATATCCAAATCTGAAAATCGGACAATGAATGCGCCTTTTATGGGCCCAAGACCTTAAATCGAGAGATCGGTCTATATGCAGCTATATCCAAATCTGAACCGATCTGGGCTAAATTAAAGAAAAATGTCGAGTGGTCTAACACAACTTACTATCCCAAATTTCAGCTAAATCGGATAATAAATGTGTCTTTAATGGGCCTATGACCCTGAATTGGCGGATCGGTATATATGGCAGCTGTATCCAAATCTAGACCGATCTAGGCCAAATTGAAGAAGGTTGTTGAAGGGCCTAACACAACTCACTGTCCCAAATTTTAGCAAAATCGGATAATAAATGTGGATTTTATGGGCTTAAGACCCTAAATCGGCGGATCCGTCTATATCACATCTATACTACATCTGAACCGATCTGGGCCAAATTGAAGAGTGATGTTGAAGGGCCTAACACAACTCACTGTCCCAAATTTCAGCAAAATCGGATAATAAATGTAGATTTTATGGGCCTAAGTCCCGAAATCGGCGGATCGGTCTATATGGGGGCTATATCAAGATATAGTCCGATGTAGCCCATCTTCGAACTTAACCTGCTTATGGACAAAAAATAAGATCACGTGACTTGATATGGATCTTACTCACGAATCACGTGACTCACGTTTGATTCACGCGTGACGTCTCACGACTCACGTGCCCACCTCTAGTGTATGCTCAGTTCATAGATTCTTTAAAATTAAAACCTTAAAACTCTCTTTGAATAACTACAACTCTCTTTGGTGTTTTGTTTTCTAATTGGAAATTGTGACAAACTGGTTATTTTCTCTTCTCTTTGGATTATTCTCTTGCTCTCATTGCAACCAGGCGCTCCTATCAACTCTTGGCTATGCGCTGTGGTAAGACGCTGTACTGTTAGTCAATGCTATGACTGCCACCAACCACATTTCTCCGCTATATGACCATCTCATTTTGGTTTACACGCCAACAAAACCTTCAACTTGAACTCGTTTTCCAGTTTGGTCGTAAGCTGGGTTATGTTGTGGAGAGTGAGCGCAGTGTGGCAGTGATTTCTGGTTTTTAGAAAAGGCATACGCATGCGTTTAGTGCTCTTTCGAATGCGATCGCGTTAACAACGTCTAATATAGAGAAAGCGGTTGATACAAGTGAGGAAATAACGAGATAACGAAAATCTTCTACGAATCGTATAACGGAGTAAGAAGAAGTGAGCAAAGAAAGGAAATTAATTTTCAGTGTACAACTAAAATTCATTCAATAAAACAGGAAAAATTGAAAGAAAACAAAACTAAAGTGCCTAAAAACCTTAAAGTGCTGAAAATTGGAGTTTATTTTTGGATACTTCTATTTTATAAACTGAGTTTTCAATGGTAAGTTTCAGGACAAGTAAATTTTCTGCCTTTTCTACATTTAAGAAATTAATTCATAACATTTTCCTGCTGCTCTCAGCATTGATATGTGTTTCCCTAGGCGTGAGCAGAATCATTAATATCTCTAAGAACCCAGCTCAAAACGAGGAGCGTTAAGTGCCACAGACAAATTTCACGTGCATAAATCATTTCGTAAATGTGCTGGAACGTGCAATGAACTAATGTCCGTCCTTCCGGCCATCATGTGTCTGTTCGTTCTTTGCTTGAATATTTGACGCAAAAAGCATGCGTGTATGCTTGTGTATGTCAGAAGTGTACTGCACCATCGTTGTAATAACTCCAAACAGCAGCGTGAAGTGTATGAAGACGCTTGCAATTTATTTTTCTTTTGCCTTACTCAAGAAACTTTAAGAATCTGCATTGCTCTTTACTGGAGTTTTAAGCCCCCTCCATACTTTTTCGCATGGGTATCTCGAGTTGCGAGTTGTGTAGGGAAGAAGAGGGAAAAAGTTCACATACTTGAATTCGACGCTATTTCTTTTGTTGCGAACGAAAGGGAAGCAACAGCGACAGATCTTGTGTCGGTTTAGAACAAACTTTGCAGGGCATATAAATTCCTATGCAAGCAACAACCTGAGGACTATACACAACGCCAGTATGTGGTTACCACAGATACAAATGCATGTGGTGTTTGCACAGTGGGTCGAATTGCTCAACTGTGTAAAGACTCAAAGTAAAGTCAATTTGAAAAAAAAAGATAAAAACCAGTACGGATAGGCAAAAGTCAAGCGGATTCGACTTTATAATACCGTACATCACCGAGTCCACATTTTATAATTAGAAATAGCCATGTCCGATCATCCTTCTGCCGTCTGTCGAAATCACGATAGCGGTCGAACGCGTAAGCCTAGCAGCTTTAAATTTTCCACAGGTACCTAATATTGATGTAGGTCATTGGGGATTGCAAATGGGCCATATCGGTTCAGATTTGGATATAGCTCCCATACAAACCGATCTTCCGATTTGATTTCTTGAGCGCCTGGAAGCCGCAGTTTTTGTCCGATTTGGCTGAAATTTTGCATGTTGTGTTCTATTATGACTTCCAATATTTGTGCCAAGTACAGTCCGAATCGGTCTATAACCTGATATAGCTCCCGATTTAACTTCTTGAGCCCTTACAAGCCGCAATTTTTGCCCGATTTGACAGAAATTTTGCGTGTAGTGTTATGACTCCAAACAACTGTGTCAAGTACGGTTCGAATCGGTCCATATTCTGATATAGCTCCCATATAAACCGATCTCGCGATTTGTAGTAACTGAAAATTTCTTTTCAGTGTTCGAAGCCTCCTTCTTAGAGTTGTAAACGAATGCACAAAGTTATAATGCTCTGTACCACAGTGGTGGTGTAGGGTGTCACAAGTAAAAACGTACAAAGCTCGGCAGGGCCGTATCTTAAGAACGCACTCGGCTGTAAAAAGGAGGTCCCTTGTCATTCAGATCAAACTTGAATCGGGCAGCACTCATTGATATGTGTGAAATTTGCCCCTGTTCCTTAATGGAATGTTCATAGGCAAATTTGCATTTGCTAGGGCTCAGGAAGTGATAACGGGGTTTTCACTTCCTGGGCCCTATAGCCTATTGATATAGCCTGATGACAATCTTAACCAAAAACATCAACAAGAAGAATTTGGAACAGTATAGTTCCACTCATTCGAAAGCAAGGAGACAGATGATGCCATCATTTATAGGGCCTTAATTAATATTTCTAAAATTACAATCGGAATGATTGGATCAGTGTAACTCATCCAATGGTGGTGAATATAAAAAAGAGCAAAAGGTTCCTACTGTTTAGCTCCCCCTTGTCCACAGTTACAACATGATGCATTGGATGCCTCAACAACGTCTTGGTGATGCATCTCTTGTTTAAGACTGCAAAATCAAAGAAATGTCCATTGTCATCATTCACGGCAGCACAGAGACATTGGAAACAACATTTACTGCGACTATTGTGTCCAAAGACAGGAATTCCTTCTAGCTGCTGTAATCTGAAGAAAAGTAGTCAGACGATACGGTGTTCTGCCACCATGTGGCAGCCCCCAGAATCTGGTTAAGACCAACCACATCATCTTTGGAAAAGACGACAACAACAACGATGGTAATGATGATGATGATGCTGTTGCTGCTACTGTGCTATTTTAGGACGATGGTTTTCAGTATCACTTACACTTTAGATTACTTTACTGCGTTGGGTTCCTTTTGTAGTCGTTTTTACAGTTTTTACCGCCGTCAGCTTAAGTTAACGTCAGACACTTTTGTACGTGCGAATTGGCGAAAATGGAATATTTAGTGCTTTAGGTTTTTTTGGAGTAGGATGTGCCGAATAAAAATAACAAGGTTGCTAATAAAAAAAGATTTTTGTTGGTGGTGGCTATGCCACTACCAATTAAATAGTCATAGCCAAGTTTTTCTTAAATCAAATTGCCATATTAAACTATTTTCTGTGCTAAAGACCTCAATTGTTAGCCATCTTTGCTCAGATGTGTACAGGACAACTTGTACCGCTGAACGCCTGGGTTCGAAGCGTGCCGAGGACTTTATAATATATTTTGTGATGGTTGTTCCCAAACTAATAATGCCGACGCTTCTAAGTAATTCAATCCATTTGAAACTTTTGAACAAAAAAATGTTGCCCAGCGGCACATCATTTAGACTTGTCTAGGAAAGAAGGGACTCTTATTGATGAGCTAAAACTTGAATCAAACATAAAGTATTGATGTGTAAGATAAATCCGTGGTGTTTCGGTAGTGGCCACCGTGGGGCTAAGGGTTGCATCTCCACCTATGGCGCTGCACGAATAGTTTTAATTTTGGGTATAGTTAAATAACATTGTGTCCTGTTGGGTCATTATGATTGACAGGCCCCTAGGTATATGACCAGAATAAATATATCAGTTTCGCTGTCTACAACCTCTAAATTTTTTTTTTAATTCCACACAGATAAAATTAGTTAAAAAAAACAACTTTTGCCAGAAAACGACGACGAAATTTGTTAATTTTCCTGCAACAATTTATTTTGAATATCAGCGACCGAAAGTACAAATTTCTCGATGAAAGGCACTATTTGCAAGCCAATATAGAACCTCTAAAATTATTTGAATCCCACACAGATAAAATTAATTTTGAAAAACCAAAAGCGTTTGTCGAAAAAACTCCGACGAAATTTGTTAATATTTCTGCAACAATTTATTTTGAATCTCAGCGATCGACAGTACAAAATTTGTAGTTGAAAGGCACTCTTTGCAAGTCAACATAAAATTTATGTTGTTGTATATATCCTTAAACAAGACAAAAACCATTTAAACAGCCTGCACATGTCCATTGCTACACAGTTCGATGTGGTGGTGTTTTGTACTTTCTTTCGTTTGGGCTCACGGTGGTTTTCCCCTCCTACTGCTGGCAGCATTTGTGAGGTACTATACCATGTAAAACTTCTCTTCAAAGAGGTGTTGCACTGCGGCACGCCGTTCAGACTCGGCTTAAAAAAGGAGGCCCCTTATCATTGAGCTTAAACTTGAATCGGACTGCACTCATTGCTATGTGAGAAGTTTGCCCCTGTTCCTTAGTGGGATGTTCATGGGCAAAAATTAGCAATTTGCATAAGAGAGATTGGTCTATATGGCAGCTATTTTCAAATCTGAACCGACCTGGGCCGAATTGAAGAGGGATGTCGAAGGGCCTAACACAACTCACTGCCCCATCTTTCGGCGACATCGCACAATAAATGCGCCTTTAATTTGCGCAAGACCTTAAATCGAGAGATCGGTCTATATGGCAGCTATTTTCAAATCTGAACCGATCTGGGCTAAATTGAAGAGGGATGTCAAAGGGCCTAACACGACTCACTGTCCCAAATTTCGGCGAAATCCGACAATAAATGCGCCTTTTATAGGTCGAAAACCTTAAATCGAGAGATCGGTCTATATGGCAGCAATATCCAAATCTGGACCGATCTGAGCCAACTTCAGAGGGAATGTCGAAGAGCCCAACACAACTTACTGTTCCATATTTCGGCGACATCGGACAATAAATGCGCCTTTTATGGGCCCAAAAACTTAAATTGAGAGATCGGTCTTTATGGCAGCTGTATCCAAATCTGGTGCGATCTGGGCCAAATTGAAGAGGAATGTTAAAGGGCCTAACACAACTCATTGCCCCGAATTTCGTCGAAATCGGCCCAAGACCTCAAATCAAGATATCGGTCCATATGGCAGCTTTATCCAAATCTGGACCGATCTGGGCCAAATTGAAAATGGACGTCGAAGTGCCTAACGCAACTCAATGTCCCAAATTTCAGCAAAATCGGAAAATAAATGTGGCTATTATGGGCCTAAGACCCTAAATCGTCGGATCGGTCTATATAGGGGCTACATCAAGATATAGTTCGATATGGCCCATCTTTGAACTTAACCTGCTTAAGGACAACAAAAGGATCTATGCAAAGTTTCAGCTCAAGACCGATCTTTCGATTTAAGGCCTTGTACCCATAAAAGGCGCTTTTATTGTGCGATGTCGCCGAAAGTTGGGATCCATGTTTTGATATAGCTGCCATATAAACCGATCTTGTGTCTTGACTTTTTGAGCCTCTAGAGGGCGCAATTCTCGTCCGATTTGACTGAAATTTTGCTGGTGGTGTTTTGGTATCACTTCCAACAACTGCGCTATGTATGGTTCAAATCGGTCCATGTTTTGATATAGCTGCCATATATTTGGCTGAAATTTTGCATGAATGTGTTTTGTTATGACTTCCAATAACTGTGAGCAAATCGGTACATAATATGATATAGCTGCCATATAGCTGCCGATCTGGGATCTTGACTTCTTGAGCCTCTAGAGGGCGCAATTCTCATCCCAATTGGCAGATATATTGTACAACGGCTTTCCTCATGACATGTTTAATATGGTCTGTATCGATCAATAGCTTTACACAGCTCCCATATAAACCAATCTCCCGATTTTGCTTCTTGTTTTGCGTTTATTTTTGTCTTCTCGTCACACCCTATATCTTTGGAAAAAGTATTTTTTACGCATAGCCGTATTTTAGTTTGTGTTGTTTGGAAACATTTCTTCTGTACCTATGGAAGTTCGTGTGCAAGAACTATCTGCTTAAAAAAGCAAACTTTTTCTTTCCGGCACTAGCGCACCTCAACTCATTCATTCACTTACCCGGCAAACTCATGGAGAGAGAGATGACTAAAGTGCATGCAAACTTTTCTCGGTTTTTTACGATCTTGAAATGCTTCTATGGCTGATGTTATTGCTGTTGTTGCAGATGTTTCTGGTAGAACATTTACGCATTTTTCCGCTTTGGAACACAGCTTTTGGTGGATTTCCTCCTGTTGTGTACAAATGTGTGCTTGTGTGTGTGTGTGTGCGTGCACTACAATCAGTAGCTGTAGCGCTGTTGTCTTTGGCCCATTGTCATGTCCATGGAAGTTTTCCCCCTACCAATAGCATTGGCAAGCGTGTTACAAGAATGCAATTTTTCTTGTTTCTTATTTTGGCGCTTAAGATTTGCCTTTGTTTTCCCGACTGGCAACTGGTTTTTCTGGTAATAAAGTCTGTTTGCTTTATGCCTTTTTAGTTTTGTTTTTTTTTGATGATGTTGAAAAAGTGTTGTAAGGTTTTTGCCATCGAAGTGGCAAATGTTTTCAGTTGTTTTGGTTGTTTTCTTTTCTTTACTTTATTGAGTAGAAGGTATAAGTTTTCTATGGATTTCGGCTAAAATTCGAAATACATGTCTGAAGACTGACTTCTTGAGCTGAGAAAGACTTAAGCGATAAGAAGTAAATCTTAGAGGGAGGGACATTATCTGATAATGTCTTAGAAAGCATTTATTCTTTAGTATCGTCATATCATAAATGGCATTCACTTGTCTGTCATATAAGTGTGTCGGACATACACCTTAGCCGATTACTGGCTTAGATGTATGGCCATAGTGTCATGGAGTGGAATAATACCCGCACCCTTTTTTCAACCTAACCTAAGTGTGTCGTTAGTCCACTATTCATGTTGTCTGCTAACTTTTCACTGGATTTTTGATGGCCGCACCAAACTCTACCACTACCTCTCTACCACTATATACATGAAAAAACCCATTCAACATTAATTTCCGCAGATTGAGTCATGTTTACTACCTGTCAACGGAAATTTGCAATTTATGGTATTTGTTAATGGCAACAGGCGAATATTTGTTGGAAAACGTATTGGCCGTATGCCCTCAGGCCAAATTCTTATTGGAAATGATGAAAACATAGGCAGAAGTATCCATGACTTGGTATATCATAAATCACATGACCCAAACAAAAAGGTCTGAGGGAAGTGGCCTGCAAAGTCATCGAAAACATAAACTGCCAGTGAAAGTGAGTGAGTGATTGACGAAGTGATTGAATAAAATTGAACGTTTTTTCTATTCTTCAGCGGTCAGTGACTATTGAAGACAAAAGATGATCTTCATCTTGGCAAGATGGAATGAGTTGTATTTTGAGAAATTAAACAAATGATAAAAAAGGGAGAAATTAAGAATTTACAAATAAAAATCCAATCCTCATTTTAATATCCGAACACTATGTCGTTATGCATTATTCAATAACCACTCTTTTTTTTTTGGCTGATTTAAGTTGCTTAAGAAAATTTTGATTGTTATCGATCCATTGTAGACAATTTCTTTGTCTAATTTCCTGTTATAATTAACTCACTTTCATTTTCATAGAAATTTTGCAAAACCAAAAAAGGGTAAAAGTCGTTTTTGGCAAAAGTTAATGATCTTTTGTCATGAACCTATTGTTTACTAACATAGATTCCTAATTAGACCAATTAAAGTAACTATGTTTGGCTAATTGCAGCCATCATGTAAATGAGTATTTGAAGGGCGAAGATTCATTTGTAACTCTTGTTAATAGTTTTTTTACCCCCTCCATTTACTATTTCTGGTGTTATTAGCTTTGCAGATCGTAGATACGCTGTGAGTTGGGCGAAAACAGCCTTAGCATTGATCTTCATTTGATGGAAATGAAGTAAATGAGTGTTATGTTCGTCTAGGCTGATACTAATGTACTTTCCACAAGAGAGAGAAGCCATCCTTGGTAATGAAGTTGGGGATTTTATACAAGCCCTCTGGATATTCAAAAATTTAGATTGGGAGATCGTTTTATATGGGAGATGTATCATGTTATAAACCGATTCAGACTGTTATAGACTCGATTTAGACATTGGAGGGCATATGGGGTAAGAACCGACCCCTCTAGAAGCTCAAAATCGGAAGATACGCCTATAAGGAAGCTAAATCTGTTTATACTTAGCGCGGCAGATGGAAGTCACAGCAGAAGCCTTTGTGCACAATTGTAGAACAACGAGGAAAGCGTTTTGCAAAATTTTGGCAAGATGGGTCAATAAATGCGCTTGCTCTGACTCCAGAAGTTAAAATCGGGCGATATATACATGATAGCTATATATAAATCTGAACCGATTTCCATGAAATTCACCAGTAATATCGAGAGTCTAGAGAATATCCCTCCTGCCAAATTTTAAGAGAATCGGTTTACAAATGACAATTTTATTGCCATTTTACTGCAAATCGGACGAACATATATATGGGAGCTATATTTAAATCGGAACTGATTTCGAGCAAACTTCGCAAATATTGTGACAGTCGTCGAGAAAAGCGTTGTACGAAGTTTTGGGAAGATTGGTCAATAAATGCGCTTGCAGTGGCTCAAGGAGTGAAAATTGGGCGATATGTATATATGAGAGCTATATCTAAATCTGAACTGATTTCCATGAATTTCACCAATATTATTAAGAGTCATAAAAAAATCCTTTCTGCCAAATTTCGAGA
Organism: Stomoxys calcitrans; assembly: GCF_963082655.1. Classification (NCBI taxonomy): domain Eukaryota; kingdom Metazoa; phylum Arthropoda; class Insecta; order Diptera; family Muscidae; genus Stomoxys; species Stomoxys calcitrans. The sequence goes on along the minus strand of NC_081554.1, from coordinate 197,233,459 downwards.
GAATCGATTAACAAATGACCATTTTGTTGCATTATTACTGAAAATCGGACGAAAATATATATGGGTGCTATATCCAAATCTGAACCGATGTTTTCCCATTTCAATAAGCTTTGCCTCTAGGCCGAAAAACATGCCTGTACTAAATTTGAAGACGATCGGATGAAAACTGCGTCCTGTAGTTTATACACAAATTAACATGGACAGACAGACGGACGGACAGACAGACACACATAAATAGCTAAATCGAATGAGAAAGTGATTCTAAGTCGATCGGTATACTTATCAATGGGTCTATCTCTCTTCTTTTTGGGTGTTACAACAAATTCACTAAGATATAATTCCCTGTACCACAGTAGTGGTGTAGTGTATTAAGAATTGCGCCCTCTAGAGGCTCGCAAACACATAATCAGAAGATCGGTTTATATGGAAGCTCTATCAGATTACGAACTACATAGACGAACCTAATCGGTCTTCTTGTTCGTTTCAATTTAAAATGGTTCAGGTCGGTTTATAATCAGATATAGCTGCCATATAGAGCGATCTGCCGATTAAGGGTCTTGAGCCCGTAAATGCTGCGTTTATAACCCGATTTCGTTGAAATAGTGAGTTGACTTAAGCCTCTCGATATCCTCCCTCATAGCTGCCATATATACCAATCCGCCGATTTAGGGTCTTAAGACTATAACTGGCGCATTTATTGTCCGCTGAAATTTGGCATAGCAAATTTTTTAGGCCCGCCGATATCTGAAGCAAAAATTCTCCAGATCAGAATATATTTGGATATAGCTTCCATAAAGAACGATTTTGGGTCTTAGGCCTCAAACAGACGCATTTGTTACCCGATTTCGCTGAAATTTGGAATGGTGAGTTGTATTGAGACTCCCAATGTCCGCCCCTAAAATGGTCCAGACCGCGCTATATTTAGATATAGCTGCCACAGAGACCAATATGATTAATATCGGGTTATATTTGGATATTTATACCACCTTCGTGGTGGCTAGTTGCTGCTTGTTATTATACCCACCACCGTAGGATAGTAGGTATATTCATTTGGTCATTCCGTTTGCAACACATTGAAATATCAATTTCCAACCCTACATAGTATATATATTTCGGATCGTCGTAAAATTCTAAAACGATTTTACGATGTCCGTATGGCTGTCCAACCGTCTGTTGTTTTCACTCTAAAGCCTTCAAAAATTGGATTATTGAGCTGAAATTTGGCACAGATACGTCTTTTTGATGCATGTTGGTTAAGGGAATTCCATTGATGTTTATCTTGTTGGACTTGGACTTTAGTTAGTGACTCATGGTTGGCTTAGCCAAAAACCAATTTTGTAATCCATCACGATCCATCATCGGAACTTGTTAATTCACCTGATTTGAATATCTGAATTTGACATAACCAAATTTCTACGAAAGACCAATGGCGACTCACTCACATCAGAAGAGGAATTTAATGTTGTTTGGGGTATTTCTTTTTCACTACATTTCGATTTCGGCTTGCTTTTCATCATATTTTGGCCGTAAAAAATGAGAAAAATTGTTTGACTCATGAGGAGTGAACGCTGTAACGCCAACCCCAAAATGGTCAAAAGTGATGTGCAATGTTTAGAGTTTTGTTTTTTTGGTTTGTTGGAATTTCTTACAAATTGTAGTTCAATTCATTGTTGTTGTTTTTGTTGGTTGCCATTAATAGTGGTATTACCACTTTCACATGTGTCGGTTACGGCCTTTGCAAGACTTGTTTTGGCCTGGCCTCTTGCTCAGAGGCATCAACAACAAGCAGTCTTAAGAGTTTTTTTTCTCATTTCGTCTTGATCATTTCCATAAGCTTTTGGTTTGCCGCTTGTTGAGAAGTTCAAATGGAAAGAAAAAAAAATAAATTAGAAGATATTGTTAAACAATAATCTCTCCACATCAGTGTTGGGTCAATTGGCCGCCGCCATAGACAATGAGTCGTGATGTTTATAACATTTTCAGTCCATTTATAATGGAGGGGAATAAATACTTGGTACAGAAAATAAAAATAAACAAAATTTGTACAATAATTGAAATTTTGTGGGAAAATTACAAATGAATTTATTTTCTATTTTGTGCAGTGGAAAAAGGCAGGGCAAATTTAAGAATTTAGTTTAAATGTATGAAAGCTTAAGTAATAACAACAAAATGAAGGAATATATGCTTAATTCATACACTAAATATAAGAAAAATAGGGGCTGAAGGTTTCAAATCGAAGGATTGGTGGGTGGTGATGGAGATATCTTTACTGAATATTCAAATTTCAGCTAAATTGAAAAAAAGCCTTTTTTTTTTTTTTTTGGACTTTAATCGAAATGGCAGAGTACGACTCTATATGCCAGGTTGTACTTCCGAAGTTGGTATCCCCACCAACTGTAAATTAAAACACGTGTATTAAAAATACAGAATTAAAACCAATGTACAGTTATAACTGTACTGTGTATAACGATGACTAAGCATCGAATCCCGAAGCGTCCGCTTCAGACGAATTCTAAATGCAAAGTGAAAAAAAAAAAAAAAAAAAAAAAAAAAAAAAAAAAAAAAAAAAAAAAAGCCTTTTAGAAGCTCACGAAATCAAGACAGTTTATAAGGTGTCCGACCTTAGCTAGATGGATTCAGATATGTCAAGATTTTATAAATAGGAGGGCGAGACAAGAATCCCCTACATTGAAATCTTCATATAGGATTTGAATATTTGTGGTTTGTGTCCCATGCATTCTTATTGTCTACATTCATAATTCATAATTACCATGTCACAAGTCAGCTCTGAAGACAGCTGGTAAATTTCTTGGGAAACCTAAAATGAAAAATGCAATAGTTGAAACATATCATTAGCCTAGACGCACATTTCATACCTGAACACATATGGTTAGCTGGCGTTCATTTTTGTGTCGGAAGGCAAAACAACGGCAACTCATAACATAGAAAATATGATGTAGAAGTCAAGTAGCGGCGACCAAACTGACACATTTCCATCACTCACACACATCGTTGGCCAGCCAGTCAGGGAGGTAATCAGTCATTCTCAAACAATTGTCACAAGTCAGCTCTGAAGACAGCTGGTAAATTTCTTGGGAAACCTAAAATGAAAAATGCAATAGTTGAAACATATCATTAGCCTAGACGCACATTTCATACCTGAACACATATGGTTAGCTGGCGTTCATTTTTGTGTCGGAAGGCAAAACAACGGCAACTCATAACATAGAAAATATGATGTAGAAGTCAAGTAGCGGCGACCAAACTGACACATTTCCATCACTCACACACATCGTTGGCCAGCCAGTCAGGGAGGTAATCAGTCATTCTCAAACAATTTGTATAAATTCTTGAAGAACGCATACACCACTGAAAATGAATGCACAAAATCGTGGATGTAAAAAGAATCGCCAAATGCAGCAAATGAAAAACAAGTAAAAGCGTGCTAAGTTCGGGCGGGCCGAATCTTATATACACTACACCATGGATCGCATTTGTCGAGTTCTTTACGAGGCATCACTTTTTAGGCAAACAAAGAATAATGAATTAGTACTGTTATGTTATTGGAGCTATATCAAGTTATAGTCCGATTCGGACCATAAATGAACGCCGAACATTGTAGAAGTCATTGTGTAATATTTCAGTTTATTGGGATAAGGATTGCGGCTTGTAGGGGCTCAAGAAGCAAAATCGGAAGATAGGTTTATATGGGAGCTGTATTATGCTATTGATCGATTCATACCATATTAGACACGTATATTGAAGGTCATGAGAGAAGCCGTTGTAGAAAATTTCTGCCAAATAGGAAGACAATTGCGCCCTCTAGAGGCTCAAGAAGTCAAGATCCCAGCTCCGTTTATATGACAGCTATATCAGGTTATGTAACGATTTGCGCCATACTTAGCACAGTTTTTGGAAGTCATAACAAAACACCTAATGCAAAATTTCAGCCGAATCGGATAAGAACTGCGCGCTCTATTGGCTCAAGAAGTCAAGACCCCAGATCGGTTTATATGGCAGCTATATCAAAACATGGACCGATGTAAACCGTACCTGGCACAGTTATTGGAAGTGACGCCAAAACACCACGTGCAAAGTTTCATTAAAATTGGACGAGAATTGCGCCCTCTAGAGGCAAAAGAAATCAAGACCCAAGATCGGATTATATGGCAGCTATATCAAAACATGAACAGATTTGAACCATACTTAGCACTGTTTTTGGAAGTAATACCAAAACACCACGTGCAAATTTTTAGTTAAATCGGACCAGAAATGCGCCCTCTAGAGGCTCATGAAGGCAAGATCCAAGATCGGTTTATATGACAGCTATATCAAAACATGGACCGATTTAGCCCATTTACAATCCCAACCGACCTACACTAATAGGAAGTATTTGTGCAAAATTTCAAGCTCCTAGCTTTACTCCTCTGAAAGTTAGCGTGCTTTCGATGGATAGACGGACGGACGGACTACAGACGGACGGACATGGCTAGATCGACTTAAAATGACATGACGATCAAAAATATATATACTTTATTATGACGAATTAATTTCGGCCGGGCCGAACTTTAGATACCCACCACCTCGGGTATATATGAAAACCCCTTGTCGTCACAATCCGGTGAAAATTGGATAACTTATGCAATCGAATTGGCCACGGACATTGAGTGGTCTAATAAATGTTAGTATAAGTACAAATAAAGCTTTTATGGGCTTCAGACCCTCTATCGGGAGATCGGTTTATATGACGGCCATATCGAAATATAGTCCGATCTTAACCATATGTGAGTCCTATATTGGAAAGCCTTAAACTACTAACCGTTTCAAATTTCATCGAAACCGGTTAAAAAATAAAGCTTTTATGGGCTTCAGGCCCTTTATCGGGAGATCGGTTTATATGGCAGTTATATCTAAATATAGTCCGATCCGAACCACATTTAGAACGGATGTTGGGAGACCTAAAACTACCCACTGTTTTAAGTTTCAGCGAAGTCGGCTAATAAATAGAGCTTTCATGGGCTTCAGACCCTTTATCGGCAGATCGGTCTATATGGCAGCTATATCTAAATATAGTCCGATCTGAAGTGATTTTAAGCCGATTGGTATACTTATCAATGGATCTACCTCCTCTCCCTCTTTGCATTGCAAACAAATGCACAAAGTTATAATACTCTGTACCACATTGGTAATGTAGGGTAGAATTTCGCAGTAAATGCTTATAATCATGCATATCTGGCAACTCTGGCAGGAGATCTCCCCAAGAGACGCTTAAACAAATAAACTCAATAACGTCTAAGATTGTCTTGACTAGCCTCTCACCTCCCTCCTAATACTGACCAATAAGAATTAGAAAACTGGGTGCTAACAGAATTTACACGCACACGTACCCCTACCTGAGACAAGAAGACGGCCGTCTAACTGAACGAACGAAGAAACACACGTTCTAAGAACACAGAGTAGAACACCAAATGACCAACTCAATGAGGAGAAGTAGAGAATAAAGAAAATGTTGCCGTTAAGAGGCTAAAAGTCTTTCTCCCAACGTAAGTCAGACACTATGGACAATGAACAATGACGGACAGCAATAGGTGATGAAACCTAGAAAACAATGACAAGAAAAATTACCTCAGACCAATGGACGGACGGACGGACGGACATCTTTATATCAGTTTGCAATCGTTTGACCTTCTAATAAAGCCATTTTTTTGAGGTTAAATGCTGAGACGTTGTGTCATCAGTCACACAACCGCCAAGAAAAGCAAAAACTGTAGAAAATGAAGAAAAAAAAAAACAACAACAGAATTGACCGAATATTGGTTTTATTATGACAGGTGCCAAAAGATGCCATGATTAACGGTTATATGCTTGGCTCCGCAAACCATTTGGCCCTTGAATCCTCATCACAAAATAAATGGAGGAATTACCGAGAACCAAACAAATACACACACACACTCGCACTCACTATAATGTCCAGCAGTAGGTCACCAGTGCGAGTGTTTTTAGCTGTTGAAAACATTTTTTGAAAAAAAAAAAAACAACACAGAATCTATGAAAGATTTCATTCGTATCAAGTAAACATACGCGGGGATGTGGGAAAAATAACAGATGCTACCGGTAAAAAAAGAGTTAATTTTTTATTCTTAACAACAAAACACATTTATCATTGTCATAGTTATTCAAATAAAAACAAACTCTTTTAACACACATTTATCATTGTCATGGCGATTTAAATTATTTTATGAAAATTTCTATTTTGGTTTTTTTTTTTCATCTTCAACTTTGTGATATTTAAGGGATAGCCTGCTGTGACACAATATTAAGAGTTATACAAGTAAAGGATATGCATGACAATGCGATATAAGGCTCATACCTGTGTTTTTACTCGTATGTGTTTATATCGAAGAAACAAATAAAAAAAAAAAAACAAAAAACAAGTAAAAGCATGCTAAATTCGGTCGGGCCGAATCTTATATACCCTCCACCATGGATCGCATTTGTCGAGTTCTATGCGCGGTATCTCTTTCTAGGCAAACAAAGAATATTGAATAAGAACTGTTATGCTATCGGAGCTATATCAAGTTATAGTCCGATTCGGACCATAAATGAATGCTGAATATTGTAGAAGTCATTGTATAATATTTCAGTTCATTCGGATAAGAATTGCGCCTTGTAGGGGCTCAAGAAGCAAAATCGGGGGATAGGTTTATATGGGAGCTGTATCAAGCTATTGATCGATTCAGACCATATTAAACATGTCATGAGAGAAGCCGTTGTACAAAATTTCTGCCAAATCGGATCGAATTGCGCTCTCTAGAAGCTCAAGAAGTCAAGGTCTAAGATCAGTTTATATTACAGCTATACCAGATTATGAACGGATTTGAATCATACTTAGCACAGTTGTAGGTGAGTGATATCAAGTGATACCAAAACACCATGTGCAAATTTTCAGTCAAATCGGACGAGAATTACGCTCTTTAGAGGTTCAAGAAGTCAAGACCCAAGATCGGTTTATATGGCAGCTATATTTAAACATGGACCGATTTGACCCATTTGCAATCTCAACCGACCTACACTATTGGGAAGTATTTGTGCCAAATTCCAAGTGTTTAGCTTTACTCCTTCGAAAAATTTCAGCCAAATCTGACAAAACTTGCGGCTTGTAAGGGACCAAGAAGTCAAATCGGTAGATCGGTTTATGTGGGAGCTATCACAGGTTATAGACCGATTTTGACCGTACTTAGCTCAGATATTGGAAGTAATATCGGAAACATCCTAATTTGTTTTCCATGCCACGCCCCTAAGTTGGTTCATGTCGGGTATTGTATCCCCACCTAAGTGCCGATATTTGTTAGACACGAAAGCCGGGCAATGACAAAGAAAATGCTCCAAAGTCTCATCATCTTCCCCGCATGCCCTACACATGCTATCCCTTGCCGCACCGATTTTACATAAGTGAGCTGGTAGCCCTGTGTGTCCCATTATGATACCAATAGCAAAACTGACCTCCTTCTTACTTCTTTTCAGTAATAGCCTCGTTATCTCATGGAGTTTCGCCGTTCTACCGACCGTTCCACAGAGTTGCATGCGCATTCATCGTCCACGCTCTTAACTCGGACTGCGTTGACCCGAAAGGCTTCGGGTTAACCAAGTTTATTGACGGCAGTCCTCTGGCCTTCACCGCCAAATCGTCTGCCATTTCATACCCTCTTACTCCGTTAAGGCCCGGCACCCAAACGATGCTGATTTTGTCTACCTCAGGGAAGGCGTTAATCTCCTTCTTACACTGCAAGACTGTTCGTGACTTTACCGTCCTGATTGTTATTGCCCTTATGGCAATTTTACTGTCGGTAAAGAAGTTTACACTCGAAGTCCTCGCTATAGCACCACACCACTTCACGCATTCTGTGATCGCCCGAATCTCCGCCTGTAGGACCGTATCATGTCCCTGGGTTCTCAATGTAGACCCACAGGCCCACTCTGTCCTCTAGCTTTGATCCATCCCTGTAATATGATCTTCCAGATGGCAGTACTAGGATTCTGTCAATCCAAGACTGTGCCGCTGGCAGCAGTGCCTCGCACTCGATCTCAAGGTTCATCTCAGGTATCCGATAGGAAACCTCTTCCCTTCCTTCCAGGTTTCGCATCGTCGCCTCTATTATACCACGATGGAATGAGCTGCTCCCATCCTCAATCCATTCTCCCATCGTCTAAAGTCTCATCCGACCCATTGTATGTCAATGGGTCGGATATATAGAATAGTTTCCAGTGTCCGTGGTGGACGAGGTCCTCATCGTGCCGCCTATGCCAAGACAACATGAACCTGGTGTATGTTGTTGTTGTGTTGTACTTTTTCTCCATATCAGTCTACACAAAACTACTGAGGTGTATGTAAGTCTTGATATAATCACGCTCCTGTAGAGACAGTAGAATATCCTCGGATTGAGGGCCCATTTCGAGCCTACGGCCCGTCTACATAGTGTCCAACATCTGTGAGCCTTCTCAGTACACTCCTGAATGTGACACTTCCAATTCAGTTTCCTGTCCAAGATCACTTAGGTGTGATCTTGACCTAGTCAGATATAGAAATCGTCTTATTTAGTAAACGTGATGCGTTAAATTGGCCCACCTGCGTCTTCTCCGTGAACAGGCATATTTTAGTCTTCTCTGGGTTAACATTGAGGCCTCTGGGTATAGCCCAGTCATGTGCCATATGCAAGACCCTTTCAACTGGTTCGGATCCTTACCCCTTAGAAGTATTATAACATCGTCTGCGTAGTAGACGGGTTCAAATCCCTCCAATGTCAGCATTCGTAATAGGTCATTTATGGTCGTCACCCATAGGAGTGGCGATAAAATGTCCTGCTGTGGTGGGTCTTGTGCCACTTTCTCCCTTATATTTATGCCATGGGACACACAATTCATCCACCTGCTCCTTAGCATATGGTTTATCCAGTCTCTAGGGACCGGGCCCTCCCGGTACTGGTCTAAGGATTGGATCAGTGTGTCGGTGCGCACATTGTTAAAAGCCCCCTCGATGTCAATGCATGCATACCGCCAGTGTGTTGAAGCCCATTCCGCTGATGTTATTGCTTTATAAGAATGTCATAAATGACCTAAAAATAGCTGTAATAAGGTCACTATGGCACCCCTTAGCAGTAACAATGAGTACAAAGAATTTTATTATAATTTTTTTCTTTAATTTAATTCTGTTTGTTTGCTTGTTAAATAGCCCTAAGAAAATCTCTTTCACTTTATATCTGACAGTCAGGTAGTCAGTTGTGTGAAATGTTTAATGTATTCCATCAAAGTACGACCTGTTTATTAAATTACACAAAATGTTTATCATTTGCTTAGTAACTTGTCAGGGTTTCTTAGCCAAGCCAGCAGTTGTGGGCTACAAAGGAAAATCTACTTTGTCATATTTTTGGCTTTGGATAAGCAACTTGAGATGGTGGAAAGAGGTTTGCTAGTTGTTATTAATGTTATTTTCTAGCCAATTTAATAAATATATCTGTCTGTCTGTCTGTCTGTCGGTCTCTTTGTCTGTCCTAACATTTGAATTTGCCTTTCGTATGGCTAATTTTGCGTGGCTTACTCATCGTAGACGACAGATACATGAGCAATTAAACACTTTCGCTCGTTAAGATCAAGAGTTTTAGATTAAACAAGCCTCTAACTCGCACTCACAATCGCAATCACTCGCACTTTAGCCTCTAGCGCATAGTTTTCGTTTTGCATAAATATTTCTGTGTTTTTTTCTTCTTTTATTTAATTTGGACATTTTTATCATGTCTTCTGCTGGATTTGTGCTTGACTAGATTTCGATTACAAGTGAAAACCTGCTATAATTGACCGCCAAGATTTAACATCAAATGAAGATACATTTGTAGTACAAGTATATTAAATGATTACCTGTTTTCCCTCTCCATGTTGAGTGGCCATGGATTTAGAAATTTCTGAAATTGAAAACATGAAACATGTTGAAATGTTAGCCATCAACTAAAAAAATAAAAAAATTTATGTTTTTATTGAAAGCGATTAACTGAAAATGTAATCTAGTAATTTTGGGCATTAAATATCATGTAATTTGATTGAAGCTAAACAAGAGTTATTCACAAAAGTTAACATAAAAGATTTGTTGTAATAAAAACTAGAAAATTATAAAAAAAGAAAAGTAATATAAAATGAAAACATATATATTTTTTTTTTATTTTAAGGCACATTACGAATATTTGCTGGAAAAAATTTTTTTGCCATAAAAAACGAATACTGATAAACTTAGTGAATACAACTAAATAGAATTTCGAATAAGGACTTGGAAACTTTTTTTTTAAATAAAACGCAAAAGATTTGAGATATTTCAAAAACTTTATTATCGGCTCGAAGTACAATCCAAGCATTAATGAATGGAACTCTATTTCGTTCATATGGACAACGAGCCCAAATTTTCATCTGACTACATGTTGGACGCAATTTTCGTTGACTCGGCCACACATTTCAGCCAAAACGGTCGTTATTTCATGTTAAATTTGGCACTGGGCTCTTCCAATATCGTCGGCCTATTTGGCATAGACTTGACGCAGTCCCTTGGAAAATAGTTTAGAGACATCAAATCGCACTAACGAGGTGGCCAATCGAATGGGTCATTTCTCGAGACTACACACTGACCAAACGTACTCTTCAATAAATCGATTGTAATGTGTGCTGTGTGATACCGCCCTGTTAAAACCCTGTTATCTTTCAGGACAATATCTTCCAATTCAGGCCAAAAAAATTCAGTGATCATCCTGCGTTAGCGCTGTCTATTCACGGAAACGTGACGATTGTCATCGTCGATGAAGAAGTATTGCCCAATGACGCTGCCGGCATGCAAACTTCACCAAATAGTTATCTTTTGTGGATGAAGTGTTGATTCGTAAAGCACATTCACCTCACCAAATACGCCTTTTTTGTTTATTGACTAACCCATTGAGCCAAAAATGAGTTTCGTCAAAGTTGGGATTAACGCGGTTACCGATTGCGAATTTCGGTAATAAGCTTTTATGGTTTGCAGACATTGCACAATGGGATAAAATCGAAAAATATAGAAAAACCAATGCCACTTTGGCGTATGGAGATAACTCTTTGAAATTTTAAATGGTTAGAGCTGAGGTGTAAAATTTCAAGGTCCTCGGTTTGGATAAATTGTTCGAGCTACAAAATTTTTAATAGTTGTCCGATTTCCAAAATACGTAAAGAAAACAAGTAAATACGTGCAAAGTCGGCCGTGCCGAATCTTTGGTACCCACTACCACGGATTTCGCTAAAAATTTAAGTTAACTCAGTTCATATTTGAATTATTTTACAACAATCAAAACGATGCCGGGCAAAGAGCTTGTTTTACCTATAACGAAGTGCCGGGCAAAAAATTTGACAAATGCGATCCATGATGGAGGGCATATAAGATTCGGTCCTGTCCAACTTTGCACGATTTTACTTGTTATACCCACCACCAAAGGATGGGGGTATACTAATCTAGTCATTCCGTTTGTAACACCTGGAAATATTGATCTGAGACCTCATAAAGTATATATATTCTGGATCTCCTCGACGTTCTGATTCGATCTAGCCATGTCCATCCATCCGACGGTCAAAATCACGATATCGGTCGAACGCTTGAAGCTAGCCGCTTGAAATTTTGCACAGATACTTCTAATTGATGTTGGTCATTGGGGATTGGAAATAGGCTATGTTGGTTAAGATTTAGATATAGCTGCCATATAAACCGATCTTGGGTCTTGACTTCTTGAGCCTTTAGAGGGCGCAATTATTATCCGATTGGAATGCATTTTTGCACGACGTGTTTTGTTATGATATCCAACAACTGTGCCAAGTATGGTTCAAATCGGTTCATAACCTGATATAGCTGTCATATAAACCGATCTGGGGACTTGACTTCTTGAGCTTCTAGAGGGCGCAATTTCTATCCGATTTGGCTGAAATTTTACATGACGTATTTTATTATGACTTTCAATAACTGTGTCAAATGAGGTCCAAATCGGTTCATAAACTGATATAGCTGCCATATAATCCGATCTGGGATCTTGACTTCTTGAGCCTCTAGAGGTCGCAATAATTATCCGATTTGCCTGAAATTTTGTACGACGGATCCTCTCATGACCATTAACATACGTGTTTGTTATGGTATGAATCGGTCTATAGCCTGATACAGCCCTCATATAAATTGATCCCCTATTTTACTTCTTGAGCCCCCAAATAGCGCAATTCTCTCAATCTTCGAATCGGCAGACATTTTACACAGGTCTCCAACATATATTTTTATTGTGGTCCGAACCGGATCATATCTTGATATCGCTGTAATAGCAGAGCAAATCTTTTCGTTTACCCTTTTTTTTGCCTAATAAGAGATGCCGGGAAAAGAACTCGACAAATGCTATCCAAATGCGATTCGGCCCGGCCGAACTTATCACGCTTTTACTAGTTTTTTCTTAGAATTGTGAACATTTTGCGTTCAAACCCAACTTTCTCAAATGGTTGTAGTTAATTACATAGATATGTGAATTCATTGACTTTTCTATGTGTGTCTACATATATTTTGACAAATTAGTGGAACAGAGTTGTATCCTAATTTTTTGTTTTTGGGTATCTGACTATACCTTTTATATGATTCTACCATAATGAAAATGTTGAATTTACTGAATAAATTGACAGTGGTAGTGCGATGATTGACAAATTAAATTTTAAATTAAATTAAATTTTCAAAGTTGTCAAGTCCTTATTGGAATTTTGTTGATCATTTTTTATATTTTTATATTTTTATTTTCAATTTTTCATTTAGCACCAATTTCTTCGTACCCTTTTTCTTTATTTACTAACATTTAAGTCTTATTAAGTATATGTTAGCCCAAAGACTCATTGCGTATTCGACAACGATATACTTGTGATTTTTAGCACACGCAACTGTCAATTGGCATGGCCACACATTTATGGGCTGTAAACCAACGGTGGAAATGGGCACAGCGCCTTTTAGCAGACCGCATGTACGACCCACACACAAGACAGCAAGAAGCCGCATAGAAGACGTTAATTACTTTTAAGTTTAGCGAGTGGTTGTGTTTCCATGTTCTAAGAACCACCAGAGTAATTGACAGATAGCGGTGCGGCCCAAGTCGTCTAAGATTAAAGCTCACCTATATCGATTTTTCTGTATTTTGATTGTTAAGCCAAAGCCACGCTTGACGGCTGAATAACTAAAATGATTGGCATTTTTAGCATGTGTCAGCCACACATACGTATATACGTATATATTTAGGCTTAGCGTATAACCACCGGCTTAGCGTATAACCATCTTGTCATATGACTTTGACATTGTACCACCCAGGGCCAAAATTTCTAAATGCAATTAACTGCAAATACACACAGAAGATAGTCATATATTGCTTGAGCTTTATGGTGAGTACACCATGGTGAACTTTCCCATGCCTTACATGCCTCTTAGTCGATTGGAGTTATATTTTGCCGCATTGCTTTAGACAAAGTATCTTTTTAATGTCTTTCTTAAAGCCTTCTTTTCTTTCTGTTGTCGCCTTTATGCTCTGGCATAGCTTTAAGTTTTATGGCAAAAATTTTATGCCGCAAAATATATTCCATACATTGTTGCATGTGTCTTTGAAAGAAGTTTTCAAAATTATCACCAAGGAAAAGTGTCATGAAATTTAGGTTTCAAAAGAAGATATTTGTTGAGCATAAAAACTAATGCAGATAAGTAAAGATCAAACAATTTTTTATGGCTATTTGTGTAAATATACAATCAAATCTTCTTCTTCTTCTTATATATAACAAGTAAGAGCGTGCTAAGTTTGGCCGGGCCGAATCTTATATACCCTCCACCAAGGATCACATCTATCGAGTTCTATGCGTACTATCTCTTTTTAAGCAAATAAAGAATAATGAATATGGACGGAGGAGGAGCTATATCAAGTTATAGTCCGATTCGGGGCTCAAGAAGCAAAATCGGGAGATCGGTTTATATGGGAGCTGTGTCAAGCTATAAATCGACTAAAACCATATTGCACATGTATGTTGAAGGCCATGGCAGAAGCCGTTGAACAAAATCTGTGCCAAATCGGATGAGAATTGGGCTCTATAGAGGCTCAAGAACTCAAGATTCCAGATCGGTTTATATGGCAGTATGGACCGTATGGCCATACCCTGATATGACCGTATGCGAAGTATGGTATGGACCATACTTCGCATAAATGCTGGGAGTGATACCAAAACACCACGTGCAAAATTACAGCCAAATCTGATAGGAATTGCGCCTTCTAAAAGCTCAAGAAGTCAAGACCCAAAATCGGTTTATATGGCAGCTATATCAAGTTATCGACCGATTTGAACCAAAATCGGAAAAGAATTCCGCCTTCTAAAAGCTCAAGATGTTAAGACCCAAGATCGGTTTATATGACAGCTATACCAGGTTATGGATCGATTTGAACCATACTTAGCACAGTTTTTAAAAGTGATATCAAAACACTATGTTCAAATCGGATGAGAATTGCGCCCTCTAGAAGCTCAAGAAGTCAAGATCCAAGATCGGTTTATATGGCAGTTATATCAAAACATGGACCGATTTGGCCCATCCCAACCGACCTACACCAATAAGAAGTATTTGTGCGAAATTTCAAGCGGCTAGCTCTACTTCTTCAACAGATAGCGTGCTTTCGACGGACAGACGGACGGACGGACGTCACAAAGATCAAGAATGTATATACTTTATGGGGTCTTAGAACAGACATGATGAATTAGTATACCCCCCACCCCATCCTATGGTGTAGGGTCTGTTCCGTATAGACTCAAAAACGGCTGAATCGATTTTCTTGAAATTTTCACAGTTGTTGCATAATGATCCCGTGGTGAAAATAGAGTTCTAAATTTTTTGATTTCTGAAGGAGGGGCGGACCCTCCCCCTTACCCTAATATTCAGAAACGTCAGATCTGGTCGGTGTGATTTAAACGAAATTTTGTGTGATCTCTTATAGTAACCTAAAAACAAAATTTTGCTATTCAAATTCCGGATGGGGTACCTAGAGGGGACGCCCCACCCCAAATCCTACGAAATATATATATAGAGACCAATCACAACAATATAGGACTCAAATGAAAGACATTTAAGATTAGAAAACATATCTGATATCAAGTTTTCGGACCAAGTGTTTGGGAGACCACTTCAACTCCCAAAACACCCCTAAATCGGACATATTTACCGACCATGGCAATATGGGACTCAAATAAAAGGTATTTGCGAGTAGAATACGAATTCAACATCCAAATGTGCGAAGAAGTCTCTGGGGTCCACCCCTTCCCCAAAACACCCCCCCAAACAGGACTTATTTATTGACCATAGCAATATGGGGATCAAATAAAAGGTATTTGTGTGTAGAATACAAATGCGATATCCAAATGTGGGACAATGTGTATGGGGGGCCGCCCGTCTCTCAAATCACCTCCCAAAGAGGACAAATTTACGACCATAGCTATATGGGGCTCAAATGAAAGGTCTTTGGGAGTTTAGCACGAATCTGATATCAATATTTGGGAAAAGTGTCTATTGCGCCACCCCACCCTCATAAGACCACACAAAAGGGCGCCTTGGCTGACCATTGCAATATGGGGAGAAAGAGATTTTTAAGAGTGGAACACGAATCTGATATATATTTTCAGGGCCAAGTCACTGAGTGGCCGCGTCATCCCCCATAACAATCCCAAAATAGGACGTATTTGCTCACCTTGACAATTTGGGCCTTAAGAGTGTGGAGTTCGATATTGATAGTTTTTAGGGCCCATACCCCAAAACCGGACTTGCTGACTTTTGCAATAAGAAAACTAATTTGATACCCAATTTTAAGGCCAATGTCAATATGCGGATCAAATAAATGGTATTTTAGAGTAGAGCACAATGCTGATGTATTTTCATGACTAAGTGTTTGGGGTACTACACGCTCCCCAAAACACCCCTTAATCGTACATTTTTACCAACCATGTCAAATGAATGGTTTTGGGGAGTATAGCACGAAATTGATACCCACTTTCGAGACCAACTTTCTAGGGGTCTACCCCTTTCCCAAAACACTCGACAAACAGCAATGATTTACTGATTATCGAAATATCGGGCTCAAATAAAGGTATTTGGGAGTAGAATACGAATGTGATATCCAAATGTGGGACCCCAAATACATGGGGCAACGCCCCTTCCCCAAATTGCACCCAAGAATGAGAACAAATTTAACGACCATAGCAAGATATGGCTCAAATGATATGGCCCGGTTCAGCTAGTGTGTTATAGAGTTGAGTACAGTCGAAATGAAAACAGCAAAATATGGAAAATTTATTTTAATTTTCCGATGTTTTCAATTAATCGAAGTTCATATCCCGTAAATGTGATTTTTTTCAGCACAATTTGTATATCAATTAAGCGATACATTCAATTATCCAACTTCGACTGTATAACCAACCGCATATTGAAGTCAATACACCATTCTATGGTGTATAGTAAAAAAGAATATACTTTGATTTTTTTCTATACCCTACCAATTACTGCAACATGCGTAACAAAAAACTTTATATGGAAATCCGCCTACAAAATTAAAGTTTTTTTTTTGTAACGCACTCTCAATGATTGTCCATTTAATTCATTAAACTTTGTTATGATTGGCCATTATTAAAATTAAAATATACAAAAAGGCCTTTTTGTTCATTTCGCTATCGTAATAGCAATTGTAAATAGGTATATTATTAAATTTTCTGGTCAATAATTTTTTTCGCTCTCTCGCCGCTGCGATAATGACCTCGACAATGATTGGAAAAATAGGTGCGATGAAAAAAGACGTTAACAACAAAAACTAAAAAATATGTAATAATGATAAAGTCTATGTAAACTTGGTTTTTTTGTTGGCCACATTTTGCACTTTCTTCTTCGTTTCTCACTTCCCTCCCCTTTAAAGTTAAACAATACTGTGTTTGGTTTTTTTTCTCTCCTTAGTACTTTCGCTGGCCAATGGGAAAATGTTTACAACTGAACTCGAGCAAAAAATCGCCAACATTTTAATGCGCTCAAAAAAGACCCATTTGTGTTTGTTATTAATTTGATGGAACAGTTGTACCATAAACAATAAAAGAAACGAAGAGGAGGAAAAAAATCTTAACAAGAAGAAAATAAAGTAAAAATTAATTAAAAACTCAACAATTATCAATCAATAATGGCTACTACCCTGAGCAACAATGTGCTTCGGCCATTTGATTAAAGCGGAAATTTCACTGTTATATAACTGTCGTGTTTCGATAAGCGGTCTAGGCGAGGCTAAAGTAATTAAACGCTATTATTAAGTATGGCAGTGGAACAAATTACCGGTAAAAACAAGCTGGAATTTGTGAAACCGATGAAAAGAATAAAGAAACAACTTTTTGAGGTTTGTCAAAAGTTTCTTCAAAATTTGATAGTCATAGGAAATGACTATCAAATAAGTTCTAGGGTGTTTAGCTTATAGTAACCTCATTAGATACAGATTACGTTCCTCCGCTGAACACATGATGAATTGGAATAAGCTTTGGAACCATTTAAACAGAAATATCTCTGTGAATGACTTATTATATCAATGTCATTTACAGATCCAGTGAGCAATAAAAGCCTTCAACAACTCGGGTAACGCAAGCCTTTAAAGGAAGACTTGCGGAAAATTCTTACTTAATGCGAAAGGCCCGAAAAATTGGACTGGAAAAATGCGAGTGCTTAACTTTCCATCCTAAATCGGTAGGTCGGTCTATATGGCAGCTACATTTATCTTCGAGTTTTAGGGTGCCTAGGTTTCGTTTTAGGTTGAATGGGTAGCCCTCCCCCAATGGTGAATTCACTCGGAGGCCAGTCCAGCCAATTGTGACAGACTGGTAAGAAAAAAAAAAAAAAAACAGGAAGACTAGGTGAAAAATATGATGAAGAAATACCCTGACCAATTCTTCGACCCTGAGGGGAGATAGGGACATGACGAGATATGAACCAGTAGGTTAGGTTAGGTTGAAAAGAGGGTGCAGATATTAATCCGCCCCATACCACTATGGAAATACATCTAAGCCAGCAATCGGCTTGTTGTGCGCTTTAAAAACTATAAAGTAACCTCTAAGAAGAAAATTTTAAGTTAGGAATTCCTTGCTACTTACAAAATCCTTAATTGTTTTCAATACCACTCCCCTAAGTTGGTTCATGTCTGGTATTGTGTCTCCACCTAAGTGCCAGCGTCTGTTAGACGCGAAAGCCTGGCAATGAAAAATGAAATGCTCCAACATCTCCTCATCTTCCCCGTATGCCCTACACCTCTTATCACTTGCCACACCGATTTTATATAAGTGAGCTCGTAGTCCTATGTGTGCCAATAAGAAATGGCACAAGTAAGAAAAAGCAAAAGTCGGACGTAGCCGACTATATAATATCCTACAACTACCCTCCAATTATAAATTCCGGCAATAGATATATGTATGTGAGAGCTATATCAAAGTCTGAAACGACTTTTTTCAAAAAAATCGTTTGAAAATTGTTGATACTATGGCCACATAAGTGCAAATCCGGCGATAAATATATATGGGAGCTATATCTAAATCTGAACCGATTTTGATGAAATCTTGCAGATATGTTAGGATCAGCAACAAAACAATCGATGCCAAATTTTGTGCAGATCGGTTGAAAATTGTAGTAACTACGGCCATTTAAGTGCAAATCGGGGATACATATACCTCGGAGCTATATCTAAATCTGAACCGATTTTTACTCAAATAAATAGCGTTCGTCCCTGAGCTAAAAGAGTGTGCAAAATTTCGTGACGGTTGGACAACAAATACGGCTTGTACTTTGATTACAAAAATACATGGACTCACAGACGGACGGACGGGCATGACTAAATCGAATCAGCAAGTGATTCTGAGTCGATTGGTATACTTATCAATGGGTCTAGCTTTTCTCCTACAAGGAGTTGCAAACACAGTGGTGGTGTATAGGGTGTAACAAGTAAGATCGTGCTAAGTTCGGCCGGGCCGTTCTCAAATTCTCTGCGCGGTATCCCTTTCTAGGCACATAAAGAATAATGAATTAGAACTGTTATACTATTGGAGCTATATCCAGTTGTAGTGCGATTCGGACTATAAATGAATTGAATGCTGAACATTGTAGAAGTTATTGTGTAATATTTCAGTGAATTCGGACAAGAATTGCGCATGAGGTGTTTTGTTATGTTTCCAATAACTGTGCTAAGTATGCCGCAAATCGGTATATAACCTGATATAGCTGTCATATAAACCGATCTGGGATATTGACTTCTTGAACCTCTAGAGGACGCAATTCTCATCCGATTTGGAAGAAATTTTGTACAACGGCTTCTCTCATGACCTTTAACATACGTGTCAAATATGGTCTGAATTAATCAATAGCTTGATACAGCTCCCATATAAACCTATCTCCCGATTTTGCTTCTTGAACCCATACAAGGCGCAATTCTTATCCGAATGAACTGAAATATTACACAATGACTTCTACAATGTTCAGCATTCGATTCATTTATGGACCGAATCGGACTATAACAGTTCTTTGATTGCCTTAAAAGAGATATCGCGCATAGAACTCGACAAATGCGATCCATCGTGGAGGGTTTATGATGCTATTGGTGCCATTATGGAATAACATAAATCAAAATGTCCTATTTTGCACCATTTATTACACAAAGGTAAGAATGTTCCTTTGTTTTTCAAGTCGAGCTTAATGACCAAGCGAATGCAACATCCAAAGGAGAGATTGTTAAATGAGTCTTGAAGAAAAGAAATTGCCAGTTCCTCAGACAAGGCAGGACACATGTCACCCCACTGGTGAGTGCGTTTTGATAATTGGGTTTCGCTATCTCATCGGCACCATCGTGAACTATGTCCGTCCGTCTGATCGGCCTACTGTTCACAGCCTGTTGTTCGTAGTACTTATAGTTGAGATCATAAGCACAAATGCTATGTGAAATCTCAACTACTACTACCAGACTGTTCGCTGCAAGCTTTTTCACTGACCAATATCTCTTTAAACAAACTCTCCTGTATGGTCTTTGCATTCATTTTATACCCTTGTCAACGTGGCAAGCTCCGCCTGCCAACGACAACATGACCACCACACATGTGGTGGATTTTGTTTTGGAGACGAGCTTTTCGTCTTCCATTTAGACCAGTATCTGTACCTTTCGACGTTCCCTGGTTCGCAATAAATGCGCCTGTTGTGGGCTTAATACTCTAATCTGTAGATCGGACTAAATTGCAGTTATATCTAAATATTTTCTGATATGGACAATATTGTGGTCAGATATCAAGGTGTCTAGTATAACTCACTGATCTAAATTTCAGAGCAATAAATCGGTCTGTTATGGGCTTAAGACCCTAAATCTGGAGATCAGTCTATGTGACAGCTATGTCCAAATAGGCCCAACTTAAACCATAGTTGGCAATGATGTCAAAGCGCTTAGAACAAGTGGTATCAGGTAAAAAATGCGCCTTTAATGGGCTTAAGACCCTGAATCGATAAATCAATCTACAGTATATGACAGTTATATCGGTCTATATGGCAGCAGCGGAATACCATACCAAAATCGATCGTATTCCGTTCGGAGGAGACCTGGGATAACTCATGCTTCCAAAGTTCAGCTAAATCGAGCAGTAAATGCAGCTTTTATTGGCTTAAGGCCCTAATCGTCAGATCGGTCTATATGGCAGCTATATCTAAATGCAATCCGATATGGTACTTTCAAGAACTTCGCCTGCGTATGAAATAAATACGTGTCTGTGCCAAATTTCCGTTTAATAAAAAAAATTTAAAGGCCTTAGCATGATTTCGATTGTCATTTTTACCAATGCCGGGTTGAGGGTTCGATTCCCACCAGAGGCCTGGTGTGTCGCTTCTTCGGTATCACAATGGACTGATATAGTCTAAGTGAGCCTGATTAGAAAATAGACTACCACTCACAACCTAACACAACATATAGGGTCGGAAATTGATATTTCGATGTTTTGCAAACGGAATGACAATCTTCGGTGGGAGGTCAAAAGTCTCGTAAAAATATGAAATTTTATTAGAAAATTAAGTCTAAATTTGAATTTGTGTTTTCATTGTGAATTGTGATAAACATTGTTCTAGATTTGTTTTTTACATTTAAATTTCATACAAAATGTCATCTCTTCTTTTCCCTTATGTTAATACTGATTTCCACATCCCACACTTATTTTCTTTGATAATGAGTTACTCGAAAAAATACCCATATGGATGCTGTGATGGAGAGACTGACGGACGGACATGGGAGTCGTGCTGTTTAAACTGTGCTTTATTTTGATTTCATAGTTTTTCTTTGCTTGTTAATTTTTGTTGTTTTTTTTTCGTTGGGGAGTTTCTAAAATTTCTTTGCATCGCTTTGTTGATTTGGCTCTGTGGTGCGGTTTTAGTGTTTGTCCTCTGTTTAGTGCTTCTTTGGCTCTCTTTTGACTGAAACTCCAAAAAACCATGATTGTCTTTTGACGACAGCGTTTTTAGGTATTTATGCTTCATGCATGACAGTTTTACAAACAAGTGTGGTGTGCCGCATTACATTGGGAGCGCGGTAGACAGAGTCTACGAGGTCAATAGAAGAGGGCCATGAAGACAGAGGCCTAGTATAAAGTCTTATACAATCAAAAGAAAATAAATAAATATTAAAAGCTGTATGTAAATGTGAAGGGTTCTTTTGCTGAATGTAAGAGACTATCCATCACGACTAAATATCCACATCATCCATATCAGATTTGCTCAACCCCTTGTTAAGTAATCTAACTTAACCTAAATTTAAATTTGTTTTCACATTAATGTTCGTTTTTCGGCATTAAATCGCTTAGTTGGTACGGGGCCAATCTCTACTTCTATCTTCATCTCGGTTTCTCTCTCGCGTAGTCTACTTTTTTAGGTGTTTAGCCAGCGAAGAAGTATCAAAGTTCTTGAAATTGGCTCTTATCACAACATGCTTGCTTCAACTTATTCCTTTCCAAAGCTTAACATAGTGATCTCAGTAGTTTTCCCCTTCTCTATCTCTATCTCCCTTATCACCCTATCTGTCTTTTAGTGCAATAATGTCTTTTCGGCATATAATTTTTCTCTCTCTCTCCCACACTTGTTTGAGGTCTACTTTTAATCCCATTTTAGGAAATTCATCATCCCTTTCATTAAGAGCTGGAGTGTCTACCACTTGGACTGACATTCATATAACTTGTGGGCCTTGTTTAGAAGCCGTTTATTATTTTCCTTCTATCGGACGTTGGAGGAAAATTGCAAATTTTGCCCATTAACATTGCACTTAAGGAACAGGGGCAAAATTCTCACATATCAATGCGTGCAGTCCGATTCGAGTTTAAGCTCAATGATAAGGGGCCTCCTCCTTATAGCAGTGTCCGAACGGCGTGCCGCAGTGCGACACTTCTTTGGAGAGAAGTTTTACATGGCATAGTACCTCACAAATGTTGCCAGCATTAGGAGGGGAAAACCACCGCTGAACATTTTTCTGATGGTCTCGTCAGGATTCGAACCCAGGCGTTCAGCGTCATAGATGGACATGCTAACCCCTGCGCTACGGTGGCCGGACGTTGGAGTGTCAGGCATATTTCATCTATACTTTATAGTTTCTTCTACCCTTATGACGGGTTTTTCCACCATTTCTTGCTCAGCTCTTTTAATGAGAGCTGAAAGACTTATTTAAGGCTGTATTCTACAGAGCTGGTGCCCCAAAGGCCCCTTTACCCCGCATTGCAGCCCTAAAACCTGTGGATTTTGGAGTCTTTTACCTGTATGTGGTTGCCCAGGTTTATCAGGGCTTTTCATGTCCGCTGTTGCTTAAGAATCTCGACAATGAGTATGAATGAATGATTAAATAAATGAGAGAAGCAGCATGGTGGGGAGAGAGAGAGGGAGATAGGGAGACAAGGAAACAAAACAACAGAACATGATAATATTTTGATGTCTTCTTCTACTGCTTTGTACTGTCAACGAGATTTGTTGTAGGTTTGTTGGTCTTTGCTGTTCTGCTGCTGTGGGACTGGCAGTCATGGGCGCTGTACTAAGAGGAACATGTTTTTGTCGTCTCTAAGTTATGACAACCAACAAAAAACCGCTACGTTGAGGTAACAAATACCGCTATGAATTACAAAAATAACAACAAAATCTTCTAACAGTAAAGCAACAACGCCACAACACAACGTTGATGACGAGGAAAAGAGAACAAAACAGAGACAACGAAATGAATAAAAGATAGCACCGAAACAATTAGCCATACAAAATGTTAACCCTTTAATGGCTGTTGTTGAGACGTGCGATTTATGGATACCGATTAAGAGAGACTAACGGTAAATACGTTGGTTGGTGCCGACTTCAAATGGTGCATGTTGGTTGCAGGGCAACAATATATGGGATAACTCACACAGCCAGATAGATCTCTTTGAGACAAAGATAACGATAATGAAACACACACACACACACAAACAAGACAGAGAACAGCACATCTTCTTAAGACTTACAAATGGGATGTTATTATGTTGAGGCAGGTGTAACTAAAGGTTATTTGTGGCCAAAATAGTTAGTTAACAGGGGCGGAAATGATTATGAATTAGATAACAATGGGATAACAACATATAGAAAAATTTTCCCTTAAATAAAAATGGTGTAAACGGTAATTTTGATATATTTCATGAAAATCAATTGGTGATGAAAAGCTTGCTGAAGGTGTCAACTGTTTGTTGAACAGAGATCTTAGCCTTTTGTTATTAGGTGCAACCGTTGTATGATTAAGTGATGTGATTAAGGCATACATACTTGAAATTCAGTGTGTAGTTGACATACGAAAAATCGGTTGGTTTTATTAGTAGTGTGGAGCGGTAAATTTAAAACGAATCTAGAACGCTGCAAGCGTACACTCTGTTATAACAGAGTGTAAGGGCAGTGGCTCAGATGCTTGTATAGCTGACAATAGCTTATTTCTAACATTTCGGTAGGATGAAAAGTTATGTCATGACTGAAACGCCTTATGGACGTGGAGAGATCGTAGGGTGAGCAGTAGGCCATTGTATATAAGACACCGGTCAATACTATCGGCCACCATAGCGCAGAGGCTACCATGTCCGCCTATGACGCTGAACGCCTGGGTTCGAATTCTGGCGAGACCATCAGAAAATATTTCAGTGGTGGTTTTCCATCCTAATGCTGGCAACATTTGTGAGGTACTATGCCATGTAAAACTCCTCTCCAAAGAGGTGTCGCACTGCGGCATGCCGTTCGTACTCGGCTATAAAAAGGAGCTTAAACTTGAATCGGACTGCACTCATTGATATGTGAGAAGATTTCCCCTGTTCCTTAGTTGAATATTCATGTGCAAAATTTGCATTTTACTTATGAGTTTGGAATCTAATCTAAGCGTTAGTCTAGCTGCGATTTTTTTGCAGATGTATATTTTAATGTTGATGACTCTCCACGCTTCAGTAGGCCATCTACTTTGGACATTTTGGTTCTTGAATATATGGGCTTTCCAAATAATACACTCTTATCTCTTCAGGTCCTAGAGATTTATTCAAAAACTTAGAATTTGGGTTCAAGAATGCCATTCATGGCGAAAACGCAAGATCCTCTCTATTTCTGAAACAAATTTAATGTATCCTGACAGATTATTGAAATTCCTGTATCATATTTCGAGCAAAGCAAATGTGTTCAAAATGTAATAAGTACGGAAAAATTACAACAATTATCCAAAATCTGATGGGAGCTAAAACCTGAACCGATTTCGACCAAACTTTATGGATATTATGGAATTCGTCGAAGAAAGCGTTATACAAAAATTTGGGAAGATCAATAAATGCGCTTGCAGTGGGTCTATGAGTGAAAATCGGGCGATATATATGTATCTGAACAGATTTCTATGAAATTCACCAGTAATATTGAGAGTCATAAGAAAATCCTTCCTTTCAAATTTCGAGAGAATCGGTTGACAAATGACTATTTTATTGCGGTATTACTCCAAATCGGACGAAAATATATATGGGAGCTATATCCAAATCAGAACCGATTTTTATCAAATTCACCAGTAATATTAAGAGTCAGAAGAAAATCCTTCCCAACAAATTTCAAGAGAATCGGTCAACAAATGACCATTTTATTGTTGTATTACTGGAATTGGACGAACATATATATGGGAGCTATATCCAAATCTAAACCGATATCTATGACATTCACCAGTAATTTCGAGAGTCATAAGAAAATCCTTCCTGCCAAATTTCGAGGGAATTGGTTAATAAATGACTATTTTATTGTATTATTACTGCAAATCGGACGAACATATATATAGAAGCTATATCCAAATCTTAACCGATTTTTCCCAATTTCAATAGGCTTCGTCTCTAGGCCGAAAAACATACCTATACCAAATTTGAAGACGATCGGATGAAAATTGCGACCTGTAGTTTGTACACAAACTAAATCGAATCAGAAAGAGAATCTGAGTCGATCGGTATACTTATCAATGGGTCTATCTCTCTTCCTTTTAGGTGTTACAAACTAATTCACTAAGTTAGAATACCCTGTACCACAGTAGTGGTGTAGGGTATGAAAAACCATTTAGACCAATCTTCCGACAAATCTTTTAAACCCTCCACCATAGAATGGAGGTATACTAACTTCGGCATTCCGTTTGAAACACATCGAAGTATTGATCTATTACCCCATCAAGGGTATATATTCTTGATCCCAAGTCAAGTCGATCAATCCAAGTCAGCCTGTATGTCCGTTTTTCTGTCTGTCTGTTGAGAGCACGCAAACTTTTGAAGGGGTCAAGCTTGGCGCTTGGAATTTTGCACAAATACGATTGGTGAAGGTCGGTTAGGATTGTTCATATAAACCTATCTCTCGATTGTACTTCTTGGTTGAAACGTTGCATAATAACTTCTCCTATGACCTCCACTTACGGCCAAGTACAACGTAATTAGGTCTAAAACTTGATATAACTCCCTTATAAGCCGATCCGGACACAATCTTGTCTGATTTGACTGAAATTTAGCACAACGACTTCTCCTAAGAACTTCAAAATGCGTGTCATATATGGACTGAATAGATTTATAATAATTCTAATCCGATTTGGCTTAAATTTTGCACAATGACCACGCTATGGTCTCCAAAATCCAAACCAAGATGCACCGAATCGGTCGAATATTATAAAGAGATAACGGGCAAAAAAACGTGACAAATGTGAGTCGTGGTGGAGTGTATATAAGATTCGGCCTGGCCGAACTTACTGCGATTTTCCTTGTTTTTACCAAGTTTTGAGATGTCCTCTCCACTTGATCTCTTATTTGAACTTTTGGCCTTCTTCTTATGCGTGATGCGTCACCATTTACACATTAAAATGATTTAATACCTGGAAGATTAACATTCATTCCGACAACATGAATATAATCGGTGTATTTTGGTACACTTAACTATGACGAAGTCACCGTCTATTCGGATTGATCCAAAAATTTAAAAATCAATACTTCTCTCGAATATTGTAGAAGACGTTAATTTTCCGTTTTCCGAATTTCTATTTTGACTCCACGCATGTCTCATTCACGTACCACTATAAATTAAGCAAATCAATTGTAGTACTCAGCACTTTTACCAAGTACAACCGCTTAAATTCAATAACAGTGTTAGCTAAACCATTGGTTGTTCGTTCAATCCGATATAAGAAGTCATCAACATATAACCCACATATGTTTAATAACAATGAAAAATCATATGAATTGCTGCATTAACAATTCCAATTGCAAACCATTATACTGAAAAAAAGAAACCCACCCAGACAATAACCCAAAAAAATGGAAAAGACGCTTACAATGGGATTCTTTTGAATAAGTCACAATGCACATATGCTCAAAAGTGTAATCGACCCTATTTTTATGGTAAGAGCAAGTTTATGATGCGCCGCCCATTAATAAAGAATTTTTATGCATTTCTACGTGCCGCAGATTTGTTGAGCTTAATTGTGATTCAAAGCCAGCTTGTCCCACATATTTTTTTGGGGTTCCCCATAAAAATTTGTAATTTTTATTTCTTTTTTTTTCGCTTCCCCCATGATGTTCTTTAGGCGGCTGTTGTTGCAGAGGGTGGCAGGTGTACGAGTATTTTGTACATTCGTAGCTAATAACAATAATGATGTTAATGACATTACACTATACTCTAACTTAGAATGCGCTATTCTCTGTCTCGGTTTTTTTCTTTTGCCATGTGGAAATAAAAAGGGAGCGCGCAGTGGTTGTTGAAGTAAAATGGAAAATTTCGTTTATCGCAGAACGACGAGTGCATGGATGCATGCAAGCATGCTGTTGCTGCACACACACACACACACAATCACACACCGCATGTGATAGAAAATACAATTTTCCACATTAGTAATAATTTTCTTCTTTTTCGTGTTAGCTTTGCTTTTTTATTTGCTCTGCCGCTTGGCTGATTCGTTGGCTGCACCACCACCACCACACCACTGCCACCATCTCGACCACATACATCCATCCATGTTATAAAACAATTTGGTTCTGTTCTATTAAGCCATAACATCAGAGCCATATAAACTTATGGATTGTTATGTTTTCTGTGTATTAGGGTGCCATGTCTCAGTGTTGTAATCGTATTAACGACCTTAAGTTTTATTACTGCAGAATCATTAAAAAAAGACTGTAACACATTTTTGTATTCTTTTTTTTCTTTGTAGGTAAGGAACCGCACGAATTGAAGCCTATTGGTAATTCATTGCAAGGAAGTTTAGAATTGGTCATAATTCAAAGATGTTGTAGTGCAGTAAGTTGAAAATCTAACCTAAAGACTCCGATTCATATTTATATTAATACTACTCATATACTGATATGACCGATTTTTATACCCTTCACCATAGGATGGAGGTATGCTAATTTCGTCATTCTGATTGTAACTCATCGAAATATTCGTCTCAGACCCCATAAAGTATATATACTCTTGATCGTGATGACATTTTAAGTCGATCTAGCCATGTCCGTCCGTCTGTCCGTTCGTCCGTCCGTCTGTCTGTCGAAAGCACGCTAACTTTCGAAGGAGTAAAGCTAGCCGCTTGAAATTTTGCACAAATACTTCCTCTAATTGTAGGTCGGTTGGGGATAGTAAATGGGCCATATCGGTCCATGTTTTGATATAGCTGTCATATAAACCGATCTGGCGTCTTGACTTCTTGAGGCTCTAGAGATCGCAATTCCTACGATTTGGCTGAAATTTTCACGACGTGTTTCGTAATGACTTCCAACAACTGTGCCAAGTATGGCTCAAATCGGTCCATAACCTGATGTAGTTGCCATATAAACCGATCTTGAATCTAGACTTCTTGATTCGCTAGAGGATGCACTTCTTATCCGATTTGGCTCAAATTTAGCATGAGGTGTTTTGTTACAATTTTCAACAACTGTGCAAAGTATGATTCAAATCGGTTCATAACTTGATATTGCTGCTATATAATGTGATCTGGGATCTTGACTTAAGTTCAAAAATTGGCTATATCGAATTATATCTTGACCATTCTGCCGATTTAAGGTCTTAGGACCATTAAATCCACATTTATAACCCGATTTCGCAAAAATGTGGCACAAGAATTATGATGGGTCCTTCGGTATTCGTAACCACCAATGTCCAGATCAGTCTTATTTGGATATGGCTGTGATTTATACTCTCGACATTGATTTCGAATATCGTTTAGAATGCGCAATATCTTGATATAGCCCCCATATAAACCGATCTCCCGAATTAAGATTTAAGGCGATAGAAGTTTGCCCCAGTTCCTAAGTGGAAAGTTCATTGGCATATTTGCATTTACAGACGCCTTGTTTACTGCTCAATTTCGCTTAAACTTGGCACAGTGAGTTGTTTTAGGATCCTCTATATTTGTTTCGAATATGGTCTAGATCGGACAAAATCTTGATATAGCCACCATATAGACCGATCTCCTGATGAAAGGTCTAAGGCCCAGGAAAACCCCATGTTTTACGCGACTTCCCTGAAATTTGGCACTGTAATCTGTGTTGGGCCCTTCGCCGTCCGTGATGAGTATTGTTCAGATCGGTGTGGATATAGGTGTGTATACACCGATCTCTCGATTTACGGTCTTTCACCCATGAATGGATTATTTTTATACCCATCACCGATGGGTGGGGGTATACTAACCTACTCTTTCCGTTTGCAACACCTCGAAATATTAATCCTCGACTCCATAAAGAATATATTTTGGATTGTCTCGACATTCTCATTGGATCTAGCCATGTAAAGATAACCGCTTGGGCAAATACTTAATATTGATGTACGTCGTTGGGGATTTCAACTGGGCCATATCGGTTCAGATTTAGACATAGCTCCTTTATAAACCGATCCCACGATTTGACTTCTTGAGCCCCTGTAAGTCACAAATTTCATCCGATTTGGTTGAAATTTTGCATATGGTGTTATCTTATGACTTCCAACAACTATGTTAAGTACGGTTCAAGTCGGTCTATAACCTGATATAGCTCCCATATAAACCGACCTCCCAATTTGACTCTTCAGCCCCTGGAAGCCTCAATTTTCATCCGATTTGGCTGATATTTTGCACATAGTATTCTGTTCTGACTCCCAACAACGGATCCAAGTACGGTGCAAATCGGTCTATAGCCTGATATAGCTCCCATATAAACCGATCTCCCGATTTGACTTCTTGAGCCCCTGGTAGCCACAAATTTCATCCGATTTGTCCGAAATTTTGCACATAGTATTCTGTTCTGACTCCCAACAACGGATCCAAGTACGGTGCAAATCGGTCTATAGCCTGATATAGCTCCCATATAAACCGACCTCCCGATTTGACTCTTCAGTCCCTGGAAGCCTCAATTTTCATCCGATTTGGCTGATATTTTGCAATACTATGTGCAAAATATCAGCCAAATCGGATGAAAATTGAGGCTTCCAGGGGCTGAAGAGTCAAATCGGGAGGTCGGTTTATATGGGAGCTATATCAGGCTATAGACCGATTTGTTCTGACTCCCAACAACGGATCCAAGTACGGTGCAAATCGGTCTATAGCCTGATATAGCTCCCATATAAAACGATCTCCCGATTTGACTTCTTGAGCCCCTGGTGGCCACAAATTTCATCCGATTTGGCTGAAATTTTGCACTTAGTATTCTGTTCTGACTCCCAACAACGGATCCAAGTACAGTACAAATCGGTCTATAACCTGATATAGCTCCCATATAAACCGACCTTCCAATTTGACTTCTTGAACCCTTACTAGCCGCAATTTTTTTCCGATTCGGCTGAAATTTTGCATGTGGTGTTCTGTGGCGACTTTCAACAACTGTGCCTAGTGGACTGTGCCTGAGGAGGTGGGTATCCAAAGTTCTGCCTGGCCAAACTTATTGCCTTTTTACATGTTATTGTAAATTGGTTCTTTAACAAGTAAAAAGTCATTTAGTTCTGCCGGGCTAAACTTTGGATACTCACATCTCGGATATATTTATATAACTTACTTTACTTTGATTAGGTATGACAGAACATTTATCCCATTAGCCGAATATTGAATTGCATTCCAAGTGCCTCGATCTCCTGCTCTCCATCTATAATCAAATTTTGAGGTATCTCTCACCACTTGATCTTTTCATTGGGCTCTTGACCATCCATGTTTGCGGGTACCATCGTGATCGCTTTCAAAAGACTTCTTCGTTAGAGCTTCTTAATTCATTCTGACAACATAACTTAGCCAACACAACCGTTGAATTTTGATACGTTTAACTGTTCTAACGACGTCATACAGCTCATGATGTTCGTGATTCAAACGATGACGATACTCTCCATCAATGCAAACTGTTCCATAAATTTCATGAAGAATATTTCTCTCAAACACTCCAAGCACTGTCTCGACTGCTTTCACAAGTATCAATGTATCGGAAAGATATAACAACACGGGTTGTAGAAGTGTCTTGTGTAGAATGTTTTCGCCTGTCGAGAGGTGGCCTTGTTTCTAAACTGCTTACTCAATCCAAAGTAGCATCTGTTTGTCGTTATTATTCTTCGATTTATTTCAAAACTGGTGCCATACAGCGGTGCCTAGGTAGATAAAGTTGCTGACTATCTCAACGTTGTGGTTCCCAACTTTCTTCATTTTCTTTATATGATCGGTTTTACAAGTGGTTTTGGGAGTTGATACTATCCATTTCGTTTAAACTCCTCTTACTGCCAGACCCATTTTCACTGATTTCCTTGGAATTCATTCAAAGGTTGCAGTTACTACTTCCTTTGACCGACACATGATATCAGTGTTGTCGGCATTGCCGACATTAACATCTGCATCTCGTATAATATTCTCCGGCGGGATAGTAAACAGATCACACGAGTTGTCTCCTTGTTTGAAACCTCGTTTGATATTGAATGGTTCGGAGAGATTCTTTCCTATTTTTACTGAGGAAAGTGTATCAGCAAGTGTCATCCTGCACAGTCATTAATTTTGCAGGGATACCAAACTCAGACATGGCTTGAAATACCTTTGAATGTAAAGGGGTATCGAAAGCGGCTTTGTAGTCCACAAAGAGATGGTAGGTATTGATTTGTCCTTCTCAGATCTTTTCTGGGGTTTGGCGCAGTGTGAATATCTTGTCTATGGTGGATTTATCAGGTCTAAAGTCGCACTGATAAGGCCCAATTATCTCATTGACTCTCCCGAGAGTATCTTGTATGCGACGGGCAGTCGTTCTTCTAGCCAGATCGCGCAGACAAGCTGATGCATACGCCTTAACAGCGTGTCGCCTCCGCTCTTAAAGTTCAACTTGGATGTCGCGGCGGCTTGGGTAATCGTTAACCGATCGCCATAATATGCGTTTCAAAAAATACCTTTTGCTTTTTTGGGACACTCTAACGCACACCCTAATGTTGTTAGAATGAATTCAAGCGTATATTTGAATGTAGAAAACTCAGTGATAGAATGATGATGTGAAACGTTTATGGAACTGTTTTGTCTCTCTATATATATTTTTTCGCTTTCGGTACGTTTTCATCCGTACGAGGGTATGCATCTAGAACTTGTACCAGTGTTCCATATAAAGAGATAAAAATTCATACATACACACACACACACAAGATTTGAGAATATGGTATTAACCATGATATTGATTGAACATAACAACATTTATGAGACAAATTTTGCTTGAACACCACACATCAGCAAAGTGATGCTGCAAACGTTGATAATGATGGTCATGATGATGATAATGATGATGATGATAATCAACATCAGCACAACTTCTGTCTGTATGTGAGGGAGGAATATTGGTTAGCCATCTCTGTACTGATGTGTGTGAATGTGTAATGGATACGAGTATGCATTTACACCAGTGAATGCATTTTGCAAATAATGACATTGATAATGATGATGTTCATCGTTGTCGCTTCATGAGATTCAAAGCAGATTCGCCGTTTTGTACGGCAAGTTTGCCATGACTGTCATGAAGGCGGAGGTGATGCCATTCGAGCTGGATCTCAATCTGTCTTTGCTTGGATTGATGATGGACTGTGTGGCTGTGTGCGTGTGTGTGTGGGTTTGTTGTCGCTGACATTTAATAGCATTATTAACGTTACGTTTGTTTTTATGCATTTAATTGAGTAAAATGCCAAGGAAAAACTTCCCCGTTTTTCCTTGGCATTTATTTAAATGTT
Organism: Stomoxys calcitrans; assembly: GCF_963082655.1. Classification (NCBI taxonomy): domain Eukaryota; kingdom Metazoa; phylum Arthropoda; class Insecta; order Diptera; family Muscidae; genus Stomoxys; species Stomoxys calcitrans. The sequence continues at coordinate 197,200,659 of NC_081554.1, read as the reverse complement.
ACAGCAATTACCAAGTTAATATGGAATTTTCCATTTAAGACATAAAGTACATTTCTACCCATGCATACATACGTACAGGCACAACATTAAGAGCTAAGGATAAATGCATGTGCATGAGTAAGGAAATCATTTAATGATATAGATACGTACGTATCGATGCATGCCAATCATCATCTGCAGGCATTTTGATTGTGTTCTCCATGTGCTAGCATTGGTCTAGCATTGCTGCATACTTTGAGGGGGATCAAAAATGATTTATTGGCACAAGAATGACACATTATCAGAAAGTTGCATCCGCCTTTGCAAGACGAGAAAGTCCATGATGAAAGCAAAAGTTTAAGAGCCAGTGGCAACGGCCACACGGCAGGGAGAAGGTATGATATTAATGCAACTACATTGCATATTCAGAGTTCATTTATATCAAAGTAGTTGTCTTCATCGTCTTCCTTCGTCAGTTGTAAGAAATTTGAAAAGGACTTAAGATGTCTTACTATCATTTCCTCCTCCTTATTCATGCTCCATTATGTTCTTGTTAAAATGAAGGCAGGCAAAGCTTAAGGACATTTTAATCCTTAAATAGTCATACTACTTATATCCCATGGGAAAATCTGGTACTTTCATTCTCAAAGGTAATGAAATTCTATTTCAGATACGAATATTGATCCTGATATGGATGAAGAAATATAAGATGAATGGAGAACAGGTAGCTGCACTGATGGGTGTATGAAAAAACTTAAATTGAAGTTTAAAATTTAAAGTTGGAAACTTAAGATGGCAATGCAAGTGTTATATGGATTCAATATTTATTATTGAACATACCGGACAATACAACATACCAAACAATCTCCGCGAATCTCTTAGATGAAGGTTACGATCGCGGAAGATGTCGTCTAAGAGTCTTAGACGATTTCCCCGTCGTGAGGAGTTGTGTCCTCAAGGCGAATCTTCTGGAAGATTGTTTCGCGAATCTTCCATATGAGTTGCTAACGAGTAAGTAAGAATAGTCTTGGAACATCAAGGAATTGCGCAAGAATCGTTTGGACGAGTAATAAATGAGTGTTTTGGAAGATTTATAAATACTCTTCTAGAAGAGATGCACATTACTGGCCTGGACGAATAACAAATAAGTGTTATGGAATATGTATTAGATATCTAAAAATTTTTGTAAAGATTAGTTTGTTCATAGAAAACGTAACAACTGGGAACAACTTATATTACTTGTCATATTCGTCATACTTAGTACCAATCGTCATATTAACTAAGTGAGAATTTTGTTTGTTGTTGTGGAAATTTTCCACTCAAAATAAAGCTTCAAATAACATAATTCAATACAAGATCTAAATGCACCAGGCATGAAAATTAATAAATTGAGTTAATTCAGGAAGAAGTGAAACGGAAGAAGTGTAATTTGTCATAGAAAGAATGTCTGTCATTGCATGAAAATACATGTATTGGGAAAAGTACAGCTAATAAGCAGGGTTGTCGAGATTGGTTAATGTGGTAATTGTATCATAGATGCATTTTCGCTATTAATACGATTCAAATACAACATACCAACGCACGGCCCTTGAAGCCATCACGCCTAATATGGTTGAAAAGTCTTCTAACCAAAGACTAAACGCGTCCCTTAGTGGTTGGTATGTATTGCTGTCTTTGGCTTTCCTTTTCCATCTGCATCTCCAATCATTGAGCTCGATTAACAGAAATTAATTCAGGTAATTTATATGAAAAATCTTGTCGTCGACTATAACGCAATGAGTTGCGTAAGTTGTCCGGGGACCTCGAGACGCTCACGATGTGGTGGGGAACGATGCGGGCTACGAGTTGATCAAGAATGGATCGATAATAAGCGCAGGAGATACGATATACTGTTAAATCTCGTTGTAAACGAAAACTTCATGGATATAAATGTCGTTCTGCTAGTCCATGGCAAATTTTCGTCCATTATTAGAGAGATCATGGAAAGGTAATCGAGGTGCCTTGGTGACGATGAACGGGTTGAGGAAGAACCTGTAGAAGACAGAACTGCTTTTCGATCATTTCTACTTCCATTCTTGGAGGCCAAAGTGGCGCAGAGCTTAGCATGTCCACCTATGACGCCAAACGCTTGGGTTTAAATCCCGGCGTGAACATCTGAAGAATTCATACAATCGGATATTGCCCGGCTACAGACCGTAGGGTTATCTGTTTATATTTCAAGCAAAAGAACAAAAAAACCTTTTTAAAGTTAGGCTGAAAATGTGTTTTTGCTTTGTAAAAGAATTTGACTGGTTTCCTAGACCGCGATTTCGTTTGATACCACCAAACTCATCAGTGGGATTGGCGCAGAGATTAGCTTTTATGGTATGGAATGCAATAGAGGGCGTGCAATATGCGCCCATAGTATGACATACCACACCATAACTGCTAATCTCTTCGACACGGTAGCCCCCAAGAATAAAATAATGACATCTCCTGCTGATGAGTTTGGTGGTACCAAACGAAATGGGCGCATATCACACGCCGACTATGGCATACCATATCAGACCGTAACTGTTAGCATGTCCGCCTATGACGCCAAATGCTTGGGTTCAAGTTCCGGCGTGAACATCAGAACAATTTACAGCGGTGGCATCCCATTATTAATGCGGGCAACATTTGTGAGGTATACTGCCATATTAAAACGTATCTCCCAACTGATGTCGATATGCGGCACGCCGTTCGGACTCGGTATAAAAAGGAGGCCACTTATCATTGCGCTTAAACTTTAATCGACCTTCACTCATTGATATGAGAGAATTATCCCCTGTTCGTTAATGGAATGTTCATTAGGAACTTTGTATTAGTACTTCTAATCTTTCAGGCAGGCGTCTGTATGGCTAATGGAAATAATCAACATCTTGGCGAAGACTTTACCTGAAACTTAAACCTCTTATATTCAAGGGCGGTGAGATCGAAGTGCTTAGACAAGTATTCTTGGTTAAACTCTTATCACATCATAAGTTCTGGACATGACTACGTTTCAGAAAAGTAGAAAAAAGAAATGGTTGTCTCGGTGAGAGATAGTCACATATGTATGAGCCGTTTGTTGAACTAATGACAGTAGTGGATGAAAAAATCGGTGCGAAGTAGGGTGGAAACCCATATACTGCTGCATTGCCAGAACGTCAGTCGGAATAGAACGGACGAACTTCTTGAATTCGCCAAAATATATACAAGTGCCACCAGAGGCCACCGTAGCGCAAAGGTTAGCATGTACGCCTATGACGCTGAACGCCTGGGTTCGAATCCTGGCGAGACCAACAGAAAACATTTTCAGCGGTGGCTTTCCCCACCTAATGCTGGCATCATTTGCGAGGTAATATGCCATGTAAAACTTCTCTTCGAAGAGGTGTCGCACTGCGGTATGCCGTTCGGGCTCGGCTACAAAAATGAGGCCCCTTATCATTGAGCTTAAACTTTAATCGACCTTCACTCATTGATATGAGAGAATTATCCCCTGTTCGTTAATGGAATGTTCATTAGGAACTTTGTATTAGTACTTCTAATCTTTCAGGCAGGCGTCTGTATGGCTAATGGAAATAATCAACATCTTGGCGAAGACTTTACCTGAAACTTAAACCTCTTATATTCAAGGGCGGTGAGATCGAAGTGCTTAGACAAGTATTCTTGGTTAAACTCTTATCACATCATAAGTTCTGGACATGACTACGTTTCAGAAAAGTAGAAAAAAGAAATGGTTGTCTCGGTGAGAGATAGTCACATATGTATGAGCCGTTTGTTGAACTAATGACAGTAGTGGATGAAAAAATCGGTGCGAAGTAGGGTGGAAACCCATATACTGCTGCATTGCCAGAACGTCAGTCGGAATAGAACGGACGAACTTCTTGAATTCGCCAAAATATATACAAGTGCCACCAGAGGCCACCGTAGCGCAGAGGTAAGCATGTCCGCTTATGACGCTAAACGCCTGGGTTCGAATCCTGGCGAGACCATCAAAAAAACTTTTCAGCCGTGGTTTTCCCCTCATAATAATGCTGGCAACATTTGTGAGGTACTATGCCATGTAAAACTTCTCTCCAAAGAGGTGTCGCACTGCGGCACGCCGTTCGGACTCGGCCATAAAAAGGAAGCCCCTTATTATTGAGCTTAAACTTGAATCGGACTGCACTCATTAATATGTGAGAAGTTTGCCCCTGTTCATGGGCAAAATTTGCATTTTTTACCAACAAGTACTCCAACGGGGGACAGCATGGCAATCCGGCATTAAGATTACTTAAGGCACTTTCCCGATTAGCTGCGTTAGCTGAATTCTGAGTTTTCTACCTTGAGATTGGGGGGTATATTAATCTCGTCTTTCCGTTTGTAAAATCTCAAAATATTGTTCTGTATCGGCTGAATTTTTGCATGTAGCATTCTATTCTTCAAAGATCCGAGTATGGCCCAAATTGGTCTATAAATTGATAAAACTCCAACATAAACCTATCTCTGGATTAGATGTCTTGAGCCTCCAGAAGTTGTAATTATTGTCCGATTGGGCTGATATTGTGCAGATAGTCTTTTCTTATCACTTTTAAAGTCCATGGCAAGTACTGTCCAAATCAGTCTAAAACTCCCATACAAACCAATCTCCCGATTAGTCTCTTACGATCCCTAGAAACTGTATTTTTTGCTTAAAGTACAAGCATGTCCTTCAACTAAGTTATTTTAACTAAATTTTGGGCATAATTCATGGTGATGGGTTCCCAAGATTCAGCTGAACTTAGCACACTTTTACTTGTTTTCCCCATGTTGTCATGCCTTAAACTAAGGTCTGAAATAGGACAGACTGGCCTCCGAGTGAAATTAACTTACCCTTATCTAAGTTAATTCAAACGGAAATGGCTCTCTTCATTTTGTTTCAAGTGCTGAGGTCTTTTAGAGTTAATCCTTATTTTTCTTGGAATAATTATTGACGATAATGGCTTGGCTTAAAAAAATACCTCTCCTCTTTTGCATCTATAACAACTGGGGCGTATGCAAAACTGACAATACTCTGAGCTTCTTCAATTACCATAATAAATTAATGGCGGCAATTTTTTATTCGCTGCAATGCAAGTGCATGATGGCCTTAATAACTTCGGTTGCTGGGCAAAAGTTTTGAGTCAAATGACAATCAGAGAATGAGACGCTTTAATGGTAACCTGATTCCAAATGGCAACTGAATGTGCTTCCAACCAGTCCTTCCCTGTACATGCACAAAAAATTCTCTGCATTTAATGCTCTGATTTGCATTTGCATTTGTGTGCCGTTTCGTTTTGTGGAAATTTAACAAAATTATAGGTACTTATAAAGCCACAATTTCTATTTTGTGCATTTGCCGTTGATGTTCGCAGCAAATGACGCTTTCGAGTGCAGTTGGCCACAATGTTTGGTAGATAGGTGGGCTGGTGGGTTAGGCAGCAGGTAGCAGGCGACGTACTCGGAAACCTGGTGGTCGTAAACATACTTGGAAATGTAAGCCCTGAAAATTGTCATCAAAAAGCGTTGCAAATGTGTGTGAATGAGTCTGACTGGCTGGCATTCAGTCATTGTGCCAGTTGGACAGTCAGTCATCTCAGTCTGGCAGTGGAAAAGTGTTGCGGTTCTTTGTTACTCTTATGATTCGCTTAAAAATGCTCGCTGTTTGCCTGTAATACGCCATAGTTTGCCTGCTTTGGTTTGGGGACTTGCTTTTTGTTCCACTAAAGTTTTGTGCTCTGTTAGCATAGGGCTCGACTGCACTTCCAAGCCTTTCCAAGTTTCCCAAATGAGTTGAGAATAGTAATTTGGCATAGAGACAAACCACTATTCGTATTTGTTGGAAAAAAGCTTTAAATTTTAAATAAGATTAAAGGGGCGTAAAAAAAAAGAAACGTACGGCCAGCAAAAGGAAAAGAACTGTAATTTAAACAGAAACGTGACCACAAATTTGAGATAGTTTTGTTTTTTAACCACATAGCCATTAATGCACTTTAGAAAGAAAGAAATAAAGCAAAAATTCAGGATCATTAGAAGTGGTACTAATTTGATGTAGGAATGACAAGTTTTTTAGGGTTTGGATGTCGATGGTTGAAGGTCCTCTGTCAATGAGCTGAAATTTGAATAGGATAGCTTTTATTAAGAGAAGTCTCCTTGATCGTGAGCGAAAATTGCATTTGCAGTTGATTTGTCAGTTTAAAGTCACTCTATAAGGGGGGAAGGTGACACGAATGGTCTTCTATCATTTCCGGCACACTGAGATTAAGATATGCTAAAACTCAAATTACACGGAATGTAAAGTATGTTCCCTGGTCCTAAATAGCTCAGCTGGCAAAACTTCGGCACTTGCTGCCTTATTATTCTCTAGCCTCTAACTGTTACTTTGTCCGCCTATGTGGCTAAGTTGCTAGCGTACCTTGCTATCAGTGAGTATGATTTTTGGCATCAGGGACATTTTTCGGTCGTCGAATATTACTGGACTACGAGAATACACTATTTGAAAATCAGTCTCAGTGAACAGCCCCTTCAAAGCCCCATGGTGCATAGGTTAGTTAGCTCGATTTTGGCGCTGTACTGAATTCTGTGTAGAAATTGGAACAAGTTAAAATTTGCTAAGTTCGACTTTTGTTACCTTTCACCTTCGAACTTTGAATACCTTTCACCTTCGATATATAAATTAATCATATTTCGTCAAAATCTGGTAAAAAATGCACCATAATCGAACTCTTGGCAGCTTAAGACCCTAAATGGGCAGATCGGTCTAAATGGCAACTATATCCAAGTGTGGTCTGATGTGGATTATACTCGATTCGGATATTGGGTGATTCAATCCAACTCAATCCAATCAAACGGGATCTGTGCAAAGTTTCAGCTCAATATCTCAACTATTGAAGACTGTAGAATGATAAAACAGAAGAACGGACGGACACACGGACATCGTTAAACCCTTCAAACATTTTTTGATCGCCTAAAAAACTTTCGCGACTCTTTTAGACGAAAGTTATTATCGTGGAGGAGTTGTATTCTCAAGACATCTCTTCTGGAAGAGTGCTCTGCGAATCTTCCATATGAGTTCCATATGAGTAATTCAGAAAAGTTTTGGAAGATCTGAAAATCGCGCAAGAATCGTATGGACGAGTAAGAGTTTTTTGGAACATTAATAAAATTAACATTAATGCGTATTACTCACCTGGAGGGTTAACAAATAAGTGTGTTTTTTTTTTAATATTTAATTAATTCTAGCTGAACCAGGCGCTGCGCCGCCTTCTTTTACTTTATATGGAACAAAATTTTTCTTTGAATACCATTTTCGACAATTAAAGAGCATTTAGTGAAATACCATGCTACGCTTGACTTATGGTATAAGAATATAAATGCCTTTATCTGAATCCCATATGACTTTTATTGGTCCATGAATTTGCTCGGAGGCCATTAAAGTTTGAATGTAAGATGTATTCCGTTTTTAATAAATTGAGCCCATTCATTCAAATAAATTGATCCCGATATTCTGAGGGGGATTTAGGGAGTCCAAAGTCCCCCAGGGTGGTGGTTGGTAGGTTTAGGGGGTGGTGTGGACCCCCAGAAACGTGATTCCGAAAGTGGGTGTGAATTTCATGCTCTACTCCCCAATACCTTTTATTTGAACCCCATATTGCCATGTTCGGTACATTTTTCCTCTTTGGAGGGTGCTTTGGAAGAGCGGCGGTGCCGCTAATACTTGGTCCCACCTTGAGTATCAGATTTGTATTCTACTTCCAAATACCTTTTATTGGAGCCTCATATTGCCATGGCCAGTCCTGTTTGGGGGTTTGGGAAAGGATCACCTCTAGAAAATTGGTCTCTAAAGTGGGTATCAATTTCGTGCTCTACTCCCCACTTTCGTGCTCTTTCATTTGAGCCTCATATTGCCATCGTCGGTAAAAATGTCCGATTTAATGGTGCTTTGGGGAGTGGGTGGTACCCCAAACACTTAGACTGGAAAAACTATGAGCATCGTGCTTTACTTAAAGGGAGTTTATGGGATGAGGCGTCCCTTAAATACTTGGCCCCAAAATTGGTTTTCAAATTCGTTTTCTAATCACAAATACCTTTCATTTGAGCACCTAACTGCAATAGTCAGCAAATATGTCCGGTGGGACGTCCCCCAGGAAGTTAGTCCCGAATGTTGATATCAGATTCGTGCTCTACTCCCAAATATCTCCCATTTGAGCGGTTTGGGGGTGTTTTGGGGCATGGGATGGTCACTAAGTGATCTGGCCCCGAATATATGTATCCGATTCGTATTCTAAAATACCTTTTATTTGAGTCCCATATTGCAATGGCCAACAAATACGTGTTATGGAAGCGACCCCATAGGAACTTTTTCCCCAATATTGTCATCAGATTCGTGCTCTGTCCATATTGCTATGGTCGGTAAATTTGTCCTTTTTGGAGGTGTTTTTTGGTGGAGGGGCGACCCCCCAAACACTTGGCCCCAAATTTGGATATCAGATTCGTTTTCTACTTTCAAACACCATTGATTTGAATTTGAATGAGGGTGAATTTCAAGAAAATCGGTTCAGCCGTTTTTGAGTCTATATGGAATACACAAACAAACCAACCGAAAAATAAACACAAAGTAATTTTTTTACCCTACACCGCCACTGTGGTACAGGGTATTATAAGTTTGTTCATTTGTTTGCAAACGCTAAGAAGGAGAAGAGCTAGACCCATTGATAAGTATACCGATTGACTCAGAATCACTTTCTGATTCGATTTAGCCATGTCCGTCTGTCCGTCCGTCCGTCTGTGAATCCATGTATTCTTGTAATCAAAGTGCAGGATGTATTTGTTGTCCAATCATCCCGAAATTTTGTACTTATCACTTTTTTGGCCCAAGGACAGACGCTTTTGAATTTGGTAAAAATCGGTTCAGATTTAGATATAGCTCCCATATATATGTATCGCCCGATTTGCACTTAAATGGCCATAGTAGCTACAATTTTCAACCGATCTGCTCAAAACTTGGCACGGACTGTTTCGTTGCTGATAACATTTATGCAAAATTTCATCAAAATCGGTTCAGATTTAGGTGTAGGGTATTATATAGTCCGCCCGACTTTTGCCTTTCCTTACTGGTTTTCGATTAATACTCCTCTATTCATTAATCTCATTTAATTACCCTGGACTTGTACAAGCACCTGCACTAGCTTTTATCTGGGAAATTTTTCATCTCAAAACAGAAATGCATTTCTCTCAGGAATCTCACCAAAAGACAATCGGCTTATTGATTGGGAAGTACGAGACTGCTGCATAGCAAATCTGTAATTAAAACGAGCCAATTCATGTTGAAAGGATGAATTTGTCACTTTCAATGAGATGTCATTATTAACTTATGTGAAGAATTTTGCGGTATTTTGGGAAAGCAATAATCTTGGTGAGCAGAAATGAAGATGGCTGTCTTTAGGCCATACCAATTGGTTGGTGCAAAACAACAAAAAAACTAACAAACAAATGTGTCTGTTTGTCCATTTTCACCAATAGTGGTCATTAAAATTGCCACGAAAAAAACTGAATAAGTGACGAAACTTCATTAGAGTAGAAATGGCTAGGGATAAGAAGACGAAGAAGAGGAGGAGTCGGAGGAAGTGAAGAAAACAGAAGAAAACACATAAAACCACAGACAGCTCATAATAAGCTTTGGCAAATTATATGCCTTTCAAATGTAAGCTTGCGCATGCGTAAAGTAGGTCGTCCCCCCTCTTCAGGTTATCATATCTAGCCAATGAAAACTATTCTCAAGTGTTTGTTTGTTGTTTAGTTTCTTGAGTACGAAGATACATTTCAGTCTCGTGCGCAGAATTTCTTGGTGCCCCTCTTGGAAAAAAAGAAGAACATTGTTTGAATAATTTGTAATGTTTTTTGCTGTTCGCTTTATTTTGATGGCCACATAAACAGCAAAACCAAGAAGAAATTCTCCCTAAAAATAAAACTTAAAAAAAATGAAGAATGGCATGCTTTTTAGCTATGATCTAAAATTGTTCGTTGGCGGGAATACTAATTGGCTGCAGAGTTTTCGTCATGGGCTAATTGTTAGCGAAGACATTGAATGGTATATTCTTTGGCTAAACTTGCCACTTTTGAGAATCAATTATTGGCCATGGTTAAGAAATCAGTTAGACTAATGTGATAAATGGCTATAGTAATGAAATTCTTTAAGTAGAATAGAAAAGTATTGTTATAGGGATGCCACTATGAAAGTCAATAGGGTTAAAACAAGTCATAAATTTAACATCATTCATTCTTACTTTATACTCACCACCGAATAACGAGGTGGGGATAAATTCATTTTAACATGCCATTGGCAACACATTGAATATCAAATCGGGAGATCGGTCTCGATGGAAGCTATATCAGGTTATACAGCGATTTATATCGCACTTGGCATGGTAACTGGAAGTCATAACAAAACACTGCGTGCCAAATATCAGCCAAATTAAAAAACAATTGCGTCTTATAGGGGCTTAAGAACTCAAACTGAATCAACAGTTAGATTAAGTAAAGTTCGATTCGGTATGTAATCAAATATAGCTCCCATAAAAACCGACTTCCCGATTTTTCTATATGAACCTCTAGAGGGCGCAATTCTTATCCAATTTGGCTGAAATTCGGCACGATGGCTTCTGCTTTGACCTCCAATATACATATATGCTAGGAATGGAACAAGTCGGTCCATAACCTCATGTAGATTCTATATAAATTGATTCAAGCCTCAAATTCAAATGTTGAACATCTACAGAAAGCTATTATTATCCAATCATATACGCAATTCATGGGGATTTTTTTGTAAGGACCACCCATTATCCTTTTTAAGATTCGGCCTATGAAGAGAAGCCGTGCAAAGAGCTTAACAATTGCAACCCATGGTGGTGTGTACATAATGTTCGGCCTGGCCCAACCCTTACACTGTTCTCCATAGGCAGGTTATATTTCAAGATGGACCATCTCGAACCATGTTTTGAGTAGTCCTCCATATTGGCCGATTTCTCTATTTAACTTTTTTAGCTCAAAATAATAATGGTTTTGATACGATTTCGATGATACTTTAAACAGTTGGTTGTATGAGGCCCTTTGACATCCGTACCCCACAATTGGGATTCTATGTCATATTGATATCAGGACTTAGGCCCATTAACTCCACATTTAATATTCGATTTTGTTGAAATTTGCAACGGTCAGCTGTGTTAATCCCGTCAACATCCGTATACAATACGACCCAAATCGGTTTATATTTGGATATAGCTGTCATATATACCGGTCTCCCGATTAAAGGTCATGAACCGGTAAAAAGCGCATTCATTATCCGATTTCACTGAAATGAGACACATTGATTGGAGTTTGGCCTTTCGACATTCACATGGAGAATGGTAAAGATCGGACTTTATGTGGACATTGCAAATTCGCCCATGAACATTCCATTAAAGGCAGGAGCAAACTTCTCACATATCATTGAGCGCTATCTGATTCAAGTTTAAGCTAAATGCCTCTTTATTGTCGAATGCGAAAAGTATGTCGCAGTTAAGTTCTTGGGCCCATAAAAGAAGCGTTTATTACCGATTTCGCTGACATTTGGTGCAGTGACCTGTGGTACTTTTACTTTAGCTTGCTTTGGAAAAGCATTCCAAATGCCTCGATCTTCTGCGCTTCTTCTACAATTACTGACATCAAGTTTCGAGATGTCTTTCACCACTTGATCTTTACTTCGGCATTTTGGTTGTCCCAGTTTGGGTCATTTTTGTCTGAAAACACGTTTGTTATTGGGTGGTTCGGAGAGATTATTTTGTTGGCAAATTCCGTCTTATCTCCTTGTTTGTGTACGAGACATGGTATGCTGAAGCTCCAATGATCGGTTATGCGTTCTTCTAGTCAGAGAGCACAGACGAGCTGATGCATACGCCTTATAAGCGTGCCGCCTCCATTCATAAATAGTTCAACGGCCAACCCATCGGCTCCTGCTCCTTGTTCTTCAGTCGGGTCAATGCTACTTGAACATCATTTCGACTAGGTGTTAAACATTCCATATTACCATCAAGGATTGGTTCTGCGGTATCCTTTTCGCCGCTATTGCCGAACATTAGCAGCTGTTTCGCTATCACTTCCAACAACTGTGCTAAGTATGGTTCAAATCGGTTCATAACCTGTTATAGCTGCCATATAAACCGATCTTGGGTCTTGACTTCTTGAGCCACTAGATGGCGCTATTCTCATCCGATTTGGCTGAAATTTGGCACGAAGTGCATTGTTATGACTTCCACCAACTGTGCTGAATATGACGCAAATCGGTACATAACCTGTTAAAGCTGTCATATAATCCGATCTTGGATCTTGACACTTCCTGAGCCTCTAGAGGGCGCAGCTCTCATCCGATTTGGCAGAAATTTTGTACAACGCCTTCTCTCATGACCTTCAACATACGTGTCTAATATGGTATGTATCGATCAATAGCTTGATACAGCTCCCATATAAACCTGGCTCCCGATTTTGCTTCTTGAGCCCCTACAAGGCGCCATTCGTATCCGAATGAACTGAAATATTACACAATGACTTCTACTATCTTCAGCATTCATTTATGGTCCGAATCGGACTATAACTTGATATATCTCCAATAGCATAACAGTTCTTATTCAATATTATTTGTTTCCCTAAAAAGAGATACCGCGCATAGAACTCGATAAATGCGATCCATGGTGGAGGGTATACAAGATTCGGCCCGGCCGAACTTAACACGCTCTTACTTGTTACTTGTTATACCCTACACCACCACTGTGGTACAGGGTATTTTAGATGTGTGCATTTGTTTTCTGCGCTAAGAAAGAGAAGAGCTAGACCTATCGATAAGTATACGGTTCGGCTTAGACTCACTCCTGATTCGATTTAGCTATGTCCGTCTGTCTATATGTCCATGTATTCTTGTAATCAAGCTACAGGTAGCATTTGTTGTCCGATTTTCACAAAATTTAGCATAAGTCTCTTTTTTGATCCAAGGACGAACGCTATTGATTTTGAAAAAATCGGTCCAGATTTAGATATAGCTCCCATATATATGCCTTTCATCCGATATGCCCTTTTAAAACTGTGGGAGTCACAATTTTAGTCCGATCTTTAGTAAATTTGGCATGAAGTGATTTTGGTGACGTTCCAATACGTGCGCAAAATTTCATTAGAATCGCATCAGATTTATATATAGCTCCCATATATATCTTTCATCCGATATAGTCTTTTAAGGCTGTAGGAGGCACAATATTGGTCCGATCTTTATAAAATTTGACACAAAGTGTTTACTTTGACGTCCCAATGTGTGTGCAAAATATCAGTGAAATCGGGAAATAGGAGGTGTAGGGTATTATATAGTCCCCTCCGCCCGACTATTGCCTTTCCTTACTGGTTTATATCTATGTTTTATATTTTAAAAGTACATGATGTTAATACTAAAAGTTCTTAACACTTTTGTTTCTAAAATGAGGTCATCTGGTTCAAATAAGTAAACGTAAATCAACTAATTTTTTTCCCCTTGGAATAAGCTCCTATCTGACGCTGGAGTTCGAATTGAATATTTAATGATTTCAAGGCGAAGCCTTTAACCCCAAACATCATTTCTCTTCTTGGCAGTGGTGTTTGGATTGAGGATGGTCCATTGTGTTGTGGTTGTCCACATGCGATGTTGAACATCAGAAAATGTGATCCATACTCACGAATATGGATGAAAGAAATACAAAACACATACATCAATGTTAAACACACCTTGGCGAGCACATATTCACACTCCAAGCTTTTGTGTATGTGTGTGCGATTGTGAGCGCATCGACATATATCAGAACCAAATGAAACAACAAGGATTCCCTTCAACATTAAGGAAGATACGTAGCATTTGCACATTTTTTACATTTTGACACTGAAGGCAATCGATCACAACGAATCAATAAATTTGACATCTAAAATGATGATTTTGCCTTAGTGCAGCAGGATTTTCAACAGCAGCAGCTACATACCATTTGTTGGCACTTGTTATCTGTGCAAGCACAAAGGAAATATGTGCACAAATGCAAAGGACCGTAAAGAGGAAGTAGTAGAAGAAGATGAAGGGGGAAATCCACATAAAAGGGTTATGGGAAGATAAAATATTCTAAGTTTGTTGAAACTCAAATTTAAAATGAATTAATTCTAAAAAGACTACGACCTTAAAATATGTTTGGAAATATCAGAATTTCATGGACATTTTATTTCCCAAGAAACGTGTTTTTAGTAGCAAACTTTTTTCAAATGATTTCGATCAAAAATTCAACAATTTTTTTTTTTTAATTTGTAAAAAATGTTGTCAGAATTTTTCGAAATTTCTTTAAATATTTTATAATGCAATTTTTCTTATGTTTAACCACTGTGCCGAATGGCAAATATCACCAAAAATGAAATCAACCAAACTGAAATTTTGAATTATGTGCCGGAGTGTGTCTGTCCTTCTGTCTGATGTGCACAGAAAACGCACATTTTTCATAAGATTAGTTATCCTTAGTGTTGTAGATGTAGATGTTGTTGCAGTTGTCGGTCGATTGCATGTGTGTGTGCATATTGCATTCCAGTGGCATGGTAGGAGCAAAGATTTGGCTGCTTGCTATGGTGATGCTGTTAACGGCAGCAGCTCATTTGACATTAGACATGACACGACATCAATTTCATCAATTTTCCTGTTAAACACACCCACAAATCAAGCAAGCAAGCAAGCAAAAAAAAAACGAGATGATTTTCGAAGGAATAATAAAAAAAACTATCATAAAAGAATGTCAGTCTGTCTATAGGTGTGAGAATCGCTGTGTGTCATATTACACACATGCTAGAGACATGCTATGTATGTATGTAACATGTGAATATTTGTAAATTTTACAAGACGGCGTACTCAAGAATTTCACAGTATGTTGGCAATTTACGCGAATATTGATGCTGGTGCCGGCTGACTCTGCTTACTCAGATGCTAGTAATGCCTTTGATGGGAACAAACGTCAATGGAGATAATGATGGTGATAATAATGACTTCAGGTGTCTTTGATTGGATCTGACTGACAACCCAACCATCGCCCTTACTTTGTCTTTGGAGCTATGACAAAAACAAAAAAGAGTCTCGGCAGCGGTGGTGTCTCCTTCCTGCTCTTTTTGTTGCGGTTTTCTTTTCTATAGGAGATAGATGTCTTTATTGAAAGTTCATCAGTCCCTGTCTTGCTTCTGAAGCTCACCGCTTCAAAATCTCAGATTCGTTGAGTTGATGAAAGCAAGCGCAAGAGAAAACCCCAACCAAACTCCAATGCCACAGCCATAAGGAACCAACCATAAGGCGGGGGGAAAAACTTTATTATTGATCATCAGTTAAGGTTAAGCATAACATTTTCTTAGCGCGTTAACGAAAAAGACATTCGAGAAGGGAAAATATATGGCCATACAAGATAGAGGTGTGCAAGGAACTAAAGGTGCACAAAATAAGTTGTCGTTGTCTTAAAGAAACCTTCAAGGCTTTTGATGATGAAAAAATGCATGGGCACAGTGCTTGGAAATAACATTTAATGATTTAATAATGGTTTGATCTCGAGACTTGTAGTGTAATCTTATCCTCCACCATAGGATGGGGGTATACTGATATGTAACACATCGAAATATTGATTTGACACCCAAAAAAGGATACAGGATCTGTCGGAAGCACACTAACCTT
Source organism: Stomoxys calcitrans (assembly GCF_963082655.1). Taxonomy (NCBI): domain Eukaryota; kingdom Metazoa; phylum Arthropoda; class Insecta; order Diptera; family Muscidae; genus Stomoxys; species Stomoxys calcitrans. The sequence goes on along the minus strand of NC_081554.1, from coordinate 197,184,947 downwards.
CGAAGGAATAAAACTAGGCGCTTGAAAATTTGCACCAATTCTTTTCTATAGTCTAGGTCGGTTGGCATTGCAAATGGGCCATAACGGTACATGTTTTGATATGCAGTGTAAATGCAAATTTTGCCCATGACATTCCACTAAGGAACAGGGGCCAACTTCTTACATATCAATGAGTGCTGTCCGATTCAATTTTAAATTCAATGAGAAGAGGCCTTCTTTTTATAGCCGAGTGACACCTCTTTGGAGAGAAGTTTTTACATGGCATAGTACCTCACAAATGTCGCCAGCATTAGAAGGCGTAAACCACCGCTGAAAATCTTTTTTTAAAGTTTTCGCCAGGATTTTAACCCATGCGTTTTGCGTCATAGGTGGACATGCTAACCTTGGCGCTACGGTGCCCTCCAACGCTTAGTACGTTCTCTTTTTAAACTGTTCCTCATTTCTTTTTTTGCCCTCTTATGTTCGTCTTTTGTTAGCCACTCCTTACATTTTGTCTACTTTTCCATTTGTTCGTTCATCCTTTTGTTCTTCCCAAATAACATTTTTTCTATTCCCTCTTTTGTTCCGTTAGTCCGTTCGTTCGTTCTTTCGTTTTTCCTATTCTTTCGTTCGTCCATCTTTCTTTTTGGTTCGTCAATTCTTCCTTCCTTCCTTCCTTCCTTCCATCCTTCCTCCCTTCCTACCATCCTTCTTTCCATCCTTCCTTTCATCCTTCTTTCCATCATTCCTTCCATCCTTCCTTCCATCCTTCCTTCCATCCTTCTTTCCATCCTTCCTTTCATCCTTCCTTCCATCCTTCCTTCCATCCTTCCTTCCATCCTTCCTTCCATCCTTCCATCCTTCCTTCCATCCTTCCTTCCATCCTTCCTTCCATCCTTCCTTCCATCCTTCCTTCCATCCTTCCTTCCATCCTTCCTTCCATCCTTCCTTCCATCCTTCCTTCCATCCTTCCTTCCATCCTTCCTTCCATCCTTCCTTCCATCCTTCCTTCCATCCTTCCTTCCATCCTTCCTTCCATCCTTCCTTCCATCCTTCCTTCCATTCTTCCTTCCATCCTTCCTTCCATCCTTCCTTCCATCCTTCCTTCCATCCTTCCTTCCATCCTTCCTTCCATCCTTCCTTCCATCCTTCCTTCCATCCTTCCTTCCATCCTTCCTTCCATCCTTACTTCCATCCTTCCTTCCATCCTTCCTTCCATCCTTCCTTCCATCCTTCCTTCCATCCTTCCTTCCATCCTTCCTTCCATCCTTCCTTCCATCCTTCCTTCCATCCTTCCTTCCATCCTTCCTTCCATCCTTCCTTCCATTCTTCCTTCCATTTTTCCTTCCATCCTTCCTTCCATCCTTCCTTCCATCCTTCCTTCCATCCTTCCTTCCATCCTTCCTTCCATCCTTCCATCCTTCCATCCTTCCTTCCTTCCATCCTTCCTTCCTTCCTTCCATCCTTCCTTCCTTCCTTCCATCCTTCCTTCCATCCTTCCTTCCATCCTTCCTTCCATCCTTAATTCCATCCTTCCTTCCATCCTTCCTTCCATCCTTCCTTCCATCCTTCCTTCCATCCTTCCTTCCATCCATCCTTCCATCCTTCCTTCCATCCTTCCTTTCTTCCATCTTTCCTTCCATCCTTCCTTCCATCCTTCCTTCCATCCTTCCTTCCATCCTTCCTTCCATCCTTCCTTCCATCCATCCTTCCATCCTTCCTTTCATCCTTCCTTCCATCCTTCCTTCCATCCTTCCTTCCATCCTTCCTTCCATCCTTCCTTCCATCCTTCCTTCCATCCTTCCTTCCATCCTTCCTTCCATCCTTCCTTCCATCCTTCCTTCCATCCTTCCATCCTTCCTTCCATCCTTCCTTCCATCCTTCCTTCCTTCCATCCTTCCTTCCATCCTTCCTTCCATCCTTCCATTCTTCCATCCATCCTTCCTTCCATCCATCCTTCCTTCCATCCTTCCTTCCATCCATCCTTCCATCCTTCCTTCCGTCCTTCCTTCCATCCTTCCATCATTCCATCATTCCATCCTTCCATCATTCCTTCCATCCTTCCTTCCATTCTTCCTTCCATCCTTCCTTCCATCCTTCCTTCCATCCTTCCTTCCATCCTTCCTTCCATCGTTCCTTCCATCCTTCCTTCCATCGTTCCTTCCATCGTTCCTTCCATCCTTCCTTCCATCTAATTCCTTTTTTCCATCCTTCCTTCCATCCTTCCTTCCATCCTTCCTTCCATCCTTCCTTCCTTCCTTTCATCCATCCTTTCTTCCATCTATCTTTTCTTCCTTCCATCCATCCTTCCTTCCACCCTTCCTTCCATCCTTCCTTTCATGCTTTCTTCCGTTCAACCTTCCTTCCATTCTTCTTTGGCTCCGTCCTTCCTTTCATATTTATGACTACCCTTCTCTATATTTATGACTGTCCATACGCTAATTTTTCATGCCACTGCATGCATGATATTTTTCGCGACACTGTATTGATTGCGGTTGATTGTTTTAAGTAAATTTATGAACTTATCAAAATTTAAGCAATTTGTCAAGCTTAAAGTTTTCCAGGAGAAGACTATTTTGTATGTGACAATTTAAAGAATGTCGATAATTCAACTTGCCAAAAAAATTGGCGAAGTACTTCCCAAAGAAGAGAACATCTAATTCAAGATTTTTTTATTCCTCAAATTCTTGGTGTAGTTATTTTTACCTCTTAAACTGGCCCAAAACTAACCACCTAAGTGCCATGAAGGCGGAAGTGTGTCTAGTTAAACAATTACAACAATGCCGAATGAAATGCATTTGCAGTTAACGACAACAACATTATTTCAATTTCCTTTTTTTATTTGTTTGACAACAGTTTGCTAAGTAAGTGAAACACTTCATTTCACACTTTCGATTCAATTGCACTTCCGGTCTCAAGTGGACCAACTAAGAGAGGCAGACACTTGAATGGGGCAAATAAGGCAAATGTGTGTTAAGACATACTCCTTCGCCGCCTGCCAACAGAACGACGGCCAAGTTGGCACAGAATCAAATGCATGGATGGACCTAGATTAGATCTCACAACCCCACATGCATGCACACCTACATACACATCCACAAGTGTGTATGTCTCCATGTGTTTCTTGTGATTCCATGTTGGACCAGGCATCATTTTTACCCAGAGTGTTTAAAAGAGAGTCTGCAAATATGATAATGATTTAAATACTTTCCATGCACTCTAGAAAACGTTTATGCTATTGTCTTCTCCTACTCCTCCAACTCCTTTTCACAAAAAAAAACAACACAATTGTAATTATAAAGTAGAAAGAGAACGGCACAAAGAACAACGGCCAATGGTCAACCAGCTAAAGTGAAATTTCCACATACACTGTTTATCTAATGTTACGGTTTACCGTTTTGCTGGCCCCCTGCTTTTGTTCGCTCTCATATTTCTTTGTTATTCAAATACAGCGTTTGGCTAGTTGTGGTGACAGGGTCCCATTCTGAGACTTGGAAAATCTTGGCTGTTAGAAAATACCTTTGTTAGATTTCGAATTAAATTTTCATATGAACTTTTGCATAATTTGAAAAAAAGAGTGTGTGGGAGGGTTTGCTTCGCTGCATTCTTTGGGGTATCATATCGGAAAGTATCCCAGTTTAACTTTTAATCAAATAAGGGTATTAACAGCCAACTATTTTTCATGTCATGTCCAATGCAAATTTGTCGATGAATATTCCATTAAGGATCAAGGGCAAACTTCTAACATATCAATGAGTGCTGTCAATGATAAGGGGACCCTTTTTTAATAGCCGAGTCTCAACGGCATGCCGCAGTGCTACATCTCTTTGAGGAGAAGTTTTTACATGGCATATTACCTCACAAATGTCGCCAGCATTAGGAGGCGATAACCACCGCTGAAATTTTTATACCAACCACCGAAGGATGGGGGTATATTCATTTTCTCATTCCGTTTGCAACACATCGAAATATCCATTTCCGACCCTATAAAGTACAAATATTCTTGATCAGCATAAATATCTAAGACGATATCTACCCATGTCCGTCCGTTTGTCCGTCAGTCTGTCTGTTGAAATCACAGTCTTTAAAAGTAGAGACATTGAGCTGAAACTTGCACAGATTCTGTTTTTCTCCATAAGCAGGTTAAGTACGAAGATGGGCTATATCGGACTATATTTTGATATAGCCCCCATATCCGCCTATTTAGGGTCTTAGGCCAATAAAAGCCACATTTATTAACCGATTTTGCTGAAATTTGGGACAGTGAGTTGTGGTAGGCCCTTCGAAATCCTTCTTCAATTTGGTCCAGATCGGTCCAGTTTTGGATATAGCTGTTCTATAGATCGATCCGCCGATTTAGGGTCTTAGGCCCATAAAAGGCGCATTTTTGTCCGATATAGCCAAAATTTCTGACAGTGAGATGTATTAGTCCCTTCAACGTCTTCCTTCAATTTGGTCCAGATCGGTTCAGATTTGGATATAGCTGCCATATAGACCGATCTTTCGATTTAAGGTTTAGGGCCCATAAAAGGCGCATTTATTGTCCGATGTCACCGAAATTTGGTACAGTGAGTTGTGTTAGGCCCTTCGATCGTTAGGTCCAGATTTGGATATAGCTGCCATATAGCCCTATCTCTCGATTTATGGTTTTGGGTCCATAAAATGTGCCTTTATTGTCCGATTTAGCCAAAATTTGAGACAGTGAGTTGTGTTAGGCCCTTCGATATTCTTCTTCTTTAATTTGGCTCAGATCGGTCCTGATTTGGTTATAGCTGCCACACAGGCCGATCTCTCGGTTTAGAGTCTTGGCCCATAAAAGGCGCATTTATAATCCGATTTCACTGAAATTTGACACAGTGATTTAAGTGAGGCTTTTCAACAACCTTGTCGTTTATGGTTCAGGTAGGTTTATATTTAGATACTAGCCGAACCGGACCCGCTCCGCTGCGCCTTATTTAACTCTCGAATATCTTTTTAGGGTGGGAACACTTCGCCCTGAATGCGGAGGTTCAAAGCCATGCATGGTAATTTAAAAAATTGTCCGCAAGGAGGTGTCGCACTGCGGGACGCCGTTCGGAGGAGGTATAAAAAAAGGTCCCTTATCATTGAGTTTAAACTTGAATCGGAATCGGTTGGACACCGGCACTTTGAAATTACTGAAATTAGACATCAAATTCGTTCTTTATTCCCAACGGAAATGAAGTTCAGTTCAGTGGGTGCTTTCGGGGCGTATTCCAAAACACTTGGCTCCAAAATTGGATTTCAAACTCGTTTTCTACTACCCGCTGGGTAAAATCTGCTCAGCCAAGTATCATATAGTCATAAGGGGCCCAATGACATTTTTGAGGGGTGGCGTGACCCCCTATACTTCGATCTGATTTTGTATGCCAGATTAGAAATCTACTCCCGAATACCTTTCATTTGAGCCCCATATTGAAATGAACGTCCAATATGTCTGTTTGGGGGAGTTTGGAGCTCGTGCGGCCCGATGGGTACTTATACTCAATAATACCTTTCGTTTGATACCTATATTGTGCATTTTTGATTTTGGGTTGTGTTTTTCGCATAAGGGGGAGCGTCCGTCCCCCTTTTGACATATAGACTAAGTTTCCTTCCAAACCAACCTACACAATATGCGAAAATTTCGAGAAAATCGGTTCTGCTGTTTTTCAGTCTATACGGAACAAACAAACCGAGTTCCATATATCCGTGATTGGCTTATGTGCCCACTTTGGGCTTTTTGTGGGGGTGGCTTGACCCCCTATACTTCGATATGAATTTGTATACCAGATTCATTATCTATTCCCACGTACTTTAATTTGATACCCATATTGTCTCTAAAGGTCCACTTTTGATTTTGGGTGGTGTTTTTGGGCTAAAGGTGGAGGGTCCGCCCACTTCCGTTATCAATAAATTATAAAGCCTTTTTCTACTTCCTGACCATATTCGTAATATACCTCCGAATACCTTTCATTTGAGCCCCATATTGATATGAACATCCAATATGTCTGTTTGAGGGAGTTTGGGGCTGGTGCGGCCCGATGGGTACTAAGATTCAAATTTTAATACCATATTCGTATTCTACTCTCGAATACCTTTCATTTGATACCTATATTGTCCCGATCAGTCCTCTTTTGATTTACGGTTGTGTTTTTCGCATAAGGGGGAGGGTCCGCCCCCTTTTCGATATATAGCCTATCTTTCCTTCCAGACCAACCTACACAATATGCGAAAATGTCCAGAAAATCGGTTCTGCCGTTGTTCAGTCTATACGGAACAAACAAACCGAGTCCCATATATCCGTGATTGGCTTATGTGCCCACTTTGGTCGTTTTTGAGGGGGTGGGGTGAGCACCTATACTTCGACATGAATTTGTATGCTAGATTCGTTATTTACTCCCACATACTTTTCATTTGATACCCATATTGTCCCCATGAACAATGACTTGTACTTATTAGTATTTGGGGTATGCCCCATAGCAGCTATGCATTTTTCACCGGATTTTTACGAAAATTGGTTTACATATATAACCGAGAACTTGTTTTACTTGTTTTCTAGCCAGGATTCGAACCCAGGCGTTCAACGTCATAGGCGGTCATGCTAACCTCTGCGGTACGGTGGGCTCCATGTTGTCCCGGCCTCCAGTTTTTAGGAAGTTTTGCTTAGTAATAACTTCAGTCCTTCCCCTACTATTCTAATTCAATGACCAATGGCTGTAGCTATGCATTCATCTATTAACGCAGCATAGTAATTTCGCCAACCAACAAAAACTGGACTAAGCTGAAATGTAATTCATGTGTCTTACACTTAATTTACATGGCAGATAGATGACTGGTTCGAGTGACCATGTAAAAGTGTCCGCCGCATGTCTTTTTTTATATCAAAAGAATTTATTTCTCTGCAAAAAGAAGCCTAAAACAACAAAAACCACCAGATTGCTGCTCTATGAGACATTAGTCAGTTCTTCAGTCATTGCCAGTGTCAAGTCAAGAAGTCCGATTGCGATGAGCTGACTAGTAATGTCTACCAACAATTGTTGTTGTTGTTGGGGTTCTTGTCGTTGGCTGGCTGGCTGTTTGTTTATCTTGTAGCATGCAAATCAGGTCAACGCCATCATGTTCATCACGTCCATGTTAAAGTCAAAGACATACTCGCCATGCCAAGCTCAAACAAAAAACTGAAAATCATCACCCAAGCATTGACAACAAAGAGAATAAGCCACAAAGGCTGAAGCAGAGAGTGGAACAGCCAAAATAACCATCATCATGGAAGCCCCACAGACATGCGAATGGACAGATAGGTATACATTTTTTTGTTATCCCAAAACGCCTCCACCAGTACCACAGACGGACGGACAGACAGACCGAGTGACCGAAATATAATGACAGTGAAATTTTATTTGTTTTCTTAGGTTTAGCTTTTTCTTGTGTTTTGTTTTCGAATTCTTCAGATTCGGTTTTGGGCTTCTCGGCATCGTAAATTCTTTATGGTCATTTCTGGGTTGTTGTTGTTTTTATTTTCAACTGGATTATTTAAATAATGATACTCATGTTGTTGTTGTTGCTGCAGTTGTTGTTTTTCAGATTAAAGAAACTTTTACTTTTCTGTTAACGATTACCCCATTAACGCATGAGTGTAGCAGAGTGTAGCAGAGTGTGTTAAGTATGCGGGGTAAACATTTGGGCGATTACTGTGGTGTGGCTGTTGATAGTACACGGTGAGAAAAAATATTTTGTAATATTTTTGCAACAAATAAATGCCATCAAACTGGGGTATGATTGATTTTTTTTTTTTCAAATAAATGATGGAAGGAAAAATTTCCAAATTCTATGACAAGTGCCACCCATCTTTCATGGTTGAACTCTGTTTCGAGTTAAACATACCGGAAACATTTTTCTCTCTCTGTGTATTTGCTTGAAGAATACCAAGCCGTAATGCAATTGTGCCCAAGGTGTTAACTGGGTAATAACAAATCCAAGTTTTCATAAATAAAAATTTTTTTATTCTTCTCTTTTCTTTTGGAAACGAAATTGAATTGTTGAGTTTTATTTATGGCCAAGAAGTAGGTGTTGGGTGTTTGTGTGTTGGTTAATCATAACCTTTTAAGGAATGCAAATAAGAGCGAAAGTGGAACGATTCATAGCCATAGAACCATGTAGTTAATGAATATGGCACAACATCATTTATTTCAAAAATGGAAAAATGAAGTCAGAGTGTTGAAGATTATGATTGAAAGTGAAACTAACTTCAAGTGATTCTGATGATGGAGGCAATGCATTTGGCATTCATAAAAGCCTTAATGAGTGATATGGAAAACTTACAATTATAAGTGCATTGTTAAGAGTTCAAAAGTAATTACAGAGTGTATGAAATGCTTAGAAAAGGGTAGAGTGAATATCACATTCATATGATATCGAAGTTAAATGGAATTTTCATTGAAAGTCTTCGTGTTACTCTAAAGCGTACTGTAGCTAAATTGGTAGAGAGATTGGATTAAATTGGAACAATCATAGGTACTTGGTCTTTCAATTCCATACTCGGCCTATTGGCATGCTTAGGGGATTTTGTGGGGGTGGGTAGCTCCATGATTTTTGATTTTTGCCCATGAACATTCCATTAAGGAACAGGGGCAAACTTCTCACATGTCAATGAGTGTTGTCCGATTCAAGTTTTTAGCTCAATGATAAGAGACCTCCATTTTATAGCCGAGTCCGAATGGCGAGCCGCAGTGCGACACCTCTTTGTGGAGATGTTTTTACATGGCTGCCGTACCAAATGGTATAGTACCTCCCAAATGTCGCCAGCATTAGGAAGGGATAACCACCGCTGAAAAATTTCATGATGTTCTCGCCAGGATTCGAAACCTGGTGTTCAGCATCGTAGGCGAACATGCTAAACTCCGCGCTACGGTGGTTTCCTATTTGGACTAATGCTGCCAAAATATAGTCGTTTGTTAACCGATATTCACGATATTTTGCACGAAGGATTCTCTTAAAACTTCCGACATTAGTGGTGAATTTAATAGGTTATAGATAGAGCTCACGTATCTATCACCCCATTTCCTTTGCATGGGCATTTATAAACCGGTATAATCGAGGCAGCGTGAGGAAACCTGGAAGTAATGGAAGAGATTTCCGGCTGAATATCTGAGACGACACATATGGCTGAGTGTAAAGCATTGCTGCCAGCGGCGCACTATTGCATTGACAGAAATCTGGTATAGCCGTCTGGAAGATCATGCTACACAGATGGATCAAAGCAATATGACAGAGTGGATGTGGGGGTCTACATTAAGAACTCAGGAACTGAGATCTATACTGCCTGGTCATAATACGGTCCTAAAGGCGGAGAACCGGGAGATCACGGAATGCGTGAGGTGGTGTGGTGTTTACGCGAGGACATCGAGTGTAAGCGTCTATGCGGACAATAAACTATCCTGGTGCAATTACAATCAGGACGGTAAAGTCACGAACAGTCTAAAAGTGTAAAAGGGAGTGTTTCTGAGGAAGGCACGATCCTCATCGTTTGAGTGCCGAGCCATAGCGGAGTAAAGCAAGTGCAAATTTTTCCCATGAATATTCCACTAAGGAACAGGGGCAAAATTCACACATAACAATGAGTGCAGTCCGATTCAAATTTTAGCTCAATGATAAGGGGCATCCATTTTATAGCCGAGTCCGAACGGCGTGCCGCAGTGCGACACTTCTTTTGGAGAGAAGTTTTACATGGCATAGTACCTCACACATGTTGCCAGCATTAGGAGGGGATAATCACCGCTGAAAATTATTTCTTATGGTCTCTCCAGGAGTTCAGCGGCGTAGGTGGATATGTTAACCTTTGCGCTACGGTGGCCTCCGGAGTAAGGGGGAATGAAAAAGCAGATGATTTGGCAGTGAAGGCCAGAGGACTGCCGTCAATAAACTTTGGTAACCCGAAGCCATTCATGTCGACGCACTGTGAAACAACGAAATGGTCGGTGGGACGACGAAAATTCTATGGGGAGATTGGGATAGGAGGGGAAAACCACCGCTGAAAATTTTTTCTAATGGCCTCGCCAGGATTCGAACCCAGGCGTTCAGCGTCATAGGTGGATATGGTAACCTCTGCGCTACGGTGGCCTCCGGAGTAAGGGGGAATGAAAAAACAGACGATTTGACCGTGAAGGCCAGAGGACTGCCGTCAATAAAATTTGGTAACCCGAAGCCATTCTTGATGCAACACCTCGAAATATCCATTTCCGACCCTATAAAGTATATATATTCTTGATCAGCATAGAAATCTAAGATGATCTAGCCATGTCCGTCCGTCTTTCTGTTGGAATCACGCTTCAGTCTTTAAAAATAGAGATATTGAGCTGAAACTTTGCACAGATTGTATTTTTTTGTCCATAAACAGGTTAAGTTCGAAGATGGGCTATAGCGGACTATATCCTGATATAGCCCCCATATAGACCGATCCACCGATTAAGGGCCTTGGGCCCATAAAAGCCACATTTAATGTCCGATTTTGCTGAAATTTGAGAGAATGAGTTGTCTTAAGCCCTTCGATATATTTCTGCAATTTGGCTCTGATCGGTCTAGGTTTGGATGTAGCTGCCTTATAGACCGATCTCTCGATTTTAGGTTTTGGCCCCTTGAAACTCGCATTTATTATTCCATGTCGCCGAAATTTAGGACGGGGAGTTAAGTTAGGTTCTTCGACAACCCTCTTTAATTTGGCCCAGATCCGTTCAGATTTGGATATAGCTGCTATACAGACTAATCTCTCGATTTAAGGCTTTAGGCCCATAAAAGGCGTCCGATAACGCCGAAATTTGGGACACTGAGTTAAGTTAAGCCCCTCGACATATTTCTGCAATATGGCACAGATCGGTCCAGATTTGGATATAGCTGCCATATAGACCGATCTCTCAATTTAAGGTCTTGGGGCCATAAAAGGTTAATTTATTGTCCGAGTTCGAAGAAATTCGGGACAGTGAGTTGTGTTAGGCCTTTCGATATCCTTCTTCAATTGGGCTCAGATCGGTCCAGAATAGGATATAGCTACCATATGGCCCGATCTCTCGATTTAAGGTTTTGAGCCCATAAAAGGCGCATTAATTGTCCGAGTTGGCCGAAATTCGGGACAGTGAGTTGTATTAGGCTCTACGACATTTTTTTGGAACTTAGCCCAAATTGATTCAGATTTGGATATAGCTCCCATATATATCGATCTCTCGATTTAAGGTTTTGGGCCCGTAAAAGGCGTACTTAGTGTCCGATAACGCCGTAATTTGGACCAGTGAGTTAAGTTAAGCCCCTCGACATATTTCTGCAATATAGCACAGATCGGTCCAGATTTGGATATAGCTGCCATATATATCGATCCCTCGATTTAAGTTTTGGGCCCATAAAAGGCGCATTTAATGTCCGATGTCACTGAAATTTGGAAGAGTTAGTTAAGTTAAGCCCCTTGACATTATTCTTTAATTTGTTCAGATCGGTCAGGATTTCGATATAGCTGCCATATTGACCAATCTCTCGATTTAAGGTTTTGAGCCCATAAAAGGCACATTTATTGTCGGATGTCGCCAAAATTTAGAAAAGTGAGCTTTGATATCCTTCTTCAATTCGGCTCTGATCGGTCCAGATTTGGATATAGCTGCCATATATACCGATATCTCGATTTAAGGTTTTGGGGCCATAAAAGGCGCATATATTGTCCGATTTCGCCAAAATTTGGGACAGTGAGTAGTATTTGGCTCTTTGACATTTTTCTGGAACTTAGCCCAAATGTTTGTATTTGTTTGTTTGTTCCGTTAGACTCGAATTTCTTTAAAATCCCACAGATTGTGTTAATTGGTCTAGAAGGAGCAATGGGCTATATAATTTTTTGATATCTGAAGCGGGGCGGACCCACCCCCTTACCCCAACAGCTACGCCAAAAGTCAAAGGTGAACCGATCAAGGCAATATGGGACTCAAATGAAAGGTATTCGGGAGTAGAATACGATTAAGTTGTCAGATATCGAATCCAATTACCTAAAAAGTAAGAAACATGTTTTTCGGGTGGTACAAACAATGCGCAGCAGAGCGGGCCGGGTGCAGCTAGTCTATTACATAAAAATGCTGCTTTGTTTGTTTCAAATAGACTTGGCTGAGCCAATTTTCATGAAATTTTCACAGATGGTAGAATTTAGCCAACCGGTGAAATTTAAAATTCCTCAGGGCTGTAGAAAGCCAATCGGGAGATTGTCTTATATGGTAGCTACTATAACAGGTTAAGGATCGATTTGGACGTTACCTGCCAAGCTAGTAGGAAGTCCTAACAGAACGTTATGTGCAAACTTTTAGCCAATTTGGACAACAATGGCGGTTTCCTAGCGCTTTAGATTTCAAATCGTGCGGCTTATATGGGAGCTATATCAGGTTATAAACCGATTCGAATTGAATTCAACACGGTTGTTGGAATTTGTAACAGAACACTATGTGCCGAGTTCTTGCCCAATCGGAACACAATTGCGGTTTCTATAGGCTCAAGAAATCTAATCGAAGGATCAATTAAATGGGAGTTGTATTAAAATCTGAACCGATACCGATTTCAGTGCAAAGTTTCTCGGATATCTTAATTCGTGCGACCGCTATCGTGATTTAAACAGACGGAGGGAGGGAGGGACGGACGCATGTGGTTTGATTGACTACATATGTCTTGACATATCAATAATATATACTTTATAGGGTCGCAGGTCAATATTTTGAGATGTTACAAACGGAATGCCTAAATTATTATACTCCTATCCTATGGTGATGGGTACAAAAACAAAATTGTTTTTTAAATATGATAAATCCCCTTAACATTTGGAAAAATAATCTTTGAAATGCAACGCATTTCATAACTAAAGCCATCACAAAGCCTTCGCTTTTGTTAACGATTCTTAGCTTAGCAAACACAAAAGCAGTGGGACTTTCGCTTTCCATTGAACCTCTTCTGTGGTTTGAAGATGACGCTACCGTAGATGTCATTCATTCATTAGGTTGCATGAATCAAACACAAAAGCAGCGTTTGTGCCATCTCAAACAGTTGACTTTCCTTTTGATTCCATTCCATTTTGACATTCACAATGAATATCCTCGATTTTCATTCGAAAAACCTTTAAGAGTTGAATGCCATGAACCCTTTCACTTTATGATTTAGAAATAGAAAAGACACTTTGCTGCTTTACCAGCGGCCACTAGTCTTTCTGTATACTTGAGAAGAAATGTCACCTTCAGAAGAACTAAAACGAAAAACTGCACAGAGCATTAAAAATTATTATGAAGAGGTGGGCTAAGGCGCCAAGTGTAGAAGAAGCAGCCATGAAAAAAAAAAACAAATACCAGTTTTATTTAATTTTAATTTCAATTTCTTGAGATTGTTTTTCCTACTATCTTTCTCACTCTCTCAATTTGTTTCAATGCTTTTCCATTTCTTGCGGTTAATAAAGTCCATAGAAAATAAAATAAACAAAAGTTGGCTGCTGCATCATCATCATCATCATGGGGTAGTCAGTCTCACCAAACCACCTACCTTTCATGGCTTAAAGAAACCAGTTTGGCCACTGCAACTGTATGAAGATGCAACCACATGGACAACATCTACCGCATCATCAACATTTGGGAGAGCGAATGCGAGTGCGATTTCTTGCTAATAGAGATGCTTTTCATGGAAACAGTTTGCCGTTGTAGCTGTTTGTGAAAAGAGTTTTCATTTTTATTTTCCATCATAATCACCACGAACAAAAGACAGAATGTGAAAATTATAAGACCCGTTGTGCCAAGGTGTGTCTTTTATATTCGGCTGAGGGGACTTGGGAAAAGGCAAAATTTTGTTAGATGGCCAACTCACTTTTTAACGAAATCTTTTGGTATGCACAGCATTATGGTTATGAATATAAAACTTGCACTTATGTTGACAAAGTTGGACAATTTATTCAATTTGCGCCACTATTTAAAGGAACGAAAGAAAATTCAAAGTAAATAAGATGTGGAATAATTGGACTTTCTAAGATGAATGTTAGAACTAGTAAGTCAATGAAAATATTGAGCTGGCCCGCTCCGCTGCGTATTCTTTTACTTTATATGGAGCAAAATTTTTCTTTGAATATTTATTTTCGTCAATAAAAGACATACTATGCAACGAAAATAGTATATCGCTTGACTAACAGTTTAGCAATATAAGTGCCTTTGTCTGAATCCCATATAATCTTTATTGGTCCACGAATTTAAATTTGGATGTAAGGTGTACTCCATTCTTAAAATACTTTATTCAGCCCGATATTCTCATGATGTCTGATTTAGGGGTGTTTTCGGGGGTAAGGTGGTCCCCATACACTTGGCCCTAAAAAAATATCAGCATCGTGCTCTTCACTCAAATAAACCCCATATTGCCATTGGTTTAAAGCGAGCTAACACGATGAGGCGTCCACCAAACACATGACCCCAAAATTGGATTCGTGTTCTATTCTAAAAAACCTATTATTTGAGCCTCATATTGCAATGGTCTCCAAATACTTCCTATTTGGGTGGTGTTATGGGGGTGGGATGGCCCCATAGACACTTTTCCTGAATATTGATATCAGATTCGATCTTTATTTCCAAAGACCTTTCAATTTGTCCGATTTTGGGGGTTGGGGTGGTCCCCCAAACACTTGGTCCGACAATTGGAAATCAAATTCGTTTTCTAATCTTAAATACAATTCATTTGAGTCCTACATTGCCATGGTCAGTAAATAAGTCCTGTTTGGGGGGTGTTTTGAGGAAGAGGTGGACCCCCAGAAACTTGATCCCACATTTGGATATCAGATTCGTATTCTACTCGCAAATACCCTTCATTTGAGTCCCATATTGCCATGGTCGGTAAATATGTCCGATTAAGGGGTGTTTTGGGGGTTGGGGTGGTCCCCCTAACACTTGGTCCGACAACTGGATATCAGATACATTTTCTAATCTTAAATACCTTTCATTTGAGTCCCATATTGCTGTGATTGGTCTAAATATATATTTGGCTGGTTTTGGGAATGGGGCAGCCCCCCTAGGTACCCCATCTGAAATTTGGCTACTAAATTTTTATTTAGTACTCTATTTGTTACTGGTTACTATAAGAGAGCATAAAAAATTTCGCTGAAATCGCACCACCCATCACTCAATCTGCCGTTTGTGGAAATTAGGGAAAGGGGGAGGCCCGCCCCCCTTCAGATATCAAAAAATGTAGTGCCCTATTTTCACCAAGGGATCACACAAACAAACATACCAACAAACAAACAAATACAAATTGATTTTTATACCCTACACCACCACTGTCTTACAAGGTATTATAACTTTGTGCATTTGTTGGCAACGCTTAGAAGGAGAAGAGCTAGACCCATTGAATCACTTCCTGATTCGATTAAGCTATGTCCGTCTGTATGCCCATGTATTCTTGTGATCAAGTTACAGATCGCATTAATTGCCCGATTGTCATGAAATTTTGCGCAGGAGCCTTTTGGCCCAAGGACAAACTCTATAGATTTCGAACAAAATCTGTTCAGATTTATATATAGCTCCCATATATATCTTTCATCCGATACGGACGTTTAAGGCTATAGGAGCCACAATTTTGGTCTGATCTTTACCAAATTTGGCATGGGGTGCTTCCTCATATGACTGCAAAATTTCATCAAAATCGGTCCATGTTTTGATACAGCTGCCATATAAACCAATCTTGGGTCTTGACTTCTTGAGTCTCTAGAGGACGCAATTTTGGTCCGATTTAACTGAAATTTTAAAATTTTCAACAACTGCGCTAAGTATGGTTTAAATGGGTCCATGTTTTGATATAGCTGTCATATAAACCGATTTTGGGTCTTGACTTCTTGATCCTCTAGAGGGCGCAATTCTTATCCGATTTGAAAGAATTTTTGCACGAAGTATTTTATTATGATGTCCAACAACTGCACTAAGTATGGTTCAAATCGGTCCACAACCTGATATAGCTGCCATATAAACCGATTTGGGTTCTTGAATTCTTAAGCCTCTAGAGGTCGCAATTATTATCCGATTTGCCTGAAATTTTGTACGACGGATCCTTTCTTGACCATCAACATACGTGTTTATTATGGTCTGAATCGGTCTATAGCCTGATACAGCTCCCATATAAACCGATCTCTCTCTTTCACTTCTTGAGCCCCCAAAGGGCGCAATTCTTATTCGAATTGGCTGACATTTTACACAGGTCTCCAACATATAATTTAATTGTGGTCCAAACCGGACCATATCTTGATATCGCTCTAATAGCTGAGCAAATCTTTTCTTATATCCTGTTTTGCCTAAGAAGAGATGCCGGGAAATGAACTCGACAAATGCGATCCATGGTGGAGGGTATATAAGATTCGGCCCGGCCGAACTTAGCACGCTTTTACTTGTTCTAAATAGTTTCTCATTTCTCATTATATTTTCTCTTTATGTATTTTTCCTTGCCCTTATTTCTCTAAACTGTGTTGACCCAAAATCTTCATTGGTTTTTTATTAATTTTGATTTATTTTTTTCTTTCTCTTTTTGGCTACAGTGACCGAGGTAGTGGTGTAAATAAAACTATTAACTGGTCAGAACAGAGTTTGGTGCAAAAAAACCAAAAAAACAAAAACTCCAACATTACGGCGACAGGCCAAACAAATACATTGGCATATGGCAACAGAAAAAGTTTTGCTAAAAACACAAAACTCATCGTTCTTCATCAATTTCATCACATTTTTGTGGAAAGCTCTCAACGTGAGCACTATTGGGAAACCAACAACCTTCCACACATATCTCGTCGCAGCATCCTTGTTTCACTCCCCCCGGAGATGCTTCATTAGTTAATTGGACAGATTTTTTTTTGTTGTATGCTGGGCTTTTTTGCTGTTGTTATTGCATGGAGAACATGTTACAGGGGCAACAGTAGCAGCAACAACAACAACCTACATCGAAACAACAAAGTTGCAAATTTAGTGTGAGAAAACAAAAACAAAAGTTTTACCAAAGTGCAGAGAGGAGCAACGGAAAAAAGCAGAAAAAAAACCAGCTGAACATAGAACATATTTTTAATATGGAAATATCACAGGAAAATTGATCGTTTTGGAAAAACACCCATAAAAACTGTGTCAACAGCAACAACAGCATCATAGAAAAAGCCAGTAAGGACTTTATGTTTTCCCATTTGGTCCTTGCCAGTGAGTGTTTCAAATAAATTTCATCAAAAACTATAGTCGCCGCTGTTACCCCCCAACCCGAATGTTGCATTCAACCTCCACTAAATGTGAGTGAGTGTGAAATATTAAAATTTCACAGAACTCGGCAAAAAAAGAAAAAGAAAGAACGAAGCCAACACCACACTTTTGGCGAAAAAAAAAAAAAAAAACAAAATAAATAAAAATTAAAGTGCTGCAAATAACTGGCAGATCATCCTCAGCCGGCAGAACAGCATCCTTTGGAGACCAGGACATTAGCGAGTAAATCAAAATGGATACAGTTTATGGCACAAAAAAGTATTTCCAGAGTTTATCGGGCGCCAGCGATATCTATCGCAGTCCTGCTTGTCGAGCAGTGGTGAGTACGAAAAATAAACGCAACAGCGAAAAACATTCAAACTATTATTTCGCTTGTTTTTTAGAGGTTTTTGGGGGAATTTTTTCAGTTCGTTGGTTGGTTGGTTGGTGCCTGGTATGGCACTCTACAAATCCATTAAATGTACTGCGGCAAAACACGAAAGGATTAAACCTCTCAGCTTCAAGCTGACATATAATATGTTTTAAAGTTATCGGGGTTTTTTTTTTTGCTTTTTTTTTGTAGCAAGTTTATGCAGCGGGCGTTGTTGTTTTTTCGCACCGTTCTGCCATTCTTTTGGTGCCGAATTTATTTTAATTTCATTAAAAAGCTACGTAATTGGATCTCTATGGCTGCTAGTCCTGGTCAGGACATACTGCATGGCATTAAGGAATTTATGGTTTTTCTGCTACGCCCCACAGCTAGGTTGAGCAGTCACCCCACCCAAGGGGACTTGTAGTTGAATGTTGCACTTGGGACATGTATAAATCGTCAATTTAAAGTTTTATTTTCATTGACATGTTAGAGACTATGGCAAAACAAAAATTTGTCAACAAACTACAAAAGTTTTTAATGAAAGTTTCCGACAATGGGTTTTTGTTTTATTTGCCAACATAGGTAGAGGGATTTTTAACGCAATTGAAAACTACAAAAATTGTTTCAAACGATTACTAAAACTGTGGCAATATCTCTTTGAGCTAAAACTATATAAATGGTGATTACCCATCATAGGATGGGGGCATACTAACTTGGTCATTCCGTGTGTAACTCAGCGAAATATTGATCTGATACCCCAAGTATATTCACGTATTATTGCAAATGCAAACTTGCCCATGAACATTCCATTAAGGAACAGGGGGATTTCTTTTGATAGTCACGACATTCTAAGTCGATTTAGCTATGTTAGTTCGCGCGTTCGTCTGTCTGTCCGTCTGTCTGTCTGTCTGTTCGTCCGTCTGTCCGTCCGTCTGTCCGTCCGTCTGTCCGTCCGTCCGTCCGTCTTTCTGTCTGTCCGTCCCTCCGTCTGTCCGCCCGTCTGATTTTCGAAAGTGAAGCCAGGCGCTTGCAATTTTGCACAAATACTTCTTAATAATTTGTGTCGGTTGGGATTGTAAATCGGCCAAATTTGTCCATCTGTTGATATAGCTCCCATATAAACCTATCGCCTGAGTTGACTTCTTGAGCCCCTAGTGGACGCAATTACTTTCTGATTTGGCTGAAATTTTTAATGTGTTTTGTTTTCTCCTTAATTTGGTAGAGCTCCAATAAAATTGTAAAAGTCTTCCAAAGAATTTTTGCCATGCGATACTTGGTGAAGGGTATAAAATTTTCGGCCCGGCCGTACTGCACGCGCTTTTACTTGTTTGGCTATTATCATCGTATTGCAAAAAAGGAGTAAACAACTACATCATCATAGTATTTACTGGCGTGTAAGAAAAAATAAATAGGAAATAAACCATGTAGCCGCTAGTTAGGAAACTTTTTCCCATTTACTAGTAGTTGAATGAAATGAAATAATATTTGAAGCGAAGCAGATAATAGAATGCTAAGAGCAAAATGTACATTAGTTGTTGAAGGTCATCACAAAATACAACAAGCTCAATTTCAGCCAAATCGGACAAAAATTGCGGCTTCCAGTGGCTCAAGAAGTCAAATCGGGCGATCTGTCTATATGGGAGCTATATCAGGTTATAGACCGATTTAGACCGTACTTGGCACAGTTGTTGGAAGTCCTAAAATTTCCCTAATTTTCAGCCAAATCGGACAAAAATTGCGGCTTCTAGTGGCTCAAGAAGTCAAATCGGGAGATCGGTTTATATAGGAGCTATATCAGGTTATAGATCGATTTAGACCGTACTTGGCACAGTTATTGGAAGTCGTAAAGAAACATCACGTGCAAAATTTCAGCCTAATCGGACAAAAATTGCGGCTTCTAGTGGCTTAAGAAGTCAAATCGGGAGATCGGTTTATATGGGAGCTATAAACCGATCTCCCACATCCAAGGCTATATCCAAATATGGCTCGATTTGGCCTGTTCAAGAACTTAACCTGCGTGCAGTTAAAATACGCATCTGTGCCAAATTTCAGCTCAATATCTCAATTTGTGAAGGCTGTAGAGTGATTACAATGGACAGGAAGATGGGCAGATACAAGGACATCGTTAGGTTAGGTTAGGTTAGATTAGTTTCAAGTGGCAATCTACCATCGGACTTACTTAGACGTTTTCGCCCATTGTGAGACCACAGGAACAGAAAAAGGAAGATACCGTCTAGTTCCTACCGTTGAACCAATCAGATCGCTTTTAAAAGCCCAATAACATGCGAATATTCACATCTGCTAAATCAGACAGGTTCTCAATGAAAGGAGTACCTAAAATGGATTTCCTTCTGACTGCTAGTGTGGGACACACACACACAGAATGTTGTCTATAGTCTCTTCTTCTTCAATGTGCTCACAGCTTCTGCAAAAGTTCTTGCTGGCAAACTCCAGTCCATCAGCATGTTTTCCGGTTAGACAGTGACCTGTCATGACGGACACAGTGAGACGTCTGTTCTACCCAATGACAGCAAAGCAGTAGACCTCTTCAAGTCTAGATTAGGTCACTTAGTTTTGGAATGATCACAGCCCCTTTTTTGTGACCATCTATCATTCGCTGTCCTTCGGGCCTGGTCTTGCAAATTTAGCTTACATGTCGGCATACCCACAGATTACACTTTCCTTGGAATGTGAAGGCTAGTTCATAGTCTCGCAAGCTCGTCTGCTTTACAGTTCCCTGGGATATCTCTGTGGCCCGGTACCCAAAATAGGCTAATTTTGAATTGATTAGCCATCTCATTGAGAGATCTGCGACAGTCGAGGGCAGTTTTTGTGTTCAGAAATACGTTCTCCAGGAATTTAAGGGCTGCCTGGCTGTCTGAGAAGATATTTATGCCAATCGTCGTCATTCTACCTCTTCCTTAATTGCAAGGATCTCCGCTTGATACACACTGCAGTGGTCGGGTAACCTATTCGATATGACCAGTTCTAGATTTTTAGAGTAGAAGTCTATGTAACTTCTGTTATCAGGGATATAGTAGTTTCAATCGGTTCTGATCCGCTTATCAAAAAGCGGATCAGGTTGGTAGTAATCCACACTGCCTGGAACATCGGATATTGTATCAAGGATAACACAGTGTCCGTAGCCGCCATATGACCAATGAGAAAGCTCCCTTAACCTCACGGCAGTGGTCGCTGCAATTTGGGTAGCCACATTGTCCAGAGGCATAATATGCAGCATTAAATTCAGTGCATCAGATGGTGTACGGACATCGTTAAATCGTCTTAGAATTTTAAGACGATCCGAAATATATATACGTTGTAGGATCGGAAATGGATATGTCGATGTGTTGCAAACGGAATGACTAAAAGAATGTACCCCCTATACTATGGTGGTGGATATAAAAAAACGACAGGCGGACTATCAGCATAGAAAGCATATGCAGAAATTATGGAGGCCATCGTAGCGCAGAGGTTAGCATGTCCGCCTGTGACGCTGAACGCCTGGCGAGACCATGAGAAAAATATTCAGCGGTGGTTTTCCCCTCCTAATGCTGGCAACATTTGTGAGGTACTATGCCATGTAAAACTTCTCTCCAAAGAGGCACTATGACACACCGTTCGGACTCGGCAATAAAAGAGAGGCCCCTTATAATTGAGCTTGAAGTTGAATCGGACTGAACTCATTGATATGTGGGAAGTTTGCCCCTGTTCCTTAATAGAATGTTCATGGCAAAATTTGCAATTTTTACTACCTTTTGGTGTAGGTCAGTTGGGATTGTAAATTAGCTACATTGGCCCGTCTTTAGATATAGCTCCCATATAAATCGATCCCTCGATTATACTTTTTGATCCTCTAGGAGGTGCAACTCTTGCGTGGTACACCTGAAATTTTTTACTGTGAAGTTTTTGACATGCAACAGATGGGCCAAGCATAGTTCGAACCGATCCAAAACCTGATGTAGCTCCCATATAAAAGATCTTCCGGTTATACATCTTGAGCCTCTGGAGGGCGGAATTCTTGTATAAAGACCTCTTATTACATCCAACATACTTGTAAAGTACGGTTTGAATCGGTTTAAGCCTGATATTTCTTCCAACCATCCATTCCAAAGTGTCCCCTATACTGGCCGTGATCTGTCAATCAATACAATGTCCATCCAATTGAACACTTTGTCCGCAATGAACTCTCACACAAAACACCAGTTTACCAGCTAGGTATCTATGTCGGAAGCATAAGTAATTCGAGAAATTCTAAGAAAAAGTATTCAAGTTCGTCTGTCTGCCAGATGTTACCACTCCCTAAAATCACTTCGAAGACATGCTATATCCGCCAATAGCTTGCTCCCATGTAGACTCATCTTCCCATTTTATTTTAAATCCGATTTCATCTAAATTTGTAAAGTTGGTTCTCTTTAGACCTATCCTGCTATGACTTCAACTGGATATTATTGACCTGGTTTCACTTTAATCCGTTTTTGCCTGTTTTATCATGGAAAAAAATTTTAAATTTCTTCTGAAAATATCCTCCAACTGTCAATGCCCTTCCACAAAGAATTAATGCGATCATAGAGTAAGCACTTGTCCACAAGTCTGCTTAAAAGCCAAATTTTCTTCAGAACTCATCCATGAACTTTTAGTCGGATTACATCACTTGGCTTCAGGTCTTGGTGCGTTAAGCAAATCTTGACTACTTGAGTTTGTCCTTAATGAAGCCATAAACCTTGAGTCGCACAACAGCTGAAAGGACTTTAGTATTTTTCCATAGATACCTAGAAATTGGTAACAATACAAATAAATGAGTCATCTCACACAAACACATACAGCTGGGGATAAATCGAAGGCCTATTTTCGCCTCAAAGAAGATAGGTAACATGCCGAAGTATTTATGGCAATCGCTTTGGCATCATCGAAATCATCAGCATCATAAGAATCTCCTCCATCCGCCAAAGATGTCAAACACTGTGGATGAGATGGCCTAGCAGTTGACACTACTTGGTGCCAGTCAATTTTCATTGATGCCGTAGGGGAATGGATGGATGGAAGTAGAAAAAGCCCACGCCATCTCACTCACCATGGAAAATATAATCAAAGCACGCTTTTCACAGACTGCGGCATATCTGCTCTGGCAAGATTATTACATGAGTGCTAAAAATGTTTACCGAGGAGATGATAAGCCTTAAGTACACCAATAATGCCAACGAGCAATCCAAAAAGCCAAAGAATGGAATAACCAAGGATATACACAGGCTAGAAGAAGAAAAGAAGAAGAAGAACAGCTACTGAGCCAATGAGGGACAGTGCAAATGGCGAAGAGCTCATTGAACATGATTCCAACATCTGTTCATTCATGAGTTCAGTTCTGTTCAGTTCTGTTTGACTATGGCGAGTCCATAATCCCTTTGATTGGTGGCCTTTATTAACACTCTCTGCTGCGACTATCATTGACTTGGCCACTGTGGCAGTATTAAATAAAGTCAAACAGCATTATGGCAAACATTTAAAGGTGGTCTCAGAGTATTGGGAGAGAGCCATCATGGCGTTGGCCAAGTACGGAAGCCAACCATAGGGAACAAATTACTCCAAGGTATCACTTGGAGTGCGTATAAATGATTATCAATGTATTTTTGATTTACTTGGAAAAAGATCAAGAAATTGCTCGGCTAATAAAATCTTAATCCAATGTGATGGCAGTTTGTCGATGATGTCCTGATTGTTGACACATAAAAATTGAAACGAGTTTGGTTGATGACACTGCTGACAAAGGTTAACTGGAATATTCGCCAGCTTGAGATTTTCTCATTTCATTTTCTCAAGAGGGATGTAGAGTGGGAACATAAGGAATCATAGGGAAATGGTGATTCAAATGAGAATCAATAAACTGTGGTAAAAATTCGGTTTTTTCAATCAAAATAAAACTTTTTGATAATTTCGTTTTTATACCATACACCACCACTGTGGTACAGTCATTCGACTCAGAATGACTTTTTAATGCGATTTAGCCATGTCCGTCTGTCCGTCTGTGAGTCCATGTATTCTTGTAATCAAAGTGCAGGTCGTATTTGTTGCCCGGTTATCACGAAATTTTGCACATGTCACTTTTTTGGCCCAAGGACAAACGCTATTGATTTTGAACAAAATCGGTCCAGATTTAGATATATCTCCCATATATATCTTTCATCCGATATAGCTTTTTAAGGCTGTAGAAGCCACAATTTTCGTCCGATCGTTAAAAAATTTGGTATTTGGTATTTTATTTGAGGTTTAGATATGTGTGCAAAATTTCATCAAAATCGGTTCGGATTTAGATATAGCTCCCATATATATCTTTCATCCGATTTGAACTATTAAGGCTGTAGAAGCCACAATTTTGGTCCGATCTTCACCAAATTTGGCGTTTTTGTAAAGTATCAATGTATGTGCAAATTTCATAAAAATCGGTTAAGAATTAGATATAGCTCCCATATATGGCCCAAGGACAAACGCTATTGATTTTGAACAAAATCGGTCCAGATTTAGATATATCTCCCATATATATCTTTCATCCGATTTAGCCTTTTAAGGCTGTAGAAACCACAATTTTAGTCCGATCTTTACAAAATTTGGCATGAGGTGCTTTATTTGACGTCTTCATATGTGCTCAAAATTCCTAAAAAATCGGTTCAGATTTAGATATAGTTCCCATATATATCTTCATCCGATGTGACCTTTTAAAGCTTTAGAAGCCACAATTTTCGTCCGATTTTCCATGAGACGTTTAAATAGACGTAACAATACGTGCGAAAATTTTTTTTTAAAATCGGTCCTAATTTAGATATAACTCCAATGTGTTTATTTCATCCGATATGGACTTTTAAGGAAGTGAAACCCACAATTTTTGTCACATCTCTACAATATAGGGCGTGAGATGTTCTATTTCATGTCCCAGTGTGTGTCAATAAAATTTCACAGTGAGTAGTTTAAGGCTTCCCGCCAACTGACCCAAATATGGTTCCGATCGGGCTATATTTAGATATAGCTACCATATAGACCGATCTCCCGATAAAGGGTCTGAAGGCCATAAAAGCTTTAATTATTACCCGATTTCGTTGAAATTTCACACCAATGGAATATTTTAAGCCTCCCAGCGTCTGACCCAAATATGGTTCAGATCAAACTTTATTTAGATATAGCTGCCATATAGACCGATCTCCCGCTAAAGGGTCTGAAGACCATAAAAGCTTTACTTATTACGCGATTTCGCTGAAATTAGCAACAGTGGGTTATTTTAAGCCTCCCGACATCCGACCTAAATATGGCTTAGATCGGTACTTATTTTGATATAGCTGCCATATAGACCGATCTCCCGATAAAGGGTCTGAAGCCCATAGAAGTTTTATTTATCACCCGATTTCGCTGAAATTTAAAACAGAGGGTTATTTTAAGCATCCCGACATCTGACCTAAATATGGTTCGGATCGGATTTTATTTAGATATAGCTGCCATATAGACCGATCTCCCGATTAAGGGTCTGAAGGCCATAAAAGCTTTAATTTTTATCCGATTTCGTTGAAAGTTTGAGTATTGCGCAGTTTTAAGCCTCCCAGCATTTGATCCAAATATGGTACAGATCGGACTATATTTAGATATAGCTGCCATATTAACCGATCTCCCGATAAGGGGACTGAAACCCATAAAATCTTTATTTATTACCCGATTTCGCTGAAATTAGAAACAGTGAACTTTTTTGAGCTTCACGATATCCGACCTTAATATGGTTCAAATCGGTTTATAATTGGATATATCTGCCAAAAAGCCCAATATTTTGTTCTACAAAATTGGATTTACACATATACCCGAGGTGGTGGGTATCCAAAGTTCGGGCCGGGCGAACTTAATGCCTTTTTACTTGTTTTAGTTTCTGCCTTCAAAGAGAACCCATACAAAGTACTTTCATATGCGATGATGGAGGGTAATTCTTAAAGTTTCAAAGGAATAAAGTGAACCTAACATTTTTGTTAGATTTTTCTGAAAATATTTTCTATTAATTATATATTCATGGTTAGTTTACAAGAAGTGTTACTGTCATATTAAATACAAGGAAGATTAATTTACATGGTTGTATATATGGTTGAAATTAAATTTTCTCAGAACATTTTTATTGCCTTCTGTATATCGATTACAATGTCTCCCCTGCCGTTTTTTGGTCCTGGAGATATGTGTTGATTAAAAAAAATTCAGTTTCTTTTGCCTGTTTTATTAACTCAATTCTGGACAGACTTTCAATAAGGAAAATGTCAATGTTACATACGACGACGGCAATGATGACACTTTCCTTTCCATCACAGTGTTGCTAGGAATCGAAAAATTCATTTGTGTTGACTTGACATCAAGGTGCCGGGGCGAATCACATCCCTCTAAGTGATTCATCAGGAAATGTCATTATGGCCATTTAATAAAATATTCAAATGGAAGGAAAACTCATCGTCGCTACCTTTTTTTTGTGCTCCACCTTCCTTCGCAATTTCTTTTCTGTTGCTCTTGGTCGTCGAACAAAGTGAGGCAATATTAGCCAAATGAATAGCTCTGTTGAATATGCAGACATCATTTGAATAGCAACGGCCATATTAAATTTCCATCACTTTCGGTTACTTTGGCATCTTGTTTGAGGTGCTCGTTTGTCAGTTTGAGGTCTTCCCTCTGCCATGGGGCGACACATATATTTTGTATCCATTCGAGGCATACAAAACGGAGTCCTTTATCCTGCCAGCATCCTGATACTGAACTACTCGTATGTATGTAAATCATTTCACTATGGCTTAGCGTATTACAGTTTGGCGCGTCGCACCGCATCTCGTTGCGTTGCGTCAAGTTTCATTTCTTGCTTATGGGCTTCCGCCTTTGCGTTTTTCCTATCTGGCCCACCTTAAATAAAATATGAATAGAGAGCCAATACAAACACACACACACACACACACCTGAGGGAACCGATTTAGGTTCGAGATGTGAGTGTAGAGGGTTTTTTATTTTGTTTGCACTGAACTTTATTGAATTCGAAGTATGCCATGGTGTCTCCTTTCGCCAGGGCCATTCATAAGATGGATAAGCTGCATAACGTCAACTTAGAGTAGCTCACGTATATTACTTTATGCCACGGAATAAAGGCATAAAGAAAAAAAAAATAAAAAAGAAAGATGGACGAGACTTTTTAAATCTTTTCATTCATGGCTCAATGTAAGAGCATAAAGGGTATGGCGACGTAGATATGTCCTAGCCATCCTTTTGCCATCATCACCGTTTCTCTTTCTCTCTCTCTCTCTCTCTTATCATTCATGTGGCCATGGAGCAGCCAAAAAAATGAAGGAAAGAAGCATTGCAAAAAAGAACCAACAGAATTGTAGAAGAAGAAAATACGGACATATTTGTGAAGGCAGCAAACAATTCTGGCATTTTTCTTTTTGAGGTTTCCAGCCCAGGAAGCCAGAGCCCGATTTTTCTATAGAGTGCTGCATCAAAAAACTCTTCTTTTTTTCTTAAAAAAAAAAAAATATTTTCTCTTTCACCATCCCACAGGTATATATATACATGTTAATTTGATGGTAAAAAAGTATGCTTTTGCAAATTTTCGCCAGATTTTTTCTTATATTTACTTTTGAGAGATTTTTCCTCATTTTTGTGATTGGTGCCGGGTAAGCCACAATTTTCTTTCATTTCCACTACACAGATCTCAGAGGAATGAGAAAATGAAAAAGATTTTGTTTTTAAGTAAGTGGAGGCTGCTAAATGGAGGTGTAATAATTTCAGAATTTTAAAGAGACTTCATCTCTTTAGGGATTTATATGATCAGTATTTCGTGTGCCCATTGAAGGTCATAAAGGTACTTCACATACAGACTCAGGATGAATTGAGTAGAATTGATCAAAATTGACCTAAGCTTAGGAAATTGGGAATATTCAACAGGGGCAAGTGCGACCGTAGTTGTATTTTAGATAAAATATTTGCCTAGGCAATGAAAGGAGGAGTCTCAGACAACCGAGTCCAGTTTATGAGAAGAAAACGCTTTCTAAACGCGGAAGATACTGCAATTGATGAGAATGTTACCCCTAACTTGACAGATGAAGTTGGAATCGAGATTGGGGTATATTTGACCTCAGTAAATCATCGAGACTATCAGATATAAAGGCGATCCTTCCGGTAAATGTCTGTGTTTTAGTTTGGCAGTTTTCAAAGTCTTGATAGAATTACACGACGTGGAGATATGGGAATGAGACGAATACGCCAAGAAGGGATAATTCCCGAGAAGTCACATCAAAACACCTCATGCAAAATTTCAGCCAAATCGGATAAGAATTGCACCTTCAAAAAGCTTAAGAAGTCAAGACCCAAGATCGGTTTATTTGACAGCTATATCAAGTTATGAACCGATTTAAACCATACATAGCACAGTTGTTGGAAGTGATACCAAAATTTCAGTCAAATCGGACTAGAATTGGGCCCTCTAGAGGCTCAAGAAGTCAAGGCCCAAAACCGGTTTATCAGGTAGCTATATCAAAACATGGACCGATTAGGCCCATTTACAATCCTATCCGACGTAGACTAATAAAAAGTATTTGTGCAATATTTCAAGCGCCTAGCTTTACTCCACATTTAATGGCCTCCAAGGTGGTCTTAGGATTTTATTGATTAGAAATAATGATCGAGTCATTTAAGCCATGTCCGTCCGTTCGTCTGTCGAAGTAACGATAGCAGTCGAATGCATAAATTTGGCCGTTTGAAATTTTGCACAGATATTTAATATTGATGTAGGTCCATGGGAATTATAAATGAGCCATATCGGTTCAGATTTGCATATAGCTCCCATATAAACCGATCTTCCGATTTGACTTCTTAAGCCCCGGGAAGCGACAATTTTTTCTGATTTAGTGGAAATTTTGCACATAGTGTTCTGTTCTGACTTGCTACAACTGTGTATAGTGCCGTCCAAATAGCTTAAGAACCTGAAATAGCTCGCATATAAACCGATCTCCTGATTTTACTTCTTGAGCCCTTGCTAGCCGCGATTTTTATCCAATTTGGCTGAAATTTTGTATGTGGTGTTCTGTTATGACTTTCAACAACTATGTCAAGTACTGTCCAAATCGGTCAAGAACCTGATATAACTCCCATATAAACCGATCTCCCGATTTGACTTCTTGAGCCCCTGGAAGACACAATTTTCACCGGATTTGGCTGACATTTTGCACATAGTGATCTGTTATGACTTCCAACGACTGTGCTTGTGAATCCTTGGTGGTGGGTTCCCGAGATTCGGCCCGGTCGAACTTAGCACGCTATTACTTGTTTAGTCTAGCGGCATTCTTGTTCCAAGAGCTTTCTCTACCAAGTTTGGAAGGCCTGCCGCAGTCATTGGACCTAAACCTTATTGAAAACCTCTGGGGCACCACAGAAGAAAATATTTCACATTTCTATATATATGGGTATATGCATTTGTCATTCCGTTTGCAACATATCCAAATATCCATTTCCGACCCTGTAAAGTGTGTATATTCTTGATCATCGTAAAAATCTAAGACGATCTAGCCATGTTCGTCTGTCCGTCTATCCGTCTCTCGGTAGAAATCACGCTATAATCTTTACAGATAGAGATATTTAGCTGAAACTTTGCACAGATTCTGTTTATGTCCATAGGCAAGTTTAGTTCGAAGATGGGCTATATCGAACTATATCTTATATAGCCCCCATATAGACCGATCCGCTCATTTAAGGTCTTATGCCCATAAAAGACACATTTATTATCCAATTTCGCTGAAATTTGGGAGAGTGAGTTTTGTTAGGCCCTTCGACATCCCTCTTCAGTTTGGCCCAGATCGGTTCGGATTTGGATATAGCTGCCATATAGACCGATCACACGATTAATGTCTTGGCCCCATGAAAGGGGTATTTACTGTCCGATTTTGCCAAAATTGGGCCAGTGAGTTGTGTTAGGCCCTTCGACATCTCTCATCAGTTTGGCCCAGATCGGTCCAGATTTCAATAAAGCTGGCATATAGACCGATGGAGGCCATGGTAGTGCAGAGGTTAGCATGTTCACCTATGACGCTGAACGCCTGGGTTCTAATCCTGGCGAGACTATAAAAAAATTTAAGCGGTGGTTTTCCCCTCCTAATGCTGGCAACATTTGTGAGGTACTATGCCATGTAAAACTTCTCTCCAAAGAGGTGCCGCACTGCGGCACGCCGTTCGGACTCGGCTACAAAAGGGAGGCGCCTTATCAATGAGAAGTTTGCCCCTGTTCCTTAGTGGAATATTCACGGGAAAAATTTGCAAAAATTTGCATTTATAGACCGATCTCTCGATTTAAGGCTTTGGGCCCACGGTAGTGGTGTAGGATATAGAAAACTTTTTGGAATAGCTTTCCTTTAAAAATAATATTCTTAGACTCGTTTAATTAAGTCCCAAAATATCATTTACATAAAATGCAGTAGTCTAGGGACTCCTTTGAATTTTTGTTCCTACCCTCTTCAAAGTCTGTCTTTATTTTCGCACTCTCACCACATCAAAACGCATTAGTGGCGCTTGGAAAATTTACTGTTTACATTTTTTTTGGGCTAATGTTGTTTAATATTTAAAGTAAAGGTGTTGCATTCATTCATTCATGGTTGAATTCCATTTTGGACACTTTATTTTTGCCATTTTTTGTTGTTGTTTTTGTAGTATTTTTCTTTCACAACGCTCATTTGCCGTGTCCGTCTATTGGCACGTAGGGCAGACTTTCGAAATGGCTATAAAGGATTTGTTTTTTGCCAGCAATGGTGCAATGGTGAGTCGTCTAATGCATAAAAAGGACGAACTGACACTTGGCAATAGGAAACACTTGTGTTTCTAAAGGAGCGAGCAGAGCAGCAAAAAAAAGCTCATTCATCGTTTCAATGCATCTCAACTCAAAAACTGGGAGAGAGAGAGAGAGGTTTTTTTTTGTACAAGCCAAACTTGAGATGATGACGATGATTGTGTTAATGAGTCTGCCTGTCGTGCTTTTTTTTTGGGTGTGTGTTGGTGCAGAGGTTTGTTGCTTACCATCAGCTTCACAAGTATCTCTCTTAAAGTACTTATCGGCAACATCATACTGAGGGGGACTCTTGACTTTGCTATGCGCATTGGGGCTCCAACAAGAGCTGTACAACACTTTCGGCTAATAACAAGACCCTTAAGACAGCTAACAGCTAAAAACAAACAACAACCACCACTGAAAAATGCAACAACATGCTAAAGGTTCAGAGTGCTTAGCTACAGCGTTCAGGGAATGAAGCCAGCAAAAAGTCGAAACAAAAAAAGTGAAACAAATTTTTGCAAAAATTTCACTTCAATTTGAAGTTTAAGCACAAACTTCCTTTTCATAAACGCCAAATGTGGTGTGGCATGAGGCCAAGAGCCCTGTTGCTTCATGTGCAACAACCACAGTCATGCGAGGCATTTCCCAGCCCTTTTGTGAGAGTTTCAAACATCCGCACTTCATGCGATGTTATGTTGCTTGTCACTCTCATGAATGCCGATGACTGAATGGATGGAGCAAAAAACTCCATCAACAATGCACGCAAATTTTCTATGGCTCGTTAGTGTGCCCTCTTTGCGATTAAAACCATTTTTTAGCTCTCTAAGCTGAACTTCATCATTCTTTAAGCCATGATGAAGGCAGGGAGAAACAAACCACCCCCCTCACTCCACCCACAATATACCCTGTCAGCTAGACAATGTTGTAAGAAAAAAAGAAACGAATGAACAACATCGTATATGCATGGGATTTGATGTGGTTATGTTTCTCTTCAATTCTTTAGAAATTCCGTCAAGAAATCAATTTTAAACAACAGACAATGCAGCAACAAAATAAAATATAGCTGCTGCACTTTGCTACACATACACTTAAAAAAAATATAGTGAATTTATACATTGCTGGTAAACTATAGTCGATTAAAATACGAGGACAAATTTCCAAAGCAAGTTTAGGAAGACAAATCTTATCTTTTATCTTGTCAATTAAAGGCTGGTACTATGTTCGTGATTCGTAGTTGAAAGCCCATGTTTTTCGCGATTACATATTTGATATATCTCAATGCTGAAATAATACCATCTCAATGATGAAATAATTAATGTAATCAGCAATTTTATACCTTCCACCATAGAATGGTGGTATACTAATCTGGTCATACCGTTTGACCTCGAAATATTGATTTGGAATCCTATAAAGAATATATGTTACAGATTCCCTCGGTCGAAATTTGAGTTGATCTAGCCACGTCCGTCCGTCCGTCTGTGGAAGTCCCGACAGCGGTCGAACGGGTGAAGCTACACTGAAAAAATTTTTGTCCTAATTTTAAAGATTCGAGCCAAAAAACGCAAACTTTATTTAAAGATGATCAGTTTTCCGACTCTTAAAGAAGGCATTCCCTTTGGTGAGAAAACTTTCTTTATGTTAGGGATTTTTTAAGGATTTTTGCCCAACAGGCAAAAAACTTGAAAAATTAAAAATTCGGCAGAGATCGGTAAGGATTCGAATCTGGGCATTGTCGTTGTCTTAGCGTCCGAAGCCATCAATACAACTCCCAACAGATGCACAGAATCATGCGTACCACGGAAGTAGTGTAATTGTCCCTGAAAAAAAAAAACACATGAATTGGGAAAACAGTTCAGCTAATAGAAAGGATTGTCGAGCTTGAAAAGTCTTCTAACCAAAGACGAAACGCGTCCCATAGTGGTTGGTGTGTGTTGCTATTTCTGGCTTTCATCTCCGATTATTGAGCTCGTCTCGAAAGAGAAAGAAACAAAAATTGTAAATTTATTGATCTCGCCCTAACAGGCAAAAAACTTGAAAAATTATGTTAGGTTAATAAATTCTTTGCTTTGCAACTTGTTACTAAAGATAAAAATCTTTGAAGGTCAAAATATCGTTGGAAGTTAGGATATTGACTTTGGAACAAGTTCAACACGCAAAACACAGATAGAAGCGTCTTTAAATGTTTATTTTTGTAATTAAAGATGCTAAGTTAACAAATAAAAAGGCGTTAAGTTCGGCCGGGCAAAACTTTTCACTCAAAATCCGGTGAAAAATGCATACCTTATGCCCCATAGCAGCTATATCGAAATATGCTCCGATTTGGACCAAATACTAATAAGTACAAGTCATTGTTCAATTGTGTATAACAAAATATTGGTCTATTTAGTTGCTATATCTAAAAATAAACCGATCTGAACCATAAACGACACGAATGTCGAAAAGCCTAACATAAGTCACTGTGTCAAATTGCAGTGAAATCGGATTATAAATGCGCCTTTTAAGGGGCCTAGACCTTAAATCGAGATATCGGTCTTTATGACAGCTATATCTAAATCTGTAGCGATCCGGGGTAGTTACAGAAAAATGTCAAAGAGCCTAACCTAACTCACTGTCCCAAATTTTGGCGACATAGGACAAGTCCTAATGGTGTTTAATGCAGACACCTGCCGCGTTGGGCTAATCCTGCAGGGCTCTTAACCCCGGGTTAATATATTTTGAGTCTACCAAAGCCCCCACACATAGCCTAAGCTATGCATGGGTACCAATTTGAGTTCACGTTGTCTGGACGTGTTCTCCCCCTTGGTTAGGGGCGGAACACCATCTAAAACTCCTTCTGATCTATGGGTCACGGCACCCGGTTGCAATGCAACTCCACATCGAGCTTGCGCTTTACCCGCTATTTGGTTCCAAACCACTGCCACCACGTTACTCCCCACTGGGGTCTCACCATAGTCGGACTGGAATCGAAATCCCAGGTGCCCCCGACTCCCCTGGTACCAGATTAAGGACTACGATCAGACCTCGTAGTCGAAGCTACTACCAGTTGAACCGCAAACGGTTCCGGACTGGTCACCTGAAAGGAAAATGGCCAAAGCCAATCGTGGTCTTCAAGCCCAAAAACAGCTATCACAATTTCCCGTGGACGACGTTGCGAATGCCTCAAAGACGTTGGGCCCCGAAGGAATATCTACACTGATGCTGAAGAATCTGTATCGACCTGCAGTCTGTATCAACCTGGACCTTCCAACTGTCCTCAACCGGTCTTTGAACACTCTTAGATTACCGATGTCTGGAAGATGAGCAGAGTCCCGATCTCCCTTATCTCACCAGTAGCCAAGACACTTGAGGGACTACTCCTTCCGAGCCTCGTGGTTCAAAGACGGCACACCACAACAACTGATTTGCATGTCATCACCGCACACATTTGCCGTGGCTTCAATCAACCCAGGCCAGGTGACAGGACGGTCCTCGTGGCACTGAAAGCACAGTAGAGCTGACAAAATTTCGATGGCACTATCGATACAATCGTTTTTTTTTTTTTCTGAATATCGATTGATATTTTCCCTATCGATACTATTGGAAAAGTAAATCCTTTTTGCAAAATTTATCAAAAATAAAAGATCCGACACAGATCGTATCTTCTAAGATACATTGCGCCTATAGAGGGCGCGATTTTCTTCCGATTAGGCTACAATTTTGTGCAATAATTTCTCTCAAGACTTCATTAAATTTGAGTTTTCTCGTTCTGTGCATTGATATTGCTTGTATATAAATCGATCTCCTGATGTTTACTTCTCATTTTCGTTGAAATATAGGAGATGGGAAATTAACGATAGTCTCGATACTATTGATATGTATTATTAAAATTATCGATAACATCAAATGTTGCGATTTACGATAGTTTGTCAGCTCTAGGCACTGGACCTATCGAAAGCATTCGACACGATCAGCCATGCCAAACAATTCGAGGACATCGCCAATACGTGCCTCCAGCCAGGCCTGAAAAGCTGGGTCGCAAATTATCTGTGTGGTCGCCAGTCATTTGTGGAATTTAGGGAAAAGAAATCGAAGGCGAGGCGGGGTGATATCTCCGGAAATGTTTAACCTCTACCTATCCTCCATTCAGCCCCCTCACCAGACGGCAAAGAGATCTTCTCACATGCGGACGATTGTACGATAATGGCATCAGGCTCCCCTCCCATTGATGACATCTGGAATAGGTTAAACGAAATTGCCTCTTACTTCACTGCCAGAAATCGGAATATATCTGCCACAAAATCTGCAGCCACATTGTTCACTACATACACGCATGGGGTGCGTGTATATCGACGGAGTGACAATTCCAACCATCAAGTGTCCCGAAATTCTTAGTGTCAAATTTGATAGCTCTTACAAATTATCCTCACATGTTACAGCAATTTGTGATAAAGACAAAAGTAGAAACAAGGCCCTCAAGTCACTTGCCGGTGGCACTTAGGGTGCTGCCAAAGTAACCTTGTTGACAATGTAGAAAGCAATTGGCTGGTACGGTATGCAGCGCCATTGTGGTCTCGTCAACTCTGTGACACGCAGTGGAATAATATTCAGATCTGTCAGAAAACCCCTCTTCGAACTGCGATGGGTTGTCTCCTCAGTTCTCAGGTGGACCACGTCCATCAAGAGACAAATATCCCACCCGTGTGAAGACATAACTATATGCTGTCTAACCAATAACTTTTGGGCTGTTATCGCATCCAAATCATCATCTTGTGGATAGATATCCACCGCCCAGAAGCCTTAACCTAGATCTAGAGCGCGAGTTCCGGCGCTACAAGCGAGAACCTCTAGATCAAGCAGCATACGAAGCGCGCCTAGACAGCATTCATGCAGACACGTTAGCAAATGCGTTGAATAGCTACCGGCTAAATATCGGCTTGGAGAACGACCGCCTTCTATTGCACCGGAAGAAATTGACCTCCCCCGGCAAACCAGAGCAGTTCTAGCTCAATAACGATCCGACAGATGCAGCCGCCTCGATTCCTACAGAGCAAGGATTTATGCCAAAGCGCAGGATTTGTGTTCCGATTGTGATCAGGGATCACCCGCCTGTCTAACTACCCAGCTAGACCCAGATAGAACACAACACACTGCTACAACAACAACCCTAAAGTATATCAATTTTTGGTCGTCTTGACATTGGGCCGATCTAGTATGTACCTCTATCGAAACCACAAAGGAGTTCGAACGAGTGAAGTTATCCGCTTGAAATTTTGAACCGATGCTTTTTATTGATATAGGTCGTTGGGGATGGGAATGCGCCATATAGGTTGAGATTTCGATATATCGTCCATATAAACCGATCTCCGCTTTTGACTTCTTGAGGCCGGTTTTGCCCTAGAGGCCTCAGTTTTCATTCTATTTGTCTCTCTGTTCTGATTTTCGATATCCGGGTTGAGTATAATCCGTTTCGATCTATAAGCTGGTATAGCCCCCATCACCGACATAGCCAGGGTGGGTCACCTCGACGTGGCTTCAATTCGAAATAAATTTGGCACAGATATGTCTTTTTGATGCACGCTGGTTAAGTTCTTGAACGGGCCAAATCGGATCATATTTGGATATAGTTGCTATATAGAGCGATTTTCCGATTAAGGGTCTAATGCCCATAAAAACTTTATTTTTCATCCGATTTTGTTGAAATTTGAAACAGTGAGTAGTTTAAAGCTTCCCGACCACTGATATGATATCTAAATCTAAATATGGATTAGATCGGTCCATATTTAGATATAGCTGCCATATAGACCGATCTGCCGATAAAGGGTATAATGGCCATAAACGCTTTATTTTTTCCGATTTCGCGGAAATTTTAAACTGTGAGTAGTTTAAAGCTTCCCGACATCTGACATTAATATGGTTCAGATCGGACTATATTTATATATAGCTGTCATATAGACCGATCTCCCGATTTAGGGTACGAAGCCCATAAGAGCTCTATTTTTTACCCGATTTCTAAATCTGTTTAGAACTAGACACAGCTCCCTATATTCGTTATTATGGCTAGTGTGAACAAAATGTTGCTCTGATGTTTAGAGATAATTTGGCACAGTAGTTTATTTATAGTTGGTAGGGTATTTAATAGTCGGCTATGCCTAAATGTTGTATTTTTTAGTTGTTTTCCTTAGCAAAGTTTTCTTCTTGTCAGTGTATGGCTGATAAGCATTGAGAGACGTCATGCCATGTAACGCTGGCCACTGAAGAATATCTTTAAAAATCTCTTCGTCATAAATACCTCCCAAAAAATCAACCAAATATTCTCAAAAAGATGGGAGGAATGGATGGGCGCTTGAATCTCCATAGGTTTGAAGAAAGCTCAGAAAGTGAATTTTTTAACAGTTGTTTAAGTACTGAGTAAACAATAACCAAAGCCAAGCCAAAGCAACCGACAATCAACGACAGCACCTCGAGCACCAAAGGCAATAGCAATGGCAGTGGCAGTGGCAGCTCCAGTAAATATTCATCCCGAAACGAACAAAAAAAAAAAAATAGAAACCACAACAATAACGAGTCGACTAACAGTAATTTGCATACATGATATGTAATGTATCAGATGAAAATCTGTATGAGATGCAGGTTCAGATCCTATTCAAAGGCATCTTAGAACTTAGAAAGTCTTGGGACTGCGGGAGCCTTCTATTGCTAACTTCAGTCGGGTGGGGGGTTCGTGTCCCTTTCCCTCTAAGCCTCGTTCCCATTACACAATTAATTTTTGTTACAGACCCCCTTTTTTTAATGAAATAAAACGAACGAATAAAACCGATGGTTGGCCATATATCAAACAAAATTTAAAAAGAACTTTAAAAGAAAAATAAAGAAAAAAAACAGGTCGAATACTTCCCATAAGGTCAAATTTAATATGGCATCCCGGATGTAAATGGGGCCATTGCTTCATAACCCTCTCCAACCAATTATGTCCAATTCAAGCTTATGTCCATTGGACCCCTAACAAACAAAGGTACTACCCTCTTATGATCTCATCTTCTTATAGGAAAACTTTTCCAACGGATCTAGCACATCTTCACTGATTGAGACAATGCCTTATAAAAATGTTCATCGCCACAAGAGAAAAGTATCATTGTTTATGAAATTCAAAATTCACATATTTTTATTAATAACCATTTAAAAAAAAATAATAATAATAACTAGAAAAATTTACCTAATAATAATGTAAAAATCTGATAGAAAATTATAACATTAGAAAATGTTGTAAATTTAAAGCTTCCCAGAAGGGGTTAAAAATATTCAAAAAGTATCTTAAATTTACGAAACAGGTGAAAATAGAAATGAATAAAAAAATTATGTATGTAGGTATGTCTGCCCAACAGACGAAATTAGTTGCAAAAATGAAAAAATGAAAAAAAATATAAAAACAACTTCTTGGAGAAATCACTGGTGAGAAACTATAAAAACACTATGTGCATTCATGTGATCTCCCAAAGAAAAAAAAAAACGAGAGCGGCTGGAGAGAAAGTCTCCACCGAGTTATTCTAAAGTTTGCTCCACAAAGAGCAAGGCAATAGAAAATAAAAATGGAGGGAAACTAACCAATGGAGTTACAACACACTTTGCATATATTTATATAAAATTTTTACATTGTGACTTACCAACAAAAAAAATGACGCCAGCGATGAAGGCCTTCCTCACATGGTCGATGGTTTCGTGGTTGCTTTTCTGTTTGGATATTGAAAATTATGAAAAGGGTGTTGCTGGTGGATTTACCAAATTTAAGATAAAACGAACTATTGGGCATACATCTGAACAAATTTCTTAGATGTATATGAGGCTATCTGTAAAATTTATAACTGATTAAATTACGAAAAAATAAAAAAAATCAATTTTGATGAAATTCCATTTAGGAATTTTATAATTACGATACTTATTCGATTCTAGTTAAGTTGATGAATTGTGATGATATAGGCAGCCTGATGCTTTAGCATGATGAAAAAATAATTAAACAAAATGGCGTGAAGATGTGGCTTCAAAAATCTTGAAGTTCAGCACGTATTCAATATGTATGGTTCCTCGAAAAAATATCACTTGAAACTAGGTATAGCTGGATAAAACTTTACATGGCCGGTTGAAAAATGTCACATCAGGTTGGTATAGCCGGTGTAAGGTTCAAATAGAGGCTGGTAATATTGGTTTGCTGGCTTTAAAATATTACTAAGAACATGGCAAAAATCACTTCAGCCAGTCTCTTGGTGTAGACACGTGAATGACAAAAAAGGTTATGGCCAAGCACTTAAGCACGTCTTGGGACTCGGATTAATAAATTGGTGGCTACTACCCTGTGGGTAGTAGCTCCCCGTTGGTTATAGATCTCTTGGTTTGAATCCAGGTGTGCCAAGCCTTTTCCTTCAAAAATTCCACATATATGAATGACTTCCTCCTGTGCCTCAATTATGCTAGCTTTAACACTGATACGTGTATGAAGGCCTAATTTGCGCACTACAGACCAATAAAAAAAATAATGCACTATGTTTGATTGGGAAACTTTCAAAGAATTCACAAAAAAATTTACCTTCAGCAAAACTTAGTCAAGTGACGCAAAAAGTTATGATATTTATGAAAAAAAAAATTCACCGAAGTTAAAGTTTCCTTTATTTTTCGTTTTAAGTCGTAGATTCTGTGTAAGAATACTTCTTATCACATCGAGAGATCACAGGAAAAGAAAGACAAATTGATCCCTAACTTGGAAGGAAACGTGTTCCATGCCTTTGTCAAATAGAAGCACAAAGAAGGGAAAAAAATGTCAAACTGATGATATGCGTTGCCACCCACCGTCTGTGGAAACCGATAAATTAAAACAAACAAATCGGCATTTAAACAAAATTTGCAAAATAAACAAAAACTAGCTCACTGGTGTACTTTGAATACTTTTTGTATTCTTTGTACGATATAAATATAAAAGCCTTGTCTCACAAAGATAATCATTTGATATTTGCTTTAGATAAAAGAAATCATTTGAAATATCAGAAATTGAGAAGTTCCATTTACCATTGAAGGAGGGGGCGTGTCTTAAGAATCAATCAAGATACTCTTCCAAGCTCATCATAAGGTGTGTAAAAAGGAATAAGAGACAAAAGAGAGGCTTATGAAAGAGAGAGTCCATGATATCTCTGTCTTAGAATGCTATTAAAAAGAGGCAGAGATTAAAAGCTCTTATCTATTTACCCTGGAATGGTTCAAATCAAGATTAGAAAATGAAGAGAGTGAGTGCCGTAACATAAGCAGAAGAACAAAAGAATCGATGAAACTCTACAACAATAGTTCTAATCAGATGGATGATTTATTCCTTTCCTCTTTCGTTTTTTTTTTTTTCAAATTTGCCATCTAATCCAATTTTATGCTTCAATGTCTGCAATACTTTTAACTGCGGATTTTTGTCTGCACCAAGTACGTTATGGCTACAGTGACGTGCAAAATTGTATGTAGAAAAAATTAATTCTCGCTTAACAAAATAAAATTATAAGAAAAAGGTGAAACGGGCATTACAAAACCAGGTTATTTCTCTTCAAGTTTGAAAGGAAATAAAATGGAAAAGGCCGTAAATTTGGTTCAAATAATGTCAAGTCGAAAAAAATATGTCACATAATAAAAGAAATCTTTTGCTAGAAAATATCTTGATTTCTGGACTTAATGATGTTAGTACGAAGAAAAAAAACGAAAAAAAACTTTGGGCAAACAGCGCATTCAATCTAAACATAGCCCTCGATCGATCTCAAAGCTATGTCCTAATGTCCTTACAATGGAAGGTTCCTGCCACTTTACCATCCATGTCTTCTAGCACATAATAATGATTGCCAAGTTTTTCTCGGACTTTCGACTTTATAAAAGTGGGTGCTAGCTTCGTACTAAACTTCTTCTCTAAACTGCTTTGCGCAAAATTACGCCGAAATACCTGTTGATCTACCTCAAAAGACCTGGGTCTTGTTCGCAGGTTGTACTCACGTTGATTCTTCTCAAAGGCAGACTTTATATGCTTCTTAACATCATCTCTTATAAGTTGGAGTCGATCATCTCGACTAAGACAATTGGTAGATTCATTCAGGAGTTTTAAATTCCTGAGAAGGACATAGTTCGAAGCATGGGTTACCATGTCGAACCCAAATAACGCATGATATGGGGACACTCGAATGGACTGGTGGATCGAATTTCTTAGAGCACAGCAGATAGCACTGAGATTTTGATCCCACTCACGATGATCCTTCTTAAGAAATGCGCGGATTCCGGCTATAAGCGATCGGTTAACCCGCTCTGACGCATTCGCCTGCGGTGAATAAAAGGCGGTGTAAATATGGTTGATACCGAAGCTCGTCAAAAAGGCGTTCAAATCATTTGCCTTGAACTGGCTACCATTATCGCTGATAACTGTTTCCGGGACACCATAGATATGAAATATCTGACTCTGCAGGAAATCCTTAATGGCCGAAGATGTAAATTTGCGCAGAGGACACACCCAGTGAAATTTACTAAAGTGGTCTAAAACAATCAGCAAACCTATATATCCTGACTTACTCCTCGGATATGGTCCTAACAGATCAATATAGAGGCGTTGAAAGGGCCGTTCGGAGACAGATTGATTAACCATAGGAGGCTTCATTATGGTATTCGGGGCCTTGGTAGTCTTGCACACCTCGCAATTGCCCACGTACCTTCGAACGTCCTTGACCATACCTGGCCAGAAGAAATGCCGTCTTAGCAAATCCACAGTCTTAGCGATCCCGCCGTGTGCCGTCACCGGTGAATCGTGAGCCCTCGATATCGTGTCCTCTCGGAGCCTTAAAGGGATCCAAAGTTTCCAGGCATCCTGCTCCTGTCGCTCCTCACCAGAATAGGGTTCTGTACGATAGTACACGTACTTGTCCACAATTCGCAAATCCGGTAGACTCGACTGACTTTCAAATACCCTGGCCCTCAGAGAAACGTAGTCCTCATCCAAAAAGAAAGGAGATTCAAGGTCAACTTCCGGTAGGATGGTGTCAATACCTGCAACCTCCTCGTGCGGAATCCGCGAAAGTGCATCAGGTACGACATGTTCGCTTCCCTTCCTGTGACTAATAGAAAAACGATAGGACTGAAGTTTAAAAACCCAGCGTGCCAACCTTCCACTTAAATCCGGCTGCCTCATCAGCCATAATAGACTGGAGTGGTCAGTGACCACTTCGAACTCCTGTAGTTCTAGGTAGCACCTGAATTTCTTTATCGCTTCCACGCTGCAAGGCATTCGCGTTCGGTTACGCTATAGTTGCGCTGAGCCGTGGTAAGCTTTTTACTCATAAATGCAATGGGTTTTTCCTGCCCATCCTTATCTAACTGTACGAGAACGGCACCTATGCCGTGATCGCTTGCATCACAGTGCAAGTAGAACTTCTTAGTGAAGTCAGGGTTAGAAAGTACCGGAGCGGATGTAAGCAACCCCTTGAGATCCTCGAAAGCCAATTGTGCCTCTGGTGTCCACTGAAACTTCTTCCTGGATTTCAAAACCTCGGTTATATGGAACGTAGCATCAGAAAAATTCGGCACGAACCGACGATACCAGCCGGTTAGTCCTAAAAATCCTCGGACCTGTTTCAAAGTCTTGGGCACTGGCCAGTTGGTTATTGCCGCGACCTTTTCCGGATCAGTGGTTATGCCTCCGTTTCCAATTACGTAACCCAAGTAATTTACTCTGGTGACGCAAAACTTACTTTTGGAAACGTTTAAAGAAAGGTTGGCCCTTCGGAATTGTGCAGAAATCCGCACCAATACCTCCATATGAGAGGGGAAATCTTCCGACACGATGACGAGATCATCCAAATACCCAAATACGCAATGGCGCAAATCGGGAGGAATGATCTCGTCCATTAGCCTACACATAGTCTGTGGAGCATTACAGAGCCCGAACGGCATTACCACAAATTGGTACAAAGGCCGTCCCGGGACTGTAAATGCTGTCAGTGGTCTCGACTTTTCGTCTAGGCTAATCTGCCAAAAGGCATCCTTCAAATCGAGTTTGGAAATGATATTCGCCTTTGGCAGTCGTGCGAAGATTCCCTCAATATTGGGTAAAGGATAAGCATCCTTTATAGTAACGGCGTTCAGCCTTCTAGCATCCAAGCACAACCTTACTTTTCCCGGCTTCACCACTAATCGCATCGGCGAACTCCACGCCGAAGTGGACGGTTCTATGACACCCAAACTGAGCATCCGGTCAATTTCTCCGAACATTAATCTCTCAACCGCCGGGGACACAGGGTAGTATCGTTGTTTTACGGGAGAAGCATCCCCAACGTCAATACTATGCCGAATCAACCTGGTCCTACCCAGCCCCTGGGTTTCAAAATTCGGAAAAAGATTTATAACCGCTTGAAGTTGCTTGCGCTGTGGTCCTGTCAATGGAAAAGAATCAGTGTCAAAATCCTCCTGCAGTACTACACCCTCTGGATTCAAAGCCTGAACACTCGTAGAGATAACTCCATCAGCCATTAAGACAACAGATCCTAGTATATCTGGTATCAAACCAAACTTCTTCCAGAAGTCAATACCTAGTATCACCCTTTGTGACAAAGAAGGGATTATAAAAAATCTCAAAGGCCTAGTATCTCCTTTAAAAGAAACGAGAACATCTATCCAGCCAACGACTCTTTGAATACTTCCATCAGCAGTGCTCACATTCGACCTACACTTAGAAAAATTTTGATACTTCGAAAAATTGTGTAACGCCAGTTCAGCGCCAAGGCAGCTTACACTCGCCCCAGTATCTAGAAGACCGAATTCATTGAATTCCAAAAAGGAGATTTTCGCAAAATATCGCATATCCGTGGGCTTAGAAAATATCGCCGAAACCAAGAATTTCCCACATAACCTTTTGGATCTAAAGTACTGCCTTAATCGAATGGTAGAACGTCTGGGCCGCCTACTGGAAATAGAATTTAAACTACTCAACGAAAAAATCTCATTGCGTCTCTGCAGATAATAAGCTAAACGTTCGTGATAAGGCCGTCTCGGATATAAGACATGAGATGGCATATCATTAGCAAAACTAACAAGGGTCTCTGGTCTTCTCAAAATGTCTATTGGAGGGCATATCCCGACATCTCCTTTAATAGAAGTAGAAATAGGTGTGGTATTAGAAAATCCGGGTTCAAATGGTACATCAGGGGGTTTGTGGGGGTCCACATTATCAATCATTCGATCGGTGGACCCTGAGGTCTCGAGTTTTTTGCCGGGTTGTTCCTACGGTTTCTGCAATCAATGCAGTTGGGCTTATAAATGTCCTTGGCCCCACAGCCATAACAAAAAATTCGTCTATCACTCAAGCATTCCTGCCAGTGATGTCCGAGTTCCTCACAATTCCAGCATTTCATATTGGTCGTCGACCCGTGAACCGCCTCTACTTTCAAGGTATCCTCATCCCCTTCCATGACACAATCACGATCGTCATCAATCTCGGATACGAATCTACGAGGGACATTAGTCATTCCTACATTGCGCATGGACAAGTTCCTCCTAACATACTCATCGCTGAGGAAATTTTCTCTGGTTTGCACCAGTTGACGAAGATGTGGAATTGAATCTATTTTCATATAAAGCAAGTCCTGACGCACATCAGGACGTAAATTTCTAAGTATTATCTCAATCAGTTCCTGCTCTGCCATTGGCGTCGACAATCTATCCATGATACCAGCAATAGACTCATAAAAAGTATCAAATGATTCATTGGCCCTTTGTTTCCGATTCCTGATTTCCTCTCTAAAATCGTACGACGTCTTGGAATCCCTATATTGCTCACGAATGGCCTGGCTAAAATCATCCCAGTTAAGAGATGCAACCCTCTTATGGTAACGCCAGTACCATTCTCTAGCCTTTCCGGTTAACAAAATATTAAGGTTCCTGCATATACAAGAGAAATCACTATTAAAATTATCCCTAGTCAGTGAACAAATCCGGTATAAAAATTCTTCGACGTTGAGACCGGTGGATGACCCGTCGAATTTTAAATTCCAACTCTGAATTATCGATGTAACCCTATCGGAAGGAATATTGCCATTATTAGAGTTCGAGAGTGAATGCGGAGACACATTCAAAATATGCGAATTGCTATTCAAATGTACAGACTGTGAAGGGACTTCATTTCCACCTTGGGCTGCACTAGGTGCATGAGCATTGTCATTTGGCATCCTTGTGTCTATTCTGGACCTCGAATCTTGGAAACTATTTCGAAGAACGCCCCGCGGATTGTCCTGATTGGGATTGGGCAAAATATTCAAATTTTGTAGCATCCGAGTCAAGTTAGCCTCAATCAACCTATTCATCTCATTAAAGTCAAAACGGTTTCCAGCGGAAGGATTTGCAACACCTTGAGATGGGGAGTGAAAACCTCGAGAATTAATACCACCAGGATCGCGATTTGGTGTGGCCAAATTACCTCCCAGAGAACCTGAACTAGTGTTAAAAAAACTCACTTGGTCCTGGAATAAATTCCTTGCACTCCTCGTATTATATTGCTTCTGCATCG
This sequence comes from Stomoxys calcitrans, assembly GCF_963082655.1. NCBI lineage: Eukaryota > Metazoa > Arthropoda > Insecta > Diptera > Muscidae > Stomoxys > Stomoxys calcitrans. The sequence continues at coordinate 197,140,008 of NC_081554.1, read as the reverse complement.
CACCCCTAGCTTTGCCCCTGTTTGCCGGTTGTTTCTTCGGAGCAACTAGTCCCTGTCCAGACACAAAAGCCTTTAAATCATTAGGCTGACACGATCGTTTGCACATGGGGCATTCCGATGCTGTAGTTAAAAACTCCTGTAAGCATACCTTATGAAATGAATGTGAACATCCATTAATAAGCATACATTCCTGACCATCAGTCATAATCTCGTTACACACCCAACATAACGTAGGTTCCGAATTAACCGGTGCCGAGTCAGTCGGCGGTAATGCCGGTGGAGGGGTTCTCTCCAAGGACATTTCAAAATCTGAAGTTCTAACAGAAAAAAATTTAATAAATATTCCTTATTGTATTGCTTATTGCAGCAACTCAAAAAAAATAAGTTTTCAGAAAATTTCATAAACGATATATGTTTTCCTTTCAAAGATGAGAGTCAAAACAGGTAGTATCTTTTACCCTACTATGGGAATTAAAAAAATAAAAAAACTGGGCTATGGTTCATACATAAAATTTCCAAAAATCCCTGCGTAGATCAAACCAGCGTAGAAAACATTAAATTTGTCGTGTCTTTCGTCTAAAATTCAGCGGTCGCAAAAATGCTTCCTGCAAGTTAACGAAATCCGAGCTGCCTTTTAGGTACTGATAGCTAAGCTCTTCGTAGTGATATAAAAGAAAATTATATATGAAAGATGGATAAGCAAAAACTAGGAGGAAAAATGAAATCTTGGCTTGCAAAAAGGTTTACAAATTAACTATCGGTTGACTAACTCGTAAAACCATCAAGTTGACAAAGTTCCAGATAGGTTTGCAAACTATTCACGAACACTAAATCACAAAATTATCATAATTTCTGACAATCCATTAAAAAGTGAAAATTCCAAAAGTAACAAAAAAAATAATAGAGCCTAAGACAGCGTCTTTTTCCGGCCCCACGTTGGGCGCCAAAATCTGTAATGTATCAGATGAAAATCTGTATGAGATGCAGGTTCAGATCCTATTCAAAGGCATCTTAGAACTTAGAAAGTCTTGGGACTGCGGGAGCCTTCTATTGCTAACTTCAGTCGGGTGGGGGGTTCGTGTCCCTTTCCCTCTAAGCCTCGTTCCCATTACACAATTAATTTTTGTTACAGACCCCCTTTTTTTAATGAAATAAAACGAACGAATAAAACCGATGGTTGGCCATATATCAAACAAAATTTAAAAAGAACTTTAAAAGAAAAATAAAGAAAAAAAACAGGTCGAATACTTCCCATAAGGTCAAATTTAATATGGCATCCCGGATGTAAATGGGGCCATTGCTTCATAACCCTCTCCAACCAATTATGTCCAATTCAAGCTTATGTCCATTGGACCCCTAACAAACAAAGGTACTACCCTCTTATGATCTCATCTTCTTATAGGAAAACTTTTCCAACGGATCTAGCACATCTTCACTGATTGAGACAATGCCTTATAAAAATGTTCATCGCCACAAGAGAAAAGTATCATTGTTTATGAAATTCAAAATTCACATATTTTTATTAATAACCATTTAAAAAAAAATAATAATAATAACTAGAAAAATTTACCTAATAATAATGTAAAAATCTGATAGAAAATTATAACATTAGAAAATGTTGTAAATTTAAAGCTTCCCAGAAGGGGTTAAAAATATTCAAAAAGTATCTTAAATTTACGAAACAGGTGAAAATAGAAATGAATAAAAAAATTATGTATGTAGGTATGTCTGCCCAACAGACGAAATTAGTTGCAAAAATGAAAAAATGAAAAAAAATATAAAAACAACTTCTTGGAGAAATCACTGGTGAGAAACTATAAAAACACTATGTGCATTCATGTGATCTCCCAAAGAAAAAAAAAAACGAGAGCGGCTGGAGAGAAAGTCTCCACCGAGTTATTCTAAAGTTTGCTCCACAAAGAGCAAGGCAATAGAAAATAAAAATGGAGGGAAACTAACCAATGGAGTTACAACACACTTTGCATATATTTATATAAAATTTTTACATTGTGACTTACCAACAAAAAAAATGACGCCAGCGATGAAGGCCTTCCTCACATGGTCGATGGTTTCGTGGTTGCTTTTCTGTTTGGATATTGAAAATTATGAAAAGGGTGTTGCTGGTGGATTTACCAAATTTAAGATAAAACGAACTATTGGGCATACATCTGAACAAATTTCTTAGATGTATATGAGGCTATCTGTAAAATTTATAACTGATTAAATTACGAAAAAATAAAAAAAATCAATTTTGATGAAATTCCATTTAGGAATTTTATAATTACGATACTTATTCGATTCTAGTTAAGTTGATGAATTGTGATGATATAGGCAGCCTGATGCTTTAGCATGATGAAAAAATAATTAAACAAAATGGCGTGAAGATGTGGCTTCAAAAATCTTGAAGTTCAGCACGTATTCAATATGTATGGTTCCTCGAAAAAATATCACTTGAAACTAGGTATAGCTGGATAAAACTTTACATGGCCGGTTGAAAAATGTCACATCAGGTTGGTATAGCCGGTGTAAGGTTCAAATAGAGGCTGGTAATATTGGTTTGCTGGCTTTAAAATATTACTAAGAACATGGCAAAAATCACTTCAGCCAGTCTCTTGGTGTAGACACGTGAATGACAAAAAAGGTTATGGCCAAGCACTTAAGCACGTCTTGGGACTCGGATTAATAAATTGGTGGCTACTACCCTGTGGGTAGTAGCTCCCCGTTGGTTATAGATCTCTTGGTTTGAATCCAGGTGTGCCAAGCCTTTTCCTTCAAAAATTCCACATATATGAATGACTTCCTCCTGTGCCTCAATTATGCTAGCTTTAACACTGATACGTGTATGAAGGCCTAATTTGCGCACTACAGACCAATAAAAAAAATAATGCACTATGTTTGATTGGGAAACTTTCAAAGAATTCACAAAAAAATTTACCTTCAGCAAAACTTAGTCAAGTGACGCAAAAAGTTATGATATTTATGAAAAAAAAAATTCACCGAAGTTAAAGTTTCCTTTATTTTTCGTTTTAAGTCGTAGATTCTGTGTAAGAATACTTCTTATCACATCGAGAGATCACAGGAAAAGAAAGACAAATTGATCCCTAACTTGGAAGGAAACGTGTTCCATGCCTTTGTCAAATAGAAGCACAAAGAAGGGAAAAAAATGTCAAACTGATGATATGCGTTGCCACCCACCGTCTGTGGAAACCGATAAATTAAAACAAACAAATCGGCATTTAAACAAAATTTGCAAAATAAACAAAAACTAGCTCACTGGTGTACTTTGAATACTTTTTGTATTCTTTGTACGATATAAATATAAAAGCCTTGTCTCACAAAGATAATCATTTGATATTTGCTTTAGATAAAAGAAATCATTTGAAATATCAGAAATTGAGAAGTTCCATTTACCATTGAAGGAGGGGGCGTGTCTTAAGAATCAATCAAGATACTCTTCCAAGCTCATCATAAGGTGTGTAAAAAGGAATAAGAGACAAAAGAGAGGCTTATGAAAGAGAGAGTCCATGATATCTCTGTCTTAGAATGCTATTAAAAAGAGGCAGAGATTAAAAGCTCTTATCTATTTACCCTGGAATGGTTCAAATCAAGATTAGAAAATGAAGAGAGTGAGTGCCGTAACATAAGCAGAAGAACAAAAGAATCGATGAAACTCTACAACAATAGTTCTAATCAGATGGATGATTTATTCCTTTCCTCTTTCGTTTTTTTTTTTTCAAATTTGCCATCTAATCCAATTTTATGCTTCAATGTCTGCAATACTTTTAACTGCGGATTTTTGTCTGCACCAAGTACGTTATGGCTACAGTGACGTGCAAAATTGTATGTAGAAAAAATTAATTCTCGCTTAACAAAATAAAATTATAAGAAAAAGGTGAAACGGGCATTACAGATAGGAAGGAAGGATAGCTGCTGCAACAAACAACAAAAAAGAAAAAAAGGAGTAAAATGGTGGAAAAGTATCCTGAATACAACTGCAGGCAGTCAGGCCATGGCCACCCATTGATATATGGTTGCCAGGATTTTCTAGCACAAATTGCATCTTTGGAGAATTTCAAGTTGAATATTGGATTAGAGAAGATGCCGTGATTTTTGGTTAGTTGATGGGAGTTTTAGATAGCAAAGAGATATGAAAACATGAAGGTTCAATTTAAATTTAAGGGCAGTTGTTTCAAAGCAAAGGGTGATATAGGGAAGGTGTTGCCTTTTTGGCCTGGCCAATCAATTACAAATAGGTGTGAATTCCTGGCAAGTCTTGTATTCCTGGTGAACATCCCAACGTCAGGGATAAGAAGACGAACATTTCTGGATCACACGCCATGAAAATAACCAGAGAGCAATACAACGCTACCCACATTCCGACGATGTTTAAGAGAAGCAATAAACTTGGATACTCTACTCAATCCGTTTAACCCGATCAAGTAGCTCCAAGGATGATTTTGGAGCTCCTGCCCATATAAAAGAATTATATTCCATCCTCGGCCAGATGTAGTTATTATAGATATTGAGAAGATCAGAAGAGGTAAAATATTTCTTGCTCTGCTAAGAAAGCCCAAACACTTTAATGCTTCTTTCGACACTTCATGCCCAGAACATCAAGAGAATCTGACTGCTCAATATCTATACCGTCCATAGATATCGACGATTGTACTGGTTCAGTGAATCGCTTGTGAGATTGGAAACAGCACTGCGTCTTCTGTGCGTTAAAGTCTACTCTGTTCATTCTACCCCACTCGGAAAGGACTAACAAATACTGGGAGAGCGTCTCATCCATAATGCGCCTCCTGTTCACAATTCCTTGAGGACTAGGTCTACGGTCGAATGAATATAAATGCCACAGACTACTGTCATCGGCAAATTAGTAGACTGGATTCGAAGTCTGACCCAATAGATTGTCAATGTCATCCGATGAGTATACAATGGGCATTGTATACTCATCGGATGAGAACCGAACGAAGTTATTACCGAATCCAAAAGCGAAAAGCTTTGATCAAAGCGCACCATGGCAGACCCTATCAAATGCCTTGGAGATATCCAGAGCCACGACCTTACTCTCACCAAACTGGTGAATAGAGCGACTCCATCGTTCCGACAAAAATGCCATTAGGTCTCCCATGGAGGGATTTCTGCGGATCCCATACTGTCTGTCGCTAAGAAGGCTATTGGACTCTAAGTATCTGACAAGATGATGGTTAACCATACTCTCCATAACCTTGGAGAGCGTGGAGCATATCGCAATTGGCCGGCAATTCGCAGGGTTGTTCGCCCCTCCTTTTTTGGGGATGGGCTGAACGTTCGCAATCTTTCAACGCGCCGGGAAAACTCCTGCACGGTAAGCAAGGTTGAAAAGGTTGCGTAGTGGATGAGCAAGCGTCGAAGAACACTTAGAAAGGGCAAATGTTGATGCACCGTCCGGGCCGAAGATTTATTATTTTTCGGCGTTACTTTGGTGCCGGTTTTGGGCCTAGGACGGCCTCCTAATACCATTTTCGTATTTAACTCCCACATACCTTCCATTTATGTTCCATATTGTCCCAATCGGTAAATATGTCTTGATGGGGGTTTTGGGGGGGTAGGGAGTCTCCTCCGATACGTAGGAATAAATTTTTGTGTGGTATTTGTACTCTATTTTTAAATAATTTTCTTTTGATACCCATATTGCCCAAAGCGATAATAGCGTCCTGTTAGGTGGTGTTTTTTTGGGAGGGGGGTCCCCCACTTAGGGTCCCACATAACTTCCATTTGATAACCATATTGTCCCAATCGATAAACATGTCCGTTCGGGTGTGTTTTGTGATGGGCGTCCCCCCAGGTTACATGACCTTTGGTAGGATTCAAAATTTCGCTTAAATCGGAACACCCATCTCCAAGATCTAGCTTTTTTAAAAATGTGGGTAAGGGGGAAGGTCCTCCCCCCTTCGGATTTCAAAAAAATTAGTACCCTATTTTCATCAGGGGCTCAAACTCATTTTTCCACCAAAGAGAATGATATTGAACATCGAATGCACAAAAAACTAGCAAAAAATTTTTTATACAGCGCACAGTCTTAAAAATATTTAAACTCGTGTTTTGTCAACTATGACCTACGCCTCACTGTATGCAACATTCTGTGGCCCCTAAAACTATGCACCATAACTTTACAAACAACATAAATATTTTTTCTCCAAATTAGGAAATACAATCAAGTTTCTTGTTTCCACTAACTATCCACTTCTAATTAAAATCAAAAACTTTCCGTTTTTTCAATCAACAAAATAAATTTTTAAGGTTAAAAAATCAAACAGAAAATTGCCAGGTTTCTTTAAAATAAAGAAACAACAAAAGTTGAAGCATTTCTTCGGACAAGTTAGTTAACATCTACGCTAACAGCTCTCCGAGCATCATGTCCTTCAACATTGGGATTCTCCTTCAACTCTTGCAAGGCAAGCAAACTAACATTGGGATAACTATTTTTGCTGATCACTTGGTAAACACTTTATGTTTGCCAAGTTGGCTGGTCACATGGCGAACTGCAGCAAATATGTATCTTTTCTTAATTTAATTTTAACAAATTTCGATAAACTCCTGATGATGCTTCTGCTGCCGTTTCTGCAGCTGCTGCTGCTGCACCATTCATTGCTCAATGTCAAAGTTATGTGGGCAAGTGAATGAGAACTTTTGAACTAGTAAGAGCTGAACTGGAAGGCAAACTTTTGGGCTGGCAGCCAAAGAAACTGCATCAGCAGCAACAGAACTGTCAAACTACTTGAGGTGTTGCCCACACACGCATCGATGGCTACGGGCAACGGGGGACAAGGGCATTGAAATGGCAAGAAGCATTCCCTGCCTGCAGCTCATCCCTGGAAACATTGAAACAATAAAGTTTTGCTAAACACAATATCTTGGGTCATGACCAGAGATAACTTCAAGAAATTGTTTGTTGTACCAAAATTTCCAACAAACCTACAGAAGCATAAGGGGAGGGATTTTTGTATATTGAGATTCCATGTGTCTTCTTAGCAAGGAAAACCAGCATTGGGTTTAAGAAAAAAAAAAACATTTTCTTTTGGTAGATAAGACTCTTCTGATGTTTCTCTGCAAGCTTTCAAGTCGTTGTCTTCGCATACAATGGAGCTGACCCTGCCGAGTGGAAGGCAAGAAGAAGTAGCAGCAACATCAGCCTCAAAGGAAGCAGCAGCAACATTATAGTCTACTTTTGGTTTGTAATGTTTGGATTTGTTTAGTTGCTCTTCCTTTTTTCCCTTACATTTCAACCATAGCTTCGACTTTGACTTTGGCTTCCGGTTTTTAGTTTTTTTTTTCTGGGATCCTTGTCGCATGTTGCTGTGGATTTATATTTGTTTGTAGCTTATTCTCAAGTTGATGCTTGTCTTAAAAGTTTATTTTTGCTGGTGTTTCTATTTTTAGCTTTGGTGTAAGTTTTTATTTGTAGAGCATTTCAATGTTTTAGCAAATCGAACTTGTGAAATAATAACAGATACGCCAACATTAATTCACATATATATTATCATATGGTATGTCATAGGGGTGTATTATCATATGGTATGTCATAGGGTGTATTCTAAAGATCTAGAACTGTTCATATCGAAGAGATTACCCAACCACTGCAGTGTATATCAAGCCGTGATCCTTGCAATTAAGGTAGTGGTGGAATGGCTAAGATATAATGTCATTACGACGATTGGCATAAATGTCTTCTCAGACAGCCAGTCATTAAATCCCTGGAGAACGTATTTCTGAACACAAAAACTGCCCTCGACTGTCGCAGATCTCTCAACGAAATAGCTGAACAGTTCAAAATTAATCTGTTCGGGGTGCCGGGCCACAGAGATATCCCAGGGAATCGTAGAGCGGACGAGCTTGCGAGTCTAGTAACTACCCGACACATTCGAGGGATACTGGAATCTGTGGGTATGCCTCTAGCGACATGTAAGGTAAGTTTTCAGGACCAGGCCCGAAGGACAACGAATGATAGATGGTCGCAAAGAGGGGGCTGTGTCCGTCATGACGGGTCACTGTCTAATCGGAAAACATGCTGACAGACTGAAGGTTGCCAGCGACAACTTTTGCAGAAGCTGTGAGGACATCGACGAAGAAGAAGAGACTGTAGAACACTCTCTGTGTGTGTGTCCCACACTAGCAGTTAGAAGGAGTTTCACATTAGGTTCTCATTTCTTTGAGAACCTATCTGATTTAGTGGATGTGAACATTGGCAAGTTATTGGGCTTTTTCAAGCGATCTGCATGGTTCAACGGTAGGAACTAGAAGGCATCTTCCTTCTTCTGTTCCTGTGGTATCACAATGGACGAAAACGTCTAATTGAGTCCGATGGCAGACTGCCACTTAATCCTTACCTAACCATACCCCATTGAGGCGTTATCCATGTATGTTTCTTGCCGTCTGGCAACTCTATCTGCCAATAATGTTTTGATAATTCGGCCGCATTCATATTATTTGACCGATGTGAGGTTTTCGGTTGAACACTCCAGGGGAGACTATCCACTCTATGTCCATGTTATTAAATATCGCTTCAGTATCTAGGAAAGGCGCCGAGGCGTACTTCTTCAGTCTGAGAGTTGTGTCGACTCGTGGAGGGCCTTCTCTATCGACCTTCTCTTGAGGTATGCATTATGTGCCTCACTGAAGTTCTTCGGTGACAGTCCCTCCGTCACCTTTGGTTGGGGAAATTAACATAGCTGTTTCTGATGTTTCCATCGAAATTCTCTCTCAACTGTAAAGTTTTATTGGAGTATTTGCTAGAGTGACTCCGCATTTCAGTAGGATCCCCTAGGGGAGTCACCAAGTCGATTTGAAGCCCTTGTGCTATGGAATGCCAACTTTGGATTTCATTAGACTCTCAATGAATGCCGATGATGTCCCCATCAAAATATCCCCATTATATCAACGGGCGATTTCTTGCATAGGTGCCACTTTCCATGAGCTTGGCCCTTGATTCAATTTCTTCAGCGTCACTCTTCTTACACTTTTTTGCAATAATTATCCTAAATGCAATAAAAATTCAGGTTTGAAAGTTTGCATAGTTTGTGATCTAAATCGCGAAGTAAGTCAAGGAATCTTTTCTATTTAATTAGCAGTAAAACCTTAATCACAATCCAATAACTAGCCAAGATATTCCCAATGTCCTTGCAAATAAATGTTAAAAATGGTCCTTGGCTCGTAAGTTCTCTCTTAATTTTTAAACCAACTTTACATAGTGTGGAAAAATTAGTTGTTTCTTTTATTGTATAGACCACTTACACACACACACACCACTTACCAATAGAGAGAGAGAGACTGAAAGGCACTTAAAAAAAAGACTGCAAGTTGAGGATAAATATCCTTACACTAGTCATCACCGGGTACTTCTTGTTCTCTATGGAACTTGTATTTTACTTTTGCCTTGTTTTGCTCCTTCTCCCACACAGTTGCAAGAGTTGGCCCTAGTCATCAATTTCGAACGAAATTAGTTTCTCTTGCATTTTACTTTTTGTTTCGTTGTGACCGCCTTATATTTCATTTTCTAAATTAAGGAATCTTTTTTTGGGGTTTCAGAGAAAATCTCAACAAGAAGAAATGAGAATGAAAATGGAATATTTTCTTAAGCAAATGAGCTTTAATTTCAAAGCTACAGTAGTGCTACTTCATTTTTTTTAGAATGAAGTAAGAGTTTTACGATGCTTTCTCAAGGATCATACATATGAGGGTATGACTGATAAGAATGTTAGGATTTGAGTTTGTTTCTATCTTTAATTAAATTGAAGTTTTGGTCTTGTATAGAGAAAATAATTGGAAAGTTTTTTACAAAGCATGAAATTGGCTTGTATTGAAGTGAAGGGAAAGTAATTTCCCATTTTGTAAGTGGAGAGTTTAAGAACTGGAACAAATTCTGAAAAAAATAGAAATTGGTTTTAATTCGCCTTTATGAATCAATGAATTTGTCACTTAAAGCCATAAGAATTATTTTTCTTGTTTTCGTTATGGGATGCATAAAACCCCGCTTGAAGCTGATGGGCAACAAACGTTCATTGGAAATCTGTGGGCACCGCGCGTTTTAACAATAAGCTGCCTGCTCCATCTATCTTCCCTAGAAATCGTCGGCGTATTTATTTTGTAATGCATGCATAATATTATCATTACATGTGTTTGTTTACGAGTTATCCTTGTTGATGTCGTTTCCTATCCGCTGTCGTTGGCTTTGCTGATGTTGCATCGCTCCCTCTGAGTCTTTTGTTATAATTTCTTAACGTGAATGTTGGTTGCTTTGCACAGCCTGCCTAACTACTGCTGGTGGCTGGCTGGTGGTGGTTGCTTGTTTAGATGCTTGGAACATTCATTCGTAATTCCTTTGCATTTGCAATGACAATGCTGCGATGACAAAATCCATTTGATGCCAATGTTGTCGTTTTGTTACACAGATACAGAGTGAGAGAGAGAGAGTGCCAGGAGGGGACAGGCAAACATTGTTGCCTGTCCCATAGAGCTGTTGCATATTCCAAGGCAACGGAAATCCTTACATGTCAATTGCGTACAAAACGGAAGAGGGGATTTGTGTTTTGTTATTTTCTTTCCCTTGTTTGCGTAAGGACCACAGCCGCAGTCAAGTCACCACCTACGCCTCCATTTTTTCCCTCCCCCCCCCCCCCCGCCTCTATCGCCCGTTTTCTTGTTTGTTTAAGTTGTGTCAATGCAATTGCAGCCCCAGTCTTTATGCAAAATAACAAGAGACATGTTCCACGAACTTGCGTATCTGTATGTGTATGTTGGTGTATGTTGGTGTGTTGGTGTTTACGTTGGTTTGAAAAATAAATTCTTGACTGTTGAGCTTAAATTGTTCGTTACAAAATTAGCAATGCAAAACTGTACCCCAAAAACCGGGGTCAGGCACACACCAGTATGAACATACAAACAAGAAGAGTCAATGTTTTCTCTTATTTTTTGTTTAATGAAAAAAAAGGGACATTGGAATTAATTTAAGGGAAATTTACAAAAAATACGTGAGTTAAAGTTGAAGATTAGTTTAAGGGAAGAGAAAGTTGATTAATTGAAAAATTAAGTTAATAAAATAAAACCTTATAACCAAAGCAAAATAAAAAAAAAATATAGCAAACATAACATAAAATAAATAAGTAAGGGCGTGCTAAGTTCAAGTTTTTTGCTCAGTATTTCTTTCTAGACAAACAAAGATTCGGACCATAAGTAATTTGAATGTTGAAGACCATAGTAGAACTCATTGGGTAATATTTCAGTCCATTCGGATAAGAATTGCGCCTTGTAGGGGATCAAGAAGCATAATCGGCTGTAGATCGATTAAGATCACATTGGACACACATGTTGAAGGTCATGCTAGAAGCCGTTGTACAAAATTTCATCAAAATCGTATAAGCAAAATCGTTTAAGCGCCCTCTAGAGGCTTAAGAAGTCAAGATCATAGATCGGTTTATATGGCAGCTATAACAAGTTAAGTGCCAATTTGAGCCATAGTTATCGCAGTTGTTGGAAGTCATGACAATTTCAGCCAAATCGGATAAGAATTGCGCCCTCTAGTGGCTCAAGAAGTCAAGACCCAAGATCGGTTTAAATGACAGCTTTATCAGGTTATGAAACGATTTCAACCATACCTAGCACAATTGTTGGAAGTGACATTAAATGCGTTTTTTATGGACCCAAGACCCTTAAATAACCTCCACCAACTCCGAATTTTATATACCATCGCATTTGTCAAGTGCTTTATATGTTATTGGAGTTATATCAGGTTATGGAGCGATTCGGGGCATATTTGATTTGGATGTTGAGGATCATAGTATAAATCATTGTCCAAAACGTTTCGAATGAGAATTGCCCCCTATAGGAGCTCAAGAAGTAAAATTAGGAAATTGGTTTATATGGGAGCTATATCAGGTTATGAACCGATTCCGATTATAATTGGCACGTATGTTGAAGGTCATAGGTTTATTCTCTGTGTCTGTTTCCAATGGAGCGGCAGCTTGGAAGTAGTCTTAGAATGGACTCCAAAGACCTAACAGCTGCGGTTGTGGTATCCAGTCCTAGCATGTTGTCTACTACTTAGAACTCGACTGGTGGAGCGCACTGAGGTTGTGGTATCCGGTCCAAGCATGGTGTCTACGCTGAGACCTCGACTGGTGGAGCACACTGAGGACTACTCCATCTGATGGCAACGCCATCTGGACATTGTTGCTAGCCAATTACTGCGACCACTGCTGTCAGGCTAAGGGAACTTTCTCTTTGGTCATGTAGACGCTACGGACACTTTGTTTTTCTTGTTCTTGATACAATGCCCGATGTTCCAGGCGGTGCGCATTACATATTGTCTGAGTCGCTTTGTGATATGAAGTGCTGTACCACTTTTCCTAATAGAACAGATTGTAACTACGATATTACTGATAATATAAATTACATGGACTTCTACACGGATGGTTCCAAACTAGTCATCCGGATGGGCTTAAGGTTGTACTCTGAAGAACTTGGATTGATCATGTCGAGCGGAATTTCATGCAATTAAAGAAGTGGTGGAATGACAAAGATATAATGAAGAAGATTGGCATACATATCTTCTCAGGCAGTCAGGCAGCTATCAAATCCCTGGAGCTATCCCTGGCAGCTATCAAATCCCTCGGCTGCCGCAGATCTCTCAACGAGATGGTTGATTAGTTCAACTTCACCAGTTCTGGGTGACGTAGCTCAGAGATTTACCAGGGAATTATAGAGCAGACGAACTTGCGAGACTAAAAACTACCCTACACATTCCAGCGGAATTGGAATCTGTGGATACGCCTCTAGCGACATGTAGGCTAGGTTTTCAGGATCAGGCCCGAAGGCCCCCACTCAAATCGCTTTATGATTTGATATAACTCCTATAAGAATAGACCTCCCGTTTATACATCTTGATCATCTACAGAGAGCATTTCTTATCCGTTTTGGCTGAAATTTTAAACTATGATTTGTTATGGTATTCAACAGATGTACCAAGTAAATTGGTGCGAATCGGTCTAAATCTTTTATGTCTCCCATATAAACCGATCTATCGATTATACTTCTTGAGTGTCTAGGTGGCGCAACTCTTAGGCAGAAATTTTAATCCATGGCTTCTCCTATGACTTTCAATATACGTGTAAAGAATAATTTGAATGGGTCCAAAACATGATGTAGGCCCTATAAGTTAATGTCGTTTCACTAAACAAATCTCTCGATTTTACTTTTTGATCCTCTATAAGGCTCAGTTCTAAACTGATGAGGTTAAAAATTTGCACAACGACTTCTGATATGACTTCCGCTATGTGGTGCTCATGGCTATCCCGTGCCCCGGCAGTACCACACGGTCTGAATCTTTGAACTCCAAACTGGTGTGGTGTTCATCGTAATCACGAGAAGCTTAGCTTGGAGCTACTGGGTGCTTCCACAGGTTGGGGATAGTGGCATGCCCCATATGGAGTAGCAGTAATTGCTGTTGCGGACAATCTACTGAATCGAGTGGAGAGTCTAAGTGAGTTTCTTGGCGGCACCGGACTTTGCTTAAAAACCGAGCGCTATCGAATGATGATAGCTACAACAACAACTGAGTGCTAAATACCATCTGAATTGGTCCATAACTTTGCGTAGCTCTCATATAAACCGATCTCCCAATTTTTCTTCGTGATCGCCTATAGGGCGCAATTCTTATTCGATTTGACTGAAATTTGACCTCCAACATTTAAACCAAGTATTGCCTGATATAGGTTAGGTTAGGCAGGAGCATGGCAATTCCTATCCGTTAACCTTTTAACCTATAAAGAGTTACCGGGCAGAGAACTTGACAAATGCGATGCACAGTGGAGGGTCTATAAGATTCGGTCCGTCCGAATTTGGCACGCTGTAAGTTGAGTAAAATAATTACAAGATTTTTAGAGTAATAAAAATTGGACTCTTTCTACAAAAATAAATTTACGCTACAGTCTTATATTGCAATTAAAACATCAAAATTTAAAACATTTAATTTAAAAATCCAAAGTTAGCTTTTTTTAAGTGTATGACCCTCACTATTTCACATGCAAATCAAGTTACTGGCCATTATTCAAAGGCCATCAATTTTCCTTTTATAAACAACTATGCCGTAAACCACTAAAAAGCGGCCCATATAACAAAGGATCACTAATGGCCAATAGGCAATCAATGGCTGGATTTATTTTCGTGGCCCACATAAATTCAATTCGATTTATTTCCAATGCTCCACAATTCAATGCAAGGGACATTGTTTGCAACACATAATGCACGTTGCCGTTTGGTTTGAGGTAACCACTTCGCATTATCACATGATTATGTGATTACAGTGCACCTGTATCCTACCGTCCTTTGTCTGAATCTGTGGCTCGTTCTATAACACATTGTGGCTGACAGTATATACACTGCTGCAGTTAGTCTACAAAAATTTTCCACTCAATTCTGGGCCCAAAGTTTGGTAACAACGTTGGACGTGTTGGTTGTTAGGGTTTTGATTCAGCTTCAGCACTTAGTCTGCTTTAGTGAATGAGTCCTGGTGCATGGTGCAGTTACACGTCTAAGTCCTTTTGCCGAAGCACGTTTTTAGTTTAATATTTTTTGAGTGACATTTGAGGTCATGTTAGGTGTCAAGTTTGATTGAATTTTCTCCTGCCACTTGCAGGATCCTGACCCAACAAACTCACACTTGCACACCTTTCCCATTGGCCACGCTGAGTCTATATTGAAACAAATTTACTTTGTTGGCAGTTTCATAAGTACGAGCAGGTCTCTCTAAGCATGACTGCTGATGGCATAGGGGCCAAGCCAAGCAAAAGCCCAGAAACAACTTCTTCTTTTGGCTTAACACCAAAATAATATAATAATGGACTCTAAAGCATACGTTGGTGATTTCCAACGAAAAAAAAAATGTTTTAGGTTTTTAATATGCTTGCTATGCATTTTGACGTACATTACACTGAGAAAAAAATGGGGCTAGATAGAATAATGGGAACAAGTAAGAGGGTGCTAAGTTCGGCCGGGCCGAACCTTATATACCCTCCACCATGGATCGCATTTGTCGAGTTCTATGCGCGGTATCTCTTTTTAGCCATACAAAAAATATTGAATTAGAACTGGAGGTATATCAAGTTATGGTCCGATTCGGACCATAAATGAATGCTGAACATTGCAGAAGTCATCTTGTATTATTTCAGTTCATTCGGATAAGAATTGCGCCTTGTAGGGGCTCAAGAAGCAAAATCGGAAGATAGGTTTATATGGGAGCTGTATCAAGCCATAGATCGATTCAGACCATATTAGAAACGTATGTTAAAGGTCATGAGAGAAACCGTTGTACAAAGTTTCAGCCAAATCGAATGAGAATTGCGCCCTATATAGGCTCAAGATGTCAAGATTCCAGATCGGTTTATATGGCAGCTATATCAGGCAGCTATATATGTACCGATTTGCGCCGTACTTAGCACAGTTATTGGAAGTCATACCAAAACACCTCATGCAAAACTTCAGTCAAAACGGATGAGAATTGTGCCCTCTAGAGGCCCAAGAAGTCAATACCCAAGATCGGTTAATATGGCAGCTATATCAGGTTATGTACCGATTTGCGCCATACTTAGCACAGTTATTGGAAGTCATACCAAAACACCTCATGCAAAATTTCAGCCTATATACTTTATGGGGACTCAGACGCATACAAACAGAATGACGAAATTAGTATACCCCCATTCTATGGTGGAGGGTATAAAAAAGAAGAAACGTATCACACTATAATCGCCACAACATGTAAAAAATACCAAAAACACGAAAAATTGAAAAGAGAAATTTTTCATTTCTTTTGGTTTATGCTTTCTTATACGAAGGATTTTATTGTCCACAATAGGTTTCCTTTGCAACGCCCACAAAGGGTTTCCTCTGTAACCGATCCACAGAATCGTACCCCCATTCCCAGAGGTGTAACTCGATCCCCAGATATGAAGCACTCCAGATATGAAGCACAAGGCATATTATGATCCCCTGATATGACTTTTGGGCTAAAAGAAGACATGTCATTAGATTTTCCTTAAGATTAAATCTATTTCTTTACTTAAAACATGCTCCTCATCAGACATACAGAAAAGTTCAAATTTGTCCATGAACATTCTGTTTGGGAAAAGGGTCAAACCTCTCGCATATCAATGAGTGCTGTCCGATTAAAGTTTAAGCTCACTGACCTTGTTTTCTTAGCCAAGTCCGAACGGCGACACCTCTTTGGGGAGAAGTTTTATATGGCTTCTATGCATGGCATAGTACCTCACAAATGTCGTCAGCATTAGGAGGGGAAAACCCCCGCTGAAATTTTTTCGGATGTTCTTGCCCGGATTCGAACTCAGTAGTTTGGCGTCATGGGCGGACTTGCTAACCTGTGGCTCCTCATTAGACATGACTTCTAATTTATTCCTTTTCATATGTCAACTTTATTTGCTAACTTCCATTAAATTTTTTTAATGTATGGGCTTAAACATATCAGGCACACATAAATTGTCTCAGTGTATCTAAGGTCAGTTATCAAAGTAATTTTTTTTTTCTTCCATTCCAATTTTTGAATTTCTCCATCTCATTGCTTTTATTTATCCTTGGAAGGTGTTCTGTTTGCTCTTAGCTCTTGCTCTTATCTTGATTTGAAGATTCAAAAAGGAACCGACTGAAGGAAGTCTTTCTCAAAGGCATTGCATCTCATGCATCATTTTGATGCTCCCCACCCCTCCTCTGCACTGCATTAGACTTGGACAAGTAAACAAACCGTATTTCCTGGATATTATCTACCCATACGACTATCTACATACATACCCATGTGAGAATGTGTTTATGTGATGATGGAAAACAAGAACATTTGTGTGGTTTCCAACGAAGATTGTAGGGGAAACCTAATCTTTCTACGCCACAAAAGATGACACGGAAATAAACAAACAAACAACAAAACTATCACAAGATTTCTAACTAGCACTTATTCACACACACACACCCACACACACACACACTAGCACATGCAGCGTCTTATGTAAATAGAATTATTTTGTAAATGAGGAAATTGTGATGAACTATCTTTGAGCAGTACTCTTGTGTTGTAAGAGAAGTTCCATTCCTCCGAGATTGAGTTTGTCATGAGAAATCTTCAAAAAGATTTCTGTGAAATGATAATCGTCACGTATGTAGAACCAACAAGGACTCAAATGAATGTTAAGGGACGTTATGTACGTAATATGACCTCTAAGATTGCAGAAGCTCATTCAGAAATGACAGCTTAGAAGCACTTAAGAACAGCCTTGACAAAAGTTGTGAAAGTTGGCGTAGAGGAATTCCTTAAAGACGTGACAACTAAACTAACGTAGGAAAATTATCAAAAATCACTCTACCACCATAGAAGGAGGGGCATATGTAAGAGGCCAGTAGTGATTAGTAGATGCGTTTGGCGAAACGTAGTTGACATGGAATTACTCTGGAATGCCGCGGAAGGTTAATTTTATCAGCTGCTATCGCCTGCAGATGGTTTCTTTCACTCTTTAGCAATTCACAGCTTCCACTACCGCGTCCTCGAGAATGCTATTTAGACCCGTCTGATACGCTGCTTTTTCTAGAGACTCTCTTTTGTAGCGCTAAATCTTTAGATCGAGATAATGAAAGTTCAACCTGATGTTTCTGGGCAGTGGTTGCATTGGGGAAATGGTTGACTCCTGCGATAAAAGCCTTTTTGATACTGCTTGCCTTTGCACAGGAATTACTTTTGTCTGGTGTATCCCCTGGCTGGCTTTGCATATTTTACTACTGACCGTTGAATTGTCTTCTATGGAGTCAATAAGGTTTCTTTCCACCCCAAGTAATTACTTGGGGACCTTGTGGTGCGAAGGTCCATCAATTCCACGTATTTTGGAATTGATGGTGGCGGGAAGCGTTAGCGCAAATGTGAGAGTCGATGTGCCCACCACTTTAGGCCACCAAAAATTCAAAAATGGTTGCGACAACATCCGCACAACAAGGTCCCCAAATAGTTTCTTGGTGGGACAAGAAACCTTGATGACTGCATACAAGGCAATAGGCCGATCAGTCGTAAACTATGCAAATGTGAAAGAAAACTACTGGCAGACTTTCGTTGCCCATATGTAAAACAATGTGGCGAAGGATTTGGTCGCAGGTATCTTAAAATTTCTTCCATCGCCATAAGTTTCAAAATCTCCAATTATGGCCCTAATAATTCGTCATATCGAACATCATAGCCACTTAGTATTTATGCAAGAGCAGGAGCCGCCCGGACTTTCGCTGAGACTTTCCACTCGATACCGCTCCCCCATTCTCCCTCCAACATTGGTTGGGGGTATACTAATTAAGTCATTCCTTTTGTAACGCATCGAAATATTGATCGGAGTCCCAACAAGGTATATATATTGTTAAACGGCTTGACATTCTAAGTCGATTTGGCCCTATCCGTCCGCACGTTCGTCTGTGGAAAGCATGCTAACTGTTGAAGGAATAGAGCTGGGCGCTTGAAATTTTACACGAATACTTCATATTATTGTAGGTCAGTTGAGATTGCAAAAAGGCTATATCGGTCATTGTTTAGACATACCTGACATATTGACCGATCCTGGATATTGACTTCTTGAGCCGCTTGAGGACGTAATTATTATCCGATTTGGCTGAAATTTGGCATAAAGTGCTTTGTTTTAACTGAATTTTCAAAAACACCAGATCTCGGAGATGGCTAGAACAATTTAAGCGAAATTTTGTTGGCACAATTACATTAACCTAAACTCAAAAATTTGATATCAGAATCTGAGGTGGGAGCCTAGGGGCGGCCCCATTCCCAAAACCCGCCAAACGGATTTATAGACCAATCACTACAATATGGATAGTAAATTAAAGGTATTTGAGAGTAAGAAGAGAATGTGATATCCGATTGTGGGACTAAGTGTTTCGTGGGTCACCCTACCCCCAAAAAACCCCTCAAATCGGACATATTTACCGACCATGGCAGTATGGATCTTTAATGAAAGGTCATTGGGAGTAGAGGACGAAATTGACTTTTACTTTTGAGACCAAATCTCTGGGGATCCACCACACTCTAAAAAGGACTTTTACCATAGGAAAAATTAATTACATTTTTAACTGAAATAAGGCAGAAATTTCCAAATTAAGAGTACTTTTCTCTTCAATATAGCATTATCGGGCGCAGCAGAGCGTGCCGGGCTCAGCTAGTGTCTTCTAAATACCACTTCTGATACAATAGCTTTGAAGAGTCACAGATGCTTCCTGGATCAACCTTATAAAGGGTGATTTTTTTGAGGTTAGGATTTTCATGCATTAGTATTTGACAGATCACGTGGGATTTCAGACATGGTGTCAAAGAGAAAGATGCTCAGTATGCTTTGACATTTCATCATGAATAGACTTACTAACGAGCAACGCTTGCAAATCATTGAATTTTATTACCAAAATCAGTGTTCGGTTCGAAATGTGTTCATTCACCGTAACGTTGCGTCCAACAGCATCTTTGAAAAAATACGGTCCAATGATTCCACCAGCGTACAAACCACACCAAACAGTGCATTTTTCGGGATGCATGGGCAGTTCTTGAACGGCTTCTGGTTGCTCTTCACTCCAAATGCGGCAATTTTGCTTATTTACGTAGCCATTCAACCAGAAATGAGCCTCATCGCTGAACAAAATTTGTCAAAATTTGAACACATTTCGAACCGAACACTGATTTTGGTAATAAAATTCAATGATTTGCAAGCGTTGCTCGTTAGTAAGTCTATTCATGATGAAATGTCAAAGCATACTGAGCATCTTTCTCTTTGACACCATGTCTGAAATCCCACGTGATCTGTCAAATACTAATGCATGAAAATCCTAACCTCAAAAAAATCACCCTTTACCCATTTGGATGTATGATCAATATTTTATTCTTACCGCTTCCTCATTTGATTCCCATGTTGTCACTATAGACCTGCAAGTTCGTTGGAGACGTTTTGTGGCGGATCCCAGATACTTGTCAATGAAGTCCTTTTTTTTTAGTCCCATATGCTCAGGATGGGTTTGGGGGATTTTGGTCTGTCAATAGACACTAAGTCCCCGTTATTATCAGATTTGTACCTTACTTACTCCCCACACAAATTCAGGAAAGGGAAAGTCGAACACATGCTTTTGGGGGGTTATCAGTTGGTTGTTGGCGAAATGGCCTCCGGAGACATTACCCCATATTGTGATCCATGTTTTGTATTATACTCCAAAATACCATTCATTTGACTCCTGTATTGTCGCCATCGATTCACTTTTCATCGCTCCCTCCATCTTACCTAACATGTGAAAATTTTAAGAATATCGGTTGGGTCGTCTGTACGGTCGAGCCTATACTTTTGTTTGTTTGTTGATAGAAGATTATCAATACTTTAATTATGCCATACTACTGCCGTGGTGGAGGGAAATATTTCTTCGTTGTAACGCAAAAAAAAAAGAGAAGACAATAGACTTATTTTTAAACCTACCGGCCGAACGACTTATACTCATTTCCTGACTCAATCTACCATTGAGTCAGTTTGTAATAAAAGCCCATCTCGCAATTTGGTCGAATTTTCTTGAAATTTGGCAGAAATTACTTTTAAGGTCTAAATGCCTAATTTAAAGTGGGATTAATCGGGCGATTCGAAATAATATTGCAATAATATGATCATTGGTGTTGGGTATGAAAAGTTCAGCTATGCTTCACTCTCCTCCGTATTTACTTGTAAAAATTATAATTTCTTTAGATTTTCACCACAATCGAACTAAGCTTTCCATTTTTCTTGGTAATTAATAACCAGGATTTTATAGAGGTCCTTGCCTGCAATGTCTATTTATCTTTCCTTGTTCCCTGAGTAATGTGCTGGGGCAAAATGTTATGGAAAATGTCAAAAATTGATTTAATTTCCATTTATGCACATTTCAAAACAGCATTACTGAGATCAGGAAGTAGGGGAGAGAAGGAGCCAGAAAAGTTACGAAAGTAATTCAGTGATTTTTAAATAAAATTTCCCCTTCGACAATTTATAAAATCAACAGTAACAAGGCTTTGAAGCAGTAAACCAAACAACGAAATAAAAGTTGCCAAGAGGAAGTCTTGGTGGCAAGCATAAAATCAATTTCTAGGAGAAGGCCATGAAAAGCCCGCTGCTGCGGATGAGTAGCCGGAGTAGGAGGGGCAAGGATGACTAGAAAATATCATAATATTGAATAATGATCAAAATGAAGGGAAACATAATAAAAAACTCTAGAAAAGAAATAAAAGAAGACAATCTGCATGCTTTTGTGTGATATACAAAATAATGGCCAAAGGGAATGGGAGACACTGAGGAGGCTTCCCAGTTCAGGTCAGTTCAGTTCTTTGTCGTTTGCTGCCTTTGGCTTCACACTGCTGCAAGTTCTTTCTGCAAGACTTAAAGGTTCCAAACAAAGTTTTTTTCCGTTCTCTCTTTTACAGTTCGAAGATTGAATTATAATGCAATAAAAAGCAAATCACGCTAGACTTTTTTCCTCTTCTTCTTCTAGTTCTTGTTGTTGAAGCTTGATGCACTATCACCATCACCATGGCCATCAAGGCAGACAGGAGCAGCACTTAAGCCTTAAAAGTGTAGAGTAAAAAATGTACAAAGCCCACAGCACAAAATCACTGGGAACAGCCACCCAGAGTTTAGAGTTGTTAAAGTGAAGAGTGACAGAGAGAGAGAGAGAGAGAGACTGGAAATGGCATCAGGCAACAGAAGACACAAAACTATTTTCCCTAGACCATAACCAGCAGCCAACTTGGATTGGTTTGTAATGCAAAGGAAATTCTTTTTTAATGCAACCAAGATTGTCTTCTTTGCTCTGCTCGTCAATGACAAAGGCATTGCCACCACCTCACTGGGAAGCGTTCCAACCCTCCATGTCTCCATTCCTGCTAAGTACAGTACAAAGTCAGCCATGAGCCATGATGGCACTAAGCAATGCATTTTTAAGTGTTAAAGTCTTATGTTTACACCAGGATTTATGTTCTTGTATTGCCAAGTATGGTGCTTGTAGTTTTTATCCTTAACCCCCTCCCCAAGTTTTTTACTGCTCATCTGCTGCTCTTGCATTGGGTACTTTTTAACGCCTCGACAAACAACAAAACTTTAGAATATTGTGTAAGTATAAGTTTTTAAGTTTCTATTTCGCCCTTGTGTATCGTTGCCGGGGCGGTGGTATTGCTTTTGGATACGAGCGTTTTCAGCGTCATTTCAAAGTTTTGAGCCTTAAAAGTTACGCAACGGCT
Organism: Stomoxys calcitrans; assembly: GCF_963082655.1. Lineage (NCBI taxonomy): Eukaryota > Metazoa > Arthropoda > Insecta > Diptera > Muscidae > Stomoxys > Stomoxys calcitrans. The sequence goes on along the minus strand of NC_081554.1, from coordinate 197,117,696 downwards.
GAAAGGTTTCCTCTTTCATTTTGATTTTATGTGGCACTGGCAAGAAGGATGTAAGGGAAAGAAACTGCAAGGATTCCATTGATTTATGCACCCTACACTTACACATGGGAAGTCAAATCGGTGAAAGGGTTTGGTAGGAAGCCTTGGATTAATGATCGATAGGAGCCAGTTTTGGCATTCTTGTTGAAAATCATCCAAAACTCAGCAGGGAACTTTTTAACCCAACGAAAGGACGAATTTGGGTTATATGGGAGCTATGGGACAACATGCATCCAGAAGGAATGTTTGCGCCAAATTTGCTTCATTCGTTTGGAAGATAAATAACAGACGGATGGGTTGTTGAAAATCACCAGAATTACTTAGAATACCATAGAGCTCATATTGGCTACTTTTGTTCGTTTTATATGATAGAGTTCCTCTCAGTCGTTTTGTCCTTATGGTAGATTTTCGCAAAAACTTCTCCAATACCCTTTTCATGGCAAAATGTTCTTTAACGGTTTTGAAGGGTTCACAACCGTTGTTGTTGCTGTTGTTGTTTGTGTAATGCATTTAAAAAGCGTTTTAAAATAATTGTTCTTGCATACTTTCAGGAGCACTTACCATTAATGTTGGAAAGTAGTAGTCGTAGTTTGAAGCATCCCAAACGGCGATCAAATTTAATCATCATAAAGACTTCATGTATATCAGAGATGTAGGGCAAAGCAGGGCAAATCTTTTACAGTACAAAGCACCTGAAATTTATACAAAATACACAAAAGAATAATTAAAATTTAAATGCAATTCATTTAAATAATATTCTTGGGAAAATGTTTACAAATAGCGCACAGCAAAGAACACAAAGCATATGGACACATTAACAATTTCCATCAAGTGAAAGCCTTCACAGCTGTGTCATCCATCCAACCATTCATTCGTTCATTCATTCTTCGTCCTTCAATGAATGCCAGGGATCTTCTTGTGTCTCTGTGTGTGACAGAGTGAATGAGTGAGAGAGTGAGGGCCCTTTGTGCGTTCACTGAGTTTGTGTCATGCAAATATTTCTTGTCATACCTATTCCAATTTTTGTTATGTGCGATATATGTCTAACTAAGTTATTTGCATATTTATAAACATAAATGTTCTCTACATTCACACATGACTACATATGCCCACATATGTGAATATATAGAAAAGCAAAACGGATGTTCAAACGTTTTCAGTTGAATATGTATTAGCAAATTTGTAGATTGGGATATGCTGAGGGAAATATTAAAATTTTAATATTGACCCATTTTAACGGTGAGTTGTTAGAGTACAGTCCATATCATAGCATATAGCATATCCCAAAGTAGTTTTCATAGTCTAAAGTATATGAATGGAACTGGGTAAGGGTAAATTAATTTTTGTAATGTCAAATAAGGTCTTGCTTTGGGAGAAAATTGAGTTGTCAAAGCTAGCAATTTCGCAAAACTCTAAAATACAAACAACAAGTAAAAAGGCGTTAAGTTCGGTCGGGCCCACCTTTGGATACCCAACACCTCGGGTATATATGTAAACCACATTTCGTCAAAATCCGGTGAAAAATGCATACCTTATGCCCCATAGCAGCCATATCGAAATATGTTCCGATTTGGACCAACTACTAATAAGTACAAGTCATTGTTCAATGGTGTATAACAAAATATTGATCGCTTTAGTAGCTATATCTAAAAATAAACCGATCTGAACCATATACGATACGGATGTCGAAAAGCCTAACATAAGTCGCTGTGTCAAATTTCACTGAAATCGGATTATAAATGCGCCTTTTATGGGGCCAAGACTTCAAATCGAGAGATCGGTATATATGGCAGCTATATCCAAATCTCGATCGATTTAGACCAAGTTGCAGATAAATATCGAAGAGCCTAACACAACTTACTGTCCCAAATTTTGGCAAAATCCGACAATAAATGCACCTTTTAGGGGAGCAGGATCTTAAATCGGGAGATCGGTCTACATGGGAGCTATATTCAAATCTGGACCGATCTGGAAATTAAAGTAGGATGTCTAAGGGCCTAACACAACTCACTGTCCCAAATTTCAACAAAATTGGATAATAAATGTGGCTTTCATGGACCTAAGACCCTAAATCGGCGGATCGGCCTAAATGACAGCTATATCCAAATCTGGACCGATCTGTGCCATATTGCAGACGTATGTCGAGGGGCTTGACTTAACTCACTGGCCCAAAATCTTGAATCAAGAGATCGGTCTATATGGCAGCTATATTCAAATCAAAACCGATCTGGGCCAAATTAAAGAAGGAAGTCGTGTGGCCTAACACAACTAACTGTCCCGGCTATGGGTCTAAAGTCCATAAATGTTTTTTTTTTATCCGATTTCGGTGAAACTAGAAACTGGGAGTATATTAAGGCTTCCCAACATCTGACCTAAATATGGTACAGGTAAGACTATATTTACATATAGCTGCCATATAGTCCGATCTCCTGATTAAGGTCTGAAGCCGATAGAAGCATTATTTTTTAACCGATTTCGCTGAAATTTGAAACTATGAGCCTCCCAACCTAGGACCCAAATATGGTTCAGATAGGACTATATTTAGATAAAGCTACCATATAGACAGATCTGCCAATAAATGGTCTGAAGCCCACAAAAGCTTTATATATTACCCTATTTCGCTGAAATTTGAAACAGTGTGTTAATTTAAGCCTCCCGATATCTGACCCAAATATGGTTCGGATCGGACTATATCTAGGCAAAGCTGCCATATAGGCCGATGTCCCGATCAAAGGTCTGAAGCTAATAAAAGCTTTTTTTTAACCGATTTCGCTGAAATTTGAAACGGTCACTTGTTTTAGGTCTCCCGATATCTGACCTAAATATGGATTAAATCGCTGCCTTTCTACGCTTTTATGATGACAGCTATATCCAAATATAGATTGATCTGGACTATATTTGACACATGTGTCGAAAAGTCTAACACAGCTCATTGTGCCCGATTTCAGCGAAATCGCAGCAAAAATGTATGCTGTAACAGCAGAAAATTTTCTGTAAATAACCCAGGAGTAATTTTTTACCCTCCACCACAGGATCGGCCTTTACATCTTTCAGGAGAATCGACACCAAATTTGTATGTGAGATTTGTAGTCTACTCTCAAAGATTTTTCATTTAAATTTTATTTTGTACAGACCAGCTTACATGTCCGTTTTGGGATTCTTTGAGGTGTGGACTGCCTCTATACACTTGTCCCCATTCTTGATTATCGGATTTGTATTCTACTCTAAAACACCTTCCATTTGAGGCCGGCACATATTGTTTTCGTTCGATGTATTTCAACTCTGCCCCAAATTCTGATCCAAGTATTGTACTTTTCTTCCAAAGACCCTTTTTTCTCCCGATAAGTTTTTAAATTGTGGGTGATCCCGGAGACGTAGTTTCGTTTAAATCGTTGCAACCATATTCGAGATGTCAACTTTTTGAAAATTAGAGTAAGGCTATTAGATAAGAGTGGAGCGCCCCTCTTTCCAAAACTTATAGTACTCAATTTTCAACAGTGGCCTTATTCTACATTTTAGAAGAATCGGTGTAGGCAGCGAACAATTTGTTTCAGTTGCATTCCCAAACACCCTAATAATACCTACATATGTAAATGTCTTTCAATGAAGTGGGTGTGTGTGCTTGAGTATAAGATTTCAGTTTGTGACAACAATGATGTTGTTTTGTATAAATTGTTTGCTAAATCTCTGATCTCTGGCACGCAACAAACATTTGACAACATAAATGTCAGAATGACACATCTGTAGATAACAAAACGTTACAGCGAAATATTCATCCTACATTCTCATAGGCAAAGAAGGAGAGAAAGGGGAGCAGAAACAGTCGGAGGCACATTGCTACAACAATGGTTCCATTGTAGCATATTTGAAAGCTTCGTCCTCATCTTTCCAAATAGAGTCAAAATTCTTTCACCCACAAGGTAATGTGTAAGGAAATATTTTTCTAAAAATAGAAGCCCTACACTTACAGAGTTCTACACCAGGTGAGTTTAAGCAGCTGCCATTTATTTTTAACAGACAGACATGGGGGCCGCTTAGCCTTACTCCCTCCCTCCCTGGCAAGTTAAGCTTGGACACATTTTATAAACCTTCATAGATGATGACCTTTTGCTGTTAACAAACCCAAAATTAACGTTACTCTGAATCACCGTTGTTGTCGTCTCATTTGCTATTGGGCCATCCATAAATGAAAAGAATAACAGGAAAAATTAACACCACCACTAACACAGCGATCATAATGGCTCACTAACCAAATTTTTGTTATTTTATGCTCTGGGGCCGGCTTAAATTGAACGCATTGTGTTTTTTTTGGTGACGACACAGCCTTTGTCTTTGCTTGGTTACTGCAAGAAAAATAGTTTTGTCTGCTTTTTTAGATTAGTTCTCTTGGCTTGCGCGCATTCTAAAGGTGAATGGACTTGTGTTTGAGATGATATCGAGAACCAGATTGAAAACAGCTGATGGATGCTTTAAGAGAAAATGAAATCTTGGGTCGAAAGAAAGTCTCATGAGGTGAGCATCTTTTAGTTTCGTTCTCTTAAATGTTTAGAACAGAAACAAGTGCTCTTTTAATGCCTATTCTACTTTTGTCTCACCTGATTACACTTCAAAAATTGTTTGCTGCAAAATGGTATAATTTTTTTTTATATTTTTAAACTGATCTAAATCCCTCCCTCCGTTCTCTCACTTACACCTAAAATTGAAGTAAATTGAATGAGCCGAACCTCAATATATGTTAGACCGATCCCTATATATAACTGTCTTGACTCAATGAAGCCTTCTTACTATATCTTGATATAGCCCCCATATAGACTGATCCGCTGATTTAGGGCCTTAGGCTCATTAAAAGCCACATTTATCATCCAATTTTGCTGAAATTTGGGACAGTGAGTTGTTTTAGGCCCTTCGACATCTTCCTTCAATTTGGCTCAGATCGGTCCAGATTTGGATATAGCTGCCATATAGACCAATCTCTTGATTTAAGGTCTTGGGCCCATAAAAGGGGCATTAATTGTCCGATTATGCCAAAATTTGGGTCAGTGGGTTGTGGGCCTACCACTTCTTCATTTTGGCCCATCGGTCCACATTTAGATATACAATAGCTTCCATATGGACCGATCTCTCGACTAAAGGCTTTGGGCCGATAAAAAGCGTATTTATTGTCCGATGTCTTCGAAATTTGGGACAGCGGGTTATGATAAGCCCCTCGACTTACTTCTGCAATATGACACAGATCGGTTCAGATTTGGATATAGCTGCCATATAGACTGATATTTCGATTTAAGGTTTTGGGACCTTGAAAGGCGCATTTATTATCTGATGTCGTCTAAATTTGGGTAATGAGCTATGATAAGCCCCTCGATTTACTTCTACAATAAGATTTGGATATAGCTGTTATATAGACCGATCTCTAGATTTAAGGTTTTGAGACCACAAAAGAGCGCATTTATTGTCCGATCTGGCCGAAATTTGGGGCAGTGAGTTATGATAAGCCCTTCGATGTACTTCTGCAATATGGCACAGATTGGTAGAGATTTGGATATAGCTGCCATACGGACCGATCTCTCGATTTAAGGTCTTGGGCCCATAAAAGACGCATTTATTGTCCGATGTCGACGAAATTTGGGACAGTAAGTTATGAGAAGCCCCTCAACTTACTTCTGTTATAAGGTACAGATCGGTTCAGATTTGGATATAGCTGCCATATAGACCGATCTCTCGATTTAAGGTTTTGAGCCCACAAAGGGCGCATTTATTGTCCGATGTCGCCGAAATTTGGGACAGTGAGTTATGATAAGCCCTTCGATGTACTTCTGCAATATGGCACAGATCGGTAGAGATTTGGATATAGCTGCCATATGGACCGATCTCTCGATTTAAGGTCTTGGGCCCATAAAAGACGCATTTATTGTCCGATGTCGACGAAATTTGGGACAGTAAGTTATGAGAAGCCCCTCAACTTACTTCTGTTATAAGGTACAGATCGGTTCAGATTTGGATATAGCTGCCATATAGACCGATCTCTCGATTTAAGGTTTTGGGCCCATGAAAGGCGCATTTATTGTCCGATGTCGCTGAAATTTTGGACAATGAGCTTAGATAAGTCCCTCCATTTACTTCTGCAATATGGCACAGATCGGTCCAGATTTGGATATAGCTGCCATATAGAAAGATCTCTCGATTTAAGGTTTTCGAGCCGATAAAAGCGCATTTATTGCCCGATGACGCCGAAAATTGGGACAGTGAGTTGTGCTAGAACCTTCGATATATTTCTTCAATTTTACCCAGATCGGTCCATATTTGAATGTAGCTACCATATAGACCGGTCCGCCGATTTAGGGCCTTGGGCCCATTGAAGGCGCATTTATTATCCGATTTTGCTGAAATTTGGAACAGTGAGTTGTGTTGGGCCCTTCGATATTCTTACTCAAGTTGGCTCAGATCGGTCCATATTTGGATATAGCTGCCATATAGACCGATCTCTCGATTTAATGTTTTGAGCCCACAAAAGCCACATTTATTTTCCGATAAGGGCATAAGGAATTCATTTTTCCCCGGATTTTGACGAAAGGTGGTTAACATAAATACCCGAGGTGGTGAATATCCTAAGTTCGGCCCGACCGATCTTAACGCTTTCTTATTTGTTAATTGTTGCCTTAATTTTTATTAGTGTATGGGGATAGTAATTCGGCTTTGATTGAAGTAAAAATCACGGTTCAGAGTTCCAGTTTGTCTTTAGCATTTTACTCTCTCACTAGCTGATTCATGATCTCTTTTCCACGCTCTCTCTCTCCCTCTATCTCTTCGTTATTATCTTCGTGTCTTCATTTGTTTACCATGGGCTCAGCAAATCTCTTTTTGTATTTGCTGTAAAACACTCACAACAGGTGTTCTTCCCATTGAAAAATTCTACGTTATGCTCAACGCCGGTGGCGTTGTGCGCATGCGCTTTGTTCATTTCTTGTTTTGTGCAATGGAATAGTCGTTAGTTAGCCTAAATAAATAATGGTATGACCACTGAATGGTTCGAGAAACTCTTGTGTAATTTTTCTTCCAAAAATAAAAAGAGGAAAAAAAAATCAACAGCCGGGTATGCTAATACAACTTCAAGGAGTCTTAGAGCATTGCATAAGCAATTCCAATAAATATTTTTTTTCCATATCATATGGTTCGTAGAACCAGATAATATGGCAATGAATATCAAAACCGGATTGAAAAGTGGAAAAAAATTGCGGCTTTAAATTGGGTAACATGTGCCCAATTTTCACTATAATTGATGTAATTCATTGTAAGAATGTTGCTATCTCCTTATTGCCTACCTTGTAGCTTAACACAATAGTGTGTGAGCAATTAGCCGACAAATGGGTAGGATAAATCTAAAAAAGGAAGGAGTTAAAAAAATTTAACTTGACTTAGATAAGAATCATGCTAATCCGATTTTTAAAAGCATAGTTGAAGAGAGGAAGTAGATTAATGTAATTTTAAGCCTTTTATATCATACTTGGTTTGGATGTTGGAGGCCATAGTAGAAGCCATTGTGCGAAATTTCACCCAAATCGGATAAGAACTGCTCCCTATAAGGACTCAAGAAGTAAAATCGGGAGATCGGTTTATATGGGAGCAATATCAGGTTATGAACCGACTAAGAGCTGGTAAATGTTGTTGAAAAACTTCATGTAATATTTTCCCAAATCGAATCAGCATTACGCCTTCTATAGGCTCAAGAAGTCAAAATCCGAGATCGGTTTGAATGCCAGCTATATCGGGTTATGATCCGATTTGGACCATTTTTGGCACAGTGAAGTCAAAACAAAATACTTCGCAAGAAATTTCAGACAAATCAGTTAAGAATTGCGCCCTCTAGAGGCTTAAGAAATCAATATTCAAGATCGGTTTATATGCCATCGGCTTATATGCTAAATCGGCTTAGAATGTCAAACTTATCAATAATTTAAATAATTTGTTGAATCTCAGATCAATTTTTCGATGTGTTACAAACATAATGACAAAATTAGTATACACTAATCCTATGGTGGAGAGTATAAAAGGCCAAAAAATTATTAGGTCTTTTAGACCAAACATTCTCTTATTCAGATATGGCTTTGCACAAGTAGTTTTATGTAGTACTGAACTTAAGCACATATTTTACCCTCCAAAGACAATATTTATGATTTTTTTTATGATTTGTTTGACTATTTTGCTATCACGTACTATATAAAAAATTCTTAAGCATAAAGCTATAACTTTGCTACACTGAACAAAGAATAAAACGAACATAGTTTAAAGATCATAAAAGTTATGAAACAAATTTCTTTTAAACTACCCATGAGGCGTTACATCTTCGATTCCTATTAAATGATACAAAGCCTGTAGAGTACATAAAAATGCCATATTCAAAAGCAACTTTATTAAAAATCCTTGTGAAAAGGACAATCTCTTCTGTGTTCATGCTGTTTCATACAAATTCATAATACGGAGGCGACTAGGAAATGATAAATAACACAGGACAACAAAATAAAAAGAAAGCTAAAATAAAAAAAAAAATTAATTAATTTAAAATAAAATAAAATAATATAAAATAAAATAAAATAAAATAAAAAAAAAATAAAATAAGATAAAAAAAAAAATAAAATAAAATAAAATAAAAAAATAATGAAATGGATGAAATGAATGAAATGAATGAAATGAATGAAATGAATGAAATGAATGAAATGAATGAAATGAATGAAATGAATGAAATGAATGAAATGAATGGAATGAATGGAATGAATGAAATTAATGAAATAAATGAAATGAATGAAATCAATGAAATCAATGAAATCAATGAAATGAATGAAATGAATGAAATGAATGAAATGAATGAAATGAATGAAATGAATGAAATGAATGAAATGAATGAAATGAATGAAATGAATGAAATGAATGAAATGAATGAAATGAATGAAATGAATGAAATGAATGAAATGAATGAAATGAATGAAATGAATGAAATGAATGAAATGAATGAAATGAATGAAATGAATGAAATGAATGAAATGAATGAAATGAATGAAATGAATGAAATGAATGAAATGAATGAAATGAATGAAATGAATGAAATGAATGAAATGAATGAAATGAATGAAATGAATGAAATGAATGAAATGAATGAAATGAATGAAATGAATGAAATGAATGAAATGAATGAAATGAATGAAATGAATGAAATGAATGAAATGAATGAAATGAATGAAATGAATGAAATGAATGAAATGAATGACATGAATGAAATGAATGAAATGAATGAAATGAATGAAATGAATGAAATGAATGAAATGAATGAAATGAATGAAATGAATGAAATGAATGAAATGAATGAAATGAATGAAATGAATGAAATGAATGAAATGAATGAAATGAATGAAATGAATGAAATGAATGAAATGAATGAAATGAATGAAATGAATGAAATGAAATAAAGTGGGATTACATGAAATGAATTGAAATAAAATACTACAGAGTAAAATAAAATAATTTTTCAAATTTTTAAGTTTATATGAGTACTTGAGTACTAAAAGTTATGTTGCCCTGTGTAGTTGGGCAGACTACACATTGTAACGAAGCCAAACGACATTGCCCCCCAAACGAAGGGCCAGACAACGGCAACGCAATTGCGTGAATACTTCCAATGAAAAGTCCTGATTGTGAGGATTTAATACACTCTGATATGATATTAAATTTAACTATTGCAGGCAAGTCATAAACAAAGACCAGATGGTAGGTGGATGAATGAATGGATGAGAGGCTTTGCTAAGAGAAATCTCACTAACTAACTGGCTGACTTGAGGTTGAATAGATGGATGATGATTACCGCAGAACTGGATCTATATCCCAGCAAAAAAATTGTTGTGTTATATCTTTTGTCTGCTTGATTCTGTTGAGTGTCAAGACCCAGGAACTCTGCGACTAAGATGGGGTGCGTCCACAGGGATCTGGGTCTGAGTCGAGTGGGTCTGGCTGGGCAGTTAAACAGGTGACGTGTATCGAGTGGTCCCTGGTCACAATCGCGATACACAACTTTCACGTCGGCATCAATCCTTGCCCTGTAGGAGTTGCGGCGGCTGCATTGAGCCAGAACTACTCTGGTTTGCCGGGGAGGTCAATTTCTTCAGGTGCGCTTCATAGTAGTGCATACAGAATGCCCACAAAATTGTTAGTACTTCCAATTTTATGAAATTTGCCTGCTGGGATATACAAGTCATTGGGTTGGGCTTGAAGTATCTCTCCATACACAGCCTAGCACTTAAACCACAAAACTTTGAATGAGCATTCGCAATGGTGTGGCATGAACTTGGGGACAGCTTGACAAAGGTGCGGATTCATAGACAATACCAATGGGTAAGGCGGGGTAACTGACTCGCCAGACAGACACTCGCCCAGACGCTGGGACAAACATAACTTCAAACCATTTTTTTTTCAGTTTGTTCTTCGTCCCAATGTTGGGACAACAGTAGAAACAAATAAACAAAACAGCTCGCGGTGAATGGCTTGAAATGGATGGGCAAACATAGCAATAGACACAGAAAACGAGACAAACACACACACACACACACACAAACACCTATTACGAGTTACTGTTGGGCTTAAGAACAAAACCGAATGACTATTACTATTGAGACACTTGTTTAGATGGATGCGTATTCTATGGACTGCACCAGCAACACCACCATGATGGCTCCATAAGAATGAAACCGCTAAGAGAGCAAAAAATAATAATGGTAACGGCTTAAGCCATGGGCGTAGTTATAGGAAGGAGCGCCTTTTTGCAGAGAAATGTATAACAGCAAGTAAAAGCGTGCTTAGGACGGCCGGGCTGAATCTTTGGAACCCACCACCATGCATTCTGCTAAAATGTGGGAGCTATTTTAGTTAAAGACCGAGTTGGACCGTACTTCCTGCAGTTGTTGAGAGTCATAACAGAACACAATATACAAAATTTCAGCCAAATTGGATAAATATCGCCGATATAAGGGCTCAAGAAGTCAAATCGGGAGATCGGTTTACATGGGATCTATATCATGTTCTCGATCGGTTTGGACCGTACTTGGTACAGTTGTTAGGAGTCATAACAGAACACAAAGTACAAAATTTCAGCCAAATTGGATGAAAATTACCGCCTCCAGGGGCTAACGAAGTCAAATTGGGAGATCGGTTTATATGGGATCTATATCAGGTTATACACAGATTTAAACCGTACTGGGCACAGTTGTTGGAATCAAAATAGAACACCATGTGCAAAATTTCAGCCAAATCGGACAAAACTTGCGGCTTTCAGAGGCTCAGGAAGTCAAATCGGGAGATCGGTTTATGTGGTAGCTATATTAGGTTATAGATTGATTTCGATCATACAAAGCTCCGTTGTTGGGAGTCGTAACATAATACTATGTGCAAAATTTCAGCCAAATCGGATGAAAATTGAGGATTTCAGGGGCTCAGGAAGACAAATCGGGAGATCGGTTTATATGGGAGCTATATCAGGTTCTTGACTGATTTGAATCGTACTTGCCGCAGTTGTTTGAAGTCATAACAGAACACCATGTGCAAATTTTCAGCCAAATTGGATCAAAACTGTGGCTTCCATGGGCTCAAGAAGTCAAATCGGGAGATGGGTTATATGGGAGCTATATCCAAATCAGAACCGATATGGCCTATTTGCAATCCCCATTGAGCTACGTCAATAAAAAGTATCTGTGCAAAATTTCTAGCGGCTAGGTTCATGCGTTCGAATGCTACCGTGATTTCTACAGACGGACGGACGGACATGGCTATATCGAGTTAGAATTTCGAGACGATCAAGAATATATATACTTTGTGGGGTCCTAGATCAATATTTCGAGATGTTACAAAGGGAATGACTAGATTGCTATACCCCCATCCAATGGTGGTGGGTACAAAAATAAGAAAAATTACACTGTGGGACAAGACAATTTTTTTTCGATAATTATGCAATAAGGAAATTCACCCATGAACATTCCACTAAAGAACTGGGGCAAGTTTATCACATATCACTAAGTGTTGTCCGATTAAAATTTTAAGCTCAACGATGAGGACCTCCTTTTTATAGCCGAGTCCGAATGTCGTGCCGCAGCGCCACACTTATTTATGGAGAAATTTTAACATGGCATAGTACCTCAGGAATGGCGAGAGCATTGGGAACACCAAAGTTCAAACCCAAGCGTTCAGCATCATCGGCGACCATACTAACCGAGTATGATCCATGATTGCCCATTTTAAAATGTTTAAGATTATGCTCAAATTTGATTTCTAATTTATTTCTTTTCCTGACTTTACTCATAAAATATTCCCGCTGTTCTCTTCCACTTATACTGTTTACTAGCATGAACGCAAGATTGTCAAATATAACGCATCTAAGCTACAACAACGATTCTTAAATAGTGTAAACCTATGCAGCATTTTTTAAGATTTGGTTCATAGTATCAGGGTTTAATAGGAATCTTGTATGTGTCAATGCCTTATAATTAAAAAATTGCCCCTCTCCAATAGCTTTTGTGAGCGACGCCAATGCTTAAGTTTTACAACTCTTCTCTCATACTAACTCACTAATGTCTATATAAAATTGTAAATATAAATTCTTATATACATATTTATATATGAACTGTGAATGTGTGCGTTAGGTTCAATGAACTGTCAAGAAGTCTGTAAGTTGTGGTAAAGTAAATGATAGCTCTTCTGTATCTTCAACTCTGATGAAATCGTCCACATTGATGGAAATGACAACAGGGATACAGCTTCAACTACAACTGTAGATAATGAATAGGATTTGCCATGCCTTCTCTAATTCTTCTGTTGTAAACTAGGGATGGTGGTTGAATGTGGCACCAAAAAACCACCGCGAAGTACTCGTAGTACTAGCAATCAGATCGAGCGTTGCAAAGCACTACTTAATATTTCGGTTCTTTCAACGTTCCATGGGAACATTTTGTGGTTAACACATCGAACCACAATCCCATACTCAGTGGCTACCATAGCAAATGCCTTTTTGGCTTCTTCGTCTTCAGCTTTTCGACGAGTGTTTGAAGAGTACCATTAAATCTAATCTAAATGACTTGAGGGGTTCCAATCAAAGTTAGGCAAACTCAAGTATCCAACTAAATCTAATGCCAACACTTGTAATCAGTACACGCCACCCGCCACCATCACGGTACTCACCATGGACAGCATCATGGTGATGCTCCTTGGCATTTGAGTCTATGCTATTTCCATGATGTTCTGCCGCTGGCTTACACCATTCGTTGGGGAAACAAACAAAAAACAATAGAACGATGAACATAAGACAAGATACATTAATCTGTGGCTTGTTCTTTGTGGGGCAATATCCGGGAGTGTGTCTTTTGCTTACCAACTTCTGTGGAAGCGTCTAAAGAGCGGAGTGCGAGCTGCAGAGAAGTCGTGTAACCTAGAAGAAGTCGAATAATAAACGTACATTTTGTACTAAAGTGCATCATTATGCTGTCGCTTGTGTGGAAGTAACAATGTTTGAAAATACACTCAGAAAAAACTGAAAGAAAGAAATAAAAAAGTAAAGTTCGATTGAGGCGATTTTTCTACATACCAATGAAAAAGTCCCTTTTTCTTAATGATTTTAAGACTTTCAATCAGTAGATCAGGCCATATGGGGGCTAAATCATCGTTTTTTCGGATAATGTCCATCTTCAAACATAACTAGCCTAAAATAGAGGATCTGTAACGAATTTCTGCACGAGAACAATAGGCAGACAGAGAAACGGATAAGGCTTGATAATCAAATTGCAAATTTGACCATGAACATTCCATAAAGGTACAGCGAAGTTACTTCTCTCATATCATGTGTGCTGTTCGATACAATTTTGAGCTCAAGGATTAGGCACTTCCTTTTTGTTACCGAGTCAAAAAGGCTTGTCGCAGTCGATCGCCTCTTAGTAGAGAAGTTTACGGGGCTGTTTACCATAGATAAATGCCTCACAAGTGTCGCCAGCACTAGGAGGGGATAACCGCTTCTGAAAAAATGTTGCTGATGTTCTCGCCGGGTTTGAAATCCAGGCGTTCAACATCTAAAGCGGACATGATAACCTCTGAGCTAGAATAGATTTTAAAAATGTTTTTCAGTTCTTACTTTTTTCAGTGTGATCATATTCGTATGTTCAAATTTCAGACGTCTCTTCTCCATTCACTGTTGGCAGCAATACAATTAAGTAATGTTTGCTGTTATTGGTCTTTCTTTGCCTTTCCTTGCCTTGGTACCTCTATTGCAACCAAAACGAAAAATCCGCAACTGAGAGTGTGATATACTAAACGTTAGTGGCAAGGAAAAACAAGTATCATTCACTTGAACTTACACTTACACATAGGAATAGATAAAGTAGAGTGTGCAGCATTAGAGCACACAATTTTTATACCCATCACCAAAGGATGGGCCAATATTCATTTTGTCATTCCGTTTGCAACACATCGAAATATCCATTTCCGACCCTATAAAGTATATATATTTTTGATCAGAGTAAAAATCTAAGGCGATCTAGCCATGTCCGTCCGTCTGTCTGTCTGTTTGTTGAAATCACGCTACAGTCTTTAAAAATAGAGACATTGAGCTGAAACTTTGCACAGATTCTTTTTTTGTTCATGTTCATCGAAGATGGGCTATATCGGACTATATCTTGATATTGCCCCCATATAGACTGATTCTACGATTTAGGGTCTTAGGCCCATAAAACCACATTTATTATCCGATTTTGCTGAAACTTGGGATAGTGAGTTGTGCTAGGCCCTTCGACATCTCTCTTCAATTTGGCCCAGATCGGTCCAGATTTGGATATAGCTGCCATTTATACCGATCTCTCGATTTAAGTTTTTGGGCCCATAAAAGGAAAGATAGATAGATATTTGAGATTATAAAACGAATTTGATATCCAATTTTGAGATCAGTGGCAATATGGGGCTCAAATCAATGATATTTCAAGGCTGATATATTTTCAGGGTCAAGTGTCTAGATAACCACCTTACCTCCAAAAACACGCCTAAATTGGACTTCATGACAATATCGGGCTGAAATAAAGACTTTTAAGAATGGAATGAATCTAACACCGAAACGTTAATGACCCTAAATCCTCCGAGCGAATTCATAGACCAATAAAGATCATATGGGATTCAGATAAAGGTATTTATATTGTTATCTTGTATAACAATAAAAATGCCTTTATCTGAATAGTCAAGGGATATACATATACTATTTTCGTAGCATAGTATTTCACTAAAAACTCTTGAATTGTCGAAAATAAATATTCAAAGGATAATTTTGTTCCATATAAAATAAAAGATGGTGCAGCGGAGCGGGTCCGGTTCAGCTAGTTATATAATATTAATGAAATGATGTAAAATAAAACAAAACAAAATACAACATTTATATGTATTATTACACCTTCCACCATAGAATGGGATTAATACTAACATCATTTTGTTTGTAACACATCGAAATATTGAGCTGAGACCCAACAGATTATATATATATTCTTGATCGTCTTGACATTCTAAGTTGGTCTTGCCTTGTCCTTCCATGTTTCCATGTCCATGTTTTACTTTAGCTGCCATATAAACCTATCGTGGATCTTGACTTCTTGAGCCTCTGGAGGGGGCAAGTCTTATCCAATTTTGCACCAAATGATTTATTTTGACTTCCAACAACTGCTCTAAGTATGGTCCAAATCGGTTCATAACCTGATATAGCTCCCTTATAAAACGATCTCAGATCTTAACTTGTTGAGCCGCTAGAGGTCGCAATTATTCTCTGGTTTGGCTGAAAATTTCCATAAAATGTTTTGGTTTGACCGTCCACAACTTTGCCAAATATAGTCCAAATCTTTTCATTACCTGATGTAGCTCCCACATAAATCGATTTCAGATCTTGATTTCTTGAACCTGTGGAGATGCAATTATTATCCGGTTTGGCTGAAATTTTGTATAAACCGATTACAGATCTTGACTTGTAGAGCCGCTGGAGGGCGCAATTATGATCCAATTTGGTTGAAATTTGGATAAAGAGTTTTGGTTTGACCATCAACAACTATACCAAGTATAGTTTACATCAGTTCATAACTTGATATAGCTGTCATACAAACCGATCGCGGATGTTGACTTATTTAGTCTCTAGAGGTCGCAATTATCATTGGATTTGGCTAAAATTGTCCATAAAGTGTTTTGGTTTGACCATCCACAGCTGTGCCAAGTTTGGTCTAAATCAAATCGGTTTATAACCTGATATAGCTGTCAAATAAACTAAAAATTTTTTCTATAAAATTTGGCTAAAATTTTCTATAAAGTGTTTTGGTTTGACCATAAACAATTGTGCCAAGTATAGTCCAAATCAGTTCATAACCTGATATAGCTCCCATATAAGCCGATCTCGTATCTTCACCTCTTCAGCTACTAGAGGGCACTATTATTAACCAATTTGGCTGAAATTTTGCATGAAGTGTTTGTTCTTACTTCCAACAACTGCGCCAAGTATGATACACATCGGTCCATAGCCTGATATTAGTCCCATATAAACATATCTCCCGTTTTTATTTCTTGAGCCACTATAGGGCGCAATTCTTATCCGATTTGGCTAAAATTTTGCACAATGAAATCCGTTTTGGTCTCCAACAGCCAAACCAAGTATGGCATCAATCGTTTCATAACTTGGCGTAGCTCAAATAGCATAGCACAAAAATATAACACCGCATTTTACGACTGAACCTTATGTTCATGATATGGAATATATCAAGAATTTGTAAATGATAACAAAGTGTAAAATTGTTTGATATGTGCATCGAGCGGTGTGAACGTACCTTCAGCAGCAACTACTAATGGTTATTATATATAATTTTTTTCTTTTCTTGTTTTTGTTATTGTGTTGGTTTCTTCTTATTCGTATTCTCATATGGATACGTTTTTTTCCTTTCCTTTTAAATTATTCCACTGGGGAAGTTCCTCGAGCATGTGTGTGTGTGTGTGTGTGTGTGTTTGAATAAAGTGAATGAATGCGCGATGTTTGATATTCTTGGAGTTACAGATTAACAAATACCACAAGCAAAAACTAAGAAACTTTAATAAAAGGGAGCAAGAGTAAAATAAAGAGAAGAAATTCATTTGATTTCATGGGGGACATTATTCAAAGAAAGTGTTGCAAATCCATATACTCTCACACGTACTCATATATAGGTATGTATGCCCTGCAAACATTTTTCATAATTTTGGAAGAGCGTTCATCCCAGCGTTAAATAAAACAAGCTTCTGTAATATTTTTATGTATTTGAGTCACGAAATACTCTTCTTGAATATAATTGGACAATACACAGCGTGTGCTAAAGTTTCAGCAACTCTTCGCGACGATTCTTTTACAACTCATTGCGTTATAATCGTCCGTATGAGTCGTGAAATACTCTTTAAGAATATCATTGGACAATCCATTGCATGAGCGAAGATTTTAACTATTCCTCGCTTCGGTTGTTAAGCAACTCATTGCGTTATAATCGTTCAGGAGATTTTTTTATAAATCACCTGAGTTAAATTTACGCGTGGTGTGTTTAGGATTTGTATTGAATTATGTTTTTCAATGTTGTGTTTTAAGTGGACTTTCACAACAACAAACAGAATTCTCACTTGGCTTAAATGACGATGGGCACTTAATATCTTATATATAAAATTGAATTTGTATTTGTTTGTTTGTCGGTTTGTTTGTTTGATACATATAGACTCAAAAACGGCTGAACCGATTACATTGAAATTTTCACAGATTATGTGGGTTGGTCTGGAAGCAAACATAATTTTTTGATTTCGGAAGGGGGTCGCACCCAAAAATAAAAGTGGACCGATCGGGACAACATGGGCCTAAAATTAAATATATTCAGGAGTAGAGTACGAATTATATATTGTATTAAAAATTGGGTCCAAGTAACTTGGGGGACATCCCAACCCCAAAACCCCCTAAAATAGGTTTTTTGGATGATCATGAGAATATGGGACTCAAATGAAAGGTGTTCGTGAGTAGATTGCGAATATGGACAGAAAGAAGAAATCGGCTTCATAATTTGTTGATTTCGGAAGGGGGCGGACCCTCCCCGTTACCCCGAAAATACCACCCAAAATCAAAAGTGGAACGATCGGGACAATATGGGTATCAAATGAAAGGTATTAGAAAATTGGATACGAATATGGTGTTAAAATTTGGGTAAAAGTACCCATCGGGCCGTCCCAATCCCGAAATTCCCTCAAACAGACGTATTGGACGTTCATGTCAATATGGGCCTCAAATGAAAGGTATTTGGAAGTAGATTACGAATCTGGCATACAAAATCAGTTCGAACCCCCTACACTTCAGTTCAAAGTATCCTACCTCCCTTAAATGGGCATATGACCTAACATGACTATATGGACTCGGTTGAACCGATTTTCTTAAAATGGTCACAGATTGTGTAAGTTTGTCTGGAAGGAAACATAGGCTATATAATTTTAAGAAATCGGATATGACATAAAAAATTTGGTCCAAATACCCCAAAATGGACATATTAGCTGACCATGGCTATATAAGATTCAAATTAGATTACAAATATGGCATTAAAATTTGCGTTTAAGACTAGGTGGCACTTTTCCTTCCGAAAATAAGTCAGATAGGTTAATTGACCCATTATGATAATATGGGACTCAAATGAAAGGTATTTGAGAGTAGAAAACGAATTTGATGTCCAATTTTGGAGCCAAGTATTTGGGTGCACGCCCTAAAGCACCCTCTAAACTGAACTTCATTTCCAATTATGGCAATGTGGAGTTCAAATCAAACGTATTAGGGAGTAAAGAATGAATTTGATATTTATTTTCTGGGCATATTGCCGGTGGCCGTCCAGCCCCAAAACACCCTCCATACGGTTCATATTTACCAACCAAGGCAATATGGGACTCAAATTAAAGGGATTTGGGTGTTGAGCACGAATTTGATATCCATATTTGATTCGAAATGTCTGAGGTAACATCCCTTCCCTAAAAAGAACTTCTCATTGCCCTAACTTTTAAAACTCCATATCTCGGAGATTGGTAATGCGATTCGTACAAAATTTTTTTTGCACTCTCACAGTCAAAACAAATGGTTTCTATTGTTGGGGTCAGATGCCTCGGGGACCGTCGAAAACCCGTCACTACCCAGTCACGATAATTTAGAGCTCAAACGAAAGGTGGTTGAGAGAAAAATCGATATTGATATCCAATCGAAGAGCCATGTATTAGGGGAGCCGGCACACCCAAAAATACCTCCCAATTATACAAAAGCTATTTAGGGTGGAAATTGATCGATTTTCGGGATATTGATACTCATACTGGGGTCCACCCCACCCTCAAATATAACTTATTTACCGATCATGCCATTATGGGGCTCATATAAAGTGTTTTTGAAAGTAGAGCACGAATCTTGTATCTACTTAAGGGACAAGTGTCTGGGTGGCCACTCCACCCCCTAAACTAAATATTTACCAATACGATAATATGGGACTCAATAGAAAGGCATTTAGCGATCAAAAATGTTTGAAGGGTGTAAACAGTAGTGATTCTAACAAATTAGTCTCAAAACAATCATTGCGCAACTAAGGCGAAACTTTAATTACATCTAAAGGGTACAAAGTCTGAATGCATGAGTGTGTGGTTTCTGGTTTGCAATATTCATTAATTCTTTCGAGGATGAGTTTGTCAAAAAGGAGGGATAACTTGAAAGTGCAACACAGACATTTCTTCTTAAAAATTTACTGTTTGAAATTAGAATTTAAAGATTTGTAACATATTCGTAGGCTATGATTCTGTGCCGATCCAAGTACCTACTCATTGATGGACTTTCTATTATCCTTTGCAGTGGTTGTATTGTTGTATATAATAACTATTCTCAAGATAGTAAGAAATGCTTTTTTCATGCACTGCATTATCCTTCTTGCTCTTCACTGTAATTGCCTATCTTTGGAAGATGAAAAACCATGCGCGTAATGAAATTCAAATGTGTCCCCTCGCTTCCGATGATCTTCTGCAAATTGGCCATTGAACCAAGTAATAATTGTCACCATTATTATCCACGGAATATAACCAAGGCAACAGTTGTTCTGCCACGCATACACAAATCATATGGAAAGGCAAGAATGTCCCCAACAACCTATTACCACCGGTCACATAGGAAGTAAACATTTTTAGCAATTACTTATGAAATAACACTGAACGAAAGCTTGAGAAGTCCACAGTAACGATAACGTCCACCACAACAGTCAAGTTAATGAAGAAGAAAATAACAGAAAATCGTTGAACATGGCGGGACACTTCATGGACGCCTATTCAATGTCTGGGTGGTGATTTTCTATAATTACAGCATCATTTTGTTAATGATTGGACGCAAAATGGAAGTGCTTCGATAAAATGATTTTTATGATTATTAGAAAAATATTTAAATACCTTGGAATTTTGCCGAGCGGAAAAGCCGTTTAAATGGCCCTCTGCAATCATCCAATTAGGCTGATTTTTAATGGCTCAACCAAAGGGAAGGTTAATGGAAGGTATTGTGCACCCAGAAAGACTTGAGGGAATTAAAGAGCAAAGAGTTTAGAGTAAGTACTTGAAGCAATTTTGAGGATTTTTTTTTATTAAATATGGAAAAATGCAAAGTTTGCCCATGAAAATTCCACTAAGGAACAGGGGCTAACTTCTCACATATCATTCAGTGCAGTCCGATTCAAGTACAGCCGAGTCCGAATGGCGTGCCGCAGTGCGACACCTCTTTGGAGAGAAGCTTTTACATGGCATAGTACCTCACAAATGTTGACAACATTAGGAGGGAAAAACCATCGATGAAAAAGTTTTTTCTGATGGTCCTGCCAGCATTCGAACCCGGGCGTTCAGTGTCATAGGCGGACATGTTAATCTTTGCGCTATGGTGGCTCCATTACATTAATTTTTAAACCCTCCACCATCGGTGCATACTAATTTCGTCATTCCGTTTGAAACACATCGAAATATTGGTCTGAGATATATTTATATTCCCAACGTTTCGCTAACTATCGATGGAGTAAAGCTAGGCTCTTGAAATCTTGCCCAAAAACTTCCTACTTCAGTCGATGTTGTTGTTTCATGTGGTGGCGATCCTCCTCAAACTCCTGTAGGCGAGCAAGCTCAAGGTCAGGTCCAAAGGACTGGTCACCGCCGGAACAAGTTGGCCATTGGTTATTTAAAGGCGTCAATAACTCGTCTTGTCATAGCGAGCATCATATGCATTCAGTATTTGTGAAAGAGCCGGTGCAGCCCGTCCTCTCACTGATACTCTCCTCTATTTTCTCGCTACTGCCGTTGCAGCTACTCTGTATGGAGCATTGCACTATCCACTACCTGTGGACGGGCCCAGTAGCTCGCAGCTAAGCTTCTCGTGACAGTAATGAACACCACACAGATCTGACCTCAATGTTACAGCTATCCTGTGCCGTGCCCGTGCCATGTCTTGATATAGCTGCTGTAGAAACCGATCTCCCGATTTTACATCTTAAGCCTATAAAGAGCGTAATTTTTATACGATTTGGCTGAAATTTTGTATTATGACGTTTTATAAGACGTTCAACAGATGTGCCAAATATGGTTTGAATCGACCTAAAACCTTATGTAGATCCCATATAAACCCGTCACCCGATTATACTCCTTGAGCCACTGTTTGCAACACATCGAGATATCGATTTCCGACCCTATAAAGTATATATATTTCCGATCGTCGTAAAATTCTAGGACGTTTTAAGGATGCCCGTGTGTGTGTCTGTCCGTTTGTTGTAATCATTCTACAGCCTTCAAAAGTTGCCTAATATCGGCTGATATTTTGCACAAATCCGTATTTCTTGAATAAAAAGTTCTTGAACGGACCCAATTGTATCATATTTGGATAAAGCTGCCATATAGACCGATGTTCCGATTTAAAGTCTTGAGCACATAAGAGGCACATTTATTATGCGATTTCGCAGATATATAGAGCAATGAGTTGTATTAGAGCCCCCGATATCCGAGTCGAATATAGTCCATATCGGGCCATATTTACATTTTTGTATCTGCCATATAGACCGATCTACGGACTCAGGACCTTAGACCCATAAAAGCCGCATTTGTTGCCCGATTTCACCGAAATTTGAAATAGTGAGTTGTACTGGGTCCCCGATATCCCAACCGTATATGTACTAAATCGGGCCATATTTCCATATAACTGGCATATAGACCGATCTAGGGACTCATGGCCTTAGACCCATAAAAGCCGCATTTATTGCCGGATTTCACTGAAATTTGGAACAGTGAGTTACAGTAGGACACTCAATATTTCAACGGAGTATGGTTCATATCGGACCATGCTGGGCGGTAGCTACCATATAGACCGATGTGAGAATTTAGGGACTTAAGCTCATAAAAGACACATTTATCACTAAATTTCAGTGTAATTTAGAACAGTGAGTTGTACAAGGCCACTAAGTAACCGAACCGAGTATGGTTCACATCAGACTACACCTGGTTATAGCTTTCATATAGACCAATTTACCGACATAGGGTCTTAAGCACATAAAAAACGATTTGGCTGAGACTCGTAACAGTGAGTTGTGCTAGGCCAACCAATATCCGAACCGATTATCTACATTATACCTGAATTGGTATCTGCCGATTTGGGTTCTTACACTTATAAAAGCCTCATTCATATGCCGTAGTCTTTGAAATTTAATAATTTCATTTGTATAGGTCTTTTCGGTACCTGAACTAAATATATCCAGATCCACCCGATATGGATATTATATAGTTATAATAAAATAGGATGATAAATATATCCATGGCGGTGGGTATTCAAAGTTCGGTAAGGCCGAAAGCGTTTTAATTTTATTCATTTTGTTTCATTTTATTTTACTTTAATTTATAAAAAATAATTTTTTCTTTATAACATATTTTTTATGATTTTTTTCTTTCAGTCCAATGACTACACCTACCAAAACACACTGGGAAGGCGTTCCACTCTTGGCGCCTACTATCACATGAACAATCAGCCCTCGTATAGCAATGACCACAGTCTGAACAATCAGTATGGCTACAACAATACCTGGGGCATATGGAGGGATGGTCGAAATTTGGCTCCTTCCACTTTCTCAACGAAACCGCATCAGCATTATCAGAAGACCAGATCCTTCTCAATAATCCTTACGACAGCAGCTTTTATAGTACTGCTGGCGGTGATTTCGATAGCAGGTCTGGCATTTTACTTCAGCTCCATTAAAGGCAATATGGAAGATCGTAAGTTTTCAGGGAATTCAGAAGTTGAAAATGAGTTTTCATACATTCATATTTGTTCCCTATTCAGCTGTTTTGGGTTTTGAGGGTTCCTTTCGCATAGCCAAAGGAGACCTATTTTCCACTGGCCTTAAATACAATCACACCTCATCATATAAACAGAAGATAGATTTTTATAAGCGTTTTATGGAGAGATCTTTGATGGATCAAGGACTGCAGCCCATGCGTACCGATGTTTGGGGTTTCGGTGAAGGTCCTCTGATAAAAGTTAATTTTAGAACATTTTTCGATGTGCGAAAATTGCCACAGTAAGCTATTGGGAGAAATGAGGACATTGAACTACAAAAATTTATATGGTATCCTTTTTCCTAACAGGAATATACATAATGTTGAGGAATACATTAAGGAGGCCATATTTTTGGAGACCACCATGGCCAAATCATTGTACAAAACCTTAAGAGTGGACTCGGATTCGGTAGAGGTCAAACGTATATTGGACGAACAGGTGGTGAAATCTGCCTCCTTGTTCAAGGATGCGGTAAGTTATACTCCCTACGCCCAAGACTTTGAATGATATTTTTCTCCTTTCACTTAGCATTTGGCGCCCACCAGCCAAACTCAATTGGAGAAAAGGCTAATGAAGAAAGGTGGCACCGCCCCAGCTTTGATTAACAAACCCTCAGGAGCTTCTAAGGTCCGTCCAACTTCCAAGCCCCATTCATCTGATGAGGAACCCGATGTGGATGTTGAAAATGCCCCAGTTATTCAAGGATCTTTTGAGGGATCCTTTGAGATAACCAAAACCGATGCGGATATTGCACGCAAAAAGACCACACCAACAAGGGCTTATGGCCATAGCAGTAGTTTGGCTCCCAAGACGGTGACTCCCTATGCTCTAAGAGTAAAGCCCAAGAAGCCAGGTATTGAGAAATTGACCACAATTACGCCACAGTCTTCTGTGCCCAAAGTTACGAGCTCAAGCAGTACTACAACCACCACCACCACCACCACTACCAAGGCTCCAAGTACAACCAAGTTCACCACAACGACAACGAGTACCACTACAACCTCAACAACCACTAGCACAACTACGGAGAAGCCAACGGTAACAACTACTAGCTCGACCACAACCACAACCACCACAGCTGAGCCTACCACAATGCCGACAACAAGAACCTCTACACACATGACACCCTCAACCACTCGTCCACCCATTACAACTGCAGGTTACCCCACAACGGCTTCATCAACTCAAATTAACCGCTTTAGCTACCCCCCTGTGGCGCTAACCTCTAATGCTCCTCAGATGTTGCCAAAATTAGATCAGAACTTGTTCACCTCAGTGCCAGTTTTGGATACGCAACCCTGGAGACCCATACATCGGGAAGTACCGGAATTTTTACCAGGTCCCCCGCCCTCATTCCCCACCAAGACTTTGCCTTCTCTTTTGCACTCAACATCTCTGCCGCCCATAGCCATTAACGAGGAGCCTCCTAGAAGACGCATTGATGAAATGGAACTACCCTTCCTGCCCGAGGAACCCACACCACCTAAGCCAGCCTTGGATCCCTATACGCCGAATTACTATGGACCCGCCTACAAAAAGCCCGAGTTGAATAGTGACTTAAAGGCTGCGGAGGATTTGGTCTTTTATCACAGCTTTGGAAATCCAGTCTTTATGCCAGGCTCAGAGGGTATAGAGCGTTTGGGAACTGGAGCCTCTGTGCAGCCCCATCCATTGCCAGTGCCTTTGATAGATGAGGTGGTTATACCACCCTTTAAGCCTCTAATAGCCAATGCAGGTTCACAGAGCAAAGTGCCCTTTGAGATTGGCTCGGAAAGTGATAAATTTGAACATTTGGGTGATGGTGTCATAGCCAAGAAACCAGAAAATGTAACAAATTCGGGAAAAAAAGAGACCAGCAGCACTACTGAAGCCGTCAGCTCTACCTTGCCCATTACCAATACCATAAACTCAAAGGAAAATGAGGAATACCTGCCCACTTTGAGGCCGCAACAAGATGAAATTGATTCCTCTTCAGTGACTTCAGAATTGGCTGACAAAATCGGAGAATTTTTCATGGATTGGCTAGATTTGCCCAAGGACGAGGTATCCCCCAAGCCAGAACAGTCTTTGGAATCTAGAATAGAGCCTGACGAGGAAGCTTTTACCACATTGGCCCCAGAGGTTAACAAGCCCATCGCTGCCTTTAACGAGTCATCCTCAACGACTACTACCACAACCTCAACAACCATAGCAACACCCACAACCACAGGCACCAGCAAACCGAACTTTTTAAATCTGAAGGAACTCATACTCAAACGCAATCAATTAAAGAAAGAGAATGAAAAGAAGACCATCGCTCAGGATATGGAAGGCAACCATACGGCCACCAATGACCAGCACATCATCGTAACCACTGAAGTGCCTACCGCAATAACAACAACTACAGCCACCACCTCCACTGCTGCTCCCCCCACCAAGGCTTTGCCCACTACCAAACGTTACAAATTGCGTCCTGGCAATAGCAAACCACCCACCATATTAGATGACTCCATACTTTTCCCCTCCCACTCCAAATGGGAATTCGTTAACAATTCGGCAGCCAACAATTACGGCCACACCGGAAACATGCGCAAGGTTTTCAATACCACACTGCAGGCATGGGTATCAGAGGACATTGAGAAGACAGACAAATCTGAATCGGAGACTCTCGATGACATTAAGACGAAAATCAACAATGCCACAAACATACAGGACATCTCATTCATTTTCGATACCTTGGCCTCTAAACTGGGCATAACTCCCAGCCTGCCGGCAAAGGTGCCACCCTTCTCCCAAAACAAACTGAAGCAAACCCATCTATCAAATGAAGGCAGAATTAAGGCCTCCAGCACACCCCCAAAAACCACAAGGCCAGCCGGTGTGGCAGAGTCCACTTCCTATAGGAATACCGAAATGGAAGAAAGCAGCACTGCAGCCTTGAGCAGAACTTCCGAGGAGTCTCTACCATATATCGAAGAAAAGAGAAGAGAGCCCTTTATAAAACCCATGTCCAGCTTTATTGAAGACAGCTCTTCGGAGGGTGTGGGTGCCGCCATTCCAGTGGTGGGAGAGGCCGAAGTGGAAGTCATAGATCCCACCAAATATGAGGAGATGTTGAAGTCCTCGCAATTTGCTGACTCCACTACCACAGAGACCACACCCAAACTGGTGACATTGATGCCGGTCAGATCAAATTCGGGTATAAGAACCTACAAGCCCCTGGTGGAGACCGGTCGCAGTTCTTCATCATCGCCCAGTGTGGCAGCCACCAGTTCGCCGACATCCAAGGCACGCAAGGCCACATCCCCCAGACCCAGTATTACACGCAGAAAAAATATCAATCAAAGTCGTAGACTTCCCCCCGCAGAAGCAGTCATTAGAGGGGGACTAAAAGTTACTGTCAAATAGGTATTCGAATATCACTATCTCTCCCTCGAAGTCTTTTTTCATTAGCATTAGTTGACTTTCCCTCTTTTGTTTTTTGTAGTTGAGAACCTTTTTTCACAAGTCCCCCAGCAAAAAAGGTTCTGTGATTATTTTTATGTATTGTAAGCCGAGATTAGTATTTCAATGCCTAGCGGAGGCAAACATTAACTTGTCCTGATGTTGCTGACACCTCCTCAACTCATGAAATCAATGTCAGAATGACTTTGTGTTTGACTTTCTAGACAAAGATTTTAGTTTTAATTTGATTTTGTCTTAAGTTTTATACCGAATCGAGTTGAAGAAAACAGACAAACGAGAAACACTAAAGATTAACATTAGATCATTAAGGATACTTAGTTTAAGTCGTAGGCTTTAAATACAAAATCAATTCCATTGTCCATTGTTATAAAATAAACACAACAACACAATTATTTTTATTTAGATTTACTCGATACACCAACAAAAACATCAACAACAATTGCACAAATATTATGTAAATTTGTATAAACGACAATTTATTTAAAATAGAAATAAAATAATATTTTAAAGTCATTGAATTGTGTGTATCCTTGATGGAGAAAAAGTTTGTCACAACAGACAAAAAAAACGCAAATTTACCCATGAACAAGCCATTAAGGAACTGGGGCAAACTCCTCACAAATCAATGACTGCTGTCCGATTCAATTTTAAGTTCAATGATAAAGGACTTCCTTTTTACATGGCAAAGTGCCTCACAAATGTCGCCAGCATTAGGTGAAATAGCTCCCATGTAAACCCTTAAATCGGGAGATCGGTTTTCATGGGAGTTATGCAGAAGCCACAATTTTAGTCCGATCTTAACAACTGTTCAGTTTGACGTCCTAGCACATGTGCAAAATTTCATAAAATTTCAGAAGCTTATCAGATTCAAAGCTGTTGTTGCTATTCTAAAACTAATGTACCGATGGTTCTAGAAGAAGGGCTCCATGAACCTGAAACCAAAATCTGCAACTCATCCTAGTGCCTCATTTTCTGTTAATTTAGCTTTCCTCACAGGTCGTTGCTGCTCCGATGTGGGTGGGGGTGTCGGAAATTCTAAAAGCATATTAAATGATGGCAGGTATGCTCCACCATCTCTATATCTCCTGTTGCATCAGAAGTTGATAACTCTGGTAAAAGATAGTTTAAATTGTTGGGCCGAGTTCCCGTGTTACCATAGAATGTAGTTGACATGGTTTAGTCCAAAAACTTTGCTGCGGGTCGCCCATGGCTTCCGAATTTAAATAAACCTGCACTTTAGATAAACTAACTTCTCCTGCCACTGCACTGCCTTATGTTTCTGTATGTGGATCTCTGTCTATCCTAGTTTACCAAATGTTGGGAAAGTCGGTGATGACCACCTTGTTCATTTGGTAGTATTGAGTCTCCTGTCACTGCCCTGCTTGATGCATTAATATTAGTATCTTTGCTTATCCTAGTCTTCACAATCTTGAAAAAGAACCGTTAGCCAAACTTGTCATGGAGACTTGATCAAGGACCAACACAAAATGAGTTCTTTCCTTTTTCTCCTCCCTGTGGAAGATTACCGATTTATCTGTGACCAAACCGTGGTCTGTGGGGATAGTCGTGGGGATAGTTCCAACGAGTTGTGTGATGGTGTTTATAGATTCTGCTCACTCGAAGCGCAACATCAAGATGTCTCCTCTATACTCGCAGCTCATAATTTGTATGGGTGGACCCTCATCAGGGTGTAATACATGTTCTAAAATCCGATCGTTAACCAGATCTTCCACTTGTGACTGATGATCTCGTGAAATCTTACCGTATGCACTGCTGATATCGATGATACATCTGCTCGTCTCTGTTGTGCTTCTTGGCCACTATGGCGTAAGAGGGTCGACTCTTTATCTTTTTCAACGACCATCTATCCCTTCCATGAAGGCTTTGGCGAACTTTTGAAAGTCACAGTCCTCCTAGAATACTCGGGAGCCGCGCACGCCGCCTTCGTACTTGATACGACTTTGTCTGTCTCCGTAGGATACTGTTTGGAGAATTGAGGCAAAGTTGACTAAATGGAGAGTCGAGGGGAGGCTGGCTTTTATAGGGGAGCTTTTATTTAGCTGTTTTGCAGTGTTCTGCTCATCGGGAGAAATGCTTCTCTTTCCAACTTCGGTTGAAGTGGTTGGAATTAGTGGTGAGCACGTGGGTCGTGAGTTGTCCTGTCTGTCGAGAATAGCGCGTGAGTCACTTGAACCGTGAGTGAGATCTAAATCCAATCACGTTATCGTGCGTGAGCGTGAGTGAGTGAAATCGTCCCTAACGATACTAATCACGATACACGAGAAAATCACGACTCAGGAGATGCTCACGAAACACTCACGAGAAACATACGACTCACGAGACACTAAAGAAGCACTCTCGAGACACTAACGAGACACTCATAAAACACTCAAGTACACGACTCACTCACTCTCGTGAGTTGTCAGTATCTCGTGAATCATGAGTATCTCGTAAGTGTTTCGCGATTCGTGAGTGTCTCGTGAGTGTTTCGCTTGAAGCATTACTCTCGACTACAGGTGCCAAGGCACCCGTACCTATAGAAGGGGCGATAAACATGCTACAGCTGTTGTGTCTTTGGGGTCCATATTGGGCCTATTCCTGGTCTTTAGTTCTGCCGCTTCACTGGAAACAGATGCAGATCACTAACCGCCTAGATGAAAAAAAAAAAATTTGTGTAATAGGTTTTCTCTTCCGAGATAAACTAATTTTTTTGAGGAGAAAAATGAAAAAATTTAGAAATGTTAGAAATTTTGTGAGTAAACTACACATATGCTCTTCAGCTAAGTTCATTTGTATTGAATCCTCCATGGTGGCAACTTAAAATTCCCCCTCGCCGAGCTTATCACTATTTTTTTCATTTCCCAATCTAATTGCCTTTTAGCTCTTTAAACTTTTTTCACAGATTTTCTAGAATTCTCCCAGTTCGGAGGAAGTAATCAATAGCAAAATTTAAGAAGTGTTGGAATATTTTCCATCGATTCTTTTTTCGTGTACATTTGGAGTAAAAAACTTTGCTAATAGTTTTTTTTTCTTATTGCAAACAAATTTGGTACAATTATCTTCTCTCTTTGCTCACATCCGGTTCCTTTTTTATTTTAGTTACTTTAAAATATCTTCGATGC
Source organism: Stomoxys calcitrans (assembly GCF_963082655.1). Lineage (NCBI taxonomy): Eukaryota > Metazoa > Arthropoda > Insecta > Diptera > Muscidae > Stomoxys > Stomoxys calcitrans. Next base: position 197,087,690 of record NC_081554.1, on the reverse strand, counting down.
CTTTGCCAGACCGTTTTACTTCAGCAAAAGAGTCAAGGATAATGCTTGTGTGAATGTAAGAGTGCGGACGGGTGTGAATTTCGAGTGTTGGGTATTTTGTACATGCCATTGGTAACACCTGACACTCTTGATAGTGCTAACTGGCTGTCAATGATCAAACGATGGCAAAAAGAGCATTCAAGTTTACAACGATATCTACCACTACATTGCCACTTAACTGTCACTCGCTCGCTCTTGTGCTGTGCTTTCTCTATCTCTTTCACTCTCCCACTCTTCGAACTGAAACCGAAAGAGCTTCACTTCATTGCAAACCAAAGAAAGCAAGGAAGTAGTTCAACCAACCGGCCATACACCCACTCAGCAGTTTGCCAACCTTTAGACCTCCAATGATGTTAAATGGCGGTTACAACTGATGGCAATGCTGCTGCTGCTACTGCTGCTTCTCGTATTGCAGTGCTGACTGTCAGTTCGTAGGCGACTTTGCCAGATAATGTTCGCAACCTTATACTCCATTCTCAGTTGTGTCCTGTTTGGCACTTTAAATGAACTGAGTAGCAGATGGCTGTCACAACAAGAACTACATAGGATACCTTTCTCTTAACCGCCACAGCCCATACGGCCTTGCAGCCAGTCGGAGATTTTGCCAGCAGGTGATGGGAAATGAAACTGCAAGGCTTTATAAGATTATGTGTGTGTGTGTGTGAAAGTTTCTTGCCAATGTTAACAGATATTCGGCATTGCTGGTATACAGCATTCCTTTAAGGAAGATTTTTGTGAGATTTTTGCTCAGATCCATAAGGGAAACTTGGCATTTTGCTGAGCTAATTAATATTGATTCTATTTCGGAAAACTCGTTTGGTAAGGGGGAAACGGAAAAATCCCCACAGTGCAAATAGATTTTCACGACTAGAGCTATTTGTGGATATCTGGGGTGCATGCGTCATTAACATCGAGGTCAGCGTGGCGCTGAGGTTACCATGTCCGGCTAAGACACCAAACTCCTGGGTTCAAATCCCGGCGTAAACATCAAACAATTTTTTCAGCGGTAGTTTTCTTGTATGCCATGGGGATTAGACTCATTCCTCTGTAGTTGGCACATTCCGTCTAGTCTCCTTTCTTGTGTACAGGACATAGTATGCTGAGGTTCCAATCATCGGGTATGCATTCTTCTAGCCACCCATTGCGCAGATAAGCTGATGCAAACGCCTTATCAGCGTGTTGCCTCCGGTCTTAAATAGTTCAGCGGGTAACCCGTCGGCTCCTGCTGCCTTGTTGCTCTTTAGTCGGGTCACTGCTACTTGGACCTCATTCTGACTAGGAGGTAAACATTCTATTCGATCTTTGTCTCTGCAGGAGGATGTGCCTGCACAAAAGCCATCGGTTTGATGTTTGATTCTTTGATAGAATTTCCGGACTTCATTCTGACCCCTGTACATCTCAATTCGTTCACACTCAATTCTTTCCATTTCCTTTTTCTTTCTGCGGCATAGACATTTCTCCTCTCTCCTTCACCTGGCGCGTTGTTCTATATGCCGCATTTTTGGCTGCAGTAGCATCTCCACAGTATTGGTCGTACCATGGGTTTCTTGGTACAGGCTTACGGTACCCAAGCACGGATTTCGCGGCATTTTCCATGGAGTGGGCAATAGTTTGTCACTGCGCCATTATATCATCGGAACAAGAAGTGCTTTCATCAAGCAGTTGGGTCAGTCGAGTTGAGTATGCCGCTGCCATTAGTTGTGTTTGCAGCTTTTCAATGTCCAGCTTCCGTGCAGTGTCAGATCGTACTTTCCTCGCCATGTTCAAATGATTTGCTGCAACAAGGTAATGATCCGTATCTATATTTGCCCCACGGATCGATCGTACATCTAACACGCTGGATGAATGTCATCCATCTATCACAACGAGATCAATTTGGTTCCTCGTGTTTTGATCGGGTGACAGCCATGTGGCTTTGTGAATATTTTTATGTTGAATATGGTGCTACCAACTACCATGGTTTTTTACCGCGGCGAAATCTATCAGCCTCAACCCATTACTGGACGTTATCTCGTGGAGGCTAAACTTTCCGACTGCTGGACCAAAAATGTCTTCCTTTCCTATATTCGCATTAAAATGTCTCAGAACGATTTTAATATCACGGACTTGGCAGCGGTCATATTCTCTCTAGGCGCTCTTAGAAAATATCCTAGGTCTGCTCGTCTTTGTCTTCCGTCGTGGTATGGGCACAGATAAGGCTGATGTTGAAGAATTTGCCTTTTATGCGGATTGTGGCTAGCCTCTCATCCACCGGAGTAAGGCTGGAGACAAGGTGTTTCAGTCTCCGTCTAACCACAAATCCACAGCCAAATTCATGCCTCGTGTTATGACAGCTATAGTTTAGTTCGTCACCGTTTGGTGTTGTAGTGACGCCATTCCCAGTTCATCGCACTTCCTGTAAGGCGGTAATAACTGCTTTGCCTGCCTTCTCTAATTCATCCGCCAGCGCGTATATTGCACTTTAACGAATATTTCATGAAATTTCCAAGGAAAATTAAGTAGTTGCGTAATATATTGTAAAAACTGAAAAAATTATCTGATGAAATATGGAAATCACTTTAGGTATCAAACAATTAATGCTTTTGAGCTGAAAGTTTAAAATTTTCGAAAATCTAAAATTTTATTTCCTAGATTTTGGGCTTTTTGCGAAAAGCCCTAGAACAATGTTTTAAAATTGTCCCTGCTATAACATGGAACATTTTCAATATTTCAGCTATCTTGGACGTTACCAAAGGTCATATGAATTTTTCATTATAACTTAAAGCAACAGCCATCGCTCAAACAAATGTTATAACCAAAACTTTACTCTTTGTTCATATCGACATGTATGTCACATGGTGGAGTGGCCCCCTACAATTAATTTTCAAATGGCAATTCTTGATTAAAATTCCTCAACTTCAACCGGAGGCAGCATTTCCTTAATTTATCAAACAAAATCATCCAGAGCGTTGGTAGATTTTCATTTGCGTTCACCCAACCACATGTAAATTCACACACGCACGCACATACACACACACACACACAAACTAAACTACGCATGTACTTCAGAACATTGATACACATACATTAACTTCTTAGCATGATTTATTTTTCTGCACATTATGCCACAATGCAAAGAATGATATCCTGGCTTCCTGCGTGCCTGCCAGCTTGCCTGCCTGTTTTACTTCGATCCTATGTTGCCACGAACCTGGAGTGAAGGCAAACATAGGGGTATGTTGCATAATTAATGTGTCTACAGCAGTTATGTTTAAAAATTTGCGGTTAGCTGCCACACATTCGAGTGCTTGTTGCAATGCAAACAAATCCTAAATAAGTTCACCAGTTACAAAAACGTATTTGCTTTTTGGGCAGAAAACAGGATGGCAGAGCAGGGGTTAGTTGCAAAGTTTCACATATGTTGTAAAACCTTGCATACCTCAGATTGCTCTCTTTACTCCCGGGTTTCTTGCGGCATGATAAAAAAAGGAAAGAAAACTTAGAACAGGACACATTCAATAGTGCAGTGTTGCGGTTTTGTTTCTGCAATGTGTGGCGCTTGTGAATGCTTGCCAGCCCCCTTCTTTGTGTAGACTCTTTGCCTTTGGATTTTCTTGTCCCAGAATGATGACTTATAGCTTTTGCTATTAGCGTGACAGCGCCAAAACACAAAAACTTTTTGCCTTGTATGCAACTTAAAACGACGTCAGACGTGTGTGTGTGTGTGTTAAGGAAACTCTGCACCATTACAAAAGGGGAACAGTTGTCTCTGTAAGCATTTACACCTAATTAGCCTTCCCGTACACATAAATCTCCTCACCGAACTTAATCCAAAACTCCCATCTGGTGAAGAATAAAGAGGCGCCATAATGCAGAACCAAAAGGCAGCAGCAACAATAGCCGAATCATCGTCATCATTGTGTCATACCAGCGACTCCTTGGAGTTGGAGAGACAATGCAAATCATAGCATTTACCCTTGCAGCAAAAATGGTGCCATGTTAAGTAAAGGCTAAGGTTACCAAATGTAAAGAAAAGCAATGAAAACAGTCAAAATAAATAAAACCAAAAAAAAAAAAATAAATAAAAAAACAATAAAATAAAATTAAATTAAATAAAACAAGTACAAAGAAACAAGTTCGGCCGGACTTTTGGTACCCGCCACCTCGGGTATATATGTAAAAGACCTTTCGTCAAAATCCGGTGAAAAAGGCATACTTTATGCCCCATAGCAGCTATATCGAAATATGTTCCGATTTGGACCAAATATTTACTAATAAGTTCAAGTCATTGTGTATAACAAAACAGTAGCTATATCTTAAAATAAACCGATTTGAACCATACAAGACATGGATATCGAAAAGCCTAAGACAAGTCACTGTGTCGAATTTCAGTGAAATCGGATTATAAATGCGACTTTTATGGTACCAATACTATAAATCGAGATATCGGGCTATATGGCAGCTATATTCAAATCTGAATCGATCTGAGAAGGATATCGATGGGCCAAACACAACTCAGTGTCTCAAATTTCGGCGACATCGGACAATAAATGCGTCTTTTATGAGCATAAAGCCTTAAATCGAGAGATCGGTCTATATGGCAGCTATATATATCCAAAACTGGACCGATCTAGGCCAAATTGAAGAATGATATCGATGGGCCTAACACAACTCAGTGTCCCAAATTTTGGCAAAATCGGATAATAAATGTGCCTTTTATCGGCCCAAAACCTTAAATCGGGAAGTCGGTCTATATGACAGCTATATCCAGTTTCGGACCCATGGGGGCCAAATTGTAGAAAAACATCGGGTGGCCTAACTTAACTCACTGTCCCAAATTTCAGCCAATTCGAATAATAAATGTGGCTTTTATAGCCCCAAGATCTTAGATCGGCGGATCGGTATATATGGGGGCCATATCAAGATATAGTCCGATATAGCCCATCTTCGAACTGAAGCTGCCAATGGATTTAAGTTCAATATCTTTTCCGACATGTCAGGTTTGGGGGGGTGTTTTTGGGGAGGAGGGGCTTGATCCTGAAAATATATATCAGGTTCGTGTTCTATTCTAAAATATATCTTATTTGAGACCCGTATTGCAATGGTCAGCAAATACTTCCTACATGGGCATGGCCCATAATACCATAGACACCTTTTCCCGAGTGATGTTATCAGATTCTTACTTTACTCCCAAAGACCTTTTATTTGAGCCCCATATTGCCATGGTCAGTAAATAAGTCCTGTTTGGCAGGTGTTTTGGGGAAGGGGTGGACCCCCAAACACTTGGTCTCACTTTTAGATATCAGATTTGTATTCTACTCGCAAATACTTTTCATTGATCCCATATTGCCATGGTCGGTATATATGTCCGATTTTGGGGTGTTTTGGGGGTTGGGGGTGGTTCTCCAAAAACTTGGTCCGACAATTGGATATCAGATACGTTTTCTAATCTTAAATACCTTTTATTTGAGTCCCATATTGTCGTGATTAGTATATATATATATATTTGGTAGCTTTTGGGGGTGGGGCGGCCCCCCTAGGTACTCTATCCTAAACTTGGATACCAAATTTTTTTTTAGGTTACCATAAGAAAGCACACAAAATTTCACTAAAATCGCACCACTCATCTCCGAGATCTGGCGTTTCTGAAAATTAGGGTAAGGGAGAGGGTCCGCTCCACTTTCAAATATCAACAAATTTAGTACCCTATTTTCGCTACGGGATCATTGTGCACTATCTTTGAAAATTTCTAGAAAATCGGTTCAGCCGTTTTTAGGTCTATAAGGAACACACAAACAAACAAACACAAATTGATTTTTATACCCTACATAACCACGGTGGTACAGGGTATTATAAGTTTGTGCATTTGTTTGCATCGCTAAGAGGAGAAGAGCTAGAACCATGGATAAGTTTACCGATCGACTCAGAATCACTTTCTGATTCGATTTAGCCATGTCCGTCTGTCCGTCTGTGAGTCCATGCATTCTTGTGATCAAAGTGCAGGTCGTATTTGTTGTCCGATTGTCACTAAATTTTGCACATATCGCTTTTCTGGCACAAGGACGAACGCTATCAATGTTGGTAAAAATCGGATCAGATTTAGATATAGCTCCCATATATTATATCGCCCGATTTGCACTTAAATGGTCGTAGTAGCTACAATGTTCAAACCATCTGCACAAATTTGGGCACGGATTGTTTTGTTACTGATTTTAACATATATAAAATTTTTCATCAAAATCGGTTCAGATTTAGATAAAGCTCCCTTATATATGTATCGCCCGATTTGCACTTAAATGGCTTTAGAAGCAACAATTTTCACCCTATCTGCACAAAATTTGGCATGGATTGTTTTGTTACTGATATTAATATAACTGCAAAATTTCATCAAAATCGGTTCAGATTTGGATATAGCTCCTATATATATGTATCGCCCGATTTGCACTTAAGTGGTCGTAGTAGCAACAAATTTTAGCCGATCTTTACAAAAATTACACGAATTGTTTTGTTACTCATCTTAAAGTATGTGCAAGATTTCATCAAATCGGTTCAGTTTAAGATATAGCTCCCATATATATGTATCGCACAAAATTTATCACGAACAGCTTTGTTACTGTTTGCGAGATTTCATCAAAATCGGTTCAAATTTGGACGTAGCATCCATGCACATTTATCGCCGGTTTTGTATTTCTATAGCCATAGTAACAACAATTTTCAAACAATCTGTTTGAAAATCGGCTCAGTTGTAGATATAGCTCTCATTTACGTATATATTTATATATTGCCCGAATTTTTAATTGTAGGGTAGGTGTAGGGTATGATATAGTCAGCTCCGCCCGACTTTTGCCTTTCCTTACTGGTTATATATAAGAGATAAAACAATTAGTTAATACATTTTCAGGCTTTGGGCAACTCTGAGGCACACTTGCTAACTCCACACAATCGAGGCCAAAGAGTGTACGAGATGCCAGAAGGCAACTGCAAAGATTATGCTGTTGTTCACTTGTTAGTAGTGGTAGCTGGGTAAGTATAATTGTCTTGCTGATGCTCCCTGCCTGGTTGTCAACGTTTCAGCGGCTGTTGCTATTGTTCTTGTTGTTGCCCGTTACAGATTCTATATCATATTTCCACACTGCCGCAGAAGTTTCGTCTCGAAATTATGCTTAATTTACACTTGAAATTCTTAGTCCTTTGCCGTTTGTCTGCCATTTGTATTAGCATTCTAATTAGCTTCCAGCTAACCCAAACTCACACGCACACTCACATGCATGCACAGCCATTATCAATGGAGAATGAAATTGTGTTTGCACTACACGTACATACACACACACTAACACACATATCATGTCATTGATTGAACATAAATAACGGAAGTGAAATTCTATGTAAACAGCGGAAACGCTTCAAGGATTAAAACGATCAATATGTGTGTGTGTGTGTGTGTGTGTGCGTGTGTTGAAACAAAGCCACCATCTCATCGAAATCGAACAATTGTTTAAACAAAATTTAAAGTAGAATTTAATTAGAAACATTTCATCAAAAGTTCTTAACAAAGTTACAAAAGGGAAGAAGAAAGTTTCTTTTTTGTAATAAAGTTAATTTATTTTTTCCTTATAATCCCCACGGCAAACCTAAGCGGCTTATGGAACAATTGAAACAATGGCAGCTGCCTTAGTGACAATTTAAATAGGTTTCAGGCAGCAGGTGACTTATTTCTTAAATTTTCTCAAAGTAATTGGTGGTATAAAGAAACTATTTGCAGTTGTTGAAGCGGAAGTGAAAGTTTGGAAATTGTTAAGTATGATTGCATACTTTGTTAATAATTTACAGGGAAATATTTTGACCCAAATCGGAAGAAAGGGGGTTTATAAAAAAGAAAAATATGTGTGCACTTAAGCAAGTTAAAACAGGTTAAAAGGCGTTAAATTTGGCCGGGTCGAACTTTGGATACCCACCACCTCGGGTATATATGTTAACCACCTTTCATCAAAATCCGGTGAAAGATGCATACCTTATGTCCCATAGCAGTTACATCGAAATTTTTTCGATTTGGACCAAATACTAATGAGTACAAGTCATTGTTCATTGGTATTTTTATTGTAGTAGCTATATCTAAAAATAAACCGATCTGAACCACATACGAAACGGATGCCAAAAATCCTAACATTAGTCTCTGTGTCAAATTTCAGTGAAATTTAATTATGAATGCACCTTTTATGTGGTCAAGACTTTAAAACGGGATATCGGTCTACATGGCAGCTACAATATATCCAAATCTAGACCGATTTGGGCCAAGGTGCAGAAAAATGTCGAAAAGCCTAACACAACGCACTGTCCCAAATCTCGGCGAAATCGGACAATAAATGCGCCTTTTATGGGCCAAAAACCTTAAATCGAAAGATCGGTCTATATGGCAGCTGTATCCAAATCTGAACCGATCTGGGCCAAATTGCAGAAAGATGCGGAGAGGTCTAACACAACTCACTGTGTCAAATTTGGGGGAAATCGGACAATAAATGCGCCTTTTATGTGCCGAAAACCCTAAGTCGAGAGATCGGTTTATATGGCAGCTATATCTAAATATTTACCGATCTTGGCCAAATTGCAGAAAGTTTTCGAAGAGCCTAACTCAACTCCCTGTCCCAAATTTCGGCGAAATGGGACGATAAATGCGCCTTTTATGGGCCCAAAACCTTAAATCGAGAGGTCGGTCTATATGGCAGCTATATCCAAATCTGGACCGATCTTGGCCAAATCGCAGAAAGATGTGGAGAGGCCTGACACAACTCACTGTCCCAAATTTCGACAACATCGGACAATAAATGCGCCTTTTATGGGCCCAGACCTTAAATCGAGTGATCGGTCTATATGGCAGCTATATACAAATCTGAACCGATCTGTGCCAAATTGAAGAAGGATGTCGACTGGCCTTACACAACTCACTGTCCCACATTTCAGCAAAATCCGATAATAAATGTAACTTTTATGGGCCCTAAATCAGTGGATCGGTCAATATGGGGCTATATCAAGATATATTCCGATATAATCCATCTTCGAACTTAACCTACTGCTGGACAAAAAAAAAGACTTTGTGCAAAGTTTCAGCCCAATATCTCAATTTTTATACCCCTCACCATAGGATGGGGTTACACTAATTTCGTCATTCTGTTTGCAACTACTCGAAATATTCTTCTGAGACGCCATAAAGTATATATATTCTTGATCGTCGTGACATTTTATGTCGATCTAGCAATGTCCGTCCGTCTGTCCGTCTGTCGAAAGCACGCTTACTTTCGAAGGAGTAAATCTAGCCCGTTGAAATGTTGCACAAATACTTCTTATTGGTGTAAGTCGGTTTGAATTGTAAATGGGCCAAATCGGTCCATGTTTTGATATAGCTGCCATATAAAACGATCTGGGATCTTGATTTCTTGAGCCTCTAGAGGGCGCAGTTCTTATCCTATTGGAATGAAATTTTGCACGACGTGTTTTGTTATGATATCCAACAACTGTGCCAAGTATGGTTCAAATCGGTCCATAACCTGATATAGCTGCCATATAAAACGGTCTTGGGTCTTGACTTCTTGAGCCTTTAGGGGGCGAAATTCTTATCCGATTGGAATGAAATTTTGCAAGAAGTATTTCAATATGATATCCAATAACTGTGCTAAGTATGTTTTTAATCGAATGATAACCTGATATAGCTGCCATATAAACCGGCTAACACGACATGTTTTGTTTTGACATCCAAAAACTGTGACAAATATGGTTTAAATCGGTCCATAACCTGATATAGCTGCCATATAAACCGATCTGGGGTCTTGACTTCTTGAGCCACTAGAGGGAGCAATACTTATCCGATTTAAATGAAATTTTGCACGACTTATTTTGTTATGATATCCAATAACTGTGCCAAGTATGGTTCAAATCGGTCCACAAACTTTTATAGCTGCCATATAAACCGATTTGGGGTCTTGACTTTTTGAGCCTCTAGGGGGAGCAATTCTTATCCGATTGGAATGAAATTTTGCAAGAAGTATTTCGATATGATATCCAACAACTGTGGCCAGTATGGTTCAAATCGGTCCATAGCCTGATATAGCTGTCATATAAACCGATCTTGACTCCTAGAGCCACTAGAGGGCGCAATTCTTATCCGATTTGGCTGAAATTTTGCATGACGTATTTTATTATGACTTTCAACAAATATGCCAAATAGGGTTCAAATCGGTTCATATCCTGATATAGCTGCCGTTTAAACCTATCTGGGATCTTGACTTCTTGAGCCTCTAGAGGTCGCAATTATTATCCGATTTACCTGAAATTTTGTACGGCGGATCCTCAATATCAATATACGTGTTTATTATGGTCTGAAACGGTCTATAGCGTGATACAGCACCCATATAAATCAATCTCTCTATTTTACTTCTTGAGCCCCCAAGGAGCCCAATTCTTATTCGAATTGGCTGACAGTTTGCACAGGTCTCCAACATATGATTTAATTGGGGTCCGAACCGGACCTTATCTTAATATCGCTCTAATAGCAGAGAAAATCTCTTCTTTTATCCTTTTTTTTGCCTAAGAAGAGATGCCGGGAAAAGAACTCGACAAATGCGATCTATGGTGGAGGGTATATAAGATTCAGCCCGGCCGAACTTAGCACGCTTTTACTTGTTAAAGACTGTAGTGTGAATTCAACAGAGAGACGGACAGACGGACGGACATGGCTAGATCGTCTTAGGTCTCAACCCTGTTTCATTTTATAGTTCCAAATTTCAGCGAATTTGGGGTGAATTCATTTACCCATTTTTTACAGGCCATTATAGGAAAATGCTTTGACAAGTGACAAGTACGTCGTTCGCCTAATGCTGGACTTCATTGTTTTTTACGGAACCGGCTAAAAATTCTCCTTGTGTCACATCTGGGAATTAATTCCAACTCGGAACTGCTTGCGCATTACTTCGAGGTGGACCATATGACTTCAGCAATCATACTCCACGCCGCTGCAAGTCCAAGTCCAACTTCTTCCTATTTAGTAATTGTTCGATGTATCTAATTACCGACCAGCTCTTTTTGCCCTACAGGATCCTCCGGACTATATTCCCCTACGAAACGTCGCCAATCGCTGTTTCCAACTTACTGGATCTGTTGACCCAGCATTCGCATAAGAAGTGTCTGGGTTCCACTTCGACTGTAATTTCTATATTTTCATAAATCTACTTGCTATACGAGCATTTACCAATTCTGTGTAGCTATAGAGGACAATGAATAGGCCCATCATCTACCCAATTTATTCCAATCATCGGCTAAAGACCTGAAATCAGGATATTGACAACTTATTTATATAAACATGGTCCAATTAGGACCAAAAAGCAACTCAATTATATCCCAATGGCAAATAATAGGGCAACCAGTTCGCTCTCAAGTTTGCCCAGCCGACATCCACTAGTACCAAAGTAGAGTTAACGCTCCCCTTTCGTAGTATTAAGACTTGAAACTTAATACCACGAAAGTACAAATATTGAGGCGCTCGAGAGGTACCCAGTCATTTTGTGTTTATAAGCCCTAGCCATAGAGCCCTTGAAAATCGAGTACTAGTCTTTTCCAGCCATAGCCGATGGGAACAAGTGTAGAGCCATGAAGCCCTCGATATTCGAGTAATTTTCCAGTCAATGCCAGAAAGCACCAGAGTAGAGCCTACATTTGTTTCATGTCCTGACCAACAACGCTCTGCCTGAAAGGTGCCCAGAAAAAACGTCCTCTTGTACCAGAGCTACCATTCTTATGTGTACTGTTCAAGGACTCCAACATGACACAGCCAAAAACGGAAAACAAAGTAAGTCTGGAATGTCACACATCTTCATATTCATATTAAATTTAAGCAAAAAGTGATCTCATTTGCAATCTGTAAACTGATTTGATGGATGATTTTTAGGGCATGAATTACCTCAGAGGGTGTTTTCTCTAAAGTTTGATGCTAGGCGGCATATATACTAGGCTGTGTGGCTAATTACCACCATTGGCCCCTTAAATTTCCTGAAATATTCATTCAACATAAATAATCCCATTTTACTCTAGAAATTAACAATTGTGTCCAACGTGTACAATGAACTGATACATTTCAGGATTTCTGTCAAGTTTAGGAGATTTCGCATTCCTTTCTATGTTCATGTTGGTTCGTTTACTTTCAGGCAGCGGATGTAGGTAAATCTCTGCACAATGTTCTTGACGAACAAACAGACGAGCCATGCTCAGATTGTCAACAGGAAATAGCTGCAAAGCATTTTGTTGAAACGCACACACTCATACTGCAAAGCGAACAAAATGGCAGGTGTAGAAGTGATTTTGGAAGGACATGAAACGGATTTAACTCCATGTCTGATGTCGAATGAGATATCGGGTGGAGTAGAGACGAGACGAAAACATGCTACGGCAGACAAGCAGGACTAAAAGGCAAACGAAGAACAACGAAAACGAAAACAAAAACAAAAAAAACAACCGTATGCGGAAGGTAGTGGGAAACACACAAAATGGCAACAGGAAAATGCTCATGAAGCAGATGCCACATGGGGTTGTAACGACTAATTAACTTTCACCAGCATTGTGAGAAACAACAAATTTTTTTTTGTAAGGAAAGGGCAAGACGTAAGTCCGGAGATGACGGGCAACAAACAACATAGTGACACAGAAAACAAAAAAGGAAGGGCCAAATGAAATGTGATCGTAATTTCAGATGTGATTTCTATCATGTGACTGGAAAGACGTTTTGAAGTGAAGCTAAGTTTTTTGGGGAAATTTGCCCATTTTGCATGACCCACTTTTAAGAAAATTATCCATCCACACTATCTCAAGAGTTTGACGAGGTCGTCCACAGTTGCTTTTAAACAAATATCCTGAGCTCATTAAACATGCCATGACATCATTATTTGCAAAAATATCACACACACATACACACGCACACTGTTACCGCAAAATCTAGCTGACTATATGCCAAAGGGAGTGTGACACAGTGTCTGTAAACCCTAAATGGGATAAGCAAAACAGTTTGTGTTCAGTTGAGTCAAACATAGGGTGTGATGTAATTATCGATCTCCCAATATGACTTCTTGCACATGAATGACTTAATTCTTCCCTGATTAACCCATAAACTCCGAATGGATAAAAAATACCCAAGAATAGAACTATCTTAGAAAAATTCTAGCTCGAGTTAGGAAATAGGCATCGTAATGAAATTTGGATAGGTATAAAGTGGACGAATGAAACTGAGTGAAAACTAACAAAATTTAAGCTTCTAGGAACCGAATAAGGATAATCGAGAGACCGGTTTATACGGGAGCTATATCCGATTCTCGATCGATTTGAACCGTACTCGGCACAGTTGTTGGAAGTCACAACAAAACACTATGTGCATAATTGTGGATAAATTGGACAAAAATTGCGGGTTTGTAAGGGCTCAAGAAGTCAAATCGGGAGATCGGTTTATATGACAGCTACATCAAGTTATGAACTGATTTACTTAGCATGGTTGTTGAAAGTCACACCAAAACCACAGGAGAAAAATTTCAGCCAAATCAGATAAGAATTGCGCCCTCTAGAAGCTCAAGAAATCTAATCGGGGGATGGGTTTATGTGTGCGGCTAAATCAGGTTATAAACCGATTTGAACCAAACTTGGCACAATTATTGAAAGTCAAAGCAGAAACTTTGCATTTTTATACCCTCCACCACAGGGTGGAGTTGATTGAGAAGGGGGCGCATCTTTGTTTCTCTCTCCATCTAGTTGCCATCATGCTTTCTCTTATGGAGAATATGACCTTCGCATTTGAGAGCTTCTTTTTCAACGGTTGCTTACTTGTAGCTACGCTACGTGCCTTCCGCGATCGCTTCGAACTTCATCCTCACAGATTGGTTTTTGCTTGTAATTCGAAAGTGTCGCTAAATTCAGAAATGGACTTCAACGGACCATCAGAGCTATGGAAAATGTGAAAATAGCGAGGCAGTCTGTTGTGCGTTCTCGTCGGCGTTCTGCTCAAACATGCAGATGCTATGCGAATTTCTGACACTACTATTCGATGAATTCTTCATCAAGAACTTAAATTTCATCTCTATTAATTGGCTACAGTGCAAGAATTAACTGCACGCGATTTGCTTGCCCATCAAAATACATGTGAAATACTGACTGACAACCTGCCTGAAGATGCGGTTTTTTATTCCAGTGACGAGGGTCCCTATCACATTTCTGGCCGCGTCAACAAGCAAAACATGCGTTACTGGAGTGTGGTGTAACGGTGATCATGGACCATAGCACAACTTAAGAACAACATTCGAGACGCCATTGCCACCATATCGAATGATATGCTGCAAAGAGTGAACCCGAATTTCAAAAATCGACTTAATCAGTGTGTTGGGTTGCCCAAAAAGTAATTGCGGATTTTTTATATAGTCGGCGTTGACAAATTTTTTCACAGCTTGTGACTCTGTAATTGCATTCTTTCTTCCGTCAGTTATCAGCTGTTACTTTTAGCTTCCTTTAGAAAAAAGTGTAAAAAAAGTATATTTGATTAAAGTTCATTCTAAATTTTATTAAAAATGCATTTACTTTCTTTTAAAAAATCCGCAATTACTTTTTGGGCAACCCAATATATGCAAGGGGGTCGCAATTTATCCGATTTCATTTTCATGATCCCATAAAAAAATGCGATATTGTAATCTCACATAAAGAAAGACTCATAACAATAACTGAAGTACTTTTGTTGTTGTTGGCCTTTCACATAAGTGAGTTTCTCTGGTGCACCCTGTATATTATTGAACCTCTTGACATTTTATGCCGGTTTAGCCATGTCCGTCCGTTAGTCTGTCCGTCTGTCTGTCGAAAGCACGCTAACTCTCGAAGGAATAAATCTAGCCGCTTAAAAGTATGCATAATTACTTTCTATATGTATAGGTCGGTTTGTGTCGTAAGTGGGCCATATCAGCTCATGTTTTGATATAGGTGTCATATACACCGATCTCTGCTCTTATCTTCTTGTGCCTCTAGAGGGCGCAAATCTTATCCGATTTGGTTGAAATTTTGTATGTGGTGTTTTGTTATGACTTTCAACAACTGCAACCGATCTTCAAATTTGACCTTTTGGGCCTTTAAACAGTGCAATTGGTTACCTATTTTGCTGAAATTTTGCATGTAAGGTTTTGCTCTGACATTCAGCAGCAAGTATGGTCCAAATACGTATAGACAGAGCATAAAGCTCCCATATGAAACGATCGTTTGATTTGATTTCGTGAGCCTTAAGGGGCGCAAAAAAAGAACACACAAAATGTGATCTTAATAAGTTCATAACATTATATATTGGGTTGCCCTAAATGTAATTGCGGATTTTTTAAAAGAAAGTAAATGCATTTTTAATAAAGCTTAAAATGAACTTTAATTAAATATACTCTTTTTAAACTTTTTTTCTAAAGCAAGCTAAAAGTAACAGCTGATAATTGACAGAGAAAAAAAAATGCAATTATAGAGTCACAAAATTTGTCAACGCCGACTATATGAAAAATCCGCAATTACTTTTTGGGCAACCCAATAGCTCCCATATATACCGATTGCCCGATATGACTACTTGCGCCTCTAAAGGGCGCAACTTATATCTGATTTAGCTGTTTTTTTGGAGGCCACCATAGCGCAGAGGTTAGCATATCCGCCTATGACGATGAATGCCTGGGTTCGAATCCTTGCGTTAACACTTTTCAGCGGTGGTTGTTCCCTCCTAGTGCTGGCGACATTTGTGAGGAACTATGCCATACAGGCATTAAGTTCGGCCGGATACCCACCTACGAACTTTGGATATCCCCCACCTCAGGTATATATGTAAACCATCTTTTGTCATAATCCGTTGAAAATGCACAATTTATGCCCTCATAGCAGCTATATCGAAACATGATACTATTTGGACCAAATTTGGAACGGACATCGGGTGGTCTAATAAGTACAATTCATTGTTAAATTTTGTAGAACAAAATATTGGTCTTTTTGGTAGCTACATCCCAATATAGACCAATCTGAACCATAAACGACACGCATGTCGAAAAGTCGATATAAGTCACTGAGTTCAATTTCAGCGTAATCGGATTATAAATGCGCTTTTTATGAGGCCAAAACTTAAAATCGAGGGATCGGTCTATATATATCCAAATCTGCAGCGATCTGGCCCAAATTGAAGAGTGGTGTCGAAGGGCCTAACAAAACTCACTGTGCGAATCGGACAATAAATTCGTCTTTAACGGGCAGACGACCTTAATTCGCGAGATCGGTCTATATGACAGCTATATACAAATTTGGACCGATCTGGGCAAGTTGAAAAAATAATTAGAAGTGCTTATCACAACTCACTGCGAAATCGGACAATAAATGCCCCTTTTATGGGCCCAAGACCTTAAATCGAGAGATCGGTCTATATGGCTGCTGTATCTAAATCTGGGACCAAGGGACCTTATAAACTCACTGTCCTAAATTTAACAAAATCGGACAAAGCCTTGCACAACCGAGCAGATAAAGAAAATGGGGAAAGTTGGGAACCACAACTTTGAGACAGTCAGTAACTTTATCTACCTCGGCACCGCAGTAACCGAAACGAATGACACCTGTTTTGAGATTAAGCGAAGAATAATACTGGCAAACAGATGCTACTTTGGACGAATTAGGCAGTTTAGAAACAAGGTCACCTCTCGACAGGCGAAGACTACACTATACAAGACACTGATACTACCCGTGCTGTTATATGGTTCTGAAGCATGGGTACTTGTGAAAGCAGATGAGGCAGTGCTTGGAGTATTTGAGAGAAAGATTCTTCATAGAATATATGGACCAGTTTGCGATAATGGAGAATATAGGCAACGTATGAACCACGAGCTGTATGAGCTGCATAGTTACTAGCATCAAAATACAACGGCTGCGTTGGCTAGGTCATGTCAGAATGGATGAAGAAGCTCTAGCAAAGAAGCCTTTTGAAGGCAAACATGGTGGTACACTCATACCGGGAAGACCAAAAGCCCGATGGAAAGATGAAGTGGTGGGAGACACTTCGAAACTTGGTGTCAGAGATTTTAGAGTAAGCGCCTAAGATCGAGGCGCTGGGAATGCTGTTCTAAGTTTTGCTAGTGGAACAAATATTCTGCCATAGCCAGTTAAAGTAAGTGAAGAGTTGCACTAGGGGCCTCTACGTGCGACCCAAATATGGTGTATATTGGACCATATCTGCTCATAGCTGCCATATGCACCGGCATGCAGATTTAAGGTCATAAGCCCATAACAAGCGCATTTATTACCCGATTTCACTTAATTAGGCCCGTCGATATCAGAACCAAAAATGGTCCAGATCATAATAACCGATCTGCCTATTTTGGGTCTTAGCCTTAAAGCAGACAAATTTATTACCCGACTTCGCTGAAATTTGGAACAGTGAGTTGTCTTAATCTGTCCTGAAAATGGTCCAGACTGGGCTATATTTAGATATAGCCATAGAGACCAAACTTTAGCTTTGGAGCCTAAAGATCAGATAAGGCTCATTTATTTTCTCCTGTTTAGTATTTAGAGCGCACAACAAGCCGTTTACTGGCTTAGCTGTATGTCATAGTAGCATGCGGTGGATTAATATCCGCACCCTTTTTTCAACCTAACCTAACCTTTGTAGAGCCTTCTGTCAGGCGAATAGTTTTCGACTTTGTTGTTTACATCAGAGTTCCCGATGTAGAGTTAGTTTAGTGGAGTGAATCTGTGGCTTTCCATGAGATGATTGGCTGAATATACAAATCAATTTTCTTATAGAAACACCTGCCTCTGGGCCTCTGGGGGAAACACTTCTCTTCAGATTTTACTTAGAATTTCTTTTCGTTTTAGCTATTAACCTCTTCACACTGTGCCACTATTGGTTTTCATATGCAAGCGTTGAAAATATTTTAAGGGGTATTTCTCAAGTGTATATGCCGCTGAGCTTTCACCAACGCAGTGCGCGAAGCGTATGCCAGTGGTGCATGTAATCACTGCAATTGATGCTCCTGGTGAAAGTTGCTAGCTGCGAATGGAGGGCTGCGAATTTGCGGTGCTTTATTAACAATTACACGACATTTACAACGCATGGCGCTGGCGCGTTAAGGTCTACTTATGGTCATGCACTTTTCCACTATTTCCTCTATTTTCCCTCTTTACTGACATGACCTGGCACCTTGGGCCTAAGACTATTTGGCTTGCACAAATAAATGCATCTCAGCAGCAATAGCAACCTTGCCATGAGAGATTGCCACAAATAGTACGAAGGATGAAACGCAACGCAACGCAACGAACTGCGGCATGCCAGGCAACTTCATTTCTCTCAACTTCACTCCGACCGGTGTTGAGGAACAACTGTCGACAAAGGTGTGGCAAGTTATCACACCAGGAGATATGGCCCAGAGTTTTGTTGCCAACATGGTGGTGCTTCAAGTGTTTGCAGAGTTCCTGTTGCCAGTGTGGGGCTTCCTTTGAGTCCGGCGTAGGAGGTTACAAAGCAAGGAAATTATTTTAATTAGTGTTGGTGATGGCGTTTTAAATTTCTCTCACACTCTGTGACCTACAAACTGGAAAATTCAGGAAATTCAATGTTGGTCATCATTATGGTCGTAGCAGCTTTGAAAAGATCTGTCTTTACGGGTTTATTAAATTTTAATCACTCCAACATAATTGGGAACCCTTCACCAGAGGACAACTAAAATAATTGTGACAGTTGGTGGCATGTTTAAAGCTAAAAAGTTGGAATGGGAATTTTTGTTGGAAAGAAGAGCAAATTTCTGCAAATTGATTTGTTAAGCATAAATAATTTGAAAGGTGGAAATCTAATCATTAATGTTCTCTTCTTTCTTTTGCATATGCATTAAATCATAAAATGAAATAAAAATATTTTTTCTTCTCTTTATCTCATGGCCCCTTCCTCATGATATTCCCATCTTAAAATAATCAAGGGCCACAAGGTAAGTCCCTTAAGTAAAGAGCAGCAAAACTTTAGCGCACTGCACTTTGCTTCTTTATTTAAACATACTTTTACTTATTTTTTGGGTGGGAAATTCCGCTTGGCACTTTGGTAAACTACAAAGAAATTAAATAAAGACACCAAATAGTGCTTTTAACGAAAGTTTTTCCTTATATTTTTTTGTCAATGCTCTCTGATTATTCACAAGATAATAACAGGGAAAATAGCTGCAAGTTAAATTAAATAGATGGGCACATAGGGACAATCATAAGCGTAGCTATCAGGGATTTGTATGGAATAACAAAGGCAAATGTTAAGCGTCACTTGTACTTTGACAAGATTCCTCTTGTACCCACCTACTCATTATCATTGACTAGCAAAAATTGTAATTGTAATGAAAACCAGTTAGGAAATGCTAAAGTCAGGTGGTTATTTTACATGGAAACTGTATGCACATGTCTTATATATAACAAGTAAAAGCGTGCTAAGTTCTTCCGGGCCGAATCTTGGGTACACATCACCATGGATTCCTCTCAAAATGTGCCCTTATCAACTGAGGGCTTAACAAGTCAGATCCGGGGATCGGTTTTTATGGGGCTATATCTGTTTAAAGACCGAGTCGGATTATACTAGGCATGGATGCTGCAAGTCATAAGTGCTTGTTCCAAATTTCAGCCAAATCGGATGAAAATTGAGGCTTCTAAGGGCTCAAGAAGTAAAATCCTGGGATCGGTTTATATGGAGGCTATATCTGAGTATAGACGGAGTCGGGTCATTAGGCATGAATGCTGAAAGTCATAACTCAAGTCTTCTTTCCAAAATTTAGCTAAATTGGATGAAAATTGAAGCGCATCTCGCCTGCGACTGGCGCTGGTGACCCCTACAAGGAGTGCATGGGGATAGCAGTCAGGTCTGGTACTGCCAAGATAGAGCTATACAACGTGTACATACCGCCAGTTAGTAGCTGTGTCCCAATTAATGGCCAAGCTTACAACCCCGACATAATTGGGTTACTATCTGGCCAGAATCGTCTAGTTCTGGGGGATTTTAATGCGTATCACATTTCATGGCATTCTCCCCTAGGAGAATGAAAGCCCAGCGTGGCATGGCTTTGACAGAGCAGATTGAAGGCTCCATGTTTTGCACGGTGAATGAGGATGCTCCTACTAGGATTACAAGAAGGTGCAGCAGCTCGCCAGACATTTCAATTCATATTTCAGAACACCTCCACATAATTCTCACTATCAACCGACCACCCGACTTCATAAACTCTGAGAGCCGAACGTGTATCAACCAGGAGAAGGCCGATTGGGCTGGCTTCAGAAAGTACACCAGTTGCCGCTTTAGTTCATTGTGCTAGTTGCCGAGAGGAAATTCTGAGACATCATTAATGCAGCAACCGCTCGCTTTATACCAGCCGGTCGAATACCCCAAGTGCAGCCCAATTTCCCGGGGCAGGCGTGGTACTCGCAGACGAGCGTGATGGGATTCGTTGTACGGACACTACTAACCCCAAAATCAGAGAGCTGAATCTGGAAATAAACAGGATAGTGATCGAACATAGGCGGAATTTGTGACTGGAGCAATGTAACTTAGGCACCAGTTTAGACAAGCTGTGGTCTACTGATAAGTCACTATCGAACCCCGGTAGACTGGCTGACAGGGCCTCAGTCACTTTTGGCAACGTAACCGTGACTAATTCGAAGAGATGAGCCAGGTTGTTTAACCGTCAATTTCTTGTGCATCCCGAGAGTGACAGGGCAAGGAGGAAAGCCATTCGCCTTATCCGTGGTCTCCGAGCCGATGGACAGCTATCACATTTTACCGTGGGCGAAGTTACGAATGTCATCCGTGGCGCCTAATCATCTAGGGCGTTGGGCTCCGACGGAATCTCTATATTGATACTGAAGAGTCTGGATTTACCTGGAGTTGAGTACCTTATTACGCTCCTCAAACTGTCTTTTGAACTTTCTTATAGTTCCCGATGTCTGCAAAATGGGCAGAGTGATCCCGCTACTAAAGCCTGGAAAGGAGCCGAGTCGTGCAGACCGATCTCCCTTCTCTTACCAGTAGCAAAGAAGTTTGAGGCATTAAGGGAGCATCAACATGGATTTCAAAGACTGCATCGCACAACAATTGCTTTGTATGCCATCACCGCATAATTAGCCCAGGCCATGTGATAGGACGGTGCTCGTGGCACTGGACCTATCGAAGGCATTCGACACGGTCAGCCATGCCAAACTATTTGAGGACATCGCCAACACATCCCTGAGCCAACACAAATTGAGCTGAAATTTAGCACATATATGTCTTTTTGATGCACGCTGGTTAAGTTCTTGAACGGACCAAATCGGACCATATTTGAATATGAGCTGAGCTGCTAATATAGACCGATTTTCCGATAAAGGGTCTAATGCCCATAAATGCTTTATTTTTCATTCGATTTCGCTGAAATATTGTATTGATATTGTAAGTAGTTTTAGGCCGATAAAAGGTCTAAAGCCCATAAAAGCTATATTTTTTAAAAGATTTCGCTGAAATTTGAAACATTGAATAGTTTTACGCCTCCTAACTTAGGACCCAAATGTGGTTTAGATCGGTCTTTATTTAGATATAGCTGCCATATAGGCCGATATCCCGATTAAGGGTCTGAAGCGAATAAAAGCTTTATTTTTTATGAGATTGCCTTTTTACTTGTTTTTAATTTTAGCTACGCCTTTGTGACACACACACATCCATTGTGTAACCAGAGGTCTAAGGGGTCTCTCACATGTAAAAGAAAATGTGAATGAAGAAAATGAATAATGAAATCGAAAATAGTTTACAAAGTTTAGGCATTTTGTACGTCTCCCTTGCATTTAACTTTTAGTTGGAAGGTTGCAATTACAGTCAGGTCCTGGGTAAAGCGCATTAAATTAGGGCAAACTGATAACAAGGAAATATTTCATGCTCGTCTTGTTCTGCTGTAGGCGACATATTTTGCATTTGCAAAAATTACAACTTTTGCATAGAGCAAACAACCGTAAGAACGAAAGGAGCGAAAACGCAGTTTATTTGAAAAAAAATATCATACCAGGCAGGTCTTGGGAAGATATTTCATTGGTGGCCTCTATTGTTTTCTCGACAACGGTCCAAGCCGATAACCAATAATGCAGAGCATTCTTGTTTTTTTGGGTATCCAAAATCAAAAATATGCCAAAGGCTTTCTTATCACGCGTACACACACACACCATCAGAAATCATTGGGTTTCGTGAGATATGGAAAATAAATGGAATAAAACTCATTGAGGATTTATGAGATACATGTGGCTTAAAGGCAGATCTTATAGAGAAGATGAATGTGATATGAAAAAAAAATTTGGCCTAAGTCTGTGATATGAAATGATATGAAATGTTTTTGTTAGTTTTTTTTTTTTAGCAAAAATGTGGAATAAAAACATAATGCTATATAACATATGTAACCTAATGTTTTGAATTTATACTTATTTCAACCCAAGTTAACAAGTTGCAATCAATGGTTAACTGACTCGTTTTGTGGGTTCGAAAAAAAACCACAAACAAGATGAAAGTTTTAAATTTTTAATTGTCTGTTCCACTACATGTTTGTTAATAGTTATAGTTTCTCTTTTTCCATGAGAAAAAGGCTTCTCGAATGGTTAAGGCTGGAGTCAATATCATTCTTCTCTTTCATTGGATGTCAGCATTTTTTATTGTTCTGCATTGTATTTGTAGGATTTTATTGAAATGCCATCTTTACATTGTGTCCTTATGAACAACAATCGGAAAAAAGGATGAAGGAAATATCAGCAAACTTTTTCTTGCTAGAGACAGGATAATGTTTCTGTCATATTTTTCATGAATTCTGCTTTTGTGACTTCCTTTTGTGATATTCATTCAGTGAAACTATAAGTAAAGAGTGTAATGTACACTAAAAATAAAAAGCTATGAACCAAATCGGACCAATTTAGGCATGGGTTATCGAAGACTTGTACATCATAATTGCGCACTCATATCGAATCGGCCAATGGTATTATATGGGGGTTATATCTACCCATTCGAGTAGACATATCTGGAAAATATTTGTTGGTGGGTGTGGGTCTTAGGGACCAAAATATCAGTTTAAGCGGCTTAAAATTAGGACATAGAGGTGCTCAAGGTCTCAAATCGAACATTCGCACTGTGACTCGAAATAAAAGAGTCTGGAAAAAATATTTCAACTTTTGAACAAGTAAATACAATATATCCTCAGTTTATTACTGGGTGAATCCTAAAAGTATGCAACATATATTGGGTGTGTGCTAGGTCCATTGCCTGGGGGGTGGTGAAAGTTGTGCAACTGTTGTGTAAAAAAAATTGCTGCTTGCTTTCGTTTCCCTAACTCCAAATGAGAATAACACTCAACAGTATCAGTGGGCAGATACACACACATTAATGCGCACGAACCCAATAACATAAAAAGATGTATATATTGTATTTACAAAATAATACGAAAAAACGTATTATATTAGTCTTATTATACCCACCACTAAAGGATGGGGGTATATTCATTTTGTCATTCTGTTTGCATCACATCGAAATATCCATTTCCGACACTATAAAGTATATCTCGATCGTCGTAAAAATCTAAAACCGTCTAACCATGTCCGTCCGTCTGTCTGTTGAAAACACGCTACAGTCTTTAACAAGAAAAAGTGCATTAAGTTCGGCCGGGCCGAACATTGGATACCCACGAATTCGGGTATATATATAAACCCTCTTTTGTCACAATCCGGTGAATATTGGATAACTTATGCACCCAAATCCGGCACGGACTTTGAGTGGTCTAATAAATATAAGTCACGCTTCAATTTAGTAGAACAAAGTATTGGTCTTTTTGGTAGCTATATCCAAATATAAACCGATCTGAACCTTAAAGGACACGGATGCTGAAAAGCCTGATATAAGTCACTGCGTCAAATTTCAACGAAATCGGGCCAAGACTTTAAATCGAGAGTTCTTTCTATGGTTGCCCAAAAAGTAATTGCGGATTATTTGAAAGAAAATAAATGCATTTTTAATAAAACTTAGAATGAACTTTAATCAAATATACTCTTTTTACACTTTTTTTCTAAAGCAAGCTAAAAGTAACAGCTGATAACTGACAGAAGAAAGAATGCAATTACAGAGTCACAAGCTGTGAAAAAATTTGTCAACGCCGACTATATGAAAAATCCGCAATTACTTTTTGGGCAACCCAATATATGGCACCATTAACCACATCTGGAGCGATGTGGACGAAATTAAACAAGGATTTAATAATCATCCCATTTTATTATACTCCACTACCATAAAGGTAGTTATATCTTAATAGGGGCTGGTATGGATCATATTTTATTCAGGTCCCGACAACTCATACACAAGTAACACTTTCAGACAAAAAATCAGCTTTTTATGGGATTAAGACCTTCAATTGGAAGATCGGTATATATAACAGCTATGTCTATATAGATATAGCTCCCATATATACCGATCTACCGATACCGTTGAAATTTAGAACATTGAGTTGTTATTGGTCTCTTGACATCCATCTTCAATTTGGCCCAGATCGGTCCAGATTTGGATATAGCTGCCATAAAGACCGATTTGCCGATTTAAGGTCTAAGGCCTATTAAAGCCAAATTTACTATCCGATTTCGCTGAAATCGGATTCTATTAGATCTCTCTCACTTGACTTCCTTGGTTAGTTTGGTTCAGATCGATCCAGATTTAGATGAAATTTGTGTAAGGCCCCTCGTTAGTCTTATCCAATTTGGCCCAGGTCAGTCCAGATTTGCATATAACTGCCATACAGATCGATCAGCCGGTCTCAGACCCATTAAAGCCACATTTGTTGTCCAACTGGAGACAGTTAATTATGATAATCCCCTCGCCATCCCTATTTAATACGATCCAGATTGGTCTAGATTTGGATATAGCCGACATTCGTATCGAGTATTGGTAAGGCCGGTTTTTATTTCGATATAACTGCATTACAGACCGATCTTCCGATTTAAGTTCTTGGTTCAATAAAAGCACGTTTATTACTCAATTTTGCTGATATTTGACAAATTGGGCCGTGTTAGGCTCTTTGATATTCGTGTTCAATTAAGTTCAAATCGGTCTTTATTTAGATAAAGCGGCCATAAACATAAACCGATCTCCCGATTAAGATCTCTTAGGCCCATAAGTGCTGCATTTTTATACCCTACATCACTACTGCGGTACCGGGTTAGGAGAGTTAGACCCATTGATAAATATACCGATCGACTCAGAATAACTCTTTGATTCGATTTAGCTATGTCCGTCTGTCTGTGCGTCTATCTGTTAATTTGTGTACAAAGAACATGTCGCAATTTTCATCCAATCGTCTTCAAATTTAACATATTAATTTTTTTTTGGAGTAGAGACAAAATCTATTGAAATTTGAAAAAATCGGTTCAGATTTAGATACAGCTCTCATATATATATTGTATATATCGCCCGATTTTCACTCCTAGAGTTACTGCAAGCTCATTTATTGACCAATCTTCCCAAAACTTCGTACAAAGATTTCCTCGACGACTGTCACAGTATCTGAGAAGTTTGCTCGAAATCGGTTTAGATTTAGATATAGCTCCCATATATATGTTCGTCCGATTTGCAGTAATACAGCAATAAAATGGCCTTTTGTTAACCGATTCTCTCGAAATTTGGCGGGATGGATTTTCTCTTGAGTTTCGGCATTACTGTTGAATTTCATAGAAATCGCTTCCGATTTAGATATAGCTGTCATATATGTATTTCGCCAGATTTTCACCCCAAGAGCCACTGTAACCAATTTTGCCAAAATTTGCACTACGCTTTACTCGACGACTACCATGTGGAAGTCTGAGAAGTTTGATTAAAATCGGTTCAGAATTAGATATGTTCGTCAAATTTAGGGTAATTTGCAATAATGTTGATATTTGTCAACTGTAGTTATTACAGTTTGAACATATCTGCTCGCCGAGGTCCATCAAAATTGGTTTAGAATTTGATATAGCTCCCACATTGTACTTTTAGGGTAGGTGTAGGGTATTATACAGTCAGCACCGCCCGACTTTTGCTCTTCCTTACTGGTTTTCTATTCTATTTACTTGTAACTTTTAAATCTCTTGTTTGCTTAAGTGTACAATTCTTTGCCATTGTTTTAATTTTAAGCCAATTTACAACATTTTTACTTAACTTGATTTAAAGTGAAATTCCCAAACATGTCCCAATTTTATGGAAAGAGACAAAAAGGATTTACCTTCGTTTCTCCGAAAGTGGCCATTGAAAAAGTTTAAGCCCTCCATGTGGGCCATCTTAAAGCTGTTAAAAAACCACATAGTCTCTGATCGCTGCGACATTCTTCCTTCCCAATTAAATCGCAACCTTGGGGATTTCTGTTGAAAATCCAGTTTGTGTCTGTCATTGGGGGGATTTTTATTTTTCAGAGTTTTTGTTGTGTTTTTGCTTTTCGTACGAAACTCTAGAGTTGGCAAAACGAAATAAAAATTTCAATTTTCTTTACTGTGACAAACCCCAAGTTAAAGTAAGAGTGGATGGAAGGCAAAACAAAACGATGAATAGAAGACCAATAAAAACAAATGCTGTCATACTACCAAAATATTGATTTCGAATCCCCATGCCACCAATACCCCAAGCAAAAACAAATGAAGAGGAATAAAACAAAATAAACCAAAAAAAATTAAGCCATCAGCAGCAGCAATAGCAAAACGCAATACGCACTCCAAAGCTGAGGCAGACAACATGGCCACAGTCGCACCTTGGAAACCCAGGATGGATTACCGCATCTCAACACAATCAAGCAGTTCCTCCAATGTGAGGTAGAAAAACAAAAAAATGAAAAACATGCCAAGTTTCAATTCCAATTCTGAGCTATCCAATCCAAGTTCAGTGTATCCCACGAACTGATATATTGGCTAGCCACGACAGCAGCGAACAATGTGGCTTATGCCATGTGGATTTAACGCTCTCATATTTTGTTTTTTTTTTTTTTGTTCGCTGGCTGATATCCTTTTACACTCACACGCACTCGGGCAGGCATTGAAGCAAATTTGTTTTGTTATGGAACAGTAGTGTGGCACACATTTATGCGATGTCAGTGTATGTTTGTGTGTGTGTAAGTGTGCCAAACGGCGCTTGACTGCCTCCATTTGTATACACGTTTAGGGATTTTGTGGCAATTTCAAAACAAATTGAAGTCGTCCTTGTTGTCCTTATTGCACACAAGTATCCACGTGTGCTATTTCTTTTTTTTTGCGTGCTGGTCAATGGCCGCTACTGAAACTGCAAAACACCCAGTTTTCGTACGCTCACTGGTTATTTAGCCATATGTTTTGTTGGCTGGAAATAGGATTTTGTACACGCGTGGAAGTTGGGGGAGGCATTGCTAAGGCTAAAGCAAGATTAGGGCAATTCTAGAAAGTTGATAGAAGAAAATATTGGATTGTTATATGAATATTTAAAAAATTTCTTTGCTTAAGGCAGAAATCAAAATTAAAATGGAACAAAGGCGTTAGGTGCGGCCGGGCCGATCTTTGGATACCAACCACCTCGGGTATATATGTAAACCACCTTTCATCAAAATCCGGTGAAAATTGCATGGTTGTCGAAAAGCCTAACATAACTCACTGTGTCAAATTTCAGTGAAATCGGATTATAAATGCGCCTTTTAAGGGGCCAAGACTTTAAATCGAGATATCGGTCTACATGGCAGATATATCCAAATCTGGACCAATTTGGGCCAAGTTGCAGAAAAATGTCGAAGAGCCTAACACAACTCACTGTCCCAAATTTCGGCGAAATCGGACAATGAATGCGACTTTTATGGGCCCAAAACCTTAAATCGAGAAATCGGTCTATATGGCAGCTATATCCAAATCTGAATCGATCAGAGCCAAATTGAAGAAGAATCTCGAAGGGCCTAAGACAACTCTCTGTCCAGAATTTCAGCAAAATCGGATAATATATGTGGTTTTTTATAGGCCTAAAACCCTAAATCGGAGGATCGGTCTATATGACAGCTATATCCAAATCTTGACCGATCTGGGCCAAATAAACGAAAGATGTCGCAGGGCCTAACACAACTCACTGCCCCAAAATTTCCGCAAAATCGGATAATAGATGTGGCTTTTATGGGCCTTTAACCCTGAATCGGAGGTTCGGTCTATATGGCAGCTATAACCAAACCAGAACCAATATGGGTCAAATTAACGAAGGATGTCAAAGGGACTAACACAACTCACTGTCCCAAATTTTGGAAAAATCGGATAAAAAATGTGGCTTTTATGGGCCTAAGACCCTAAATCGGCCGATCGGTCTATATGGCAGCTATAACCAAATCTGGACCAATCTGGATCAAATTAACGAAAGATGTCCCAGGGCCTAACACAACTCATTGTCTCAAATTTTGGCGAAATCGGATAAAAAATGTGGCTTTTATGGGCCTAAGACAATAAATCGGTGGATCGGTCTTTTTGCCAGCTATAACCAAATCTGGACCGATCTGGGTCAAATTAACGAAGGATGTCGAAGGGGATAATGCAACTCACTGTCCCAAATTTTGGCGAAATCGGATAAAAATGTGGCTTTTATGGGCCTAAGACTCTTAATCGGCGGATCGGTCTATATGGGGGCTATATCAAGATATAGTCCGATATAGCTCATCTTCGAACTTAACCCGCTTATGGACAAAAAAGAATCTATGCAAAGTTTCAGCTCAATATCTCTATTTTTAAAGACTGTAGCGTGATTTTCAACAGACAGACGGACGGACGTGTCTAGATCGACTTAGATTTTTACGCTGATCAAGAATATATATACTTTATAGGGTCGGAAATGGATATATCGATGTGTTGCAAACGGAATGACAAAATGAATATACCCCCATCCTATGGTGGAGGGTATAAAGACAGTGTGTTGTGTTCTATCTTTCATCCGCTTGAATCTGTTAAACATCCATGTCCTGGAAATCAGCCACTAAGGTGGGGTGCGTTCAGAGAAAACTGGGTCTGAGGCGAATGGTCTATCTGGGCAGTTAAACAGGTGACGTGTGTCGTGTGGTCCCAGGTCACAATCGGGACACACATCCTGCACATTGACATCAATCCTTTTTCTGTAGGGGTTCATGTGGCTGCATCTGTCGGATGATAGATGAGCCAGAACTACTCTGTTTTGCAGGGGGAGGTCAATTTCTTAAGGTGCGATGGGAGGCGATTGCTCTCCTAGGACCACATTTACCCGGTAGCTATTCACAGAATTTGCTATCGTGTCTGCATTTATGTTGTCTAGAACCTCTTGATATATCGCTGGAGAGGCAGAGGTTCTCCCTTGTAGAGTTGAACCTAATGCTTTAAACTTATACCTATACCTATCCGCAAGATGATGATATGGATGGTCCCTATGATAATAGACCAGGCATTGCTTAGACAGCATGTATTTTTGCCATCGCACGGGTAGGACCTTTGTTTCCGGATCGAGATGGTCCATTGGAGAACTGAGAAGACAGCCCGTCGCGGTTCGAAGAGTGGCATTGTGACAGATTTGAATACAGTCGAATCCGCATAACTGTTATACGCTTTAGTGGAAAAATCCCGCTCAAGTAAAACTGTGTGCACCACTTAAGCTGGAACTTTGAGGTCCGATTTTGTGGCGTTTTTAACTGTCTCGAGATGCTTAGCTGCGAGCTACCGGGCGCGTCCACAGGTAGCGGATAGTGGAATATTCGAAGTGTCGAAAGAAGCATTCAAGTGTTTTGGGCTTATTAAGCGGTGCAAGAAACATTTCACCTTTTCAGATCTTCTCAATACCTATACTACCTACATCAGTCTGAGGATGGAATTTAACTCTCATATATGGGCAGGAGCTCCAAAATCATCCTTGGAGCTACTTGAACGGGTTCAACGGAGAGCGATGGTGTTGATTGGGGACAGTAGGGCATACAACTCTATTGCTTCTCTTGAACATCGTCGGAATGTGGGTAGCGTTGTATTGCTCTATCGTTATTTTCATTGCGTGTGTTCCAGTGATATTCGTCTTCTTATCCCTGACGTTAGGATGTTCACCAGGAATACAAGACGTGCCAGGAGCTCACACCCGTTTGTTATTGATTGGCCAGTCGACCGAACCATGCATTACCGAGAAATTTAATTTTTCGAACCATTCGTATGTGGAATCGAGGAATCGACTTCCGAGTAATGTCTTTCCCACCGACATTGACGTTCTGAAATTTAAGACGAATATCAATGAACACTACTCTCTCTTTCCCTTTGCAATGCGCTCTATATATTTAGTGGCCATCCCCTGCGTGTTGGTTACAAGAAAAAAGGTTATATATATCCGCGTTGCGTATTCGCACCGGGTCCCTGATCGGGCGCCATATGTAACTATAAGGTATTGGCAACTATGTGCGGCAAGTGTAATTTCTTTCAGTTGAAACATAAACAGCTTTAATGAGGGAGTTTATCACGGAAAAGGCCTCTTGTTCAGCCCCCCTTTGTTTGTCACTCAGTCAATGTTCTTGTCTACTCAATTTGGTGGAATGGCTTTGCTTTTTGCTCCGGTTGGTAGTTGTATTCTTGGTTTGTTGTTGTGCTTCACATGGACTGTTGCATATATTTTGCTGATAACTCAGAAAAAACCCTTTTAACTAAATGGAAATCATTTTACATTTTCCTGGCGGTTTATTTTTCGCATGAATTCAGCGGCTACAGCACTACCGAAAATTGTTCCGGCATTGAAGCCGGCATTAGGACGTTGTAGACATGCTGCCAACAACATGCCTTCGCCCACTTGCCTCTGTCGTGGGGAGGGGCGGAAACTTTGCGAAGAGAATGCAACATGCGGCAACTAAAAAGCGCATTTGAGGTCACTAAGAGTGAATGTTTAGCTGTGTTGGTAACCCATGCTTGGCATTTTTCAAATGCATTTTCAATTCTAAATTTTCAACCACATTTGTATAGAATTTGTTTGTGTTTCTTGTCGGTGTGCTGAAGTTTCCGTTTTTTCTACGCAAACATTGCGGGCGGTTTGCTACTAAAATCAGCAACACCACTACCGCACATGAGAGCTTATGAATGGTCCTTACAGCGATGTATGTTTTCCCCTTCGCTCCCCTTTTGGAGTGGTGAAAATTTCCATTTTATTCATTTTACAGCTTTTGGCTAAAATGAATGAGATATGAGCCGGTTTTACAAAACTTGTTGTCGGTTATGCCATTTGTTGGTCAATAAAGGAGAAAACTGCAAGCCGTTACTTCAACATTTGGCTAGATCTTTGGCAACCAACATGGTAATGGTTTTATGAAAGTGATTAAGTTAAAAAATAGGTTTTGATAGCAGACATGGTCTGAAAAATCCCAAAAAACTAGAGTGGACTTCAGGGATAATGGTTTTGTAGAAAAAAAATTCAAAGTTGTTAAATTTGCGCTAAATACTCTTTAGGTATAAAGTTTTATTTTTGAAAACTTGTAATTATTGTAAACCAAATGATTGGTTTCGTTAAGAGCTGGAATGAAATGGCGAAATACAGTGAATATGTTCTAAGAAGAAAGAAAATTGTTCTGGATGGAGTTTAATGGACCATAATGGTGGGAGTTTGGAACCAAACAATATAACAAGATAAGACTTAAAATCAATTTTAGGGCCAACTTGAAGTAATTCTAAAGCATTGCCGAAATGGATTTGTCTCTCAGTGGCAATTATGTAAATTTTTAGTCCGCAAGCCCGAAATAGCACACATAGTCACGGCTGATATGCATACAGCAGTGCCTTTTTCTCAAATTAAGCCAAAAAAGTTAAGTTCGTTTATGCTCTAAGTTGAATGCAATTTCAATATCATATTTCCCTTTTAAGAAAATCAATGAACTTTGTGACATTATTACCAGCCTGCAGCCATAAGGGGGTTTCCCAAAAAAAGTGTTACAACAAGGAAAATAAGTAAAATATTTACGAAATCTTGCTTTTGGCAAACTTACAAAATCTGTTTTACGCCACTTCCTTCAGTTATTTCCTGGCATCCCTCTCCCATCACCCAACATCATCCCCTTCAATGAGTTAAAGCGTTTGTTGGTACGAAAATGCCTTTCTTCATAATGTTGTGTTTAGATGCTTAACCCTTTCGTACTTTATTAACACTGTGTTTTGTTCGTGTCACACGCACACATACTTACACACATACATTGCATTTATTTGTTGTTTAATACTACTACAATATGTACTCGGTGCGCTAACAAAGGATGTTCGTCGATAGCTCGTCTGCTTATTTTGTTTTGGGCTGCCAGGATAAAAGAACTCTATGAGGCATAAAAGAAAGAGAGAGAGAGAGGGAGAGTGAGAGAGAGAAAAAACTTTTCCAATAAAATCGTATTTTATTTCCTTCTTTGGATGGTGTCCTTGTCAACGAAACTTCGGTGCTGGTTGCTGATGTTGGCATTGACGTTGACGTTATCGTTGTTTGTAGCTGCTGCTGTTGTTGTTGTTGTTTGTTGGTTGCCCTTTTTATTTGTTCGTTCTTTGTGTCATGTAACTGACAAAATTAACACCATTTGAGGCCATTATATACAAAACGAAAGACTGCTGGATAGACAAGTTGCCTATGCATTACTCCAAAGCCAATCTCCTCTATGCTGTGATTGATGCAAAAAGATGCTCCTTTTCATTGCAATTAGTATCGTATATCGAAATTTAATTGAAAAGAAAGTGTCAATTTCAATGACTCGACTGGTGGCGCAGGGCCTGTAATGTGGACTATGGTGCATGTTGTTGGCTGTTGCCAACATTGGCACGGTTGAGTGAACAAAACTCGTTTCTAATCACATTCACCTCTTCAAAGGTTTTACTTTGAGGCTAGCCCCATTCCTCCCAGGCCACAATGAGGGCCATCATTTTAGCAGTTGAAGTGTGTCGCCTGGTAATGTTTTCCTTGGAGTTGGACCAACTGGGAGATATTGCTTTCAAAGCAAATTAGTAATTGATGAAATGTTCAAGAGTGTATTTGCTTGCTTGCATGTACATATGTGCATAGGTGTGAGTGAGGCCGTATAAATTGCATTTTTAGTTGCCATCACTAATTGGTTTCCAAACAATGGGAAAAGTGAGAATGATTTAAGCAAAATCTTTCTCTCTAATATAAAGCCCAAAAGTATGCTACAAAATTGATAAAGTCCACAATTCTACAGGCAAAAAATAATTCATTAGTAGAGATGGCCTTCTGCGGGATAAATATAAAGCTGGCAAACTATCGATAATCGCAACATTCGATATTTTTAATATAAAATATCGATAGTATCGATAATATCGTTATACTACTATATAGAAGCAATATTAATTTTACAGACCATATAAAACTAAGGTTAATAAAGTCAGTTGAAAGTCATGAGAGAAATCATTGTACAAAATGTTAGCTTAATCAGATGAAAATTGCTCCCTCTATAGGCGCGATGTATCTTAAAGGATATATTCGCTGTCGGATTGCTTATTTTTGTTAAGTTTTGCAAATATTTAAATATCGATAGTGCCATTGATATTTTGCCAGCTCTAGGTATATACCCAACGCTTGGGTATTTATTGGGTAAATACCCAATAAATAAATTTTTCGGGTATTTATTTGGGTATTTATAATTTTGCAGATATCTTGGAATAAAAACATTTTCCAAGCAAATTTTTGATGATTTCGTATTCTTTGTAAATAAACTTGAACTTTTGATATAATATATCGAATTAGAGTTATTTATAGCCGCTATATAGACCGATCTCCAGACTTAAAGTCTTAAAGCAATAAATTGTTACCCGATTGTTCACCCAATTTCGATGAAATTTGGCACAGTGAGTTCTGGTAGGCCCCTACCCATTTCTGTGAAGTGTGGTTCAGACTGGTACATATTTGGATATAGCTGCCCTATAGACCGACCGTTCGATCACCCGATTTAGGGTGTTGAGGCCATAAAAGATTCATTTATTACCCGAAA
The DNA here is from genome assembly GCF_963082655.1 of Stomoxys calcitrans. Taxonomy (NCBI): domain Eukaryota; kingdom Metazoa; phylum Arthropoda; class Insecta; order Diptera; family Muscidae; genus Stomoxys; species Stomoxys calcitrans. The sequence continues at coordinate 197,053,674 of NC_081554.1, read as the reverse complement.
TTTGGCACAGTGTGTTCTGGTAGACCCCTACCCATTCCGGTCAAATGTGGACCGGATGGGATCCTATTTGGATATAACTGACATATGGACCGATCTTCCTATATAGAGTATTGAGGCCATAAAAAGAGCATTTTTCATCCGATTTTGATGAAATTTGAAACAGTGAGTTTTGATATACCTTTTAACCTTTTTTATGAATATCGTCCTGATCGGATCATATTTGGATATAACTGACATATGGACCTATCTTCCTATATAGGGTATTGAGCCCATAAAAGGAGAATTTTTTATCCGATTTTGATAAAATTGGAAAACGTTTTTATACCCAACAAATCTGCAACATAATAAAAACCTAAATTTATACCCAAAAAGATGTTTATTGGGTATTTACCCAATAAATACCCAAGCATTGGGTATTTACCCGGTAGAAATCCGTCTCTATTCATTAGCCGTAAATATATTTTTTGACAAGTAAACTTTTTTCATGAAAAGCGTTGGGGGTTTGATTACGATATAATTGCAATTGCTGTAAACAGAGCATTTTTGGCTTAAAAGAAGTTTTGCAGTTTTTGCGTTAAAGAGTCATACTTTGACAAAACTAGTTAATTTGTAAACCTTCCACCATTGGGTGGAAGTATAATAAACTCCTTATTATACCCATCACAGAAGGACGGAAGCATTTTCGTTTTTTCATTCCGTCATTCCTCTAAATATAACAAATAATTACATTTTACGATGATCTTATCTACTATTCGATCGTTAGGTTTGTGTTCACTGTCATCTGTCCGCATGAGCCACATAACCAGTCATACATAAAGGGTAATTTTTTAAGAGCTATAGGAAAGTTCTTCGAAAAAAGCATATAAATTTCAGAAAAATCCATGAAATCTTTATTTAATTCTAATTTAATGTTAGAAGATTACTTTATGCAAATGTTAACCGTGCCTGCGCCTCAAATGGTCCATTCGCTTAGTCCAATTTTGGCATACTCTTTCGGCTGGTAACTCACGAATAAATTCTTCAATGTTGTCTTCCAATGCGTCAATTGAAGCAGGCTCGTCTGTATAGACATGAGCTTTAACATTGCCCCACAAAAAATAGTCTAAGGGCGTTAAATCGCATGATCTAGGCGGCCAATTGACCGGTCCCGAACGTGAAATAAAATGTTCACAAAAGTCGCCTCTTACGCGTGCTGTGTGGCATGTGGCACCGTCTTGTTAAAACCACATGCAATGAAAGGCAAGCTCTTGCATTTTGGACTAAAAAAAGTTGGATATCATCCCATGGTGGCGCTCACCATTCAGAGTTACGTTATGATTCAAATCATCTTTGAAGAAGTACGGCCCAATGATGACACCAGGCCATAAACCGCACCAAACTGTGACTTTCTGTACGCATTGGTAGCTTTTGCAATGATTCTGGCTGATATTCACCCCAAGATCGAAAATTCTGCTTATTTACATATTCATTGAGGCAACAATGGGCTTCGTCGCTGAACATAATGAACTCAAATGTACACTGAATACACATTTGGATAATAAAATTCAACAATTTGCAAGCGTTGTTCGTTTGTTAGACGATTCATGGTTAAATTGTAGATCAAACTGAAGATGTTTGACAGTGAAACCAAACACTAAACATGGGTGAGCTGTTTAAACCAGAGTTTCCAAAAAGTTAATAGCTAAAAACCACCCTTTCAATACGCATGGTTCAGCCACACAACCGCACATTCATTCATACGATCGTCACGATCGGCCAGCATGCTAGACACATTAATTTTCATAAATACGCATAGCCCAGTCACACAGCCATTCATTCTAATATCGGTTTCAGTAAAAGTGATGAACATACAGGCACACAAAAGGGCATTCGATCTGGCATGGAAATTGACATTTTTACTTGTTGGCACAGATGCTCACTCCGATTGCCGTTATTCGACGTCTATTTGAACAAGACAAGTGGGATATAATTCTCACTTGGTTGATGTAGCAATTGCTACTTAATGTCACCTTTTTCTAGCGCTGGCCATATATCGTTGAGCTGACAGAATAGTAAGATGTGGATTGCATCATCGATTAACTCGATTCGTTCGCATCCTAACAGACTGGGAAACTAGTTCCCATCCTAGCGCTGATTCATTCACATCCTAACGCGACATACAACTAGTTCGCATCCAAACGCTTATTATTTCGCATCCTAACTCGACTATGTAACTGGTTCGCATCCTTACGCTGATTCGTGCGCATGCTAACTCGACTAGAAAACTAGTTCGCGTCCTAACACTGATTCGTTCGCATCCTAACGCAACTAGGAAACTAGTTCGCATCATATAGCGATTGGTTCTCTTCCTAACGCGGCAAGGAAACTAGTTCGCATCCTAACGCGACTATGCAACTAGTTCGCATCCAAACGCTTATTTGTTCGAATCTTAACACCCATTCGTTCGTATCCTAACGCGACTATGTAACTGGTTCGCATTCTAACGCGACGCGAGAACTAGTTCGCATCATAACGCTGATTCGTTCGCATCCTAACGCGACTAGGGAACTAGTTCGCATCCTATAGCGATTAGTTCTCTTCTTAACGCTAGTTTGGGAAACTAGTTTGCATCCTAACGCTGATTCGTTCACATCCTAACGCGACATGTAACTTGTTTGCATCCAAACGTTTATTTCGCATCCTAACACTGATTCGTTCGCATCCTAATGCGGCTATGTAACTGGTTTGCATCCCAACGCGACTAGGAAACTAGTTCGTATCCTAACGCTGATTCGTTCACATCCTAACGCGACTAGGAAACTAGATCGCGTCCTAACGCGAATAGTTCGCATCCTAACACTGATTCGTTCGCATCCTTACGCGGCTGTTCCGCTAGTTCGCATTCTAACACGACCCGTTCGCATCCATACTGTATTGTACACCCTTTTCCCTTAACCCTGCTCTTATCTTTCCAGACTCCAACCAAAGCAGCGGTGACAGCCACGATGCGCACATAAGCCAACTCTTAGTCTTCGAGTAAGTTCACCGCCTGAAGAGAACCGAATACCGAACAATCGGAACACTATTCGAATCCTTTACAGCCAGAAAACGCAACCAGCTCGTACCGTACGTATACCGAAGAAACCGTCTGAATACCTAATCTACCCAACCGAGTGGCTCAGCCACCTACAACCTGCACCGGAGTTTTTAGAAAACTATCTTGAATTGTAAATACTGAACTATATTAACAATAAAATCTGTACTGCATACCCTGAAAAGGATTTATAAGTGTCTTATTATTTAAGGTTTGTGGGTCCTTATTGAAAGTCATAACAAAGTACTGTGTGCAAAATTTTAGTTAAATTGGATACAAATTGCGGCATTCGATTCTTGATTCGATTGAGCTATCCGTTTGTCCATGTTAATTTGTGTACAAAGTACAGGTGGCAATTTTCATCCAATCGTTTTTAAATTTGGCACAAGCATTTCTCGGGTCTAGAGACAAAGCCTATCAAAAGTGGAAAAAATCGGTTCAGATTTGAATATAGCTCAAAAAGTTGGCTTCACCCGAATATAGTCCGCCCTTACTTGTTGCCGAAGTTAAGTTCGAAGATGAATTATATTTGACTATATCTTGCTATAGATCGATCTGTCTGCTAAAGATCTTATGCCCATAAAATCCGCAATTATTACCCGATTTCATAGAAATTTAGCTGAGCGAGTTGTGTTAGGCCTTCTAACATATGTGTGCAGATATATAGTGCAGATCGGTCTATATTTGAATATAGCTGCCATATATGTCGATCTCCCGATTTAAGGTCTAGGGCCCATAAAATCTACATTTATTGCGCAATGTTGCTGGAATACGGCTCAACGAGTTGTGTAAAGCCCCATTACATCGCAATTGTGTATGATGCACATTGGACTACATTTGGATAAAACTGCTATTTATACCGATCTCCCGATTAAGATCTTATACAAAATTTTTACCGATTTCGCTGAAAATTGGCGGAATTTGCTGTTTTACGCCCCTCGATATTCATACTCAGTATGCTCTAGATCGGTGTTTATTAAGATATAGCTTCCATGTATTCCGATCTCCCGAATTAAGGTCTAGGGGCTCATTTATTAACAAATTCGCACAGTGACTTGTGTTATGGTAGATATTGGACAATATTGTAATATATTTATCTACCGTATACAATAATATTCTCTTTTATGGTCTTAAACAGTGAATTGTGTTAGACCCCTCGACATTCGGGCCGAGTTTGGTCCAAATAGGAACATATTCCGATAACGGTCATATGGGTTCATAAATCGTGTACATTTGACAGGATTTTTAAGAAATGTGATATTAGTTTATCTTTCTGAACTGGGAGCTACCTGAACAAGAATAGCTATGTCCCTAAACAATTCAAATTTTGGTTGTATTTCTTATTTGCTTTTAATCTTAGATCATTGATTATAGTAGAATATAATCCTTTTTGTTTAAGCCTAAAAGCATGCTACATATTTTTTACAATCTTTCTACAATGACTTGAAATGTATCCATTTTATTTATTTCATCATTTGCTTTGAGTGCGACCAACTTCAGACATAAAATTCATTTCTCCATTTTTTGGTAGCTTAAATTGCTCATCATGACCAACAACGACAACAACAATGGCACAAAACAACTTAACAGCTTCATAAATTTAATTACTCCAAGTGCTCCAAACTTGATATGCTATCCATCCATCCATCTTTTATGGTAGCAAAGAGAAGTTGAACAGGATTTTACATTTTAACAAATTCACATCACCATAGAGCCACCAACACTACCACTATGCCACATATAACAACACAATGCATTCATTTTCATTGTTTTGTAAACAGAAGACCTTCTATTTTCTTGTGTTGATCAAAGTTTTTCTGGTTTTTGTTGCTTTTGAATGAAAAAGTTTTTAACAACTTTTCTAACTACTCAACATAGTAAGTGAAGAAGTGATGACTTTGTCCTGATGTTGCTACTAACATTCTCAAATTTGCAGTCACCAAGCACAACAATATCTACACATATGTAGGTATGTATGTATGTGTGGGCATATGTGCTAGTGTGTGTTATGTAAATGTTAACAACCACATGAAAAGCCATAATGTTGCGTGGCATATTGTTGGAGAATAGCCACTTGACTTTTATTCCTAGAGATATTTTAATAGAGTGGGTGCCATTAAAAAGTTATTAAAGTATGTATAAATATTAAAATGTAAATTACAAAATTTGAATTTTTATATAAATATTAATTTTAAGAATACCTCAATAGCAACTTAAAATTGAAAACTTTCCTTTTATCAGGAGAGTTCCAGCCTTCAATGGAAGTACCTGATTTCATTTTATTAAGTTCGTACACACACACACATCCGCAATGGACAAAATATGGTTTGGCTCAGACAACAATAGTCTGCTGGTGGTGGGTCCATATGAGATTTTACATTTCAGTTAACACAGCATAATATTAAAACAATAACAAGAAGACAATGCAATAGTAAGAAGAAGAAGAAGAAGAGGCAAAAACAACAAACAAATGATCCCACAAAGCAGAGTAAAGAATCAAAAAACAATCCGCACTTAATCTTGTTTACAATTTTATGACAAGTTATGAAAATGAAAGGATTACACAAAGGCAAAAATGCATTCATACGCATGAAAAGCCTCAGAAAACATTGCAGCAAGACTCCAACAAAGGCTTTAAATAAGCAAACAAGCCAAAGTGACCTTTTGGCATATGCATACTTTGCATTTGGATTTTGATTTTTGATAATTGTTCTTAACAAGGAATTTATGTAGGAGGGCAATCTTTGCTATGTGCTCTTATAAGACATACTTTCTTTGGGGTCAAAGGAGTAACTTTGTCTGTTAAGAATTTGTAAGAAACATGTAGGGAAAATTAAAAGATGTTTGTGCTGACCATTGCTATGGAGAATCTGCTTAAATCTCTTAGCAAGACATTTTGCTAAGTCCCCTCGCAAAGTTTTTTATTAAACTTCAAAAAGTGAAATACTTGTTTTCTTCCTCTCATTGGGTAATCTAGAATAATCCAGATTATTTTTGCTGATTTGAAGTAAAGGAATTAAAATTTACTTAGGATTGTAAAAAGAGAATCTTGGTGCAATTAAAAATAATTGAATTTTTTTTGTGGACACAAAAAAGAAAGAAGAAATTTTGAGGAATATAACGAAAGTTAATCCACAAACAAATTTTGAGGAAGAAATAAGTTTGAAAAATGGATATTTAAACAATAAACTGACAGATGGTATACAGTTGTTTTTAGAAAAACTTCAATTCAGTCCAGCTTAATAAGACTTTTGCGGGGGAAAACTCCAACTCAAGCTTTTTATATATTGAGACTTCAATTCAGCCTGGCTGAATAAAGTTATTAGGAAAACTTCAGTTCAGCCTGGATGAATTAGGTTTCCCATAGGCAGACTTCAATTCGGCAAGGCTAAATCATCTTTCGTAAAGGAAAACTACATTTCAGCCTTGCTGAATTATATTTTCTATGGGAAAACTTAAACTTGGCCTGGTTGAATTAGGTTTTCTGGCTGAATTAGGTTTTCTATAGAAAAACCCCAGTTCAGCCTGGCTAAATTTGGTTTTCTATAAAAAAACCTCAATTCAGCCTGGCTGAATTAGATTTTCTATAGAAAAACCTCAATTCAGCCTGGCTGAATTAGATTTTCTATAGAAAAACCTCAATTCAGCCTGACTGAATTCGGTTTTCTATAGAAAAACTTCAATTCAGCCTAGCTGAATTAGGTTTTCTATAGAAAAACTTCTATTCAGCCTGGCTGAATTAGATTTTCTATAGAAAAACTTCAACTCAGCCAGGCTGAATTCGGTTTTCTATAGAAAAACTTCAATTCAGCCTAGCTGAATTAGGTTTTCTTTAGAAAAACTTCAATTCAGCCTAGCTGAATTAGGTTTTCTTTAGAAAACTTCAATTCAGCATGGCTTAATTAAATTTTCTGTAGAAAAACTTCAATTCAGCCTGGCTGAATAAGATTTTTTTAAAAAAACGTAAATTCGACCTGTTTGATTAAGGTTTTCTATAGGAAAACTTCTATTCAGCCTGGCTGAATAAGCTTTTCTACAGAAAAACTTCAATTCAGCCTGGGTGAATTAGGTTTTCTATAGAAAAACTTCAATTTAGCTTGTCTAAATTAGGTTATCTGTAGGAAAACTAAAATGCAGACTGGATTTATTAGGAAAGCTTGAGTTTTGCCTGACTGATGTAGGTTTTCTATAGTATGTGACGACGAAAATTTGCATATTCATTTGCGTTCACACCATTGAAGTTTTTGTTTAAGTTTGTTTTAAAGAATTATCAATAAACTCTGCCAGCTCATTATTTGTGTCTATCCATTGTTATGTACCGTTAGTCAACAACAACAAAACGACGACAGCGCATCTCTATCATGATGTTGTTGTTGTGACATCAGCCAGCAAGTGTATGTGTGAAGCCCATACAACACGTGGCTGGCGATGAGCATAAAAGGGGGACACCCAAGCCAATGGGGAGAGTCAGTGCGTAGCAACGAACCAGTGAACAGTGATAAGTACAAATATTCTGATAGTATCCTTGGAGTACTTACACAGGTCTCCATAGCACGTAGCCTTCGATCCTTTCCATATCCTCGCAGGAGCACTTATCACGGTCTCCAGTTTATCCTGTAAAATGTTTGCGTATTCTTACGCAAGGATTTTACAGCAAATGGGGAGAGTCAGTGGCTACCAATGAACCACTGAACGACGGACAGCGGTAAATACAAATATTCTGATAGCATCCTTGGAATACTTACTCAGGTCTCCATAACATGTAGCCTTTGATCCTTTCCATATCCTCACGTGTGTACTAACCACAGTCTTCCGTCCTATCCTGTAGAATCCTTGCGCATCCTTAAGGGAGTACTTACCACGGTCTCCTGCTTATCCTGTAGAATCCTATTCATATCCTCACGGGAGTACTTACCACAATCTCCTGCCTATCCTGTAGATTCCTTGCGTATCCTTACGGGAGTTCTTACCACGGCCTTCTGCCTAACCTGTAGTATCCTTTCATATCCTCCCTGGAGTACTTACCACGGTCTGCTGTCTATCTTGTATAACCCTTGCGTATCCTTACGGGAAAACTTACCACAGCCTTCTGCCTATCCTGTAGTATCCCTTCATATCCTCCCTTCTTTACCACGGTCTACTGCCTATCCTGTATAATCCTTGCTTATCCTTACTGGAGTACTTACCACGGTCTCCAGCCTATCTTGTAGAATCCTTGCGTATCTATACAGGATTACGTACCACAGTCTACTGCCAATCCTGTGTAATCCTAGCGCATCCTTACAGGAGTACTTACCACAGTCTTCTGTCCTATCCTGTAGTATCCTTTCATATCCTCCCTGGAGTACTTACCACGATCTCCTGTCTATCCTGTTTAATCCTTGCGTATCCTTCCGGGGGTACTTACCACGGTCTCCTGCCTGTCCTGTAGAATACTATTCTGTAGAATACTTGCGTATCCTTACGGGAGTACTTACCACGGTCTCCTGTTTATCCTGTATAATCCTTGCGTATCCTTACGGGAGTACTTACCACGGTCTTCTGCCTATCCCGTAGTATCCCTTCATATCCTCCCTGGAGTACTTACCACGGTCTCCTGTCTATCCTGTATAATCCTTGCGTATTCTTACGGTAGTACTTACCACAGTCTTCTTTTCGTTCCTGTAGAATCCTTGCGTATCCTTACGGGAGTATTTACCACAGTCTTCTGTTCTATCCTGTATAATCCTTGCGTAACCTTACGGGAGTACTTACCACGGTCTACTGCCTAACCTGTAGAATCCTTTCATATCTTCACTGAAGTACTAACCACGGTCTCCTGCCTCTCCCGTAGGATTCTTTCATATCCTTACGGGAGTACTTACCACGGTCTCTTGCCTCTCCTGCAGAATTCTTTCGTATCCTTGGTGGATTACTTACCACGGTCTCCAGGCTTTCCCGCAGAATCTTAGCATATCTTTGCTGGAGTACTATCGACGGTGTCCTGGTTATCCTGTAGAATCCTATCATATCCTTGCTGGAGTACTCTCCACTTACTAAGGTCTCTCGCTGTAGTTTTCCTCATTGTCCTTGATTGAGTACTTACCAAGGTCCCTATCACCAATCTCAGGACATCCCAGGAAGAACGTCTACCCAGTTGTCTCGAAAGACTGGATCAACGCCCCATAGATTTGTTCTATATTTTCTCCGAAAAATAATCTCATACCAATAAAACCAACCTCTCTGTCGTCTTTCTCTTTCTGCCTCACAATCAATAAATTTCTGCGACGAACACTCGGCCCCGGCGAGCTTACCCCAGCGCTAAGGGAAACCTGTAGTTACAATCAAAACTTTAATTTAGCCCTGGCTGGATTAGGTTTCCTAAAGGATCATTGGGATTACGAATTAGGTCTTCAATTCAGCCTGGCTGAGTTAGCTTTTCTATAGAAAAACTATAATTCTGCTATAATCCCTGCTGCATTGGGATTTGTATATGAAAACATCAATTCAGCCTGGCTGGATTAGGTTTTCTATAGGATTATGAATAAAGTTTTCAATTCAGCCAGCTCGAATTAGGTTTTCTTTAGAAAATATTTAGTTCAGCCTTGCTTTATATTTTTAAAATTTAAACTCAAATGATCTATGATCCACTCTGTTTATTTTCTTTTGATAATACTTTTCCTTATTCTATAAATAATCACAACTTCTATTCAATGGTAATGCGATTATTTCATTGTGGCCCGGTTTTACTACGTGAAGCTTATTAATGCTCCAGTTTGAAGTTTTTTTTTTTTCATCACCATTACTTGCAATGAAAGGATATCAGGAACTATGAGCCAACCATGGACAAAAACAATACAACAACGGCAACAGATTGTGTAAAAATTAACAACATTTTAAATGCAGCTGTGGCAGTGGCAAACGTTTTTTGTTGCCATTATTGTTGTGCTTTGCAAAAATCCTCTCCATAAAACCTTTTTAAAAAGGATCATAACACTTGCATAAATACTCGTTGTCGAGGGTGGGCAAAGTCCTTAGTAGTGGCATAGAGCACAGATAATTCTGCATTGACAACACTTGCCGTGACAGTCGCACAGTTGAGGCTTTTAACAGCACGTGGCCTGCCGCAGCTATGGCAAAGCAGATTATTTGCGCACCAAAAAATATGGAGTAAAAAGTGCTTCAATAACCAAATCAGACCAAATATGCCACACCATTGTGACGATTATGTAGAACCGCAAATTATTATTTGCAATTTATTTACTTATTAATATTTTTATGTTGAATTACTTACTCTGTGCTTTTCACCATCTCCATGAAATGTCCATTCAATATATGCTCGTGGTTAACTGCAGTGAAAACCATGAAAATTACTGTAACTGTAAAAAGGTTGCAGTGGAAATCACAGCTTAGGCGCTAAGGACTATAGAAAGCGCTACAAAAATTGATTAACTGCAAATCGAGTGAATCAAACTAGACAAGCTCACAGATTAGGGTTGTTAGAAGTAATAAAAGAAATGAAAAATCGCACTTGGCATCAGAAATTGGGAAGAAACATAAAAAACGTAATAAACGAAATGTTCATAGTGGAAGTTTGTAAGTTTTCTGCTATCACATTACCGAAATGTTCCGTGAACTTGATAAGATAAAATCCCATTTTGAAGTTAAATTTCGAAAATAATCTCTATGGGGATTATGTTAAGCTATGATTTCTCGTTCATAGGTTAATTTTTTAACAATCCACACACAACTTCTTTATGCGACTACAAATCCATATTTCCTTATGCTGCAAACGAAATAGTAAAATTTAAATGCCACTCCTTTTTATATGATGATGATTTGAAAAAAAAAAAAATTACCAAACTTGCCGCAGTGATAATGTATTGCTCAAATAATATTTTCAATGGACACATTTCACAATTATCAGCAATTGGTTAAAATTAATTAATTTCAATTAAATAGTTTTGGTTTATTTCATTCGATATTAACATTAATTTAAAATAAACGATTGAGAATGGCAAAAAGAAAAAAAAGAGAAAACAAATGTGAATGTTATTAAGTCAAACAAGTAAAAAGTCGTTAAGTTCAGCCGAGCCGAAATTTGGATACCCACCACCTCGGGTATATATATGAAACTATCTTTCATCAAAATCCGGTGTAAATTGCATACCTTATGTTCCATAGCAGTTATATCGAAAAATGTCCCGATTTGGACCAAATACTAATCAGTACAATTCAATGTTCAATTGTATATAACGAGATATTGGTCTTTTAGTAGCTATATCTAAAAATAAACCCATCTAAACCATAAACAACATGGATGTCGAAAAGCCTATCATAAGTCACTGTGTCAAATTTCAGTGAAATCGGATTATAAATGCGCCTTTAATGGGACCAAGACTTTAAATCGAGATATCGGTCTACATGGCAGCTATAGCCAAGTTGCAGAAAAATGTCAAAAAGCCCAACACAACGCACTGTCCCAAATCTCGGCGAAATCGGACAATAAATTCGCCTTTTATGGCCCCAAAACCCAAAACCGAGAGATCGGTCTATATGGCAGATATATCCAAATCTGGACCGATCTGGGCCAATTTGACGAAGGATGTCGAAAAGATTATAATAAGTCACTGTCCCAAATTTCAGCAAAATCGGATAATAAATGTGGCTTTTATGGGCCTAAGACCTTTAATCGGCGGATCGGTCTATATGGCAGCTATATCCAAATCTAGAACGATTTGAGCTAAATTGACGAAGGATGTCGAAGGACCTAGCGCAACTCACTGTCCCAAATTTCAGCAAAATCGGATAATAAATGTGGCTTTTATGGGCCTAAGACCCTTAATCGGCGGATCGGTCTATATGGCAGCTATATCCAAATCTAGTCCACTCTGGGCGAAATTGATGGAGGATGTCGAAGGGCCTAACACAACTCACTGTCCCAAATTCCAGCAAAATCGGATAATAAATGTGGCTTTTATGGGCCAAAGACCCTAAATCGGCGGATCGGTCTGTATGGGGGCTATATCAAGATATAGTCCGATATAGCTCATCTTCGAACTTAACCTGTTTAGGGACAAAAAGATATTCTGTGCAAAATTTCAGCTCAATATCTCTATTTTTGAAGACTGTAGCGTGATTTTAACAGTCAGACGGACGGACATGTCTAGATCATCTTAGATTTTTACGCTGATCAAGAATATATATACTTTATAGGATCGGAAATGGATATTTCGATGTGTTGCAAACGGAATGACAAAATGAATATACCCCCATCCTTCGGTGGTGGGTATAAAAATATATATGAAAACGGCGTTGTTGAGAATTGGCTCCTTCAATACCTACAAGAGTTTTAGCCCACTCTTCCCTTTAAGCACTGAATTGGCCAATATATTCCTAAATTGCATATAAGGACTCAAATATTTGTATTCAAATCTAATTATTATTCCATAATGTGGGCGAATCATAAATGTCTCTTGAAACCTTGTAATTCTATGCCGGGAACTGACATTAATTTATGCAAAAATCAAAGCCCAAATGTAGTCGTAGCACATGTTAATAGAAGTGCTGTTTTTTGCTCGGTTTATTTGCTGGATGCAATTAAAGTTTTAATTGTTTTTAAATACACATTGTACAAATGCCATGTTTATATTTATTATTCTTCCAATTTAACATTGATATGAATAATTCGACATAAACACACCAAAACATACAAACATATACCCACATACATGCATACATACAACACACTCACATGCAGACGTACTTAAAAATATTTGTAGTTGTAGTACATTTGTAAAACCACTACTCTTAATTTATTACATGATTTGGCCAACATCATTGGCCATTGGTCATTGGTTGGCAGTTGTTGTATTGGCCAATGTTGCTGTGACATTTAACAACTGCAGAGGAAACAATTAAAAAGTTATAATTTATATTTGCAGCCACTCAACTGACAACTTAACATCACTTGAACATCAAATGAGAAGGGCGTAGCAAAGGCAATTCTTAAGGAAGGATAAGGGATAAGGTATCTTTTTATAAGCGAGGATACGTTTTTCAATGGCTTAATAGCTCACCGTAAGACCCACATTCGCCCATCAATTTTAATGACATGCTGAGTCAATTGCAATGGAGAAGATCCCTAATCATGTCCTGGATTTCATATTGGGGCCATTGCTGAAGACCTTGTTCTTATTGTCCTTAAGGCAACATCCCTGTTTCAGGAAAGAGAATATGTATATCCTATCCAAATCCGTATCGGTGACATGTAGTCTAAATCTTTCATCAGTCTACTCTCCGAATCAATAGTAAAAATATTGGAACAGTGGCCGCACCAGAATTTCTGCAGCTTACCGTGACAGCTACCTTCATCTCTATAGGCTGAGTACTGAGCATCGCTTCCAAAGTGTTCAAAGGTGTGAATGTAAATGCTCGTGTGATTTCGTCAGGCTAGTCTTCGGACTTCCTGGAACTTCTTAGTAAGAGTCCTCCTGTACGGTCTTAATTCATAGAGCACTCTATTTTTTCACACTGGTCAGTAATTGATTGATTTGACTACTCGCCAACTAACGAGCATCATCCTTTAGGAATAGAAGGCATATAGTGCCTTTGGGCTACCTACTGTATTCTATTTTCTGTATAACTAGCAATGTAGACCAAGGTCTCAATGTTCTTAAACACATCATCATGCTCCTAGTCCTCTCTGAGTCCTTCCTCAGCCTATCTCCGCATACATAGCTTCCATTATAGAGCTGTGGCCGCACCGGTCCCCCTACGGAATGTCAAACTCCCCAAGCCTGAGTGTAAGATTAGGTTAGGGTTAGGTTAAAGTGGCAATCTGCCATCAGACTCACATAGACGTTATCGTCCATTGTAATACCACAGAAACAGAAGAAGGAAGATGCCTTCTAGTGCCTACCGTTGAACCATTCCGATCGCTTGAAAAAGCCCTATAACTTCACGAATGCTCGCATCCTCTAAATCAGACAGGTTTTCAAAGAAAAGAGAACCTAAGGTGGAACTCCTTCTAACTGCTAGTGCGGGATACAAACACAGAAGTTGTTCTATAGTCTCTTCTTATTCGATGTCCTCACAGCTTCTACAAAAGTCGTTGCTGGCATCCTTCAGTTTGTCAGCATGTTTCCGATTAGACAGTGACCTGTCACACAATGACTGAGAGGCATACCCACTGATTCCAATACTCCTGGAATGTGTAGGGTAGTTGCTAGTCTCGCAAGCTCATCCGCTTTACAATTCCTTGGGATATCTCTGTGGCCCGGCACCCAGAACAGGTGAATTTTGAACTGTTCAGCCATCTCGCTGAGAGGTCAGTCGACAGTCGAGGGCGGTTTTTGTGTTCAGAAATACGTTCGATAGGGATTTAATGGCTGCCTGGCTGTCTGAGAAGATATTTATGCCAATCGTCGTAATGATATTATATCTTTGCCATTCTACCACTTCCGTAATTGCAAGGATCTCGGCTTGATACACACTTCGGTGGTCGGACAACCTTTTCGATATGACCAGTTCTAGATCTTTAGAGTATACCCCAAAGCCCACCTGGTCTTTTAGTTTGGAACCACCCGTATAGAAGTTGTTCCAATCGATTCTATCAGGAGTAGTGGAACAGTAATTTTTATCAAAAAGCGGCTCAGGTAGGGTGTAATCTACACTGCCTGGAACATCGAAGATTGTATCACAATGTCCCTAGCCGCCACATGACCAATAAGAAAGCTTCCTTAACCTCACGGAAGTGGTCGCTGCAATTTGCGTAGCCACAATGTCCAGAGGCATAAGATGTAGCATTAAATTCAGTGCATCAGATGGTGTCGTCCTCAGTGCGGCAGTGATGCACAAACAAGCCATTCTTTGGATCCTGTTAAGTATGGAGCAGTAAGTTGACTTTTGAAGCGCCGTCCACCACACCACAACACCATATAGCATTATAGGTTTGACAACTGCAGTATATACCCAATGCATGACGCGGTCTAAACCCCCAACTTTGCCAATGGCTCTATTGCAGGTGCATAGGTAAACAGATGCCTTTCTTGCCCTTTCCAAAATGTTGAGTTTGAAGTTCAATTTCCTGTCCAGCAAAACACCCAGTTATTTTGGGCTTTTAGTAAATGGAACATTCTTCCACCCTATGAGACAAGTTTCACTGTAGGCAACTTGTATCTCCTGCTGAAAAGAACTACTTCTGTCTTGCACGGATTTATACCTAGACCACATTCGGTTGCCCACTTTGCTGGTGAAGCCTGAGTGTGTGATTGGTCTGAATAAGTTGCATATTAAATATCACTGCCAAACTTTTCTGCAGTGTAAACCTTAGTCTCAATTCCTTCAGTGATTCTGAAATAGACCAATTTTCAAACCTTCCCAAAAATCCAAATGCAAATGCTCACTATCTTCCACCATCCAAATACTCCATAACACGACTTTATTCTCACAATGACCATGTTCATCCAGTAAATCAGCCTTGGATTAATTTTCTCCTTTCTACTGTGGGAGTTGAAGTCCCAAAGATCCTTTTAGTGTCTGTCGGTTTCCTTTCTTGGTATACGTCTTTAAGTTCAGTTTCGAATCCAGAACTATATCCAGCTGTGCATTTATTGAAGCAGGCGAAACATGATCCAAAAATTGCACAGTGAAATGCGCCAGCTCCGTCTTTCTTGGGCTTATCCTCAATTTATTATTCATAGCTAATCTCAACGGTTTCCACAGTGACATTTCCATAATTTTCCTGAATGTTGGCAGAAACGTGTCTAGGATTAGCAGCATTATATCGTCCTCATTTGACATTAACTTTGTGCCATTACAGCTAAGATGTTATGGGACTGCGTTTATCATTTAGATCCAGAGAATAGGCGAGAACACTTCTTCTGAGCTCTTCTTAGGCAGATGATAGCCTTTGGCCGAGATTTCATTGATAACTCCAACGCATAATCTTTCGAGACAATAGGGTAGACCCCCGAGCGAACATGGACTACATTTTTCCACGTTATTAAAAACCCCAATATCCAGAATCGCCACAGTCGATTACTTTTTCTGTAGAACAGACCATGAGGGCCATTATAACCGATATATCTAGTATTTTGAATGAAAACGATGACAGGCTGATGGGTTTATGGTCTTTTCTGGCATTGTGGATTATTTTTCAGACCTTGAGTATAAAGAACAGGGGCGAACTTCTTACATATCAATGAGTGCAGACCGATTTAAGTTTAATCTCAATGATAAGCAGCCTCCTTTTCATAGCCGAGTCCGAACGGCGTGCCGCAGTGCCACACCTCTTTGGAGAGAAGTTTTACATGGCATAGTACCTCACAAATATTGCCAGCATTAGGAGTGGAAAACCACCGAAGAAATTTTTTTTCTGATGGTCTCGCCAGGATTCGAACCCAGGCGTTCAGCGTTATAGGCGTCCTTAGTGGAATGTCCATGGGCAAAATTTGCATTTGTATAAAGACCACAGGGAACTTCAGCATGGGTGCCGGAATGATTTTATTCGTTCCGTCGGACACCTAAATAATTTCCCAATCGGCAACTTTGCTGTTAAATACCTTTTCTTAAGCCCCATTGAGTCCAGATCCCCTTTCCCCAACTAAAAGTTAGTATATAAGACTTGTACTCTAGTTGCAATCTTCTGCAGTGTTTGCTTTATTGTTCTACAGGTCAAATCTGAGGTGTTGTTTGTTGGTAGTCTCCTAAAACCATCATTCAAAATTTGACTGTGAATTTCCTACTCCATACTTAAACACTTTTTGTACTAAACTTATATTTCTCTCATGTGTCTAAATATCCGCTCGGAATGTTTCTGGAGTGATAACAGGCCTTTTATTTATACTACGGAAAGGTATTCTACCCCAAATACATACAAATCCAACTTTGTCGATGAACATTCCGCTAAGGAACAGGGGAAAACTTCTCACACATTAATGAGTGCTGTCCGAGGAGGTCTCTTATCAATAGCTTAAACTTGAATCGGACCGCACTCATTGACTTGGTAGAAGTTTGCCCCAGTTCCTTAATGGAATGTTTATGGGCAAATTTGCATTTGCATTGCTGCATTGCCCATTAAAGTTTAGGCTCAATGAAAAGAGGCCTCCTCTTCTTAGCCGAGGGGTGAAGTTTTTACATGGCATAGTACCTGAAAAATGTAGTTAGCATTAGGAGGGGATAAACACCGCTGAAAATTTTGGCATGGAGGGAGGTTAAGGTGGTCTATATCCCCAAGGCGGGAAGAATAAACCACAGTATGACGAAGGATTATAGGACTATTATTCTGTCATCGTTTTTGCTGAAAACACTGGAAAGACTGATTGACTTGAAGGTGAGAGGGGGACTGGCGCCAGAAAACTTAAGTGGAACACAACACGCATACCTCAAAGGCAGATCGGTGGAGACGGCCCTTCACGAGGTGGTATAGGAAGTCGAAACGTCTCACCGATAGAAGGAGTACACTTTGAAGGGATATTTAGAGGGCCTTCAACAATGTGAAGATAGGATCGATCCCAGTGGACCAATAGTATGCTTTATAGCACGATTATTAGTGCGAATCTGGGAGATAGTAAGGTCAGAAGGCGGGTGGCCAGAGGAACGCCCCAAGGAGGGATATTCTCGCCGTTTCTATTGATCTTCGTGATAAATAAAATCGTGATGGATCTCGGTGGGGATGAAACGAGGATTATCGCTTATGCGGACGACGTTGTGCTGCTGGTCCGAAACAGGTTTCTGTCGACGATCAGCGAGGTCATGGAAGGTTCACTGAGGAGGTTGTCGCGATGGGCTACCAGAAAAGTGTTGAGGACCAACCCAGGGAAGACGGAGCTGGCGCTCTTCACGCGTATATATAAGATTCGGGAGTTCAGATTCCCATTCTTTGATGGGTCACCCTGCGGCTGTCGAAGGAGGCGAAGTACCAAGGCATAGTCCTCGATTCCAAACGGTTCTGGAAGAGGAATACCGAGGAAAGAAGTCGTAAGGCACTGTGCTCTTTTTACTCCTGCAGGAGTATGTTCAGTAGGAAGTGGGGGTAACATCCAATATGATTTATGGGATGTATACGGCCATCATGAGACCAGTACTGACCTATGGAGCACTGCTATGGTGGAATGCCGTAGAGAGGAAGACGCGTGCTAGGGAATGCGAAAAGGTCCAGAGACTGGCCTGCGTCGGAGTCACAAGGGCACTGAGATCCGCACCGCAGCCAGGCCTGGAGGCGATCTCTCGGATATGCAGCCCCTTGAGACCTGTGTTCGAAACTGCGCCGCCAGGGTCACGCTTAGGCTGTGGGAGCTCGGCATGCAGAAGGTGGATGTTTGCGGCCATAGTTCGATACTGGGTGTTATGGATGCGGAGGGTAAACTGAGGAGGATCTCCGACTACATGGCACCAGTGCCGACTGGAGTGAGAACATTCGCTAACCTTTTTCCTGGTAGGTATAAATGGAGGGCGAATGCTATACGGGAGGAGGATGAGGCCTCGATCAACGCCGATGGCTCCAAGATGGAGGCAGGGACTTGATTGGGAGTCTACTCTGACGCACTCAATATCGGTATATCTCTGAGACTGCTGGACGAGTGTACGGGCTTTTAGGCAGTGGTCTTTGCCATTGCAGAGGCAGTAAAGGACCGAAGCTCAAGGTCTTGGGGTCGAAGATGGTGAGGTTGAGATGCGTGGCGGATTGTTTGGAGTTCCTGGATGGGCTCCGGGCCCAAGATGTGACGCTGACATGGGTTTTTGGGCGTAAGGGGATTCCAGGAACGTCTCCCCAAAGTTTAATATCGGATTCATATTCTTTACCTAAAAATCTTTAATTTTAGACCCATATTGTGACGATTGGTCTTCATGCCCGCTCGGCGGGCTTTTATTGGGGAGTTCCTCCTCGCATTCTTATTTTACTATATACGTGCTATATAGCTAGGCCACCTTGATGCAGAGGTTATTATATCTACCTACATATATCGCTGAACGCATGGGCTTGAATCCTGCGGAGAACAACAGAAAAAATTGCAGCGTTAGTTATCCCTTGAATAAATGAAGCTACACTTGTGAGATATTCAGTCAGTTAAAACTTCCCTACTAAGTAGTGTAGCTCTGCGGCAGGGTCCGTCCCCATATCGAAATGTTGTGGAAATGGAGGGTAGAAGAGATTTTAATAAAAAAGAAAAATATCATGCTTCAACGAGATTACATTTTCACAAATCGCTACAAACTTAACAGGATTTACTAGGATATGTTGAACTGTTTTAAGCACCCTCTCTGCCTACGCTTATGCCCGACAGTCCACAACATTGTCCTTAACCCTTAGATTTGCAGTTTCTTACGATTATGAGTAGATATAAAATATTTAAAACCAAAAATTATGATTGTTTATTCCGACCACAATGCCACAAAAACTCTGACAGTCTAAGAGATGGGTGGCAAAAGAGAAAATGGCACACAATTATTTACACAACATTTGCCAATGTTTCTAAGAAGATAGTTTTTTCTCAGTTTGCCAGAATGCAGAATTGCACTAAATATTTTGCCAGCTTAGAAATGCCAAGAGAAGGAAAGAACGAGCATTCAAAGAGTGCCCGATTGCGATGTGCTTTTTGTGAAATTTCTCTCTGTAGTTCTCTTGTAATTCCACAAAATGAATTGTTGGCATATTTGAAGTTGTTTTTGTTGTGCTACGGTTCTTGTTTATTTTTAAAGAATTATGGTTAATAAACAACTCACAAATACACACACACACACATATACACCGACTAACACTGGCAAGGACACATTTAAGCAGACTGGCTTTGTAGTTGTAGTGCTGTGGCAAGACAATGTGTGTTTATAAATTACACGCGAGTTTATGGATACATATGTATATAGGTGTGTGTGTGTGTGTGTGTGATTGCATGTTGTATGTGTATGTGTACACGCATATGAAGTTACCCCTGCAACTTGAGATGAGTGTTGAAATGAAATAAATTGAAAATTAATTTTAATGAATTTTCATTAAAAAATATTACTCACACATACATATGAGATTGCTAGTGCATATGGTATTGTATATAAACCAATTAGGCTGTGCAACAGTGCAGAAAAATTAAAAACGAGCAGTGGTTTGTTGGCATGAAGTTTAATTTTAAGGAATTGGTATAAACGATGCTGTTTCTACTCTAGCTACTGTGGATTCAAGGTTAGCGTATGAACATCAATAAAAGTTTCAAACGCCAGTGCTCAAATCCTGATGAGAACTCGAAAATGTTTTTGTACCCACCACCTAAGGATGGGGGTATATTCATTTTGTCATTCCGTTTGCAACACATTGAAATATCCATTTCCGACCCTATAAAGTCAGTCTGTCTGTTGAAATTACGCTACAATCTTTAGAGAGATATTGAGCTGAAACTTTGCACAGATTCTTTTTTGTCCATAGGTAGGTAAAATTCGAAGATGGGCTATATCGGACAACATCTTGATATAGCCCCCATATAGACCGATCTGGCGATTTCTGGCCGCTGGCATCACGGTAGCAGTCGAACGCATAAGGTTAGCCGCTTGAAATTTTGCACAGATACCTCTAATTGATGTAGGTCATCGGGGATTGCAAATGGACCATATGGGTTCAGATTTGGATTTTGTCCTCATATATACCGATCTCCCGATTTGAAATCTTGAGACCCTGAAACCCGCAATTTTTTTCCGATTTGGCCAACATTTTGCATATGGTGTTCTGTTATGACTTCCAATAACTGTGCCAAATACGGTTGAAATCGGTTTGACATACCTCCCATATAACCCGATCTCCCGATTTTACGTCATGAGCCCTTGCAGCCGTAATTTTTATTCGATTTGGCTAAAATGTTGAGTGTAGTTTTCTGTTATGACTCCCAACAATTTTGCCAAGTATTATTCGTTCTATAACCTGATATATTGAGTTGCCCAAAAAGTAATTGCGGATTTTTCATATAGTTGGCGTTGACAAATTTTTTCACAGCTTGTGACTCTGTAATTGCATTCTTTCTTCTGCCAGTTATCAGCTGTTACTTTAAGCTTGCTTTCGAAAAAAAGTGTAAAAAAGTATATTTAATTAAAGTTCATTCTAAGTTTTATTAAAAATGCATTTACTTTCTTTTAAAAAATCCGCAATTACTTTTTGGGCAACCCAATAGCTCCCATATAAACCGATCTCTCGATTACATGTCAGAATCCCCTGGAAGCCATAATTTTTGTCCGATTTGGTTGAAATTGTGCACAAAGTGTTCTGTAACGACTCCCAATAACTGTGCAAAGTACGGTCCAATCGATCTATAACCTGTTATATCTTCCATATAAACCGATCTGCCATGTCCATCCGTCTGCCTGTCCGTTCGTCCGTCTGTCCGACTGTCCGTTCATCTGTCTGTCTGTCTGTCCATCCGTCTGTCTGTCTGTCCATCCGTCCGTCCATCTGTCCGTCCGTCTGTCCGTCCGCCTGTCAGTCCATCCGTTTGTACGTCCCTCTGTCCATCCATCTGTCCATTCGTATGTCCGTCCGCCCGTCTGTCTGTCGAAATCACTCAAACTTTCGAAGTAGTAAAGCTGGCGTTTGAAATTTTGCACAAATACTTTTTATTAATGGGATTGTAAATGGGCCAACTCGGTTGAGATTGTAAATAGGCCAAATCGGTCGATGTTTTGATATAGCTGCCATATAAACAAATCTTGGTTCTTGACTTCTTGAGCCTCTAGAGGGCGCAATTCTTACCCGATTTGACTGAAATTTTGCACGTGGTGTTTTGGTATCACTTCCAACATAGTCGAAATCGGTCTACAACCTGCCATATAAACCGATCTTGGATCTGGCTTCTTGAGCTTCCGGAAGGCGCAATTCTCATCCGACTCGATCGACAGAAATTTTGTACAATGGCTTCTCCCATAACCTTCAATATGCGTGTCCAATATGGCCTGAATCCATACATAGCTTGATACGGCTCCCATATGAACCGATCTCCCGCTTTTGCTTCTTGAGCCCCTACAATGCGCATTTCTTATCGGAATGGGCTGAAATACTATACAATGACTTCTACTTTGGTCTTCAACATTCAATTCACTTATGATCCGAATCGGACTATAACTTGATATATCTCCTTAAGCATACAAATTCTTATCCATTATTCTTTGTTTGCCTAAAAAGAGATACCGCGCAAAAAATTCGACAAATTCGATCCATGGTGGAGGGCATACAAGATTCGGCCCGGCAAAAGATCATTCTTTGGAACGAATGATTATTTTTTTTTAATAATTAATGTTTATAGAAAAGTTCAATACTTTTTATACCTTCCAAGCGTTGTTAAAAAAACAGAAAAACGTTGTGTATGCCACTGCGCGTGTTATTTCGTTGATGTCTCAACATCGACTAAAAGAAAGAGAATAACAATACGTGTGACTTGCCATCAACGCTACCGTGAAGGGTTGGGCATCGCTGCTTTAGTTGAAGCCTTTCATACCTTCCATACTCTGAAAACCTCACCAATGCTGACTTCTTTTCCGATTATTCCTTTTTTTGGAAAATTGTGTTTTAGACATGTGAGTCTCTCCGTTATAAAAATGATACCCCTTATCATAGATCTACATTCGAATCTACTCATCTCATATATACGTTTCTTTCGATTTCAAAGTAAGAAGTTTTACTTTCGTTTCGGCTTATCTTACCCAAAAAATGTTTGCGTTTCGTTGGTATTAAGTGTTACATTCCACTCCCCTTTCTAAACAATGAATTAAATTGTGGCCAAAGTGATTTTATATTGTTCTCCCTTAGTGCGCATTTAATTTCATATTTAACTCACGTATAGAATTGTGCGTTTGTGCAAATGTGCATGTGTTAATATTAAAATTGTTTGTTTATATGCGTTGGCTGGCAATCACATATTTGTTGGTTTTCCTTTGTCCCCTCTGCAACGCAAAACAACATGGTCTGTATGGCATACAACATTCAAATCGATATTCACTTTGGCAATACATGCTGTAGCAATTGTATTGGTGGTGTATGTCGCCCAACCACAGATACACGACCACTGGCATACTCTTTTTTGTTGGTTGTTAAAGTGGTCAATGGGCAATGAGGCGCAGTACATAAAGTGGTAATGGCAGCAGGACATGCTACTGCATCTTTTATTTGCATTTAACGCACACATTCTACACATCATGTTGGCATGGCTATATAGGAGACCATAGAAACAGCCATGGCAGTGCTTTACTGGCCGTGACACTTTCGCTTATATGATGTGCCCAGCATTCTTTTGGAAGGATGGATGAATGGATGGATGAGAGCCAAAGTGCAGCCGAATGTCTTTGATATTGCAGTAATGAGATTTTCTTCGTTGAGTTTTTCATAAAAGCATGGCGAAAAAAGAATGCCATACTTGAAACAGATTTGAATTTTAAGCTTGAATTCGTTCAAGATTGAGCAAAGAAAGTGCTCTCCTTAATGACACTTACTCAGTGACAGCAACAGCTTTTAAGATTATCCCCAAAAGTAGACAATAGATTTACAAAAAAAGAACAGGCAAATAAAAAGTATGCAATTGTTGGAAGCAAGAAGATTGAATTTATAAGAAGATGCACAAATTCATTTTAAAAGAGATTTTGTTACTTAAGATAAAAATCCGGCTTTGAAAGTAAACGCTGATGGAAATACTTGTGAAAATAATGTTGGGACAAATTATGAACGAATATATTCTAAAATTCTACTAAAAATAGGTAAAAGCGAGTAAAGTTCGGCTGAGCAGAATTGTATATACTCTCCACTATGGACGATTTCTATTTATGTGCAGGAACTAAAAAAGGAAAAAGGATAATTCAAGGTCATAACAGCAAATCACAAATGTATTTTTATACCCCCCACCATAGGATGGGGTATACTAATCTAGTCCGTTATATGGCTCTTATGGGCCTAAGACCCTTAATCGGCAGATCGGTCTATATGACAGCTATATCCAAATCTGGACCGATCTGGATCAAACTGAAGAAGGATGTCGAAGGGCCTAACACCACTTACTTTCTCTAATTTCAGCAAAATCTGATAATAATTGTGGCTTTTGTGGGCCTAAGACCCAAACTCGGCGGATCGGTCTATATGGGGGCTATATCAATATATAGTCCATCTTCGAACTTGACTTGCTTATGAACAAAAAAAAAAAAAAACCTGTGCAAAGTGTCTGCTAAATATCTCTATTTTTAAGGACGGTAGCGTGATTTCAACAGACAGACGGGCAGATATAGCTAGATCGTCTTAGATATTAACGCTGATCAAGAATATATATACTTTATAGAGTCGGAAATGGATAATTCGATGTGTTGCAAACGGAATGACTAAATGAATATAACCCCATCCTTCGGTGGTGGGTATAAAAACAAGTTGAATAGTGCTAATTTCGGCCGTGCCGAATCATGGGAACCCACCATGGATTCTGTTCAAATATGGGAACTATATCTGGTTATTGACCGATTTGAATCGTACTTGGATCAACTTAATCTTAAAATGGCTGTATCTCCTACATTTTGCGTCGCAAGGGTAAATGGGCTTTAATTCGTGACTCCAGCAAAAATCCATTAAAAATCGAAATTTCACTTGGAAAACTTAAAATGGGTGTAGCTCCTAAATTATGCGTTGTAGAGGGAAATGGGCCTTTATTCGTGACTCCATCAAAAATCCATTCAAAGTCGAAAATTCATTTGGAAAACTGAAAATGGCTGCATCTCCTCAACTATGCGCCGTAGAGGGAAATGGACCTTAATTCGTGACTCCATCAAAAATCCATGCAAAATCGAAATTTTCTTGGAAAACTTAAAAAGGCTGTATCTCCTAAACTATGCGTCGTAGAGGGAAATGGGCTTTAATTCTTTTAAACTATGCGTCGAAGAAGGAAATTTGCCTTAATTCGTGACTCCATCAAAACTCCAGTTTGCCTATATTCTTTAATGGAATGTTCATGGACAAATTTGCTTTTGCATGTCCAAAGTCAATGCATATTTGATTGTTTATGTTGTTGTCGGAATTCGAGCCCAAACGTTAAGCGTTGTGTGCATTTGTTATAGCCTTCAACTTCATTGTGTTTGTTTATTCAATTTAGGTTCCCACTAATTCACCCAGTGTCTTATGCGATTCCAGACATGAGAAAGGGTCAAAACTATGCCTCTTCCCCATCAGTGCGGGACAATGAAACAATGGGCGTTAAACATTCATCAACTCTATCTCATACCCACGAACGCTTCAGATGCCAGTCAATATATCTATGAGAAACAGATTATGCTTTGCGAGAAACTTGGTCGAACAGCACCCGTGGCCTTAGCCAATAGCATTTCACTAATTCTCCCTGTAGTTTCGCGCATTATCGACTTAACCGCATTCCGGTGGGCGCCAGGTTCCTGAATCCATTAGATCATGGGAAGTCGTTGCGACTTTAATGTACTAAAGTCGCAACGACTAGAGGCTTGACTTTGAACGCCATTTCTCCTCCCGAGATCAACACACAGGTGACGTTTTCCCTCTTGACCTTGACATGGAGGCCTTTATATCTCCAGAGTCGGATGTAAGGCCAGGCTGCCATAGGTGAGAATCGTTCAAACTTCAGCAGTAAATAAACAGAGTACTGCTCCCATTCGGGTTACCATAGGAATATCGTGCATTCAATCTGCCT
This sequence comes from Stomoxys calcitrans, assembly GCF_963082655.1. Lineage (NCBI taxonomy): Eukaryota > Metazoa > Arthropoda > Insecta > Diptera > Muscidae > Stomoxys > Stomoxys calcitrans. Next base: position 197,027,958 of record NC_081554.1, on the reverse strand, counting down.
TTGACAATTAAAGTTCTTTTCAAGAACTGTGCTCAGGTACTTTGTCTTCCGAGACAGAGGCTGCTCCACAAAGTATCACACGTAAACAACATCAGCTTTATTTTTTTGGTAATTTATGCCAACCCCATTGGCCTTCAAGACGAGGTCCGTAATAATATAGGCAAATTTGCCTGCCATCATTGCTTATTGCTTTAAGTATCTAATCTATTGCAGGCATAGCCTCAACATCCATGCAAATCAAACTCCTTAACAATAATGCATTCTTCTCATTGAACAACATCAAATCATTTCAAATTGGCTAAATACCGTCAATATTTCCTTTAAGCGTTTAACCAATTTCAATAAACGTCACGGAACTAATCAATGCTTAACTGGAACTTAATTGAATTCTGCCCTACAATACGTTACAAACGCCCCCCACCAGCACCAGCACCTTGGCCATCACCATTACCATGGTTATTGCCATTAGCACTGCCGTCGCCAAGAACTACTACGTGCAGCATAATGCATGCAGGCAGCATTAGTTCACACCTTGCCACATAATTGCTTTGAGTGTGGACCACGAACACACATGGAGAGATGGTCTCACATACATCCCCGTGTACACACTAGCCAAACACATCACTAGGACACCACCATTAAAATTTACGCGTTATGATGTAACCTTAGCTAACAAGGATGCGATGCAAACAAATACCAAAACAGCACAAATTACAGCAACAGCAACACAAAGAATGTGATGGCAGCAACAGCAGGTAACTGCAACATCGTCAATTTCGAGAAATTCTGGTGTGGGCATATGTGAAAGCAGATACAATACAAACGAAGCGCTAAACAAAGGGTGTTTTAAAAGTGAGTGATAAGATTTTTAGAAATTGTAAGGATATTTGCAATTGAGAAATAATAACCAATGAAAATTGACCTTCGATCTTATGAATCTTTATCGCTGCCACCTGTTTTATAATCATTAATTTTAAATAATTTTTTATTTGAACTTCAACCTTTTTGGAGCAGCCTTTGTCACGTAGTTAATGCACACCGTGCCAGAGTTGCGATAATAAGATCGAAATGAGGTTAAATCCACAATCACTTATGGAGCAACAACAATATCTTAGCATGGAGTGGCAATATAAGAAGCGGATATACACGTGAATAACATCAGCATGTAATAAATCACAATGGTCAGTGGAATGAACAATGAAGGACGCTGGAAACCATGAAACATTGTTGTAGGAAAGCTCATTGTTCTATTAATTGGCGAACGATTTTTAATTAATTTTATAAAATTAGATTGAAGCTAATTGAATCTTTAGAAAGTTGAAAAATTGACCAAGCGGATATTAAGTTTCAATGGGGATTGTTTTTACACCCACCACCATGGGATGGGGGCAAACTAGTTTCGTTATTCCGTTTGTAACACATCGAAATATTGTATCTATTCTTGATGCTTTTGATATTCCAGGTCTATTTTGCCATATCCATCCTTCTGTCTCTCAAAAGCAGGTTGAGGTCGGTTGAGATTGTAAATGGGCCATATTGGTCCATGTTTTGACATAACTGCCGTATAAACCGATCTCGAAACTTGACTTCTTAAGCCTCTAGAGGGTACAATTCTTATCCGATTTAACTGAAATTTGGCATGAGATGTTTTGATTTGACCGTGTTAAAATTTTTCCAATTTGGTTTATAAACTGATGTATCTACCATATAAACCAGTCTCAGATCTTAATTTCTTGAGTTTCGAGAGGGCGCAATTCTTATCCGATTTAGCTGAAATTTTGCATAAGGTGTTTTGTTTTGACGTCCAATAACTGTTCCAAATATGGTCCTAATCGTTTCATAACCTGATTTAGCTGCTATAAAATCTGATCTCGGATCTTCTTCTTGGAGTTCTTGAGCATCTATAGGGCTTAGTTTTTATCCGATTAGGCTGAAATTTTCCATGGGATTTTTTGCTTTGACTTCTAATAACTGTTCCAAATATGGTTCAAATCAGTTTATAATCCTATATAGCTGCCATATAAACCGATCACGGATGTTGACTTCTTGAGCCTCTTGGAGACGCAATTCTTATCCGATTTGAATAAAATTTTGCACAATATAAAAATTTTCAACAATTGTGCCAAAATGGTTCAAATCCGTTTAAAATCTGAAACAGGTGGCATATTTGTGACATTGAGTTGTGTTCGGCCCTTTGATATTCCTCTTTAATTTGGCCCAAATCGATCCAGATTTGGATATAGCTGCCATACAGACCGATTTCTCAATTTAATGTCTTGGCCCCTTAAAGCGTATTTATAATTCAATTTCGGTGAAATTTTACACACTGACTTATGTTAGGCTTTTGGACATCTGTATCGTATATGGTTCAAATTGGTCTTTGTTTGAATATAGCTGCCAAAAAAACCAATATTTTGGTCTACAAAATTTAACAATGACTTGTACTTATTTGACCACTCAATGTCCGTGCCGAATTTGGTCCAAATCGGACCATATTTAGATATAGATGCTAGGGGCATAAATTATTAATTTTTTTTACCGGATTATGACGAAAGGTGGTTTACATATATACCCAAAGTTCGGCCCCGAACGCCTTTTTTGCTTGTTGAAATTGTTTGGGACGTGAAATTTCACTTGCTTAGTTTCTGATCCAATATTACCTTCTTTTAATATTAGATTGCCCCTCTCCAATTCTACATCCACAAAGTGTATCAGCACTTCAGTTCACTGAACACTGAGAAAATTTGTAACACTTAACAAAAACCAATAAAAGCGTAAGTTTGGCCTGATTCAAATTCCTTTGTCCTAGACTATAAAACAGGGGATTGATCTATGCTTATTTACTTAAATTGGCTATGGCAGAACATTTGTCCGATTAACACCTCGATCTTCGACGCTCCTTCTCAAATCTCTGACATCAAGTTTCGGGGTGCCTCCCACTATTTGATCTTTCCATCGGGCCCGTGGTTGTCCCGGTGTGCGTGTTCCACTGTGATCGCCTTCAAACGACTTTATTGCTGGGGCTTCTTCATCCATTCTGACAACATGACCTATCCAACACAACCGTTGTAATTTGATGCATTTAACTATGCTATCGTCGTCATACATCTCATACAGCTCTTGGTTCATACGAATTTCTATATTCTCCATTGACGCAAACGGCTCCATATATTTTACGAAGGATTTTTTCTCTCAAACATTTCAAGTACTACTTCCACAATTACCCATACTACGGAGCCATACAATAGCACGGGTAGTGTAAGTGTCTTATATAGTGTAATTTTCGTCTGTTGATTGGTGGATCCTTAGCTGCTTTCTCAATCCAAAGAAGCAACTGGTGTCATTTGTTTCGGTTACGGCAGTGCCGAGGTAGATAAAGTTGGTGACTATCTCAAAGTTGTAGTTGCCAACTTTCCCCATTCTCTTTATCTGCTCAGGTTTAAAGGGCTTTGTGGGAGTTGATATCATCCACTTTGTCTTACCTCCATTTACTGCCAAACCCATTTTCGTTGACTCTTTTTCAATACTTTCAAAGGATGCAATTGGCTTTTCGTTGGTCTCTATGATAGCTACATTCAATTATAGTCCGATCTACACTACATGATGTGTAGATCTCTAAAACAACTTTTATTCCAAAATTCAAGAAAATCGCGTAATAAATGCGCCTTTATGGCATTTATGACAGCTATATCCATATATAGACCGATGTAGGCCGTATTGAACCGCGGAAGAGTCTTACACTGCTCACTGTGCCAAATTCAATGGAGGGGGAGATCCACGTCAAGCTCTCATAGGTGAGCAAGCTCGTTCCGGTCTATACGATCGATCGCCGCGTGAACATGATGGCTATTGGTTATTTAAAGACCCCAATATCTTTCCTTGTCGCATCGAGCATCATAGGCACTCAGTGTTTAAGCAAGATCCCTCTCACTGAGACTCTGCACTTGATACCGCTAATTGTCTGCAACTGTAGTTGCTGCTATTCCGTACATGGAGCATTCCACTATGCGCAATCTGTGGACGCGCCCGATAGCTCCTAACAAAACTTCTTGTGATAACGAAGAACACCACAGAGATTGGAGTTCAACGTTCCAGCCTGTGTGATGCTTATAGTTATTCCGTGCGGAGATTGTATCATTTTTGTGTATGTATACAGGAGAAAACCAGCGTTCGAAACCATCTATGTAACTTCAAAAAAATGATCAGATCACATGTGTATGCGATGGAAACTAGGTAGTCGCATAGAAAATAAGTCAATCACTTCATAACATATGCGGTGGAAGAGAACAGCTAGTGTAAAAGGTGTCCAACTTGTGTTAGAGTCGTGCTTACATCGTAGACATGATAGCGCGGTATATTAGATAAAGGTACTACCTACCAATGTATTGCCCTTGAAGCCTCCAAAGACGAAACGCGTCCCAACGTGGTTGGAAATAGGGTGGTGAATGCGGGTTTTATGGATCCAAGATTTTAAAGACGGAGATAGGTATATTCAAATATAGGTTCATATTTTGTATGGATTCGGTGGGTCTAACACGACTTACTTTTCCAAATCTATAAATCTATCAGAAATACGATTTTGAAGACTTCAAAAAATCTATTCGGGAAATCGTTCTATAATATGAAGATTTAGCCTATCGTGGTCTTGACCTGGACCTGGACATTTAGGAACTATTCAACAATGTCCATTCGTCTGCTTTGGAGGCGCTTTTGAGGACGATGAATGAATATACCTTTGACTAGCGATCATTGAGGGCAGAGGCGAATAGCTCCTGGCGGTCATTTCACCGCTCTTATAACGTGGTGGAAGACCGGATTCAGGGCGTGCGCTTATACGAATGACATAGTTATTCACGGGCAGTTTTATGTGCACGTTGTCGAAGATACTGGACAAGGCTCTGGGATGTGTGGTGTCCTAGCCTAGTAGTGTGCATACTAGGAAGGCGGATCTAGCATCAGCGGGCGGTGCTTTATCTTTCTCTTCTTTATGTTATTATGAATCCTACTTATTTTTTACACTATTTTCGCTATTCTCATATCGGGTTTTCCAATATGGTCATGACAACTTTTTTTATAAAATGCAAACTATTTAAGAAATTTTTAAAACTTTATTATTGGCTTGAAGTACAATCAAACCATTTATGAATGGAACTTGACTTTGTTCATATGGCCACCGCAGGAATGTTTGTATCTGTCATTACATTGGACCCAATTTTCGATGACTTGGTCCCATATTTGAACAGAAACTATTTCCCGCTCAATGTTGGCTCCGAGCTTCATTGGCTTGTTGGCCTAGATCAATGATTTGACGTAGAGCGTTAGATAATAGTCTGGAGGCGTCAATTCGCACGAACGAGGCGGCCAATCGACTGGGCCATTTCGTGAGTAACTACACTCATCAAACTTACTCTTCAATAAATCGTCCTGCTCAAACCACATGTAATCTCTGCAATGTGACGATTGGTATCGTCGACGAAGAAGTATGGCCCAATCACGCTATCGGCATGCAAACCGCACCAAACAAGTATTTTTAGTGGACAAAGTGTTGATTCGTGAAGCACATGTGAATAGTTATCTGACCAATAACGCATATTTTGATTATTGACAAACCCATTAAGCCAAAAATAAGCTTTGTCGTTGAATTTGATTTTGATAAGATTCCGCTCTTAAAGTAGTGATGACCGATTCCAAATTTCCGTAGTACATTCTCATAATTTGCAGACGATGTTGTTGAGTTTACTGTATAAATTGACAGTGACAGTTGATTGTCGTTTAGTATAAGATTGCGTTCAAAAATTAAATTCAAATTTATCAAGTCGCTATTTTAAAACCCTTTAGAACTAGTCTGATATTTTGTATCCAAAAAAAAAATTTCCCCGATTTTCTTAATTGATATTTGTGTGCAAAATTTGCATCTTGAATTTACATTCCTACAATACAAATAATTTTTCTCAGTGCATGCAAAGTTGGGTCAATGATTTTAGAAGCCGATGCGTTTCTTTGAGTTTGTCTACGGGAGTCTAAGGGCATGCAGCCTTGTGGTGTGGCTGTTTGGCCGTGAGTGCATTGCCAACGATGCATATCCGTTGATCGATGAAATTGTTCCCGTTTAAGTGTATCAGCCATTCTTTGGTAGGCCTGCCCGTATCAGATTTGATTATCAGCTGCTGTTTGGTATACTAATGAATGTTGTTGCTGCTGTTATCAGATACTTCACTTACTTCGTAGGACACTTGTTTGTATTGTTAAACCGGATGACTGTGTTTAAGGGCGTAGATATGCAAATCATAAGCACTTCATCATCAAAATAAAATTAAATTTGAGATTGAGTAAATTTCAGATATTTGTAAATGAGCTATTTAGGGGATAAGTATGAAAATCGGTTCAAATAGAAATCGTTGAATCAATTTTGTTGAAAAGCCTGAAGAAAAAGCAAAGCATTAATTCGGGCGTACCCAAATTTGAGTACCCACCACCATGGGTATGTTCATTATCCTATATTATTATTACTCCACAACAATATCCACCGTAGCGCAGAGGTTAGCATGTCCGCCTTTGACGCAGAAAGCCTGGGTTCGAATCCTGGCGAGGCCATACAAAAAATTTTCAGCGGTGGTTTTCCCCTGGCAACATTTTTGAGGTACAATGCCATGTAAAACTTCTCTCCAAAGAGGTGTCGCACTGTGGTACGCCGTTCGGACTCGGCTACAAAAAAGAGGCCGCTTATCATTGAGCTTAAACTTGAATCGGACTGCACGAACAGCCGATTACTGACTCAGGTGTACGTCGCATGTGGCATGGGGCGGATTGATATCCGCACCCTGTTTTCCACCTAACTTAGCCTAGTCTTTTTTACCCGTTTTACAGTTTTGTTACGCTTTTTGCGTAACATCACTGACATCAATGGTTGCAAACGGAATGACTATGAATATAACCCCTTTCCTATGGTGGTGGGTATGAAAATGGTATGAACCAAGAAGAACTAGGCCTGAGCCTTTCGGAATTCAAGTTCCAGCCTGACTATGGCAAGTTCCTAAAATGCAGTTGCACTCATTGATTCGCACTGCCTAGAGTCGAATACAATTGGCTTGTGTATTCGTGCGTTTTTCAGGCCATCGAATATCTGTACATCGTTCTTCAAAATGTGTTACTTGCAATTATGCCGATTCTTTGGTGCCGATTTTGTTGGTGTAGTTGTAAGTTTCCGATTGACGAAAACTGTAACTCTCTTTACTTTTCCCCATTATTATTCTCTAAAATCATTAATTTCTCCTCGCTTCCTAAAAATCACAAAGATTTTTAATTTTACAACGTTTGCAATTGGTTTAAATCTCAAAAAACTTCTCAAAAAATATCCTCCGTAGAACTACAGATGATGATAGCAACTCTTTGGGGAGATGGCACAAATTAATATACGTTTTGATGCCAACATCCTTGTAATTACTTGAATCATATACATGGCCAAGCTCACAACAGAAGAGCCGGTAGCTGAGCGGAGCTGGTAGACCCCTTGCAAAGATAAGCAACACTCACTCACTCAAACGAGGGAATACATTGGCATTTTGAAATTGCACAAATCTTTGCTGTAGAAATGAGGCAAAAGTAAATGGGAATAAAAAAATGGAGTAACAGATGCAACGAAGATTCACAGTCACCACCGCACTCTGACAATGTTTTTCATAGAGCAAACATTTCTGGGCTTAAATAATTTGTCTACGCACTGCAATGCATTGCATGGCTTGCAACAAAAACAAATCCATGCCGCTGAACGAGAACTGAGCACCAAGAGAGTCGTCCATGGAATGTGTAGTTATATGTGTAGCATCAGATAGTTGGCCTCATGCGTGTGCGAGCTCCAGAAAATAGAAGATTTCAGGATTTATTTGTTGCTCCACAGGATAAATACCACACTGAGCCATCATGGGAGAGAGCAGGCAACACACAAACTCTTCGTTTTTTTTTCTGAATTTTACAGTTCCCTGCGGCAGTGTGAGGATTTTAGGTTTTCAGATCATAATTTGTTCGGGAGTTCCTCAGCAAAACACAACATACATATAATTTTAAATAACATTGGGGGATATATTTTTTTTTATATTTTTATGGATACATTTTTCCCATGCTATGCTGGCTCAACTCCCCTTCTGTGTTGAGCAAAGGGCATTGCAATGTAATAACATAAACGACTTGGGGGAAAAGCTGGTAAAGCAGTGTTAATATCAACAAATTGTTTGAGGCAAAATGCATTTATTATTATCTGCCACAAATGAGATGTGGCATTCAGACTAAATAGAGTTGGCATCGACCATGCCTTAGTTGTTCATGAACCATTGGTTGCAGCATAAACTAAGGAAAAATCGAGGTTAGGAAATGTAATAAAAGAGTTACAAACGGATGTATGAATACAGAGTTTGTCCTTTGCAATAGTTCATTCAAACAAACCTTAAGGAAATTTTAGTTTTCATAAAATGTTTGGGTGAATAGGTTAAAATGTAGTATGTGAACTATGTTCATACCCTCAAACACTTATGACAATTAACGCCTGTATAGTTCCATTAACAGATATAGCTCTAATGTACTTTAATCATGTGATTTGCTTTGAAGAGCCCTAGAATCTTCACCTTTTGTCCGATTAAAGTTTGCTGTTTTAACTTGGACAGGCAGACAAATGGACGGACATTGCTTAAACGAATCGGGAAGTTATTCTGAATCCTTACGGAAGGATCCACATTTTATTCTTTACAATATTGTAAATATCCTTATACATACAAATAAATTTATTTTAGTTCGATTGTCTATATGTTCCGTTAAGAAGCGGAAACGACTCAACCTATTTTCTTGAAATTTTCATAGAGGTGTAATGCAAAACGGGGACCGTAGAACCAATCAATGATGATGGTAAAGAAAGTTTACCTCCTAGTCATAATGAGGTCCGGTTGGGAGTGACCCGACTAAAGAACAACAAGGTAGCAAGAGCCGACGGGTTAGCCACTGAACTATTTAAGAGCGGAGGCGACACGCTGATAAGGCGTATGCATCAGCTTATCTGCGCAATCTGGCTAGAACAACGCATACCCGACGATTGGAACCTCAGCATACTATGTCCTGTACACAAGCAAGGATACAAGACGGAATGTGCCAACTACAGATAAATAAGTCTCCTCCCCATCGCATACAAGATACTATCGAGCACACTGTGTAAAGGATTAAAATCTAAAGTCAATGAGTTTGCCCCTGTTCCTTAGTGGAATGTTCAGGGGCAAAATTTGCATTTGCTATGAGATAATTGGGCCCTATCAATGCGGCTTTAGACCTGGACCAGATATTCACACTGCGCCAAATCCTGGAGAAATTAAGGCCTTGAGGACTGACACAAATTTTTCACAAATTTTTTCTTTCCACGATTTTATTCCCAATATTTCCGTCAATTGATGTGGCACACATTCTCTGCCGGAAAGACCGGACATATCAGAAATCGAATGACTCATGCAAAGGTTTTTTTTGCTCATGACCATCCATTAAGGGACAGGCAAACTTCTCACTAACAATAAATGCTGTCCGATTCAAGTCTTAGCTCAATGATAAGCGACCTCTTTCTATAGCCTAGTCCGAACGGCTATCCGCAGTGCGACACTTCTTAGGGGAGAAGTTTTTACTACCTCACAAATGTCGCCAGCCTTAGAAGGGGCTTACAACCGCCGAACAATAGTTATGATGTTCTCGCCAGTATTCAAACCCAGGCGTTCAGCGTCATAGTTGGTCATGCTGCCCTCTAAGCAACGGTGGGCTCCACTGCTTCTCTCTGAGCTACTTTGGCCTCCATCGAAAGACTCATAGCACCCGTTTATTGCCGATGTGATAAAACAGCCATACACAGCCTTATCTTTCCTTTTGCGGATAAGTATCACGAAGGTCCCATTATGAATTGGACGTGGTGCCCGTTAGTCTGAGTTACTCCTTAGCCTTACCTAAGCATCTAGCGTATCTTAAATGGAACTATGGCCCAATATTTCCTCCTCCAGTATGCCAAGTTCGCTTAGCCCAACGCATACTTGGCGGACGGCTATAATTTAGAAATAATAGTCGGCCTACTTTGCATCACTTTTAATCCGGCTTACTTAGCATCATTTTCAATCATTTGATCCAGGCGTTGAACTTCTCTTTTTGACTTCCGAAGCTCTCGATGGGATGATTTTCATTGGAATTTTCATATGCATGTCTTGTAGAGTTTGCAGATTCGTTATTTCTTTCCATTTATGGTTCAACATATAATTTAAACATTTTTATACGAAATTTTATTTAGATACAAATGTTCTTTTTCCCCAAAATCCCTTTTTCCCACCAACGCTGTTAACTTTATTTACTTTGCTGCCCCTGTGCTCTTATTTGTGCCCTTGAGTGTATGGGCATTTGTCTGTGTGTGTGTGTGTTTACCACACTAAATCGGAGGTTTTGCTGGAGTTAAGTGTTGAATTAACATGGAGTTTATTTTCGAAAAACCGCAAGATCCATTACAGGATATCCCTACATTCACCCACATACACCAACAGAATAGGCCGGAAGGTTGGCGGAAAAGAAGCGGGAGAATGAGTGAGGAAGCAAAGGGAGGGAAGTATGTGAATATTGTGTGAGTGAATATCGACGCCCAGTTAGTTGATTGTAATCGTTTCTATGTGAACTCGCCTAACACATACATACATACATATATCAAAACATCAAGTGAATATATCCGTTGGTATGGGTGAGAGTGAGTTGGAGCGTGTGTGTTTGTGTGAGTATATTGCATCGGTTGCAAGTAATTTTCGATATGCAAATATCAATCCATCGATACCGATGTGACCGCATTCTGAGTCGAACACATACAAATTGTTGTTAAAGGATATTGCGGTCTAAACCAATCGAGCAAAACTAAACTTGATTATTTTGTGCGGTCACACAGGAGCACACACACATGCCCACTCACAACCATACGCCCACCTAAGCATTTGTTGAAGTGATTACACAAACCCTAAAACGTAACTGCAAGAATTGCGGCTTTGATGGTGTTTACTTATGCAAGGAAAGCCTTGCCAAGGCCCGTTTATTGAAGTTTGCATGCACATAGGACATGCACAAAAGACTTGAAAGTATCATAAATATATGCATGGAGGCAAGAAATGAAGCCTGGTTAAAAAAAAATATATTATATGTTCGAAGCAAGGATTATTGATACACTTAATATAAAATTAAGTTAATATTGGAGATAGAGTTTGGCATAAATTTAATCGTCGGGTTTCAAATCCTCGTTAGTTCGAATCGAACTTTAATTTTCCACCACTATCACGGCGTCAAACTAAGTCTGACTTCAGGCAAATCAGAGATTTCTTTCATATATGACTTCAATTTTTTTATACTGATTGTCATATCTTTAAAGATTTTCTAAACAAAATATAAAAATGCAAAATTTCCAGTTTTAAATTTTTTAAGGAAAAAAATCTATGTTGAATTACTTTTTACTCGATATTAGGAATGTATTGTCTCAAATGGAATTAAAATAGATCCGTCTTATTATTTAAGACAAGAATCTTTTCATTGAGTTAAAAATTTTCTTGAAGATTAGGACAATTTTACAATTGGAATGAGCATAACATTTAACCCCAGTTCGAGAATCAGAAAAGTCGGAGTTCTTCGAACAAGAAAAAAAATGTTTAATTTTTAGTTCTCTATTTTATATGCCAAAAAAAGCCTTCGTACAACTCTTTCCTTAACATTTTTCAATTCTAAGAAATGTATTTTCTTACCCACTCCATTTTTATTTATAGTTGTATATCCATATGTTTACAAGTTAAGCGGTTTGAATGCTCATTTTTTATTAAACGCCTTAACGTATGCAATCAAAAATGTTTTCACGTCTCCTAAATGCAGCGCGTGTTAGCAAATCTAAGAAATTTGCATAACTTCCTTGAGCACCACTCCACCTTCAAAGAAATCACTCCTACGATAGGCAAATGTTTGCTGGAAAATGGGAGTTGTTATGCCATAGAGGACTCTCAAGAACAAACACCAAAGAAAAAGGCAATGCAAAGCAATAACACACTACTACTGGAAGGAAGAACTCAAAAGTAATTTGCTAATCACACAATCTTAATTGCATACTTATGGGCGGTAACAATGCCAGGATTTGCATAACATATCAAATGGGTGAATGATTGATTGTTTAGCTAAATAAGTCTTATGAGGTGGGTGGTCTATTGAATTCGAAATGGAATCATAGCAAGTGCATGTTTCACTAAAGAGTAATTGCAATGCTTTTCAAGAAACTTTAAGTTTGAATTTTTTAATGCTCTAGATATTTTAAACAAATGAAATAAATTAAATTAAAAAAAATAAAATAAAATAAAATAAAATGAAATGAAATGAAATAAAATAAAATAAAATAAAATAAAATAAAATAAAATAAAATAAAATAAAATAAAATAAAATAAAATAAAATAAAATAAAATAAAATAAAATAAAATAAAATAAAATAAAATAAAATAAAATAAAATAAAATAAAATAAAATAAAATAAAACAAAATAAAATAAAAAAATAAAATAAAATAAAATAAAATAAAATAAAATAAAATAAAATAAAATAAAATAAAATAAAATAAAATAAAATAAAATAAAATAAAATAAAATAAAATAAAATAAAATAAAATAAAATAAAATAAAATAAAATAAAATAAAATAAAATATAATAAAATAAAATAAATTAATAAAAAATAATAATAAAATAAAACAAAAAAAAATTTCATTCGGTCGGACAATTGTGATTCCTATAGACGGATAAAAGGACAGACGTACCTGGAAGGACTAAAATGTCAAGAGGATCAATATTACGAGGTCTAGATGACTAGATAAGTGTCTAGTGGGCGCTATGGAAATACAATTAAAATATGTTTTCAATAAAACGAAAAAAATTAATAAAAACAAGTAAAAGTATGCTAAGTTCGGCAGCGCCGAATTTTTGTTACCCACTACCATGGATTCTGGGAAAAATTTATGCAAAATAAATTTAGTTGAAGGACATACATATCAAACTTCTGTCAAACCAGCAAAAATTAATGTTTCTAGGATCAAAACAAGGATGATCGAGAGACCGGTTTATATGGGAGCTATATCAGATTATAGACTAATTTGGATCGTATTTGGCACAGCTGTTGGAAGTCGTAACAGAACACCGCATAAAAGATTTCAGCCAAATCGGACAAAAATTGCATATTAAAATCAAATCGGAGATAGGTTTGTATGGGAGCTATATCCGGTTATAGACCGATTTGAACTTTACTTAGTATAGTTGTTGAAAGTCATAACAAAGCACTATATGCACAATCGGACAGAAATTGAGGCTTATAAGGCCTCAAGAAGTCAAATTAAATCAAATCGGAGATCGGTTTATATGGGAGCTATATCAGATTATAGACCGATTCGGAGCGTACACTCATGCACAACTTCAGCCAAATTGGACAAAAATTGCGGCTTCCAGTGGCTCAAGAAATCAATTCGGGATATCGGTTTATATGGGAGCTATATCCAAATCTGAACCGATGTGGCCCATTTGCGATCCTCAATGACCTACATTATTAATAATTTCGACAAACGAACGGACGGACGATTTAGAATGTCGAGACGATCAAGAATATATACACTTTATGTGGTTCCAGATCAATATTTCGAAGTGGTATAAACGGAGTGATTAGGTTAAAAAACCCCCATCCTATGATGGTGAGTATAAGAATTTAAAACGTGTTAAGTTCGGCGGTGCCGAACTATGGATACCCACCACCATGCATAAATTAACTATCCTCTTCTATAACTCCAAATGGGAGCTGGTCTGGATCATATTTGATTCAGGTTCCGATAACTCTTGTTTAGGACACCGTTCCACTGAAATCGGTCAACTCATCCGCTTTTAATGGCTTTAAGATACTAAATTGGAAGATCGGTCTGTACCATGGGAGGCTTAGTACAAGTCAATGTGTCAAATTCCAGCGAAATCAGGTAACAAATGTAGCTTTTATTGCCCTAAGCGGCAGATCGCTCTATATGACAGCTATATCTGAATAAACACCGATCTGAACCTTATTTAAATTGGATATCGGTAGACTTAAATCATCATCACCACAGAACTGTACAGTAAAATGAGATTTTTCTTATGTTTGACAAAAACTTAAATTTGTCACCCTTGACGGACCACCTTAACGTCTTTGTATTATTTTTATGAATATTCAAATTTAAACAAAATTTGAATTTTAATTAAAATTTTATAATATGGCTTTAATACGTGCTTTATTATATGCAATCGATGCTGGTCAATCCTTGGTCATCATCATCACACTCATTATTCAGCACTTGGGTTTATGTTTAATTAAAATATTTAAATGAAAACCCTTTCTTGTCTTGCTGATGATTATTCTTAAAACAATATGCGTGTCTGTGTGGCGTGTGTGTATGTATAAATCGTCTTGCACTAAGTATCCTGACAAGTATACATTACTTTAATTAAATTAATTCTAAGCCAAAGTAGATGTTAATCTGTTTGGCTATGCATGTCGTCTTCATTCTATAGTTCAAGAAGAAGAAGCATAAAGGCAACTATGCTTTTGGCTTGACGCAGACACACATACATCCCATACAGCTGGCATTCACATTCACATAGTGCTAATACATGCACACAGACCAACACATAATTATTTGTCCAGACGACTCGAGGCCACAGATTGAATGAAGTCTCAATAAGATGCAATGCCTGATAGCCTCAAATCTGTTGTCCTCCCACATGTGTGTTGGTGTGATTGTATGAATGTCTCTTGTGCAATTTTAGTAGGTGTTTTTCCATATTAGTATTAAATTGGACATCAATGTGTCAATTAACACAGCACTAATGTATATGATTCACACATGCACACATGCACACATATACTCAAACTAGGTAGACATTGTGTATGGATGGTTGCCTGTGGTGAGTGTGTATCACTGACAATCTCCAATAAACAATATTAGATTATTTTACATAAATCCTAATACAAATTTGCTCACTAAGAGGCAGCCATTCATGGACAGAGCCTCATACAATACATACATTGACATATGTTGAAGCTTATACACCTAAAAGCAAGTGTGCTAAGTTTTGTCGGGCTGAACCATTGATTCTATAAAAATGTTGACAAATGAACTTAGTTGAAGGGCTTATGTGTACTTTAAGTACCGAATTTCAGTTAAATCTGGTAAAATTGATGCATTTGGAGACCATAGAAGGCTAATCGGAAGATCGGTTTATATGGGAGTCATATCAGGATGTTGGTTGTCCTAGAAAATGCTGCGTGCAAAATTTCGACCAAATCGTATAACAATTTCGGTGACCTGGGGCAAATCCCGCTTAAACGGGCGCTATATCAGATTTAGCCTGATTTGAACCACACTTACCTTGAATGTTGGAAATCATGAAAAAACATTAGATGCAAAATTTCAACCAATTCGGATAATAATTGAACTTCAAGGGGCTCAAAATTTCAAATCGGTATATTGTTCTGTAAGTAAGCTATATCAGACTATGCAGCGATTTGGACCATTTTTGTAAGGATTGTTGGTAGTTGTAACAGAAAACTAGGTCCGAAATTGCGGCCAAATCAGATAAAAATTGTGGCTTCTTTGAGGTCAAGATCTCAACTCTGGGGACCGATTTATATGATCTAACTAACTGGACAAGGCCCGCTCCGCTGCGCCTTCTTTCACTCTCTTAGGGGTCAGAAAATAAGTCCTGGTCTTTCAGATATTTTTCCCCAATGTTGATATCATTTTGGTGCTCTAATCCCAAATACCTTTTATTTGAGCCTTGTATTGCAGTGGTCGGTAAATATATCCGGTATGGGGTAATTTTTTGGGTGTGAGGTGGACGTCCATATATCAGATTCGGGCGCGCTTCTCAAACACATTTCATTTGACCCCTATATTTTAAATATTGGTTTATTTTTATACCCTCCACCATGGAATGGGGGTATACTAATTTCGTCATTCTGTTTGTAAAACCTCGAAATATGCTTCTGAGACCCCATAAATTATATATATTCTTGAACGACATGACATTTTAAGTCGATCTAGCCATGTCCGTCCGTCCGTCTGTCTGTCGAAAGCACGCTAACTTTCAAAGCAGTTAAGCTAGCCCCTTGAAATTTTGCATAAATACTTCTTTTTAGTGTAGGTCGGTTGGGATTGTAAATAGGCCAAATCGGTCCATGTTTTGGTTTGACTACAGAGGCTCAAGTAGTCAAGATCTGATATCGGTCAGAGGGAGCAATTCTCACCTGATTTGACTGAAATTTTGCACGTGGTGTTTTGGTACCACTTTCAACAACTTAGCTAAGTATGGTCCAAATCAGTGCATAACCTGATATAGCTGTCATATAAACCGATCTGGGGTCTTGACTTCTTCAGATTTTAGGAAGTACAATTCTTATCCGATTTGGCTGTAATTTTGCACGTGGTGTTGTGGTATAACTTCCAACAACTGTGCTAAGTTTGATTCAAATTAGTTTATAATCTCTCATAGCTGCAATAGAAACCGATCTGGGGTCTTGACTTCTTGAGCCGCTGGAGAACGCAATTCTCATCCGATTTGGCTGAAATTTTGCATAAGGTGTTTTGTTATGGCTTCCAATAACTGTGCTTTGTATACCGCAAATCGGTGTATAACGTGTTATAGTTGCCACATAAGGGGATCTGGGATCTAGACTTCTTGCGCCTCTAGACGGCACAATTCTTATCCTATTTGGCAGAAATGTCCACAACAGCTTCTCTAATGACCTTCAACATACGTGTCCAATATGATCTGAATCGATCTATAGCTTGATACAGCTCCCATATAAACCGATCTCCCGATTTTGCTTCTTGAGCCTCTACAAGGCGCAATTATTATCCCAATGAACTGAAATATTACACCATGACTTCTACAATGTTCAGCATTCAATTCATTAATGGTCCGAATCGGACTATGACTTGATGTAGCTCCAATAGCATAACAGCTCTTATTCATCATTCTTTGTTTGCCTAAAAAGAGATACCGCGTAAAGAACTCGACAAACGCGATCCATGGTGGAGGGTATATAAGATTCGGCCTGGCCGAACTTAGCACGCTCTTACTTGTTTTGCCTAAGAAGAGATGCCGGGAAATGAACTCGACAAATGCTTTCCATGGTGGAGGGTTTATAAGATTGAGCCCGGCCGAACTTAGCACGCTTTTAGGGTCTTAGGCCCATAAAAGCCACATTTATTTTCCGATTTTGCTAAAATTCGGGACAGTGAGTAATGTTAGGCCCTTTGCCATCCTCCTTCAATTCGGCTCAGATCGGTCCAGATTTGGATATAGCTGTCATATAGACCCATCTCACGATTTAAGGTTTTGGGCCCATAGAAGGCGTATTTATTGTCCGATGGCGCCGAAACTTGAGACAGTGAGTTGTGTTAGGCCATTCGCTATATTTCTTTAAATTGGTCCAGATCGGTCTGGATTTGAATATAGCTGCCATATAGACCGATCTCTAGATTTAAAGACTTGCGCCCATAAAAAGCGCATTTATTGTCCGATTTTGCCAAAATTTGAGACAGTGAGTTGTGTTAGGCCCTTCAATATTCTTTTCAATTTTGCGCTGATCGGTTCAGATTTTGTAAATAGCTGCCATATAGACCTATCGCTCGATTTTAGGTTTAGGTCCCATAAAAGTCGCATTTTTAATCCGATTTATTTGAGACAGTGACTTATGTTTGGCGTTTCGACATCCATGTCGTATATGGTTCAGATCGGTTTATTTTCAGATTTAACTACTTGAAAGACCAATATTTTGTTATACACAATTGAACAATGACTTGTACTTATAAGTATTTGGCCCAAATCGGAACATATTTCGATATAGCTGCTATGGGGCATAGGGTATGCATTTTTCACCGGATTATGACGAAAGGTGGTTAACATATATACCCGAGGTGGTGGGTATCTAAAGTTCGGCCCGGCCGAACTTAGCGCCTTTTTACTTGTTTTTATACCCACCACCGAAGGATGGGGGTATATTCATTTTGTCATTCCGTTTGCAACACATCGAAATATCCATTTCCGACCCTATAAAGTATATATCTTCTTGATCAGCGTAAAAATCTAAGACGATCTAGACATGTCCGTCCGTCTGTCCGTCTGTCTGTTGAAATCACGCTACAGCCTTTAAAAATAGAGATATTGAGCTAAAACTTTGCACAGATTCTTTTTTTGTCCATAAGCAGGTTAAGTTCAAAGATGGCTATATCTGACTATATCTTGATATAGCCCCCATATAGACCGATCGGCCGATTTAGGGTCTTAGGCCCATAAAAGCCACATTTATTATCCGATTTTGCTGAAATTTGGGACAGTGAGTTGTGTTAGGACCTTCGACATCCTCCGTGAATTTGGCTCAGATCGGTTCAGATTTGGATATAGCTGCCATATAGACCGATCATCCGATTTAGGGTCTAAGTCCCATAAAAGCCACATTTATTATCCGATTTCGCTGAAATTTGGGACAGTGAGTTGAGTTAGGACCTTCGACATCCTCCGTGAATTTGGCTTAGATCGGTCCAGATTTGGATATAGCTGCCATATAGACCGATCATCCGATTTAGGGTCTAAGTCCCATAAAAGCCACATTTATTATCCGATTTTGCTAAAATTTAGGACAGTGAGTTGTGTTAGGCCCTTCGACATCCTCCTTGAATTTGGCTCAGATCGGTTCAGATTTGGATATAGCTGCCATATAGACCGATCATCCGATTTAGGGTCTAAGTCCCATAAAAGCCACATTTATTATCCGAATTTGCTGAAATTTGAGACAGTGAGTTGTGTTATGCCTTTCGACATCTTTCTTCAATTTGGCCCAGATCGGTTCAGATTTGGATATAGCTGCCATATAGACCGATTTCTTGATTTATGGTTTTGGGCCCATAAAATGCTTAATTATTATCCGATGTCGCCAAAATTTGGGACAGTGAGTTAAGTTAAAACCCTTGACATACTTCTTCAATTTTGCCCAGATCGGTCGAGATTTGAATATAGCTGCCATATAGACCGATATCGCGATTTAAGGTCTTGGCCCCATAAAAGGCGCATTTATAATCCGATTTCACTGAAATTTGACACAGTGACTTATGTTAGGCTTTTCGACATCCGTGTCGTATATGGTTCAGATCGGTTTATTTTTAGATATAGCTACTGTACTTATTAATATTTGATCCAAATCGGAATATATTTTGATATAACTGATATGGGACATAAGGTATGAAATTTCCACCGAATTTTGATGAAAGGTGGTTTACATATATTCCCGAGGTGGTGGGTATCCAAAGTTCGGCCCGGCCGAACTTAACGCCTTTTTACTTGTTTTTGACCTCAATTGGAAGTTATGGACCTGGACTACATGTGGTTTCAACAGGACGGTGCCACAAGCCATAAAGCACTCGTTCCAATCGATTTATTTAAGATTTAGCAGACCTCATATCACTGCATTTCTAAGCCGAGCGCGCGACCCAACTGGATGCACTTCACTTCACTTTCACCAAAAACTACATTTTTGCTTTGCTCACAAATTTCGAGTTTCCCTGTTGTTGAACTTGTTTCTTGGCGTTATCAATAAATCATAAGCTAATACATTTTGTTTGCGTTGGTTGCATTCAAAACCACATCTTTTGCAGAAATTAATAATCGTAGCAATTACACGTTAACGCACCTCAAGTGGCGCTTTAGCGTTTCTTCGCATTTCTGTACTGCTAAACAATAAAAGAAAACAAATTACGGCAGGACATTCATTTGTGTAACATAAAACATGAGAGCAGACTTATAGTGGTTTCGAAAAAGGAATAAAATGCAGTTACAACAAAGCCGAATATTCGGTATGACTTTTCACTCGAGGTTACATCGGCATTTAGTGCTAACACAAGTCAGTCTATCGAATTAGCTTTTTGAGCTACCATAAAATTTATATTCATTCAATGTTTGTAGAATTCTATACTCTTGTTTCTAAAATTCGCCATAATCCTAATGTGATGAAAAATGAGCTCCATACTTTGACTTTATGAGTTTCGAACTGATAGTGGTTCTATGGCAATTGTCTGGGTCCTATGTTAAGCTTTTTAATTTTCTTTATCACTGATAACCCCATAATGGAACCCCTCACTTTCAATTCAAGACCCCTATGTTTACAAGCCGAATGTAATACCAATTTTAAAGGAGCATAATAAACCGAAGCTAAGCCATAATTCGGCTGACTTCCTCAGTGGGGAAGCAAGCTCCTTTTGTTTTCAAGTACCTTCTATGCGCTTTGCCACCAACTGTGAGCGATTTTTATCAATAACTCATTGTTCGCTATAACTACTCGAAAACATGCATCTCTGCTTGTGAGTGCATACTGCAAAAGTGTGCAAGTGTGTGTGTGTGGTTATTTGAGCATTGAGGCATGCATGCGTGCTTATGTAAGTGTCCAAGTGTTTGTTTTAAGTGTAAATGGAGTGAGTATGAGGCTTTGTTATAGAAGAGCACTTGTGTGGCATTTCACTTTCATTTGCTGCTGCTGTTGTTGTTGTACATGAGCTCCTTATTGCTGTTTCTTAAGAGTAATTATTATTATTTTGTTGTTGTCGGTTTTGCCATTATTATCGTGATTATCGTTGCTGTTGCTGTTGTTCTCTTTGTTGTTGAGTGCACAACAGCAGTTGTGGTATTCGTGTAGAAATAACTGTTCAAAAGGTAATGGGAGTAATTATATTGATCAAATTGAAGTTAATGGCTTCTATTCTATGGAGTTGTAAACCATTGGCCAGATGTGAGAAAATAAATGAGCTGAAAGGATATAAAATGAATTGAAGTTACTCAAGCCATTGATGGCAACAAATAACAGGTAGAGAGATAATAATTTGTGGAAACGTGAAAGTAAAAATGATAGTGTTAACATTTCTTAACAAGATCAGCAGTAGAAGTATTGCCAATAGTCTATAGAACGGTCTCCTCAAGTCGATAACAATTTCTAAATCAATGTACATATATAAAGATTTCTCAAACATTTTAATTTAGAATAAAAATGTTGATAACATTCGAAGTGAAATTTAAATAAAAGTGGTTCAGAAATAAAATTTGAGTATAGAAAGTATGAAGACAAAAATTGTAAAATTTTGATTAGGAAAGTATGTGGGGCTACTTGAAAGAGTTAAGAACTTGGGAATCGGTGCTTTGCTATTAGAGATATTTGAGGGAGAAACATTTTTCAATTTAGGGACGGCACTACATTGGTTGGTCAAATATGGATCTTTGGGTTTCGGGATTCGCATATACATTTGGTCCTTTTTAGAACATTAAAAAGAAAATAACATTTCCTGGAAGAAAAACAAGTAAAAAAAGCATTAAGTTCGGCCGGGCCGAACTTTGGATACCCACCATCTCGGATATATATGTAAATTCCATTTCGTCAATATTCGGTGAAAATTGGATAACTTAAGCATCCAAATTCGGCACTGGCATTGAGTGGTCTAATATATATGTCACTTTTCAATTTTTTAGAATAAAATATTGGTCTTTTTTGGCAGATATATCTAAACCATATTAAGGTCGGATGTTGGGAGGTCTCAACCTACTCACTGTTTCAAATTTAAGCGAAATCGGTTGAAAAATTAAGCTTTTATGGGCTTCAGACCCTATATCGGTAGATCGGTCTATATGGCAGCTATATCTAAATATAGTCCGATCTAAACCATAGTTGGGTAGAATTTTGGGAGGACTTATCTATGCCAAATTTAAGCTCAATATCTCCATGTTTGAAGGCTCTAGAGTGATTACAACAGATGGATAGACGGCCTTTGTCTTGTGAAGGGAATGACTAAATGAATACCCCCCTAAGCTATGCTGGTGTGTGTAAATACTAAATTTACTTTAATAATTGTTCATGCCGATCTATTTGCTGCCAGTAAAAATTTATTGCAGTGTCTTGTGGAAATATTTTTAATACCCTTTCCTATCATTTTATAAAACTTCTGAAACCAATTCAACTTTTGACAGTGATGTCTACGTTCATTTGCTGTATTATGGCACCTCTTTGATATGCTTTCTTGAAATTTGAAAATGGTCATCATTTCTAATGGTTGCACAATTTTGTGAAGCATTTCTTTTAAAGTTGTTGGTCTTTGCTGGCGTTGGCGCATAAGTTGTTGAACAAAACTATCCAAGTGGAAGTTTAAGATCCTTGGAATACTTTGGCCGAATATGCAATAGCAGCAGCAATAGCAAACTACGAATGGCCATTCGAAATTGCGAGTAGGAATGAAAAGGGCAATAGCGAGGGAGGAATTCGGAGATGAAACAAAACAACAGAATGTTGACAAATATTTTGGAAGGCAATGATTTACCAGGGAAAACCAAAAAGGATCCTATCCCCTTAGCTCTGAGGATGACATAGGAATTGGCAAAGCCGCCATCTTTACGAAAAGGAATTTCGTGGAACTCATTGCTAAGTGGGCATAGTTTAGCGTTGTCACTGTGCCAAGGTGCCCCAAAGACATTTAACCCAAAAAATTCTTCAACAAATGGAGATGTATTAAAGGCAAAAAGGTGACAACGTTTCGTTTATCTATGAAACACAATTTTCAATTGTCTTTAAGGAATGCCCATTAATACAGTCCTTAAATAGGCTATGCCTCAAATTTTTCACACGAACTTAGTATTTAGCGTTGAGAAATTTGTTTGTTTTTAAAAGTTTTAAGTGAAGCAAAGTTTTTTCTTATTTTCGCTTTTTTTTTTTTTTGGTTGGTAGTATGACACGGTTGTTGTGGTAGTTGTTGATCTTAAATCCCCTGCGTAGAAATTCCAATTAAGGGAACATATGCGTTAACACCGAAACAGCTAATGTTAGTTTGTTGTCGTGGTATGTGTGGCTGTATTGGCATTGCCGCTATTCTAAATTTTGTTGCAAAATTAACACACACTCTATGGCCATTGAATTGAAATGAGAAGCTTACTATGGTCAACAATACTCATGTGATATCAAATAGGAGTAAGCACCACAATGTTTGCGAAGTACGAAAATCAGTCCATAGAATGGGTTATTGGAGTAGCTAGAATGCTCTTGCCAACAGGTAACAGCAACGCCAACCAAGGAAAAAAGGCACCTGGCCTGCATTTTTCCCGTAACTTCGTCTCACTGTGTTATAATAATGGGTCAAAACTTGTCACCGAGTGAAATTAAATATTGTTTCCCATTCATTCCAACCTAAACGGTACGAGTACAAAACCCAGTCGTTGTAGTTTCTATTTTTAAATTTTTTGCAAAGTATTTGAAAGTCTTAGTCCTTAAAACTTTAAATGTGAAATATTTTTGGATTTTTATACCCTCCACCATGGGATGGGGGTACACTAATTTCGTCATTCTGCTTGGAACTCCTCGAAATATCGTCATAACATTTTACCTCAATCTAACCATGTCCCTCCGTCTGTCTGTCGAAAGCACGCTAACTTTCGAAGGAGTAAAGCTAGCCTCTCGAAATTTTGCACAAATACTTCTTATAGGTGTAGGTCGGTTGAGATTGTAAGTAGACTATATCGCTCCATGTTTTGATATAGCTGCCATATAAACCGAACATGAGGTGTTTTTTGATGATTTTCACCAACTGTGCAAAGTATGGTTAAAATCGGTCCATAACCTGATATAGCTTTCTTATAAACCGATCTGGGGTCTTGACTTCTTGAGTCTCTAGAAGGCGCAATTCCTATCCGATTTGGCTGAAATTTTGAACGAAGTGTTCCGTCATGATTTCCAATAATTGTACCAAGTATTTTTAAATAGGGGTTGGTCTGAATCATATTTTATTCCGGTTCAGAGAACTCTTATGCAAGTAAGAGTTTCAGCAAAATCAGACAAGAAATCCGCTTTTATGGGACTAAGACCCTAAATTGGAAGATCGGCCTATATGGCACCTACATCTATATACAATAGTTTGATCTGAACAATATTCAGGTCGGATGTCGGGAGACTTAAAGCCACTCACTATTTCAAATTTCAACGAAATCGAGTAATGAGTTTTAAACCCCTAGGTTAGGTTAGGTTAAGTTGAAATGGGGGTTCCTCCCCATGCCACAATGGACATAAACCTAAGCCAGTAATCGGCTTGTTGTGACTCAAAAGTAACCTCAAAAAAGAAAATTTTAATTAAGGAATTCCGTGCTACTTACAAAATCGTTCATTGTTTTCCATACCACTCCCCTAAACTGGTTCATGTCTGTTATTGTGTCCCCATTTAACTACCGGTGTATTTTAGCCGCAAAACTCAGACAATGACATAGAAAATGCTCCAAAGTCTCATCATCTTCCCAAAATGTTCAACACATGCTATCACTTGCCGCACCGATTTTGCATTGGTGAACTTTTAGTCCTATGTGTCCTGTCACGATACCAATAGCTATACTGACCTCCATCTTACTTCCTTTCGGTAATAGTATCGTTCTCTTATCACGATCCACATCACACATCCTTCCGACTGTTTCGCTGTTCCACAATGTTACATGCATTCGTCGTCCACGCCCTTAACTCGGACTGCGTCTACCCGAAAGGCTTTGGGATAACCAAATTTATTGATGACAGTACTCTGGCTTTCAACGCCAAATCGTCTGCCCCTTCATTTTCGCTGCACCGTTGTGGCGCGGCACCCAAACGATGCGGATTGTGCCATCCTCAGAGAAGGCGTTAATCTCCTTCTTACAAGGCAAAACTGTTAGTGAGCTTACCGTCCTTATCCTTATCGCTCCCCCTATGCCAAAACAACATGTTCGTTGAACCTACCTATTGTATGGCCCTAATGTTGCACTTTTTCTCCATAGCAGTCCACCAAACTGGAGGGGGCCACCGTAACGCAGAGGTTAGCATGTCCGCCTATGACGCTGAACGCCTAAGTTCGAATCCTGGCGAGACCATCAGAAAAAATTTTCAGCGGTGGTTTTCCCCCTCCTAATGCTGGCAATATTTGCGAGGTATTATACCATGTAACACTGCGGCATGCCGTTCGGACTCGGCTATAAAAAGGAAGCCCTGCACTCATTGATATGTGATAAGTCTGCTTCTCTTCCTTAGTGTAGTGTTCATGGGCAAAATTTGCAATATCCGGTTATAAACCGATTTGAACCATAC
Source organism: Stomoxys calcitrans (assembly GCF_963082655.1). Lineage (NCBI taxonomy): Eukaryota > Metazoa > Arthropoda > Insecta > Diptera > Muscidae > Stomoxys > Stomoxys calcitrans. Next base: position 197,002,756 of record NC_081554.1, on the reverse strand, counting down.
TTAGCATAATTGTTTGAAGTGATACCAAAACACCACATGCAAAATTTCAGTCAAATCGGACGTGAATTGCGCCCTCTAGAGGCTCAAGAAGGCAAGACCAAAGATCGTTTTATATGGCAGCTATATCGAAACATGGACCGATTTGGCCCATTTACAATCCCAACCGACCTACACTTATTAAAAGTATTAAAAGATATTCGAGGTCTTCTATGGTGGAGGGTATAAAAATGGGAAGTCACCGTCAGAAGAAATTTTCAACGTTTCCTCAATAAAACCCTTTCCATAACTTACTAGGTCAAAAGCTTAGGTGTGAACTTGGATAGGAAACTTAATTGGAAATGTCACATTCAGGAGCGTACATAGAAGGCGCACAGATGTTGGGCTATATGTAGACTGGGTGTAGGCTCGAAATGGGGCCTGAGTCCGAGGATAGTCCACTGGCTATACAGAAGCGTGATTAGTCCAACACTTACTTACGCCTCAGTAGTTTGGTGGACTGCAAATTGCAAATTTTGCCCATGAACATTCCACTAAGCAACAGGTGCAAACTTCTCATATATAAATGAGTGCATTCTGATTCAAGTTTAAGCTCGCTGATAAGGGACCTCCTTTTTATAGCCGAGTCCGAACGGCGTGCCGCAGTGCGACACCTCTTTGGAGAGATGTTTTACATGGCATAGTACCTCACCAATCCTTGCCAGCATTAGGAGGGGAAAACCACCGCTGAAATGAGCGCAGAAGATCGAGACGCTTGGAACGCTTTTCTTAGATCGGCTAGTGGAACAAATGGTCTGTCATAGATAATTAAGGAAAGTAAGTAAGTAAGAGTGATTACAACAGACGGACTTACAGAAACTTTGTTAAATCGCCTTAGACACATATAACATATAAATTTTGTAGTTGGTTCTATTTTAGAGTTATTTTTGTCTGTGCAAAGGCTGTACAAAAAACCTATTCCCACATGTGAAATGTACACTTGCCAAAATTGGCACAAGAACTTCTTAGCATATCCTGAGATGTGGATGTGGTTGCGGTTGTAGAAAAAAAAAGAAACAACAACAACAAACGAACAATACCGCCAATCCTCGGAGTAGCATTGTCAGAGGTATTATTTGATCTCCTTTGTTGTTAGTTAAAAATTAAGCTGATGTGTTAGTGTGGCTATGGTTTCGTTGCAAAGGAAAACTTGAATTCGCATTCGCAATTACACATACGAGTTGCGTACACCCATGCAATAGGAGCTACTAAATTACCAACACTTGCACAAACACTGACTTCCATTTGATGTTGTTACGTTTTGCGGTCGCCGTTGTTGTTTCAGTTCACTTCACTACAGTTCGGTTCAGTTCAGTTCAGTTCGTTTCAGTTTTGTTTGGTTTTGAAGCAAATGTTGCTTTAGCACGCATTTCAACCACATGCTACACATATGTTGAGGCATGGGCGTGTGTGTGTGTGTGGGTGTGTGTTTTAACGGCTGCTTAGGAGTGTGTGAGCTCTTTGTTGTTTACAACTTATGTAGATTTTTGTAGAATTTACAAAAGATGTGCTTCTACTCATTGAGTGTGAGTGTTGGTATGTAAGTCGTCCTTTCTGCTACCTCGCCAAGACCTCCCATCAGACATTGTTTAGTCAAGTGTGCGAGTTTGCTTGTTCTGCTTTGCTTTATAGAATAAACACACGCAAAATTAAAATTAGCAAAATACTCTGTTTTGGTTAGCAATATTTTTCTCTGTAGGTTTACCTTAGTTTTACCCACATTTTCCACGTAGCCAAAGGTGGTCCTTAAAGGAAATACCAAATTTGTATTTTAAGATTTTTGTCCGCAAAATAATTTGAAGCCATTTACAAGGGATGTATTTTTGGTTTTGTCATGCATATGTTAAATTAGCTTTGGATATTGATATTGCAGGCACTTGGAATAATTTTAATCATTTTATTCATGGAATAAATAGAAGTCAATAATCTATTGATAAGCAGAGGAACTTGAGGAAGATGGACTAAATAAATGTTAACTATGCAAACACTTGATGGTAGTTTTTCAGATAAATATGGTGGCGGATAATTAATATTAATTAATTAATATTCATAATACGCATAGAAGCACGAATTGAAGGACAACATCAAGAAAATGACGCAGATTAAACAAAAACTACTACTAACTTCAATGTTGAAATTAGCCACTTATTGGGTTGCCCAAAAAGTAATTGCGGATTTTTTAAAAGAAAGTAAATGCATTTTTAATTAAACTTAGAATTAACTTTAATCAAATATACTTTTTTTACACTTTTTTTCTAAAGTAAGCTAAAAGTAACAGCTTATAACTGGCAGAAGAAAGAATGCAATTACAGAGTCACAAGCTGTGAAAAAATTGGTCAACGCCGACTATATGAAAAATCCGCAATTACTTTTTGGGTAACCCAATACAATAGGAAAATTTCCCTAATTTTAGACCGCATATAAGTTCGAACATGGGTTACATTGGTACTCATAGTTGGACTTTTCAGCCCCTTCCCACCAAAGATGTCATATAATTCTACTATATTTGGCTTTTGGGTTATATTTGGTACAAATACACCTGAGTCAAGGTACAAATGTACCTGTCAAGGTTAGGTTAATGCCTCAGTCTGCCAACAGGCTCACTTAGACTTTTCGTCTACTGTGAAACGACAAAAACATCTGTCAGGCCCTTCGGCCTGATCCTGAAGACTTAGCTTACATGATGCTAGAGGCATACCCACAGATTACAGTTCCCCCAAAATGTTTAACGCTAGTCTGGTTTCGCTTGTTTGTCCGCTCTACATATCTGTGACCTAGAACAGGTGAATTTCGAACTGTTCGGCCATCTTGTTGAGAGATCGGTAACAGATGAGGGAGGTTTTTTCATTCGTCCATATGTTCCCCAGAGATTTAATTGCTGCTTGGCTGTCTGAGATTCGTTGATTGCAATAATTTCCATTTGAATTTCCTAACTACAGTGATAGCGTAACCTTTCCTATATGATCAGACTTAGTTCTTCAAAGTACAACCCAAAGGCCACCTGGTCATCTAATTTGGAACCATACGTGTAGAAGCCTTCTGTTGCCGCGGATATTCGGTTCTTTCAGGAAAAGGGGAACAGTTCTTTTTATCAAAAAGCTGCTCAGGCAATGTATCACCGACACTGCCTGGAACATAGGCCATGGTATTAAGGATGACACACTGCCCACAACCGCCTTATGACCAGGATGAAAGCTCATTTAGCCTCAGATCAGTGGTCACAGCTACTTGTCTAGCCACAATGACCAGAGACATTAGGTGTAGCATTAAATTCAGTACACGAGATAGTATCGTTCTCAGTGCGGCTGTGATGCTCAAACAAGCTATCCATTATATACTCATAAAATCCTAACCCAAAGTCAGTTAAAATCTGGTAACGTGCGTATCTTTGTCTTTTAGCCGCGAAAGCTGTCTAACATTCATGTATCCAAGTATTTTTCAAATCTGTTTCCAACTTGGCTTTACCAAGTGCCAGTGAGCCTTAAGCCTCTCGAGCATAAGAATTCTTATTCGATTTGGCTGACATACTGGTTTTGCGTTCTATTTTGTTTTCAAATACCAATAACATGTGTGGTTCAAATCAGCCAATAACCGGATTTAGCACCCATATTCACCATATCACGGACTCGCTCTTGGCCGTAATTCCGTGGTGTAAATTCTCGAAAACTTCACCAGAAGGCACTTTGTTGTGAACAAGTTGCTGTCTGGTATGCGATGGTAATAATTGGTTACCGCGAGTGCATGATTGAGCAATGTTTTCTTGCAAACCTCGAAGAAATGAGCGTTGGTAACGTGTGGAGCCACAGCACAGACAACACCAGACTCAATGAATATGTTGCGCCATCATTTTCCGGACCGCCTCATCTCTCTCAGAGGTGATATTCAATTTCCGGCACGTTCTTCAGATTTGAGTTCGTGCGATTTTTTTATGGGGTTATTGGAAGCTGATTGGCCACGGACCATAGATCACCTTAAGAACATTCGCGACACCATTGCCAATATACCGATTGATATGCTGCAAAGTGTGGACACGTATTTCGAAAATTGATTTAATCAGTGTATGCGCAATGGAGGTCGCCATTTAGCCGATGTCATTTTGAAGACTGCATGAAACCAAAAATTGGGACATGCTGAAACTTTGCACACAGATCCGATGTCGCCGAAATTTGAGACAGTGAGATGTGTAAGGACCTTAGATATCCTTCTCCTATTCGGCCCAGATCGGTCCAGATTTGAATATAGTTGCCATATAGACGTATCTCTCGATATAAGATTTTGGGTCCATAAAAGGCGCATTTGTTGTCCGATGTCGTCGAAATATGAGACAGTGAGTTAGGTTAAACCTCTCGACACATTTCTTCACTTTGGTCTAGATCAATCAAGATTTGCATACAGCTGCCATATAGACCTATCTCTCGATTTAAGATTTTGGGTCCATAAAAGGCGCATTTGTTGTCCGATGTCCCCAAAATTTGGGACAGTAAGTTTTGTTAGGCTCTCCGACATTTTTCTGCATCTTGGCCTAAATCAGTCCAGATTTGGATATAGCTGCCATATAGACCGATCTCACGATTTAAGGTTTTGTGCCAATAAGAGGCGCATTTATTGTCCGATGTGGCCGAAATTTGGGACAGTGAGTTGTGTTAGGCTCTCCGACATTTTTCTGCATCTTGGCCCAAATCAGTCCAGATTTGGATAAAGCTGCCACATAGACCGATCTCACGATTTATGGTCTTGGGCCCATAAAACGCACATTTATAATCCGACTAGCCGAATCGGGCCCACTCCGCTGCGCCTTCTTGAACTCTCTAATATCTTTTTAGGATGGGAACAATTCGCCCTGAATATCGGATATCGAATTTGTGCCATTGTAGCCTATGACGCTGAACGCGTTCGAATCCTGGCGAGAACATCGGACAAAACGGTGTTTATCCCTTCTTAATGTTGGCGACATTTGCGAGGTACAATGCCATGCATGGTCATTTAAAAAATTTTCCCCAAAAAGGTGTCGCACTGCGGGACGCCGTTCGAACTCGGCTATAAAAAAGTCCCTCATCATTAAGTTTAAACCTGAATCGAAAAGCAGTCATTGATATGTGAGAATTTGCCCCTTTTCGATTCCTGGTGGTAATGTTGTCATTAGGGGAGGGATGGCACTTTAGACATTTCGACTCAAATATGGAAATCAAATCCTATTTTGTGCGTTTTTGTGGGGTGGGTTGACCCCCTATACTTCGACATGAATTTGTATGCCAGATTCGTTATCTACCCTCGCATACTTTTCATTTTATTCCCATATTGTCCTTATCGGTTCACTTTTGTTTTTCGGTGGCGTTTTTGGAGTTACGGTGGAGGGTCCGCCCGATTCCGTTATTAATAAATTATAAAGCCTATTCCTACTTCCTGACCATATTCGTAATCTACTCCCGAATACCTTTCATTTTTAAAGGGTTTTGGGGCTGGGGCGGCCCCCAAGTACATGGACCCAACTTTTATTATGAAATTCGTACTCTACTCTTGAATACCTTTCATTTGAATGCCATATTGTCTCGATTGGTCCAAATTTATTTTTGGATAGTACTTTTCGGGTAACGGGTAGGGTCAGCCCCCCTCCAGATATCAAATACTTATATAGCCTTTGTTTCCATCCAGACCAACCTACATAATCTGTGAAAATTCCAAGGTTATCGGTTCAGCCGTTTTTGAGTCTATACGGAACAAACAAACAAACCGACAAACAATCAAACACAAATTGAATTTTATATATACGATTTCGCTGAAATTTGACATAGTGACTTATGTTAGGCTTTTCGAAATCCGTATCGTATATGGTTCAGATCGGTCTATATTTGAATATGGCTACCAAAAAGACCAATATTTTGTTTTATAAATTTGAACAATGGCTTGTAGTTATTAGGCCACTCGATAATCGTTTCGAATTTCCGTACATTGGTGCGTATGATTCATGAGTATTTAATTCTCAGCTTATATTATTGTTCATACGCCCCAAAGGCCATTTGGTCATCTTTTGATCATTGTGCATTAGAGTAGAAGCATATAAAAAAGGGCATTGTCTTCCCCTCCTAAACCGCAAACCGAACTTTGATTTGTTCCCATAGCAAAAAATACCTTTTGTTTGGTTTTAATTTGAAATTGTGTGCACTTTTTTGTTTGTTGCTTATTTATGTTACCCTCACCATGACATACGGCAGTCTTTAACCTTTTACAACTTCTCATTTGGCATTTGATTGGATTTCTCGCGGCCATAATGAAAGGCGAAAGGAGAACATAAAAAAGAGTCGTAACAAGAATAAGAAGAGGAGAGGTATAATTAAACCATCAACCCGAACTAATTACAACGATAAATAAATGTTAAAATAAAATTAAGTACACTAGAGACCGCCAATACCAACAACATATCACCACCACCACCACCACCTTCACCATCATCGGCGTTACACTTTATATTTTATTTGCTGGCTGATTCTAAAATGAGCCATCATTTACTTACCTGTTTTGAAGAGAGGAAGGGGAGGCGGTCTAATGCAAACCTCTGCAAGTACACAAAGTCACAAATACTAATTACAATTTATTACGCCTTCAAAAGTAAATAGTCCTTCGAACCCATAAATCTATGATGAAATTGGAGGCAAAATACACCGCAGCATTTTAAAAGTCCTGAAATGAACATCTTGCGGTTAAGGATGGTGAATCTCGCCTATGAGTTGGAGGTGTTACCTGCAAAAGTACACGGAGCATGGTCGTAGTGAACCTCTAGGTAATGGATAAGAAAGCAAAACGCAAGAGCATGGCAGCAAGTTGGGGTTTGAAGCGTATTGTATGCCGGTGAACTAATAACCCAATAAGCTGCTCAATACCCATAAACACATAAATCTTTGGTCTTACTGCGAGGGTCTATGGGAAAAACTGTTGTTGATATGAAACTCGGGCGAGCACACCACAATGGTGGATTGTTCTATCCTTCTATCCGTCTGAAAGACCGCCGAAGCCGGCGGAAGATTAGAAGCGCAGAAAGCAAAATATTATGTTCTTCCAACCAATTGGCTGCAATTCATTGACTTTTAGCACAACAAAACATTTCTCAAAAAGCATAAATTTCCTTTTTTGCCTCCGTTTCATTTTCAAAGACAGTTGGGGAAATGAATGACCCGAATGAGTGGTGAACAATTGTGGCAAAGAGGCTTTTTTGTTCGCCCTGCCATGGCCCCTTTGCCAGCGAGTGCAGTTTGATATCGACATTGTGCCATTGCCATTTTGGTTTTTTAGAGACTCTCCGATATCGTTGGCTTTGTTTTGCACTTTATGGTGTTGTTGCTGATGTTCTTCGGTTTGTTGTAATATATGTATATAAATATTTTACAACTTCCCAACACAATGTTGGGTAGTAAAATAAAACAAGAAACAAATAAATTAGATTTGCTTTAGCCCTCTTCCCCTCTCCCCATCGCCTCTTGGAGAAATCTTAAATTCCAATGGTGGTGTATATGAGGCACAAGCAAAATTAAACTCCCACTGCATCACCTTTCGGTTCAAAGGGGCATCGACTGAAAGATGCTGCCTCCATCTTGGCACATTGATTTAAGGCCAGCGAATCCTACCAAATTCGTTTGAAATAAAGAAATTAACAATGAAAATACATCCTCCCTTAGGTTGCGGTTGAAAAACAATAGCGTAGGAAGGAAAATTGGAATAAATGTACTTTGTACCAAAAATAAAATTAATAAGAAAATGACATTTTTTGGTGAGCAAATTGCAGTGCGTATCAAGACAAAAGTTCAAATGGATTTTTTTTTTCAATGGAATTACGTCCTTAGACAATATTTTTTGTATAACGACTACAATATAAGATTTTAAATATCATGAAATTTGTTTCCATAAAAGTATTTTAAATTTTTCTCGAAAGATAATATTTTTCAGAAATTTTCTGTAAAGACAAATTTTTTGAGAATTGTAAGAAGTGTAAATTTTCTTTTTATTTTCCTTACAACAAAGTCTCGATGAAATTTTGGGTGGAAATGGTGGAATGATAATGCATTTTCTCAAAGACAAAACTTTACTAAAAACAAAACGACGATGATAACATTTCCAACCAGACAAAGTCTGGTCTAGAAACAAATTTTGAAATTTATAAAGAAAAAATATTTACAAATTTTTTTCTTAAAGTAAAGTTTGCTTGAAAGTAGACGGAATCATTTCAGCTATACTGCGAGAATCCTTGCGAGTTTCTCTGCCATAGGTAAAACGGGTTGTCAGGGCTATTATCAGGCTTGCCCTGACACCCCGTTTTACCTATGGCAGAGAAACTCGCAAGGATTCTCGCAGTATAGCTGAAATGATTCCGTCTACGTTCAAGTGGTGTGGCAGCATCATCAATGTAAACATTGGTGATTATACCCTTAGAAGTCAGCTGATAGCAGGAATTCGTCAAGGAGAAAGAGGGGCGTTTCCGTCGATTATCTAGAACACCGTAAAAAAACAAAGTTATATTGGATCTCAACAAGGATGACACGAAATTAGTCAGATATGAGGACAATGGCGTGCTACAGATCCAAAGTAAGTTTTTCTCGACGATTGGGCAGTAAGTCCGAAGATGGATGGTTGTACCCGGCCATTGTGAGACGAGTGTCGACATATGAGGTTTTGCCAGGGAGTTCGACATGCTGCAGACTACATAGGGATCTCGCCAGGGTTGAGGCCAGCAGGTTAAGAAGCGATGATGGATATTCAGCCTTTTAAGGTAAAATCGAACGATAAGGTTGCGCTTAGGCTGAGACTGAGCTCAGCTTGCTTAAGGAGGACGGGTATGACCCAAGTTCTTGGCCCAAGTTCCTTGCTGGATAATTTAGAATCGGGGGATAGACTAAGGAAGTTCTAGGTCTACCCAGCACTGAGACCCATTCGAGATAAATTTTTCAGGATTCGCTTTACCGGAAAACAGGATTGGAAGACGGATGCTGTGTCGAGGAGTCAGGAATGAAATGTGCAGTCTACTTTCAGACACCTGATGTCGGTATGTCGCTGCGGATGCTGGATGAGTATAGGTCTTTCAGAAAGTGGTATAATAGCCGCAAATGAAATCATGGAAAGAGATTTGGGGATGCTCAAGGCCGTGGATTCGAGACAGTGAGATTATTTTAACTCCACTACTAAATCCGTAGTTATATTTTAAGAGTGGCTGTTCTCGATCATATTTTATTCAGGTCCCGAGAACTCATATACAAGTCATATTTTCAGACAATAAATCTGCTATTTTTTGGGATTTAAACCCTAAATTGAAAGATTGGTTTATATGACAGCTATACTACATAGTCTGATCTGACTCATATTTGAGTCGGATATCGGAAGGCTTAAAACAACTCACTATTTCAAATTTCAATGAAATCGGGTAATAAATAAAGCTTTTGTGAGCTTCAGACCCTTAATCGTCATATCGTTCTATATAACAGCTATATCTAAATACAGTCCGATCTTTCCCATATTTGGGTCAGATGGCGGGTGGCTTAAAACAACTCACTGATTAAAATTTCAGAGATATTGGGTAATAGCTGCAGCTTTTATGGGTTCCAGACCCTTAAACGGCAGATCGGTCTATAGGACAGCTATATCCAAATATAGTTGGATCTGAGCTATATTTAGAGCGGATGCTAGGAGGCTTTAACCAACTTACAGTTTCAAATTGGGTAATAAATAAAGCTTTTATGGGCTTCAGACCCTATATAGACAGATCGGTCTATATGGTAGCTATATCTAAATATAGTCCGATCTCAACCATATTTAGGTCAGATTTCGGGAGGCTTAAAATAACCCACTGTTGCAAATTTCAGGGAAATCGGATAATAAATAAAGCTTTAATGGTCTTCAGACCATTTGTCGGGAGATCGGTTTATATGGTAGCTATAGCTAAATATAGTCCGATCTCTCTCAGTCCTTTGTGCACCAACGTCGGGAGGCCAAAGGCTACTCACTGTTCTAATCTTGGGTATTTTTCTACCTATTCGTCGTTAATGGGTTAAGTTTTTCTCCCACTGCTTCCCCTCTTTGTCCCCGCCACTGCCGAAATCAGGTAAAGCTTTCCCTTTGTTTTTGTTTGTCTGCCCATCCACTTGCCTGCCATGGAAATTTTTGGTAATTCATTCGTGAAGTCATCTTGAGGGACTAAGCCTGAAAATTTATGGCCGTTGTGAAATGTCATTGTGTGACCAACTATAACTTTATTGGGAGCTGTCGCAAAGAACTAAAGAAAAATAAATTTCTCATGAAAACATTTCATGAGCCATTGTGACGAAGTATCTCTTCGCTGGCGCTGACACAGCCAAAGGAAATCAAAAGGAAAGCACAATAAATGACCTCAAGCTGACAATATTTGTTTTATGGCCAAAGGTGAATGTGAAAAAAACCTAAAGTTCGCGGCTATTACATTGACAAAATAACCACAAAAGAGAAACAAAAATTTGTTAAAAAATTCGGAAGAATGAAGGCAACGTTCACATAAAATCTTTAACTTTAATACGAAACCGGTGTTTGATACTCTGCGTCACAATGAATTTAAGTTCAGAGTGGTTTTAAAGAAGTCTGCGGAAAAATAAAAGTTAACAAGTAAGAGCGTGCTAAATTTTTGAACCGTACTTGGCACAGTTGTTGGAAGTCAAAACAGAATGAATATGCAAAATTTTAACTAAATCGGACGAAAATTGCGGCTTTCTGGGGCTAAAGTTGCAAATCGGAAGAATGGTATATGGCAGCTATATCAGGTTATAAACTGATTTGGACCGTATTTAGCACAAATGCTGGAATTCGAAATAGAAACCCGCAAGCAAAATTTCAGACAAATCGGACAAAAATTGCGGCTTGTAAGGGCTCAAGAAGTCGAATCGGGATATCGGTTTATATGGGAGCTATATCTGATTATGGACCGATTCAAACCGTACTTGACGCAGTTACTGGAAGTTATAACAGAACACTACACGCAAAATTTCAGCTAAATCGGACAAAAATTGCGGTCTCCAGCGGCTCAAGAAGTCAAATCTGGAGATCGGTTTATATGGGAGCTATATCTAAATCTGAACCGATATGACCCGTTTGCAATCCCCAACGATCTACATCGATTTTAAGCATCTGTGTAAAATTTCAAGCGACTAACTTTACACGTGCGACCGCTTTCGTGATTTCGACAGAGGGACGGACGGACATGGCTAGATCGATTCAAAACGACGAAATGAGCAAGAATAAATATTCTTTATGGGGTCTTAGACGAATATTTCGAGGTGTATCAAAAGGAATGACTAGATTAGTATACCCCCATCCTATGGTGGTGGGTATTATAATGTTTGTATGTGGTAAATATCAAGAAAATCCGATAAAAAAAAACAAATTTACATGATGACATACAGACATACAGTCCCAGATGTTGAAGATTCGCCATAGGTCACAACATGCCGTAAACCTTCATAGACAACTGTTAATGGTAGACAATATAGTAAACCTCATCCTGGAATCGGAGGAGAATTGGAACGCTATAGACGCATATATAACGATGGTGCTCAAAGGACTAAAAGAGTAAGAGATTGCCCGAAAGGCGTAGCAAGCAACACAGAGCAACTGAAGTGCAGATAGTATTTGAGAAAGTGGAATAAGGCTTAATTGAGCCGACCCCAGCGCAATTTGAAATCTCCTGGCAGTTCAGTGGGATCAGGGGGTGAAGTTTAGTATGTGGAAATCATGCATGTTTTTCAGTTTGTGCTGAATACATCTTTAGAAGATTCCGCACCTCCATCGATGCAAAAAAAAAAAAAACAATCAAAAAGAAAGACAAGAGGCAGACAAACAAATGGACGGACGGACGGACCAGTAAAGCTAAATCGAATCAGGCTTGTCCGCCTTTGGTGGGAGGTTGGTATGTGACGTTTAAAATTCTACTGAAATCAAGATTAAATGAAATTTATCAATCAAAATGGAATTTCAACAAAATGTTTCTATAACAATTGAATTTGAGAAAATTTGGTCCCCCAATTTTCGACCGAGATTGTATATTCCCTGTCCATCAAGATGTTCTGTCCTCCTACCAACTCGAATGACAATCAAATCCCTCCTCGTTCTTTTTTTTTTGAGTTAAGTTTAATCTAATTTGATAACACAAGTAGTTCTTCTTATTTGTTTGCTAATTAATATTCATTTGTAATGTTTGTGGTATTTTCATTAATTTTTACAAATAAGTGGTGTTTCATAAAACTTCATGAACACAAGTTGTTTGCTAAATGTTTTTTGTGTTTCTGTGTTTTTTTCTTTGTTTTCTTTCTCTCAGATAAATCAAAAAGAAAATGTTCGTTACTTAGCAAAGGAAACTTTTTTACAAGCCAACTAATTGATATTGCCCTCAAAAATATTATTAATGCTTGAGTAATTGTTACGCAGGACTCGTGGAGAAGACATACTTGGCCTTTTTTAATATCCCCCGAGATTTTGCAGTCATTAAGCCAAACACAACTTTTGTTGCGCCACATTTGAGGGTGAGGGTAATTAAATAATGAATGTATTCAAGGAAGTGCCTTATTAATATCCTCACTTAATTGGTTTCGTTGTTAGATGAGTACAGCAAAAAAAAAAAAGCATACAACAAACTCCTGCAGAACTCTGAGTGAATTGTTATAAAAACAAAGTGAAAACTTTTGCTTAACATTTGTAGCAATAAACATTTTATGAACTACAAAATAACAGATTTTCTTGACTGGATCAGTGAGCCATTATTAAGTCTTATGCCATTCCTTTCTAACCCACCCCCCCCCCCCCCCCCACCGCTGCTTGGGTAGAGGTTTTTAACAGACACAAAAGACCAATGTGGACCCTCACTATGGCGACGGAAGATCTGTTAAAATCAAAGTTTTAGCATATCAATGGACAAGCACAAAAACGCACAAACAAACACACGGACACTCGCCAAGCCAACTCTAAAACATTGCAGGGGAAAAAAGCAAATAACTTTCAACATTAACTGCCACCGAATAGTATCAAATTCCAGTCAACGGATGAATGAATGAATAAATGAATGAAAGAATATTTGTATTGTTCTGTTGTTTTTTCTGTGAGTGTGTGTGTTTTTTTTTTGATGTTGTCGAAACCAGCACTCAATTGGTTGTAACCAACAAAAAAACTACAAAACATTTCAACAAACAAAAGTTGATGCCATTGTTCTGTTTTCCTATATCGTATAAGAGGGGTTGGTTCCCTGCCTTTCTTTGCTTTTGTTGTGTCCATGTCTGTGAGTTGAATAATATTTTGAAAGGCATTTAATACCCTGAAATCCCATTAACAGATTCAAATTGGCTTCAAATCAATGCACAGTGGTAAGCGAGGAAAACAAAGTAAATACAAAGGATATCAAGTCGAAGGACTATTTTAGGTGGGTGCTACATCCAAATAAGAATCGATTCGTGTGATATCAAATATTCTCATTTCGTTTCGGAAGGACAGAGAGACAGACAGGGGGGCATACAGACGTAAACACAGACTGACTGAAAGTCTTGTATGGCATATTTGGTGGATTTTAGTTTAATAAGTAGTTTAAGGCTTCTCGACAACTGACCTAAGTATGGTTCAGATCGGACTGATCAATCTTCCGATAAAGGGTCTGAAGACCGTAAAAGCTTTATTTATTACTATTTGTCTGACCTAATTGTGGTTTAGATCGGACTATTGTATGTTTAGATATAGCTGCCATTTAGACCGATCTCCCGCTATAGGATCTGAAGCCCATAAAAGCTTTATTTATTACCCGAAATCGCTCAAATTTAAAACGGTGAGTAACTTTAAGCCTCCTGATATCTGACCTAATTGTGGATTATATCGGACTATATTTAGATATAGCTGCCATATAGACCGATCTCCTGATAAAGGGTCTGAAGGCCATAAAAGCTTTATTTTTTATCCGATTTCGCTGAAATGTGAATCAGTGAGGAGGTTAAGACCTCCCACCATCAATGGTTCGGATCGGACTATATTTAGATGAAGCTGCCATATAGACCGATCTGCCGATAAGGGAACTGAAGCCCATAAAAGCTTTATTTATTACCCGATTTCGCTGAAATTTGAAACAGTTAGTTTTTCTGAGCCTCACGATATCCGACTTTAATATGGTTCAGATCGGTTTATAATTGGATATATCTGCCAAAAAGACCAATTTTTTGTTCTACAAAATTAAATAGGGACATATATATTAGACCACTCAATGTCCGTGCCGAATTCGGTTGCTTAAGTTATCCAATTTTCACCTGATTGTGACGAAATGGGTTTTACATATATACCCGAGGTAGTGGGTATCCAAAGTTCGGCCCGGCCAAACTTAATGCCTTTAAAATGTCTTCATTCGACTGCTGGCCTCTCACTGTGCATTAATTTTGTTGTGAATGTTTTAGTAAATCCTATTGTATGCGGGCGTCTTTGTTGCCTTTGGCTCTGGTGAATGAACAGTTGAAACAACACCAGCCAACAACAACAATAGTCCTTAGGATTGTACAAATTGAATGTAAAACATAAGCAACATTTAAGCCAAACTTCAACATTTATTTCTATTGTTGAGTGAGCTGTAGCAGCAGCGGTAATACCAATACCACAAACACCATATAAATACACATAAAATAGGCTTTAACAACAGCAACAATGGTGGCAACAATTCCTCCATGCACCCCTCCCCAAATATCGTTCTTCGGCTTTGTTCATTCACTCCCAACGCCCCTGGTGCCATCAGAATAACTTTAGAAAAATACAAATTAAATCCCGATTGAATTAACCACAGAAGCAGCCGCAACAACAATGCCCATACTACTACCAACACTAAAGCTATCACTAACACTAATGCCTATGCCACTGGCAGCGCCAGCGCCAACGCCAACGCCGATGTTGTTGTCGATGTGAATCGACAGAATTCAAACATTTCAACAAAGGGACAATTCAAACTCAAATGAAAGAACCACAAAATTGAGCCCTATGGCCAACAACAAGAAAACTGAAATCCCACTAAGCACTGCCTCTTTCAAACTCTTTTTTTCTGTTGTTGTTGTTGTTGGTGAGTGAGAACATTGGAGAGAAATCAATTCAGCCTAGGGGCGGGAATATTAAATGATAGAATATAATTCGCTTTTGGCAAAGTATCATCACCGAATGTCTACAAAATATTTATGAAGTAATTGCTGAAGGTGCATTCAAGGGCAACATTGGAGAGAGAGTATGATACAGCGTCACATCAAGAGAGTAATAAGTTGAGTTATGATATGGAAACATATGATTTGGTTAAACACATATGTGAAAATAACATACGTGAACGAAACCAAAGTTGGGTTCCTTAAAATTTTATAAAAATTCCATTTCACTGAAATGCTTTGGCACCTATACCACTTTAAGTTTTGCACACACACTTTATATTGATGTGGGTCGATGGGGATAGCAAATTGGTCATATCGGTTCAGATTTGGATATAGCTCTCATTTAAACTGATCTTCCGATTTGACTTCTTGAAAATATGGAAGACTCAATTTTCTTACGATTTCGCTGAAATTTTACTCATATTGTTGTGTTATGAAGCCCATGGAAAGCACATTTTTTGTCCGATTTTGCTTACATTTTGTTCATAGCTGTGTTTCGTGTCATTGTGTTATGACTCCCAACAGTACGATCCAAATGGGGCTAGAACCTGATATAGCTGTCGTATAAACCGATCTCTCGATTTGACTTCTTGAGCCCATGGAAGCCTCAATTTTCATCCGATTTGGCTGAAATTTTGCAAATAGTATTCTGTTATGACTTTTAACAACTGTGTAAAGTACGGTATAAATTGGTCTATAACATGATAAATTTCCCATTTTGACTTACAACAACTGTGCCAAGTATGGTTTAAATTTGTCAATAACCTGAATAGCTCCCATATAAACCGATCTCTCGATTTGACTTCTTGAACCCCTGGAAGCCGCGATTTTCATCTGATTCGGCTGAAATTAGGCATATAATGTTCTGTTATGATTTTCAACAACTGTGTCTAGTTCGGTTCATATCGGTCAAGAACATGATATAGCTCCCATATAAACCGATCTTCCGATTTGACTTCTTGAGCTTTCATAAGCAGCGATTTTTATCCGATTTGTCTCAAATTTTGCATATAGTGTTCTGTTATGACTTTCAACATCTGCGCCGAGTACGGTCTAATTCGGTCTATAACTAGATATAGCTCCCATATTTTAGCCGAGTCCATGGTGGTGGGTTCCCAAGATTCGGCCCGGCCTTGTTATGTCAAGTCTGAAAGGAGAGCCGGATAGGGATACCTCTTCGCCCAAAAGCTTAACTTGGCTGAATACCTAACCAAGGTTGTTGTTGTTTTAGCGACATTTTCATGTGGACGTGGCTATCCTCGACAAGCTTTTATAGGTGAGCAAGCCCGTTTCGGTCTAAGCAACTGATCGCCACGGGAACATGATGACCATTCGTTATGCAAAGTAGCCAATAACTCTTCTCGTCATATCGAGTATCATAGGCAAGCAGTCATTAAGCAAGAGTCGGTGCCGCCCGGCCTCTCACTGAGACTTTTCACTCGATACCGCTGATTATACGCGACTGCAGTTTCACCTACCCCATGTGGGAGCATTACACAATCCGCATTAGCTCCCAGCTAAGTTTCTCTTAATAACACAGAATACCACACAGATTGGAGTTCAAAGTTCCAGCCTGTGTGGTGCTCAAAGTTATCCCGTGCCGTGTCTAACCAAGGTCACCAATATCAGTGAGAGGGTAGCAAAGCTGTAAAATGTTTCTGTTGTTCCCGCCGGGATGACTGGGTAGTCATTTGGCATTATAGGGAGAAACTCTGTAGAATACTAGCCGCCCCCACGGGTGCAACGTAGGGGTTAAAAGAAAGGTAACGAATGCGATAAAAATTAGGGGCCAAGTTTCAGGGTTGCCATTCAATATCTAAAAACCCTCCAAAATGGACATATAGACCGATCAGTACAATATGAAATTTAAATGAAAGGAACTTGGGTGAAGAGTTCGATTATGATAAACACACTTTAATTAAATAAAAAATTTTTATACCCTACACCACTACTGTGGTACAGGGTATAAATGCATTTGTTTTTAACACCCAGAAGGAACAGAGATAGACCCATTCATAAGTATACCGATCGACTCCGAATCACTTTCTGATTAGATTTAGCTATATCTGCCTGTTTGTCAGTCTGTCCCTCCGTCTGTCCATGTTGATTTGTGTACAAAGTACAGGTCGCAGTTTTCATCCGATCGTCTTAAAATTTGGTACAGGCATGTTTTTCGGCCTTGAGACGAAGCCTATTGAAATTGGAAAAAATCGGTTCAGATTTGGGCATAGCTTCTATATCTATATATTCGTCCGCTTTGCAATAGTAATGGAATAAAATGGTCATTTGTAAACCGATTCTCTCGAAATTTGGCAGGAAGGATTTTCGCTTGACTCTCGATATGACTGGTGTTTTTCATGAAAATCGGTCTCATATATACATATATATATATAGGGCTCGATTTTAAGTTCTATACTCACAGCAAGCGCATTTATTGACCAACCTTGCCAAAATTTTGCACCACGCCTTCCATGATGACTACTACTATTGTATATCTGAGAATTTTGCTCGAAATCGGCTCAGATTTAGATACAGCTAATGTTGGAATATGTCAGCCGTTGTTATTACTGTTTAAACATATTTGCTCGAAATTTTATAGGGATTGTTTAATAACCCATCTGAAAACATCCACCGAAGACCATCAAAATTGATTCAGAATTTGAAATGCTCCCACATTGTACTTAAAGGGTAGGTGTAGGGTACTATACAGTCGGCACCGCCCGACTTTTGCACTTCCTTACTGGTTTAAAGATGAAATTTCATTAAAAAGTTCTTAAATTTTGCTAAATCCAAATATTTTCATAAAGCTTTTCATTTCTATTTCTATTCGATTCCTTATACATCCACGTGAATGAAATTATGACAAACTTAAAACCCCCTTAGGTATTACCTGAGAAAGGCCAATAGTTTGCAAAATAGTAGCAAATTTTTTTAGAACTTACGTGTGAATGCCAAGCCAATTTTATTTTGAGCCTCTTAAATGTTTTAATACTGTGCTTATATTCGCATGTCCGTCATGCAAAAACTTTCCAGACTGTATATCTGTGTCCTATTATTAAACCAAGTCATCAAGGCTTGGTAGGTTACTGAACCGTATACATGACACTAACACACACCCACACACACACTCGCACACACACATTGCATGATGTTATGGTCCATTTACTTAAGAAACGCCTTTGTTATAGATATTCTGGTGTTATTTTTTTTCCTACTTGCAAAAGGTGATAGACCTCATACAGAATAGGATTTAAGAAAAAAAGAAGAAAAGGCTCAAGAACACATGCAAGATAGCAATGCGGCAACAAAGACCCAAAAACACATACACCCACTTATATGAAAGGAAAAAATATCCTAAAGGATGTTAGCCACCAAAAAAGCGAGAAAAATATTTTGTATTCCATTCACTTTACAAAGCACGGTGTGAATATCAACCCAAAGGTACACAACATTGGGCTCTTATCCAACATCAGCAACAGCAATGGTGAAGCCACCACAGAAAATTTTCAAAAAATAACAAAAAAAAAAAAAAAACTGAGTAAAAAACAGGAAGCCCAATTCTCATTGGTATTGTTAACGTGACCCTATTGAGGGATGACAACAAAAGATTTAGTCGGCCGGAACAACAAAAGGGCGCTTTCTTGCATATCCGACCACGAATACAGCCAAACGGACGGCCACATCTCGGGGACAACAAAAAAACCACTTCAACCTACATACTCCCACAAAAAGGCTTTGCCTAAAAGAATGAAACAGGAAACGAAAACAATTTTTTAGAAAGTTCCAACATACCCAAACAACTATCGGCCATTCTTTCTATCAACATTTATGTGCGTCCATAAATTTCCATGTTGCAGTTGACAGCAAGTGGTTTGTGTATTAAGTCCAGCTAGGGTTGAGGAATGATTTAAAGTTATCTGAGACAAGTAAAGGCGTGCTAAGTTCGACCGAATTTTGTTTCTCTTCGCTATGTGTAGCTTTTTTCAAGTTCTTTACCCGGCATTTCTTTTTAGGCAAACAAGGGACAATGAATGGATTGCTATGCTATTGACACTTAGGTTGAAGGTGGTAGGAGAAGTCGCTGTACAACCAAATCTGACAAGAACTACGAACTCTGGGTACTCAAGAAGTGCCATTGGAAGACCGGATTATATGGGAGTTATATCAGGCTTTAGACTGATTCGCTACTTGGCATATCTGTTAGATATCATCAAAAATGTGTATATCGTGATATTGTCGAAGGCTGAGGTAAGTTCAGTCATCTCCAGGGTCAATCTAATAGAACTAATTGTGCTATATATGTACTTGACAATGTGGCGAAGGGTGGGTAGGTTTTTGTCTTCGGCTTTTGCTATGAGTGCTCGGCTGTAGAAGCAGAAGTGGATGGGTGGGTGCAGTTGCCGACAGGAGGCGATTTATAGTCGATTGGGAACTTTTGGTGGGCGTTGAAACGGGCTCGATTGATGTAATCTGGACGGTAAAGCGGGCAAGAACTAAGTGCGGATGCAAAATAGGTTTGGGTGTAAGCCAAGTACGGAAGCGAGCTAAGCGCGGATTCAGGTATGCAGAAGGGTCGAAAAGGTCTTGCATATGGCTTATGCCTGGTCTAGACCCAGGGGTCTCAAGGTTAATCCAGAGAGACTGAAATATGCCAGTTCACGAGGAAGATTTAACGCTCCACGTTTCCTCAATAAAGCGATTTCGATATTTGACAAGGTCAAATACTTAGGCGTGTTCTTGGATAGGAAACTTAATAGGAAGTGTCACATTGAGGAGCGTATTCAGAAGGCTCACAGATGTTGGACACTATGTAGGTGTGCCGTAGGCTCGAAATGGGGCCTGAATCCGAGGATAGTCCAGTGGCTCTACAGGAGCGTGATTAGACCAATACTTACTTACGCCTCAGTAGTTTGGTGGACTGCGATGGAAAAAAGTCCAACATAAGGACCATACAACAGGTTCAGAGAACATGTTGTCTTGGCATAGGCGGGGCAATGAGGACAACGCCCAATAGGGCACTGGAGACTATTCTTGATATACGACCCATTGACATACTGATTAAGTGTGAGGCAGCCACTGCTGCTATGAAACTTAAGGCGATGGGAAAATGGATTGAGGATAATCGAGGTGATTATAGGACACCTGGAAGGAGGGGAAGAGGTTTCCGATCGGTTACCTGAGACGACACTAGAGGTCAAGTGGGAGGCACAGAGGCCAACGGCATAGTCTTGGAATGAGGGAAGCCTAGTATTGCCAAATGGAAAATCATGTTACACAGATGGATCAAAGCTAGTGGACAGTGTGGGCCTGGGGGTCTATATTGAGAACCCAGGGACTGAGATCTGTTTTAGACTGTCTGACCATAATACGGTCCTACAGGCTGAGATCCGCGCCATTACGGAATTCGTGACGTGGTGTGGTTCTAACGCGATATGGTCGAGTGTGGACATCTTTATGGACAGTTAAATGGCCATGAGGGCAATAACAATCAGGACGGTAAGATCACCAACAATCTTGGAATATAAGAAGGTGATTAACTCCTTCTCTGAGGATGGGAAAATCCGCATCGCATTGCGGTGAAAGGCAGAGGACTGCCGTCAATAAACTTGGCTAACCCTAAGCCTTTCGGGTCGACCCAGTCCGAGTTAAGGGCGTGGAAGACAAATGCGAATGTAACATTGTGGAACAGCGAAACAGTCGGTAGGACGGCGAAATCCTATGGAGTAATCCGGATTGTGAGAGGGCGATTCCATTACTGAAAGGAAGTAAGAAGGAGGTTAGAATAGCTTTTGGTATCATAACGGGACACATAGGACTACGAGCTTAGTTATGTAAAATCTGTGCGGCACGGGATAGCATGTGTAAGGCATGTTGGGATGACAATGAGACGTTGAAGAATTACCTATGTCATTGCCCGGCTTTCGTGGCTAAAAGACACCGGTACTTAGGTGGGGACGCAATATCAGACATGAACCAACATAGGGGCGTGAGATATTTTTTTAGTGTTAAAAGCTCGCAACAAGCCGATTACTGGCTTAGGTGTATGTCCATAGTGGCATGAGGAGGATTAACATCCGCACCCTCTTTTCAACCTAACCTAATCCAATTCTATCACCCTAAAATAGAATTTCCTTTCCTCCAAATTATGGTCGGGAAATTATTCCTCAGTGTATTTGTTGCACTGCGTAATTGCTACACCGTATAATTTGTTTTACCTCAACGGTCATAATACATTCACCACTGGCTGTTAAACCTTCGTCTGATCTCACGCAATACTTTGACATGAAAAAGTTTCAATTTTATTTGCACATATTCGACAGATTCAGACACGACTTTCAGTTGAATGTCAAACAATGCAAACGAAATGGTAGAATACTTAAAAAAAATTCGCGAAATGTAAACCATGTTTAGAGAAGCGAAAAGCATCTGCTCTCTCCCTGCGACAATTGATAGCATGTGACAAGATGCATGTTTTTATAGCCATCAACATAGCATGGGAGGTATGCTTATTTTGTTGCATTTGTAGCGCAGATGTAGGCATATCTGCCTATGACACTGAATATTCGAAACCTGGCGAGAACATCAGAAAATTATTTCAGCGGTGGTTATCCCATCCCAATGCTGGCGACATTTGTCAGGTACTATGCCATGTAAAAATTTCTCTCCAAAAATGTGTCGCTCTACGTTACGCTGTTCGAACTGGGCTATAAAAAGGAGGTCCCTTTTTATTGAGCCTAAACTTGAATCGGACTGCACTCATTGATATGTGAAAAGTTTGCCCCTGTTTCTTAGTGGAATGTGCATGGGAAAAATTTGAAATATGAGCTACTTCAAGTTATTGATCGATATGGACTGTTCTTGTAATGACTGTTAGATGTCATAGAAAAATACCATCTCTAAAATTTCAGGCAAATCGAGTAAAAATTGCACCCACCAGTGGCTCAGCGTTGGGAGATCGGTTTAAATGGCAGCTATATCTGGTTATCAACCGATTTAGACCATACTTGGTTTGAAGTCATACCAAAACGACATATTCTAAGTTTTAATCAAATTGGATAAAAAATTCAAGAGGTCTAATGGGGAGATTGGTTGGGGGCTATATCAGGTTATGCACTTATTTGAACCATACTCAGCACAATAGTTGGAAGTGATACCAAACAACCACGAGCAAAATTGCAGCCAAATCGGATAAGATTTGTGCCCACTAGAGGTTCGAGATGTCAAGATCCAAGATCGGTTTAAATGGCAGCTATATCAAAACATAGACCGATTAGACCCATTAACATTCCCAATCGACATACGCTAATAAGAAGTATTTGTGCAAAAATTTCAAGCACTTTCTTCCACTCCATCCAAAGTTAGATGGGCTAGATGGACTTAAAATGTCATGACGATCAAGAATATATACTTTTGGGATCCATATCTTTTTTGGGGTTTTAGACGGATATTTCGAGGTCTTACAAACTGACGAAATTACTACCATCCTATGGTGGAGGATATAAAGACATAAACCAAAATGGGGCGTTTAGAGAACTCATGGGGTTTTTTGGACCACCAATGAAGATTTGGCATTTCAAATTATTTTGCGAAATGCCGAGGTGACCAACATTGGGAGCCTACCAAGAGGCATCAGGATCACCTAAGGCCTTGACATTTTGCACATGATTTCGATAACATCTTGGCTCTAACCGTCTCAAGTTTCAAGGAGTTCTTTATATTAGTTCTGAAATGGAATATTTCTTCTACAATAGTTGTGTTTTTTATTCCACTGTTACAGTGAGCTACATTCGTGGTGAACATGGTCCAGATTGCCCTTTGTAAGAATGCATGTACCAAATATATAATATATAACTTCCACTTTGCTCTTTGGGAGCTCCTTGCCCCTGTGATCCAAAATCAAGAGTCACAGGCGGGCATGCTAACCTCTGCGCTGGAGCATTATCTAGAGCACTTATATTGACATAGCAATCTTTCTACCCACCACCGAAGGATGGGGGTATATTCATTTTGTCATTCCGTTTGCAACACATCGAAATATCCATTTCCGACCCTATAAAGTATATATATTCTTGATCAGCGTAAAAATCTAAGACGATCTATACATGTCCGACGGTCTGTCCGTCGGTCTGTTGAAATCACGATACACTCCTTAAAAATAGAGATATTGAGCTGAAACTTTGCACAGATTCTTTTTTTTTCCATAAGCAGGTTAAGTTCGAAGATGGCCTATATAGGACTATATCTTGATATAGCCCCCATATAGACCGATTCGTCGATTTAGAGTCTTAGGCCCATAAAAGCCATATTTGTTATCCGATTTTGCTGAAATTTGGGACAGTGAGTTGTGTTAGACCTTTCGACATTATTCATCAATCGGTTCAGATTTGGATATAGCTGCCATATAGACCGATCCTCCGATTTATTGTCTTAGGACCATAAAAAACACATTTATTACATCATTTTGCTGATTTTTTGGAGACAGTGAGTTGTGTTAGGCCCTACGACAATTTTCCAAAATTTGGTCCAGATCGGGCCAGATTTGGATATAGCTGTCATATGACCAATCCTCCAATTTAGGATCTTAGACCCATAAAAGCCACATTTATTACCCGCTTTTGCTGAAATTTGGGACAGTGAGTTGTGTTAGGCCCTTCAAAAACCTTCTTCAATTTGGCCTAGATCGGTCCAGATTTGGAAAAAGCTGCCATATAGGCCGATCTCTCGATTTAAGGTCTTAAGCTCATAAAAGCCACATTTATTATCCGATTTTGCTGTAATTTGCGACAGTGAGTTGTGTTAGACCCTTCGACATCCTTCGTCAATTTGGCTCAGCTTGGTCCAGATTTGGATATAGCTGCCATATAGACCGATATCTCGATTTTTTGTTCGATGTCGCCGAAATTTGGGACAGTGAGTTAAGTTAAGCTCCTTCACATACTTCTGTGTTATGGGACAGGTCGGTCTAGATTTGGATATAGCTGCCATATGGACCGATCTCTCGGTTTTAGGTTTTGGGGCATTTATTGTCCGATGTCGATGTGTTAGGCCCTTCGACATCCTTCTTCAATTTCACTCAGGTCGGTTCAGATTTGGATATAGCTGCCATATAGACCGATCGATTTAATGTTTTAGTCCCATAAAAGGGGCATTTATTATCCGATGTTGCCGAAATTTCGCATTCGCTCGATTTAAAGTCTTTCGCTCGATTTAAAGTCTTGACCCCAAAAAGGCGCATTTATAATCCAATTTAACGGAAATTTGACACATTGACTTATGTTAGGCTTTTCGACATCCATGTTGTATATGGTTCAGAACGGTTGTTTTTAGATAATGCTACTAAAGAGACCAATATTTTGATATACACAATTGAACAATGGCTTGTTCTCATTAGTATTTGGTTCAAATGAAATCATATTCGATATAACTTCAATGGGACATAAGGTGTGCAATTTTCACCAGATTTTGATAAAAGGTGATTAACATATATACCCGAGGGGGTGGGTATCCAAAGTTCGGCCCAGCCGAACTTAACGCCTTTTTACTTGTTTTCCAAATGGTCTCACTTAGATCATTACGGTACCATAATAGCGACAGACCAGTCCTCTGGTGGGAATTGAACCCACGACCCACGCACAGTTAATCCGTGTAGACTTCCAACTTGGCTACCGGCGCAATCTCAAACTTGGGTATAAGTGTTCAAAGTTCCGGGCCCGCCAAACTTTGCCCTTTTTATTTTAGCATGTGTCCTATTGCAAACCCAAAAAATGACTTGCAGCTGCATATGTGCAGTCTGTGTGTGTAGATGTTCATGCCTCAAATTGAGGCTGTTATCACAACAACCGCATATTCTTGTATCTAAGTCTGTTTGCGCTGACAATTGATGTCCGCTTTAAATGTGTCTGCCGAAAAAATGTTGACATGTGAACAAAACATTTTTGCCATTATAATGACAAATTACCGTGCAAATGTCAGTGCGCAATAGAAATTAAATTTTTAAATCACAAACATTTAGAGTTGTTTGAAACGCAGCCACTGATTAAAAGCCGTTTAAGTTTGGATTTCTTTAAATGAAAAGTAAATAGAATTGAGGTAACTTTTTTTCTAAAGAAGAAAAAACAAGAAATAAAGACGTGTTTTCTTTTTTTGTGCTTTACTTCCAAGTATTTTCCTGCTTCTTGGAAATCCAAACGCATTATTTAAACACATTTCATTCCCGTTTCAATGTCAATATTTAATTCTATATCCCATGCATTTAAAAATTGACTTTAAAAATGTTTTTATCGTTCCCGTTTTTGTTTGGCTGAGCTACAAATCCTAGCGTGCTTGTTCGCGGGCCAGCGAAAAAAGAAATTCTCATTGTGTGAAGTGGCCGTCTGTTTATAGAGTACTTTGCATTCATGGCTGTTTTTATATTGAGCCACTATTGTGAGTGTGTGCATGAGTTCTAGTGTGTGTGTGTGTGTGTGTGTAAATGTAGAACAATTTTTTGGTTCCACTTCGTATTCAGTATCTCAATTGGACTTTTGTTTAATGCACTATTCTGGCAGTGAAGTTGTAGTAAATAAAAATGGAATTTAGGGGAACAATTAAACCAGGAATTAAAACAAAAGATAATTAAAGGCTATGAGGTATAAAAAAAAATGTTATAAAAAATTTCTTAAATAACAAAATTTGAATTTTATTTTATTTGAAAAATAGTCTCTGATATAGAGTTAATAAAAAAAATATTTTTAAGCAAAATATTCAAGCTAAAGAATTTTTCTAAAAATTTTAATATTTACAAAAATTAAAAAAAAAAACAAAAAAATTCCAAATTAGAAAAATTAAAATCTAATTTGTTCTACTGATGAAAACCTTACACAAGCCTTTAGCGAAGCTATTTTTGGACTGCGTTTTAAAAATAGTGATGCGTTTAACTTAAAACAGCTAAAGTTTTCCCTCAAAATGGCAACTCTATGGAAATATGAAAACAGTATGAG
The DNA here is from genome assembly GCF_963082655.1 of Stomoxys calcitrans. Taxonomy (NCBI): domain Eukaryota; kingdom Metazoa; phylum Arthropoda; class Insecta; order Diptera; family Muscidae; genus Stomoxys; species Stomoxys calcitrans. The sequence goes on along the minus strand of NC_081554.1, from coordinate 196,976,586 downwards.
CTCATGCTTAATATCTGCATACAAAATATCTGTCTGCCCATCCTGCCTGTTTGTGCCAACAAAAGTGTGTGTGTTTGTGTTTTTCCGCTTTTCAAATAATTCGGAACAAGGCAAGAAACAATGCATGAATTGAGTGACTGGCATCGAGTGTTTGTCTGAATTGCATTTGCAGATTGGACAAACAATTCAGCCAGGGAAAGGCTACAAGAAATATGAAACAACCATTACTTGACATGAATAGGAAGCGTTTTTTTTGGACTCCATAAATTTAAGAGTGCTTAATTTTATTTATCATCATACCATTGAATGGTGTCTGTAGTGGACTGAATTATGAAATTGCTTTCACTGAAGTTGACTCGAATGTTTCAACTTTTTTCTTTAAAAATATTGTGCCTTATATAGCCAACCAATTTATGAAAAATCAGCCAACTCCATTGATTACTAATTGGACAGAAAATCCGATTTTTTTATTCCTTCTTTGGGTTGCATATACTGCATTTAATGTGGCAAAAGATGTAAGAGTTTTTGCACAATTTCAAAACGGAAATAGAGCAATCATTACACAATTTAATGCACCAAAATATGGTTCTATTGGTGCATTTTTGCAGATTGTGTACCTGAGAAAATCACATTTTTATACCCTACACCACTACTGTGGTACAGGGTACTTAGTGAATTAGTTTGTAACAATCCAAAAAGATGAGAGATAGACCCATTAATAAGTATACCGATCGTCTCAGAATCACTTTCTGATTCGAGTTAGCTATGTCCATCTGTCTGTCTGTCCGTCTGTCCATGTTAATTTGTGTACAAAGTACAGGTCGCAGTTTTCATCCGATCGTCTTAAAATTTGGTACAGACATGTTTTTCGGCATAGAGACCAAGCCTATTGAAATTGGAAAAAAATCTGTTCAGATCTGGATATAGCTCTCATATATATGTTCGTCCGATTTTTAGTAATAAGGCAATAATATGGTCATTTCTTAACCGATTCTCTCGAAATTCGGAATGAAGGATTTTTTTACGACTCTCGACTTTACTGCTGGAAATTTTATGGAAATCGGTTCAGATTTAGATATAGCTCTCATATATGTGTATCGACCGATTTTAACTTCTAGAGTCACAGCAAGCTCATTTATTGACCATCTTGGCAAAATTTTGTAAAATGCTTTCCTCGACGACTGCTACAGTATCTGAGGAGTTTGCTCGAAATCGGGTCAAATTTAGGTATAGCTCTCATATATATGTTCGCCCGATTTTGAGAAATATTGCAAAAAAATGCTCATTTGCTAACCGATTTTGTCGAAGTTTAGCAGGAAGGATTTTCTTATGACTCTCAATATAACTGGTGAATTTTATAGAAGTCGTCCCAGATTTAGATATAGCTATCATATATATATATGACCAAATTTTCACCCCAACAGCCACTGCAAGCGCATTGTTTGACCAATCTTGCCAAAATTTTGAATAACGCTTTCCTCGACGACTGCTACATTATCTGAGAAGTTTTTTCTCGAAATCGGTTCGTCAGATTTTGGGTAATTTGCCATAATATTGTCATTTGTCAACCGTAGTTTTTACAGTTTGAACATATTTGCTCGCCGAGGTCCATCCAAATTGGGTCAGAATTGGATATAGGTCCCACATTGTATTTATAGGTTAGGTGTAGGGTATTATACAGTCGGCACCGCCCGACTTTTGCCCTTCCTTTCTAGTTAATTTTATGCCTTTGGTTAAAGCTCAGTCTGCCAGCAGTCCGTATAGATTCGTGATCGTGTGCCATCCGTCCATCCATCCGTCCGTCCATTCGTCCGTTAATAGTTTAAAACAAATTAAATAATTAAAAGAAAAAATATATTAAACCCATTGGACAGTTTTGTAAGAACTGTATTCTTAGGTCACACACAGTCAGTTTAATTCTTATCAATTGTTAGGAGATAAAATGTTTAATAATATAGCCAGCAGCATTTAGTCTATAATAGTTTCGTGTTATAAGTTCCCACATGTGGCGTTTGGTGATGTTTGGCCGCATGGTGTGGATATGTTAGAGTATTTACATTAGAAGATAAGACTGTATTTTTATGTGCATTTTGAATGTAGCTGCATTTGTCTAGGGTGGTCTTAAGTGCATCTTTAAATAGGCATATCGCTGCGTGTGTGACCGTATATGTTAAGATATTTGTACATATAGATTTAGGTTTAGAGTTAAGAAATTGATTTTAATAAAGTGAGTTCAATTTTAGTTCGCAACCTGACAACAACTAAGTCTTTTTATTATTATCCGCCCCAAGTTCTCCACCCATAATGAGATATACAAATATACACGTCATATTTCATATGATTTTACAATGCCGATTTGTTCTAATTAGGTTTACAAAACACTTTCTTCTTTTTCTCAACAAGGCCACATGAGTGTCTGTGCGCGGGTGTATGTATGTGTGCTTGCATGTAAGTAAGGGTCTGGGTGCTTTTGTATTTGAACACCATGAGCTGGCAACTTATAAGCCTAAAAATCAGGCAATTACTAATACAGACTCTAATAGCCTCTCTACATTCTGTTGCCGCTTTTTTTCCCCGGCCTCAGAATTAAACCAAGCCCAAACAACAACAAGAACAACAACAGCAAAAAACATCCGGCAAAAAGTAATGTGAACTGGAAAAGTTTTTGATCTAAGAGCAGTCATACCGGAAAGGAATCACATGCCTCGCCTGATGCAGCATCAGCAACGGCATCAACATCGGCATTGGGCTTAGAACAGTATACACTGAAAAAAATGAGTGGTTTCTGAGTTATAAAACTCAAAAATATTATATTGTCAGTGGTTTTATATCCACCACCGTAGGATAGGGGGTATATTCGTTTAGTCATTCCGTTTGAAACACATCGAAATATCCATTTTCGACCCCACAAAGTATATATATTCTCCATCAGCGTAAAAATCTAAGACGATCTAGATATGTCCGTCCGTCTGTCAACAGACAGGACTTTCCAAAAAGAGTTATTGAATTTGGGACAGTGAGTTGTGTTAGGCCCTTCGACAGATCGGTCTAGATTTGGATATAGCTTATAGACTGATCTCTAGATTTAAGGTTTTGGGCCCATAAAAGGCGCATTTATTGTCCGATGTCGCCGAAATTTGGGACAGTGAGTTAGGTTAAGCCCTTCAACATTCTTCTTCAATTTGGTCCAGATCGGTGCAGATTTGGATATAGCTGTCATATCGACAGATCTCTCGATTTAAGGTTTTGGGGCCATAAAAGGCGAATTTATTGTCCGATTTCGTCGAAATTTTTGACAGTGTGTTGTGTTAGGTTCTTTGGCAATTTTCTAAAGCATGGCCTAAATCGGTCCACATTTGGATATAGCTGCCATATAGACCGATATCTCGATTTAAAGTCTTGGCCCCATAAAAGGCGCATTTATAAACCGATTTCACTGAAATTTGAGGCAAACCTCTACACCAAATATTCAATCTTCGCTTTGAAAAAATGTTTTTAATTTTTTTAACAGATTAGATAACTATTTTGCTTTGTTTTTGTTTTCTCTCCGTGTATCAACACCATTACAGGCTTCACATCTGGCTCAGCTTTAGCGTAAAACCACTGAAGCGGGGAAACCCAACAAAACTGAATTCCTGCCACTACCGCACACTCAGCAAACAAATATAGGAACAAGCCTGGTCAAAAAAAAAGAAAAAAGAGCGAAGAAAAAAGTTTCCAGTCATGCTGAAATGCGAATGCAAGCGGCAACCAAACCAGCCCAAAATATGCTAGAATACGAATGAGGAAAATGTCCGCCGAGCCCTCTTAAACAAGGACACACAGTGGGCCAAATGGCAAAAAAATTGGAAATAAGTCTACAACTTTTTATCTGTTGATTTTAGCCATACAAAATGTTCTAGACATTTGTAGAGGAGGACATAGGCTTTCAGAAAAGTGCTGTTGTTGGTCCATATCTTTAATACAGGGTGAGCTACAGGGTGTGAAAGTTGACCACTTTTGACTTCTCCAAGCTTCTGGGGGCCATAACTTTTGATCTACTCAACCGATTTACATGATTTAGGACTCTAGAGAAAGAGCTTGACAAGATCTAAAAAACTTATGCATAAAGTACCATGCCATCGTGTACTGTTAAGGAGTTATGAATTGTTTAATTTTAAAATATGAAAATTTGGCCTTGGTTTTTTTCAGTGTTTTTTAAATAACTCCGTCAATTTTAAAGCTATAAACTTCATACTTCACACAAATTATGCCAGCATATGTGTGCATAAAATACAAAAGGAATCACGTGAATATCTTTGGCGGTTTAAAAATGGCATCGTTTTCAATATGAAAAATATTTTTTTTGTCAAAAAATTGCAAAATTTTTCAAAAAAGATACTCCCATTTCCTTTAAGTTTTCGCAAACTTTGGCCGTCAAAGCATTATCATTTCTTTCCATTTTCACAAAGTCGAGGTATTAAGAAAAGTTTTAAGTGCTAATTTGGCTAATTTCGATATCAAACAACACCGTTATCTTAAGACCAAAATGGCCAATTTTTTTACTAAACTTCAAAAGTTTCTCACTGGAAAAAAAGTTCCACGGGGATTTTTTCGCTTTTTTTGAACTTAAATGAAAGCTTAAAATGTTCCCAACATTTTAAGGTATGTCTCGCCATATCCTAGCCATAAATGAGATCGTAGCGATCAAAATACTGAAAAAAGTCAATTTTCAAGTAGTGCTATATTCATTGCTAAAAAACAAGTATTACGTCACATTTTATTGCAAAGATGTTAAATAAACTTTTATTTGGTAACACTTCTTCTACAAAACACAAAAAGAATCATGGAAATATCTCTATTCTATTCCATTTTATGGAACCGGCAATAAAAAAGTCAATTTTTCAAAAAAGTCGAATTTCCCAAATTTTGTTTTTGTTGTCCTAATTGCACATGACACACTATAGCCATATTTACGCAACATACCTTATCGTAAAGGAAATTTTCATACCTTTCCAACAATGTATAAAACATTTCTCAACTCGGATTCTATCTACTCTAAAATTCATTTACACTTCATTAAACTCTATATAAAAATGTCTATTTGTGAAATGGAACCTTATATGGGGCCTACACTAAAACATTGATAGATTTGCCCAGGGTTTACAATACAAATGTGTTAGAATAAAAAAAGGTCTCCTGCCAAAGTTTAAAAAAATTGGAATAAAAATATGTGTTTTAGAGCGAAAACACTTCGCATCGGCGTGCGTTTATATGTATATTAGCTACTCCCAAAATAAAAAAGCATTTTAGTTTTGTATTATTTGATTTTATTCTCTACCAAATAATCTAAGGTATCAAAATTTAAAAGCTCTTTAATTTGAATGGCATCGGGATCGTCCTTATCTATATCGTCACATATTTTTGGTAGCCATTTAGTTCTGATGCTGTATAGTACCGGATCAGACGATAACAATAAATATTGAAGTAAATCATAATTTTGGTTAAATTTGGTGCTCTTTCGGGTATTGAAAAGCCGGAACTGTTTAACATCTCTATTACGGGATTCCTGAGCTTCTTCTGTAAGTTCTCCTAACGGAAGTATGTTGTATTCCACAATTTCCTTGCCATGATGTAAGACTTTATGTACTGTCGGTGTTAAAGCTTTCCACGAATATAAATCAGATAAAATGTTTTTTGTGTCATTACTATAAGCTTCAAATTTGGTTGAATTTATCATCTTTTTGCTATTGATTACAGCCAAAATCACTTTGAATCGTCTTAGCAAGTGTTCATCAAGACCGGTTATTTTAGATGTCGATACGGGGTCCTCAAAAAACCGCCTTGCCGAGTTGCCATCATTTGTGCTTCCGTATCCGTAAAGAGGTTTATCTATTATAAGTCCCTTTTGTTTAAACTCCAACTGGATTCGATTCTTCTCTTCCTGCCTCATTTTGTGAAGATCTTGGTTGTTTCTAGCAGAGACATCGCGGTTTCCAGGGCTAGTCCGATATTTAAGGTCATACGATAAATGCAAACAATACTCCATGAATCGAATTCTACAGTGCAGGGGCGAAATACCGAAATTGAGCGCATTTTCGTTTACTAAATTTTCATCAGACTTGTCCTCGAATTGCCCATTCTTCTTGCCACAAATATTGCATCTCCAATTGGACATAACGCCAGTTAATGCGTTTGCCACCTTTCCATCGATCATAGTGAGTTGTAGTTGAAACGAAACTTTTATATTTCTTCCCAATTGGTTTATAACAATCATGGGTAATGCAGCAATTTCTTCCTTTATTTCGTTCACCAAAGATCGTGTTGTGTTCCGGTCTTCCTTTGTATACTCAAACCGAATTGGGCGACATAAATATTTTGACCCAGGTGTTCTATTTATCCATATATCTTGAAATGCATTTTCTTTCGATGATGAAGATTGGTCCTTGTACAATCTCATTCTCAATGGTACTAATGATGCCATGAAAATTGATGCGAAGTTGGTATCTATTTCTGTTTGTTGCTTATATTCGGAAAATCCAGATGATCCATCACAACCCCATTTGCTGATCAAAACCACTTCGGAATTATTACATGTGTTCAACTGTTCTTCAGTAAAATTAGAAATAATTCTAACAGCTGTATTTTCAACAAGATCAGCAAGTTTCACTCTTGCTTTTAATTCGTCCACGTATATATTTGATGGCACCATTTTCGTCCTGGTGTTGTACAATTTATGTTTTGAGGGTAAACAACCCCATCCTTTTTCACGAAGAGCCTTCCTCATTGTTGAGTATTTGTTTCTTGAGAGGCCTAGGTTCAAAATCAGGGCCAGTGCATCTTCCTCCGTGAATTCTGTAGTCGATTTTGGAGTTGGAATACTTTCTACCATTCTCTTTACCCTTTTCGGAGATGCTAATGGTAAAACATCGACAATTCGTCCAACATTTTTTGGTTGTGTTTTTAACAATGCTGTTTTGAACGTATCTTTTATTAAATTTGGCGGATGTGCCGCCAATAGTTCCTCTTGTTTTTTCTTTTTGGTTTTCTCCGTAACTTCGTCGTATGCTTTGCTAGGCCGGCCGGGAATCAGCGGTTTAATTTCAATAAGTAGATCCGATTTCAGCCACTTCTCATACATTTTGAAAAACTTGATTTTTGCGAATGAACATTCTGGCAACCTTCTCTCAAATGATTTGTAGAATTTTTCAAGTTTGTCTAAAGCGTCTTTATTTAGCCTTATTCCATATATGTGGTCCAAAGTGTAAACAAGTTCCTTAAATGACTCCGTGTATGATTTGGAATCATTTTTGATGTCCCATACAATTTTCGAAAGAGTGGAATACTTCAGTATGACTTCCATAACTTATAAATGTCCTTTACGCCTCTACAAAATATAATGAAGAAAATTTGGATTTTGTTCAAATATTTATGCAATATATTCACAATTAATGACCCATTTCAGGTATCAGACGCAATCGTAAAAAGGGGTCCAAAGTGCCTCTTTTTACTTACTCTTCTATAATTATTTACCTGGACTCGAATTTGGTTAAAAAAAATGACAATGAATTTTTTATGGGTAGGTTTTTTCACATTCATTGATACGGTGGATTTCCTGGGAATTCGACATAGCGAAACAGGTAACATTTGTCTGCATCAAATCTTAACACAAATATATATATATATGCAGGTATATTTCTAGGTTACTTTTTATTCAAAAATCATCAGCTTACATTAAAAATAGATGTAGGTACTATACAAACGCACGCCGATGCGAAGTGTTTTCGCTCTAAAACACATATTTTTATTCCAATTTTTTTAAACTTTGGCAGGAGACCTTTTTTTATTCTAACACATTTGTATTGTAAACCCTGGGCAAATCTATCAATGTTTTAGTGTAGGCCCCATATAAGGTTCCATTTCACAAATAGACATTTTTATATAGAGTTTAATGAAGTGTAAATGAATTTTAGAGTAGATAGAATCCGAGTTGAGAAATGTTTTATACATTGTTGGAAAGGTATGAAAATTTCCTTTACGATAAGGTATGTTGCGTAAATATGGCTATAGTGTGTCATGTGCAATTAGGACAACAAAAACAAAATTTGGGAAATTCGACTTTTTTGAAAAATTGACTTTTTTATTGCCGGTTCCATAAAATGGAATAGAATAGAGATATTTCCATGATTCTTTTTGTGTTTTGTAGAAGAAGTGTTACCAAATAAAAGTTTATTTAACATCTTTGCAATAAAATGTGACGTAATACTTGTTTTTTAGCAATGAATATAGCACTACTTGAAAATTGACTTTTTTCAGTATTTTGATCGCTACGATCTCATTTATGGCTAGGATATGGCGAGACATACCTTAAAATGTTGGGAACATTTTAAGCTTTCATTTAAGTTCAAAAAAAGCGAAAAAATCCCCGTGGAACTTTTTTTCCAGTGAGAAACTTTTGAAGTTTAGTAAAAAAATTGGCCATTTTGGTCTTAAGATAACGGTGTTGTTTGATATCGAAATTAGCCAAATTAGCACTTAAAACTTTTCTTAATACCTCGACTTTGTGAAAATGGAAAGAAATGATAATGCTTTGACGGCCAAAGTTTGCGAAAACTTAAAGGAAATGGGAGTATCTTTTTTGAAAAATTTTGCAATTTTTTGACAAAAAAAATATTTTTCATATTGAAAACGATGCCATTTTTAAACCGCCAAAGATATTCACGTGATTCCTTTTGTATTTTATGCACACATATGCTGGCATAATTTGTGTGAAGTATGAAGTTTATAGCTTTAAAATTGACGGAGTTATTTAAAAAACACTGAAAAAAACCAAGGCCAAATTTTCATATTTTAAAATTAAACAATTCATAACTCCTTAACAGTACACGATGGCATGGTACTTTATGCATAAGTTTTTTAGATCTTGTCAAGCTCTTTCTCTAGAGTCCTAAATCATGTAAATCGGTTGAGTAGATCAAAAGTTATGGCCCCCAGAAGCTTGGAGAAGTCAAAAGTGGTCAACTTTCACACCCTGTAGCTCACCCTGTATTAAAGATATGGACCAACAACAGCACTTTTCTGAAAGCCTATGTCCTCCTCTACAAATGTCTAGAACATTTTGTATGGCTAAAATCAACAGATAAAAAGTTGTAGACTTATTTCCAATTTTTTTGCCATTTGGCCCACTGTGGGACAGTAGCAAGGCGGCGCTTTATAGACAGAGGATGCAGCATTAATAAGCACATCTTGACACACACACACACACTCATACACTCTTAGACGCATACACAGAATATAGACTTTTACCACAGCTTTGCCGGAGAAACACCATCGAGTTGGAAAATTGCAGATTTGGAAAATTTCCCAGAAAATGAAAATCTTGAACTTTCATACAACACTTGGTGAAAATTGAAACCACAACGTTTGCAGAGGCAGCCGTTGACGTAGCAGCTGCGTCTAATGTTGCCACTGTTTGTCATACGTGTAAAATTTATACTTCGATGCAATTATATGAGACAGCTTAGCATGCCAGGCATGCATGCATTGCCTCGTCGATGGAGTAATGGGCTAATGGCGACAAGAGTAAGAGGAATTTGGTAAAACTAATGTAAAAAGTCAAAAAATAGCACCAGCTTCTTCTTCTTCTTGTGTTAGAGGCAACATTATAATTTTAGCAAAATTTGCTTTCCAAATACCCTACACACAGACAAACTTCTAGCTATTCTACTTCGTTGAGGTAGAAAAGATCAAAGTGAATTGTGTTTCATGTAGGCACACAAAAACAGAGTTGCCATTTATTGGAATTTAAATTCTAACAAAAATAATGGCATTAAAGTCAAGAAATAATACAAAACTTCGCTTATCGTTCAATAGGGCAGTTTTTTCCAAGAATTTTTTATTTGGACCGTTGTAGAATAAACTAAAATAAAAAAGTAGAAAGTGAGGAAGAACTCCTGGTGGAATCAGAAGGCGAGGCTAACACAACAGTGGTAGAAGTTCTGAATCCTGACTATGGTCCGATTTCTACAGATAATTCTTCACCATTGTAGGGCCGCTTTGGCCACTAAAGGACCTCCTGATGGCCGGAGGAATTGATGTGGTTCTTATCCAGGAACCAAGGGTGTGTGGAGGAATGGTTCGTGAACTAACAATTGCGGGATTTAAACTACTCGAGGGTACGGGAAATGGAAGAGCCAGTATTTTTGCAAAGAGTAGTCGAAATGTTTTTCTTTTTCCGTCGCTAAGCGCTGAAGATTTAGTAGTAGCCAGCCTAGAAATAAAAAAGTCTCATTAATTGCTGGCTTCCCTATATATGGCACACGATTCAGGGATGCCGCCTTCAAACCTTAAGTCGCTGGTTGCAGCCGCTTCTGTAGGGAAGAAGAGCCTCATTGTAGGAAGTAATGCTAATGCACATCACCAAATATGGGGAAGTTCGGAAGTTAGCGAAAGGGGTCAGCTGCTTATTGAATATATTACAAGTGGCAATCTGGCGATTAAAAATAAAGGGGATAAACCAACCTTTTTTTGCCGGGAACAGGGAGGGGATATTATCTTTGTATCAAAAGATATAAGTGAAAGAATATGCGACTAGGATGTGTTGGATGAACACAGCTTCTCTGAACATCGTTATATGAGTTTTAGCCTTGGAGAAAATACTGCAGAATTGGTCCCTCGGCCAAACAGAGAAAGGCGGATTGGGTGAAATTTCGGCACAAATTCTGCACGTCTATCCCTTCTAGACCAGAAAAGGAAGTAGAATCTGAGGCGGATCACGAAGGCCCTGAATGACTCGCTTGTGTCAGCGTGTGCTAATGCCAAGCCAAGTGGCAAACAGCGACCGCCATGGTGGACCCCAGAGCTGGTTGGTCTAAGGAAGGACTGCAGAAAACTCTTCAATAGAGCAAAAGCTAAAAAAGCACCACACGATTGGGACATCATAAGGCTGAGCTAAGAAAATACAAGGGCGAGCTGATAAAGGCTCAGAACAAATCCTGGGTAGAATTCTGCAGCTCCGAGGAGCATACATCTGAGGCCTCTAGACTAAGGAAGATTCTGTCCTCGAGACCTATTACGGTGGGGTATATTCAGAAGTCAGAGAATGTAAGGACAATGTCTAGTGAGGAAAAAATAGAACAACTCGTTGATACATATTTCGCGGGAAATTCTCCAACCGAAAACGTGGCATCTGAAGGGGTTGTCACTGGTATGCATTCGCCGTGTCTGAGCCGAAAATTTGATAAGAAGTTTAGACTCCTCTAGACGCCAGGCGCTGATGATGTGTCACCGGTTGAATTACAAGTTGAGTCTAATAGACTCATTCCCTGGCTTAGGGAGATATAGTCTGCTTGTATCAGAATTTCATTTAAAACTGTGGGATAGAGGGATACGAAAGTCATTTTCATTCCGAAAGCAGGAAAACCCTACCACATGAAGGCGAAAAATTTTCGTCCTATTACTCTGTCATCCTTTATGTTGAAGACTCTTGAGAGGTTAATAGAAACATATCTTTAGAGCAAAGATCACTGGAGATCGCCTGTCGCGGCAGCAAAGAGCATATAGTAAAGGTAAATCCACTGAAACAGCCCTTCACGAGCTAGTCGGCTGCATTTTTTGACATTGAAGGTGTTTTCAATAATGTAAAACAGACGTCAATCATGAAGGAGTTGGAGTTTCTAGGCATCAACTCTACCGTACTAACTAAAAGATGCATTACGGCGGGCTTGGGATCTGTGGATCTAACAAGAGGGTTAGCAGAGTAACTACTCAAGAAGGTGTACTGTCTTCTCTACTTTGGAATATAGCCATCAACAATATATTATTGCCTCTGGAAGAAAAAGGTGTAAAAATGGTCGGGTATGCTGATAACGTGGCAATTTCGGTTAGAGGAAAGTTTCCCAGCACTCTAAGAGATATACTTCAGGCAGCTCTACGTGCAACAGCAAACTGGGCTACCGAAAGTGGTCTGCGTATAACCTTTTTTACCTTTTTTATAGAAGTAGTTCTTTTCAGCAGAAGATACAAGTTGCCTACAGTCGAACCTGTCTCCTTGAGAGGAGGGAATGTTCCATTTACAAAAAGGGCAAAATACCTGGGTGTTTTGCTGGACGGGAAATTGAACTTCTAATCTAACATTTTGGAAAGGCTAAGAAAGGCAACTCTTGCCCTTTTCACTTGCAAGAGAGCCCTTGGAAAAAGTTGGGGGTTTAGACCGCGTGTCATGCGTTGGGTATATACAGCAGTTGCCAGACCTATAATGCTATATGGTGTTGTGGTCTGGTGGACGGCGCCTCAAAAGTCAACCTACTGCTCCATACTTAACCGGATCCAAAGGATGGCTTGTTTGTGCATCACAGCCGCATTGAGGACGACACCATCTGATGTACTGAATTAAATGCTATATCTTATGGCTCTGGACATTGTGGCTACCCAAATTGCAGTGACCACTGCCGTAAGGCTAAGGGAGCTTTCTCATTGGTCATGTGGCAGCCACGAACAATGTGTCATCCTTGATACAATATACGATGTTCCAGCCAGTGAGGATTACACACAACCTTAGCCGCTTTTTGATAAAAAATTACTGTTCCACTATTCCTGATAGAACCGATTGGAACTAAAGGGTGATTTTTTTGAGGTTAGGATTTTCATGCATTAGTATTTGACAGATCACGTGGGATTTCAGACATGGTGTCAAAGAGAAAGATGCTCAGTATGCTTTGACATTTCATCATGAATAGACTGACTAACGAGCAACGCTTGCAAATCATTGAATTTTATTACCAAAATCAGTGCTCGGTTCGAAATGTGTTCATTCATGTGTTTAGCGATGAGGCTCATTTCTGGTTGAATGGCTACGTAAATAAGCAAAATTGCCGCATTTGGAGTGAAGAGCAACCAGAAGCCGTTCAAGAACTGCCCATGCATCCCGAAAAATGCACTGTTTGGTGTGGTTTGTACGCTGGTGGAATCATTGGACCGTATTTTTTCAAAGATGCTGTTGGACGCAACGTTACGGTGAATGAACACATTTCGAACCGAACACTGATTTTGGTAATAAAATTCAATGATTTGCAAGCGTTGCTCGTTAGTAAGTCTATTCATGATGAAATGTCAAAGCATACTGAGCATCTTTCTCTTTGACACCATGTCTGAAATCCCACGTGATCTGTCAAATACTAATGCATGAAAATCCTAACCTCAAAAAAATCACCCTTTATGATATCCCTGGTAACAGAAGTTACATAGATTTCTATACGGATGGTTCCAAACTAGACGAGCAGGTGGGCTTTGTGGTGTACCCTAAAGATCTAGAAATGGTCATATCGAGAAGGTTACCCGACCGTGTATAAAGCGGAGATCCGTGCAATTAAGGAAGTGGTGGAATGACTAAGATATAATGTCATTACGACGATTGGCATTAATGTCTTCTCAGACAGCCAGACAGCCATTAAATCCTTGGAGAATGTATTTCTAAACACAGAAACCGCCCTCGAATGTAGCAGATCTCTTAACGAGATGGCTGAACAGTTCAAAATTTACCTGTTCTGTGTGCCGGGCCGCAGAGATATCCCAAGGAATTGAAAAGCGGATAAGCTTAGGAGACTTGGAACTACCCTACACATTCCAGGGATACTGGATTCTGTGGGTATGCCCCTAGCGACATGTAAGCTATGTTTGCAGGACCAGGCCCGAAGGACAACGATTGATAGATGGTCAAAAAGGGGGGCCTGTAGCATTTCAAAACTATGTGGCCTAATGTAGACTTGAAGAGGTCTACTGCTTTGCTGTCATTGGCTAGAACAGACGTCTCAGTAATTGTGTCCGTCATGGCAGGTCACTGTCTAATCGGAAACATCGGAGTTTGCCAGCAAACGACTTTTGCCGCTTTGAGAACATCGAAGAAGAAGAGACTTTAGAACACCTTCTGAGTGTGTGTCCCGCATTAGCTGTCAGAAGGAGTTCCCCTTTAGGTTCTCATTTTTTTGAGAATCCGTCTGATTTAGCGGATGTGAACTTTCGTGGGATGTGGGGCTTATATATAACTCCGCTACCATATCCATAGTTATATTCAAAAAGGGACTGGTCTCGATCATATTTTATTCAGCTCCCGAGAACTCATAAACAATTAACTCTTTCAGTGAAATCCGGCAATAAATCCGCTTTTGATGGAATTAAATTGCACGATCAGTAAATATGGCAGCTATAGTCTGATATGGATCCTATTTGGGTTGGATGATGGAAGGCTTAAAAAAACTCACTATTTCCAATTTCAAAGAAATCGGTTAATAAATAAAACTTTTATGCACTTCAGGCCCTTAACAGGCAGTTTGTTCTACATGGCATCTATATCTAAATATTGTCCGATCTGAACCGATTGTTTTCACTAAATCAGAAACTTATATAGCAGCCCTCGTATTTAGTGTGGGTGTAAGACCAAAGTCCGACATATAGTTTTTCCTTATGGCAACACTTACCTACACAGCAAGCAGTATAAATTTTTCATGCGCTTGTGCCTGAATGTGTGCCTGTGTGTGTGTGTGTGTGAGAATCTCTTTCACGATTGAAGTGCATAAAGTTAACGGCATGGAGATGAATGGAACATGTTTGTCGTCATTGTTTGGTCTACTTGTGTCAGTGAGCGTAATGTATGGTTGGCATGCCAGGAAGTACGCTTGTTACCAATTAAGCTAATCCGTCAGATAATTAGAAATGTTGCCGTATATCAAACACTCACTCATTCACTCGATCTTGGGCTCCAATTCACCCACATACACATACACACTGGCACACTCATGCAAAATATAAGGCATTGCTTGCACACATGATATGGGGTCACAATTGCTCAGTTACAAATATCACCCATGAGTATGAGAATGTCTACCGGTATGATGAAGACTTGAAGACACAAGAATAATAAACAGCTTTAAATTTATCACTAAGGTATGAGGCGTTTTCAGGCTGAGGCTTTGTATTGAAATTTGGACTCAAATCGGATATGAATCAGGCCCACCACCGTCTTAAGAAGTCATATCAGAAGATTGATTCTTATGGGAGTTAAATAAGATTTGAACAGATTTTGGAAGTACTGATATTTGAACCACCGGAACTGTTATGCTATTGGAGCTATATCAAGTTAAAGTCCGATTCGGAATGAATGTTGAATATTGTAGAAGTCTTTGGGAAATACTTCAGTTCATTCGGATAAGAATTGTGCCTTGTAGGCTCAAGAAGCGAAATAGGGAGATAGGTTTATATGGGAGCTGTATCAAGCTATTGATCGATTCAGTCCATATTAGACGCGTTTGTTGAAGGCCATGGGAGAAGCCGTTGTATAGAATTTCAGCCAAATCGGATCGAATTGCGCCCTCCAGAGGCTCAAAAAGTCAAGATCTCAGATCGGTTTATATGGCAGCTATATCAGGTTCTATACCGATTTACGCCATACTTAGCACAGTTATTGGAAGTGACAACAAATTCAAGCAAATCGGACGAGAATTGCGCCCTCTAGAGGCTCAAGAAGTCAAGATCTCCGACCGGTTTGTTTGGCAGCTATACCAGATTATGAACCGATTTGAATCATACTTACCACAGTTATGGGAAGTCATGACAAAACACCACGTGCAAAATTTCAAGCAAATCGGACGAGAATTGCGCCCTTTAGAGGCTCAAGAAGTCAAGACCCAAGATCGGTTTATGTGGCAGCTATATCAAAATATGGACCGATTTGACCCATTTACAATCCCAACTGACCTATACTAAAGAAAGTATTTGTGTAAAATTGCAAGCGCCTAGCTTTACTCCTTCTAAATTAGAGTGTTTTCGACAGACAGACGGAGGGACAGACGGACGGACATATATATATTTTATGGGGTCTTAGACGCATATTTCGAGGTTGTGACGAGGTTGTGATTAGTATACCTCCATCCTAAGGCGGAGGGTATACAAATTTCAGCTGTGAGGTTTTTACCTTTGGTAAACAGTTGTGTAAACTTTTCTTTTCAAAGTGGTGTCGTTCGGACTAGCCATTGAGCTTAAACTTGTATCGGATGGCACTCATTGGTATAACAGAAGTATCTTCATTGTCCCTTAATAGCATGTACATGGGTAAATTTGCAGAGCATTTAAAAGTCGAATTTAATACTTAAATGAATGTAGGAAGACATTACAGAATTCAGTAAACAAAATTACAGCTAAATCACGAAAGTTGTTCAGATCAATGTGTGACAGATCTTGCTTATTTGTTGTTTTCTTCAAATTGCAAGATGGAGATTTAGCATCAGTTTATGGTCAAAATTCGTTATTTTACAATCCCAACTAACTTGCATTACCCAGAAGTCTTTGTGCAAAGTTTCAAGATTCCTTGAAGGAAAAATATGAGTGCTTTAAACAGACTGAAGGACATATGGATGCACGTGGTTATGGAAATCAAAAAAATTGCCTTAACTATAGCCTTACCCTTATTAACAAGGAGATCGTATTGTGTCTGTCCGTCTTTTTGATGTAGTAAGGCTACGGCCTTTCAAAATTACTGCATATAGCTTAAATGGCAATGTTTATCTACAGGTAGAAAATTTTACAAAATAAGCTCTTCCTTGATATAATATTAACTCTCTAGGTTATATGTTGTGCAATATCTCATATGGGATAATTTGGCAATTGGTGACTAATAACCAAGTGCTGAGTAGGAAGCTGAGCTCACCATATCTTGATGATGAGAGGAACATTTGTGTTGGTGTGTGTGTGTGTGTAAGTGCACATTTGTGGGTGAGTGTGAATATTGAAGGATAAATGAGGCTGTGTGCAGGAGTTAAAATCTTTTGCAATATTTCACGTGACACATGATTTTCGCCTCAACACTTGCAACCAAACACATGTAGCCATATGGGTTAGCATGCTATGCAATTTTCCAAGAACCAAGTCCATGTTAATGCTGTTGTGGTTGTGATTTCAAGCTGGTTGTATTGCTGATATTCTGTATTTGGTTTAAATGGCATTTTTTCTTTCCTTCTCCCTCCCCTCTCTCTTTGCTTTTTTCATTTTGTATTTAGAAATTTTGCAATTTTCTTTAATTTTCTTATTTTGAAACGGGGGTTTTACCATATTAGTGCAGTGCATGAGTTTGGTCATGGCTAATGAAATAATGATGTGAATAGGGATGCGATGGGCAGAAAAAAAATTTAATAATTATTATAGAAAATTTATCTTCAGGGAAATTTTCAAAAATATATAGTAAAAGTATGTTTTTCTTTACTTCGACGTTATAGAAATTTTTTTAAAAATTTTGTCCTTAGGGTATATTGCCTAGCAATTTTGTCTCTAGTGAAAACTGTATAGAAATTAATAATTATTTTTATAAAATTGAACTAAAATTGTTTTTTAGAACACATTTTATTGAAACTAAGTATTTATAGAAAATTTTATGAAAGAAAGATCAATTAAAACTAGTGAATAAAATGATTTGATTTGCAAAATTATTATTTTCCTAACATAATATAATAGAATATAAATGAACAGGGTGGCGTATGACGTATGTAATATGTGCAAATAGCATAATGAGCAAATAGCAACCATACGCACCCATGCACACTATATTTAATAAAGAAATTATTTTAAATGATAGATAGGAGTGGTTTTTGTTTTTATGTTTTTATAGGGTATGCATTTGCTTGTAACACCCAGAAGGAAGCCCCCTCTTTGTAACCATCAATCATTCGTTGCCCTTCGGGCCTGGTCCTGAAAACATATCTTACATGTCCTTAGAGGCACACCCACAGATTCTAGTGTCCCTGGAATGTGTAGGGTAGTACCTAGTCTCGCAAGCTCGTCCGCTTTAGAATTCTCTGGGATATTTTTGTGGTCCGGCACCCAGATCAGGTGAATTTTGAACTGTTCAGCCATCTCGTTGAGAGATCTGCGACAGTCGTGGGCAGTTTTTGTGGTCAGAAATACGTTCTCCAGGGATTTAATGGCTTCCTGGCTGTCTGAGAACATATTTATGCTAAACGGCGTAATGACATTATATCTAACCCATTCCACCACTTCCTTAATTGCGAAGATCTCTGCTTGATACATACTGCAGTGGTGGGGTAATCTCTTCGATATGGGGTAATCTCTTCGAGGATAACACAGTGTCCGTAGCCGCCACATGGCTAATGAAAAAGCTCCCTTAACCTCACGGCAGTAGTCGCTGCAGTCACAATATCCAGGAGCATAAGATGTAGTATTAAATTCAGTGCATCAGATGGTGGCGTCCTCAATGCGGCTGTGATGCACAAACAAGCCATCCTTTGGATCCGGTTAAGTATGGAGCAGTAGGTTGATTTTTGAAGAGTCGTCCACCAGATCACAATACCATATAGCATTATAAGTCTGGCAACTGCATTATATACCCAACGCATGACACGCGGTCTAAACCCCTACATTTTGCCAATGGCTCTCTTGCAGGTGTATAGGGCAAGAGTGGCCTTTCTTGTCCTTTCCAAAATGTTTGATTCAAAGTTCAATTTCCTTTCCAGCAAAACAACCATGTATTCTGCGCTTTCTGTAAATGAAACATTCTCTCCACTCAAGGAGACAGGTTCCACTGTAGGCAACTTTTATCTTCTGCTGAAAAGAACTACTTCTGTCTTGCACGAATTTATACTCAGACCACTTTCGGTAGCCCTTTCGGTAACAGCACGGCGAGCTTCCTGAAGTATATCTCTTAGAGTGCTGGGAAACTTTCCCCTAACCGCAATTGCCACGTCATCAGCATACGCGACCATTTTTACACCTTTTTCTTCTAGAGACAATTGAATATTGTTAATGGCTATAGTCCAAAGTAGAAGAGACAATACACCTCCTTGAGGAGTTCTTTTGCTGAAATAATTTTTTAGATACACAGATGCCAAGCCTGCCGTAATGTATCTTTTAGTAAATAAGTTATTAATAAACTTTCTTATGGAAGAGTTTATGCCTAGAAACTCCAACTCCTTCATGATTGACGTCGGTTTTACATTATTGAAAATGCCTTCAATGTCAAGAAATGCTACCATTGTATATTCCTTGACAGCGAGAGGACTCTCTATGTAACCGACCAGGACGTGAAGGGCTGTTTCAGTGGATTTGCCTTTACTATATGCACTTTGCTCCCGCGACAGGCGATCTCCAAGGATCTTTGCCCTAAAATATGTTTCTATCAACCTCTTAAGAGTCTTCAGTTTAAAGGATGACAGACTAATAGGACGAAAATATTTCGCCTTCGTGTGATAGAGTTTTCCCTGCTTTCGGAATGAAAATGACCTTCGTGTCACTCCATCCCCCAGATATATATTACTTTCTGATACAAGCAGAGTCATTGAGCTTAAACTTGAAACGGACTGCACCCATTGATATGTGAAAAGTTTGCCACTGTTCCTTAGTGGAATGTTCAGGGCAAAATTTTAAATTTGATACAAGCAGAGTATATCTCCCTATACCAGGAAACCAGTCTATCAGCCACAGCTTGTAATTCAACCGGTGATGCATCATCAGGGCGTGGCGACTTTGAGGAGTCGAAACTTCTTATCGCCCAAAGGATTTTCGGCTCAGACACAAATGGCCTCCGACGAATGCATATCAGGCCCGACGTTTTCCATTGGAGAATTTCCCGAGAAATGTGTATCAATAAGTAGTTCTAGTGTTTCCTCACTAGACATCGTCCATATATCCACTGACTTATAGATATGCCATACCGTAATAGGTCACGAGGACAGAATCTTCCTTAGTCTAGAGGCCTCAGATGTATCCTCCTCGGAGCTGCAGAATTCTACCCAGGACTTGTTCTGAGCCTTTCTCAGCACGCCCTTAAATTTTCTTAGCTCAGCCTTATAGATGTCCCTATCGTGTGGTGCTGACTTTTGCTCTGTTGAAGAGTTTTCTGCAGTCCTTCTTTAGACCAACGAGCTCTGGGGTCCACCAAGGCGGTCTTTGTTTGCCACTTTGGCTTGGCACTAGAGCATGCTGACAAAGCGAGTCATTCAGGGCCTTCGTGATCCGCTTAACCACTATCCTACCAAACCCGTCATAATCCTACCAAATGTTCAGCAAACCAAAAATGGGGAATATGTTTTTATACTCAAAATCGCAGAATTGGCCATTTGGCCAACACATCAAATTATATATTTTCAATGCTACAAAGTACTAAATTGTATTTATTTATGTAGGATATAGACATGTCCGTCTATCTGTTAGTTGAAATCACTCTATAGCCTCATTGTTCAAAAATGGGCTATATCTTGATATAGCACCATTCATACCGATCTCCCGATAAGAAATCTTGAGTTAAATAAGTGCCGAATTTGGATAAAGCGATCTACCGATTTAAGTATTGAGCCCAAAAATGCGCTTTAACTTCCCATTTTTGCCGTCACAGCAAAAAGCATGTGCCTCTCATCTATTGAGTATAGACCAGATTCTACCATATTTGTATGCAACCGCCACACAGCCCGGTCTTCTGATTAAAGGTCTTGAACTCACAAAAGCCGCATTTCTTCTCCAGAATTGACGAAGTTTGGAAGGTATCCCTTAACACTCGTACCAGCAGTTACGGTAAGTATCAGAACTTAACCCCTTCTCTTTGAAATTTGAAGCAATGAGACCTTTTGTACCCTCTTGGCACCTCGCCATCCTTGGCTTAAATGAAGTGAATTAATTTTGAGTCATCCCCGGCGGTTTTTTTTTGTGATTAACTTGGTATTTGTGTGTTGGAAAAATTTACCAAAAATTGATGTCATCCTACCTACCTAAGAAGAAGAAGAATAAAAACCAAAAAATTTTGTTAGGAACCTACCAAAACAGCCAAATCTCTATGGGAGCTGTATCAGGTTGAAGGCCAATTTGAACCGTACTGTGCTCAGCTGTTGGAAGTCATAACGAAACACTATCTGCAATATTTAGCCAAATCGGACAAAAAGTACGGCTTCCAAGGGCTCAATAAGTCAAATCGGGAGATCGGTTTATATGGGAGCTATATCAAAATCTGTACCGATATGGCCCATTTGCCATACTCAACGACCTACATCTATAGTTAGTATCTGTGCAAAGTTTCTAGCGTCTAGCGTTAAAAGTTTGACCACAAACGTGGTTTCTACACACGGACGGACGGAAGGACGGACAGACACTGCTGGATCGACTCAGAATGTCGAGACGATCAAGAATATATATACACTTTATGAGATCTTATATCAGTATTTCGAGGTGTTACAAACGGAAAAAACTCTTTTATAAATCGTTAGTAATGTCCCTAAGCTTTATCTCAAAAACAAATTTTCTTGGATTAAATCTGTTGCTGATTTGGAAAAAAAATCTGTGGAATGAAAAGTTTCAATTATTATTTTTTTTATTGAGGTTGGGAAATTTACTGTCATATTTCCCCGTTGGTAACATAAATATGCAAGCTCTTCTACGGTGCAATATGGCTCTTTGGTCTTGAACATCTATTATAAGAGAGTAGTGATGAGAACGTGCTGGTGGTGGTGTTGATGGTTGATGCTGGGATGGTATTCCTTAATTTTGTTCCCATTAAGACTAACAGCTCTCAGGTTTCATACATGTGTTACACACTTCTGTTGTAAGGCACGCCGTCAAACAGGAGGGAATAAAAAGAGTTTTTCATTAAAGGTAAAGTTCATTAGAAGTACGCAAGAAATCGCTCATGTGCAAATATTAATAAATAATTTCGCTTAGAAAATGAGATGTAGTTTAATTGCAATTTCCAAGTATACAACTCAAAAGGACTTAAATTTAAAAATTCCCATTGGAGAGGGAGATGAAAAAATGTGTAAAAATTCTTGGATGTACTGCAGTTAAATTATTAAAATTCTATTTTAAAAGGCATTGCATTAAAGCAGGATTTGAATTGCTGACTTCAAAATAGAAGCAACAAAGCAAAAATTACTTTGATTTAGGTAGAACAATTTTCAAGCAATTCCAACCCTGCATTAAAGGGATCTTATTTTTATAAAGTATAGTGCTTGCTTTCCCTTGAACTCTGTTTTAATATATGCTCAATTAGGATGAGGGTATATTAACTTCGTCATTCCGTTTGTAACACCACAAAGTATTGGCCTCAGAACCCGGGGCGGCTCAAGTATAGCCTTGCTCCACAATGTGTTGCTTGTAAAGACTTTCCGGTGCTCTCTTCCTCATTTAGTCTATTACGTTTCAGTTCTTCTCCGATTGTAGCATGACGGTTACTATATTGTCTGCTAAAACCTGTTTATTTATGAAAAACCCTGACATGTTGTGGCGAATCATGGACATGTAAATACCACATATTCTGCATCCTCCTCCATTGTAGGATAAATAGGGCACCGTGGAGAGGTGCCAGAACCGAAGCGATACTGGTACCTTCTGTAGCAGCCACAACCTATCAAACATTGGGTCAGGTTGAATTTAACTACTTGTAAATGTTTGGCAATCATTTATACGACCAACGGGCATTTGGGGAATTATCTCCTAGCATCTGCCAGGTTTTCACCGCAGGTACTCTCTCAGACCTACGAATGAACTTTCTTGGCGTACTTCCGTGCTCGAGTTCCCTCCTATATATATTGGAATGTTCCCTAGCAAACATATCACTGCATCATTTGAGATGGTTCTGTAGCCACTGCAAACTCGGAGACAGTTTTTTCGAGCTATGGATGTCATATGGGATCTTAAGCTTTGGTTCCCAAAACAGGGGCTCCATCCAGTAGATAAGAACTTTCAAAACGTGCGAGTAGCACTCTTCAGCTTAGCATGTGTAGGGCTTGCGAGGAAGATGATGAGACGTTGGAGCATTTCCTTTGTCATTGCCCGGCTTTCGCGTTCAACAGGTAATTAGGTGGAGACACAATATCGGACAGGAACCAACTTAGGGGAGTGATATTGAAAACTATTAAGGATTTTGTAAGTAGCACGGAATTCCTAACTTAAAATTTTCTTTTTAGAGGTTACTTTACAGATTTTAGAGCGCACAACAAGCCGATTACTGGCTTAGAATTATGTCCATAGTGGCAGGAGGCGGATTAATATCTGCACCCTTTTTTCAACTTAACCTAACCTAACCTAGTGGATTTGTTTGTAACACCCAAAAGGAAGAGAAATAGACCCATTGATAAGTATACCGATCGAATCAGAATCACATTCTGATTCCATTAAGCTACGTCCATCTATCTGTCTGTCCGTCCGTCTGTCCATGTTAATTTGTGTACAAAGTACAGGTAGCAGTTTTCATCCGATCGTCTTCAAACTTGGTACAGCTATGTTTATCGGCCTAGAGACGAATCCTGTTGAATTTGGAAAAAATCGGTTTAGATCTGGATATAGCTTCCATATATATGTTCGTCCGATTTTTCAGTAATAATGCAATAAAATGGTCATTTGTCAATCGATTCCCTCGAAATTTGTCAGGAAGGATTTTTTTACGACTCTCAACATTACTGGGAAATTTCATAGAAATCGGTTCAGATTTAGATATATGTCGCCCGATTTTCACTCGCAAGCACATTTATTGACCAATTTCGCCAAAATATAGCACAACGCTCTCCTCGACAGCTACCACAATATACATAGAGTTTGGTCAAAATCAGTCTAGATTTAGCTATAGCTCCCATATATATGTTCGTCCGATTTGCAGTAATATTGCAATGAAATGGTCTTTTGTTAACCTATTTTTGGCAGGAGGGATTTTCTCTTGACTCTCAATATTATTGGTGAGTTTCATAGAAATCAGCCCAGATTTAGATATAGCTGTCATATATGTATATCGCCAGATTTTCTCCCCAGGAGCCACTGCAAGCGCATTGTTTGATCAATCATGCCAAAATTTTGCACAACGCTTCCCTAGACGGCTACCACATTATCTGAGAAGTTTGCGCGACATCGGTTCAGAATTAGATATAGCTCCCATATACATGTTCGTCAGATTTTGGGTAATTTGCCATAATGTTGTCATTTGTTAACCGTAGTTTTTACAGTTTGAACATATTTGCTCGTTTTAAAATATCTCCGTTTTGCGTGTCCTTAAAACATTAAAATTCCCGTACAAATGCCGTCAAAGTAAAAATTTCAATTAAATTTTCTCCAAATACCGGATGTAGTTTTGCATATAAACTTCCGTTATAACTTCCGCCATCCTTTTTTTACTTGTTTTGATTTAAGTTCAATAGTATGAGTGTTGTTACAAAAAATCACATTTATTTAAATTTTCCATTAATTTGTCTCAAGTAGCATGAGCTGGGAAGAAATGTCATGAAATAAGCACATCCGTTTAAGCTATAAAATAATATTTTCATTTGCAAATTAATGCAATTTATCTTCCCGTTCTTAAAGAACTCTCACACACACACACACACACACGCACACATACACTTATCTGCCCACTGTCATATAACCCCTCTTACAACTGCATACAAACAATAGTTCGACAGCAGTCTTTTGGGATCAAAGACACTCACACCATATCTCTCTTTCTCTCTCTCTCACACTGTGGCTGTTTGAAGCCGAGGCCAAGGCAATTGTGTTCGAGTGTAATGAGGGAATTGACACAAGACTGAGAGTGGGGAAGACAGATTTGTAATTAAAATAGAAATAATGTAATCAAAAAGGTCATGAGCTATAACAATTTGATTAAAACCCAAAGTAGTGGAAAATTTCCTTTTATTTACGCCAAGTTAAATTAAAGCATCAGTGGAGGCAGCAGCAAAGGACTCAAAACGATAGCAACAGACATGCTGTCAGCTAGGCAGATCGTCAGGCAGCCAGGACCCCTAGATGAGCGAACAAAGCCACAACAGGCGGCAGCTGCCAGCAGGGGGAACTGCGAAAGCCTCAGTCGTAGCCGTAGCCGCAGCAGCCAGAGTAGCAACAACAGCAGCATATAAATCACTGGTTTTGTGTATTAAGCCATAAATTAAGGCCGATATGAAAGGCCTTTTAATTTGTTTGATTTCTGCGAATGAAAAATCTTCAAAAGCGTAGAACGAAACCGGCATTGCAGGAAAAACGAAAAAATTAAGAAATTCACATGAAGAAAGAGAAGTAGAAACGGAGAGCAATGAAATGAAAAATCGGGCTTGAGTCTCTGGTCTTTGGAAATTTAATTAAATTTATAAACATTCCCTGAAAAGGTGAAGAGTTGGGGCAACTCAAATGAAGGCCATTATCCACAATTTACAATGTCATTAACAACGAATGCTGCTCCATTCCATATACATTCAATGCAATAATTATTTCAAGATATGGCCACTTTCCCTAAGGCTAGGAGAGTTAAACCTTCTGGCTGTGTGTGTGTGTGTGTGTGTGCGGCTGATATACTTGACAACAACTGTTGGTGTGCTATCTTTACGAGATATAGATTCAGGTCAACTGCATTCACTCTGCCATGCTGACCTTAGGACACTTATAATGCTTCATTATGAGTATTTTGCTGGAAAATATCTATGTCATGTTCATAAGTGTTATCAATAAAAATCATAAAGTACATTGACAACAGCAACGAGAAAGACGACAACATCCTTATGGCCAACATTTGCTGACGTTATCACTATTCACTAACACTTTCATCCTACATGTTATTCTGAGCTCTATATACATATGAAGAAGTGGTCAACGCAACGCAATAGGCAGTTATTAGGGTGTAAAGAAAACACTTAGTTATGAAAAACAAATGTTAAGCCCTTTGGGGTTTTTGATTCTTAGGAGTGTAATTCATTAGTCTTATCTGTGCCCATAACCCGACTGAAGGCAATGACCAACAGACCAATGATATATTTTGTATCTCCCCAAAAAGGTGTCGCACCGTGGCACGCCTTTTGGACTCGGCTATAAAAAAAGTCCCTTATCATTAGGTTTAAACTTGAATCGGAAAGCTTTCATTGATGTGTGAGAAATATACCCCTTCTCGGTTCCTGGGTAAATTTTTACTCCACTCCCCAAATGGTTTTCTTATGAGTCCTATATTATCGTATTGGTGGCATTGGTATTTCGGGTTTAGAGGATATTTTGGGGTTGGGGTGGCCACCAAGAGACTTGGCCCTTAATGTAAATATATGATTCGTGCTCTACTTTCAAATACATTTTATATGAGTCCCATAATGGCATGATCAGTAAATAAATTCTGTTCGAGGGTGGGGTGGCCTTTGTCCCAAAAATGAGTATCAATTTCGAAAATCGAAAATCAAAATCGAAATTTTCGAAAATCGACCAATTTAAACATCAAATATCTTTTATGTAATAGGGAGGAGTTTTCGGGTGGGGCAGTTCCCCAAACACATGGCTTT
Source organism: Stomoxys calcitrans (assembly GCF_963082655.1). NCBI lineage: Eukaryota > Metazoa > Arthropoda > Insecta > Diptera > Muscidae > Stomoxys > Stomoxys calcitrans. The sequence goes on along the minus strand of NC_081554.1, from coordinate 196,950,325 downwards.
TCAATTGGATATCGAATTCGTTTTTTCTCTCAAGCACCTTTCGTTTGAGATCTATATTACTGTGATTGGTCTATATACCCATTTGGCGGTTTTTGGACGGCCCACCAACAATAGAACCCATGTTTTGTTTTGACTGTGAGAGACCAATCTCCGAGATCTGGTGTTTTTGAAAACTTGTGTAATGAGAAGAGCTTTTTTGGAGGATCAGTTAGGCGGTGCTTAAGGGCGTACCCCCAAACACTTGACTCCAAAATGGGATATCAAATTCGTTTTCTACTCTCAAATATCTTTCACTTGTGTCCCATACTGTCATAATGGATCAATCAACATATTTGACTTATTTTTGGAAAGAAAAGCGTCACCTAGACTTGAACGCAAATTTGTATGTCATATTCGTAATCTACTCCCAAATACGTTTCATTTGAGTCCTATATAGACATGGTCGGCTTATATGCCTATTTGGGCATTACTTGGACTTAATTTTTTATGCCATATTTGTAATCTACTGTCGAAAATTTTTCATTTAAGACCCATATTAACATGAACGTCGAATACATCTGTTTAGAGAAGTTTATGGATTGGGGAGGCCCGCTGACTACTTGGACCCAAATTTTTATACGATATTAGTTTTCTAGTTTCCAATAACTTTCATTTGATAACCATATTGTGCCTATCGGTCCACTTTTGGTTTTGGATGGCGTTATTGGGGCAAGGAGTAGGGACCGCCCCATCTGATATCAAAAAATTATATAGCCTATGTTTCCTTCCAGACAAACTTACACAATCTGTGAAAATTTCATGGTAATCGGTTCAGCCGTTTTTGAGTCTACTGATCAAACAAACAAACAGAATCAAATATAGTCATAATGGGCATTTAAGGCGTTTTGGGGGGATAGGGTGACCCCCTATACTTTGATCTGATTTCGTATGCCAGATAAATTCGTAATCCACTCCCGAATACCTTTCATTTGAGGCCCATATTAACATGAACGTCCAATATGTCTGTTTGGGAGAATTCCGGTGTTGGGGCGGCCCAATGAGAACTTACACCCAAATTGTAAAACCATATTTGTGTTCTAAAGGGTGATTTTTTTGAGGTTAGGATTTTCATGCATTAGTATTTGACAGATCACGTGGGATTTCAGACATGGTGTCAAAGAGAAAGATGCTCAGTATGCTTTGACATTTCATCATGAATAGACTTACTAACGAGCAACGCTTGCAAATCATTGAATTTTATTACCAAAATCAGTGTTCGGTTCGAAATGTGTTCATTCACCGTAACGTTGCGTCCAACAGCATCTTTGAAAAAATACGGTCCAATGATTCCACCAGCGTACAAACCACACCAAACAGTGCATTTTTCGGGATGCATGGGCAGTTCTTGAACGGCTTCTGGTTGCTCTTCACTCCAAATGCGGCAATTTTGCTTATTTACGTAGCCATTCAACCAGAAATGAGCCTCATCGCTGAACGGTGAATGAACACATTTCGAACCGAACACTGATTTTGGTAATAAAATTCAATGATTTGCAAGCGTTGCTCGTTAGTAAGTCTATTCATGATGAAATGTCAAAGCATACTGAGCATCTTTCTCTTTGACACCATCTCTGAAATCCCACGTGATCTGTCAAATACTAATGCATGAAAATCCTAACCTCAAAAAAATCACCCTTTATTTTCCCAATACCTTTTATTTGATACCCATATTGTCCCGATCGGTCCACTTTTGATTTTGGTTGGTGTTTTTGGGTAACGGGGGAGGGTCCGCCCCCTTCCGAATTATAAAGCCTTTTTCTCCTTCCTGACCGTATTTGCAATCTACTCCCGAATACCTTTCATTTGAGTTCCATATTGTCATGATCGTCCAAAAAACCTATTTTAGGGGGATTTGAGGTTGGGGCGGCCCCCAGTTACTTGGACCCAATTTTTAATATGAAATTCGTACTCTACTCCTCAATACCTTTCATAAGAATCCCATATTGACAGTACTTTTAGGGTAAGGGGGAAAGTCCGCCCTTTATCCGATATCAAAAAATTATATAGCTTATGTTTCCTTCCAGACCAGCCTACACAATCTGTGAAAATTTCAAGGTAATCGGTTCAGCCGTTTTTGAGTTTATACGGAACAAACAAACAACAAGACAGGTCCATACTCTGTCTAAATGGCACATACCAGATTCGCAGTCAAGTCCCAAAGACCTTTCATTCGATACCCATTTTGTGACGTTGGACATTTATCGCGTTTTAGGGGTTTTTTGCATTAGAGAGGCCCCCTAGACACTTTGGACAAAATTCTTATAACAGATGTGTACCCAGCTTCCAAAAATCTTCGTTTGATACCCATATTGACCCAATCATAAACATGTCCTGTTGAGGGGTTTTGGGGGGTGGGGAGGTGCCTCAGACACCAAGGGATAAATTTTTTGTATCAGCATTGGACACTACCTTTAAATAGCTTTCATTTGACATTCATATTGTCCCAATCAGAAAAATGTGTTCTCCTGGGGGGTTTTGGGGGAGTGGAGAGGGCCCCCAGATACTGAAAAATATAGTTTTGTTTCAGATTTGTATTTTACTTTTAAATATCTTTCATTTGATACCCATATTGCCCAAAGCGATAAAAGTGTCTTGTTGAGCGGTGCTTTCGGGGGTGGGGGACCCCCCGAATGTCAAGTTCGTACTCTACTCTTAAATAGCTTTCAATTGATACCCATATTGTCCAAAGCGGTGAAAATGTCCTCTTGGGGTTTTTTTGGGGGTGGGGGACCCCCCGAAACTTAAGAGTGAAATTTGTATACCAAATTCGTAGTCTTCTCTTAAATACCTTTCATTTGATACACATATTGTCCCAATCAGGGCACATGCCCGTTCGGGTGGGTTTTGGGATGGGGCGTCCCCCCGATTATTTGACCCCCATATTTTTTAGTAATTTTGTATTTGAGGGGTACCATAAGGTGGCATACATAATTTCGCTTAAATTGCTGCACGCATCTCCGAGATCTGGCGTTTTTGAAAATTGGGGTATGGGGGAGGGCCCCCGCCCGTATGGGGGAGAAATGAGTCATTTTCTGTAGAAAATGTTGTAAAAATGTAATTTTAATTTAAAGTTTAGTCAGAATTAAATTTTATGGAAATATTACCAACACTTAAGATCTGAAAAAATTTGTTTTTCATATAAAAAATTTTTTGAAAATTTAACTTTTTCCTATGAGATATAGTTACCCTTATATGCCCATATCATTGTGGTTCTCTATACAAGTGCGTTGGTATGTTGGTTGTATGTGTTGTGAAAATGTAAGTGGATCTATTTGGCCCTTGGCTGATATTTTTGCCAAAATTGTTTTTCTTCCTTAGGAAAACTGTTTAGGGGAAGTTGCCATATTTTCACACAATTACCAAAACTAAAACTGACCATCAACACGTAAGACACTAAATATACAAGTACTTAAGAGTGAGAGAGAGAGAGAGACACACCGACACAAATAGACATTCCTCTTTTTACATACATCTACACACTTGCTGACACTTACTCATACAGTTAGTTATAAAAGTATGCTTGGGTGTAAATATGGAAACCTTGGCAGTTATCATATGTATGCGTCTGTTAAAGTTTATGCCTAAGTGTGAGCATGTATGTATGTGTGTTTTAGTGTTTTTTTCCCAACATACATTTATTTGTCATCTCAGAAGACAACACTTGACATTTTGGCCTCATAGGAAGCTGCTTAAGAGCTTTAAAAGTTAAATAAAACTAACATAAACTACCAAACAAACAAAAACAACAGCAATGGAGCTAACTAAACGAAGATGCTAAACTTGTTGGGTAACAGTCACTGATTATGACCCTAAATTGCCAATATGGGATCATCTCATAAAGGCACTTGGAATTAATATGACTTTTGCCAAAATGTTTTTGTTCTATTTCATCGAGGGCTTTGTAAGTAAGGCTGAGTTAGTTGGCAATTGATTTTAATTTGATTTTTTTTCTGGGGTTGTGTTGGACAGCTTTAGGGCAAAAAAACTAACCTTGGAAAGGTTAACA